>NC_090440.1:1552878734-1554268234 GCF_031143425.1 Pleurodeles waltl
GGAGGTAGACTCTTTGGGAGCGGTTTACGAGGAAGGAGGCGATCCAGTCCAGGGCCTGGTCTTGGATCCCGGTGGAGCGGATGCGGGGTGATTAGGGTACGGTGACAGACGGTGTCAAAGGCAGCCGAGAGGTCGAGAAGAATGAGGGCGACTGTTTCACCGTTGTCCATCAGGGTTCTGATGTCGTCTGTGACTGAGATGAGGGCGGTTTCAGTGCTGTGGTTGGTTCGGAATCCGGTCTGTGAGGGGTCGAGCAGGTTGTTGTCTTCCAGGAAGGTGGTCAGCTGTTTGTTGACGGTCTTCTCTATTACTTTGGCTGGGAAAGGCAGAAGGGAGATGGGGCGGAAGTTTTTCAGGTCGCTCGGGTCAGCCGTAGGTTTCTTTATTAGGGCGTTGACTTCGGCGTGTTTCCAGCATTCGGGGAAGGTAGCAGAAGAAAAAGAAGAGTTGATGACGGTCTGGAGGTGCGGGGCGATGAGGTTGTCGGCTTTGTTAAAGATGAAGTGCGGGCAGGGGTCCGAAGGGGCGCCGGAGTGGATAGAGTTCATGAGTTCATGAGCGTTCCCCCAAGTCTCCCGATAAAAATGGTACCTCACTTGTGTGGGTAGGCCTAGTGCCCGCGACAGGAAATGCCCCAAAACACAACGTGGACATATCACATTTTCACAAAGAAAACATAGCTTTTTTTGCTAAGTGCCTAGCTGTGGATTTTGGCCTGTAGCTCAGCTGGCACTTAGAGAAACCTAGCAAACCTGCACAGTTTTGAAAACTAGACACCTAGGGGAATCCAAGATGGGGTGACTTGTGGGGCTCTGATCAGGTTATGTTACCCAGAATCCTTTGCTAACCTCAATATTTGGAAAAAAAAACACTTTTTCCTCACATTTTGATGATAGAAAGTTCTAGAATCTGAGAGGAGCCACAAATGTCCTTCAACCCATCATTCCCCCAAGTCTCCCGATAAAAATGGTGCCTCACTTTTGTGGGTAGGCCTAGTGCCCGCGACAGGAAATGCCCCAAAACACAACGTGGACATATCACATTTTCACAACAAAAACAGGGCTGTTTTTTGCAAAGTGCCTAGCTGTGGATTTTGGCCTCTAGCTCAGCCGACACCTAGGGAAACCTACCAAACCTGCAAAAAAATTTAAACTAGACACCTAGGGGAATCCAGGATGGGCTGACTTGTGGGGCTCTGATCAGGTTCTGTTACCCAGAATCCTTTGCAAACCTCAAAATGTGGGCAAAAAACACTTTTTCCTCACATTTCGGTGACAGAAAGTTCTGGAATCTGAGAGGAGCCACAAATTTCCTTCCACCCAGCGTTCCCCCAAGTCTCCCGATAAACATGATACCTCACTTGTGGGGGTAGGCCTAGTGCCCGCGACAGGAAATGCCCTAAAACACAACGTGGACATATCACATTTTCACAAAGAAAACAAAGCAGTTTTTTGCAAAGTGGCTAGCTGTGGATTTTGGCCTCTAGCTCAGCTGGCACCTAGGTAAACCTGGCAAACCTGCACAGTTTTGAAAACTAGACACCTAGGGGAATCCAGGATGGGATGACTTGTGGGGCTCTGAGCTGGTTCTGTTACCCAGAATTATTTGCAAACCTCAATATTTGGAAAAAAACACTTTTTCCTCACATTTCGGTGATAGAAAGTTCTGGAATCTGAGAGGAGCCACAAATGTCCTTCAACCCAGAATTCCCCCAAGTCTCCCGATAAAAATGGTACCTCACTTGTGTGGGTAGGCCTAGTGCCCGCGACAGGAAATGCCCCAAATCACAACGTGGACATATCACATTTTCACAAAGAAAACAGGGCTGTTTTTTGCAAAGTGCCTAGCTGTGGATTTTGGCCTCTAGCTCAGGCGACACCTAGGGAAACCTACCAAACCTGCACATTTTTTTAAACTAGACACCTAGGGGAATCCAGGATGGGCTGACTTGTGGGACTCTGATCAGGTTATGTTACCCAGAATCCTTTGCAAACCTCAAAATGTGGGAAAAAAACACTTTTTCCTCACATTTCGGTGACAGAAAGTTCTGGAATCTGAGAGGAGCCACAAATTTCCTTCCACCCAGCGTTCCCCCAAGTCTCCCGATAAAAATGATACCTCACTTGTGGGGGTAGGCCTAGTGCCCGCGACAGGAAATGCCCCAAAACACAACGTGGACATATCACATTTTCACAAAGAAAACAAAGCAGTTTTTTGCAAAGTGGCTAGCTGTGGATTTTGGCCTCTAGCTCAGCTGGCACCTAGGTAAACCTGGCAAACCTGCACAGTTTTGAAAACTAGACACCTAGGGGAATCCAGGATGGGATGACTTGTGGGGCTCTGAGCTGGTTCTGTTACCCAGAATTATTTGCAAACCTCAATATTTGGAAAAAAACACTTTTTCCTCACATTTCGGTGATAGAAAGTTCTGGAATCTGAGAGGAGCCACAAATGTCCTTCAACCCAGAATTCCCCCAAGTCTCCCGATAAAAATGGTACCTCACTTGTGTGGGTAGGCCTAGTGCCCGCGACAGGAAATGCCCCAAATCACAACGTGGACATATCACATTTTCACAAAGAAAACAGGGCTGTTTTTTGCAAAGTGCCTAGCTGTGGATTTTGGCCTCTAGCTCAGCTGGCACCCAGGTAAACCTGGCAAACCTGCACAGTTTTGAAAACTAGACACCTAGGGGAATCCAGGATGGGATGACTTGTGGGGCTCTGAGCTGGTTCTGTTACCCAGAATTATTTGCAAACCTCAATATTTGGAAAAAAAACACTTTTTCCTCACATTTCGGTGATAGAAAGTTCTGGAATCTGAGAGGAGCCACAAATGTCCTTCAACCCAGAATTCCCCCAAGTCTCCCGATAAAAATGGTACCTCACTTGTGTGGGTAGGCCTAGTGCCCGCGACAGGAAATGCCCCCAAATCACAACGTGGACATATCACATTTTCACAAAGAAAACAGGGCTGTTTTTTGCAAAGTGCCTAGCTGTGGATTTTGGCCTCTAGCTCAGGCGACACCTAGGGAAACCTACCAAACCTGCACATTTTTTTAAACTAGACACCTAGGGGAATCCAGGATGGGCTGACTTGTGGGACTCTGATCAGGTTCTGTTACCCAGAATCCTTTGCAAACCTCAAAATGTGGGCAAAAAACACTTTTTCCTCACATTTCGGTGACAGAAAGTTCTGGAATCTGAGAGGAGCCACAAATTTCCTACCACCCAGCGTTCCCCCAAGTCTCCCGATAAAAATGATACCTCACTTGTGGGGGTAGGCCTAGTGCCCGCGACAGGAAATGCCCCAAAACACAAAGTGGACATATCACATTTTCACAAAGAAAACAAAGCAGTTTTTTGCAAAGTGGCTAGCTGTGGATTTTGGCCTCTAGCTCAGCTGGCACCTAGGGAAACCTGGCAAGCCTGCACAGTTTTGAAAACTAGACACCTAGGGGAATCCAGGATGGGCTGACTTGTGGGGCTCTGAGCTGGTTCTGTTACCCAGAATCATTTGCAAACCTCAATATTTGGAAAAAAACACTTTTTCCTCACATTTCGGTGATAGAAAGTTCTGGAATCTGAGAGGAGCCACAAATGTCCTTCAACCCAGAATTCCCCCAAGTCTCCCGATAAAAATGGTACCTCACCTGTGTGGGTAGGCCTAGTGCCCGCAACAGGAAATGCCCCAAATCACAACGTGGACATATCACATTTTCACAAAGAAAACAGGGCTGTTTTTTGCAAAGTGCCTAGCTGTGGATTTTGGCCTCTAGCTCAGCCGGCACCTAGGGAAACCTACCAAACCTGCACATTTGTTAAAACTAGACACCTAGGGGCATCCAGGATGGGCTGACTTGTGGGGCTCTGATCAGGTTCTGTTACCCAGAATCCTTTGCAAACCTCAAAATGTGGGCAAAAAAAACACTTTTTCCTCACATTTCGGTGACTGAAAGTTCTGGAATCTGAGAGGAGCCACAAATTTCCTTCCACCCAGCGTTCCCCCAAGTCTCCCGATAAAAATGATACCTCACTTGTGGGGGTAGGCCTAGTGCCCGCGACAGGAAATGCCCCAAAACACAACGTGGACATATCACATTTTCACAAAGAAAACAAAGCAGTTTTTTGCAAAGTGGCTAGCTGTGGATTTTGGCCTCTAGCTCAGCTGGCACCTAGGGAAACCTGGCAAACCTGCACAGTTTTGAAAACTAGACACCTAGGGGAATCCAGGATGGGCTGACTTGTGGGGCTCTGAGCTGGTTCTGTTACCCAGAATCATTTGCAAACCTCAATATTTGGAAAAAAACACTTTTTCCTCACATTTCGGTGATAGAAAGTTCTGGAATCTGAGAGGAGCCACAAATGTCCTTCAACCCAGAATTCCCCCAAGTCTCCCGATAAAAATGGTACCTCACTTGTGTGGGTAGGCCTAGTGCCCGCGACAGGAAATGCCCCAAATCACAACGTGGACATATCACATTTTCACAAAGAAAACAGGGCTGTTTTTTGCAAAGTGCCTAGCTGTGGATTTTGGCCTCTAGCTCAGCCGACACTTAGGGAAACCTATCAAACCTGCACATTTGTTAAAACTAGACACCTAGGGGAATCCAGGATGGGCTGACTTGCGGGGCTCTGATCAGGTTCTGTTACGCAGAATCCTTTGCAAACTTCAAAATGTGGGGAAAAAAAACACTTTTTCCTCACATTTCGGTGACAGAAAGTTCTGGAATCTGAGAGGAGCCACAAATTTCCTTCCACCCAGCGTTCCCCCAAGTCTCCCGATAAAAATGATACCTCACTTGTGGGGGTAGGCCTAGTGCCCGCGACAGGAAATGCCCCAAAACACAACGTGGACATATCACATTTTCACAAAGAAAACAAAGCAGTTTTTTGCAAAGTGGCTAGCTGTGGATTTTGGCCTCTAGCTCAGCTGGCACCTAGGGAAACCTGGCAAACCTGCACAGTTTTGAAAACTAGACACCTAGGGGAATCCAGGATTGGCTGACTTGTGGGGCTCTGAGCTGGTTCTGTTACCCAGAATCATTTGCAAACCTCAATATTTGGGAAAAAAAACACTTTTTCCTCACATTTCGGTGACAGAAAGTTCTGGAATCTGAGAGGAGCCACAAATGTCCTTCAACCCAGAATTCCCCCAAGTCTCCCGATAAAAATGGTACCTCACTTGTGTGGGTAGGCCTAGTGCCCGCGACAGGAAATGTCCCAAATCACAACGTGGACATATCACATTTTCACAAAGAAAACATAGCTTTTTTTGCTAAGTGCCTAGCTGTGGATTTTGGCCTGTAGCTCAGCTGGCACTTAGAGAAACCTAGCAAACCTGCACAGTTTTGAAAACTAGACACCTAGGGGAATCCAAGATGGGGTGACTTGTGGGGCTCTGATCAGGTTCTGTTACCCAGAATCCTTTGCTAACCTCAATATTTGGAAAAAAACACTTTTTCCTCACATTTTGATGATAGAAAGTTCTAGAATCTGAGAGGAGCCACAAATGTCTTTCAACCCATCATTCCCCCAAGTCTCCCGATAAAAATGGTGCCTCACTTTTGTGGGTAGGCCTAGTGCCCGCGACAGGAAATGCCCCAAAACACAACGTGGACATATCACATTTTCACAACAAAAACAGGGCTGTTTTTTGCAAAGTGCCTAGCTGTGGATTTTGGCCTCTAGCTCAGCCGACACCTAGGAAAACCTACCAAACCTGCAAAAAAATTTAAACTAGACACCTAGGGGAATCCAGGATGGGCTGACTTGTGGGGCTCTGATCAGGTTCTGTTACCCAGAATCCTTTGCAAACCTCAAAATGTGGGCAAAAAACACTTTTTCATCACATTTCGGTGACAGAAAGTTCTGGAATCTGAGAGGAGCCACAAATTTCCTTCCACTCAGCGTTCCCCCAAGTCTCCCGATAAAAATGATACCTCACTTGTGGGGGTAGGCCTAGTGCCCGCGACAGGAAATGCCCCAAAACACAACGTGGACATATCACATTTTCACAACGAAAACAGGGCTGTTTTTTGCAAAGTGCCTAGCTGTGGATTTTGGCCTCTAGCTCAGCCGACACCTAGGGAAACCTACCAAACCTGCACATTTGTTAAAACTAGACACCTAGGGGAATCCAGGATGGGCTGACTTGTGGGGCTCTGATCAGGTTCTGTTACCCAGAATATCTTTGCAAACCTCAAAATGTGGGCAAAAAAACACTTTTTCCTCACATTTCGGTGACAGAAAGTTCTGGAATCTGAGAGGAGCCACAAATTTCCTTCCACCCAGCGTTCCCCCAAGTCTCCCGATAAAAATGGTACCTCACTTGTGTGGGTAGGCCTAGTGCCCGCGACAGGAAATGCCCCAAAACACAACGTGGACATATCACATTTTCACAAAGAAAACAAAGCAGTTTTTTGCAAAGTGGCTAGCTGTGGATTTTGGCCTCTAGCTCAGCTGGCACCTAGGGAAACCTGGCAAACCTGCACAGTTTTGAAAACTAGACACCTAGGGGAATCCAGGATAGGCTGACTTGTGGGGCTCTGAGCTGGTTCTGTTACCCAGAATCATTTGCAAACCTCAATATTTGGAAAAAAACACTTTTTCCTCACATTTCGGTGATAGAAAGTTCTGAAATCTGAGAGGAGCCACAAATGTCCTTCAACCCAGAATTCCCCCAAGTCTCCCGATAGAAATGGTACCTCACCTGTGTGGGTAGGCCTAGTGCCCGCAACAGGAAATGCCCCAAATCACAACGTGGACATATCACATTTTCACAAAGAAAACAGGGCTGTTTTTTGCAAAGTGCCTAGCTGTGGATTTTGGCCTCTAGCTCAGCCGGCACCTAGGGAAACCTACCAAACCTGCACATTTGTTAAAACTAGACACCTAGGGGCATCCAGGATGGGCTGACTTGTGGGGCTCTGATCAGGTTCTGTTACCCAGAATCCTTTGCAAACCTCAAAATGTGGGCAAAAAAACACTTTTTCCAAACATTTCGGTGACAGAAAGTTCTGGAATCTGAGAGGAGCCACAAATTTCCTTCCACCCAGCGTTCCCCCAAGTCTCCCGATAAAAATCATACCTCACTTGTGGGGGTAGGCCTAGTGCCCGTGACAGGAAATGCCCCAAAACACAACGTTGACATATCACATTTTCACAAAGAAAACAAAGCAGTTTTTTGCAAAGTGGCTAGCTGTGGATTTTGGCCTCTAGCTCAGCTGGCACCTAGGGAAACCTGGCAAACCTGCACAGTTTTGAAAACTAGACACCTAGGGGAATCCAGGATTGGCTGACTTGTGGGGCTCTGAGCTGGTTCTGTTACCCAGAATCATTTGCAAACCTCAATATTAGGGAAAAAAAACAATTTTTCCTCACATTTCGGTGACAGAAAGTTCTGGAATCTGAGAGGAGCCACAAATGTCCTTCAACCCAGAATTCCCCCAAGTCTCCCGATAAAAATGGTACCTCACTTGTGTGGGTAGGCCTAGTGCCGCGACAGGAAATGCCCCAAAACACAACGTGGACATATCACATTTTCACAAAGAAAACATAGCTTTTTTTGCTAAGTGCCTAGCTGTGGATTTTGGCCTGTAGCTCAGCTGGCACTTAGAGAAACCTAGCAAACCTGCACAGTTTTGAAAACTAGACACCTAGGGGAATCCAAGATGGGGTGACTTGTGGGGCTCTGATCAGGTTCTGTTACCCAGAATCCTTTGCTAACCTCAATATTTGGAAAAAAACACTTTTTCCTCACATTTTGATGATAGAAAGTTCTAGAATCTGAGAGGAGCCACAAATGTCCTTCAACCCATCATTCCCCCAAGTCTCCCGATAAAAATGGTGCCTCACTTTTGTGGGTAGGCCTAGTGCCCGCGACAGGAAATGCCCCAAAACACAACGTGGACATATCACATTTTCATAACAAAAACAGGGCTGTTTTTTGCAAAGTGCCTAGCTGTGGATTTTGGCCTCTAGCTCAGCGGACACCTAGGGAAACCTACCAAATCTGCAAAAAAATTTAAACTAGACACCTAGGGG
The DNA here is from genome assembly GCF_031143425.1 of Pleurodeles waltl. Lineage (NCBI taxonomy): Eukaryota > Metazoa > Chordata > Amphibia > Caudata > Salamandridae > Pleurodeles > Pleurodeles waltl. Next base: position 1,552,886,778 of record NC_090440.1, read on the forward strand.
AATCCAGGATGGGCTGACTTGTGGGGCTCTGATCAGGTTCTGTTACCCAGAATCCTTTGCAAACCTCAAAATGTGGGCAAAAAACACTTTTTCCTCACATTTCGGTGACAGAAAGTTCTGGAATCTGAGAGGAGCCACAAATTTCCTTCCACCCAGCGTTCCCCCAAGTCTCCCGATAAAAATGATACCTCACTTGATTTGGGGGTAGGCCTAGTGCCCGCGACAGGAAATGCCCCAAAACACAACGTGGACATATCACATTTTCACAACGAAAACAGGGCTGTTTTTTGCAAAGTGCCTAGCTGTGGATTTTGGCCTCTAGCTCAGCCGACACCTAGGGAAACCTACCAAACCTGCACATTTGTTAAAACTAGACACCTAGGGGAATCCAGGATGGGCTGACTTGTGGGGCTCTGATCAGGTTCTGTTACCCAGAATATCTTTGCAAACCTCAAAATGTGGGCAAAAAAACACTTTTTCCTCACATTTCGGTGACAGAAAGTTCTGGAATCTGAGAGGAGCCACAAATTTCCTTCCACCCAGCGTTCCCCCAAGTCTCCCGATAAAAATGGTACCTCACTTGTGTGGGTAGGCCTAGTGCCCGCGACAGGAAATGCCCCAAAACACAACGTGGACATATCACATTTTCACAAAGAAAACAAAGCAGTTTTTTGCAAAGTGGCTAGCTGTGGATTTTGGCCTCTAGCTCAGCTGGCACCTAGGGAAACCTGGCAAACCTGCACAGTTTTGAAAACTAGACACCTAGGGGAATCCAGGATAGGCTGACTTGTGGGGCTCTGAGCTGGTTCTGTTACCCAGAATCATTTGCAAACCTCAATATTTGGAAAAAAACACTTTTTCCTCACATTTCGGTGATAGAAAGTTCTGGAATCTGAGAGGAGCCACAAATGTCCTTCAACCCAGAATTCCCCCAAGTCTCCCGATAAAAATGGTACCTCACCTGTGTGGGTAGGCCTAGTGCCCGCAACAGGAAATGCCCCAAATCACAACGTGGACATATCACATTTTCACAAAGAAAACAGGGCTGTTTTTTGCAAAGTGCCTAGCTGTGGATTTTGGCCTCTAGCTCAGCCGGCACCTAGGGAAACCTACCAAACCTGCACATTTGTTAAAACTAGATACCTAGGGGCATCCAGGATGGGCTGACTTGTGGGGCTCTGATCAGGTTCTGTTACCCAGAATCCTTTGCAAACCTCAAAATGTGGGCAAAAAAACACTTTTTCCTCACATTTCGGTGACAGAAAGTTCTGGAATCTGAGAGGAGCCACAAATTTCCTTCCACCCAGCGTTCCCCCAAGTCTCCCGATAAAAATGATACCTCACTTGTGGGGGTAGGCCTAGTGCCCGCGACAGGAAATGCCCCAAAACACAACGTTGACATATCACATTTTCACAAAGAAAACAAAGCAGTTTTTTGCAAAGTGGCTAGCTGTGGATTTTGGCCTCTAGCTCAGCTGGCACCTAGGGAAACCTGGCAAACCTGCACAGTTTTGAAAACTAGACACCTAGGGGAATCCAGGATTGGCTGACTTGTGGGGCTCTGAGCTGGTTCTGTTACCCAGAATCATTTGCAAACCTCAATATTTGGGGAAAAAAACACTTTTTCCTCACATTTCGGTGACAGAAAGTTCTGGAATCTGAGAGGAGCCACAAATGTCCTTCAACCCAGAATTCCCCCAAGTCTCCCGATAAAAATGGTACCTCACTTGTGTGGGTAGGCCTAGTGCCCGCGACAGGAAATGCCCCAAAACACAACGTGGACATATCACATTTTCACAAAGAAAACATAGCTTTTTTTGCTAAGTGCCTAGCTGTGGATTTTGGCCTGTAGCTCAGCTGGCACTTAGAGAAACCTAGCAAACCTGCACAGTTTTGAAAACTAGACACCTAGGGGAATCCAAGATGGGGTGACTTGTGGGGCTCTGATCAGGTTCTGTTACCCAGAATCCTTTGCTAACCTCAATATTTGGAAAAAAACACTTTTTCCTCACATTTTGATGATAGAAAGTTCTAGAATCTGAGAGGAGCCACAAATGTCTTTCAACCCATCATTCCCCCAAGTCTCCCGATAAAAATGGTGCCTCACTTTTGTGGGTAGGCCTAGTGCCCGCGACAGGAAATGCCCCAAATCACAACGTGGACATATCACATTTTCACAACAAAAACAGGGCTGTTTTTTGCAAAGTGCCTAGCTGTGGATTTTGGCCTCTAGCTCAGCCGACACCTAGGGAAACCTACCAAACCTGCAAAAAATTTTAAACTAGACACCTAGGGGAATCCAGGATGGGCTGACTTGTGGGGCTCTGATCAGGTTCTGTTACCCAGAATCCTTTGCAAACCTCAAAATGTGGGCAAAAAACACTTTTTCCTCACATTTGGGTGACAGAAAGTTCTGGAATCTGAGAGGAGCCACAAATTTCCTTCCACCCAGCGTTCCCCCAAGTCTCCCGATAAAAATGATACCTCACTTGTGGGGGTAGGCCTAGTGCCCGCGACAGGAAATGCCCCAAAACACAACGTGGACATATCACATTTTCACAAAGAAAACAAAGCAGTTTTTTGCAAAGTGGCTAGCTGTGGATTTTGGCCTCTAGCTCAGCTGGCACCTAGGGAAACCTGGCAAACCTGCACAGTTTTGAAAACTAGACACCTAGGGGAATCCAGGATGGGCTGACTTGTGGGGCTCTGAGCTGGTTCTGTTACCCAGAATCATTTGCAAACCTCAATATTTGGAAAAAAACACTTTTTCCTCACATTTCGGTGATAGAAAGTTCTGGAATCTGAGAGGAGCCACAAATGTCCTTCAACCCAGAATTCCCCCAAGTCTCCCGATAAAAATGGTACCTCACTTGTGTGGGTAGGCCTAGTGCCCGCGACAGGAAATGCCCCAAATCACAACGTGGACATATCACATTTTCACAAAGAAAACAGGGCTGTTTTTTGCAAAGTGCCTAGCTGTGGATTTTGGCCTCTAGCTCAGCCGACACCTAGAGAAACCTACCAAACCTGCACATTTTTTTAAACTAGACACCTAGGGGAATCCAGGATGGGCTGACTTGTGGGGGTCTGATCAGGTTCTGTTACCCAGAATCCTTTGCAAACCTCAAAATGTGGGCAAAAACCACTTTTTCCTCACATTTCGGTGACAGAAAGTTCTGGAATCTGAGAGGAGCCACAAATTTCCTTCCACCCAAATCAAATCAAATCAAATCAAATCATTAGCATTTATAAAGCGCGCTACTCACCCGTGCGGGTCTCAAGGCGCTAGGGACAAAGGGGGTGGTTATCGCTGCTCGAACAGCCAGGTCTTTAGGAGTCTCCGGAAAGCGGAGTGGTCCTAGGTGGTCCTGAGGCTGGTGGGGAGGGAGTTCCAGGTCTTGGCCGCCAGGAAGGAGAAAGATCTCCCACCCGCCGTGGAGCGTCGGATGCGAGGGACGGCGGCGAGTGCGAGGCCAGAGGAGCGGAGGGGGCGGGTGGGGACGTAGAAGTTGAGCCGTCTGTTGAGGTATTCCGGTCCCTTGTCGTGGAGGGCTCTGTGTGCGTGGGTGAGAAGTCGGAAGGTGATCCTTTTGCTGACTGGGAGCCAATGCAGGTGTCTCAGGTGTGCGGAGATGTGGCTGTTGCGGGGTACGTCGAGGATGAGGCGGGCTGAGGCGTTTTGAATGCGTTGCAGGCGATTTTGGAGTTTGGCGGTGGTCCCAGCGTAGAGGGTGTTGCCGTAGTCCAGGCGGCTCGTGACGAGGGCGTGGGTCACGGTTTTTCTGGTGTCGGCGGGGATCCAGCGGAAGATCTTGCGGAGCATGCGGAGGGTGAGGAAGCAGGCGGAGGACACGGCGTTGACTTGCTTGGTCATGGTGAGAAGGGGGTCCAAGATGAAGCCGAGGTTGCGGGCGTGGTCTGCGGGGGTCGGTGCGGTGCCGAGGGCCGTGGGCCACCAGGAGTCGTCCCAGGCGGACGGGGTGTTGCCGAGGATGAGGACTTCAGTTTTTTCAGAGTTCAGCTTTAGGCGGGTGAGCCTCATCCAATCTGCGACGTCCTTCATACCCTCTTGTAGGTTGGTCTTGGCGCTGGCGGGGTCCTTGGTGAGGGAGAGTATAAGTTGGGTGTCGTCGGCGTAGGAGGTGATGATGATGTCGTGCTTGCGTACGATGTTAGCGAGGGGGCTCATGTAGACATTGAAGAGTGTCGGGCTGAGTGATGAGCCTTGAGGTACGCCGCAGATGATCTCAGTGGGTTCTGAGCGAAACGGAGGGAGGTAGACTCTTTGGGAGCGGTTTACGAGGAAGGAGGCGATCCAGTCCAGGGCCTGGTCTTGGATCCCGGTGGAGCGGATGCGGGTGATTAGGGTACGGTGACAGACGGTGTCAAAGGCAGCCGAGAGGTCGAGAAGAATGAGGGCGACTGTTTCACCGTTGTCCATCAGGGTTCTGATGTCGTCTGTGACTGAGATGAGGGCGGTTTCAGTGCTGTGGTTGGTTCGGAATCCGGTCTGTGAGGGGTCGAGCAGGTTGTTGTCTTCCAGGAAGGTGGTCAGCTGTTTGTTGACGGTCTTCTCTATTACTTTGGCTGGGAAAGGCAGAAGGGAGATGGGGCGGAAGTTTTTCAGGTCGCTCGGGTCAGCCGTAGGTTTCTTTATTAGGGCGTTGACTTCGGCGTGTTTCCAGCATTCGGGGAAGGTAGCAGAAGAAAAAGAAGAGTTGATGACGGTCTGGAGGTGCGGGGCGATGAGGTTGTCGGCTTTGTTAAAGATGAAGTGCGGGCAGGGGTCCGAAGGGGCGCCGGAGTGGATAGAGTTCATGAGTTCATGAGCGTTCCCCCAAGTCTCCCGATAAAAATGGTACCTCACTTGTGTGGGTAGGCCTAGTGCCCGCGACAGGAAATGCCCCAAAACACAACGTGGACATATCACATTTTCACAAAGAAAACATAGCTTTTTTTGCTAAGTGCCTAGCTGTGGATTTTGGCCTGTAGCTCAGCTGGCACTTAGAGAAACCTAGCAAACCTGCACAGTTTTGAAAACTAGACACCTAGGGGAATCCAAGATGGGGTGACTTGTGGGGCTCTGATCAGGTTATGTTACCCAGAATCCTTTGCTAACCTCAATATTTGGAAAAAAAACACTTTTTCCTCACATTTTGATGATAGAAAGTTCTAGAATCTGAGAGGAGCCACAAATGTCCTTCAACCCATCATTCCCCCAAGTCTCCCGATAAAAATGGTGCCTCACTTTTGTGGGTAGGCCTAGTGCCCGCGACAGGAAATGCCCCAAAACACAACGTGGACATATCACATTTTCACAACAAAAACAGGGCTGTTTTTTGCAAAGTGCCTAGCTGTGGATTTTGGCCTCTAGCTCAGCCGACACCTAGGGAAACCTACCAAACCTGCAAAAAAATTTAAACTAGACACCTAGGGGAATCCAGGATGGGCTGACTTGTGGGGCTCTGATCAGGTTCTGTTACCCAGAATCCTTTGCAAACCTCAAAATGTGGGCAAAAAACACTTTTTCCTCACATTTCGGTGACAGAAAGTTCTGGAATCTGAGAGGAGCCACAAATTTCCTTCCACCCAGCGTTCCCCCAAGTCTCCCGATAAACATGATACCTCACTTGTGGGGGTAGGCCTAGTGCCCGCGACAGGAAATGCCCTAAAACACAACGTGGACATATCACATTTTCACAAAGAAAACAAAGCAGTTTTTTGCAAAGTGGCTAGCTGTGGATTTTGGCCTCTAGCTCAGCTGGCACCTAGGTAAACCTGGCAAACCTGCACAGTTTTGAAAACTAGACACCTAGGGGAATCCAGGATGGGATGACTTGTGGGGCTCTGAGCTGGTTCTGTTACCCAGAATTATTTGCAAACCTCAATATTTGGAAAAAAACACTTTTTCCTCACATTTCGGTGATAGAAAGTTCTGGAATCTGAGAGGAGCCACAAATGTCCTTCAACCCAGAATTCCCCCAAGTCTCCCGATAAAAATGGTACCTCACTTGTGTGGGTAGGCCTAGTGCCCGCGACAGGAAATGCCCCAAATCACAACGTGGACATATCACATTTTCACAAAGAAAACAGGGCTGTTTTTTGCAAAGTGCCTAGCTGTGGATTTTGGCCTCTAGCTCAGGCGACACCTAGGGAAACCTACCAAACCTGCACATTTTTTTAAACTAGACACCTAGGGGAATCCAGGATGGGCTGACTTGTGGGACTCTGATCAGGTTATGTTACCCAGAATCCTTTGCAAACCTCAAAATGTGGGAAAAAAACACTTTTTCCTCACATTTCGGTGACAGAAAGTTCTGGAATCTGAGAGGAGCCACAAATTTCCTTCCACCCAGCGTTCCCCCAAGTCTCCCGATAAAAATGATACCTCACTTGTGGGGGTAGGCCTAGTGCCCGCGACAGGAAATGCCCCAAAACACAACGTGGACATATCACATTTTCACAAAGAAAACAAAGCAGTTTTTTGCAAAGTGGCTAGCTGTGGATTTTGGCCTCTAGCTCAGCTGGCACCTAGGTAAACCTGGCAAACCTGCACAGTTTTGAAAACTAGACACCTAGGGGAATCCAGGATGGGATGACTTGTGGGGCTCTGAGCTGGTTCTGTTACCCAGAATTATTTGCAAACCTCAATATTTGGAAAAAAACACTTTTTCCTCACATTTCGGTGATAGAAAGTTCTGGAATCTGAGAGGAGCCACAAATGTCCTTCAACCCAGAATTCCCCCAAGTCTCCCGATAAAAATGGTACCTCACTTGTGTGGGTAGGCCTAGTGCCCGCGACAGGAAATGCCCCAAATCACAACGTGGACATATCACATTTTCACAAAGAAAACAGGGCTGTTTTTTGCAAAGTGCCTAGCTGTGGATTTTGGCCTCTAGCTCAGCTGGCACCCAGGTAAACCTGGCAAACCTGCACAGTTTTGAAAACTAGACACCTAGGGGAATCCAGGATGGGATGACTTGTGGGGCTCTGAGCTGGTTCTGTTACCCAGAATTATTTGCAAACCTCAATATTTGGAAAAAAACACTTTTTCCTCACATTTCGGTGATAGAAAGTTCTGGAATCTGAGAGGAGCCACAAATGTCCTTCAACCCAGAATTCCCCCAAGTCTCCCGATAAAAATGGTACCTCACTTGTGTGGGTAGGCCTAGTGCCCGCGACAGGAAATGCCCCAAATCACAACGTGGACATATCACATTTTCACAAAGAAAACAGGGCTGTTTTTTGCAAAGTGCCTAGCTGTGGATTTTGGCCTCTAGCTCAGGCGACACCTAGGGAAACCTACCAAACCTGCACATTTTTTTAAACTAGACACCTAGGGGAATCCAGGATGGGCTGACTTGTGGGACTCTGATCAGGTTCTGTTACCCAGAATCCTTTGCAAACCTCAAAATGTGGGCAAAAAACACTTTTTCCTCACATTTCGGTGACAGAAAGTTCTGGAATCTGAGAGGAGCCACAAATTTCCTACCACCCAGCGTTCCCCCAAGTCTCCCGATAAAAATGATACCTCACTTGTGGGGGTAGGCCTAGTGCCCGCGACAGGAAATGCCCCAAAACACAAAGTGGACATATCACATTTTCACAAAGAAAACAAAGCAGTTTTTTGCAAAGTGGCTAGCTGTGGATTTTGGCCTCTAGCTCAGCTGGCACCTAGGGAAACCTGGCAAGCCTGCACAGTTTTGAAAACTAGACACCTAGGGGAATCCAGGATGGGCTGACTTGTGGGGCTCTGAGCTGGTTCTGTTACCCAGAATCATTTGCAAACCTCAATATTTGGAAAAAAACACTTTTTCCTCACATTTCGGTGATAGAAAGTTCTGGAATCTGAGAGGAGCCACAAATGTCCTTCAACCCAGAATTCCCCCAAGTCTCCCGATAAAAATGGTACCTCACCTGTGTGGGTAGGCCTAGTGCCCGCAACAGGAAATGCCCCAAATCACAACGTGGACATATCACATTTTCACAAAGAAAACAGGGCTGTTTTTTGCAAAGTGCCTAGCTGTGGATTTTGGCCTCTAGCTCAGCCGGCACCTAGGGAAACCTACCAAACCTGCACATTTGTTAAAACTAGACACCTAGGGGCATCCAGGATGGGCTGACTTGTGGGGCTCTGATCAGGTTCTGTTACCCAGAATCCTTTGCAAACCTCAAAATGTGGGCAAAAAAAACACTTTTTCCTCACATTTCGGTGACTGAAAGTTCTGGAATCTGAGAGGAGCCACAAATTTCCTTCCACCCAGCGTTCCCCCAAGTCTCCCGATAAAAATGATACCTCACTTGTGGGGGTAGGCCTAGTGCCCGCGACAGGAAATGCCCCAAAACACAACGTGGACATATCACATTTTCACAAAGAAAACAAAGCAGTTTTTTGCAAAGTGGCTAGCTGTGGATTTTGGCCTCTAGCTCAGCTGGCACCTAGGGAAACCTGGCAAACCTGCACAGTTTTGAAAACTAGACACCTAGGGGAATCCAGGATGGGCTGACTTGTGGGGCTCTGAGCTGGTTCTGTTACCCAGAATCATTTGCAAACCTCAATATTTGGAAAAAAACACTTTTTCCTCACATTTCGGTGATAGAAAGTTCTGGAATCTGAGAGGAGCCACAAATGTCCTTCAACCCAGAATTCCCCCAAGTCTCCCGATAAAAATGGTACCTCACTTGTGTGGGTAGGCCTAGTGCCCGCGACAGGAAATGCCCCAAATCACAACGTGGACATATCACATTTTCACAAAGAAAACAGGGCTGTTTTTTGCAAAGTGCCTAGCTGTGGATTTTGGCCTCTAGCTCAGCCGACACTTAGGGAAACCTATCAAACCTGCACATTTGTTAAAACTAGACACCTAGGGGAATCCAGGATGGGCTGACTTGCGGGGCTCTGATCAGGTTCTGTTACGCAGAATCCTTTGCAAACTTCAAAATGTGGGGAAAAAAAACACTTTTTCCTCACATTTCGGTGACAGAAAGTTCTGGAATCTGAGAGGAGCCACAAATTTCCTTCCACCCAGCGTTCCCCCAAGTCTCCCGATAAAAATGATACCTCACTTGTGGGGGTAGGCCTAGTGCCCGCGACAGGAAATGCCCCAAAACACAACGTGGACATATCACATTTTCACAAAGAAAACAAAGCAGTTTTTTGCAAAGTGGCTAGCTGTGGATTTTGGCCTCTAGCTCAGCTGGCACCTAGGGAAACCTGGCAAACCTGCACAGTTTTGAAAACTAGACACCTAGGGGAATCCAGGATTGGCTGACTTGTGGGGCTCTGAGCTGGTTCTGTTACCCAGAATCATTTGCAAACCTCAATATTTGGGAAAAAAAACACTTTTTCCTCACATTTCGGTGACAGAAAGTTCTGGAATCTGAGAGGAGCCACAAATGTCCTTCAACCCAGAATTCCCCCAAGTCTCCCGATAAAAATGGTACCTCACTTGTGTGGGTAGGCCTAGTGCCCGCGACAGGAAATGTCCCAAATCACAACGTGGACATATCACATTTTCACAAAGAAAACATAGCTTTTTTTGCTAAGTGCCTAGCTGTGGATTTTGGCCTGTAGCTCAGCTGGCACTTAGAGAAACCTAGCAAACCTGCACAGTTTTGAAAACTAGACACCTAGGGGAATCCAAGATGGGGTGACTTGTGGGGCTCTGATCAGGTTCTGTTACCCAGAATCCTTTGCTAACCTCAATATTTGGAAAAAAACACTTTTTCCTCACATTTTGATGATAGAAAGTTCTAGAATCTGAGAGGAGCCACAAATGTCTTTCAACCCATCATTCCCCCAAGTCTCCCGATAAAAATGGTGCCTCACTTTTGTGGGTAGGCCTAGTGCCCGCGACAGGAAATGCCCCAAAACACAACGTGGACATATCACATTTTCACAACAAAAACAGGGCTGTTTTTTGCAAAGTGCCTAGCTGTGGATTTTGGCCTCTAGCTCAGCCGACACCTAGGAAAACCTACCAAACCTGCAAAAAAATTTAAACTAGACACCTAGGGGAATCCAGGATGGGCTGACTTGTGGGGCTCTGATCAGGTTCTGTTACCCAGAATCCTTTGCAAACCTCAAAATGTGGGCAAAAAACACTTTTTCATCACATTTCGGTGACAGAAAGTTCTGGAATCTGAGAGGAGCCACAAATTTCCTTCCACTCAGCGTTCCCCCAAGTCTCCCGATAAAAATGATACCTCACTTGTGGGGGTAGGCCTAGTGCCCGCGACAGGAAATGCCCCAAAACACAACGTGGACATATCACATTTTCACAACGAAAACAGGGCTGTTTTTTGCAAAGTGCCTAGCTGTGGATTTTGGCCTCTAGCTCAGCCGACACCTAGGGAAACCTACCAAACCTGCACATTTGTTAAAACTAGACACCTAGGGGAATCCAGGATGGGCTGACTTGTGGGGCTCTGATCAGGTTCTGTTACCCAGAATATCTTTGCAAACCTCAAAATGTGGGCAAAAAAACACTTTTTCCTCACATTTCGGTGACAGAAAGTTCTGGAATCTGAGAGGAGCCACAAATTTCCTTCCACCCAGCGTTCCCCCAAGTCTCCCGATAAAAATGGTACCTCACTTGTGTGGGTAGGCCTAGTGCCCGCGACAGGAAATGCCCCAAAACACAACGTGGACATATCACATTTTCACAAAGAAAACAAAGCAGTTTTTTGCAAAGTGGCTAGCTGTGGATTTTGGCCTCTAGCTCAGCTGGCACCTAGGGAAACCTGGCAAACCTGCACAGTTTTGAAAACTAGACACCTAGGGGAATCCAGGATAGGCTGACTTGTGGGGCTCTGAGCTGGTTCTGTTACCCAGAATCATTTGCAAACCTCAATATTTGGAAAAAAACACTTTTTCCTCACATTTCGGTGATAGAAAGTTCTGAAATCTGAGAGGAGCCACAAATGTCCTTCAACCCAGAATTCCCCCAAGTCTCCCGATAGAAATGGTACCTCACCTGTGTGGGTAGGCCTAGTGCCCGCAACAGGAAATGCCCCAAATCACAACGTGGACATATCACATTTTCACAAAGAAAACAGGGCTGTTTTTTGCAAAGTGCCTAGCTGTGGATTTTGGCCTCTAGCTCAGCCGGCACCTAGGGAAACCTACCAAACCTGCACATTTGTTAAAACTAGACACCTAGGGGCATCCAGGATGGGCTGACTTGTGGGGCTCTGATCAGGTTCTGTTACCCAGAATCCTTTGCAAACCTCAAAATGTGGGCAAAAAAACACTTTTTCCAAACATTTCGGTGACAGAAAGTTCTGGAATCTGAGAGGAGCCACAAATTTCCTTCCACCCAGCGTTCCCCCAAGTCTCCCGATAAAAATCATACCTCACTTGTGGGGGTAGGCCTAGTGCCCGTGACAGGAAATGCCCCAAAACACAACGTTGACATATCACATTTTCACAAAGAAAACAAAGCAGTTTTTTGCAAAGTGGCTAGCTGTGGATTTTGGCCTCTAGCTCAGCTGGCACCTAGGGAAACCTGGCAAACCTGCACAGTTTTGAAAACTAGACACCTAGGGGAATCCAGGATTGGCTGACTTGTGGGGCTCTGAGCTGGTTCTGTTACCCAGAATCATTTGCAAACCTCAATATTAGGGAAAAAAAACAATTTTTCCTCACATTTCGGTGACAGAAAGTTCTGGAATCTGAGAGGAGCCACAAATGTCCTTCAACCCAGAATTCCCCCAAGTCTCCCGATAAAAATGGTACCTCACTTGTGTGGGTAGGCCTAGTGCCGCGACAGGAAATGCCCCAAAACACAACGTGGACATATCACATTTTCACAAAGAAAACATAGCTTTTTTTGCTAAGTGCCTAGCTGTGGATTTTGGCCTGTAGCTCAGCTGGCACTTAGAGAAACCTAGCAAACCTGCACAGTTTTGAAAACTAGACACCTAGGGGAATCCAAGATGGGGTGACTTGTGGGGCTCTGATCAGGTTCTGTTACCCAGAATCCTTTGCTAACCTCAATATTTGGAAAAAAACAATTTTTCCTCACATTTTGATGATAGAAAGTTCTAGAATCTGAGAGGAGCCACAAATGTCTTTCAACCCATCATTCCCTCAAGTCTCCCGATAAAAATGGTGCCTCACTTTTGTGGGTAGGCCAAGTGCCCGCGACAGGAAATGCCCCAAATCACAACGTGGACATATCACATTTTCACAACAAAAACAGGGCTGTTTTTTGCAAAGTGCCTAGCTGTGGATTTTGGCCTCTAGCTCAGCCGACACCTAGGGAAACCTACCAAACCTGCAAAAAAATTTAAACTAGACACCAAGGGGAATCCAGGATGGGCTGACTTGTGGGGCTCTGATCAGGTTCTGTTACCCAGAATCCTTTGCAAACCTCAAAATGTGGGCAAAAAACACTTTTTCCTCACATTTCGGTGACAGAAAGTTCTGGAATCTGAGAGGAGCCACAAATTTCCTTCCACCCAGCGTTCCCCCAAGTCTCCCGATAAAAATGATACCTCACTTGTGGGGGTAGGCCTAGTGCCCGCGACAGGAAATGCCCCAAAACACAACGTGGACATATCACATTTTCACAAAGAAAACAAAGCAGTTTTTTGCAAAGTGGCTAGCTGTGGATTTTGGCCTCTAGCTCAGCTGGCACCTAGGGAAACCTGGCAAACCTGCACAGTTTTGAAAACTAGACACCTAGGGGAATCCAGGATGGGCTGACTTGTGGGGCTCTGAGCTGGTTCTGTTACCCAGAATCATTTGCAAACCTCAATATTTGGAAAAAAACACTTTTTCCTCACATTTCGGTGATAGAAAGTTCTGGAATCTGAGAGGAGCCACAAATGTCCTTCAACCCAGAATTCCCCCAAGTCTCCCGATAAAAATGGTACCTCACTTGTGTGGGTAAGCCTAGTGCCCACGACAGGAAATGCCCCAAATCACAACGTGGACATATCACATTTTCACAAAGAAAACAGGGCTGTTTTTTTGCAAAGTGCCTAGCTGTGGATTTTGGCCTCTAGCTCAGCCGACACCTAGAGAAACCTACCAAACCTGCACATTTTTTTAAACTAGACACCTAGGGGAATCCAGGATGGGCTGACTTGTGGGGGTCTGATCAGGTTCTGTTACCCAGAATCCTTTGCAAACCTCAAAATGTGGGCAAAAACCACTTTTTCCTCACATTTCGGTGACAGAAAGTTCTGGAATCTGAGAGGAGCCACAAATTTCCTTCCACCCAGCGTTCCCCCAAGTCTCCCGATAAAAATGGTACCTCACTTGTGTGGGTAGGCCTAGTGCCCGCGACAGGAAATGCCCCAAAACACAACGTGGACATATCACATTTTCACAAAGAAAACATAGCTTTTTTTGCTAAGTGCCTAGCTGTGGATTTTGGCCTGTAGCTCAGCTGGCACTTAGAGAAACCTAGCAAACCTGCACAGTTTTGAAAACTAGACACCTAGGGGAATCCAAAATGGGGTGACTTGTGGGGATCTGATCAGGTTCTGTTACCCAGAATCCTTTGCTAACCTCAATATTTGGAAAAAAACACTTTTTCCTCACATTTTGATGATAGAAAGTTCTAGAATCTGAGAGGAGCCACAAATGTCTTTCAACCCATCATTCCCCCAAGTCTCCCGATAAAAATGGTGCCTCACTTTTGTGGGTAGGCCTAGTGCCCGCGACAGGAAATGCCCCAAATCACAACGTGGACATATCACATTTTCACAACAAAAACAGGGCTGTTTTTTGCAAAGTGCCTAGCTGTGGATTTTGGCCTCTAGCTCAGCCGACACCTAGGGAAACCTACCAAACCTGCAAAATTTTTTAAACTAGACACCTAGGGGAATCCAGGATGGGCTGACTTGTGGGGCTCTGATCAGGTTCTGTTACCCAGAATCCTTTGCAAACCTCAAAATGTGGGCAAAAAACACTTTTTCCTCACATTTCGGTGACAGAAAGTTCTGGAATCTGAGAGGAGCCACAAATTTCCTTCCACCCAGCGTTCCCCCAAGTCTCCCGATAAAAATGATACCTCACTTGTGGGGGTAGGCCTAGTGCCCGCGACAGGAAATGCCGCAAAACACAACGTGGACATATCACATTTTCACAAAGAAAACAAAGCAGTTTTTTGCAAAGTGGCTAGCTGTGGATTTTGGCCTCTAGCTCAGCTGGCACCTAGGGAAACCTGGCAAACCTGCACAGTTTTGAAAACTAGACACCTAGGGGAATCCAGGATGGGCTGACTTGTGGGGCTCTGAGCTGGTTCTGTTACCCAGAATCATTTGCAAACCTCAATATTTGGAAAAAAACACTTTTTCCTCACATTTCGGTGATAGAAAGTTCTGGAATCTGAGAGGAGCCACAAATGTCCTTCAACCCAGAATTCCCCCAAGTCTCCCGATAAAAATGGTACCTCACTTGTGTGGGTAAGCCTAGTGCCCGCGACAGGAAATGCCCCAAATCACAACGTGGACATATCACATTTTCACAAAGAAAACAGGGCTGTTTTTTGCAAAGTGCCTAGCTGTGGATTTTGGCCTCTAGCTCAGCCGACACCTAGAGAAACCTACCAAACCTGCACATTTTTTTAAACTAGACACCTAGGGGAATCCAGGATGGGCTGACTTGTGGGGGTCTGATCAGGTTCTGTTACCCAGAATCCTTTGCAAACCTCAAAATGTGGGCAAAAACCACTTTTTCCTCACATTTCGGTGACAGAAAGTTCTGGAATCTGAGAGGAGCCACAAATTTCCTTCCACCCAAATCAAATCAAATCAAATCAAATCATTAGCATTTATAAAGCGCGCTACTCACCCGTGCGGGTCTCAAGGCGCTAGGGACAAAGGGGGTGGTTATCGCTGCTCGAACAGCCAGGTCTTTAGGAGTCTCCGGAAAGCGGAGTGGTCCTAGGTGGTCCTGAGGCTGGTGGGGAGGGAGTTCCAGGTCTTGGCCGCCAGGAAGGAGAAAGATCTCCCACCCGCCGTGGAGCGTCGGATGCGAGGGACGGCGGCGAGTGCGAGGCCAGAGGAGCGGAGGGGGCGGGTGGGGACGTAGAAGTTGAGCCGTCTGTTGAGGTATTCCGGTCCCTTGTCGTGGAGGGCTCTGTGTGCGTGGGTGAGAAGTCGGAAGGTGATCCTTTTGCTGACTGGGAGCCAATGCAGGTGTCTCAGGTGTGCGGAGATGTGGCTGTTGCGGGGTACGTCGAGGATGAGGCGGGCTGAGGCGTTTTGAATGCGTTGCAGGCGATTTTGGAGTTTGGCGGTGGTCCCAGCGTAGAGGGTGTTGCCGTAGTCCAGGCGGCTCGTGACGAGGGCGTGGGTCACGGTTTTTCTGGTGTCGGCGGGGATCCAGCGGAAGATCTTGCGGAGCATGCGGAGGGTGAGGAAGCAGGCGGAGGACACGGCGTTGACTTGCTTGGTCATGGTGAGAAGGAGGTCCAAGATGAAGCCGAGGTTGCGGGCGTGGTCTGCGGGGGTCGGTGCGGTGCCGAGGGCCGTGGGCCACCAGGAGTCGTCCCAGGCGGACGGGGTGTTGCCGAGGATGAGGACTTCAGTTTTTTCAGAGTTCAGCTTTAGGCGGGTGAGCCTCATCCAATCTGCGACGTCCTTCATACCCTCTTGTAGGTTGGTCTTGGCGCTGGCGGGGTCCTTGGTGAGGGAGAGTATAAGTTGGGTGTCGTCGGCGTAGGAGGTGATGATGATGTCGTGCTTGCGTACGATGTTAGCGAGGGGGCTCATGTAGACATTGAAGAGTGTCGGGCTGAGTGATGAGCCTTGAGGTACGCCGCAGATGATCTCAGTGGGTTCTGAGCGAAACGGAGGGAGGTAGACTCTTTGGGAGCGGTTTACGAGGAAGGAGGCGATCCAGTCCAGGGCCTGGTCTTGGATCCCGGTGGAGCGGATGCGGGTGATTAGGGTACGGTGACAGACGGTGTCAAAGGCAGCCGAGAGGTCGAGAAGAATGAGGGCGACTGTTTCACCGTTGTCCATCAGGGTTCTGATGTCGTCTGTGACTGAGATGAGGGCGGTTTCAGTGCTGTGGTTGGTTCGGAATCCGGTCTGTGAGGGGTCGAGCAGGTTGTTGTCTTCCAGGAAGGTGGTCAGCTGTTTGTTGACGGTCTTCTCTATTACTTTGGCTGGGAAAGGCAGAAGGGAGATGGGGCGGAAGTTTTTCAGGTCGCTCGGGTCAGCCGTAGGTTTCTTTAGTAGGGCGTTGACTTCGGCGTGTTTCCAGCATTCGGGGAAGGTAGCAGAAGAAAAAGAAGAGTTGATGACGGTCTGGAGGTGCGGGGCGATGAGGTTGTCGGCTTTGTTAAAGATGAAGTGCGGGCAGGGGTCCGAAGGGGCGCCGGAGTGGATAGAGTTCATGAGTTCATGAGCGTTCCCCCAAGTCTCCCGATAAAAATGGTACCTCACTTGTGTGGGTAGGCCTAGTGCCCGCGACAGGAAATGCCCCAAAACACAACGTGGACATATCACATTTTCACAAAGAAAACATAGCTTTTTTTGCTAAGTGCCTAGCTGTGGATTTTGGCCTGTAGCTCAGCTGGCACTTAGAGAAACCTAGCAAACCTGCACAGTTTTGAAAACTAGACACCTAGGGGAATCCAAGATGGGGTGACTTGTGGGGCTCTGATCAGGTTATGTTACCCAGAATCCTTTGCTAACCTCAATATTTGGAAAAAAAACACTTTTTCCTCACATTTTGATGATAGAAAGTTCTAGAATCTGAGAGGAGCCACAAATGTCCTTCAACCCATCATTCCCCCAAGTCTCCCGATAAAAATGGTGCCTCACTTTTGTGGGTAGGCCTAGTGCCCGCGACAGGAAATGCCCCAAAACACAACGTGGACATATCACATTTTCACAACAAAAACAGGGCTGTTTTTTGCAAAGTGCCTAGCTGTGGATTTTGGCCTCTAGCTCAGCCGACACCTAGGGAAACCTACCAAACCTGCAAAAAAATTTAAACTAGACACCTAGGGGAATCCAGGATGGGCTGACTTGTGGGGCTCTGATCAGGTTCTGTTACCCAGAATCCTTTGCAAACCTCAAAATGTGGGCAAAAAACACTTTTTCCTCACATTTCGGTGACAGAAAGTTCTGGAATCTGAGAGGAGCCACAAATTTCCTTCCACCCAGCGTTCCCCCAAGTCTCCCGATAAACATGATACCTCACTTGTGGGGGTAGGCCTAGTGCCCGCGACAGGAAATGCCCTAAAACACAACGTGGACATATCACATTTTCACAAAGAAAACAAAGCAGTTTTTTGCAAAGTGGCTAGCTGTGGATTTTGGCCTCTAGCTCAGCTGGCACCTAGGTAAACCTGGCAAACCTGCACAGTTTTGAAAACTAGACACCTAGGGGAATCCAGGATGGGATGACTTGTGGGGCTCTGAGCTGGTTCTGTTACCCAGAATTATTTGCAAACCTCAATATTTGGAAAAAAACACTTTTTCCTCACATTTCGGTGATAGAAAGTTCTGGAATCTGAGAGGAGCCACAAATGTCCTTCAACCCAGAATTCCCCCAAGTCTCCCGATAAAAATGGTACCTCACTTGTGTGGGTAGGCCTAGTGCCCGCGACAGGAAATGCCCCAAATCACAACGTGGACCTATCACATTTTCACAAAGAAAACAGGGCTGTTTTTTGCAAAGTGCCTAGCTGTGGATTTTGGCCTCTAGCTCAGGCGACACCTAGGGAAACCTACCAAACCTGCACATTTTTTTAAACTAGACACCTAGGGGAATCCAGGATGGGCTGACTTGTGGGACTCTGATCAGGTTATGTTACCCAGAATCCTTTGCAAACCTCAAAATGTGGGAAAAAAACACTTTTTCCTCACATTTCGGTGACAGAAAGTTCTGGAATCTGAGAGGAGCCACAAATTTCCTTCCACCCAGCGTTCCCCCAAGTCTCCCGATAAAAATGATACCTCACTTGTGGGGGTAGGCCTAGTGCCCGCGACAGGAAATGCCCCAAAACACAACGTGGACATATCACATTTTCACAAAGAAAACAAAGCAGTTTTTTGCAAAGTGGCTAGCTGTGGATTTTGGCCTCTAGCTCAGCTGGCACCTAGGTAAACCTGGCAAACCTGCACAGTTTTGAAAACTAGACACCTAGGGGAATCCAGGATGGGATGACTTGTGGGGCTCTGAGCTGGTTCTGTTACCCAGAATTATTTGCAAACCTCAATATTTGGAAAAAAACACTTTTTCCTCACATTTCGGTGATAGAAAGTTCTGGAATCTGAGAGGAGCCACAAATGTCCTTCAACCCAGAATTCCCCCAAGTCTCCCGATAAAAATGGTACCTCACTTGTGTGGGTAGGCCTAGTGCCCGCGACAGGAAATGCCCCAAATCACAACGTGGACATATCACATTTTCACAAAGAAAACAGGGCTGTTTTTTGCAAAGTGCCTAGCTGTGGATTTTGGCCTCTAGCTCAGCTGGCACCCAGGTAAACCTGGCAAACCTGCACAGTTTTGAAAACTAGACACCTAGGGGAATCCAGGATGGGATGACTTGTGGGGCTCTGAGCTGGTTCTGTTACCCAGAATTATTTGCAAACCTCAATATTTGGAAAAAAACACTTTTTCCTCACATTTCGGTGATAGAAAGTTCTGGAATCTGAGAGGAGCCACAAATGTCCTTCAACCCAGAATTCCCCCAAGTCTCCCGATAAAAATGGTACCTCACTTGTGTGGGTAGGCCTAGTGCCCGCGACAGGAAATGCCCCAAATCACAACGTGGACATATCACATTTTCACAAAGAAAACAGGGCTGTTTTTTGCAAAGTGCCTAGCTGTGGATTTTGGCCTCTAGCTCAGGCGACACCTAGGGAAACCTACCAAACCTGCACATTTTTTTAAACTAGACACCTAGGGGAATCCAGGATGGGCTGACTTGTGGGACTCTGATCAGGTTCTGTTACCCAGAATCCTTTGCAAACCTCAAAATGTGGGCAAAAAACACTTTTTCCTCACATTTCGGTGACAGAAAGTTCTGGAATCTGAGAGGAGCCACAAATTTCCTACCACCCAGCGTTCCCCCAAGTCTCCCGATAAAAATGATACCTCACTTGTGGGGGTAGGCCTAGTGCCCGCGACAGGAAATGCCCCAAAACACAACGTGGACATATCACATTTTCACAAAGAAAACAAAGCAGTTTTTTGCAAAGTGGCTAGCTGTGGATTTTGGCCTCTAGCTCAGCTGGCACCTAGGGAAACCTGGCAAGCCTGCACAGTTTTGAAAACTAGACACCTAGGGGAATCCAGGATGGGCTGACTTGTGGGGCTCTGAGCTGGTTCTGGTACCCAGAATCATTTGCAAACCTCAATATTTGGAAAAAAACACTTTTTCCTCACATTTCGGTGATAGAAAGTTCTGGAATCTGAGAGGAGCCACAAATGTCCTTCAACCCAGAATTCCCCCAAGTCTCCCGATAAAAATGGTACCTCACCTGTGTGGGTAGGCCTAGTGCCCGCAACAGGAAATGCCCCAAATCACAACGTGGACATATCACATTTTCACAAAGAAAACAGGGCTGTTTTTTGCAAAGTGCCTAGCTGTGGATTTTGGCCTCTAGCTCAGCCGGCACCTAGGGAAACCTACCAAACCTGCACATTTGTTAAAACTAGACACCTAGGGGCATCCAGGATGGGCTGACTTGTGGGGCTCTGATCAGGTTCTGTTACCCAGAATCCTTTACAAACCTCAAAATGTGGGCAAAAAAACACTTTTTCCTCACATTTCGGTGACAGAAAGTTCTGGAATCTGAGAGGAGCCACAAATTTCCTTCCACCCAGCGTTTCCCCAAGTCTCCCGATAAAAATGATACCTCACTTGTGGGGGTAGGCCTAGTGCCCGCGACAGGAAATGCCCCAAAACACAACGTTGACATATCACATTTTCACAAAGAAAACAAAGCAGTTTTTTGCAAAGTGGCTAGCTGTGGATTTTGGCCTCTAGCTCAGCTGGCACCTAGGGAAACCTGGCAAACCTGCACAGTTTTGAAAACTAGACACCTAGGGGAATCCAGGATTGGCTGACTTGTGGGGCTCTGAGCTGGTTCTGTTACCCAGAATCATTTGCAAACCTCAATATTTGGAAAAAAAACACTTTTTCCTCACATTTCGGTGACAGAAAGTTCTGGAATCTGAGAGGAGCCACAAATGTCCTTCAACCCAGAATTCCCCCAAGTCTCCCGATAAAAATGGAACCTCACTTGTGTGGGTAGGCCTAGTGCCCGCGACAGGAAATACCCCAAAACACAAAGTGGACATATCACATTTTCACAAAGAAAACATAGCTTTTTTTCTAAGTGCCTAGCTGTGGATTTTGGCCTGTAGCTCAGCTGGCACTTAGAGAAACCTAGCAAACCTGCACAGTTTTGAAAACTAGACACCTAGGGGAATCCAAGATGGGGTGACTTGTGGGGCTCTGATCAGGTTCTGTTACCGAGAATCCTTTGCTAACCTCAATATTTGGAAAAAAACACTTTTTCCTCACATTTTGATGATAGAAAGTTCTAGAATCTGAGAGGAGCCACAAATGTCTTTCAACCCATCATTCCCCCAAGTCTCCTGATAAAAATGGTGCCTCATTTTTGTGGGTAGGCCTAGTGCCCGCGACAGGAAATGCCCCAAAACACAACGTGGACATATCACATTTTCACAACAAAAACAGGGCTGTTTTTTGCAAAGTGCCTAGCTGTGGATTTTGGCCTCTAGCTCAGCCGACACCTAGGGAAACCTACCAAACCTGCAAAAAATGTTAAACTAGACACCTAGGGGAATCCAGGATGGGCTGACTTGTGGGGCTCTGATCAGGTTCTGTTACCCAGAATCCTTTGCAAACCTCAAAATGTGGGCAAAAAACACTTTTTCCTCACATTTCGGTGACAGAAAGTTCTGGAATCTGAGAGGAGCCACAAATTTCCTTCCACCCAGCGTTCCCCCAAGTCTCCCGATAGAAATGATACCTCACTTGTGGGGGTAGGACTAGTGCCCGCGACAGGAAATGCCCCAAAACACAACGTGGACATATCACATTTTCACAAAGAAAACAAAGCAGTTTTTTGCAAAGTGGCTAGCTGTGGATTTTGGCCTCTAGCTCAGCTGGCACCTAGGGAAACCTGGCAAACCTGCACAGTTTTGAAAACTAGACACCTAGGGGAATCCAGGATTGGCTGACTTGTGGGGCTCTGAGCTGGTTCTGTTACCCAGAATCATTTGCAAACCTCAATATTTGGAAAAAAACACTTTTTCCTCACATTTCGGTGATAGAAAGTTTTGGAATCTGAGAGGAGCCACAAATGTCCTTCAACCCAGAATTCCCCCAAGTCTCCCGATAAAAATGGTACCTCACTTGTGTGGGTAGGCCTAGTGCCCGCGACAGGAAATGCCCCAAATCACAACGTGGACATATCACATTTTCACAAAGAAAACAGGGCTGTTTTTTGCAAAGTGCCTAGCTGTGGATTTTGGCCTCTAGCTCAGCCGACACCTAGGGAAACCTACCAAACCTGCACATTTTTTTAAACTAGACACCTAGGGGAATCCAGGATGGGCTGACTTGTGGGGGTCTGATCAGGTTCTGTTACCCAGAATCCTTTGCAAACCTCAAAATGTGGGCAAAAACCACTTTTTCCTCACATTTCGGGGACAGAAAGTTCTGGAATCTGAGAGGAGCCACAAATTTCCTTCCACCCAGCGTTCCCCCAAGTCTCCCGATAAAAATGGTACCTCACTTGTGTGGGTAGGCCTAGTGCCCGCGACAGGAAATGCCCCAAAACACAACGTGGACATATCACATTTTCACAAAGAAAACATAGCTTTTTTTGCTAAGTGCCTAGCTGTGGATTTTGGCCTGTAGCTCAGCTGGCACTTAGAGAAACCTAGCAAACCTGCACAGTTTTGAAAACTAGACACCTAGGGGAATCCAAGATGGGGTGACTTGTGGGGCTCTGATCAGGTTCTGTTACCCAGAATCCTTTGCTAACCTCAATATTTGGAAAAAAACACTTTTTCCTCACATTTTGATGATAGAAAGTTCTAGAATCTGAGAGGAGCCACAAATGTCCTTCAACCCATCATTCCCCCAAGTCTCCCGATAAAAATGGTGCCTCACTTTTGTGGGTAGGCCTAGTGCCCGCGACAGGAAATGCCCCAAAACACAACGTGGACATATCACATTTTCACAACAAAAACAGGGCTGTTTTTTGCAAAGTGCCTAGCTGTGGATTTTGGCCTCTAGCTCAGCCGACACCTAGGGAAACCTACCAAACCTGCAAAAAAATTTAAACTAGACACCTAGGGGAATCCAGGATGGGCTGACTTGTGGGGCTCTGATCAGGTTCTGTTACCCAGAATCCTTTGCAAACCTCAAAATGTGGGCAAAAAACACTTTTTCCTCACATTTCGGTGAAAGAAAGTTCTGGAATCTGAGAGGAGCCACAAATTTCCTTCCACCCAGCGTTCCCCCAAGTCTCCCGATAAAAATGATACCTCACTTGTGGGGGTAGGCCTAGTGCCCGCGACAGGAAATGCCCCAAAACACAACGTGGACATATCACATTTTCACAAAGAAAACAAAGCAGTTTTTTGCAAAGTGGCTAGCTGTGGATTTTGGCCTCTAGCTCAGCTGGCACCTAGGGAAACCTGGCAAACCTGCACAGTTTTGAAAACTAGACACCTAGGGGAATCCAGGATGGGATGACTTGTGGGGCTCTGAGCTGGTTCTGATACCCAGAATTATTTGCAAACCTCAATATTTGGATAAAAACACTTTTTCCTCACATTTCGGTGATAGAAAGTTCTGGAATCTGAGAGGAGCCACAAATGTCCTTCAACCCAGAATTCCCCCAAGTCTCCCGATAAAAATGGTACCTCACTTGTGTGGGTAGGCCTAGTGCCCGCGACAGGAAATGCCCCAAATCACAACGTGGACATATCACATTTTCACAAAGAAAACAGGGCTGTTTTTTGCAAAGTGCCTAGCTGTGGATTTTGGCCTCTAGCTCAGCCGACACCTAGGGAAACCTACCAAACCTGCACATTTTTTTAAACTAGACACCTAGGGGAATCCAGGATGGGCTGACTTGTGGGGCTCTGATCAGGTTCTGTTACCCAGAATCCTTTGCAAACCTCAAAATGTGGGCAAAAAACACTTTTTCCTCACATTTCGGTGACAGAAAGTTCTGGAATCTGAGAGGAGCCACAAATTTCCTTCCACCCAGCGTTCCCCCAAGTCTCCCGATAAAAATGATACCTCACTTGTGGGGGTAGGCCTAGTGCCCGCGACAGGAAATGCCCCAAAACACAACGTGGACATATCACATTTTCACAAAGAAAACAAAGCAGTTTTTTGCAAAGTGGCTAGCTGTGGATTTTGGCCTCTAGCTCAGCTGGCACCTAGGGAAACCTGGCAAACCTGCACAGTTTTGAAAACTAGACACCTAGGGGAATCCAGGATGGGATGACTTGTGGGGCTCTGAGCTGGTTCTGATACCCAGAATTATTTGCAAACCTCAATATTTGGAAAAAAACACTTTTTCCTCACATTTCGGTGATAGAAAGTTCTGGAATCTGAGAGGAGCCACAAATGTCCTTCAACCCAGAATTCCCCCAAGTCTCCCGATAAAAATGGTACCTCACTTGTGTGGGTAGGCCTAGTGCCCGCGACAGGAAATGCCCCAAATCACAACGTGGACATATCACATTTTCACAAAGAAAACAGGGCTGTTTTTTGCAAAGTGCCTAGCTGTGGATTTTGGCCTCTAGCTCAGCCGACACCTAGGGAAACCTACCAAACCTGCACATTTTTTTAAACTAGACACCTAGGGGAATCCAGGATGGGCTGACTTGTGGGGCTCTGATCAGGTTCTGTTACCCAGAATCCTTTGCAAACCTCAAAATGTGGGCAAAAAACACTTTTTCCTCACATTTCGGTGACAGAAAGTTCTGGAATCTGAGAGGAGCCACAAATTTCCTTCCACCCAGCGTTCCCCCAAGTCTCCCGATAAAAATGATACCTCACTTGTGGGGGTAGGCCTAGTGCCCGCGACAGGAAATGCCCCAAAACACAACGTGGACATATCACATTTTCACAAAGAAAACAAAGCAGTTTTTTGCAAAGTGGCTAGCTGTGGATTTTGGCCTCTAGCTCAGCTGGCACCTAGGGAAACCTGGCAAACCTGCACAGTTTTGAAAACTAGACACCTAGGGGAATCCAGGATGGGCTGACTTTTGGGGCTCTGAGCTGGTTCTGTTACCCAGAATCATTTGCAAACCTCAATATTTGGAAAAAAAACACTTTTTCCTCACATTTCGGTGATAGAAAGTTCTAGAATCTGAGAGGAGCCACAAATGTCCTTCAACCCAGAATTCCCCCAAGTCTCCCGATAAAAATGGTACCTCACTTGTGTGGGTAGGCCTAGTGCCCGCGACAGGAAATGCCCCAAATCACAACGTGGACATATCACATTTTCACAAAGAAAACAGGGCTGTTTTTTGCAAAGTGCCTAGCTGTGGATTTTGGCCTCTAGCTCAGCCGACACCTAGGGAAACCTACCAAACCTGCACATTTTTTTAAACTAGACACCTAGGGGAATCCAGGATGGGCTGACTTGTGGGGCTCTGATCAGGTTCTGTTACCCAGAATCCTTTGCAAACCTCAA
Source organism: Pleurodeles waltl (assembly GCF_031143425.1). Lineage (NCBI taxonomy): Eukaryota > Metazoa > Chordata > Amphibia > Caudata > Salamandridae > Pleurodeles > Pleurodeles waltl. Next base: position 1,552,911,454 of record NC_090440.1, read on the forward strand.
AATGTGGGCAAAAAACACTTTTTCCTCACATTTCGGTGACAGAAAGTTCTGGAATCTGAGAGGAGCCACAAATTTCCTTCCACCCAGCGTTCCCCCAAGTCTCCCGATAAAAATGATACCTCACTTGTGGGGGTAGGCCTAGTGCCCGCGACAGGAAATGCCCCAAAACACAACGTGGACATATCACATTTTCACAAAGAAAACAAAGCAGTTTTTTGCAAAGTGGCTAGCTGTGGATTTTGGCCTCTAGCTCAGCTGGCACCTAGGGAAACCTGGCAAACCTGCACAGTTTTGAAAACTAGACACCTAGGGGAATCCAGGATGGGATGACTTGTGGGGCTCTGAGCTGGTTCTGATACCCAGAATTATTTGCAAACCTCAATATTTGGAAAAAAACACTTTTTCCTCACATTTCGGTGATAGAAAGTTCTGGAATCTGAGAGGAGCCACAAATGTCCTTCAACCCAGAATTCCCCCAAGTCTCCCGATAAAAATGGTACCTCACTTGTGTGGGTAGGCCTAGTGCCCGCGACAGGAAATGCCCCAAATCACAACGTGGACATATCACATTTTCACAAAGAAAACAGGGCTGTTTTTTGCAAAGTGCCTAGCTGTGGATTTTGGCCTCTAGCTCAGCCGACACCTAGGGAAACCTACCAAACCTGCACATTTTTTTAAACTAGACACCTAGGGGAATCCAGGATGGGCTGACTTGTGGGGCTCTGATCAGGTTCTGTTACCCAGAATCCTTTGCAAACCTCAAAATGTGGGCAAAAAACACTTTTTCCTCACATTTCGGTGACAGAAAGTTCTGGAATCTGAGAGGAGCCACAAATTTCCTTCCACCCAGCGTTCCCCCAAGTCTCCCGATAAAAATGATACCTCACTTGTGGGGGTAGGCCTAGTGCCCGCGACAGGAAATGCCCCAAAACACAACGTGGACATATCACATTTTCACAAAGAAAACAAAGCAGTTTTTTGCAAAGTGGCTAGCTGTGGATTTTGGCCTCTAGCTCAGCTGGCACCTAGGGAAACCTGGCAAACCTGCACAGTTTTTAAAACTAGACACCTAGGGGAATCCAGGATGGGCTGACTTTTGGGGCTCTGAGCTGGTTCTGTTACCCAGAATCATTTGCAAACCTCAATATTTGGAAAAAAAACACTTTTTCCTCACATTTCGGTGATAGAAAGTTCTAGAATCTGAGAGGAGCCACAAATGTCCTTCAACCCAGCGTTCCCCCAAGTCTCCCGATAAAAATGATACCTCACTTGTGGGGGTAGGCCTAGTGCCCGCGACAGGAAATGCCCCAAAACACAATGTGGACATATCACATTTTCACAACGAATACAGGGCTATTTTTTGCAAAGTGCCTAGCTGTGGATTTTGGCCTCTAGCTCAGCCGACACCTAGGGAAACCTACCAAACATGCACATTTTTTAAAACTAGACACCTAGGGGAATCCAGGATGGGCTGACTTGTGGTGCTCTGATCAGGTTCTGTTTCCCAGAATCCTTTGCAAACCTCAAAATGTGGGCAATAAAACACTTTTTCCTCACGTTTCGATGACAGAAAGTTCTGGAATCTGAGAGGAGCCACAAATTTCCTTCCACCCAGCGTTCCCCCAAGTCTCCCGATAAAAATGATACCTCACTTGTGGGGGTAGGCCTAGTGCCCGCGACAGGAAATGCCCCAAAACACAACGTGGACATATCACATTTTCACAAAGAAAACAAAGCAGTTTTTTGCAAAGTGGCTAGCTGTGGATTTTGGCCTCTAGCTCAGCTGGCACCTAGGGAAACCTGGCAAACCTGCACAGTTTTGAAAACTAGACACCTAGGGGAATCCAGGATGGGCTGACTTGTGGGGCTCTGAGCTGGTTCTGTTACCCAGAATCATTTACAAATCTCAATATTTGGAAAAAAACACTTTTTCCTCACATTTCGGTGATAGAAAGTTCTGGAATCTGAGAGGAGCCAAAAATGTCCTTCAACCCAGAATTCCCCCAAGTGTCCTGATAAAATGGTACCTCACTTGTGTGGGTAGGCCTAGTGCCCGCGACAGGAAATGCCCCAAATCACAACGTGGACATATCACATTTTCACAAAGAAAACAGGGCTGTTTTTTGCAAAGTGCCTAGCTGTGGATTTTGGCCTGTAGCTCAGCCGGCACCTAGGGAAACCTACCAAACATGCTCATTTGTTAAAACTAGACACCTAGGGGAATCCAGGATGGGCTGACTTGTGGGGCTCTGATCAGGTTCTGTTACCCAGAATCCTTTGCAAACCTCAAAATGTGGGCAAAAAAAACCTTTTTCCTCACATTTCGGTGACAGAAAGTTGTGGAATCTGAGAGGAGCCACAAATTTCCTTCCACCCAGCGTTCCCCCAAGTCTCCCGATAAAAATGATACCTCACTTGTGGGGGTAGGCCTAGTGCCCGCGACAGAAAATGCCCCAAAACACAACGTGGACATATCACATTTTCACAACGAAAACAGGGCTGTTTTTTGCAAAGTGCCTAGCTGTGGATTTTGGCCTCTAGCTCAGCCGACACCTAGGGAAACCTACCAAACCTGCACATTTGTTAAAACTAGACACCTAGGGGAATCCAGGATGGGCTGACTTGTGGGGCTCTGATCAGGTTCTGTTACCCAGAATCCTTTGCAAACCTCAAAATGTGGGCAAAAAAACACTTTTTCCTCACATTTCGGTGACAGAAAGTTCTGGAATCTGAGAGGAGCCACAAATTTCCTTCCACGCAGCGTTCCCCCAAGTCTCCCGATAAAAATGATACCTCACTTGTGGGGGTAGGCCTAGTGCCCGCGACAGGAAATGCCCCAAAACACAACGTGGACATATCACATTTTCACAAAGAAAACAAAGCAGTTTTTTGCAAAGTGGCTAGCTGTGGATTTTGGCCTTTAGCTCAGCTGGCACCTAGGGAAACCTGGCAAACCTGCACAGTTTTGAAAACTAGACACCTAGGGGAATCCAGGATGGGCTGACTTGTGGGGCTCTGAGCTGGTTCTGTTACACAGAATATCTTTGCAAACCTCAATATTTGGAAAAAAACACTTTTTCCTCACATTTCGGTGATAGAAAGTTCTGGAATCTGAGAGGAGCCACAAATGTCCTTCAACCCAGAATTCGCCCAAGTCTCCCGATAAAAATGGTACCTCACTTGTGTGGGTAGGCCTAGTGCCCGCGACAGGTAATGCCCCAAATCACAACGTGGACATATCACATTTTCACAAAGAAAACAGGGCTGTTTTTTGCAAAGTGCCTAGCTGTGGATTTTGGCCTGTAGCTCAGCCGGCACCTAGGGAAACCTACCAAACCTGCACATTTGTTAAAACTAGACACCTAGGGGAATCCAGGATGGGCTGACTTGTTGGGCTCTGATCAGGTTCTGTTACCCAGAATCCTTTGCAAACCTCAAAATGTGGGCAAAAAAACACTTTTTCCTCACATTTCGGTGACAGAAAGTTCTGGAATCTGAGAGGAGCCACAAATGTCCTTCAACCCAGCGTTCCCCCAAGTCTCCCGATAAAAATGATACCTCACTTGTGGGGGTAGGCCTAATGCCCGCGACAGGAAATGCCCCAAAACACAACGTGGACATATCCCATTTTCACAAAGAAAACAAAGCAGTTTTTTGCAAAGTGGCTAGCTGTGGATTTTGGCCTCTAGCTCAGCTGGCACCTAGGGAAACCTGGCAAACCTGCACAGTTTTGAAAACTAGACACCTAGGGGAATCCAGGATGGGCTGACTTGTGGGGCTCTGATCAGGTTCTGTTACCCAGAATCCTTTGCAAACCTCAAATGTGGCCTAAAAAACACTTTTTCCTCACATTTCGGTGACAGAAAGTTCTGGAATCTGAGAGGAGCCACAAATTTCCTTCCACGCAGCGTCTCCTAATAAAAATGATACCTCACTTGTGGGGGAGGCCTAGTGGAGCCACAAATGTCCTTCAACCCAGAATTCCCCCAAGTCTCCCGATAAAAATGGTACCTCACTTGTGTGGGTAGGCCTAGTGCCCGCGACAGGAAATGCCCCAAAACACAACGTGGACATATCACATTTTCACAAAGAAAACAAAGCAGTTTTTTGCAAAGTGGCTAGCTGTGGATTGTGGCCTCTAGCTCAGCTGGCACCTAGAGAAACCTGGCAAACCGGCACAGTTTTGAAAACTAGACACCTAGGGGAATCCAAGATGGGGTGACTTGTGGGGCTCTGAGCTGGTTCTGTTACCCAGAATCCTTTGCAAACCTCAATATTTGGGAAAAAAAACAATTTTTCCTAACATCTATCGAGGGCCAGGAAACGCATTCAGGAAGGCCTCGTATGAAATGGGAGAGTCTCAACTTTCATACGAGGCCTTCCCGAACGTGGGGAAGGCACACCAAGGGGCAGCATTTCCAAAAAGAGGAGCTGAGGGACTTGTTTTTTTACATTTCTACTAATTGACAACTCTCTATGGATGAAGATTAGCTCTCTATTAGTGGTGACTGTTTCTGACAACAGACCAGTATTTTCCAGATTCTCTGTGAATTTCACATCAGGATCTTTTGAGGAGAGAATGGAGGGACCCAGATAGACCTTCTGTCCCCAGATATATAGGGAGACTTTATAGATTAACTAATGGATATTTGGTGATCCCTCAAAAGCTTTCTATAGACCCTCTGCTGGCTTATTTAACAGGTCAATCCACCAGTCTTTTATCTGAGGAAGGGGCAATTTCAGATGCAGTAGATAAAAAGGTAGCAGCCTCTTTAAAAATATCCTATTCTGGTCTAAACCTAAGATTGAAGGCCAGGGTACATTCAGTGTATAATTTCCAGTCTCTGATGAAGAATTGCAAGCCTTATCTACTGTTGCTCATGAAGATGAAGGCCATACTCGTTTGTTAACAGCTTTGAAGGCACAGGCAAACTTTCTCTCAGATATCCCCTTTGATAATCTGTAGGCTTCTGCCATGTCTGCTAGTGGTATGGTGGCTGCTAGACTTCACATGTGTATGAGAGGAAGGGAAAGTCATTCTTCTCAGAAGTTATTTTTATTGAAGATGTCTTTTTCAAGTAATAACCTTTTTGGATATCAATTGGGGAACGTGATCCACAATTCTTTTAAGAGCATACCCTTCCTTTCAAATAGGAGTCAAGATATTTTTCTAGGAAAAATAAACCATATGAGAACCCCAGAGAAAAGAAATTGACCCCTTGTTCAACAAATCTAAGTTTTATCCCAAACCTTCACAGGGGCACTCAAAGAACTCTCAGGGTGCAAGAAACAATCAGCGCTCCTGACTGTGCCTCTGGGACAGTGTCCTGGAGGAGGCTGTTGGGGGAAGGATATTGTGTTTCTTCAATGCTTGGCAGAGCATAGTCAGAGACAACTGGGTTCTTTAGGTTGTTTCCAGTGGCTACTCCAGATAATTCCAACCTCTCCCCCTGGAGAATTGTTTCCTCTTGGCTCCACTGCCCAAAACTCCAGAGAATTTTCAAGCATTGCAGAAGAACATAGCCTTATTGATTCAGAAAAGAGCCATTATGTCTGTTGCAGATTTAAAAAGAACGCAAGGTTGATACTCTAATTTTCCTGGAGAAGAAATCCTCAGGGGAGTATCACCCTATCATAGACCTCAAGAATCTGAATCCATTTTTGGAAACTATTCATTTCAAGATTAACTATCTTCACCGGGTAAATCCTATGTTTCATTTGAGGGGCTACCTTGCATTCCTGGATCGGCAGGACACTTATTGACATATTCATTTGTTATATAAAGCCTATTGATGGTGATCATCAGAGATTTCTAAGGTTTGCAGTGGGCGACAGTCATTGGTAGTTCCAAGACCTTCCAGTTGGATTGAAAGACTCCTCTAGAGTGCTTACCACAAATTAGTCTCCAGTGCTAGCCATTTTGCATGAAATTAACTTTCAGATTCATCCTTATCTGGGTGGTCTCTTGGTTTCCAATTCAGCTCTGTAGTTGACATCAGACATTGCAAGGGTTGTGCAAGTCCTGAAGGTGTTTGCATTTCCTCTCAACCTCAAGAAGTCTAATTTGGTGCCTTTTTGAAGCCTATTATTGATTGGCGTTTGGTTGCTGACAGCTCTGGATTTGTTATGTTTTCTAGTGGACAGGAGGTTAAAGTTGGTCCAGAGAGTATCAAGTTTCCTGCACTTGGTTCACGCCTCAGCAATTCATCAAGAGAAGTCTTACAAGTTTACAGGGACATAGTAAGTCTTTTCTATTTCCCATTATTCCTTTTTTAAACATCTTTGAGTCAAGGATTTTTTTTATGTTTTCTTTTCTGTAGGTGACTTCATTATTTTGGTTCCTTGTGCCAGAAGACACTTGGAACTCTTGTTTCCCACATCCCTTTTCACTGACTTCCAACAAGAGTGATCTGATAACTCATTCACAGAGAGCTTTGCTTTAATGGTGGTTGGTTCTGGCCAACCTGACAATGGGGATTTCACTTTTTCCACATCAGCCTTTGATGATAACAATAGATGGCAGGGGCTGGAAAGCAATTCTATTTTCAGAAGTGGTACAAGGAATTTTAAGCATTCCAGAGAGACTCCATTCTTCCAGTTAGAAGGACCTCAGAGCTGTTTGGATGCCTCTCAAGAGGTTTCAGTCCAAGATCCTTCAAAAGAATGTGGCTGTGGGACCAGACAATGCAGCGGCAATCTCACATGTAAACAGTCAATTAGGGACATGCTCCAGCCCCCCAAATTGCCTGGTGAAGAAGATAATGGATGGAAGGGAAAAGATACTGTTGTCTTTGGGAGCAATTCATATATGGGCGAGGACAATACAATCGCAGACACCATGAGAAGGGTGTTTTCCGCTTCCCAGAATTTGAGAATCACAAGGCAGGTATTCCGGATGATTTGTCAGAGATTCGGCATTCCCACTATAGAACTTTTTGCAGATCAGACCAATGCCCTTTGTCAAAATGTGGACTTTTATTTCCCTCTGCCCATCAAAAATCACTCCAGTATTCCATCTTGGTTTCTTAGGATCACTTTAATTTATGGCCGGGAACCGTGCAGAAGTATCGCATGCAAAGACACATTCGGCAAGTCTCAAGGCATATCTGAATGCACATAACTTATATAGATTTCAAACACAATTATTTGCATGGTGTGCTCCCTGCCACATTCCATTGCTCACCACAAGCACATCTGCTGATCATCAAAGTCACACCATCCTGTTTTTACTGACAGTGTCAGTTATTCATGCATGGGCTAAACACTAACTTCCCTCTAGGCCATCTATGCTCAGCTGAGTACAAAGGTCAGTAGGTTATTTCTTGAACCAGTTTATGTTCTTTGTACCAAAAGTCACGGCCCTCAACCTGTGGCTATCACATGTGCTGAAACTCCAGTTTCAGCACATTTTACTGGTGTGTCTATATCTGTCTCACGTATATGTTTTTTTTGTACAAGATGGAGTCTGTGACTTGCACATGTACTGAAACTCTGGTTTCAGGACATATTTTACTGGTGAGTCTGTTTCTTTCTCATGCATATTTTTTGACAAGATGGACTCTGTTCGCAAGATGGAGTTACTGTAGACATTTCTATTTCCACACCTTCTTCTCATGTATTTGCATTTATTCCAGGTTCAGGGATCCTCAGGCAGCAGGGGTGGATGAATTGACACATCCGTGGCTGAACTCCCTGGTATATACCTTTCCTTCAATTCCCCTAATCTCTCGTTTTCTAGACATATTTCAGAGGAAGGGTGCAGAGGTGGTTCTAGGATGTCCATTCTGACCTCTGATTCATTGGTTTCCCCTCTTGATGGAAATACTTTTGATTCATGTCTGGTTTATTCATCTCTCCCCAAATGCTATTGTTGCTCCTTTCCTGTTACCTGTTCCATGGCTATAGTGGTTAAGGTTAGTAGTTACCAGTTAGCAGGTTGAGAGGGAAGTGCTTAGGAATTTAGGTATATCTTGTGTTGCCTTATAGTCCGTTCAGGCTTCAAAGAGGCAATCCACCAGAAAGTTTTATGATTATCACTGGGTGTCTTTCTGTGAGTGGTGTCAGGATAATGACATTTCTCCAATCCTTTTCTCCCCTGAGATTATTTTGCAGTTCTTGCAAGCAGGGTTTAACAAGGGTTTGTCCTCTTCTACCTTGTGGGTTCAGTGGGGAGCGGTTAAGCCCTTTCGTTCTCCTTTGGGGGTCTTTTATGAGACTTAAGGTTGGGTTTTGAATCTGTAGATGGGCTTTGACTTGTTGACACCTATGATAAGAAATATATTTCCAGCCTGGGAGCTTCTTTTAGTATGGACGCTCTTCAAGCTCTGCCCTTTGAACCTTTGAGATCTCTCTGGAGATTTTGTCTTTGAAGTTGTTTTCTTCTGGTGGTCATTGCTACTGCCAGAAGGTTAGGGGAACTCTTAGCTTTGATCTGTAATCCTCCTTGCATTAATCTGCATGAGGACTGTATTGTATTAAAACTTGGTCTTCAGTTTAGTCCTAGAGTTAATTCATAGGTCTCAGGAAAATATTCTTCCTGTTCTTCCTTCTCACTCTGATTCTGATTTTTTTTTCGATGTGATCAAAGCAGTTAGATTCTATCTGGCTAGATCTTCTGAGTTTAGAAGGATTGATGTTCTTTTTATCAACTTTGGTCAGGCAAATGTAGGGAAGAAATCTTCTTTTTTCACTTTGGCTCAGTGGATAAAAGAGGTAATTTCCATATCTTACTCCAAGGATGGTCGTGTTCCCTCAGGTTCGGTTTCAGCTCGATCAACACAAGGTATGGCTGCTTCATGGGCAGAATGGGTGGAGCCTTCATTATGGACATTTGCACTGCAGCTACCTGGGTGTCCAGCTCTTTATTTATTGATCACTAAAAATTAACTTTAGCCCAGGGTTCCGAGATAGATTTTGGCAAAACATTTTTGACTGCTAAAGATATATGTGGCATGATTTCTAGTGAGTGTTTTATTTTCGGATTCTTGGGTGTGTCTGTGCATGCGTAGAGTAAGTTTGGGACGAGGAATATATGACAGGGTAATGTCTGGATTACCAGCCAGTAGTCTTCGTTACTCTTATTCTTCATTCATCATGCCATTACTTACATTTCTTCCCTCCATTCTTATTTTTTGGTGAGCGGCTGTGGAGGCTTGCCATTTTCAAGATGTTTGGTAACCTTATTACCCTTTAAATACTGAGGGGAAGGGGTGCTGGTTCGTTTGTATTTCTTTTTAGGTGCTTGATAGGGGTGATTACAGAAACAAATATCCTCACAAGAGCATAGAGTAAGTAATGGGGCAATGAATGAGGATCGGAGTAATGAAGATTTATTGTAAGAGATCCAGACATTTTTTTACAACATAGAAACTTTTTTTCTGTACTGCCAGTTGAAACGGCTGAGACCTTAAACATCATGGTTAATACAATTCCAGGAAGAAGGTTTTTGCATATTTACCAATGAATGCTTAAGTAAAGAAAACTAAAAAGAGAATAAGTATATTGTCGTTGTCTTTCTGCATTCCCTCCAGTTTACCAGCCTCCAAGAGCTCTTCTGATGATGCAGACTAGCTGAGGGCTGATGTGCTTCGCCTTTTTGTGTTAAATATTTTAAAATGGTAACAGCTTCCTCTTCTGAAGCACGAATATGTTTGTAGTTTTGTTCTTCTCCTTTCACAACTTGTGGAAGCCATGCCAAGCGTTTCATATTGTCCCCTTCGTGTCCTCCCCAATGGTTAATACTGCATGCCACTGCAATAAAAGTGCATGCTAAAAATAAAATATGGTTGCTGAAATTACTGTTGAGGCGAGTAAATTAAACCTTTCCCAGATAAAACTACGGAGCATATTACAAACGTTTTGCATTAGCATTTAAATACTCGTTCCAAAGGGCCTCGTCAGTTTGGTTTAACCACTGTAATTACCTCGGTTTACTGCTTGGGTGGTCCTTCCTACAAACCCTTCCCGAGCCACTGCCCTGTATTACATAATTTTTACTCTGTGCAGTGTACCGGGCGCCATTTGGTTTTTTTTTTTCTTTCGTTTTGGAGCTCTTTATAAACGCGGTTCAGGAGGACAAGACAACCAGACTGGGAACCGAAAAGAAAAAAAAATACTGAATTGCAATTTTGCAGGATTCTGTCTTCTCTTTGCGGTGCTGTCGTGGACCTGTGATCTGAAGGACGCAATAGATGCAATAAATCTGGGCCTCACACCGCAGTAAAGATATTCACATGGTGAGCGGTTATCTCGTTAATGACGTGACTGCACTGTCCAGTTGGTCCCTCATCTAATAATCTTTATTCTCCTCGCGAACTTTCAGTGCCGTGACATGCCAGGCCGGGACAGGTTGTTCACGACTGAAGTATTCAACTAGGAATCATCCAAGCGTTTGCCATTATGCTGACAGTTACTTTCCATATATCAGATTTTGAGGGGAGGACAGCTCACAGGAGAGCCCTTCAATGAGCACAAGGTCACACTTTTTGTAGCATCAGGAAAATCTTTCACAGCTAGGAAACCGTTTTGCACCTTTAAACGTTTGACCTCGCACTGGGCTCATCCTTCTTGCTTCCTCTAGAGATTTCGCGTGAAGACATATGTATGAGCTTAATTCCGTTGTAGTGTTTATGAATCACAAACTTAATGGGAATATTTCACAGTTGACACGTCAAACCACTGCGCCCCTTTATTACCTGTTTTTCCTAATTTACTGTTCTCTGTTTTTCCGTTCCTCCTTTCCATTTTTCTTGCATCCTTTCTATCGTGTAACTAATAACGCATGGGCCACGATCCAGTTTCTATAGTGTTCTAATCAGTTGCTATATTTGAAATATTATTCTGTGAACTTTTCTACTTGGGGCCCACCTACGGTATACATGATGGTATGTCTGCATTTGCCAATGTTGCAATACTTGAGTTCCTAGGTCTTGTTTATACGAATTTTTCTGTTTTTAAAGTAATTTATAGAAATATTTGAACGAAACATCTCATAATTGTAATAGTAATTGTTGATGTTGCTAATTCAATTAACGATAAGAATACAAGGACCTATTCATGAAAGCATGTTGTAGTACTACTTCACATACTCAATTGCTATTCGTAAACCTCTGTCCAGAAACCCTGGGCCAGATGTACCAAAGGGTTTTTCCCATTCTGTGTCAATGGTGTTCGTACATATGGCCCCCTGTCTCTTAAGTGCAGAGAACTCCGCAAGCTGAGGTCTACGTTTTGGGTGTACATGTGGGTAGGTGAAGTAGAAAAATGAGGAAAATCCCCTACGAAATTGATGGAGTAAAGAGAAAAGCAAAGAGGGGTTTAGGGCAGACCATGCACTTACTAAAAAACACTCACAAAAGAGTAAGGGCCTGATTTAAGAAAAGTGGCGCTGCACCCAGTGCTGCAGCACTTTTCTCACGCCCCTTAGCGCCCCCATAACGCTACCATGTGTGCTCCATATTTAAGGTACGGTGCACCATGGCAGTAGTTAGTAATTTTGACGCTAATCCTGCAAAGCCCATTGAGACCCATTGTAAACAACGGTGTGCCTCCTTCCAACACCTGATCTGAACAGGCGTTATAAGTGCCAGAAAATGACACAAAGAAATCTCTTAATTTCTTTGCACCATTTGTTCGCCTCCCCTAATGGGGGAACTCCCCCTTTGCATATTTTATGCCTTTTGCAGGCATAATGTAGCACAAATGGTTACAAAGTGGATCAATGCATGCATTGCACCACGTTGTAAATTTGGTGCAGCGATTTTGACCTTGTTGGGCCACATTAGCTTAAGAAATGATGCTAATGTGGCCAAGGAGGCAGTAGGCACTCTGAAATTTACCTCTAAGTTATTTGCTAGTCAGCAATGTTACACCCACATTTAATGACCAGCTTAGTGGCTGATAATAGGGCCCAGATTTATATTTGCTTTGCGCTGAATTAGTGTCTCATTTTTTTTAACGCTAATTCAGTGCAAATCTCCATATTTATATTTTGACACTAGACCCCTCTAGCATCAAAATATTGGAGTTAACAAAATTTTTTGTATACGTGAAACCTCCTTGCGTCAATGAAATGCAAGGTACGCGTTCCCGTCCAAGAAATTACTCAAAGCCCCTAGCGCCATATTTATCCACCTGGGCAAAAATGACGCACGGGTGGGAGGCAGATCCAAAAAATGACGTTAACTCCGATTTGCATCAAATATTAATGCCTGGGTCAAACCAGGTGTTAAAATGAGGCCCACACACCACTACTTAAAGAAAACTCACAGACCCACTGGACAGGATGGAAGTGATCCAGCTCCAGCTTGCGAGACGACACAGAGGACAGCAACAACAACAGCAACCACCACCACTACAAGGCGGCCCACAAAGGCAATGCAGAAGGCAGGAAAGGTTATTCCGAAACAGGACAACCCTCCTTGGCCTAAGGGAACCGTACACAATAAGGACATACAGACTCAACCGGCAAGCCATACTACACCTGCTGCACCACATCGAGCCACAGATCAGAGCCAGCCTGCGGACCCCACACAATATACCACCTGTGACAAAGTTGTTAGCTGTCCTGCACATGATGGTAAGTGGCTCATTTCAAATAATGGGTGCCCTGGTTGCTGGTGTGCCACAGCCATCATTCTCGGTGTTCCTGCCAAAGGTGTTAGAGGCAAATTATCTCTCTAAAACCCTGCCACATCAGCTTCCCCAACACCCAGCAAAAGCAGCAGGAGATAAAACAGGGGTTCTATCAATTTTATGGCTTCCCGCATGTGCTCGGTGCAATTGAATGCACCCATGTCCAACTTGTTCCACCTGCAGCAACAGAGCATTTATACCGGAATCACAAACACATGCATTCCATAAATGTGCAGTCCATAGTGGACCACGGGGGACATTTCACCAAAATTTTGGCCAAGTATCCTGGGAGTGTCCGTGACGCCTACATATTCAGGCACAGCAGGATCAACAAACACTTCCAAGATGGACAATATGGAAATGGGCTACTTGTGAGTAAGTCAATAAACCTAGCAATTTACACACAACTCACCAACCCTGTAGAACACACAAGATATACACCACTCCAATAACATGTGGCCAGGGTAACACAGATGTACAGGTAACAACACATATGCACCATGCTGCAGTACAGAACAATCAGTGCACACCACAAACACACACACCCACATGTACATAAAACATCCACAAATTGACAGGCACACCTCATGAAGGACAGGTGCAGATATGTACCCTTTGCAAACAGAAGATGTACACAAACCACTACAGGTAGCCCACTACGTACACTTCACACACACAGTACACCAAACAAAGAATAGCACTGCAATGTCAACAGCATACACCATGCTCATGTAACGAAAGTCACACATAGGCACAGATCACTCAAATCATGCTGTGCAAGTCTCTGCCAGAACAAACATCACATGCCAGATAACCGGTGCCAATTCCAACTACATCTCATCAATACGTATCTGACTTACCTGTAGTGTGCATACACAACTGCCTGATGCATTGGGTCACACACATAAGAATCCAACATCAATGGCTATCACATACCATGTGCCAGATTTGTCAGAAGTGGCACCACACCTACTGTAGTGCCACCTCATATGCACCACTTACTGACCCACAACTCCATCATGTCTGTACTGTAAACAATAAATGTCCCGCCTTGGGGCAGAGTCACTGTTAGACAGTGCAGATCATGGATGCCATAGTGAGACCCCATAGGAAGAATTAGGACATCACTGACTTTACATGCACTGTGCTAAGGGACACATTTGTTGATCATCCTGAAACAATGCGATACACAGCCTTGGATACCTGATGGCTGGCACAAACATCAACTGCCATTCAGGGTCACTAAGGGGACTATATAAGAGCCCCCAGTGTCATTGTCATGGCCTGCACTGTATGTACAAGTTGGCGGATGACCACTCTTTTGTGACTTGAAGCCACATTGGAAATTGACCACTCTCCCACGCAGCACTTAGCATGGAAGGGGCTTGCAATGTGTGTAGCTGCAGGTCTGTCACCACAAGATACATAGCATGATGATGGTGACACAGATGTAGGTGTCACCTAAAACCTCAGGCATTGCCAACATCAAACATCACCTCAGGGGTGCCGTTTGCAGATTACAATAAGGAAATAGACTGTGATTTGACCTCATATGAATGTGCCACCTATGCATGCTGCATACTGCTGCACACACAGAAAGAGCAAATTGGCCATCAAAAATGTATATGTATATGAAGGTGTCCCTACCTGCATAGATACATCCACCTCCACAGGGCAGCTAGCCAAGCACCCTGTTGCAAGGTTGGTAGTCTTGGTGCATGGCTGCATGTTAGGTGCTGGTGCAGGGGACAACAAAGGGTTACCTAGTAACATGTCACACATGGTGCATTCCTGCATAGTCAAGGTCTTGTAGCACAGTGCTGCCAATGTTGGAGCTGTGTTGTGCATTGTCACTTACTCATTAAAATGTGCCTCAGTGTTGCACTTCATCTGTAATGACAAATGTCAAAATGTCTGGGATGTCCAGGCTGAATAGGGCTACCACGTTGTTACAACATCAGCCCCCATTGTGTTGTGAGGATATGTCATGTACACCCTTGTGATAGCACAATGATACCAAGGTGCACTACACAACACATGGTACCTGCATACTCAGTATTAGTTAGGATTCCTAATTATATGCCCCAGGTCCTTGAGCCAAACCCCAAGATTGTCATCTTCAACAACACAGTGCTAAGAAAGTTTGCACAAGGCCAGGAACTCACACCATACCACAAACACGTATGAGACACAACCAAATACAAATTACAACTGCCATGCAACATCAAAACCTGTTGCAAGCCTAAACAACAACTTACACCTTTTATCTCTTGCAGGGGCTCAGGGCCATGGTATACAGCTGTGGATGATGACCCCATTTGCAAACCCAAGCACGGCAGCAAAGCGTGAAAACAATAAGGGACTCAGTAAGACACACAATATCGTGGAAAGGACACTTGGCATACTGAAAACAAGGTTCAGGTGCCTGGACCTCATAGGAGGCAGCCTTCTATATGCCACAAACATTGTGTGCAACATCACCCTGACATGTGCTACTCTGCACAACATATGTGTGCGGATAAAATTCCCGATATATGACCAGGTAGATGACCTGCCTGAGGAGGAGGAGGAGGAGGATGGTGGTGGTGATATGGAGGGGGAACAGTACAACACAGTTGATGGGGTACTCTCAACACCAGGACAGTGCGCACTCTACGGGTGACGGAATGCAAAAAGCCAATCCTTAAGCAATGTAATAATTCATGCATTGTGTGTTGATGCAGTATGTTAACCTTTTGCATTGCAGAGATTTATCTTGAAACGCCATTAATGCTGTTTGCAATGTATTGTTCAATTTCAAGGCTTTGCTGCAGGATTACAGGGTGTGGTTAGGGTGTGGTCCCTATTCTGAGGCCTTCTAGAATACTTTCCTGCAGTCTGGCTGGGTGTGGCATGTGGGCAGGGCCTGGGTCTATTTAAGGGACCTAGCCCAGCTCCACGTGCTCACTATTCAGAGGTCCCAGTGCAGAGCAGCAACATTTTCCTGAGCTCCTGTTCCGGAGGCCTACCTAGGCTTTTCCAGGCCCTGTCCATTGTCTTGGTGATCCTCAAGCAGGACGGTAAGGCGGAGGTCAGGTTAGGCCCCCGACTCCGTTTTCAGAAATATTCGAGTTTTGGGCCTTTTTGTTAATCGCATGTGCGATTGTTTTCTTGGCAATTAACCCTTGCAGCTCAGATCGGCAGAGTGCACGATCGTATCTTGACATTTCAACCTTGATGTACGAATCGGCAACAGTGTGCACGATTCATTCTTGGCATTTAACTCTTGCAGTACATATCGATAGAGTACGCGATCATTTCATGACATTTGAATCTTGATGTACGAATCAGCAACAGTGTGCGTGATTTATTCTTGGCATTTAACTCTTGCAGTACAGACCGGCAGAGTGCGCAATCATTTCATGACATTTAAACCTTGATGTACGAATCGGCAACAGTGTGCGCGATTCATTCTTGGCATTTAACTCTTGCAGTACAGATCAGCAGAGTGCGCGATCATTTCATGGCATTTAACCCTTGCAGTACAGATCGACAGAGTGTGCGATTATTTCATGACATTTGAATCTTGATGTACGAATCGGCAACAGTATGTGCAATTCATTCTTGGCATTTAACTCTTACAGTACAGATCGGCAGAGTGCCCGATCATTTCATGACATTTGAATCTTGATCTACGAATCGGCAACAGTGTGCGCTATTCATTGTTGGCATTTAACTCTTGCAGTACAGATCGGCAGAGTGCGCGATCATTTCATGGCATTTAACCCTTGCAGTACTGATCGGTAGAGTGAGTGATCATTTAGGCTTTTTCGTCTCGCTGCACAATCTAGCAATAAGGTGTGCAAAAGTTTCTAGACAATTGACTCTTGAAACCCAATATCAAAAAGAGTGATATTAAATGTTCAGAGTATTCTTGAAACTCAGATCGAATAGAGTGTTATTCCATGTTCAGAGTATTCTTGAAACCTAGATCAAACAGAGTGTTAGTCAATGTTCAGATTATTATTGAAACCCAGATTCAACAGAGTGTTACTCAATGTTCATAGTATTCTTGAAACCCAGATCCAACAGAGTGTTATTCAATGTTCAGAGCATAAGATGTTATTCTAAAAATGCTCATATGAAAGTTTACATAATCCTTCTTTTCATTCATGTTATCAGTATATAAATATTTGGAACAAAGTTTATGAAAGTCAATGTGAATAATCTTGCTATTGTGTTCTTAACTCTTGCTCCCACAGGTCTCCTTCCCCACTGTTCCCAACCTAACACCCCATCCCCCGCTTGGCCATTCTTTAACTTTGTGCTATGATAGCTAGTAGAGTTTGGAGCTGCCAAGAGGTGGATATATTGGGAACAGGCGCAAACCCCGAGGATCCGGTCTCCCTGACAGGTACGCTGGAGACAGCACATAGTTGACAACTTTTACTCTTAAGAACCACTTAATCCACCTTGTCAGTTTTGTAAATTGTGTTCACTAACTCAACCAATCCTGCTTTGGTCTTTTCAATCTCCACTACACATAGCAAAAGACTGTGAGTCAAAGGTCAGTGATCATGTTACAAATAGGAATCTGTCAAGTACTGTTGCAACATTACATATGATGTGTAAGATTGTATTGCCACCATCACACACATCACTAACAGCCTCATCACTGGTATGTGACAAATGAAGGACACAATCTATGAACCACTAAATATTTTGTACATCCACGTTGCCAACTTGTAAGTCATTAGGTCATCAGAGACAACTACATCATGTCCAAATAGGATGTATGCAATGGGCCCACCCATGAGGTAGTGGTTGTCAATAAATGGAAATTAAGTCATGTTGGAACTGAACACTGAGTGTGAGAGTTGCAATGGCTGCATGGAACATGTGTAACAAGGGGGGGGACATCATTAGTAACAATAGTCATCATGATTTGCCCAGGTATAACAACCAATGATAGAAGTTGGGCCTCCACAGTATATCCATGGTAATCTGTCCTGCCGCTGCCATGGGGCACAATCCTGACACAGGGTACACATGACTTCACACATTGAATGGGCACATCGGTGGACTGCACATCAGCATGGATGAGACCATATGCAGCTAGGGCTGCAGGTCCACCACACAAAACCAACAAACATTGGTAATTGCAACGCGTTCAATCAAACTTTTGTGATCAAGACATATTCTGGTTAGAATATAGGCAGAGTGTGTCATACACACTATGTACTAAAGATGTACATATGCCATACAGATATGCAGCCTTCACAATAGTCTCCATAAACTCAAAATCTACATACGGAGACAGTTGTCGGGTAATAATTCCTAGGTAGCAATGGTTTACCCATCATCAACAATGCCTGACCTGTGTATGTAGCTTTAAATATTATGCTTTATATGACAACATCACACATCACAGACAAAAACACAATACACAATCACAAATCAGAACTATTGCATTGAACTGAATGCCAAACATATGTGGATGCACTGATATCACACATTCATATATATGCATGATGTGCAACAATGTGCATGCTGTTGAGTCTGTAACACATTGGTGGAACAGACCAATCACACCCTTATCACATTGTTGCATGGACTACCACATGTGGCAATACCCAAAATGCCACAGTGCAGCACAGTCCATGTCATATGTAGGTTGATTCAGGGTGCATCTAAGGGCAATGCCAAAAAATCACACAATCAGGAGTTGAGTAGAAAAATATGATGCAAATGTATCGAAAACAGCTGCAAACGCAAAGGAAATGACACATGGGCCCTTAGCGTGAATTCCACCTCTGTACACCTCTCAATGATGTCTTCAGTGAAATCGAAGCATAACCTTCATGCTTCTATAGAAACAACGCACGTGCATTATGCCTCTAAAAATAACAGCCCAAATGTTAAATGAGTCAAATAAATACATGCACAACTGAAAAATGTGATGCACGGGGACAGGATGTGATGTAACAGGAAATTCTATCTACAAGCATTGTACAGTGGGCGTAGTTTCACTTTCTCTTTACTGTCTGTGCCTTTCTGACTGAGTGATTGTGTTTTGGAGCTGGTGGTTGTGTCTTGGTTGTTGATTGCAGTTTGTGGTGTCCCTCCTGTCCTGTCGTGTCATTAATTGTGTGCAATTTGTCCTAGTTGTTGTGATTTAGTGTGTTTATTTTCTAAATTTGGATTTGTACTGTGGGGTGTCTGTCCTGTGTGGTTTAGCATTTGGGATAGTTTGGATTAGTTAGTGGGGTTATGTTTCCATTTATTTTTCCTTTTTATATTCGTATTTGTGGTCAACTTTGACCATTACAATATGTCTGGCAGGGGGAGGCAGACGAGGATGTCAGAGGAGGAGTTAGGTGGATTTGTGTGGCTGGTATGCCACTACCTACCCATGATGCTCGAGATGGGTGGCCGGATCATTCAAGGATACCAGACAGAGGCCAGGTGGCTGCGGTGGGGCAAGGTGCTTCCCACCTGAAGAGAGTCTACGGGAGTGGCAAGAATGAGCAACAGCTCAAGCACCGCTGGGCAAATCTTGTGGCCAGGGAACAGGATCTGCTTGATCACCCTGGTGTCGAGATCAGCGGACCTGTGGGTGAGTCTCTCATTGTCATACAATTTACTGTTCACTGCTCTTGAATGACAGTAGCAGATGAGTTGGGGATGCTGCATGCAATGCTTGTGGACAGGTTGTATGGAACCAGAATGAGGTGTATCTGTGCCAGTCTAGGCCTGGAGTTCACATGTCCAACCATGATACCAGTGCAGTTCAGATGTCTGGTGAGTCATGCACAACCATCACATAGGTGCACATTTCAGAGGCCATGGCAACACCTGTGCCCCAGCAGTATCATGTATTAAACACCAAGGCACCACCAGCCTACCATATTTTCCCCGGATTCTGTCAACAAAGTTGGGCAATGCATGCATAGCATAACTTTGTCATCATTTAATGCACATGACCCCTGCCATTATGTTAGCAAATGGGGCTTACCCGCCTTAGGGGGCAATGTATATGGGGCATTTGATACCATTAGACAACTTTGCCTCATCAGTCATGGACCAATGAACGCCTGATCATTGTAGACTTTAAATTGAGCCGCATGTCTATCACAAAGCACCTCTGGGTGCCTTGCAGGACAGGCTAGAGTACCTGAGTCATGTGTCTTGCAAAGCGCCACGTTAGTGTCATGTTTGTTTACACAATTCCCCCTCATAACATGTTGTTCTGTCATCTATAGATGGCCCATATATGGTTGTTTCAGGGTGTAGCACTACATGAGTCCCTGGCCCAGTGTTAGTGTTCAGATGTGTGGCTCTTACTCACCTGAGTGTCTGTGTCATTGTGTGATCATAGTGGTGTGTCTGCTGCACTGTTTTCCATTAGGATAAGTTCACACTGAAATTTGTTGTCCACTTGCAGTGACTGTGATATGACATTGAGCATGGTTTTCCATTCATGTCTTACAGGTGGATCTGCCCCCCTACATAATTGGCGAAGTGGCACAATTTGAGACTCAGATGTATCCAGTAAGTGTGATAATGCGTGTCTTGTGAAGTAATCCGGGGTTTTGTGTGAGTGAGTCCTGTGTGTTGAATACAATGCCAGATGTGATAAGCTGTCCAATGATCAGATATCAAAGTAGGCTGGATGCTGACATTATGGCCCTTTTAAAGGATCCCCATGCACCACAAGTGGGTCACATCTTGTGAGGCACGTGTTGCACAATGGGCAGCATCATGTACACAAGGTGATGATAAGCCACATGTAAGGCCATATGTAACCATGAATGACAGTGTGCAGTGCTGTGAGAATAGTGGTAGTGGCGCACTCCATCATTTTCACAACACAGGGATGCACCATGTGTAACCCAATTTGGTGCCTCCCTGTATTGTCATAAATATGGAGGACTGGGCTGGCAATTGTCCCCCAACATGATGCTCAGCCTTTTGTACTCCATGCATGTTACACTTCTGTGGTATTTAATAGGCTTGCATGCAGGTCAGGGCCAAACGTGTGCTGGCATGGGAAAGGGTGTGTAATGAATATTTGTGGCAGATCAGGTATTGGTGGGTGTCTATACCTGAACATATGAATGTTGGTGTGATAGTCCTATGGATACCAGCATCCTAGTTGTCAGCCCTCCTAACATATGAACCACTCCTTGACTCCATGTATGAATGTGCATGCCTTGATGGATGACCAGGACAGTTGAATTGATGGATTGTGTGGCCATCCCCCCTTGGGCTCCAGGGGAGTGGCATACCAATTTTGTAGGTAGATGTGATGCTCACAGTGCAGGTGACAGTCATATTGATCAGGCTTGCCTGTGTACCTATCAGCTCTGACCCTTAATGGTTACCAACTGCATCCCACCCTCCCATTAACATGTCCAAGTTCCAGGTGATGTATGGTTGTAAATAGACACAGATGATAAGGAATGTTGGGCCTGATCTATGTCAAGTTTGCACTGCCTTTGTATTATTGTTTATAATGCAAAAGCGATGCACATTTCCATGTGTCTGGCTCATTTTCACGTTTTGCGTCACCTTAGTGGCAATGAAATGATGCTAAGGCAGCTTCGTCGGTACATTTATCAGGGCCATTATCTTTTCTGTAAGGTGAGTTGGAGTGCATGTGTAATTAGATGTAGGAATGTAAGCTTCTAATCTGTACAGACTCCACACAATGCTGACACTGATGGTTGCCTGTCTTCATTTCACAGCTGCTAATATGAGCAATGAAGAGCTACGAGCATTCCAGAAAAGCGCAGTGGAATCTGGCTACCGTAGGATGGCTCACTGGTACCATGCAGAGAGGGCAACGGGGCAATGACGTCCATTCATATAAGGGGTCCCCACAGTGGCAAAGAAGGCAAAGCAGACACAGAGCTCCTCAACAGTGCAGGGGGGCACATCTGGCACCACTCCCACAACTTCGGCTGCAACTAGTTTGACAACAACTGTGCAACAGCCCACATCACCTGCTGCCATGGACATGCAATTGTTGCAGGATCTGAAGAGGGATGTTTCACTGGTCCTGGACATGTTTGGGCAGTTTAAAGAAGGAGGTGGCCCCCAACACCAAGCAGCTGAAGTTCATTAAAAAAAAAAATCAAGAAGGCAAAACTCTGAGTGACTTCTGAACTGCCACCTCCAAGTTCTGTCCCCTCCCTTCTGCTTTAAAGTTATATTTTATTGTGGGCTTTAGGGGGATAGTGTTAGGTTAGTATAGTTATGTAGTTTAGTTAGGTTAAGTGGATTTGGCGGCTGGGTTTTTACTTATTACGTGTTAAATGGTGGGTGGGGGGTCATGTTGGGGAATCTATGTGTTCAACCAAAAAAATACATATAAAAAAATAATAATAATAATATATATTTGTTTAGTTTAGTTAGTATATGTGTAATATTAGTATATGTTGTCCTGCATGTGTCCTGTTACTTAAGGGGGGTGGAGGGTCAATGTTTAGAGTGTGGTGTTGAATGTGTTAGTTAAGTTTAGCATGGGGTAGTTAGCTTTAGTTGCTGGTTAAGTATAGTTAGAATAGGTTAGTTTAGGTTAGGGTAGGTTTTAATAATTTTTTTAGTTCAGTTTTAAACTTAATAAACAATCTTTGCTTACTCCTATACATTTTGTGTTAAATGATAGTGTCTCAGAGTCTTCCCATGAGTGCACAGTGCAAATTGTGTGTTGGCCTCCTCATTCCGTCCTGCCTCCAAATACCTCTCTTGACATGTGCATCACTTATTGACAACTGAGCTGTCACATTGGCAGCAACAACACATCTACTTGTCCATGCATCTGTCATCCAGTATACTCACCACTCAAAGTGACCATGTTAACTTTGTATTGAACAGGTTGGTGTGGTAATTCAGCTGTCAGTGTTGGGGTCCTATGTAGGAATGTTGGGGATTGTGGCACATCTGACAATAGCCTACATTTGAACTCTAACCTGCAAAATTGTTCAGTGACAATCACTGATAAGGTTAGGTTCCTCTGTTTCACACCAATGTGTTCTACTGGTACTCCGAGCTGACAATATTGCCCGAGAACTGTTTCACAGCCATTCCTGCCGTATGTAGTAAGTGATGCATACATGTGGTTTTGACTTTTGACATACTCAATGAATTGCTTGTAGGGTTTAAGACCAGCATTGACATTTATTATGTTGGAACCTTGTGTGTAGGTATGTTCCCCCATATTCCTGCACTCTGGTACTGACACTCTGTGACTAATGACATGGTTACATACATCACAATTCCTAAACGTAGTAGATGTGTCACAATACACATAGACAAGCTGTTTGTGTAGGAGGTGTTTATTTACAAGTGTTGTAGTGCAATATATACAATGTCCAGGTCAGTGACCCCATTTGTGTAATTCATACAATTGTGACACAACACAAGTCCAGGGTTGAGGGACATGTCATGGGACATGCTTGGGTGAAGTTTCCTCCAGTGCAGAGAAACATGAATTGCCAATTGGAAAGTGAGAGACAATTACATCCCCCGCCTGTCAATGTGGTATTATACACCATTATGTTCACAGTCATACACCATGTGTTGTATGTGTGTGTTTATTTCCCCATTCCTATGTGTCTCACATAGTTGTGTCCGAGTAGTTGTGGGCTCAGCCTGTATCTGTTGTGACCTACAGTTTGCTATCAGTGGTACATATATTCTGTAGTGACACATTTCTGATCAGCATCAAGATGTGTGGTTCCACACTACACCAGTTTAGTTACTCTGGGTAGTGGCATGTTTCCTGTGATACAGGCCCACATTGCTATACCCCCAGCACCTGCTCTGATTATTTTTCCATGCACCCAGGGGGCATACTCACTGCATGATGGAGTGGTGGCTGGCTTATGTGTTGTTAATGTGCAGGGTGGTGGTGGTACCGGCCCATGTCTGAGTATTGTTGGGATGGTTGCAATGAATTGTGTGCTGTAAGAAACAGCACACATGTGTTTGGGCAATGAGGCAGGGCAGTTGCAAGGTGTTACTGCAAGGGACACCACCGTCACATAACCTCAGGACTGGTATTGAATGACTTCCTAGTCTCTGATGTCTTGAGCATGTTGGTAGGGTTAATTTGACTATATTAGAGGGATGTTGTAATGACACAACCAGAGGCATAGTGTTGGAAAATGGGTTATTGGTAAGGGCAGGTAGGTACCTACACTTAGCAATAGGCCACCAACCTCCACTTAGGTCCAGTTAGGTCTCAGTAAATTAAACCCAGCTCAACCCTTGGTAGCTTGGCAACGAGTGACAAGGCTTAACTTAGGAGACAGAGTGTAAAGCATTCAGATATCACAAAACAGTAATTAAATAAAATACAGGAAACAGTTTAAAAATCCCAAACCAATTTATAAAAATAGATTATATGTCTATCTTTAAAGTGACACACAAATGAATAATATCGGATGAGGGGAACCGGCGTTATGAATTTTTAAAGAATGATTATTTTTTTAGCGCCTAGAAACAAAAAGCGCCAATCGGGTCATCTGGTTGCACCTCGACCGCGGCAAAGTCAAAGTTTAAGGCCGACCGCGATGGAGCCCGGCTCGGCTACAGGCTGCGGGAGGCCTCGGTCAAAAGTTTACCTTCGCACTTAGTCGTTTTTCTGAAGATTTTCTTCAGCGGGACGAACCTGCTAGTCCAATCTGACCTCCTGGAACTCTTCTCCGGATCCTCGGTGGAGATTTTAACCTTCAGACTTAGTTGTTTTTTCGAGGTGAAAATTCTTGGACCGGGGTAAATCTGGATCTTGATCTGACATCCTTGGAGCACTCCTCGGATATGCTGGCTGGGAGATCCCGGTCAACTTTGTATGTTCGGACTTTGGAGATTTTCTTCACCGGGACGAACCCGCAAATCAGGCCGGGTCGCGGTTGAGGCAAGCCAGCTAGAGATGCTGTGGCGGGTCGGTCCCTATATGGAGCTTTTTTTCAAAAGTTCTCCAAACTTCTGGGGGCTTCTCCCAGATGTTTTTTAAGGTTCCTTTGGGGTCCACAGCTCACCCCAAGGGTCCAGAAGCTCTGAGATGATCCTTGGGGGGTGTGGTCTGCAACTCCCAGAATGCACCTGGCACAAAGTCCTTTTTGGGCAGTGGTCAGCTGGTTGATTTCTTCAGGAGTTGTTGCAGGGGACTCTGGTTAGCAATTTTTCACCTGTAGCAAACATGGAGTCCCTCCTTGAACCAGTTGAAGCCAGGCAAAGTCCTTCTTGTGGTGAAGCCCAAAAGTGCAGCTGGTGCAGTCCTTCTGAGTGCAGGTTCCAGGTGCAGGCCCGGGGTCCAGCAGGGCAGTCCTTCTTCTCCTTTGGTTCTTCCTTGTTGGAATCTGATGGGGATCTGAGGTGTGGGTGCAGGTCTGCCAGTTTTATCCTTGCTCCTGGGTGAAAAACAGGGGGGTCCTGATTTTCCAATCAGGTGCAGGGTCCTTCCCCCTGTGATGACCACTTCCTGGGAAGTGTGGCAAAAATCAATCCCAGGAGGCAACATTCTTCAAAAATCCATCATGGCTGAAAATGATTTTTGGAGGTTACATCTGGGAGAACACCCCTCTCCTGCCCTCTCCTAATCTAATCAAGGGGGCACCTAGTTGTCTGAGGTTGCAGGATGTGGGGGTGTTGCTAGGTTGTCCTTCTCTGCCTTTGAAGACCAGTTTGACAGCCCTCCCCCTTCCTGCCTCACCATCTGCTGAGGGGGAATTCCATCCCACAGGCACATCTCTTTGTGTGAAGCCAGGCCACTTCACACCTCATCAATGCAGCCTGGCCAGGCTGCCAGAGGCTGGCCAATCAGAGCACAGCAGCAAAAACAATGCAAGGCTGAAATTGGCAACTTTTCAGGTAAAGTTTAAAACTCTTTACCGAAACAAGTTATATTAAATCCCATAACTGGAAGTTGTGGGATTTATTATAACAATTAATTTGATACCAAACTCTTTGTATCTGTCATTTAAGGGGACTTTAAAAATTAAAATAAAGTCTCCCCATTCTAGCCTATGAAGGTCATTCACTACAATGAGAGAAAAACAAATTTGGCTGTTTTTACCTCAACATGGCTTATAAAACTATTTGTATAAGGTCCCTGCTTATAGTTACATGGCACTCAGTCCTAGGGGCACATAGGGCACACCTTAGGGTGACTTATATGTACAAATAAGGTAGTTTAAGACTTTGGAACTACTTTTAATTCCAAAGTCGAATTTGCAGATAACTTTAATTTAAAAGCAGCCAGCAAGGCAGGCCTGCCTTTAAAATGACACTGGGCACCTCAGCAGTGCAGCTATGGGTGAACTACCTATGATGTGGTCTCCAAACCTACATGCCCTACCACACACTAGGAACTTATACGTAGGTTAACTTAGCCAATTATAATTAGCCTAATTTGCATATCCACTTTACACAGTCCTGGGACTGGTAAGCAGTACCCAGGGCACAGCCAAGAGTCAGTTACCACCACTACCTGTCCAAAAAGTGTGGGGGTGACCAGGGCAAAAAGAAGGACTTTCCTACACATAGTTATTAGTAATGCCAAACATCCCATGTGTTGCATATGTACATGCAGGTATTTAGCCCTGGTGACTGACATATGCCAGGTTGTGTATGTTTTGTGGTGCATGGCACTACCAAGGCGTAGGTACATGTGTAACTTACGTCAGCATGGTGCTATTTGCTTCTTGTGCAATGTGTCCCTCTGCGGCCCTTTGACATGCATTGAGTGTGTCCTATGTGCCTCACCCTTCTTGCACTTAACAATTTAACATTAATTTCCCCCATGCGACTTACCCTGCATTCCTGGTGTTTCCTGGGAGTCTGCGCTGTCCTGTCCTGCGATTCCAGTGACCAGTTCCTCTGGGATGACCGCTGCAACCATCTCCTCTATCTCGTCCAGGTCCTCTTGTGGTGCTGGACTACCACCTCCAGTTTGCAGTGCTGCCTTCATGTTCCTTGCCATTTTTTCTTTTGTCCTTCACTTGCAGTTATGCTAGCGTTTCTTGCACTCAGTTACAGTTCTCCTCACCTCTGCCACACTGCTAATCTAGTCTATTATCTGCTGCCAGATTGCCTCTCTCCTTCCAATTGGCAGTTTTGAGGTGATGAAGAGTTGATGTTGATGCTCTGTTACCTCTCTCACCAGTATTTCGTGCTCCTACGCACTGAAACAACACTTTATCTTTTTCTTCTCCCTACCTTGGGTCATGTGTGTGTCCTCCTGGCTGGTTCCTGGTTGATTGGGGTCACCCTGTGGTCTCTCCTGGCTTTCTGGCTCTATTTTGCCTCTCCTTCACACTGTTTTCTGCATTAGCATCTAAAGTTGACGCTAACGCAGTAAAAAATGGTGCATTTCCATTTTGCAACATGTTTACGTGTCGTAAAACAGGTTAGAGTCATTTTTCCAAAGTTAACGTCATTTTGTCTTTCGACAAGGCACAACGGTTAATGTCAACATTTTTTACTCTAACCTGTTTTTAGCTCCACTCACCGTCATAGTATAAATATGACGCCTGGGTGTATAAATCTGTCCCTAGGTTTTTACGGATCCTTGGCTCTGAAGAATGCCCTAGACGTGTTAGGGCTATGGAATGAGGGCACAATCATGTGAGTCATACTTCTCAAAAACCATCCAACTTGCTTTTAGTCTTACATGCGGTCACCACATAATAAAGCTTGCTCACCGGGGAACTGTAAGGTATTTTTAACTCACTGATATGGATCCTGCTCTTATCTAGTATTTTTTTTTTAAATCTAAGAACTCCCTCCTGTTCTGAGTTCAACAGAAAGTTCAGTCCACCCTGGTAGTATTGTCCTATCAGGGTGGAGAAAGATTGCCAGTGATGAAGCATGACACTATTATGTGTGTGAGGCTTCCTCTTCCATGAGAATGATCTTCCCTTTATGGTGCATCTGGACAGGCATCTTGTAAATACCCTAGTTGGGTCTATTTCAGCTTGCCCTGAGGTAGTAATACTGTAACTTGTATTCTACCTAAAGCTATCACACTGTTTTGTGATAATTGAATGTGTATGGAGGCAGACCATGGAGTTTCCTGTAGTGTTCCACAACAAAGATAATTCCAAGATCAGCCTCCCTCTTCAGTGATGTCCCTCTTTCTCTGGAGTAAGGCTGGCTGTGACCTCGAAACTGTAGCAGATCTCAAGGTCTGGGGCAGTGAGCAAAGTAACACTGACCAAGTGAAAGAAGGCAGGGCCAAGGGTGTGGCAGATATTTTGTGCATGCAGGGGTAATGTTTGACAGGTATATATGGGTTAGGCTAGATGAATGGTATGTTTCCCTATTGAGTTTCCCATGGAGAAGGTGGAGATCTCCATTGAGAGGTCTCCAACTGTAGGTATATAACTGAAATCCAGCTGTAAAGATATTTCTTGTAATATTAGCCATTATTTCAGTCCTAAGCATCCCCAACCCCCTCAGGGGAGGACTCGTGAACCCTACCACACAGCAGATATTTGCCCTGAGAATTAGAGAAGATTTCCATCCAGGTGTAGGTTGAACTCTACATGTGCTAGGATCTCTGCAAATAGATTTCCATTTGCAAATAGTGCCGTCAGTTTTTGAAATATCATTTTTAGATGCGATATATGGTCATTAATATGGCAGAATAACTGTAGCTATAAGGTGGCACAAAATACATGGGCAATGAGAAATACTAGGATGATTATAAATACATGATAGGGCTGATAGAGGAAGAACCAAGGCATTATTATGGTCACATGTTCTTACAAGAGAGGAAGAAATTAATGTCTGAGTTAGGTCACTTGCCGTCACTGCTTATTTTTACTCGGGGTGTTTTTTACTACGGTTGTGAAATTGCATAATTTTGGTAACAAAACAATTTCAAAATTATTCAAAATTATGCTTTA
Organism: Pleurodeles waltl; assembly: GCF_031143425.1. NCBI lineage: Eukaryota > Metazoa > Chordata > Amphibia > Caudata > Salamandridae > Pleurodeles > Pleurodeles waltl. The sequence continues at coordinate 1,552,939,983 of NC_090440.1, forward strand.
AATGTTCAGCTAGGCTTATTGGTATCTTGTATGACGTTTTTCACATGAGGGTGTACTTAGGTGAAAAAGGCTCAATAGATAGTGGCAGGAGAATGGTCCGTGCAGGAAATGTCTCTCCGTCAGATAATGTCTGTAGCAACAAGTCTCCCACAGATGACAATGACGTGAAGTCATGTAAATCAAATTTTTGAAAAAGTGTATGGTTTTGCATGAGAGGTAATTTGGGAATTTCAGGAACTTTATTAATGGAACATACATTTTACCCATGCCTACTTTTAACATGTTCTAATGTGATTCTATACCGAATAGTACATTTTGTCTGCCGACAAATTCATATGAAAGTGTGTCACATTATTTATATTTAATTCAGTTCTGCAACTTGTCTGACAATTTCATTTTCATTGGATTATTAAAATGCTAAACTCATGGTTCTATATAAAAATAAACATATCTCAAATAAAATAAATCTCTAAATTGTAGATTATAATAATATACAGTAGAAATTGTACACAGTACACAGTAAAAAGTATCCCCCATACAACTTTAACAACTGACACAAAATGATTGTGTTAAGAAATTCCAAATTTAAGCCAAAAGCGCTACCCACTCATTGCAGCACGGTGGTCAATTACTATTATTAGTTTTGCTGTACCATTTTTGGGGGAAGTGCTTGATAATGGATTTGGGCACAAATCAGTATTTTAGTAGGTAGGTTTTATTGTATGGTCAATATTTTGAAGTCTACACCTTTGGTTCCCAAACCGTGGGTCCGCTGGTGGTAGCTAGCCATTTGTTTGTGGGATGTGAAAGTCAAAGCAATAAATGAAGATGCTTTTAAATCTGGATTTCTCTTGTCACGTTTGTTGAACTTCAAAATCAGAGGTCAAAATGTTAGGCTATGTCTTTTGACAAATTACTGCTTATGTTTCTAACATGGGCATTGGTGTTTACAAACACCTCTCATTTTGCAGTCAGAGAAAGAAAAGTAAATAAAATATTTGACAATTTTGATGGGGTACAGGGAGAGTGAAAGGAAAGGCTGTAGGATGTTGTTTTTTTTTGTAACTCACAACAAAATGGAAATAACTGTAAATGAACTGCACACATTCACCAGTTAGGAAAGCAAAAATGAAGCACATTTTTTTGTAATCCTGAAGCGTGATGGAAACAAAGAGCCTAATAGGATTTGAACATATTGTGACACTTTACTTGGTGATGCAGAAATCAAAGATTTCACTGAACGCCGATTTCCACACGTTATCATTTCTGTGCAAAATAGGTTTATCAGTAAAATTGTACATCTGTGCAAACTTAGTAGCCATTTCATGGAAAATGTGTTTTCTGTAAATGACCGCGCTCTACCACACAATGAGTTAGTTGCATTTAAAAACATCACCCAACTTATGTCCATTAAGACTAGGTTGGACCTCAAAAGTTTGTCATTCTAAATAATGGGTCATGGTTCGTAAATATTGGATAGCACTGTTCTATACCGTTTATTTGATATCAAAATCGATATGTTTTAAGTCTACACAATCACTCAGTACATCTGCTATGGGCATTTTACAGGTGAAGGAAATTTCAGCCTGGAAGCAGCTATGATTCCTGGAAAATACTTGGTGAAGAAGTGGGGCTGTACACATACCTTATCAAAAAATACACACTTAGATCAATGTTACACTAATGCTGATATTATAAAAATGTTCCGCCTCCTTTACTTTAATTTGTCTCTGATGTTTAGTGTTAGATTTTTTGGTGTTCCCTCAAACTATTCACTGTCTCCACATGCAAAGACAAATCAGACTGACGTTCTATTAAATGCAGAGCCTCATCACAGGTCCCTGTTGGCTACTAGTGACATCCTTGAGCAGGTTTGGGGTCTAGCAGGGTGAGTATGGCACTCCTTGTGTATTAGGTTTGACCAAATATATTTGCACATTTGTAAACGGATGTGAACATCTTTTTACATGTTCAGCAGATACTATAGTAATTAACTCTCCTTTCCCAACCGGGATGGATAAATTATAATGCAAATTAATACAGACATGGTGAGAGTGATCTTCCACCGCCTACATCATCTCAGTGCCAGTCAATTGCAGACCTGTACACTGTTTAGAAAGTCAGTGCAACTATTAACAATTTTCACGGCTCAGACTAGGAGAATTTAGGCTTTTCTGAGGTACTACTATCAATTAACCTTAGTCTGAAAGTGACATTTGGATTCTGGTATGTTTTGTTGTGCTATGTGAGCAGTATCCTCACATGATCTACAGTTCTGTCTCAAGTCATTTAAGAATGCTAACAGTGTGCTGTATAGTCAATGTACATATTCCAGAAACACAGTGCGCTCATTTTATTTTTCCAGGTAAGAGATGTGTGTCTTGTACTGCACACGTTTTATGGGAAGACAGCTGCCTCCCTTTGTAGCAGGTCAGTGTATCCAAATAGTCCTTATGAATTTTAAAGCTAGGCAGCAGTTCCTTGTGGAAATAAACTGGGGCAGTAGATCAAAGTATATTTTCCAGAGATACTGAAGCTCAAAGAGGATCCAAGATTAAGGCGGTCATTCTGACCGCGGCGGACGGCGGACGCCGCCCGCCAAGCGGTTCCCGCCGAAAGACCGCACCGCGGTCAAAAGACCGCGGCGGCCATTCTGGCTTTCCCGCTGGGCCGGCGGGCGACCGCCAGAAGACCGCCGGCCGGTGCAGCGGGACAGCCCCTTCAACAATGAAGCCGGCTCGGAATGGAGCCGGCGGAGTTGAAGGGGTGCGACGGGTGCAGTGGCACCCGTCGCGATTTTCACTGTCTGCTAAGCAGACAGTGAAAATCTTTGTGGGGCCCTGTTAGGGGGCCCCTGCACTGCCCATGCAAGTGGCATGGGCAGTGCAGGGGCCCCCAGGGGCCCCACGGCACCCGTTCCCGCCATCCTGGTTCTGGCGGTGGACACCGCCAGAAACAGGCTGGCGGGAAGGGGGTCGGAATCCCCATGGCGGTGCTGCAAGCAGCGCCGCCATGGCGGGTTCCCTGGGCCAGCGGGAAACCGGCGGGAAACCGCCGGCTCCCCTTTTCCGACCGCGGTCAGAATCGCCCAGGAAGCACCGCCAGCCTGTTGCCGGTGCTTCCGCCGCACTCCGCCATGGCGGTCATGGACCGCCAAGGTCAGAATGACCCCCTAAGTGTTGTATGTGGGACGTTGGGCAGATGTTCATTAATACTGAGGTGTAACAGAGGAGGAGTAGAAAAAGCTCAAATCTTATGTTGATTCTTTTGCATGTGGCGTTTTGAGGACCATTAGCAGGGGGACGCAGAGTACTGAAAGTAGCAATGGCTACCTGCATGTACATAGTAGGAGATGGACGCTTATACATGGTACTGATCCAGTGCCTAATGTGTTTATAGCTATCAGCATAGATGTGCAGTAAAAGGAGGCTCAGAAAGAGTCAAAAATGCATTTAGGCTTTGTTTGTTAATGGTGTTAACATGTCTGACCTTAATAAGTAAACTTACAAGGGAAGCAAATAGGTAGATGAACCTTTTGACTCACAATTAAGAGGTTCCCACCATAACTCCAGTACATTCAGATCAATAATCAATAATTAATCAATAACATCAATGATCAATGATAATAGCATCAGTAATCAATGGAGTCAGTGATTGTCACACACATGACCTTTCAGTCATGAATAACCACACCTTTAGTAAAAGTTAGAATATTAATAGAATATTAATTTCCCTAAATTAACAATGCTAATGTCATGTAAGATAATCTCAATTTAAATAATACACAAACAGAAACATCACTGGCTGTCCAAAGCAGCTAAAGAAGCATAATCTAATCAATGCTTGAGCCACTTCACCTTTTAGAGTTACAGTGCAATTGATTAGCAAGAACTATGCATAAATGATATCACATACATTTATTTTCAGCAAAGAAAAGACATCAAACGTTAATCCATATAGTGAACTTCATTAGTGAGGAATCCTTATCTAACACCAGATTAGCATCAGCATGTTGGGCTTCATACAAAACAATTTGGTCAACACAAATTTGGAAAACACCTTACAATGGCTCTATCAAAATAGTGCGGTTGGTACCTAGAAAGAAAACGCAAATAGTCTTAAGAAATACATCAGTAATAATATAGATCTCCTCAAATGGATCAGCAGGCTAAGATAGTCTTCATCATCAGGACATCAATTTGGTCAGCAAGGCATCAGGATTCAGCATCAAAAGTCAGAAAATGCAAAGAGGGTCATTCTGACCCTGGCGGGCGGCGGGAGCCGCCCACCTGGCGGGAACCGCCAAATGGCTGCTCCGCGGTCAGAAGACCACGGATGCCATTCTGGGTTTCCCGCTGGGCCGGCGGGCGACCGCCAAAAGAGCGCCCGCCGGGCCAGCGGGAAAGGCCCTGCAACAAGGAAGCCGGCTCCGAAAGGAGCCGGCGGAGTTGCAGGGGTGCGACGGGTGCAGTTGCACCCGTTGCGATTTTCACTGTCTGCTAAGCAGACAGTGAAAATCTTTATGGGGCCCTGTTAGGGGGCCCCTGCACTGCCCATGCCAGTGGCATGGGCAGTGCAGGGGCCCCCAGGGGCCCCACGACACCCATTCCCACCATCCTGTTCCTGGCAGTAAAAACCGCCAGAAACAGGATGGCAGGAAGGGGGTCGGAATCTCCATGGCGGCGCTGCTTGCAGCGCCGCCATGGAGATTCAGCCCATGCAGGGGAAATCCGGCGGGAAACCGCCGGATCCCCTTTTCTGACCGCGGCTTTACCGCCGCGGTCAGAATGGGCTGGGAAGCACCGCCAGCCTGTTGGCGGTGCTTCCGTGGTCCCCGGCCCTGGCGGTCTTGGACCGCCAGGGTCGGAATGACCCCCAAAGTCTTTAAGTAGTAAAGTTAATCACGTCTCTTGTGAAGATGCTCAAGAAAGTAACAACCTTTGGGTCAGAAAGAAAATGGGCAAATGGGCTGTCTTCCATGAGTGCAGCCCGGCTAAGTTAGATTTCCTAAAACGACTTCCCAAGTCCCTATTGGTCAAGGGATTGTATGTTCACAATTTGTCCAATAAAACTAAAACATCAAATCTGCACTTTCTACTAGAACTCGGTTCACATGTCGCTGATTGGCTCTTCTTGTAATGTCCTCATCATCCGACTCGTCAGGTGACAATATTGTTGCAGCTTATACTCCAGTCAGTGTCTCAATTGTTCTTCACCTGAGAAAGTCAGTCTTACAAACATTACACTCATAATGTTACATTTAACAAGAACAGCATCTTTTAGCAATTGGTTCTCATGAGAAAAGACTTTTAGCTACAAGCACATTTGATCAGTAAAGTGGAAAATTACAATTTAATTTTCTAAGCAAACATTTATTAAACGGTTTAGAGATACAGCTTGACATGAGGCCATGCAACTAGGCCAAGAACTCCGTTAAGTTAAGGCCTACAATTAATAAAGCTATTACATAATACGTAACTCTTAATGTGATGTACTACTACATTAACCAAATATAAGCTCCATGTTTCATATTAATAAGCCATTAATAAGTATACTTTGTGAACATTGATGGACACTCACATGGACACATTTTCAAATGTGTGCATTATTTTTCTCTATATTATTACATTTTCTACGCAAATCCATTACTCAGAATACATCAATAGTCATTAATATTTTTTATTAGAACGTCTGCTTTAGCAATCCCTCCTCTGATGACTAAATGTGTCATCACACTAAAGTATCACTCACAAATTTTAGCATCAGCTAAAATTCTGTCATTTCAGTCCCTTAAAATCCTTATTCCCTTTTCGAATTTTCCCTAAACAATTTTTCACTTTTCTTTTCTTCCCTCCTCTGATTATTCTTTGTCTTTTCCAATTGTATTCCCCATATTCAAATTAGGCAAACCATGATAATTAATATCCCCTGTATCATTTTCAATAAGATTCCTTTCCCAATGTTGCTGAGCCAATTTCCCACTGAAACAAAACCTTTACCAACTTTCTTCCAAACACCTGCTTGGAAAATCAGTACTTTTATGAGTCAGGTTAGTAAGTAAGCCTCTAATTTCTTTAATATTATTAGGAATGAACAAACAACAATGCCTAGAATGAAGCATTTTGCAAACCCTGCCATCCTTTGCTAAAACAATGGTTAAAGCAAGCCGATTCTGAAGAGCCATAGCTCTTTTAGCAGCTAATTCAGTATCAATCAGGAGTATGGCTCCTGAAAAATTTGTCAGCATGTTATCCACAATAATAGACAACTTTTGAATCTTTATTGAATTCAGAACAACTACCACTGAAGGAATTATTGCTCCAAACATATCTCCCACTATACCAGAAGGAGACCCTCTCCTTTGTCTCATTTGATGTAATTCAGTCACTTTTGGAAACTCCTTCAAGTCTCAAAAATCTTTGGGAAAACTATTCCCAAACAACATGTGCCATACCATCCTCTTGGAAGACGGTAATAAGCATTAGGACCACAGATGTCATATATCCCAGGAATCATCGGATCCTGTCCATTCAACAGAAATGCCCACTTACTCTGAAACAAAAACACATGTCTACATTCACTCATTCTCCCAAATAAAGTGTCATTGCATGATTTAGGCCTATATATATATATATATATATATAAATATATATATATATATATATATATATATATAAATATATATGTGTATATATATATATATATATATATATACACAAAGTTACCCTACGTGCTGCACATCTAGAGCTAATTTCCCTTGTGTTTTAATTGTACTGTAAGCATATTCATCCTTGTAAGTCCTCTTCTCTAAGCCTTTTTCTAACTTCTCCTTCAATGCCTTTCTCCTGTCATCTGTGTGATCTAAGAAGCTCTTCTCTAAAGATGGAAGCAAGCATGTTAGATTGTTCCTGTGAGCATAAGCTGTACCAACGGTTAAGGTAGGTTTAAAGAAACCTCTAACTGATACTGTGTCATTATCTTTAGCTACTCCACTCAAATATCTTATCATGGAAACAAATGAAAACATGGCGTCATAGTTTGAGTAAAAGTACTAAATGTACTCCTGGTTATAGAATCTTGTTAGTATCAGACTACAACTTATCCAATACGTTTGTGGCAAACTATGATAAGTAACTCCTTCTTCGACTGATGAAGGAATCGTCGTACACACATAACAATTTCTCGCATCCATTGTCTCAGCATACTCACTCAATAAATGATAGAAGACAGTAGAAGAAAGTTCTCCCTGCGCATTAGTATCTTCATGCAAATACTTCTCATCTTACATAAACTTCTCTATTGCTGATAGTGCAGTAGTTGCTTCAAAAGCAGAAGTATGGTTGGATTCACTCTTATCAAGAACAGTCATTCCCACAATTAATATTACAAACAATATCCCACATACAATCGCCAAACCAATACTCTTGTTTTTACAGCACCTATTTTTCCTACCCTGCTGGCTAATGTTACTCATGATCTGTAAAGAATCAGAAAGCAGAAGAGACTTTTCGAAAAAGCAGCAAATCAAAACAAAATCTTCTTTTAGCAGTTACTTACAGCTTTCAGTCTTTCTTCCAGGATCCCTTGTCAAAATCAGTAAGCAGCTTGTCAAAATCAGGTTTCAAAAGTCAAATCAGATTATCAAAGTCTTTTCCGGTTACTTTCAACAGTCTCTTTCTCAAAACTTTTCTCAGATTGTTTCAACAGTTCAGTTCATCAGCTTCCTTCAAGTGCCAAAATATTGACCTGGAATGTCTCCATCAAAACAAAAAGACAAAAAAAAATTCTGCCATTCACTAGTAGTTACACCCATTCAGGACCTGCATATCTTCGACTTGATATTCTCCTTCTTTTCAACTTTCAATCACCATTCAATTCTCCTTCACGTAGCTCTTCTCTCCTTGTTGTACCCACTTCTTCTTCAACTGTTGTTTCAACAACTACTTCCTTTCTCTTTGCTTGTGACTCTGGCCACTTATCTCCTTTCAGTGGCCCTTGATCAATGTTCTTTCCAGTGTTGAACTTGAAACATCTCTTTGTTCTATGGTGTTTTCTCTTGATGGACCTGCAACTGGCTCAGGAGGAGTCAAATCACAGTGACTTTGACCTTCCTCAACTCCTTTCCCCTTGGGGTCTGACAATTGCTCTGTTTGTCTCTCAGAATTAACTGCTTTTGGGAAAGCCCTCCTTTGACTAGGCTCTCTTGCAGCCTCTGTTGAGATAGGCTCTCTGTCACCCTCTTGGAGGTCTTCTTCCTCATCTCTCACAGGAGTGACTGAACCGTCCTCAACGGGCTCAGATCTGGTCTCAGTTCCCATTTGTTCTCCTTCCGGCCCTGACACTTGTTTTGCTGTTGTTGGTACTCTCAACAAGTCAGCTTCCTCATCAGTCGGGCATATCACTTTCTTTGTGTGACTGTCATAGATCCAGTTTGGAACTCCAGCGTACTTTACAGCTGTGGTAGTTGTCAGAACTACCTGGAAAGGTCCTTTCCAACGAGGATCCAAACACGCTTTTCTCACGTGTTTCCAGACAACAACTCAGTCACAGGCTCTCGGGTTGTGCCCTGGGTCATGGATTGGTGACAGTGTAGTGGCTTCCACCTGCTGCGAGAAAGAGCAAACCACATCCGCCATACCTTTGCAGTAGTCCAACACCATATCATCTGTAATGTTGGCAAGTGCATTTGCAGGCACCGCTGGCAACCTCATGGCTCGTCCCATAAGGATCTCTTGCAGTAACAATCCTGTGTTCCTGTTGGGTGTGTTCCTCATTGTCATCAGAACTAAAGGCAGTGTGTTGGGCCATTTCCGATTAGTTGACGCACACATCTTTACAACTCTAGACTTCAAGGTGCCATTCATTTGTTCCACTAGTCCTGATGCTTCAGGGCAGTAACTACAATGCAACTTCTGCTCAATGTTAAATGCTGCAGACAGTGAATTAATTACTTCATTCTTGAAGTGACTCCCCCTATCTGATTCTAAAGAAATCCGAAACCCGAAATGTGGTATCAGTTCCTTAAGCAGTAGTTTCGCTACTGTGAAACTGTCATTTCTTTGTGTAGGATAAGCTTCTATCCAGTGACTAAAGATGCACACAATCACCAACACATATCTCAAACCTCTACACACAGGCATCTGAATAAAATCCATCTTCATTTTGCTGAATGGACCTCCTGCTCTTCCGATGTTGCTCAAATTAACTACTATCCCTTTCCCCACGTTCATTTGTTGGCAAATGACACAACAAAGGTGTTAGAAATGGGGTTTCTGGTTGGCTAGGGTACGCACCTCAGCCAGGCAGAACTTACCCACTCTAGTCAGGGCAAGGGAGTTACACGTCCAAGATAACCCCTGCTCACCCCCTTGGTAGCTTGGCACGAGCATTCATGCTTAACCCAGAGGCAATGTGTAAAGCGTTTGCACAATACACACAACACATGTGATGCAATATCCCCACCACAAAGGAAACACAACACCAGATTATATGAACATATACTGTATTGTACACAAGGCAATTATCAGACCAAACATCACATATCAGTACTATCCTGCTACCTTGGCAGTTGTCAGAACGTTACACATTAGTTACTCTGCAACCTAGCAGTAGTCACACATTTCACACAGGTTACTCAGTATTCTGCAACATAAGCAGTAGTCTGGAAAACACGTTATTACATCACAGCACTTGTCATAAGAATATCATAAAATGCCCATAGTAGGAACATTAGAAAACATATGGCAAGTTAGAAAAACATATTAGCAAGTATGTCCATAAAAGGAACATTTGCATACACATATGTAAAAACATCAAACGCAGGTAGGTAATATATGAATCAAACAAAAGTCTGTAGAAAGAACTTTGGATTGCAACTATATTGGTCCTTTAAACAGTACCTGGTTGGATGAAGGCACCTCCAGTGCCTAGAAGGCGAACAATGGTGCCCCCGGCGCTCCTATGCGCAAAACGGGGGCCTCCCTTATACTCTGGGGTCAAAGGAGGGCGACATGCACCTACTCTCTTTTATAGACAGGCCCTCCCTGTGTACAGGCTGTCTGAAAAGTATGCACAAAGCCCCAACTGTCACTCTGCCCAGACGTGGATTTGAGTCAAGCTTCAAAACACCAGAGTCATAAGCACAGATAAATGTGCACTTTCTAGAAGTGGCATTTCTGTAATAGTAATAAAAAATACACCCACATCAGTAAGCAGTACTTATTATCACCATCACAACCATACCAAACACGCCTACGCTACCCCTCATAAATCAGACAATACCCTTTACACATAAGGCAGGGCATTTCTAATGCAATCCTATGAGAAGGCAGCACTCACAGCAGTGAGACACCAAGTAAGGCTGTTTGTCACTACTAGGACAGGCCATGCAATATGGCACATGTCCTGCCTTTCTACATACTTGGCACCATACCCATAGGGCTAGCTAGGGCGTACCTTAGGGGTGACTTACATGTAGTAAAAGGGGAGTTCTGGGTCTGGCAAGTAAGTTTAGATGCCAGGTCCCTGTGGCAGAAAACTGCACACACAGGCCCTGCACTAGCAGGCCTGAGACAGGTTTAAAAGTGTACTTCAATGGGTGGCGCAAGCAGCGCTGCAGGCCCACTAGTAGTATTTAATTTACAGGCCCTGGGTAAAGAGATACCACTGTACAAGGGACTTATAGGTAAATTAAATATGCCAATTAGGTATAAGCCAATCATACCAAGAGCACCTGCACTTTAGCACTGGTCAGCAGTGATGAAGTGCTCAGAGTCCTAGAGCCAACAGCGAGAGGTCAGAAAAACCAGGAGGAAGGAGGCAAAAAGTCTGGGGATGACCATGCGTACGGCAAAAAGTCCAAGAAATGGCAAACTGCTTCAGCAACCTGTCTAAACCTTGGGTTGAACCAATCGTGCTTGAACAACTGAAGCATGGCATCCCTTCCAACATGTCATTGACCATGATAATACCTAGCCATTTGAGACAACAGACTATTAGGCAAAACTAATTGACCCTCTTCTGAAACCCACAATTCATCTTGTCACTGTACACATTTCATTTTTGCCTCATGAACGGTTCTCCCTGTTAACATTATTCTGTAACATTTTCAATTCTTCCAACGTGTCAATTACTTTTAATGCAAAACTTGGACATGTTTAATTTTTTTCCGGTAACAGTTCCCACTTATCTTTGAACAATATACAGTTCAATGCGTAAAACCTTGTGACTTGATCCACATATCAATTTACCATTGATACAAAGTCTGGTTACTTCAGATGTGCACTGCATTTCACCACAGCAATCTTTTTGGGCATTTAAATAGCATGCAACAAATATGTAATTCTTTCACCATTCCTCACTAGTGAACAAGAAGAGGTCATGAAACCTCTCTGTGACTACAACCGGCCAAAATCATGGACTACTCGAAATCCAGACTGGCTATCCGTATAGATGGTAACCTTCAGCTGAGCAGAAACATGGCACGCTCTAGAAAGGGATTACAGTTCCGCTACTTGGGCAGAATACACTCCTCAAGGCCAAAAAGCTTCCAGAATACCAGTAATTGTGCACTTGGCATATCCTGCTCTCAGTGTCCCCGTATTGTATCATAGACAGGAACCATCAACAAAGATCATTTTGTCATTCTATTCCAATTGAATATTCTCTAATGTCAGGTCTCAGTTTTGTGCACAAGTCAGTGACTTCAAGACAATCATGCTCAACGTCTTCCAATTTTTCAATTTCAACATTTTCATTAGGAAGTAAGGTTGCCAGGTTCAGCACTGTACATCTTTTCAATGACACATTTGGTGACTCTAGAATACTCTTTTCATATCTGGTCAACCTCTCACCAGTCAAATATTGGCTTTTCATCTTTTTAAGTAGGATCTCAATAGAGTGAGGGACGATTGTAGTCAAGGGATTTCCCATCACAATGCCCTCACACTGTGTAAGGTGTTGTCTAACCGCTGCAACTGCGCGCAAACAACCTGGTAAGGCTGCTGCAACTGGGTTCAAAGTAGCTGAAAAATATGCTACTGGGCGGTTTACACCTCCATGGATCTGTGTCAAGACAGACAAAGAACACGCATCACGTTCATGACAAAACAATGTGAAAGGTTTTGTGTAGTCAGGCATACCCAAACCCGGAGCCTTGCATACACTCTCTCAATTCAGTGAACGCCTTCATTTCAGCCAGTTCTAGCACTGTGGTATCAATGACTTCCTTATGAGTCAGCTTCTGCAATGGTCTTGAAATGACTGAAAAATTGGGAATCCATTGGCGGCAGTAGCCCACCATCCCAAAGTCATCAATGTACTGTATCAAGGTCAATTGGAAAGGCAATTCCAATGACTCCAAATTCTATTTCAAGGTCTGATTCAATATGGAAGGTGATTCTGAAAACCCTTGAGTAATTCAACACCAACAATAAACTCGGTCAAAAAATTTGAAACAAAAGAGAAATTGGCTGTCCTCATGAAGAGGCACAGAAAAGAAGCCTTGTGACAAATCAATGACAGTGAACCACTCTGCATCACATGGAATCTGAACTATTATCACAGCTGGATGTGGCACCACGGGACAACATTTGACAACAATATCATTTACTTTTCTCAAATCCTGGACAATTCAAACTTTCCCACAGGGATTTTTCAAACCCATTATTGGTGAATTACATGGGCTGCTCAATACTTCCTTCAAAACTCCTTGTTTTACAAATTCGGCAATTATTTGGGCGAAGTTAATAAGTACATCCTGTGAAATGTGGTATGGGGGAATTGGAAGAAAAACAGCATTCAGCTTTACAGTGACTTTGACTGGCTCAACTCCCTTTATCAGACCTATCTCCTTTCCTGTCAGATCCCACACCTTCTTAACCGCTCCCTGCAAATCAGGATGGAGCTCCTTCACTGTGAATACTGGGAAAAGTTCAATCAGAGGGTACTCCTCATTTATTGGCTCACACTCTGGCTCTTGGGCCTGTTCATCTTTATCATTGCTATTCATCTGAATCTCAATTACATCATTCGAACAAGTAATCGAGCATTTTGTTTTACACAGCAAAGGCCGGATGTAGCAAGGCTTTTGCGCCTCGCAAACAGCAAAAATCACTGGTTACTGACTTGCAAAATGGGAATGCGAGTCACAAATAGGAAGGGGTGCTCCCCTTCCTATTTGCGAGTCACATTGCAATGCAGAATTGCTTTGTGACTGCGAACGCGGTCACAAAGCAATTTGCAGTTATGGTGGTAACCCATTCGCAAAAGGGAAGGGGTCCCCATGGGACCCCTTCCCCTTTGTGAATGGTGCTGAAAACATTTTTTCAGAGCAGGCAGTGGTCCTATGGACCACTGCCTGCTCTGAAAAAATGAAACTGACATGTTTCATTTTTTCGTTTGTAATGCATCTCGTTTTCCTTTAAGGAAAATGGGCTGCATTACAAAAAAAACCTGCTTTATTTAAAAGCAGTCACAGACATGGTGGTCTGCTGTCTCCAGCAGGCCACCATCCCTGTGAGTGCTGCGACTCGCAAGGGGGTCACAAATTGCGACCCACCTCATTAATATCAATGAGGTGGGCCTTTGCGACCCCCTTGCAACTCGCAGATGGTGTCAGGGACACCATCCTGCATCCGGGTTTGCGACTCACAAATTGCGAGTCGCTCAGACTCGCAATTTGCGAGTCGCAAAGCAGGAATTTCCTGCATGTGGCCCTAAGTCCCTTCCCAATAGGGATACTGGCCTTGAATCACAGACTACGAATATGTGCAATCCATGGAAGTTGCCAATTTGAAGATGAACTGGCTCTGTAATCGGGTTTCTCAAATAATTATTCACTACCCCTACAGTCTGAACTGTTTTTCATGAAAGGGGCAAGTTTGGAACCCCAACTGATCTTACTGTAGAGCGTGCAGCTCCTGTGCCAACCAAGAATGAAACTCGGTGACCCATGAGTTTTCCCTTCACATAGGGACCTCTCTGATCTACTTCTAAGCAGGTTGCAACCACACATGGCTCCTCATCTGAACTTTTGCTCTTCCAATCATCGGTTATTCCATTCTCACTGTGTAACGGGAATTGGTGTACTGTGTTATTACTTTGGTTAAGCCTCTTACCTGTGACCTGTTCAGAAAGCATTATTTGCTGCTGTTCCATTTGGGCCTGAGGTATTGGAATTTGTTGTCTAGGTACCATGGGAACCTGCTGTTGGATCAGCTGCAACTGTGTCATTTGTACATGTGGCATTTGCACCTGCTCATTGGTTGAAAATTCTGCACTTGATTTGCATTATTTTAAATATTTGGATTAGGACCTATCATTCTCGGTCCTCTCATGTTCTGGAATGACTTGATGTCAATAGTCTGCTGAACAACACCTTCCTGCACCAACATCGGGACACTCCAGTTTCCAATGTCCAATTGCTCCGCAAATGTGACAAGGCAACAATTTCTTCATCACTTGCACATCATTCTGAGCCACTGCAGTACCCAAATCAGGACCATGATTCATATTACCTCCGCGACCTGTACCACTCTTCTGGGGCTGAAACTCCATGTTTCCTTGCTGCTGCTGTGGTAGCTGTTGTGAAAAATGTCCTTGCATTCCAGTCTGGGCAGCTTTAATCTGCATCACCATCGCTTTTTCTTTCAGCATTCTTTGCTTCAACTCAGTTTCATCACTACAGTATTTTGCATACTGCAACACCTCTTCAATCGGCTACGCTTGCCAGCAAATCAAATGACTCCTAATCATCTGGCTAATTTAAGGTCTTAATCCTTCCACAAATCTGAACACAAAATGAATCATGTCCTTTGCCTCAATTGTCTCTGTACCACGGTAATGCTTGAACGGCTGTAACAACCTCTCATAATACGCATGTATCGACTCCTTTACTTCCTGAGCTGTCCTGTCAATTCTCTGCCAATCAATGTTCTTGGGCAAAATTCTTATTTTCAAAAATTCAATCACCTTATAGTAATATTTCATTACCTCAGTAGACGGTGCACCTGTAATTTTATCTCTCTCCAATTCTCTTTTTGGCCAGTCTACACTACTCTTACACTCTAGCCACAGATAAGCTTGGACCACTATCTCTAATAAGGTGTTCAGATCCTCCCACAGGCACTTTGCAAGTTTTACAAACCTATCTGTCTGTTGGTACCACTCTACTGGCTTCTCCCTCAATTTTGGATAATCATTTGTAAATGATAGGATATCACTTCTGCTCCAAGGGACATGAACAAAATCACCTCCTGGAATCTCTCTTATTGGTCAAATCTTCACTGGATCTTGCTGCACATTTGCAGTCAGTTCCACAGAATCCCTTTTCCTTTTGTCTCTATTCTTTACCCATCTGGCTTCCCATTTGTCTAATGGTCCACAAGACAGGGCACTTTGAAGTAATTCCCTAAGGTGTGCGTTCATTCCGGCAGATCTCATGTGTTCCAAATCTTTAGTCTCAAAATCTAATCTCTAACTCCTTTTCAAATGCTTTGTTTAGTCTATGTCTATGCCTTACTTCTCTGCCAGGTCTTCTAGCTTCTGATTCACATTGCTCACTTCCCTTGTAATCTTCAGGCACAAATATCTCAACTCAGCTTCTGTGTAGGATTCTAACCTGTTCACACCCATTGTTCCCTCAATGAGCTCACCCGCTTCCATGCTTAGCCTACCCTAATTCAAATACTCCTCTCCCTTAGGAGCACTCTGCAGGGTATTCTGCTTGTCTTACCATGCAGTCAACTGCTGAGCAGCCAATCCTTGCAACAAGATGTTGCTGGCTTGGATCGGTGTTACCTGCTGTGCAACTGCATTCGTGGTCTACGGTGTCAGCAATTTCAAGCTCTGGCAAATTTTGACCCTATCATAGTATCTGGAAGTACTCCGAATGGACTAAGGTCAAGCAATGATCTTGATCCATCAGAAGTTTGTCCCACAGGATAAACTACTCAAGTGTTTTCGTTATGTCCTCCCCCCATTGCATCTGTGTCATGACAACCCGTTCACATACACTGGGTTTCTTCTGTGCAAATAAACAATAATAGGTAGCGATATAGCATCTGGGGTTAGTCTGGTACTTGAGTTCTGTGGGAGAGTAAGTCCCATGTTCTTATTCATCATAAAATACACATCTGACAGTGTACCTGTTACTGGAGTGAATCTCTGCATGACTTGTGGCTGCACTTGGGGCATTAAAAGTGCAGTTGGTTCTGTCTGAACCATCATCGGTCTCGGAAAAATCTGTTTTGTAGGCACCATTAAGTTTGTAGCCGTTTCCATAATGGGTACATCTAGGTAAATTCTCTGGACCTGTGGCAGTTGCACCTGATTTTGTACCACTGGAGTAGTAGGCGCGTCAAGACTACCCTGCATCAGACTCTGTGTCAGGCTAGTATTTACCTGCACCGGACCTACTGTCTCGTTAACCTGTGTCGGAGCTGAAGGATCAGCACTGGTACTCGGACCACTCTCATGTGCTGCATGCGGTGGTGGACGATTTCTCAAAAGCTGTAAAATAAACTCATCATCATCTGATTCTTCCTCCACTGTTGAAGTCTTTCTAGCTTCCCTACTTTCGAATGGGCATCTATTAGTCTTTCTAGTAGCTTTCTTTCCTTCCATCTCATTGTCCTACGTAATCGCCGTAAACAACTTAATTCCATGCAAAGTCGAAATTCTCCAAATTCTCTGAACACAGTCCCACCTAGCCTCTCTTAGGCCCTCATTACAACCCTTTCGGTCAAAGACCGCCAGGGCTGTTTCGACGGAAGCACCGCCAACAGGCTCGCGGTGCTTCCCATCGGAAGGGACTTTGATTCATATAGCACCATCTTTAATGCTCTAAAACCCTCATGTTGATTGTTCTGTTAGCAGGAAAAACTAAGGGCCTGATTACAACTTTGGCGGAGGGGGTTAATCCATCCCAAATGTGACGGATATTCTGCACGCCGTATTCCGAGTCATTTATATTCTATGGAACTCGTAATATGGTGGGCGGGATATCCATTACATTTGGGAAGGATTAACCCCCTCCGCCAAAGTTGTAATCAGGCCCTAAGTTTCCATCCTTCTCTGTCAATTTGCACACCCTTCTTTTCTATTATAATGTAAGCTGGTGTACCTTCTGGCAGTGTAGCCTCACCTATACTCATTTTAATGTACGTATCTCCCCTTAAACCACTCTTTAAAGCTTTGAAAAATGTCATCTTTTTGACCTTTTTGTTATTTAAAATCAAATTGGGAAGTGACTTTTAATCCCAGAATTCTCTTTATCCTCCTTCTCAACCAATTGTGCCTAATGGACTACTGTCAATCTGTGCGCAACCCTTCATACTAACTGACCTATTCCAGCGTGGCTCTAATTACATCACACTCAAACGTACAAATTTTACTCTCAACTGATCAGTGGGTCTGTCCTAGTGCACATAGGACTCGCCAGATCTCAGTTGAAATTCTCTTTCACTCACTTTGACTCACGCTCTGACTTGTTGACCACGCCCGATCGACCTATTAAACCAGACAAATCACAACATAAAATCAAATGTATCATACACTTTTCAATATACTCCGGAGTCTTCAACCACACAGGATCAACAACCACTTCGACAATTTTTTAGCACAAAGCGCCACACACATGGGAAGTTCGACGGGTTCCCTACTCTCACACAGCTGAGTACGCACATTCCTTCTACAACTTAATTTGGTGTATGCAAACTCCCTCAGCTCTCACAAACATCACGATTCACCTGCAATTTGCATAAGCTGTGCAAGCGCAAACCCTACTTCATTCACACTGTCACTAGAACACCGGGAACATCCTCAAACAACCATTGGAAGGCTCCAACATTCTGAGATGGTCATTTCAGGACTTAGGGAAACATTTTCTCTCCAATTTGTATCACTGAAAAATAAATCAAAATCTCAGTAATAATGAACTCTCAAAAGACCAAATCATCAAGCTACTATCATCTCCGTTTATCGGTATGTCTTCCTACTACTGGCTCTGTGAACAGTTATGATAGCTTATTAAGCAGACAGACTATCGAGTTGTTACTATCTCTGTGAATCTCTTGAGGAGACAAACCATCAATTTTACTACTATCTCTGTTAATACTACCTATACTGAACATCTATGATGCGCTCCTAAAGAGACAAACCTCTACCGGACATCTGTGATGGGCTCTTAAGGAGACGAACCATCAATCTCTGCTTCCATCTCTGTTAGCGCGCCTCACCTTAATAAGTAAACTTACAAGGAGATACGAATAGGTAGATGAACCTTCTAACTCGCAATTAGGGTGTTCCCAGAATAACTCCAGTACATGCAGATCAATAATCAATAATTAATCAATAACATCAATGATCAATGATAATCAATAGCATCAGTAATCAATGGAGTCAGTAATTGTCACACACAATGACCTTTCAGTGATAAATAACCACACATTTAATAAAAGTTAGAATATTTTTTCCCTATATTAACAATGTTAATATCATGTAAAATAATCTCATTTCAAATAAAACACATACAGAAACATCACTGGCTGTCCAAAGCAGCTAAAGAAGCGTAATTTAATCAAAGCTTGAGCCACTTCACAAATTTAAAGTTACAGTGCAATTGATAACAAGAGCTATCACATACATTAATTTTCAGCAAAGAAAAGACATCAAACGTTACTCCATATAGTGAACTTCAGTAGTGAGGAATCCTTATCTAACACCAGATTCGCATCTGCATGCTGGGCTTCATGCAAAACAATTTAGTGAACACAAATGTGTAAAAACACCTAACTATGGCTCTATCAAAATAGTGAGGTTGGTGCCTAGAAAGACAAGGCAAATATTCTTAAGAAACACATCAGTAATACTATGGGGGTCATTCCGACCCTGGCGGTCATGGACCGCCAGGGCCGGGGACGGAGGAAGCACCGCCAACAGGCTGGCGGTGCTTCAGGGGCAATTCTGACCGCGGCGGTAAAGCCACGGTCAGAAAAGGGAAACCAGCGGTTTCCCGGCGGTTTTCCCCTGCCCCAGGGAATCCTCCACCGCGGCGCTGCAAGCAGCGCCGCCATGGGGATTCCGACCCCCTTCCCGCCAGCCTCTTCCTGGCGGTTTACACCGCCAGGAAGAGGCTGGCGGGAACGGGTGTCGTGGGGCCCCTGGGGGCCCCTGCAGTGCCCATGCCACTGGCATGGGCACTGCAGGGGCCCCCTAACAGGGCCCCATTAAGATTTTCAGTGTCTGCAAAGCAGACACTGAAAATCGCGACGGGTGCCACTGCACCCGTCGCACACCAGCAACTCCGCCGGCTCCATTCGGAGCCGGCTTCATCGTTGCTGGGGCTTTCCCGCTGGGCGGGCGGGCGGCCTTTTGGCGGTCGCCCGCCTGCCCAGCGGGAAAGTCAAAATGACCGCCGCGGTCATTTGACTGCGGTACGGTCTTTTGGCGGGCGGCGCCCGCCGCCCGCCGGGGTTGGAATGACCCCCTATAACTCTCCTCAAATGGATCAGCAAGCTAAGATAGTCTTCATCATCAGGACATCTCTTGGTCAGAAAGGCATTAGGATACAGCATCAAAGTTCAGAAAACACAAAGGCCCTCATTACAACCCTGGCGGTCGGTGGAGAAGTGGCGGTAATACCGCAAACAGACGGGCAGTAAAAAAAATGAAATTACAAGCATGACGGTGACCGCCACTTCTCCACTCCGACCGCCAGGGTGGTAATGACCGCTGGGCTGGAGACTACGGTCTCCAGCCCGGCGGCCGTCACTACACCGTCAGCGGTATCACGACCCTGCATGCCGCCATGGATTTTATGTGGTTCTGTACCGCCACGAAATCCATGGCAGTCGACACTGTCAGTGCCAGGGAATACGTTCCCTGGCACTGTTAGGGGTCTCTCCCACCCCCTCCCCCTCCCCAGAGTCCTCCACCAAAACCCACGACCCCACTACCATCCCCCAAAGGTGGTATGACCCTCCTCCCCACACCCCCCAACATTGACACACACACACACCCCCTACACGAACACTCACACAACTACACATACACATACACGCACTCATACACACAGACATACAAGCACACATTTTCCATACACACAACATCCCCCTGCATACATACACGCACTCACACACCCCCTCTACACACTCACAAGCACACCTCCATGCACGCCCACAACACACAACACCCCACCACCCCCTCCCCTAACGGACAATCACCTTACCTGGTCCCATGATCCTCCTGGAGGGAATGGGATCCATGGGGGCTGCTCCGCCGCCAGCTCCCCGTCACCAGAACACCGCCACACCGAATCATGGAACGTGATTCAGTGGATGGTGTTCTAATGACGTGGCGGGGGAGGTGGAGCAGCTTCCACTTCACCACTGACCGCCAGTATGGCTGCTGGCAGCTCTCCGTCCAGAAAAGGTCGGAGGGCTGCCAACAGTCATAATATGCTGTGCGGAAAACTGCCTGCACTGGCGGTGTTCAGCACAGCGGTACCTCGGCGGTCTTGCGAAAAGACCGCTGAGGTCCAAATGAGGGCCAAAGTCTTTAAGTAGTAAAGTTAATAACATCTCTTGTGAAGATGCTCTTTCGGCCAGAAAGAAAATGGGCAAATAGGCTGTCTTCCATCAGTGCAGTCCAGCTAAGTTAGATTTCCTAAAACTACTTTCCAAGTCCCTATTGGTCAAGGGATCGCATGTTCACAATTTGTCCAATAAAACTAAAAAATCTAATCTGTACTTTCAATTAGTACTAAGTTCACATGTCACTGATTGGCTTTTCTTTTAATGTCCTCATCATTCAGCTCGTCAGTTAACCATGTTGTTGCAGCTTATACTCCAGTCACTGTCTCCATTGTTTTCCTGAGAAAGTCAGACTTACACGCATTACACTATAATGTTACATTTAGCAAGGACAGCATCTTCTAGCAATCGATTCTTATGAGAAAAGACTTTTAGCTATGAGCACACTTGATTAGGACAATGGAAAATTACAATTTAATTCTATAAGCAAAAATCACATTAACCAGTTCTGTGCCAGCGACGTAATGGTTACATCCCGTGGCACAGTGCTGCTGTGCCGAGGAGGTAACCATTACATCCCGGCACCGGAGCTCGGAGGGCTCCCTCCGTGGGCATAATTGGCAGGGCAGGGCTCCACCCCAAACCCTTCCCCAACCCCTCAGTGACATCTGATGATATCAGCACGCGATTGTGCGCTTACCTCTTCAGAGGCTGCCTCCCATCGTGCTGGAAGCTCAGCTTCCAGTGCGATCGGAAGAGAAATGCATTTGCATTTCTCTTCCGATCATGTGATGGGGGCCTGAGAGGCTTCAAAAGGAAGGAAAGGAATTTCCTTCCCTTTGAAGTCTCTCAGACCATTTCAGCAGCCGGATCGTGATGCTAGCTTGCTGCTGAAATGCCCATGAGACACCAGGGGTAATTTCTGTTGGAGAAATTGGCTTAAGGGAGCGACACCTTAGGCAAGGGTCACTCCCCTGGGGGGCAATTATCTTCAAGGCCTTTTCTGCCCCCCGGGGCCAGATCGGCCAATTGTTATTAGGCCGATCTGCCCCCGGGGGGGGGGCAGAAACCTCTAGGCGCCAGGGATCTTTTTTTTTGTTTGTTTTTTAGATGAGAGGAGCGACCCCTTAGGAAAGGGTCGTTCCCCTGGGGGGAAAATTATATTTAGGCCATTTCTGCTCCCCTTGGGGAAAGATCAGCCTATTTTTATTAGGGCAATCTGCCCCCAAGGGGGGCACAAACCACTAGACACCAGGGATTTTTATTTCTGAAGGTCAACTTCATGCGAGGGGAGGGACCCCATAGGCAAGGGTCGCTCCCCTGGGGGGGCAAATTTGTTGAAGGCTATTTCTGCCCCCCTTGGGGGCAGATCGGCCTATTGTAATTAGGTTGAACTGCCCCCGGGGGGGGGGGCAGAAACCCCTAGACACCAGGTATTTTCTTTGTTTATTTTTTTTTATATATGTGGGGAGCGACCCCTTAGGTAAGGCTCTCTCATCTGGGGGGCAAATTGTCTTTAGGCCATTTCTGCTCCCTTTGGGGGCAGATCGGCCTATTTTTATTAGGTCAATCTGCCCTAAAGGGGGGCAGGAACCACTAGACACCAGGGATTTTTTTTTTCTCATTAATTTCACACAAGGGGAGCGACCCCTTAGGCAAGGGTCATTCCCCTGGAGCGCAAATTTATTTTAGGCCATTTCTGCCCCCTTGGTGGCAGATCGGCCTATTGTAATTAGCCTGATCTGCTCCGGGGGGCAGAAACCCCTAGACACCAGGGATTTATTATTCAATATTTTTTTATATATCTGGGGAGCCACCCCTTAGGCAAGGGTTGCTCCCCTGGGGGGGGACAAATTGTCTTTAGGCCATTTCTGCCCCCCCCCCCCCCCCTTGGGGGAAAATCGCCTTATTTTTATTACTCTGATCTGCCCCCAAGGGGGGCAGAAACCACAAGACACAAGGGATTTTTATTTTTTTGTATTGATTTCACACAAGGGGAAGGACCCCTTAGGCAAGGATCATTCCCCTGGGGGGCAAATTTATATTAGGCTATTTATGCCCCCCTTGGGGGCAGATCGGCCTATTTTTATTAGGCCGATCTGCCCCCAAGGGGACCGAAACACCTAGGCCCTGGGGATTTTTTTTTGCGCCAATTTCACGCAAAAGGCAAGTGTCACTCCCCTGGGGGTGGGCAAATTTATTTTAGCCCATTACTGCTACTCTTGGGGGCAGATCGGCCTATTTCTATTAGGCCAATCTGCCCCCAGGTGGGCAGAAACCACTTAGGCACCAGGGATTGATGTGTGTGCATGTGTGTGTTTTGTTTGGGGGGGCAGCCCCTTGGGCAAGGGTCGCTCCCCATGGGGGCACATTACTGTAGGGCCCAGGGGGGCAGAAAGCCCACCAGAAACCAGGAAAGATTTTTTTCAAAATAAGAGGGTGGGGGTATGGCCATACCTCCCCCCCAAATAAATGGGGCCAAAGTTGTTCTGCCCACCAGTAGGCAGATGGGGCAATTACCCCCAATCCACACTGGGGGGGGGGACAGAAAGTCTGCTAGATGCCAGGGAATAAAAATAAAAAAAGTGGGGTGATGGCTACCATCCAGTATGGGCCTGGTTATGCCCCCACCCCAACTGAAAGGGGTAACAGTGTTTCAGCTCTTCCCCGCACACTAAAACATCTTATCCCATGGCAAGTAAGAGAACTTTTGATTATTTTGGGTTTTGGTTTTACATTTGGGCTATGAGAACTTGGCGAACTCTCTAAATCGTCCCACTTGGAATGGTGAGGGCTGTACTTTTTGGACTTAGGGACTCTGCCATGTAGAGAATTCCACAAGACCTAGACACATCTGAAAACTAAATATTTGGGTGATTCCAGGGTGGTGTGCTTCACATGCACCCCACACCATTTTCTTACCCACAATGCCCTGCAAACCTCCAACTTTGCCAGAAATCACACATTTTTTCCCCATTTTTGTGATGGAATCTTCCGGAATCTGCAGGAATGCACAAAATTCCTACCACCCAGCATTGTCTCATCCATACCGATAAACATTCTGCCGCATTTGTTAAAAAATCTTTTTTTTTTCAAGCTGCCCTTTTGGACCTGCTTTGGTTCCCCCTCAATTTTGACATGTTTTTGGCTCTTCCCTGTCACAGGCACTTGTCCCACCTACACCAGTGAGGTATCATTTTTACCGGGAGGCTGAGGGGAACGTTGGGTGGTAGGAAATGGGGATCCCACACAAAAATGTGAGAAAGATGTGATTTCTTAGCTAAATTTGAGATTTGCTGAGGATTCTGGGTAAGAAAATATTGGGGGATCCACACAAGTCACACCTCCCTTGATTCCCTTGAGTGTCCAGTTTTCAGAAATGTTTGGGTTTCATAGGTTTCCCTATATGGCTGCTGAGCCCAGGACCAAAAACGCAGGTTTCCACCCCCGCAAAAACAGGTAGTTTAGTATTTGATAATTTCGATGTGTCCACATAGTGTTTTGGGGCATTTCTTTTTGCGTGCACTAGACCTACCCACACATGTGAGGTACCATTTTTATTGGAATACTTAGGGGAATGCTGGGTGGAAGTAAATTTGTGGCTCCTCTCAGATTCCAGAACTTTCTGTCACCGAAATGCGAGGAAACGGTGTTTTTTGGCCAAATTATGAGGTTTGCAAAAGATTCGGGGTAACAGAACCTTGTGAGAGCCCCACAAGTCACCCCATCTTGGATTCCCACAGGTCTCTAGTTTTACAAAATGCACAGGTTTAGTAGGTTTTCCTAGGTTCCGGCTAGAGGCCAAAATCCACAGCTAGGCACTTTGAAAAAAACAGCTCTGTTCTCTTTCGGAAAATGTGATGTGTCCACATAGTGTTTTGGGGCATTTATTTTCGCAGGCACTAGGTCTACCCAAACAACTGAGGTACCATTTTTATTGGGGGACTTGGGGGAACGTTGGGTAGCAGGAAATTTGTGGCTCCTTTCAGATTCCAGAACTTTCTGTCACCGAAATTTGAAGAAAAAGTGTTTTTTTGGCCACATTTTGAGGTTTGGAAAGGATTCTGGCTAACAGAACCTGGTGAGAGCCCCACAAGTCACCCCATCCTGGATTCCTCAAGTGTCTAGTTTTTAAAAATGCACAGGTTTGGTAAGTTTCCCTAGGTGACGGCTGAGCTAGAGGCCACAATCCACAGCTTGGCACTTTGCAAAAAACAGCTCTGTTTTCTTTTGGAAAATGTGATTTATCCATGTTGTATTTTGGGGCATTTCCTGTTGCGAGCACTAGGCCTACCCACCTAAGTGAGGTACCATTTTTAGCAGGAGACTTGGGGGAACGCTCTGAGGAAGGGTATTTGTGGCTCCTCTCAGATTCCAGAACTTTCTGTCTCTGAAATGTGAGGAAAACGTTTTTTTTGGCCATATTTTGAGGTTTGCAAAGGTTTCTGGGTGATAGAACTTGGTGAGAGCCCCACAAGTCACCCCATCTTGGATTCCCACAGGACTCTAGTTATACAAAATGCACAGGTTTAGTAGGTTTTCCTAGGTGCCGGCTGAGCTAGAGGCCAAAATCCACAGGTAGGCACTTTCCAAAAAACTTTGGGAAAATGTGATGTGTCCCTGTTCTGTTTCCTGTTGCAGGCATTAGGCCTACCCACGCAAGTGAGGAACCTTTTTTATCGGGAGAGTTGACGGAACACAGAATAGCAGAAAAAGTGTTATTGCCCCTTGCCTTTCTCTACCTTTTTTCCTTCCAAATGTAAGACAGTGTGTAAAAAAGACGAGTATTTGAGAAAAGCCCTGTAATTCACATGCAAATAACCACTGCTTCTCAACACCTTATCATGTGCCCATTTTATAATACAAAGGTTTTCTTGATACCTATTTTTCACTCTTTATATTTCAGCAAATGAATTGCTGTATACCTGGTATAGAGTTAAAACCCATTGCAAGGTGCAGCTCCTTATTGGCTCTTGGTACCTAGGGTTCTTGATGAACCTACAAGCCAGAAGACACCAGCAGACATAATGGTGTATTGCTTTAAAAATCTGACATCACAGGAAAAAGTTAGAGAGTAAAACATAGAGAAAATGGCTGTTTTTTTACCTCAATTTCAATATTTTTTTTATTTCAGCTGTTATTTTCTGTAGGAAAACCTTGTAGGATCTACAGAAATGACCTCTTGCTGAATTCAGAATTTTGTTTATTTCTCAAAAATGTTTAGCTGTCTAGGATCCAGCATTGGTTTCACAAATGTGTTTTTCTGATTCAAGTCTGCCTGTTCCTGGAAGCTGGAAAGATGGCGATTTCAGCACCGCAAACCCTTTGTTGATGCCATTTTCAGGGGAAAAAACACAAGCCTTCTTCTGCAGGCCTTTTTTCCTATTTTTTTAAAAAATAAACACATAAAAATTGCTGTATTTTGGCTAATTTCTTGGTCTCTTCCAGGGGAACAAACAAACTCTAGGTACCCCTAGAATCCCAAGGATGTTGGAAAAAAAGGACAAAAATTTGGCATGGATAGCTTATGTGGACACAAAGTAATGAGGGCCTAAGCGTGCACTGCCCCAAATAGCCAAAAAAAGGCTCGGCACAGGAGGGGAAAAAGGCCTAGCAGCAAAGGGGTTAAACGGTTTAGAAATACAGCTTGACATGCGGCCATGCAACTAGGCCAAGACCTCAGCTAAGTTAAGGCCGACAATTAATAAAGCTAATACATAATACATAACCCTTAATTTGATGTACTACATTAATCAAACATAAGCTCCATGTTTCATATTAATAAGCCATTAATAAGTATACTTCGTGAACATTGGCGGTCACTCACATGGACACATTTTCAAATGTGTGCATTATTTTTCTCTATATTATTTCTACGCAAATCCATTACTCAGAATGCATTAGTACTCATTAATAGAACATCTGCTCTAGCAATAGATAGGAAAGGAAAATAGTCTTAAATGCTCCAAAAGAGTATAGGCCAAGAATGACATATTTGCCTAGTGTGCTAATATCCATCAACATTGTATCATAGGGATTAGGAATGTAAGAAAGGGTCTAAATCCACGGTTACAATTTGGACCAGATTATGTGTTGGTGCCCATCAACATTGAAATATTTTAGAAATACACCTAATCCTGTTGGGCTTAGCTGGCTGCAAGCCATACCTAATCATTGCCCAATTAGATGTGTTTAAGTCACTGGACTCTTCCTCTCGGGACTGCCCCCCCCATTGTCTTCAGACTAGAGCAATCATGTAAACATGGCTGTCACAGTGGACTCAAGAACAACCATGAACTCCGGCTGCAGCACTGCTGAAAGTGGAAGTGAACAAAAAAAGGGTGACTGCCGCTGTGGCAGTCATTCAACACCTCGTCATGGTTAGTAAGCGCTATATAAATAAATGCAATGTATACATTGCTGCTCGGGATGTGTACAAATGTCTGTTCCGCAAGGGCATTATCTGCTAGCTCTGTAAGGTGAACATTGTTGTATGTGCCACCTGGATTTGGTGACTGGGGGCTAATATTCATGAATTGACGACTGTGAATTACTGGTCATGCATCTCAAGTGGCAGTAAAACAAGCTGGTGAAAAAAGCTGTTGTCTAACACGTGAATAACACCAGTTGTATATATCCACTTTGCAACATGTGTGATTCTGCAGAGTTTTACTACTGAACGTTTTGTGGACCCAACCATCCTGCATGCGATCAATAAATGAACCCAGACCTATATTTCAGTATCTGAGTGGATACCTGTGTGACTTGCATGTGCATTCTCATACTGTATTGCCTCTGATTGGTGAGTGGGAATATTACATGTGGATTTCATTCTTCAGTGGGCCATATTCTCTTTCATGGCATACCTATTTATTCATCCAACCTCCTACATTTCTTTCGACACATACATTGCGATGCTGAAGACATAGCCATTGTTGTCTGACAATTCCTCTGCAGCTCTAGTAATACCCCTTCTTGGAGCATATTCCGTGAAAGGATTGCATCTCACTTGACCTCACCTCGCCATTTTTATGTTAACTGATATGTGACAGAGGGCACTAGATATGCCCTTCTGCCTGTTTTTAATTATTTATTTTTCTGTAGTCTTTCATTATCAAAGTCAGTTAGTGCCTTTCTGGGAAATCCAGCCCTTCCATCGTACACCCAGCTGTAGTGTCTAAAGTCTCACCTTCACTGAAGAATGATTGCGGTATCTCCGCATAGTCTCGGTTTTCACGGTGGGAGCTGCTATGTTGCTTGTTCATTGTCTTTATTACAAGTATCACAGTTATCAGGGCAGGGCTTCCAAACTTTCATCAGCCTCTCTTATACTATGATTTTCATTTCCTGTCGGCTCCTCTTGATGGATGTTGATCTGCATTGTTAATGCTGGTTTAGTTTGGAGCATTAACTCTAAAAAATGAGATTTCACATTTGGTCAAATACCACTTTTCTAGCTTTAGTGTAGGAAAATACTACGAGGCTGATTTAAGAAAAGTGGCTATGCACCAAGTGGAGAGCCACTTTCCTTGCACCTCTTAGAGTCCCCCTACCGCCATCATGTGTGCTCTGTTTTTCAAATGTGGCGCGCCATGGCACAGGGTAAGGGGCAATAGAGTCAGAATTCCTGACTCTATTGATGTACGCTGCATTGCGCCACTTTGTAAATATGGCACGTGTAAAAAGTCACTTTAGCGCAGCATTAGCGTATTTAAAAAAATGACACTATGGTGGCGCTAAGGTGGCGCTAGGGCCTCTTAAATCAGGCCCTACATATTTGAAATTTGCAGCATCTAGATAAACAAGTTTGACAAATCAAAGGAGACATTGGGTTTTGTAAGTTGTCATTTTGCCCTCCAGAATATCAAATATTGTCACCAAAGGGCCATACCTTTTTCCCTGGCTGAACTCCCTGTGACTTGCATCTCATTGTCACATTCCAGACATAATCACTGTGAGAAAGTAGCCTCTTTCTAGCCTTGTTACCCCCACTTTTGGCCTGTTTGTGAGTATATGTCAGGGTGTTTTCACTGTCTCACTGGGATCCTGCTAGCCAGGGCCCAGTGCTCATAGTGAAAACCCTATGTTTTCAGTATGTTTGTTATGTGTCACTGGGACCCTGCTAGCCAGGACCCCAGTGCTCATAAGTTTGTGGCCTATATGTACGTGTTCCCTGTGTGATGTCTAACTGTCTCACTGAGGCTCTGCTAACCAGAACCTCAGTGGTTATGCTCTCTCTGCTTTCTAAATTGTCACTAACAGGCTAGTGACCAATTTCACCAATTCACATTGGCATACTGGAACACCCTTATAATTCCCTAGTATATGGTACTGAGGTACCCAGGGTATTGGGGTTCCAGGAGATCCCTATGGGCTGCAGCATTTCTTTTGCCACCCATAGGGAGCTCTGACAATTCTTAAATAGCCCTCCCACTGCAGCCTGAGTGAAATAACATCCACGTTATTTCACAGCAATTTACCACTGCACTTAAGTAACTTATAAGTCACCTATATGTCTAACCTTCACCTGGTGAAGGTTGAGTGCTAAGTTACTTAGTGTGTGGGCACCCTGGCACTAGCCAAGGTGCCCCCACATTGTTCATGGCAAATTCCCTGGACTTTGTGAGTGCGGGGACACCATTACACGCGTGCACTATACATAGGTCACTACCTATGTATAGCATCACAATGGTAACTCCGAACATGGCCATGTAACATGTCTAAAATCATGGAATTGTCACCCCAATGCCATTCTGGCATTGGGGAGACAATTCCATGATCCCCCGGGTCTCTAGCACAGAACCCGGGTACTGCCAAACTGCCTTTCCGGGGTCTCCACTGCAGCTGCTGCTGCTGCCAACCCCTCAGACAGGTTTCTGCCCCCCTGGGGTCCAGGCAGCCCTGGCCCAGGAAGGCAGAACAAAGGATTTCCTCTGAGAGAGGGTGTGACACCCTCTCCCTTTGGAAATAGGTGTGAAGGCTTGGGAGGAGTAGCCTCCCCCAGCCTCTGGAAATGCTTTGATGGGCACAGATGGTGCCCATCTCTGCATAAGCCAGTCAACACCGGTTCAGGGATCCCCCAGCCCTGCTCTGGTGCAAAACTGGACAAAAGGAAAGGGGAGTGACCACTCCCCTGACCTACACCTCCCAAGGGAGGTGCCCAGAGCTCCTCCAGTGTGCTCCAGACCTCTGCCATCTTGGAAACAGATGTGTTGCTGGCACACTGGACTGCTCTGAGTGGCCAGTGCCAGCAGGTGATGTCAGAGACTCCTTCTGATAGGCTCTTACCTGTGTTGCTAGCCTATCCTCCTTCCTAGGTAGCCAAACCTCCTTTTCTGGCTATTTAGGTCTCTGCTTTGGGGAATTCTTTAGATAACGAATGCAAGAGCTCATCAGAGTTCCTCTGCATCTCTCTCTTCACCTTCTGCCAAAGGATCGACCGCTGACCGCTCAGGACACCTGCAAAACCGCAACAAAGTTGCAAAGACGACTACTGCAACCTTGTATCGCTGATCCTGCCACCTTCTCAACTGTTTTCCTGGTGGTGCATGCTCTGGGGGTAGCCAGCCTCCTTCTTGCACCAGGAGCTCTGAAGAAATCTCCCGTGGGTCGACGGAATCTTACCCCTGCAACTGCAGGCAACAAAAGACTGCATCACCGGTCCTCTGGGTCCCCTCTCAGCACGACGAGCGTGGTCCGTGGAACTCAGCAACTCTGTCCAAGTGACTCCCACAGTCCAGTGACTCTTCAGTCCAAGTTTGGTGGAGGTAAGTCCTTGCCTCCCCACGATAGACTGCATTGCTGGGTACCACGTGATTTGCAGCTGCTCCGGCTCCTGGAACTCTCCCAGGATTTCCTTCGTGCACAGCCAAGCCTGGGTCCCCAACACTCTAACCTGCAGTGCACAACCTCCTGAGTTGTCCTCCGGTGTTGTGGGACTCCCTTTTGTGTCTTCAGGTGAGCTCCGGTTCACTCCTCTCCCAAGTGCCTGTTCCAGTACTTCTGCGGATGCTGCCTGCTTCTGTGAGGGCTCCCTGACTTGCTGGGTACCCCCTCTGTCTCCTCATCCAAGTGGCGACATCCTGGTCCCTCCTGGGCCACAGCAGCATCCAAAAACTCTAACCGCGATCCTTGCAGCTAGCAAGGCTTGTTTGCGGTCTTTCTACGTGGGAACACCTCTGCAAGCTTCTTCACGACGTGGGACATCCATCCTCGAAAGGGGAAGTCCCTAGTCCTCTTCGTTCTTGCAGAATCTACAGCTTCTACCATCCGGTGGCAGCTTCTTTGCACCCTCAGCTGGCATTTCCTGGGCATCTGCCCACTCTCGACTTTGTCGCGACTCTTGGACTTGGTCCCCTTGTTCCACAGGTACTCTCGTCCGGAAATCCACTTTGGTTGCATTGCTGGTGTTGGTCTTCCTTGCAGAATTCCCCTATCACGACTTCTGTGCTCTCTGGGGAATATAGGTGCAATTTACACCTACTTTATAGGGTCTTGGGGTGGGCTATTTTTCTAACCCTCACTGTTTTCTTACAGTCCCAGCGACCCTCTACAAGCTCACATAGGTTTGGGGTCCATTCGTGGTTCGCATTCCACTTTTGGAGTATATGGTTTGTGTTGCCCCTATACCTATGTGCTCCTATTGCAATCTACTGTAACTTTACATTGCTTGCATTACTTCCTTTTGCTATTACTGCATATTTTTGGTATTGTGTACATATATCTTGTGTATATTTGGCATCCTCATACTGAGGGTACTCACTGAGATACTTTTGGCATATTGTCATAAAAATAAAGTACCTTTATTTTTAGTATATCTGTGTATTGTGTTTTCTTATGATATTGTGCATATGACACCAGTGGTATAGTAGGAGCTTTGCATGTATCCTAGTTCAGCCTAAGCTGCTCTGCTATAGCTACCTTCTATCAGCCTAAGCTGCTAGAAACACCTCTTCTACACTAACTGGACCTGGTACAGAGTGTAAGTACCCATTGGTACCCACTACAAGCCAGGCCAGCCTCCTACAATCACCCAACAAGGAACATCACAGCCAAAGCAGAGCCTTTTACAGCATGAGTTTGGGGCAGCTGGGACTTGGATGTTTACCGATTTTGTCCCAGATTTATGTTAAAGTGGCGGAGTGGCGCTGCACCACTTTAGAAGTGCAGAGGTGCATCGTATTTAGATGAATACTGTGCACCCCTGTGTTTCTCCCTGTCCTGGTGCTGAATTATGCTGCCTAGCACCAACGCAGGGATTCTTGCACCATAGTGCAAGGGTGTCTGCGTTGAAGGGATATATTATGTGCAGGGAGGTGTCCCTTCCTGCACATAAACAATCTATAATGATGATTTGACCCTTCTATGTGTGCTGCAAAGTGCAGCACAAATAGAAGTACCAAAGCGTCATTTTGAATGATCTTTAATGAAGATTAGGCACGTCTATGTGTGCTGAAAAATGCAGCATACATAGATGCACAAAAGCATCATTTTGAAAGATTGTTTATGTGCAGGAAAGTGTCCCTTCCTGCATGCAAACAATTGTCTGTGACATTTTGCTGCTTCTATGTGTGCTGCGGAATGCAGCACACATAGAAAAAGAAAAAAACAAGAGGAATAAAAGCATTCCTCCTCGTTTTGCCATGTTAACTCCGCTCTTGGGCTGGCGTTAGCTTTTTGCGCTGCTTCAGGTTTACGACAACTTGTAAATCTGAGGCAGCGTCAAAAGAAATGGGTGTTGCAGTGGAACGCCCACCGCAACACCCATTGCACAACCTTCTTATGCAGAAAACTGCGTCGGAGGGGCCAATATTTACATGAGTCGTAACCCCACAAAAAAGTGGCGTTACACCGCCTTGTAAATATGGAGCACTGCTTAACGCCACTGGAGAGTCACAAAATGTGACGCTTGGGTGGCGCTAGGGGCTCTTAAATATGCCCCTTTGTTTTCTCCATGGGAGAAAAGACTGAGTTGAACATGGACAGTGTTTGGAGAAAGCTGTAAAGAACCACAGTGCTGCTATTTATGTTGGCTGTAATATAAAGAAACCTGGAGTAACTTTTCACTAAAGTACGTATCTGAAAACAGACGGGGCATTTGGTTTAATTTGCTATGAGGTTGTTAGAAATTGTGTTCTGGTTGATAGAGGTATGCACTGGTTCCAAGCAGAAACCATAACCCTAGTCAAGGTAAGTCAGATTCACACCATACATTGACCTATGCTCACCCTCTGGTAGTTTGGCACAGATCAGTAAGGCTTAACTTTAGAGGAAATGTGTAAAGTATTTGTGCTACACTTCAAACAGTAACACAGTGAAAACACCACAAAAAAACTCCACACCAAGTTAGAGAAATAGGTTATATTTTTATGAACAAAACAAGACTAAAATGACAAAAATGTGGGGGGGCAGAGGGTGACACACAGCAGGGTGCCTTCTCAAATGCTCCAGGAGAGACATGCCTCAAATGGCTAAAGTGACACAACATTGAAGGCAGCCCCACCTCAGGAAGGTGACTACCCGGACCCAACCTATATTACTCTGCAGTTTTATTCACTTCCTTGATGCGTGTGTCTTGCCGCAAAACTTTGTTTGCCTCCTAATCAGGAGCTATTGGTGGGGGTACCCCTCACATTCCTCTCTGCTGAGCCGGTTGCCCCGTCCTCTGATGTGAATTCCAGAAGGGACAAGAAATTTGCTGTTTGCCCAGCTGCAGGATTTGATGCATGCAACACCAGCTAAACCCATTGCATGGAACGAACTCCCTGGGAAATCAGGATGAGGTGAAGGAAAAACCGGCAGGAAGCTGGAGGACTTGTCTTCCACTCCCCAGCAGTTAGCAGCAAGTACTAAAGAAACCCCGTCCTACTTCTCAAGAAGGACGGACGCAATGTGGAGGTGTGCGGGGTAATCCATTATCAATGATCGGCAGCAATGGAAACCGCACTGTCCACCAAACTAAATTGGACAAATATACCCAGCCGAGAGAGCCAGTACTAGCCCCGATGGGTGAGGAACAGCGAACTCCTGATGCCCAAGCCTCTTTGACAGAAGAGACACCCGCCCTCACTGATGTAATGACTGTGACACAAGGAATCTGCACAGGCCTCATAGGCACCATAGACACAGCATTCACTGAAGTTACTTTGATGCAGATCTCCCTAATATGGGTGCCTGCATCAGAGAGGTGGCAAAATTGATCAACGCCCTCCAGATGGACACCAAGGTATTGAAGACCCAGGTCAGGCCAGGTGCTACGACTAATGCCCTGGAAGCTAAACTGGAGGATTTTGAGGGACCATCAAGGAGAAACAATGTCTGCATAATTGGAGTGCCTGAGCAGTCAGAGGGGCCAGTGGTTGATTTATTCATGGAAGACCTCATAAGAATTGTAACCCCGCAGCCTCTTGAAATACTTCTCTGTGGAACGGGCTGTGCCACAGCACCCTATATTATCATGCACCTTCAACTGTTGTGATCGAGAGGTAATCCTGCAAGCCGCTCACAGTGCACCACCGTTCACGTGTGACAATGCTACTGTCACCTTCTTCCTGGACTTCAAACACTGAGTGAAAACACTACGTTATTCCTTTCTTGAAGTCAAAAAAGCATTGAGGGAACGTTAAATAAAGTACTCCATGATAATCACAGTGAAGTTATGAGTTGTCGCTGATAGTAAGACCTGGTACTTCGCAGCTCCAGAGGAAGTCTGGGATTGGGTGGATGATTGGAGAGTGGTGGAAGGTGTGACAGCCCGTTCCCTACTGGACAGACAACAGACTGGTGCTGACACTACAGATGGGCCACAGGAACCAACCAGCTAGAGATGACGAAATGGCCTGATCAGGACAAGGTTCTCATCTGGACTTTTCCAGAGGGACAAAGTTCAACATCGAGCAGCTGAGACAGCTTGTGACATGCTCCTTGTACCTCCAGAGTGACCAAAGCATCTCTGAGACTGTGGAGGTGCTAGTCCCGTGTCTGAATAGATGCTGTTCTCCATATCTTGGGACTGGAGCTCTTCAAATGTTGACATCATTAGTGGTAACATCACTTTTTTTTGTATGCGGGGAGGGTGGTTGGTGGCATTCTGATGGGAACCACAGACTTCTTTAGTTTGTATTATGTTTGGGGTGACAGGCACTATTCAAAGTCAGGAGGCAGGGAGTTCCAGGTCTGCCATGCAGGGAGGCAGGGTGGGGGTTCGTTATAATAATGTTATGGTGAGGCTCTCACAGTTACATAGTAGCAGCTCAGAATGGACATTCTAGCATTCTGTCTATTGACTGTACCCAATACTTGGGTGACCTGGCCCCATCCCACATGAGCAATTCTCCATGGCCTCTAGAATGGCGTTACCGTTCCCCCTATTACTTGTTCGGCGGCCCCAGAACAAGGTGGGGACCTTCTCCCACAGGTTGCTTCCAGGCTCTCTCGATACAAATTATTCATGGCTTCCACCCAAGGAATTCCTAGTTTCAAGATCCTCTCCTGGAACGTCAATGGGTTGGGCGATAGAATCAAAACAGGGGTGGTCTTGCAATACCTTAAGAAACACTTCCCTGGCATAATTCTATCACAGGAGACACAACTGCAGGGGAACACTTACCATGCCCTACACAGATGGGGTTTTAAAATGGTTGCCCATGCAGGATACACGGTGGGATCCAGACGAGTGGCTTTTTTATGTGTAGATCCCTCCCATACACTGTACAAAATACCTGGCCTGACTCACACAGAAGATATGTGGCAATTACAGGACAATGGGAGGTCAAAACCAACAATATCAACTTGTTCTATGTACCCCAAAACTTCATGATGCAGCATTCTCAGACCTCAGCACTCTTCTCCTCTGGCTTCCTGACAGCGGGCTGGTGCTGGGGGAGACATCAATGCTGCCCTCTGCATAGCCAGCAACTGCTGGCCTCCTCCCTAGTTGTTGTCAGTCTGTCGTCCACTGGCCAACTTTATCTCACTAAATGGCCTTGTGGACACGTGGCATGCCTTCAGCTCCACAGCACAACAGTATCACTCACAGGAGCCTCTTGCACATCGACTAGATACCCTGGCTCAGCAACTTCCTACCATTGGTGAGGTTTATCACCTGGCCAACCACTCCCTAGTTTGCACAACCTGCTGACTGGCAGACCAAAGGAGCTGACTGAGTATATTGCTCAATCCTTGGTACCTCAAGATACCACACATACGGGCAAGCCTCCACAAGACCACAGAACAATATTTTGATGAAAACAAGGGTTCAGTTCACTCTGCACAAACATTGTGGGAAGTGAATAAAACCATCATAAGAGGTCAGGCATTGATAGCGTGGCAACTAAAAGAGAAAAGAGCCCGGTTGGAAAAACTTGATGGGGAAAACCAGGAGTGGACATCCCAACTCGCTGAAGAAGAAACAGGAGAAAGTACAACATACTCCCTTCCTGAAACAAAAGGAATGCAGAGATGTAGCAGTAGAGATTGCAAGGGCTCGTCACTGTGCCACTCGGGACAGCCTATATGAGGTGGGCATTAGAGCTGGGAGACTTCTGGCTTAGCTAGATAAAAGAGAGGCAGTGTCTCAATGGGTCCTCAAGATCTTACAAAATGGGGATGAAAGTGTAAGGGATAGGGAGGACGTGACTGCTTCCATTGCGGATTACTATGCCCACCTGTATTCCCAACATCTACAGTTACAGACGCAGAATCTCAAGAGTTGCTATCTGATATTCAGATGCGGAGTCATTTGCAGACAGACAAAAAGTCTCTAGAGCAGGAACTGGCAGAAAGCAAACTAACACAGGCTATCCACGATTTGGCATCAGGTAAAGCTGTGGTTCCAAGTAGCCTACATATACACCTCTATAAACATACAGCAACAAAAATTGCCCCCCATCTCCTGAAGATGTTTTTGGAGTGCTGAGGTGCTGGAGCATTGCCCAAAGACCAGAGAGTAGCAAACATAGTTGTCCTACAAAAGGAGGGCAAACCAGTGGAAGTGTGTGTGCCTCCTGTATGCCTTTCTCATTACTAAACGCAAAAGTGAAAATTCTGGCGAAGCTTTTAGCGACCCGATTAGTCACGGTGATTCGATCGCTGGCCCACCCAGATCAATCAGGCTTCATGCCGAGGAGAAACACTGCACTAAATCTGCTACGTCTACATTGTGTCCTGGGCCACGCAACAAGAGTCTGAGAAGCAGCTCTAGTGTTGTCTCTTGACCCATAGATAGCATTTGACACAGTGATGTGGCCCTTTAGGTATGTGGTACTGGAGAAATTGGGGTTTGGCCCCCACTATGTCTCCTGGATATAGTTCTTATACTTTGATCCCCTCGCTCAAGTGACGGTAAAAGGAGGCACATCTGCACTATTCCAACTCCGATGCTACACTCTCTCCCCTAATACTTGCTCTGGTCCTGGAGCCACTTGTGGCCTGAATCTGAAGGGGCACCTTGATTGGAGGACTACTTTGGACAGCTGATTAGGAGGACAGAATGTCCCTTTATGCAGATGACATCCTCCTCTATGTAGCTGACCCAACTTTCACCCTCAATAGGATAATTGACATATTCACACTTTTCCTTTGCCACTTGGATTACACCAATAACTGAAGCAAGTCTTTGATCTATGTCTTCCATGGTCTGCACTGTGCCTACCTGACAGCTGTGCGGCTCGGATGGTCACAGGAGGTTTCTGCTACCTGGAGATCTTCATTACCAGTTATTCTGATGATTTCTACGTGCATTACCTCGAACCACTGCTTGCATGCTTACGAGAGGAAGTTCAACAGTGGAGGGCTTTGCCCCTATCCTTCCTGGGCAAAGCCACCTTATTTATAATGTTGGCCCTCCCCCTCTTTCTATATGAACTTCAAAACACAACCCATCCCGTTCTGTGGTCCTACTTTCAGGCAATAGACGGTGCAGCCTATACTGTTCTCTGGGAGGAGGGCTCTCCTCAGATAGTGCTCCAGAAATTAACAAGGGGCTGGTATGAGGAGGGGTTGCTCTCCCTGATCTCCAAAAATATTATTGGGTGTCACAATGAATTGTCAATCACTGTGTTCATCTCTGGGAGGATGAACCTGCCGATAGAATGGATAGAAGAAATATGCAACCTGGGGGCGCACCACACCCCTTCCCAGTCCTGCAGAGGTTACACTTGTTCTTTGGCATACAGCACTAAGGCCCATATAGAGAAATATCACTTACACCGCGGTGAATGCCACAAAATGTATTTACCATGATGCATTTACAGCGCATATGCATTTACCACGCGTGCTAGGGTTATTTTTAGGTTTTAGGGTGGGTATGGGTTTTGGGGTGGTAAGGGCATTTTTAGGTTTTAGGGAGGGTATGGGTTTTGGGGTAGTAATGGCTTTTTCAGGCTTTACCACGTATGCCTTTACCACAATATACCTTTACCACACTTGCCTTTACAATGAATTTCGTTGTAAAGGCATGAATGGTAAAGGTGTATGCGTGGTAAAGGTGTTAAAGGTAAGTACAGGTAAGTATTAAGTGGGTTGAGTGATATATATATATATATATATATATATATATAAATATATATATATATATATATAGTGTTTAGGGTGGGTAACAGTTATTAGTGGTAATTGCATTTTTAGAGTTTTAGGGTGGGTATGGGTTTTGGCGTGGTAAGGTCATTTGTAGGGTTTAGGGTGGGTATGGGTTTTTTGGTGGTAAGGGCATTTTAGCTTTTAGGGTGGGTATGGGATTTGGGGTGGTAAGGGGTGTTTAGGTTTTAGGGCTGGTATGGGATTTGGAGTGGTAAGGGGTGTTTAGGTTTTAGGTCTTGTGTGGGATTTGGAGTGGTAAGGGCATTTTTAGGTTTTAGTGTGGGCATGGGTTTGGGGTGGTAAGGTTATTTTTAGGTCTTAGGGTGGGTGTGGGTTTCGGGGTGGTAGGGTTATTTTTAGGTTTTAGGGTGGGTATGGGTTTTGGGGTGGTAAGGGCATTTTTAGGTTTTAGGGAGGGTATGGGTTTTGGGGTAGTAATGGCTTTTTCAGGCTTTACCACATATGCCTTTACCACAAATATACCTTTACCACACATGCCTTTACAATGAATTTCGTTGTAAAGGCATGAATGGTAAAGGTGTATGCGTGGTAAAGGTGTTAAAGGTAAGTACAGGTAAGTATTAAGTGGGTTGAGTGATATATATATATATATATATATATATATATATATATATATATATATATATATATATATATAGTGTTTAGGGTGGGTAACAGTTATTAGTGGTAATTGCATTTTTAAGTTTTAGGGTGGGTATGGGTTTTCGGGTGGTAAGGGCTTTTTGGGTTTTAGGGTGGGTATGGGTTTTGGGGTGGTAAGGGTATTTTTAGGCTTGAGGGTGGGTATGGTTTTTGGGGTGGTAAGGATATTTTTAGGTTTCAGGGTGGGTATGGGATTTGGGGTGGTAAGACCATTTTTAGGTTTTAGGGTGGGTGTGGATTTTAGGGTGGTAAGGTTATTTTTAGGTTTTAGGGTGGGTATGGGTTTTGGGGTGATGAGGTTATTTTTAGGTTTTAGGGTGGGAATGGGTTTTGGGGTGTTAATGGCATTTTTAGGTTTTAGGATGGGTTTGTGTTTTGGGGTGGTAAGAGCATTTTTAGGTTTTAGGGTTGATATGGGTTTTGGGGTGGTAAGGACATTTTTAGGGTTTAGGGTGGGTATGGGTTTTTGGGTGGTAAGGGCATTTTGAGCTTTTAGGTGGGTATGGGTTTTTGAGTGGTAAGGGCATTTTTAGGTTTTAGGGTGGGTATGAGATTTGGGGTGGAAAGGGGTGTTTAGGTTTTAGGGCTGGTATGGGATTTGGAGTGGTAAGAGCATTTTTAGGTTTTAGTGTGGGCATGGGATTTGGGGTGGTAAGGGGTGTTTAGGTTTTAGGGCTGGTATGGGATTTGGAGTGGTAAGGGAATTTTTTGGTTTTAGTGTGGGCATGGGTTTGGGGTGGTAAGGTTATTTTTAGGTTTTAGGGTGGGTGTAGGTTTCGGGGTGGTAGGGTTATTTTTAGGTTTTAGGGCGGGTATGGGTTTTGGGGTGGTAAGGGCAATTTTAGGTTTTAGGGAGGGTGTGGGTTTTGGGGTGGTAATGGCTCTTTCAGGTTTTAGGGTGGGCATGGGTTTTGGGGTGACAGAGGTATTTTTAGGTTTTAGGGTGGATATGGGATTTGGAGTGGTAAGGGGTGTTTAGGTTTTAGGGTGGGCATGGGGTTTGGGGTGGTAAGGGGTGTTTAGGTTTTATGGTGGGTTGGTTTTTGGGGTGGTAAGGGCATTTTTAGGTTTTAGGGTTGGTATGGTTTTGGGGTGTTAAGGATATTTTTAGGGTTTAGGGTGGGCATGGGTTATTGGGTGGTAAGGGCATTTTTAGCTTTTAGGGTGGGTAGGGTTTTTTTGGGTGGTAAGGGCATTTTTAGGTTTTAGGGTGGGTATGGGAATTGGAGTGGTCAGGGCATTTTACGGTTTTAGTGAGGGCATGGGTTTGGGGTGGTAAGGTAATTTTACGGTTTTAGGGTGGGTGTGGATTTCAGGGTGGTAAGGTTATTTTTAGGTTTTAGGGTGGGTATGGGTTTTGGGGTGGTAAGGGCATTTGTAGGTTTTAGGGTGGGTATGGGGTCTTGGGGGGGCAAGGGCATTTTTAGGTTTTAGGATGGGTATGGGCTTTGGGGTTGTAGGGACATTTTTAGGTTTTAGGGTGGGTATAGGTTTTGGGGTAGTAAGGGCATTTTTAGGTTTTGGGATGGTTTGGGGTTTTGGGGTGGTAAGGGCATTTTTAGGTTTTAGGGAGGGTATGGGTTTTAGTGTGGTAATGGCTGTTCAGGTTTTAGGGTGGGAATGCGTTTTTGGGTGTAAGGGTATTTTTAGGTTTTAGGGTGGGTATGGGGTGGTAAGGGGTGTTTAGGTTTTAGGACGGGTATGGGGTTTGGGGTGGTAAGGGCATTTTTAGGTTTTAGGTTGGGTACGGGGTGGTAAGGGGTGTTTAGTTTTTAGGGCGGGTATGGGGTTTGGGGTGGTAAGGGCATTTTTAGGTTTTAGGGTGGTTATGGGTTTGGGGTGGTAAGGGCATTATTAGATGGGATTTGAAATGGTAAGGGGTTCATTAGATTTTAGGGTGGGTATGGGGTTTGGGGTGGTAAGGGGTGTTTAGGTTATAGGGTGGGTTGGGTTTTGGGGTGGTAAGGACATTTTTAGGGTTTAGGGTAGGTAGGGTTTTAGGTGGAAAGGTGTGTTTGTGTGTGTATATATATAAATACATATATATAGATATAGATATACAGTATATATAGGCACATATATATAGAAATGTATATATATAACATATACACACACACACACACACACATATATCAATATTTATTATATATGTTATACTTACCTCTAGTTTTTACCATGTAAATGCCTTTACCAACTATGCCTTTACTACGAACGTTTCGTGGTAAAGACATAAGTGGTAAAAGCATATTAATTGTAAAAATATTTTGTGGTAAGTGAACGCGTGCTAATGACCACGCATTGTACTTATCGCGTTGTAAAGGCATGCGTTGTAAGTGCATGCGTTGTTCCATTTGCATCCCCCATATTTATACTATTTAGCGCCACATTTGCGTCATTTTCCTTCGCAAAAGCGGCACAAACTAACAAAATATGCATGATTTTATTGGTGGGATAAAATCACGCAAGCCACTCCCCTGTGGAACACCACATGCTTGGGCACTCTGGTCTTACAAGGGGGCTTTGACAAATGGTTTCTTATTGGCCTTTCTACTGTGTTTCCATTTGCACACTAACAGCAGATGGCACCCACTGGGACTTGGCAGTATCTACAAATTTGTCATGCCTTACAAAAAGTATTCTCAAAGGGTGAAGAGCTCCCCCAAGAAGATCGGTTGATAGACGAATACATGCTCAGAAAAGCAATCTCACTCACTTAACAAAAATTGTCAAACAATCCCGCTGACACCTTCATCCATTTAGGAGGGAGCTGGGAGTGGGAGCTAGGAGAGTTGGAGGATGATTAGTGGCCAGAGACCCTGGGATCCAGTAGAGAAGTGGCCATAAGGTCAAGATTTCACTTGACACAGATCAGAATCCTCCATAGGTGTGTCAAAATGGGTAAAACAGATACATCACTCTGCCTCAAGAACTGTGGTCAGGAGGGAACCTTTTTTCATATAATAATGGAGCTAGCTGACACACCAAAAATATTGGACATATGTTATTGACTGTATCAACAGTGTGTGTGTGGGTGTAATATGGTACCAAAAGCAAAATGGCACCTTCTGAATATTTGGGACAAAACCGATCTCACTATCATAGATCACTTACACTGGGGCTGATGGTGGCTAAATGCAACATGGCACAGCTATGGAGAGCTGAAACAACACCACACCTTGGTGACTGGAATAGAGATATGGACTGGTGTATGCAGGTGGAGAGGGTGGTCTACGAATGCAGAGGCTGTCCTAACAAGTGGGTAAAAATATGGGGGAAATGGAATGTATGTCAGGGAGAGCTGTGTGCTCCTACTACAAATATTAATTGAGATGCCTGGTGTCAAAGATGCCAGAACTTTGATGGTGCCCTGTGAGTATTTTGGGTTTGGGGAGTTGGTTGCTTCTGGGGTTACAGAGTAAAGATGGGAATTTATCACTGTGTGCCAATGTTTTCCACACTAAGATATTTGCTGCTTCACCATGATTCTCTCTGTTTTATATGCAAAAAAAAGATCTTTAAAAATTGACAAAAATCCAGTAAGTAGAACATGAGATATGAATTTTTAAATACTAAACTGAAATAAATGCAGTACTTAAGAGCATAACGTGCCAACCAGGACTATCTGGTCCTTAGGGTCAAATCTGAAAAGCTAGGATGGCAGCAATGGAGCTCAGGTCAGATACGGGGACCAGCCTTGGTCCACTGACAGTACCCTTGTTCGGAGATGCATCAATGTCGAGAGCAAGGAAGGCGATGCGTTCGAGTCAATCCTGAAGATGTAGGTGATATATCAGCTCCGATCTGAGCAAAGTTGGAGATACTTTGGGAATGGAGGTGATGCATCACACAGTCAGCAATTTGGTGCTCCTGATCCTCTCATAAGTGGTAATGCTCTGGCATGAAAGGCGATGCGGTATACTTGATCCTCACAGCAGCAGCAATGGATTGGTGTCAAGGTGTACGCACCAGTTCCGATCAATGCAACAGTGTTGACGTGCAGGTTCTGGCAGTTGCAGCACTTTATACCCAATTCCAAGGGCCCTGGGATGGATTGGCACCACGTGGCAAGGCAAGACTTGCAGCAGGCAAAGTGTAGGAGCTATTTTTGATGAATTGGAAATCTTGTGTGTCCCTGATACTTCAGGAGAACAGGAAGCAAACTAGTAAGCCCTTAGAGTCACTCTGGGTTTAAGTGAGATGGGTCCAGCCATTCCTCAGCAGGGCAGCACATGCAGAAAAGCAGTTCTTCCAGAGCACAATCCAAAGTGGCAGTCCATGTAGCAGCACAACAGTCGTTCTTCCTGGCAGAGTTCTTCACATTTCCAGTAGTTTACTGAGTTGGTAGGGTCAGAGGTCCAGTACTTATACCCTGCCTGTGAAGTTGAGGTGACTTTGAAGAAGGGTCTTTGAAGTGCACAGAAGTCCTTTCTTCTTGCCCAGGCCCCACACTTACTACTAGGGATTATGCATCCCTTTGTGTTGGAGCAGGACACCGCCTATTCAGGTGTAAGTATCAGCTCCTCCCTCTCATTCTACCCAGGATGGGCCATCAGGATGTTGATGGCCATGAGTCACACCTAAACTCCCTTTGTGTGTGACTTTCTGGAGGGTATGCACAAAGTTCAGCTCTCATCCAGTCCAGACGTGTATTGGAGATAGGTTGTAGGCCCACAGGGCTAACAGCAGCCAAATACCAACTTTCTAAAAGTGGTATTTTTAGAATTGTAACAATATATCTGACTTTACCATTAAGGAGGATTCATTTTACAACTCCATATGTACTAAACATGGTATAGCTAATACTTCCCAATTAGGAATTGCATCTTATTAAATGTAGCAAGGACTCCCCAGTGTTAATCTATGAGAGGGATGGGCCTCACACTACTGAAAAACAAATGTGTGAGTTTTTCACTACCAGGACATTTAAAACCTAAACATATATGTCCTGCCTTTTAATTTCATAGCACCCTGCTCTACGGACTACCTAGAGCCTACCTAGGAGAGCACATGCACGTTAGCACTGGTTAGCAGTGGTAAGGTGCTCAGAGTCCTAAGGCCATCAAAAGGAAATAAGCAAAAATATGAGGCAAACAGCCAACATTTTTAGGGGAAGACCACCTTAAGGCTGTCAGGTCTGAGAGTAATCTCTATGTCT
The DNA here is from genome assembly GCF_031143425.1 of Pleurodeles waltl. Taxonomy (NCBI): domain Eukaryota; kingdom Metazoa; phylum Chordata; class Amphibia; order Caudata; family Salamandridae; genus Pleurodeles; species Pleurodeles waltl. The sequence goes on from NC_090440.1 coordinate 1,552,983,909, forward strand.
AGAAAGATGTTCTAAGCTCTACAGCAGACAACCTCTTACCCACGCATCTGGAAACATGGGTCCAGGTTTTGTCCAAAGTATCCTATGTGCATGTAAATGTTCTTTCCTGAAGCTGGAAAGCGTAGATCTTCCTAGAGATAGAAGAAGCTAAAACTATATAGAAGAGAACCAGTAGACCAGTGCCAACCGGTTATTTCTTCAGCAAAGCCAATGTGAAACTTCTCCCCACTTCCGGGGGAGTGGAAAAGGTCCAGTGGACCTAGGGAGTTGGAACTGCAGCTGCAACAGAGAAAACCTATGCACCAGTAGCAACTGGATCATTTACTATGGTTGCTTTGAACCTGGACTTGAGTGGTGTGGATCTTCCCTAAATCCCAAACTTGTGATCTGGTTTCCAAGCAGAATACTGTGAAAATGTGGAGATTATTGGAGCACTAGGGTAGAAATTGCAGACCTTTTTCTATATTGTCATCTTTGGAGGATCGATATACTGTGCCAAGGCTGTGTGTAAAGGTTGCAGCCTCACTGACTACATCTTGGCAGTTTGTCCTACTCTGAGCTTTTGATTGTGATGCTCATGGTTACTATGGGAATATGAAAAAGAAAACTGTGAAGCCCAGTCTGCCAACATCTTCCAGCATTAACCCACTACAGATTTATAATCTCCAGAAAAATTAGAAGTCCAAAGATAAAGCTTTTGACCGGGCCAACCACCAATTTTCCTATGATGTCTCTCCACCACCATTTGCAAATTTCAATCCATCAATCAAGACTTGTGGAGTGTAGCTTATCACCCGTGGGGTCTCAAGGCACTGTTGCGGGTGTGCTGTTTACTTGAAGAGCCAGGTCTTGAGGTCTTTGCTGAACTGCTTCAACAAGACAGCCTCTCTGAGGTTGAAAGGGAGTGTGTTCCATGTCTGGGCTGCGAGGTAAGAGAAGGTTCTGTCCCCAGCTGTGCTCTTCCTAATTCTGGAGATGGCGGTAGGGGCGAGTTGGGAGAATGGGAGCTGCCTGGTGGGGGTGTAGAAGGTCAGGCGGTGGTTGAGGTAGGCCAGTCCTATGTTGTACAATGCGTTGATGTGTTTGTCGATCAGGAGCCAGTGCAGCTCTTTCAGGTGGGCGGAGATGTGGCTGTAGCAGGGGATGTCCAGGATGTGTCTGGCTGCTGCGTTCTGGATTCATTGAAGTCTTGTTTGAAGTTCCTTTGTGATACTGGCATAGAGTGTGGTGCCGTAGCTTCCTGCTGATAAGTGTGCGGGTGACTGTCCTTGTCTCAGTGGGGATCCAATTGAAAACCTTTCAAAGGAGGTGCAGTGTGTGGAAGGATGACATTGAGACGTCAGTGACTTGACGGGTCATGGATAGCGTGGAGTCTATGATGATGCCCAAATTGCATGCGTGGTCGGTGGGGACGTTTCCTAGGGTGGTTGGCCACCAGGAGTCGTTCAAAGTGGATGGGGTGGAGCCAAGTACGAGGATCTCTGTCTTGTCCAAGTTGAGTTTGAGGCAACTGGTTTCCATCCAGGTGGCGACTGCTCTCATTCTGTTGTGCACATTTCTCTTGCCTGTTGATGGATCGCTGGTCAAGGAAAGGTACAGTTGGGTATCGTCTGCATAGTGTAGTGTAGCCATTTTTAATGTAGCCTTTGCGCGTTTGCTTAAAGCATTAGGCCTCTGTGCACTTTGTTCTAGATGCATTTTATTCAGCCTTGTACTGTTATTTTTTAAATCACCAGTTTCACGGTCTTGTTTTATTTTCTTCTATCACACTGTTTGGCTTACTTCAGCACCGGAGTTCTCAAACAATACATTCTTGCTCGCTCTGTGCTTCAGTCAAAGATACAGTCTGGTACATTGCCGATGGATGTGGTAGGAGTTTAGTCTTTAGGGTTCATAGAAAGTATACACTCTTACGTAGGGACGTTTCTCAGAACACCGGCGTGTTGATTATAAAAACACTTCCTAGTCCTAGTACACGTAAGAGGGAGATTTCGACCAGGGAACCACAACTAGACGCTGACTGCCCTGTTGCAGATACTGATCCAGATCACAGGCCTTTGCTCAGGTATGAGGGTTGATGTCCTCCCGGGGAACCTGAAAGGCAAGCTTAGAGCTTAACATGCTGTGCTCAAAATAGAACTTAGAAGAGAGAACATAATCTGGTACCACTATGATAGCGTTATTCTTATGTTTTACTCTCCTCATTACTATTTCAATTTTACTGTGTTGTAGGGTTCTGGTTATTGCGGCTCATGCTTTGTTATTTAAAATGCAGTTGTTTTATTAAATCAATCTGTAAAACATAAACTGCCTCTGTCATTTGTATATGAGACCACACTTGGTATGAGAGAACTGGTTGGGATCTGAGTGACCACGACTTCCCTGAGAAGCTCTAAGATGTCATGCGCTCGGCTGCCCAATCATCCCTTCCCTTTGGGAGAGATGAGGCACTGCTAGTTAGCCGGAGAAAACCGGATTGAGGGTGACAAGGGTCCTTCTCCGTGGGTTGGACTTAGTCCCCCGCACTGAGAACGACCCTGTCACCTAAAAATCCAGTAGTCTCATTAGGATAATGAGAGCCAACGTGACAATAGGAAACGATGTTTAGGCAGTAGATATTGTAGAGTGTAAGGCTTAAAGAGGATCTCTTGAGTACTCTGCAGTATGTTTCTTTAGGTGGTGAGGTGAATGGCAGAAGCGAGACACTCTGTGTTCTTCCGGTCAGGAAGGATTGGATCCATTTCAGTGCTTTACCGTGGAGGCCAGTGTCGTGGAGTCTGGCATAGAGGGTGGAGTAGGAGACTCTGTTGAACGTGGCGGAGAGGTCGAGAAGCATGATGGCGACCATGTCTGTGTGGTCCAGTATGGTATGGATGTCGTCGGTGGCTCTCAGAAGGGTATTTTCAGTGCTATGGTTGCTCCTGAATCCAGACTGGGAGGGGTTTCGGATCTGGTTTGCCTCAAGGAATTCCGTGAGTTGCTGGTTGATGCCTTTTCCGTTACCTTGGCTGGGAAGGGGAGCAGAAAGATGGGTGTGTAGTTCTTCAACTCCCTTAGGCAAGCAAAGGGTTTCTTCAGGCGCAGGTTGATCTCTGCATGCTTTCAGTCAGATAGGAAAGTGGTGGTCTCCATGGAATGGTTGGTAATCTGGCAGAGTTCTGGTGTGATGGTGGCGCTGGTGAGGTTGAAGGTGTGATGTGGGCATGGGTCTGAAAGTGCCCCTGAGTGGATGGAGTTCATGGGTTTCCAGGTTTATTATGTGGATATGGGGGCCCAATGGTTCAAGGTCTGGCGTGGTGTGAGGTCCGTGGTGGTACTGGCGGCAATGGTTGTGGGTTTTGGTTCTTGAATGCTTTGTATAAGTCCTGTATTTTCCGGTGAAAGAAGGTGGCGAGGTTGTCGCAGAGGTCTTGAGAGGAGGAATGTCTGGGTGTCTGTTTCAGGGTTCATGAACTCTTTGACAATGAAGAGCTCCTTGCCTTTGTGTGCGTTGGTGCTGAGGAGTTCTTGAATGGAAGCTTTCTTGGACGCTCTGATGCACAGGTGGCGCGTGGTTACTGAATTTTTGTAGGCTGTGTGGTCTTTGGTTGTTTTGCTGTTCCTTCATTTCCATTCCAGTCATCTACAGGTGCGTTTTGAATCTTGGAGTTCTGTCATGAACCATCTTGGTTTCTTGCGGTGGTGATTTCCGGTGTTTTTTTTGGAGCGAGCTACACTGCTGCTGCATTCTGTGATCCAGCAGTACAGGTTGCTTGCTGAGTCATTTGCGTTCTTGGCATCCAGTGGTGGTAAGTGGCTGAGTGCATTGGTGAGCTGCACTTTGGTGACTTTTCCCCAGGGTAGTGACGTGTGGTGTTCTTCGTGAAAGAAAAATGAACACACCAGTGGTCGGTTCAATGGTGTTCGAAGGTGTGAGAGATGGTGATGTTGTTCCTTGCTGAGAAGACAGGGTTGAGGGTGTGACCTGCTGAGTGAGTGGGGAGGTTGACTAGTTGCTTGAGACCAAGGGTGCAAGGTTGTCTAGGAGGATTGTGGTGTTTGGGTCATCGTGGACATTGAGGTGGAAGTTGATGTTGCTGATTAGGATGGAGTCGGTGGAGGCAAGCATGTGGGGGGCGATGAGGTCTGAGATTGCTTTGCTGAACTGGGGCTGGGGTGGTCTGTAGACAAGTGTGCCACAGAGGGAGGTGTTCTGGTTGGTCTGAATCTGGAAGTGTAGGTGTTCAAGAGCTGGCTTGATCTGTGTCTCAATAGTTGTCAACAGGGCAGGGTGTTCCTGCAGACTATGGCAATGCATGCTTGACGAGGAAGTGGGTGTTGAGCAGTATGCGCCTGAGGTAATTTGTGTCCTCTACTCCATTGACCTTTGTGTTCCTATTGTTTCTTAAGGAACTTTTTGTTTTTAGGTAGCTCATAACAAGTCAATTTTCTTGCATCATTTGTACCTTAATTCTAATTTTGTTTTGGTGTTGGTGCACATGTATCAAATGCACTTTTCTCTCCAAAAGGCTGTTAGACCTGACAGCCTTAGGGTGGTCACCCCTAACTTTTTGCCTGCCTCCCTCCACTCTTTGGACACTGTTTTTGCTGTCTTTTAGGCTCTGCACACTTTACCCCAGCTAACCAGTGCTAAAGTGCATATGCTCTCTCCCTTTAAACATGGTAACCTTGGATCATACCTGATTGGACTATTTAATCTACTTATAAGTCCCTAGTAATTTGCACTATATGTGCCCAGGGCCTGTAGATTAAATGTTACTAGTGGGCCTGCAGCACTGGTTGTGCCACCCACTTAAGTAGCCCCTTTACCTTGTCTCAGGCCTGCCATTGCAAGGCCTGTGTGTGCAGTTTCACTGTCACCTCGACTTGGCATTTAAAAGTACTTGCCAAGACTAAACCTCCCCTTTCTCTACATATGTCACCTCTAATGTGTGCCCTAGGTAACCCCTAGAGCAAGGTGCTGTGTGGGTGAAAGGCAGGACATGTACCTGTGTAGTTTACATGTCCTGGTAGTGTAAAACTCCTAAATTCGTTTTTACACTACTGTGAGGCCTGCTCCCTTCATAGGCTAACATTGGGGCTGCCCTCATACATTATTGAAGTGGTAGCTGCTGATCTGAAAGGAGTAGGAAGGTCATATTTAGTATGGCCAGAGTGGTAATACAAAATCCTGCTGACTGGTGAAGTTGGATTTAATATTACTATTCTAGAAATGCCACTTTTAGAAAGTGAGCATTTCTTTGCACTTAAATCTTTCTGTGCCTTACAAGCCACGTATGGCTGGGTTTAGTTGACAGCTCCTTGTGCATTCACTCAGACACACCCCAAACACAGGGTACTCAGCCTCACTTGCATACATCTGCATTTTGAATGGGTCTTCATGGGCTGGGAGGGTGGAGGGCCTGCTCTCACACAAAGGACTGCCACACCCCCTACTGGGACCCTGGCAGACAGGATTGAACTGAAAGGGGACCTGGTGCACTTCTTAGCCACTCTTTGAAGTCTCCCCCACTTCAAAGGCACATTTGGGTATAAAACAGGGCCTTTGTCCTACCACCTCAGACACTTGCTGGAGAAGAAACCTGAACCAGAACCTGCATCCTGCCAAGAAGAACTGCCTGGCTGCTCAAAGGACTCACCTGACTGCTTTCTACAAAGGACTGCTGCCTTGCTGTTGGCCTGCTGCCTTGCTGAACTCTTGCCTTGCTGCAGAAGTTCTCTCCAAGGGCTTGGATAGAGCTTGCCTCCTGTTTCCTCAAGTCTCAGGACCAAAAAGACTTCCATCTTTCAACTGGACTCCTTGTGCGCCAAAAGATTTGACGCACAGCTTGCTCCGCGGTGACAAATTCACCGCACGCCGATCCGGAAAGACGCCGCTCGACCCCGCAAGGAAAAGATCGACGCAACGCCTGCGGTGCGACCGGAACTTCGACGCACGGCCCGCCTGGACAATGCCGCCCGACTTCCAGAGAGGAAATCGACACAACACCTGCCGCGAGGGAGAAAATTCCAACCACAGCCCACCGGAACGACGCGCAGCCGGATAGCAAGCCCAGGATTCCACGCACAGACCCCAGGACATCTGGTAATCCCACGACCCACAGAAGGAGATGTCCGCGTGCCGGAAAACGACGCACGTCTTCCCCGTGTGAAAAATAACGACGCAAGTCCGTGTGTGAAGGGGCGAAACTGACGCACACACCATTTTTCCACGCATCTCCTCCTCTGTGGCCCTTTGCGGAGATTTTCCACTCCAAACCAGGTACTTTGTGCTTGAAAGAGACTTTGGTGGTCATTACAACCCTGGCGGACGATGTTAAAGCGGCGGTAAGACCGCCAATAGGCCGGCGGTAAAAAAATTGCAACTACGACCGTGGCGGAAACCGCCAACAAAGACAGCCACTTTAACACTCCGACCGCCACGGCGGTACAAACAAACAGTGCGGCGGACACCGCCAACAGACAGGCGGGAGACAATGTATCGCCCACACTATTATGACAGGCCAATCCGCCACCTTTTCCAGGGGGGATTCACCGCGGATAAAAACACGGCGGAAACAGGAATTTCGAACAGAAAACGCTCACCTCTACACACTCCACGAGGAACGAGGACACCATGGAACTGGAACTCCAAATCCTACCTGCGATAGTCTTCCTGCTCCTCTACCAGGAGCACGAACACCGGCGGCGAAGACCACAGTGAGTACTGCACCTACGACACAGGGGAGGGGGGAGGCAAAAAACAGGGACACACACATGCAACACCCCCACCCTCACCCCCACCGTCACCCACTACAACACACTCACTAATGCATATCAATACATCACAGTTACACCCCCCAAACCCCCCCGGAAGAATGCAAAGACCAAAGAAAATGAGTGTAACCATCAGAATATATTACAAACAAGTAGGCAGAAATATATATATATATATATATATATACACCATGTACAAAATATATACCAGGCATAGTAGTCCAGGTACTGCACAAAGAAAGTCAATGGAACACTGGGACCACACGGTATGGGCGAGGCCCACACAAGATCCCCGACCATGATGGAGAGAACACTGCAAGGGCATCAGACAGCAAGAAAACAGGCACCTCAGGGGGAGGGAAAGGGGGGGCACCTCAGCCGCTTGAGTGCACGACGCCAAATCCACGAGGGGGCCTAATGCCCACTGTTACATCCTGGGGAGTGCAAAGCCACAGTCTCTCAAGTCTCACAAGTGGGTGGGTTGCCCACTGTTCAATCCTGGGGAGTGCAAAGCCACAGTCTCTCAAGTCTCTTCAGTGGGTGGGTTGCCCACTGTTCAATCCTGGGGAGTGCAAAGCCACAGTCTCTCAAGTCTATACAGTGGGTGGGTTGCCCACTGTTCAATCCTGGGGAGTGCAAAGCCACAGTCTCTCAAGTCTCCCAAGTGGGTGGTTTGCCCACTGTTTAATCCTGGGGAGTGCAAAGCCACAGTCTCTCAAGTCTCTACAGTGGGTGGGTTGCCCACTGTTCAATCCTGGGGAGTGCAAAGCCAGTCTCACAAGTTTTCCAAGTGGGTGGTTTGCCCACTGTTCAATCCTGGGGAGTGCAAAGCCATAGTCTCTCAAGTGGATAACAGTCTCCACTGGTTCTGGAGGGGGCATGGTGCCCAGAGAGCTTCATCCTGTTTAGGACAGAGGTAGTGGATGGATGTCTCCACTGGTTCTGGAGGGGGACTGGTGCCCAGAGTGCTTCATCCTGTAAAGGACAGAGGTAGTGGATGGATGTCTCCACTGGTTCTGGAGGGGGACTGGTGCCCAGAGTGCTTCATCATGTGAAGGACAGAGGTAGTGGATGACAGTCTCCACTGGTTCTGGAGGGGGACTGGTGCCCAGAGTGCTTCCTCCTGTGAAGGACAGAGGTAGTGGATGGATCTCTCCACTGGTTCTGGAGGGGGACTGGTGCCCAGAGTGCATCACTCACCCCGTGATGGACCCAGTTGCGTCAGTGCCCCTGACGCTCATGGGCTAGCGGTGCTTGAGTTGGCGGTGCCCTGTTCAGCGGTGCTTGAGTTGGCAGTGCCCTGTTCAGCGGTGCTTGAGTTGGCGGTGCCCTGTTCAGCGGGGCTTATGCTGGCGGTCCTTCATAGCCCAGCGGGGCTTTTGCTGGTGGTCCTTCATGGCCCAGCGGGGCTTTCGTTGGCGGTCCTTCATGGCCCAGCGGGGATGGTGCTGGCCTCCTGGACAGCTGTGCTGGGGCTGGCGGTGGCCTCCTGGGCAGCTGTGCTGGGGCTGGCGGTGGAGTCCTGGGCAGCTGGGCTGGGGCTGGCGGTGGCCTCCTGGGCAGCTGTGCTTGGGCTGGCCTCCTGGGCAGCTGGGCTGGGGCTGGCGGTGGCCTCCTGGGCTGCTGTGCTGGGGCTGGCGGTGGCCTCCTGGGCAGCTGGGCTGGGACTGGCGGTGGCCTCCTGGGCAGCTATGCTGGGGCTGGCGGTGGCGTCCTGGGCAGCTGGGCTGGGGCTGGCGGTGGCCTCCTGTGCAGCGGGGATGATGGCGGTATTCTCCGCCGTGCAGCTTTTCCCAGACTTGCCGGGTTTCTTGTGGCCCTTCCCCACCTTGGAAGGTGTCACAGTTGACTCCACACTCCCAACGGGACCCCTGGGAGCGGCTTTGGTGGCTGGAGTCTTCCCCCTCTCCCGCCGGGCACTGGGCAACTTCTGATGCTTCACAGGTGGAGGACTGTCTGTGCTGTGGCTCCGTGCCACACTGGCTGTCCTGGTGGCCGGTGCACTCCACATACCGGTGACTACAGGCACCACTGGTCCCGGAGATGTTTTGGCTGAGGTGCTACTTCGGGACCTATGAGATGGATGGGGTGGGGGAGGTGTGGGAAAAAGGTCAAGGGTGGACAGAAAAAGGTTTGTGGACACACTGGGACGGGTAGCTGGAGGGGGTTTGGGAGTGGAGGAAGAGGTGGTGGTTGTAGGAGGTGTTCATTTGCTGACTTTGGGTGAAGGTGCATGCGCTGGAGGCTGTTGTGAGGTGGATGGCTATTGGGTGGGTGTGTGCCTGCATTTGTGTATCTTGGGAGGGGGCGTCACAGACACACTGGGAGGTAGTTCATGCAGGTGTGAGTGTAGACGAGACTGGGAGGGAGGAGGGAGACGACGAGGAGGGGGACACAGTGGAGGCAGTGGATGTTGGTGTGTCTACATGTGTGTGTTGCTAGCGTGAGTGCCTGTGGGATGTGTGGTGCTTATGTTTGCCTGAGCTTCCCTTGTGTGTTGAGGTGTGTGCAGGCTGGTCTGATGGTGTGCTTGGGATAGGCAGAGGTACAGGGGATTGGGTCTGGGTGGAGGAAGTTGGAGGGGGGAGGCTAGAGACGGGGACAATGGCTGCCATCAGTGCTGAGGCCAGAGTTTGAAAAGCTCAGTGAAGGGCCGCCTGACTAGAATGAATGCCCTCCAGGAACGCATTAGTTTGTTGCAACTGCCTTTCTACACCCTGGATGGCATTCAAAATGGTAGACTGCCCAACAGTGAGGGACCAGAGGAGGTCAATTGCCTCCTCACTGAGGGCAACAAGGGTGACTGGGGCAGGGCCTGAGGTGCCTGGGGCAAAGGTGATGCCCACCCTCCTGGGTGAGCGGGCACGGGGCGAAGGCTGAGGGGCGGCTGGGAGGGCGGTGCTGGTAGGGGGGTGGCGGCTGTACCTGTAGATGCCGGGGGCACAGATGATGCCGCCACCACAAGGGAGCTCCCATCAGAGGACGAGTCCCTCCGTCCCACTGGTGAATTCCGAGTCCGTAGTCTCGCCCTCCAGGGCCATGTGGGATGCAGCTCCCTCCTGCTCCGGTGCCACTGCTCCTCCGCCTGATGATGCTAATGCACACAAGAACAGGGAGACCACAAAAAGGGGGGGGACGACAGAAGAAAGACATGTTGAGTGCATGGATTACCGCTACCGTTGGCGGACAGACACAGAAGCCCCCTGCACTACGCCGCGCCCTTGGGCTCCACTGTTCAATTCCTGGGAAATGGCCTACAAGGCTATGGACGACATCTGCACACATAGATGACACAGGGGCATGAATAGCTGTACTTGGCACTCTACAGAGGTGGGCTGGGGTGCCACATGGCCTGCCTTACGGAGGGGCCTTACCTACGGAACTCACCCTGGCCTAGGGAAACCCACAGCCCCCCCCCACCCAGACACCTCCACTGCGCGCAAAGTCAGCAGAATGAGAGTGTACTCACCCCCTTGTGTCTGCTGTGATGCCCTCAAGCGCCCAACCAACTCCGGGTAGGCCACTGCCAGGATCCTGAACATAAGGGGGTCATGGTGCGACGGGCACCCCTCCCACGTTGGGAGGCCATCCCCAGCTGAACCTCCCCCGTCTTCTTGCTCCAGTGGCGAATGTCCTCCCATCTTTTCCGGCAGTGGGTGCTCCGTCTGTGGTAGACCCCCAGGGTCCGGACGTCCTTGGCGATGGAACGCCAAATATCTTTCTTCTGGTGGGCGCTGACCTACATGAAATGTACAGGGGAAGAAGAGAAGTCATTACCAACTGCACCGTCAAAGTGATTGGCCCCCATCCCTACCCTTGCCATGTGGCACATGCATTCACTGTCTTTCATGCATGCAGCACTCTGCCCCCTTCCTTCTTACATCCAGCCCTCTCCACACAGGCATAGCCCATACAACATGCTCCCTGTGTACTTACCTGTTTGTCTGGAGGAATGTAGAGTAGTGTGTACTGGGGGAGGACCCCATCCACGAGCTTCTCCAACTCCTCCAATGTGAAGGCAGGGGCCCTTTCCCCAGAGGCACGAGCCATTGGCTCTTCCAGACCGAGGTCACAGCAGCACTTGCAGTGTAGGTCCTCTTCTGTCGAAGATCAGGCATCGAGTGATTGAACAGATCCAAAATGGCGGTCACGTCTGCGGCGGTGCGTACCATCACCGCCTGCGTACATCGTCATTGGCTCCTGGGACCCATAGGGTCCAATGTTAACCAATGCAGCATTGCGCCGCGGTCTTCGACCCCCTACCGCGACGGTGTACAATGCCAGCGCAGTTACCTCACATCCCATTGTCCCACTTTAGAGGTCAGGCAGCCGCCATTTCAGGGGCCCACATAGCTTCATTTTCAACTGCGTCACACATACCTAGGCCTAGACTCAACACACATACAGGCCACCTTTTGTGTATGATTGGTGTTCTGGGTAAACTGTGGGTACGTACCTCTGAGTTGTTTGACTCTGTGCTCGCTGTTGTCCTTCATAGGCACCGTCCGCTGGGACATGTGAGGAGATGGCGGCATCCTCTGGTGTACCGACCGTTGGTGAACCTGTCGACAATGGAGGAGTGACATTTGATAATCACCTACAGGCTTGACCCTGCCACAATCCAGGAACTGTGTACCCAGTTGGAGCCAGACCTGATGTCAGCAATCCGCCATCCCACAGGAATCCCCCCTCAAGTGCAGGTGCTGTCAGTGCTCCATTTCCTTGCAAGTGGGTCATTTCAAACAACCTGTGGCCATGGCATCAGGGATGTCCCAGCCTATGTTTTCCAACGTATTGTCCAGAGTGTTGTCTGCCCTTCTGAAACACATGCGGAGCTACATCGTCTTCCCTCAGGTGGAGGATTTGCCTACAGTGAAAGGTGATTTCTATGCCCAGGGACATATCCCCAACAAAATAGGTGCCATTGATGTGACCCATGTGGCTTTGGTCCCCCCCCACAGGAGTGAACAGGTGTACAGAAACTGGAAGAGTTATCATTCTATGAATGTACAGATGGTATGTTTGGCAGACCAGTACGTCTCCCATGTGAATGCCATGTTCCCTGGCTCAGTGCATGATGCCCACATCCTGCGGAATAGCAGCATCCCTTATGCGATGGGTCAACTCCAGAGGCACCGTGTGTGGCTATTAGGTGAGCACCTGGAAGCAAGTCAGTGGGAATGATTGTCTGGGCCTGGGGCTATCCCTCCAGGTTAGTGTGTGTCTAACAGTTGCCCCTCGCCATTTGCATTTGACTCTGGTTACCCCAACCTGTCATGGCTACTGATCCCAGTGAGGAATCCCAGGACAAGGGCAGAGGAACGCTACAATGAGGCCCATGGGCGAACTAGGAGGGTGATCGAGCGGACCTTCGGCCTCCTGAAGGCCAGGTTCAGGTGCCCCCATATGACAGGTGGATCCCTATTCTACTCACCAAAGAAGGTGTGCCAGATCATCGTGGCCTGCTATATGCTTCACAACTTGGCTTTGCGATGCCAAGTGCCTTTTCTGCAGGAGGATGGTCCAGATGGCGGTGTTGTTGCAGCTGTGGAGCCTGTGGACAGTGATGAGGAGGAAGCAGAGGAAGAAGACATGCACAACAGGGACTCAGTGATCCTGCAATATTTCCAGTGAGACACAGGCAGGAATACAAACCTGCCTACTACATGTACTTTGACACTACTACCTCTCTCCTGTCTGTCGTTTTCACCCAGTGTATGGTCACTGAGTTGTCACTTTCCCTTCCGATTTCACAGATGTGGGTCCCACTGTGTGACATCTGCTTAGATTCCTCATGGACTAGAGCTGTGTGACATAGGTATGTTGACATTACTATTTAAAAAACATTTTGTCACTGTAATTACTAATGCACTGTTTCGAAATCACAGACATACTCCAGATCATTTTGTGCTTTAGGTGTGTTTATTTAAATGCTCAATATTGGAGGGGGTAGTGAAATGGTGAGGGGTGATGGCGGAGGAGTGTCCATGGCAGAGTCCAGTCTATTAGTCTCACAGGTGCATTGCCCATATGGGCATAGGAAGTGGAGCTGGTGCAGTTTAATTATGGACAGAGTGACAAAGTGGGACAGTAGGATGACAAGCAGGGTGGTCTCATTTCTTGGCGGGGGTCTTGGCATCGTGCTCTGTCTTTGTCCTGGATCTCAGGGACCGTTTGCGGGGTGGTTCTCCCTCTGCAGGGGGTGGGGTGCTGGTGTGGTGGTCCTGTGGTGGGGCGTCCTGTCCACTAGCGCCGGCGGAGATCGTGGGCAGTTCATCGTCCATACTAGTGTCAGGGGCCCCTTGTAGTACCACAGTGTCCCTCCTGGTGTTGAGTACTTCCTTCAGCACCCCTACGATGGTGCCCAGGGTGGAGCTGATGGTTCTGAGTTCCTCCCTGAAGCCCATATACTGTTCCTCCTGCATGCGCTGGGTCTCCTGAAACTTGGCCAGTAACGTTGCCATCGTCTCCTGGGAGTGGTGGTAGGCTCCCATGATGGAGGAGAGGGCCTCATGGAGAGTGGGTTCCCTTGGCCTGTCCACCCCCTGTCACACAGCAGCCCTCCCAGTTCCCCTGTGTTCCTGGGCCTCCGTCCCGTGGACCGTGTGCCCACTACCACTGACTCCAGGTCCCTGTTGTTGTTGGGGTAGTGGGTTATCCTGGGTTCCCTGTAGTGGTGGACACACATCTGATTGACGTGTCCTGGGGATGGAGGTATGGGCCCGCTGGGTGGGTGCTGTGCTGGTGTTTCCAGAGGGGGGAAGGTATGTGGTGGCCTGTGCCTGTGTGAGGGGAACCGACTGTCCAGAGGTCCCTGATGGTCCGGGCTGGTCATCTAGATCCAGTTGGATAGAGGTGCTGTCATCACTGTGGGCCTCTTCTGTTGGTGGTGTGGACATGTGTGGACCCTCCTGTCCGGTGACGTTGGGTAGGGGTCCTGCAGGGGTATAAAAGCATGTTTGTTAAATCTGTGTGTGTAATGGTGTGCAATGGGTGGGTGACCGTGTACCCCAGTGCTAGCATTCCTGTGTGGGATCATGTGTGATGATGGTTTAGGGGGGTGTATGGGTATGTGCAGTGGACTTTGGTGATGGGTGTCCATGCTTTGTTGTTGCATGCAGGGCTTGGTGTTGGGATGTGTGGTTTGTGATGTTGGGACATATGTGAGGAGTTGGGGTGCTGGGGTGAGGGTGAGGGTGGGGGTATGTGATAGCATGCAGGTAGGGTGGGGGATGTAATAGTAAAGCTTTTTCTTATCAGAGTCCATTCCTCCAGCTACTCCTGCGAGGCCCTCAGGATGCAGAATCTCCAAGACCTGCTCCTCCCATGTTGTTAGTTGTGGGGGAGGAGGTGGGGGGTCCGCCGCCAGTCCGCTGAACCACCAGGTGGTGTCTTGAGACCACGGAACGCACCTTCCCCCGTAGGTCGTTCCACCTCTTCCTGATGTCCTCCCGATTTCTTGGGTGTTGTCCCACTGCGTTGACCCTGTCCACTATTCTTCGCCATAGCTCCATCTTCCTAGCTACGGAGGTGTGCTGCACCTGTGATCCGAATAGCTGTGGCTCTACCCGGACGATTTCCTCCACCACGACCCTGAGCTCCTCCTCCGAGAACCTGGGGTGTCTTTGCCGTGCCATGGGGTGGTGTAGGTGGTGTGTGGGGTGGAGTATGTGGTGATAAGTGAGGTGATATGTAGTGGTGTGTTGTGTGAGGTGCGTGGAAGTTGTGTGGGTGATGGTGTTGTGTGCCTGTGGATGCTGTTGTTCTTGCTGGTGGTGTCTCTCTCTTGCCTTCTTTCAGAATTTTTGGTAGTAGGGGCTTGTGGGTGATGTGGGTGTGTGTTTTATATTGTATTGGATGTGTGGGAGTGGTGTGTGTATGTGTATTAGGTGCGTGTATTTTGAATTGTCCAATGTGGCTGTGTTTTGTAAGAGTGTGTGTATTTTGAGCGCAGCGGTGTGTACCGCCAATGGAATACCGTGGTTGAAAGACCGCCGCGTGGATTCGTGTGTCGTGATAGTGTGGGCGTATTTCTGTTCGCGTGACAGTGGAGGTTTTGTTTTCGCCAGTTTATCACTGACCTTTTGTGTGGGTGTCTGACTTTTGGCTGATTCGGAGATGTGGGTCATAATAGCTGTGGCGGAATTCCGTGGCCGCAGCGGTGTGTTGGCGGTCTTCTGCACGGCGGTAAACGCCTTTTACCGCCAATGTTGTAATGACCGCCTTTGTTTGCTTTTTAAAGACTTAAGACACTTCATATCACTTTACAGTGATATCTCTACAATTTCTTATTGCATCTTTTATCGTTTTGACCTGCAAATACCCAGATAAATATTATATATTTTTCTAAACACTGTGTGGTGTATTTTTGTGGTGCTATATTGTGTTATTGTATGGTTTATTGCACAAATACTTTACACATTGCCTTCTAAGTTAAGCCTGACTGCTCAGTGCCAAGCTACGAGAGGGTGGGCACAGGATAATTTGGATTGTGTGTGACTTACCCTGACTAGAGTGAGGGTCCTTGCTTGGACAGGGGGTAACCTGCCTGCCAACCAAAGACCCCATTTCTAACAAAGGCCTTGTAGTTTCTGCTAAACTGCAAATGAGCAGCAATGGACTCCTCACAGAAACCAGTTAGCCTAATGAGCAGCTGAAAGGTTTTACTGTGGGCATTTTCACCTACTGTTCACAGATCGACTGTGGCCTATATTTTCAAAGCTTAACAGCCTGTTTCAGTCACCTGTGGACTCAATACTCTAGCAACACAGCTTTAACATGTGAAATTCTTATCTGATTCTATCAACTTACATACAGCTTCTAATTATGAAGTGGATACAGTCATCAGCCAAACTAAACTGTGTTTAGTAAGCTTGGAAAGGAACAGCATTTTTTGTTATAGACTTCATTGAGAACTTGGAGTACATAAAGCACTCATTAACAAAGTCAGTTATGCTTGTTTAGATATATGAAGTACCTGTCCCAGTTGAGCTTGGCCAATATACAAATCTACTTAAATGTTTTTCCAGTAGAGGGAAATGGAAAGGTCAGTGCAGAATCTAAGGTGCAGAGTCGTAAATACACACATGTGAGTCCAAGCTATAATTTGCCAATTGATTGATAGAGAACGAGCCTGTGCCCTTACTTCACCACCTATTCCAAAAGTACGTGCCCAAATGGCTAATGATATTCCCAAATCAATAGAATTAAAACAGGAGGCCATATTAGCCTGAGCTTTCCAGTTCTGGCAGGAGATGTTGCGGGTGCACCACCAATTAGACCCGTGGACAGTATAGCACCAGCAGCACCAGTCAATTGACAAATGGGTCTTGTACAGGCGGGTATGGCTCAAGGGAAAGTGCCAAATGACATTGTGACAAGCAGCAGCGCTTCTAACAGGAGTGCAAAAAGTACTAGAAAGAGACGAGTGGATGACTGAATAACACCATAGTTACCTCTTTTGATATGATCTCATTCTCTACCCCACAATCTGAAAGTTAGGCTTAGAGGTATTGGGTACACTGTCAGACAATTACCCAAGATAGTCTGAGACTGACTGTAAAACAAAGAGCTAGAAACCTTAAACGTGCCACGGCCAAAAAAAACAGGCCAATTTGCCTAATGATGTGGACAGTGACAACTGCAGTGACCTATTCCATTTCCAACTTGATGTCCTCTTACATTTTATGAGAATGCCCTGGTCCCAGAGATGAGGGTTATGTCACTATTCACGTCCCTTGGTCCCCATCCGAACTTCTGAATATCACCTGTCAGTTTCCAGCGCAACATTCTCCAGATAAATAGAGTAGACTTGCAGGCTATTTTTGATTACTACAATCTTCACTGGGCTAATGTTAATCAGTTACTGGATGTTATTAGGACATAAGTAGTAAAAGGCTGGCTGATGAGTAATTGCTGTTAAAAGTGCAATGTTGAATTCTGTTATTGAAGAGAGTCCAACTAAAAGTAATTGGACTAAGATTAATAATTGAAAGCAAAACAAAGGAAAAGCTGCCATGGCTTCCTTTTTTGTGCGAAAGATGTGTTTTAAAAATATATATTTCATTCGTTTTATCAATGCTAACAAAACACCATAACAGAACACAAATCCCCCCCAACATCACTATACGTGCATCCATTCATTGTAGAGATAAATCAAGTTTAGCTGTCACAATGCTGCATCATCTTACAAGCATCCAGCACATTCACGGGTCTAGCCCAGAACACCCTTTGGTGTCTGCATCATAAACTCTACCTCAGTCAGGTGGTTATGCCCCTGTAAATGCCACTTTCAGCAACCCTAGAGACCCAGCCACTCCAATTTTCCTCATATTTCCACTCACAACCCCTACCTTGAAAGACTTCCTTTTCCATTTTTCTGCAGTAGTCCATGCCATTGAGCCATTCTTGGTGTTGAGGAACAGTCCCCAAGCCCCATTTCTTGGCAATATCCTGTTTCACCACCACGCATCCTAGGTTGACTAACAGCTTGTGACATCTAATATGATCTGTCAGCCCTCATACACCCAGCAGTGCAAGCCTAGGCTGAAGTCTCAGGGGCCTCCTCGTTGCACCTTCCAATGTTTCCCTTACCACCTCCCAAAAGTTCCCAACTTTAGAGCAGCTCCAGAGGGCATGATAGAAAGTACCCTCCTGGCCACACTCCCTGAGACAATCGGTATTTGCCACCCTGCATAATCTGTAAAGCAGGGTACGTGTGTAGTAAACTGTATTTAAACTTTTAAGTTGAATAAGGCAGAGAGACGCCAGAATTGCCACTTCCTCCGGAAACATGCTTGCCTTACGCCAGCCACCTTCATCAAAGTCACCACAATCCTGCTACCATCTATCCTGCTGACCAGATGAGGGGGTTGTGTGTTTTTCTTCAAAGTCCCATTTGATAGGGCAATCACTTTTTCCTTTACTGACCCATCCAGCAATATCATCGCCAACAGAGAGTCCCCCTGCCTCTCCACATGAGTGGGATTTATGTGCTGAAGAGCAGCCCTCAATTGGACGCATTTCAACCACTGCACGGCAAGCAACTGGTCTTCTGTTTGCAAATGAGGAAAGGGGATGAAGGAAAGTACCATCTTGCCTGGCATGTTACCCCCATATTTCACTGTATATATGTTGTTTTAGTTGTATGTGTCACTGGGACCCTGCCAGCCAGGACCCCAGTGCTCATAAGTGTGCCCTGTATGTGTTACCTGTGTTATGACTAACTGTCTCACTGAGGCTCTGCTAATCAGAACCTCAGTGGTTATGCTCTCTCATTTCTTTCCAAATTTTCACTAACAGGCTAGTGACCAATTTTACCAATTTACATTGGCATACTGGAACACCCTTATAATTCCCTAGTATATGGTACTGAGGTACCCAGGGTATTGGGGTTCCAGGAGATCCCTATGGGCTGCAGCATTTCTTTTGCCACCCATAGGAAGCTCTGACAATTCTTACACAGGCATGCCACTGCAGCCTGAGTGAAATAACGTCCACGTTATTTCACAGCCATTTTACACTGCACTTAAGTAACTTATAAGTCACCTATATGTCTAACCTTTACCTGGTAAAGGCTGGGTGTTAAGTTACTTAGTGTGTGGGCACCCTGGCACTAGCCAAGGTGCCCCCACATTGTTCAGGGCCAATTCCCCGGACTTTGTGAGTGCGGGGACACCATTACACGCATGCACTATACATAGGTCACTACCTATGTATAGCTTCACAATGGTAACTCCGAATATGGCCATGTAACATGTCTAAGATCATGGAATTGCCCCCCCAATGTCATCCTGGTATTGGGGAGACAATCCCATGATTCCCCGGGTCTCTAGCACAGACCCGGGTACTGCCAAACTGCCTTTCCCGGGGTTTCACTGCAGCTGCTGCTGCTGCCAACCCCTCAGACAGATTTCTGCCCTCCTGGGGTCCAGCCAGGCTTGGCCCAGGGAGGCAGAACAAAGGACTTCCTCAGAGAGAGGGTGTTACACCCTCTCCCTTTGGAATAAGGTGTCAGGGCTGGGGAGGAGTAGCCTCCCCCAGCCTCTGGAAATGCTTTGATGGGCACAGGTGGTGCCCATCTCTGCATAAGCCAGTCTACACCGGTTCAGGGATCCCCCAGCCCTGCTCTGGGGCGAAACTGGACAAAGGAAAGGGGAGTGACCACTCCCCTGACCTGCACCTCCCCTGGGAGATGCCCAGAGCTCCTCCAGTGTGCTCCAGACCTCTGCCATCTTGGAAACAGAGGTGCTGCTGGCACACTGGACTGCTCTGAGTGGCCAGGGCCAGCAGGTGACGTCAGAGACTCCTTCTGATAGGCTCCTTCAGGTGTTGCTAGCCTATCCTCTCTCCTAGGTAGCCAAACCTCCTTTTCTGGCTATTTAGGGTCTCTGCTTTGGGGGATTCCTTAGATAACGAATGCAAGAGCTCATCAGAGTTCCTCTGCATCTCTCTCTTCACCTTCTGCCAAGGAATCGACTGCTGACCGCGCTGGAAGCCTGCAAAACTGCAACAAAGTAGCAAAGACGACTACTGCGACCTTGTAACGCTGATCCTGCCGCCTTCTCGACTGTTTTCCTGGTGGTGCATGCTGTGGGGGTAGTCTGCCTCCTCTCTGCACTAGAAGCTCCGAAGAAATCTCCCGTGGGTCGACGGAATCTTCCCCCTGCAACCGCAGGCACCAAAGAACTGCATCACCGGTCCTCTGGGTCTCCTCTCAGCACGACGAGCGAGGTTCCTTGAACTCAGCAACTCTGTCCAAGTGACTACTCCCACAGTCCAGTGACTCTTCAGTCCAAGTTTGGTGGAGGTAAGTCCTTGCCTCCCCACGCTAGACTGCATTGCTGGGAACCGCATGTTTTGCAGCTACTCCGGCTCCTGTGCACTCTTCGAGGATTTCCTTTGTGCACAGCCAAGCCTGGGTCCTCGGCACTCTAACCTGCATTGCACGACCTCCTGAGTTGTCCTCCGGCTTCGTGGGACCCTCTTGTGCAACTTTGGGTGAGCTCCGGTTCACTCCACTTTGTAGTGCCTGTTCTGGCACTTCTGCGGGTGCTGCTCGCTTCTGAGTGGGCTCCTTCTCTTGCTGGGCACCACCTCTGTCTCCTCACGCAATTGGCGACATCCTGGTCCCCCCTGAGCCACAGCAGCATCCAAAAACCCTAACCATGACCCTTGCAGCTAGCAAGGCTTGTTTGTGGTCTTTCTGCACAAAAACACTTCTGCACGACTCTTCACGATGTGGGACATCCATCCTCCAAAGAGGAAGTTTCTAGCCCTTGTCGTTCCTGCAGAATCCTCAGCTTCTACCATCCGGTGGCAGCTTCTTTGCACCCACAGCTGGCATTTCCTGGGCATCTGCCCACTCCCGACTTGATTGTGACTCTTGGACTTGGTCCCCTTGTTCCACAGGTACTCTCGTCAGGAAATCCATCATTGTTGCATTGCTGGTGTTGTTGTTTCTGGCAGAATTCCCCTATCACGACTTCTGTGCTCTTTGGGGAACTTAGGTGCACTTTGCACCCACTTTTCAGGGTCTTGGGATGGGCTATTTTTCTAACCCTCACTGTTTTCTTACAGTCCCAGCGACCCTCTACAAGGTCACATAGGTTTGGGGTCCATTCGTTGTTCACATTCCACTTCTAGAGTATATGGTTTGTGTTGCCCCATCCCTATGTGCCCCCATTGCATTCTATTGTGATTATACATTGTTTGCACTGTTTTCTATTGCTATTACTGCATATTTTGGTATTGTGTACATATATCTTGTGTATATTTGCTATCCTCATACTGAGGGTACTCACTGAGATACTTTTGGCATATTGTCATAAAAATAAAGTACCTTTATTTTTAGTATATCTGTGTATTGTGTTTTCTTATGATATTGTGCATATGACACTAGTGGTACTGTAGGAGCTTCATTCGTCTCCTAGTTCAGCCTAAGCTGCTCTGCTAAGCTACCTTTTCTATCAGCATAAGCTGCTAGACACCCCTCTACACTAATAAGGGATACCTGGGCCTGGTGCAAGGTGTAAGTACCCCTTGGTACTCACTACAAGCCAGTCCAGCCTCCTACATTGGTTGTGCAGCGGTGGGATAAGTACTTTGCAACTACTTACCACTTTTGTCATTGTACTTTTCATAAGAGAAAAATATACAAAACAAGTTCAGGGTATGTACACCTGACCAAAAAGTTTTGCTTTTCTTCTCTCACTTCCTTTACTAAGTGCTGAAAAGTACATCTAAACTTTCAAAAAGTTCTTTAAAAGTTTTAAAAGTTTTTTTTCTGTTCTTTAAAAAGTTCTGAATCTTTTTCTTTCTTTTTCTGTCCCTTAAACTCTTGTCTATCATGTCTGGTACAGGCCAAACTCTTGATCTGTCCAGCATAGCTTATGACAACCTTAGCTGGAAGGAAGCAAGGAGTCTCTGCATAGATAGAGGTTTAGGGGTAGGGAAGAATCCCTCAAGACAACTGTTGGTTAATATGCTCATTGAACAAGATAAGACCTTAGTTGGCACTTTTGGTGAGAAATTAGCTGATGGTTCCCACTCTGATTCTGGGGCAAAAGATTTGGGAGGGAATCTTTCCAACCTGCCCCTTAGCAGGCCACCTAGCATAGCTGGTTCTGATGTGAATTCACATCACAGTAAGAGTGTTGCTTCACATCACAGTAATAGTGTTGCTTCTCATCACAGTAGAAGTGTCACTTCTGTAGGCCAGAATGTTAGAGTGCCATCTGTTAGGGCCAGGTCTCCCTCTGTTCATTCTCACCATTCTTCTGTTTCAAGGCATGCCCCACCCACCCACCCTGATGACAGAGTGTTAGAAAGGGAGCTCAATAGATTGAGAGTGGAAGAATCCAGGCTGAAGCTCAAGAAGCAACAGCTGGATTTAGATAGGCAAACCTTAGATTTAGAAAAAGAAAGACAGAGGTTGGGGTTTGGACCCCATGGTGGCAGCAGCAGTATTCCAAATAGTCATCCTGCAAAAGAGCATGATTCTAGGAATCTGCACAAGATAGTTCCCCCTTACAAGGAGGGGGATGACATTAACAAGTGGTTTGCTGCACTTGAGAGGGCCTGTGTTGTACAGGAGGTCCCTCAAAGGCAGTGGGCTGCTATCCTATGGCTATCTTTCAGTGGAAAGGGTAGGGATAGGCTCCTTACTGTTAAAGAAAGTGATGCCAATAATTTTACAGTTCTTAAGAATGCACTCGTAGATGGTTATGGCTTAACCACTGAACAGTACATGATGAAGTTCAGAGAAACCAAAAAGGAGTCTTCACAAGACTGGGTAGACTTTGTTGACCATTCAGTGAAGGCCTTGGAGGGGTGGTTACATGGCAGTAAAGTTTCTGACTATGAAAGCCTGTATAACGTAATCCTGAGAGAGCATATACTTAATAATTGTGTGTCTGATTTGTTACACCAGTACCTGGTAGACTCTGATCTGACCTCTCCCCAAGAATTGGTAAAGAAGGCAGACAAATGGGTCAGAACAAGGGTGAACAGAAAAGTTCATACAGGGGGTGACAAGGATGGCAAGAAGAAGGATGGTAAGTCTTCTGACAAGGGCGGGGACAAATCTAAAAATTAGTCTTCATCAGGCCCACAAAAACACCCTGGTGGGGGTGGTGGGCCCAAATCCTCTTCAAATCAAGACAAAGAAAAGAAACCATGGTGCTATTTATGTAAAATAAAAGGCCATTGGACAACAGATCCCAGTTGTCCACAGAAAAGCACCAAGCCTCCTACCACTACAACCCCTGCTGCTACACCTAGTGCCCCTAGTAATAGCAGTGGTGGTGGGAGCAAACCTACTAATAGCCAATCCAAGGGAGTAGCTGGGCTCACTTTTGGAAATTTAGTTGGGGTTGGTCTTGTTAGGGAGACCACAGAGGCTGTGTTAGTCTCTGAGGGGGCTATTGATTTAGCCACCTTGGTTGCTTGTCCCCTTAATATGGATAAGTACAAGCAACTACCCCTAATAAATGGTGTTGAGGTTCAGGCCTACAGGGACACAGGTGCCAGTGTTACCATGGTAATAGAGAAACTGGTCCACCCTGAACAACACCTACTTGGTCACTAGTACCAAGTAACCGATGCTCATAACAACACACTTAGCGACCCCATGGCTGTTGTAAATCTCAACTGGGAGGGTGTTACTGGTCCAAAGAAAGTTGTGGTTGCCTCAGATTTACCTGTAGACTGTCTACCAGGGAATGATTTAGAGACATCAGCTTGGTCAGATGTGGAGTTGGAGGCTCATGCAGCAATGCTGGGCATTCCAGGGCATATTTTTGCTTTAACCAGGGCTCAGGCCAAAAAGCAAAAAGGACAGGGTGACTTGGATCCTGGAAGAATGGACCAAGTGCTCCCTAAAGCTAGGGTTAGTAAAGGTAAATCACTACCTACTATCCCTCCCTCTACAGTGAATTCAACTTCTGAGGAAGAAGAATTTCCACCCTGTGCAGAACCTACACCAGAGGAGTTGGAAGCAGACACTGCTGAGCTTTTGGGTGAAGGGGGGCCTGCCAGGGAGGAGCTGAGTGTGGCACAGCATACCTGTCCCACACTAGAGGGTCAAAGGCAGCAAGCTGTCAAACAAGCAAATGGGGATGTCAGTGACTCTCACAGAGTTTACTGGGAGGATAACCTTTTGTACACTGAAGCAAGGGATCCAAAACCTGGAGCTGCCAGGAGATTGGTGATTCCTCAGGAGTACAGAAAGTTCCTCCTAACTCTAGCCCACGACATTCCCTTAGCTGGACATTTGGGGCAAATGAAAACTTGGGACAGGCTTGTCCCCTTGTTTCATTGGCCTAGAATGTCAGAGGACACAAAGGAATTTTGTAAGTCCTGTGAAACCTGTCAAGCCAGTGGCAAAACAGGTGGCACTCCAAAGGCACCCCTTATTCCACTGCCTGTGGTTGGGGTTCCCTTTGAAAGGGTAGGGGTTGACATAGTTGGCCCCCGTGACCCTCCTACTGCTTCAGGCAATAGGTTTATCTTGGTGGTAGTGGACCATGCCACCAGATATCCTGAAGCAATTCCTCTAAGGACCACTACAGCTCCTGCAGTGGCAAAGGCCCTCCTGGGAATCTTTTCCAGGGTGGGCTTCCCAAAAGAGGTGGTATCAGACAGAGGAAGCAATTTCATGTCTGCTTACTTAAAGGCCATGTGGAAGGAATGTGGTGTGACATACAAGTTCACCACACCCTATCATCCACAAACAAATGGACTGGTGGAGAGATTTAACAAAACTCTCAAAGGTATGATAATGGGACTCTCTGAAAAACTCCGCAGGAGATGGGATATCCTGTTACCTTGCCTCCTTTTTGCTTACAGAGAGGTACCCCAAAAAGGAGTAGGCTTCAGCCCCTTTGAACTCCTATTTGGACACCCTGTAAGAGGTCCCCTAACACTTGTTAAGGAGGGTTGGGAACAACCTTTAAAAGCTCCAAAGCAAGACATAGTGGACTATGTACTTGGCCTAAGATCTAGGATGGCTGAGTACCTGAAAAAGGCCAGTAAAAACCTTCAGGCCAGCCAAGAGCTCCAAAAGCAATGGCATGACCAGAAGGCTGTTTTGGTTCAGTACCAACCAGGGCAGAAAGTGTGGGTATTGGAGCCTGTGGCTCCAAGAGCACTCCAAGACAAATGGAGTGGATCCCACATAATTGTTGAAAAGAAGGGAGAAGTCACCTACTTAGTTGACTTAGGCACTGCCAGGAGTCCCCTTAGGGTGCTCCATGTCAATCGCCTGAAACCCTACTATGACAGGGCTGATCTCACCCTGCTCATGGCAACAGATGAAGGACAGGAAGAAGAGAGTGATCCTCTCCCTGATCTCTTCTCTTCCACAGAACAAGATGCTCTAGTGGAAGGTGTGGTTTTGGCAGATTGTCTTACTGCTGAGCAGAAAGACCACTGCATAAATCTCCTGGGTCAGTTTTCTGAACTCTTCTCTACTGTGCCAGGCACCACTTCTTGGTGTGAGCACACTACAGATACTGGAGGCAGCTTGCCTGTCAAAAGTAAGATGTATAGGCATCCTGACCATGTCAGAGACTGCATAAAGCAAGAAGTGCAGAAAATGCTTGAACTGGGAGTGGTTGAGCACTCTGAAAGTCCATGGGCCTCTCCTGTGGTACTTGTACCAAAACCTCATTCCAAGGATGGAAAGAAGGAAATGCGGTTTTGTGTAGACTATAGAGGTCTCAACCAGGTAACCAAAACTGATGCTCACCCTATACCCAGGGCAGATGAGCTAATAGATACATTGGCATCTGCCAAGTATCTAAGCACCTTTGATTTGACTGCAGGGTATTGGCAGATCAAGTTATCAGAGGATGCAAAAGCAAAAACTGCATTTTCAACCATTGGAGGCCATTACCAATTCACAGTAATGCCTTTTGGATTGAAAAATGCACCTGCCACTTTTCAAAAGTTGGTGAACACAGTCCTGCAAGGGCTGAAAGCTTTTAGTGCAGCATATCTAGATGATATAGCTGTGCTTAGCTCCAGCTGGGATGATCACCTGGTCCACCTATGGAAAGTTTTGGAGGCCCTGCAGAAGGCAGGCCTCACTATCAAGGCTTTAAAGTGCCAGATAGGGCAGGGGAAAGTGGTTTATCTGGGACACCTGGTAGGTGGAGAACAGATTGCACCACTTCAGGGGAAAATCCAAACTATGATAGATTGGGTTCCCCCTACAACTCAGACTCAGGTGAGAGCCTTTTTAGGCCTCACTGGGTACTACAGGATGTTCATAAAGAACTATGGCTCCATTGCAGCCCCTCTTAATGACCTCACATCTAAGAAAATGCCTAAAAAGGTATTGTGGACAGCTAGCTGTCAGAAAGCTTTTGAGGAGCTGAAGCAGGCCATGTGCTCTGCACCTGTCCTGAAAAGCCCCTGTTACTCCAAAAAATTCATTGTCCAAACTGATGCATCTGAATTAGGGGTAGGGGCAGTCTTATCACAACTTAATTCTGAGGGCCAGGATCAACCTGTTGCTTTTATCAGCAGGAGGTTGACCCCTAGAGAAAAGCGTTGGTCTGCCATAGAGAGGGAGGCTTTTGCTGTGGTCTGGGCACTGAAGAAGTTGAGGCCATACCTGTTTGGCACTCACTTCATTGTTCAGACAGACCACAAACCTCTACTTTGGCTAAAACAAATGAAAGGTGAAAACCCTAAATTGTTGAGGTGGTCCATATCCCTACAGGGAATGGATTATACAGTGGAACATAGACCTGGGAGTTCCCACTCCAATGCAGATTGACTCTCCAGATAGTTCCACTTAGACAATGAAGACTCATCAGGTCATGGCTAGTCTTATTTTCCTTCATTTTGGGGGGGGGGGAGTTTTGTAGGAAAGTAACATCTTGCCTGGCATGTTACCCCCATATTTCACTGTATATATGTTGTTTTAGTTGTATGTGTCACTGGGACCCTGCCAGCCAGGACCCCAGTGCTCATAAGTGTGCCCTGTATGTTTTACCTGTGTTATGACTAACTGTCTCACTGAGGCTCTGCTAATCATAACCTCAGTGGTTATGCTCTCTCATTTCTTTCCAAATTGTCACTAACAGGTTAGTGACCAATTTTACCAATTTACATTGGTATACTGGAACACCCTTATAATTCCCTAGTATATGGTACTGAGGTACCCATGGTATTGGGGTTCCAGGAGATCCCTATGGGCTGCAGCATTTCTTTTGCCAACCATAGGAAGCTCTGACAATTCTTACACAGGCCTGCCACTGCAGCCTGAGTGAAATAACGTCCACGTTATCTCACAGCCATTTTACACTGCACTTAAGTAACTTATAAGTCACCTATATGTCTAACCTTTTCCTGGTAAAGGCTGGGTGCTAAGTTACTTAGTGTGTGGGCACCCTGGCACTAGCCAAGGTGCCCCCACATTGTTCAGGGCCAATTCCCCGGACTTTGTGAGTGCGGGGACACCATTACACGCGTGCACTATGCATAGGTCACTACCTATGTATAGCTTCACAATGGTAACTCCGAATATGGCCATGTAACATGTCTAAGATCATGGAATTGCCCCCCCAATGTCATCCTGGTATTGGGGAGACAATCCCATGATTCCCCGGGTCTCTAGCACAGACCCGGGTACTGCCAAACTGCCTTTCCTCGGGTTTCACTGCAGCTGCTGCTGCTGCCAACCCCTCAGACAGATTTCTGCCCTCCTGGGGTCCAGCCAGGCTTTGCCCAGGAAGGCAGAACAAAGGACTTCCTCAGAGAGAGGGTGTTACACCCTCTCCCTTTGGAATAAGGTGTCAGGGCTGGGGAGGAGTAGCCTCCCCCATCCTCTGGAAATGCTTTGATGGGCACAGATGGTGCCCATCTCTGCATAAGCCAGTCTACACCGGTTCAGGGATCCCCCAGCCCTGCTCTGGCGCGAAACTGGACAAAGGAAAGGGGAGTGACCACTCCCCTGACCTGGACCTCCCCTGGGAGGTGCCCAGAGCTCCTCCAGTGTGCTCCAGACCTCTGCCATCTTGGAAACAGAGGTGCTGCTGGCACACTGGACTGCTCTGAGTGGCCAGGGCCAGCAGGTGACGTCAGAGACTCCTTCAGATAGGCTCCTTCAGGTGTTGCTAGCCTATCCTCTCTCCTAGGTAGCCAAACCTCCTTTTCTGGCTATTTAGGGTCTCTGCTTTGGGGAATTCCTTAGATAACGAATGCAAGAGCTCATCAGAGTTCCTCTGCATCTCTCTCTTCACCTTCTGCCAAGGAATCGACTGCTGACCGCGCTGGAAGCCTGCAAAACTGCAACAAAGTAGCAAAGACGACTACTGCGACCTTGTAACGCTGATCCTGCAGCCTTCTCGACTGTTTTCCTGGTGGTGCATGCTGTGGGGGTAGTCTGCCTCCTCTCTGCACTAGAAGCTCCGAAGAAATCTCCCGTGGGTCGACGGAATCTTCCCCCTGCAACCGCAGGCACCAAAGAACTGCATTACCGGTCCTCTGGGTCTCCTCTCAGCACGACGAGCGAGGTTCCTTGAACTCAGCAACTCTGTCCAAGTGACTCCCACAGTCCAGTGACTCTTCAGTCCAAGTTTGGTGGAGGTAAGTCCTTGCCTCCCCACGCTAGACTGCACTGCTGGGAACCGCGTGTTTTGCAGCTACTCCGGCTCCTGTGCACTCTTTGAGGATTTCCTTTGTGCACAGCCAAGCCTAGGTCCCCGGCACTCTAACCTGCATTGCACGACCTCCTGAGTTGTCCTCCGGCTTCGTGGGACCCTCTTGTGCAACTTCGGGTGAGCTCCAGTTCACTCCACTTTGTAGTGCCTGTTCCGGCACTTCTGCGGGTGCTGCTTGCTTCTGAGTGGGCTCCTTCTCTTGCTGGGCGCCACCTCTGTCTCCTCACGCAATTGGCGACATCCTGATCCCTCCTGGGCCACAGCAGCACCAAAAAACCCTAACCGCAACTCTTGCAGGCTTGTTTGCGGTCTTTCTGCACGAAAATACTTCTGCACAACTCTGCACGACGTGGGACATCGATCCTCCAAAGGGGAAGTTTCTTGCCCCATCCCTATGTGCCCCCATTGCATTCTATTGTGATTAAACATTGTTTGCACTGTTTTCTATTGCTATTACTGCATATTTTGGTATTGTGTACATATATCTGTGTATATTTGCTATCCTCATACTGAGGGTACTCACTGAGATACTTTTGGCATATTGTCATAAAAATAAAGTACCTTTATTTTTAGTATATCTGTGTATTGTGTTTTCTTATGATATTGTGCATGTGACACTAGTGGTACTGTAGGAGCTTCACTCGTCTCCTAGTTCAGCCTAAGCTGCTCTGCTAAGCTACCTTTTCTATCAGCCTAAGCTGCTAGACACCCCTCTACACTAATAAGGGATACCTGGGCCTGGTGCAAGGTGTAAGTACCCCTTGGTACTCACTACAAGCCAGTCCAGCCTCCTACAGGGGACCACCCCATTAGCGTCCCGGACCTCTGATAGAGATGAAATGCCAAGTTTGTCCCAACCTCAAAAGCCCTTCAAGGTTGTCACTCTTGGGAGCCTGGTCCTCTACCACATTGGTGTTCTCGGGATCAGTTGAGTGCCCTATCCCATTTCCTTAGTTAACTTCCTCCAAGTCAGAATCACCAGTTCTATAGCTAGACACAATATTGAGTCAGTTTACCCCCATACAGTGTAGATAGCTTCTGTTTCCCATAGCCTGGCAATCTGACCAGAACACTGGGGCCCATATTTATACTTTTTTTGCTCTGCATTTGCGTCATTTCCTGACTCAAAAGTGGCGCAAACTTATAAAATATAATTGTACTTTGTAAGTTTGCAACGCTTGTGCATCAAAAAATTATGTAAATGCGGTGCAAAAAAGTATAAACATGGGCCTGGGTCTCCCCAGCGGGCATACGCCCAATAGTTGTGCAACCTCATAGTACTTTTGAATATTCGGCAGAGCTATTCTCTTTCTTAGTTAGACTGCTGGAGGGTACGCAGGGCCATTCTTGACTGCCCACCCGCCCATAGCAGGGTGTGCACCAATGCATCAACTCGTACAAAGATGGCACTGGGGGTCTGTATGGTGAGTTCTGAAGAATATAGAGGAAATGGGGAATAGCCAGCATTTTAAGCATTGCCGCCCTCCCCAACAGACAACTCGGCAATGAACGCCAGTGTCTTATACTTTTGTCAAAGTGCGCCAGTAAGAGGGCCAGATTTGCATCACAATAGAGCTCCAGGCTCTTGGTGATCCATATACTGAAATACATAAATTTAATTGTCTCCACTCTAAGTGGTAGAGCCAGTGGCTAGCCCTAATCCCAATTGCCTATTGGAAACAGTAAGGATTTGTCCCAGTCTATGGCAAACCCAGAGACCTTTTCGAAGACATGAAAGATGTCCTTTAACCTCTGAATTGCTGTAGGCACATGGGTCGAATATAACCAAATATCCTCCGCATATAAGGAGATTCTTTCCTCCCTACCTGATCTTCCCATCCAACCCCAGATCTGGGCATCCACCCTTATCTATTCTGCCAGACCCTCTAACACCAGCACAAACAGCATAGGCAACCAGGGGCAGCCATGTCTCATGCTCCTATGCAACCAAAACTCTTGGGAGGTGCATCCATTAACCTTCACCCTTGCACTGGGTCTGTCATAAAGCAGACTGACCCATCACCGGTATTTGGGACAAAATAAAAAAAATTCCGGACTCTGAAAAGAAATGCCCACTTCACTGAGTCAAAGGCCTTATAGACATCCAGTGATACAATAGCACAGGGCTCCACCAAAGCCATGTTATTGTGGATCCTGCGGAGATTCAGCGCAGTCGAGTGACCGGGCATAAACCCATTCTGATCTAAGTGCACTAGTGTTGTCACATCCCTTCTCAATCTATTTGCTTGAAATTTGGCCAGGATTTTTAAATCTGCATTTAATAATGATATTGTGCAGTAAGATTCACACCTATATCGTAGCTTACCAGATTTGGGGACTAAAATTACTGTTGTTGAGTGTATATCGGCCTGGAGTTCCCCTGTACTAAACAACTCCTCCAAGGCTACACACGCAGATGTGTGGGGCTGTCCACTTATTAACTTTACAGAAGAACTCCACCGGAAACCTGTTAGGGAGCGGGCCATCCCTGCTTGCAATTGACTCATAGCCAAAGACTTCTCCTCTTCTAAATTGGTCATTTGGTGTGTGTCTAGTCTTCTGATAGGGCAATCTGCTATGAGGCTTAGGTTTTCAGTCTCAGGAACTATCAGCCATGATTTATAAAAGCAAGCAAGTTGTGATGTCAGCTCTTCTGCAATACCCAGACTACCCCAAAATCCCCCACTCGAGTGGACATGCACAGTTCTCTAATAAACATGCTATCTTTTTTCCTCCTCTCTATCCATGCAAGCAGCTTACCATCCTTATTTCTGGCCTCACATAGGCATTTCTGTTTCCCTACGTACTTTGTTTTGACCACATAATTACTCACCAAACGGCACTCCTCTTTTTTTGAGCTACCACCATCTTCCCCCCAGGAGTCTGAGAAGCTCTAATAGTGGCTTTATATGCTTCCCATAAGACTATACGGCTTTGCACTAACTCCCCATTTTCCACAAAGTAATGCTGAGAGGCCTGCTCCAGGCTCCCAACAGTCTCCACATTCATGAGGCGCAACATCTCCATCCACCCCGGGATGCACGCACCCCCAGGTTCAACCTTACTGGGGATTGCTCACTAACGCTTCAAGCAAGATACTTTGCCTCCTCAAAGCAGGTCAATAAATCGGTTGTTGTGAAAAATAATTGAACCAGAAATTAGCTCTGTGGGAGCCAGAGTAGAAGAAGTATCCCCTTTCCTGTCCTGGTAAGACCCTCCAGACATTACACAATCTCAGTGCTTGCACAAAGCCCTCTAGTCTGTCCCTCGTCATCCCCCATTCCACTTTAATAATAGTCTTATCCAGGTATGTCCAGTACTAAATTGAAGTTCCCCCTAACTATTGTGAATGCCTGTGGTGCTTCAGCCAAGAGAGCTCCCACTTGCTGAAGTGTAATCCTCTGTAGCCCAGGAGGTGCATAAATGTTAAATAGCAGCAGAGATACACCATCATATTCACCCAAAATAGCTATATAGCACCTTTGTGTATCAGCCCATGAGCAGACTGTGTGGAATGGGAGGGATGGGAAAAATTTATTTAATCTCTACTCAGGTATTGTGAATATTGCTGACTTGGCACAAGAAGCAGTAGGAGCCTCTTTTATTTAGGGATTGTTTTTCTAAGGTACAGGAGCCCTTAAGAAATAAAGGCAGATGTACGTAGTAATTTGTGTCCGATATGTTTGCAACCAGTATGTAATATGTGAACCTACCTTTGTACTATGTTACCAATTTAGCCTACCTCATGAATAATAATGAAGTAGGTCACAACTTGCAACCCACTATGAATCACAGTCATCACCAGAAAGTGGCCTGCTGAGATCAGCAGACTACCATGCCTGTGATTGCTTTTAAATAAAGCATTATTTGCTTAAAGAAATATGGGATGCTTTTTTGTTAAAAAATAAAAAAAAAGTTTTTAGTAACATGGGACCATTGCCTACTCTTAGATTTTTTTTTTTTTTTAACATTTTCAAAAGGGGAGGGCTCTTAAAGGGACAATTTCCCATTTCGGAATGCCTTAGCACTACCTTTCAGTAGACTGTAAAAGATTAATGTTTTGCAACCAGAATTCAGTCGCAAAACATAAATAATACCAATCTGATTCAGTATTTGGATGGGACATCTTATACACCCACTTCCAAATACCAAGATGGTATTGGGTTACTGTGAAAAATTGGGTTGTTGGTTGATTGGCCCTGGTCAAGCAACAGCCACTGTCCCTTGCAGGGTGAACCACAAAAAGTCACTATATTAACCTGTGCTTATCCATGGATAGATTAGCACAAAAAGCAGTCAGGTTTAACTTAGAGGCAATGTGTAAAGTAGTTATGTAGCATACAAACAGTACTAACGTGGAAAGGCAACACAATAAAAATCCCAAACCAATTTAGAAAAACAGTGTAAATTGTAATGCAGTATTTGACACCAAATCATCGAAACTCCAATCAGTAGAAATGGAATTGTGAATATTTAAAGTTTAGGATTCAAAATAGCACTTAAAAGCAAAAAGCTCCATCCAAGAACATCTGGTTGCGTTAGATGGGGAAAGTAAAACGTTAAGGCCGACTGCGATGGAGCGCAATTTGGATACACAAAGTGGATTGGGCCTGGTCAGCAATGACCTTCAAACTTGCAACATTTTTAAAGAAAAAGTCTTTCAGAATGTTAAAGTTTAGCGGGGTAGGCTGAGTAGTGAGCATTGTCGTCAGATAGTCGAGGAGCTAAGCCACAGTGAAGATTTCTACCTTCCGACTTAGCCACAGAAGTCAAAAATCTCAGTGGGATGAAGCAGAAGGCTGCACCTGAAGACATTTCTATGAGGTCAGATACCCCTTTGGGTAAGGGCTGATAAAAGAGATTTCCTGCTGGGAAGGAAATGTAGTGCGAGAAGCTGCAAAGTCAATCTGATCGGCAATGCGCATTGGGCGGATAGGCGAGCAGGTTGGTCTTGGTCTCCTCCTGGTTCTCTGAGTTCTTTTTTGGCCACATTCCTCAGTTTTGGGAATTGCCCATCTGAGCACTTTTAGCACCACAACCATGAGTCCAGGAGTGGATGGAGACCTCTTGAGGATTCAGAATTCACTCAGGGCTGGTCCAGGTGTGGGTTCAGGATGGTGGGAGCCTGTTATGTCCCCATGGCTCTGATCAAGAGGTCAGCAAACTAGCTTTTGGAGTCAATTTAGGAAGTTCTGGGTGCAGGTGAAGATGTAGGGCTCAACAGCATGGCTGGCCTCTGAGAGTTCAAGGCGACAAACTGAAGGGTGGGTCAGAGAGCCCTATTTTATACCCTTGGTGTAGGAGGCTGGCCTGGTTTGTAGTGGGTACCAGAGGTACTTACACCTTGTACCAGGTCCAGTTACCCCTTATTAGTGTAGAAGAGGTGTTTCTAGCAGCTTAGGCTGATAGAAGTTAGCTATGGCAAAGCAGCTTAGGCTGAACTAGGAGACATGTAAAGCTCCTACTATTCCACTGGTGTCATATGCACAATATCATAAGAAAACAATACACAGAGTTACTGAAAATAAAGGTACTTTATTTTTATGACAATATGCCAAAAGTATCTCAGTGAGTACCCTCAGTATGAGGATAAGTTATATACACAAGATATATGTACACAAACCAAAATGAGGTAAGTAATAGCAAGAAAAGTAATGCAAACAGTGTAGAATTACAATAGATTGCAATAGGAGCACATAGGTATAGGGGCAACACAAACCATATGCTCCAAAAGTGGAATGGGAACCACAAATGGACCCCAAACCTATGTGAGCTTGTAGAGGGTCGCTGGGACTGTAAGAAAACAGTGAGGGTTAGAAAAATAGCCCACCCCAAGACCCTGAAAAGTAGGTGTAAAGTGCACCTACTATCCCCAGAGAGCACAGAAGTTGTGATAGGGGGATTCTGCAGGAAAGACAAACACCAGCAATGCAACAACAGTAGATTTCCGGACCTGAGTACCTGTAAGACAAGGGGACCAAGTCCAATAGTCGTAATAGTGTCGAGAGTGGGCAGGAGCCCAGGAAATGCCAGCTGAGGGTGCAAGGAAGCTGCCACTGGTTGGAAGAAGCTTGGAGTTCTGCAAGAAAGAAGAGGACTAGGGACTTCTCCTTTGGAAGACTGATGTCCCACGTTGCGATGAAGCTTGCAGAGGTGTTCCCACGCGGAAAGACCGCAAACAAGCCTTGCTAGCTGCAAGGGTCATGGTAGAGGTTTTTGGGAGCTGCTGTGGCCCAGGAGGGACCAGGATGTCGCCACTTGGAGGAGGAGACAGAGGGGGTGTCCAGCAACTCAAGGAGCCCTCACAGAAGCAGGCAGCACCCGCAAAAGTACCCTAACAGGCACTTGGAATAAAAGTGAACCAGAGTCCACGCAAAGTCAAAAAAGGGAGTCCCACGACGCCGGAGGACAACTCAAAAGGTTGTGCACTGCAGGAAGGCGTGCCGGGGACCCAGGCTTGGCTGTGCATGAAGGAAATCCTGGAAGAGTGCACAGGAGCCGGAGCAGCTGCAAACCACGTGTTACACAGCAATGCAGTCTAGCGTGGGGAGGCAAGGACTTACCTCCACCAAACTTGGACTGAAGAGTCACTGGACTGTGGGAGTCACTTGGACAGAGTTGCTGTGTTCCAGGGACCACGCTCGTCAGGATGAGAGGGGGGCCAGAGGACCAGTGTTGCAGTCTTTTGGTGCCTGCGTTAGCAGGGGGAAGATTCCGTCGACCCACTGGAGATTTCTTTGGAGCTTCTGGTGCAGGGTGAAGGCAGGCTACCCCCAGAGCATGCACCACCAGGAAACAGTTGAGAAAGCTGGCAGGATTAGGCACTACAGTGTTGCTGGTAGTGGTCTTGCTACTTTGTTGTGGTTTTGCAGGCGTCCTGAGCAGTCAGCGGTCGATCCTTTGGTAGAAGGTGAAGAGGGAGATGCAGAGGAACTCTGGTGAGCTCTTGCATTCGTTATCTGAAGAATTCCCCAAAGCAGGACGTAGTAATTTGTGTCCGATATGTTTGCAACCAGTATGTAATATGTGAACCTACCTTTGTACTAATATGTTAGCAATTTAGCCTACCTCATGAATAATAATGAAGTAGGTCACAACTTGCAACCCACTATGAATCACAGTCATCACCAGAACAGTGGCCTGCTGAGATCAGCAGGCTACCATGCCTGTGATTGCTTTTAAATAAAGCATTATTTGCTTAATGAAATATGGGATGCTTTTTTGTTAAAAAATAAAAAAAAAGGTTTTAGTAACATGGGACCATTGCCTACTCTTAGAAAATGTATTTTTTTAAAACATTTTCAAAAGGGAAGGGCTCCTAAAGGGACAATTTCCCATTTCGGAATGCCTTAGCACTACCTTTCAGTAGTCTGGAAAAGATGAATGTTTTGCAACCAGAATTCAGTCGCAAAACATAAATAATACCAATCTGATTCAGTATTTGGAGGGGACATCTTATACACCCCCTTCCAAATACCAAGATGGTATTGGGTCACTGTGAAAAATTGGGTTGTTGGTTGATTGGCCCTGGTCAAGCAACAGCCACTGTTCCTTGCAGGGTGAACCACAAAAAGTCACTATATTAACCTGTGCTTATCCATAGATAGATTAGCACAGAAAGCAGTCAGGTTTAACTTAGAGGCAATGTGTAAAGTAGTTATGTAGCATACAAACAGTAATAACGTGGAAAGGCAACACAATAAAAATCCCAAACCAATTTAGAAAAACAGTGTAAATTGTAATGCAGTATTTGACACCAAATAATCGAAACTCCAATCAGTAGAAATGGAATTGTGAATATTTGAAGTTTAGGATTCAAAATAACACTTAAAAGCAAAAAAAACACTATCCAAGAACATCTGGTTGCGCTAGATGGGAAAGTAAAACGTTAAGGCCGACTGCGATGGAGCGCGGTTTGGATACACAATGTGGATTGGGCCTGGTCAGCAATGACCTTCAAACTTGCAACATTTTTAAAGAAAAAGTCTTTCAGAATGTTAAAGTTTAGCAGGGTAGGCTGAGTAGTGAGCACTGTCGTCAGATAGTTGAGGAGCGAAGCCACAGTGAAGATTTCTACCTTCCGACTAAGCCACAGAAGTCAAAAATCTCCATTGGGATGAAGCAGAAGGCTGCACCTGAAGACATTTCTATGAGGACAGATACCCCTTTGGGGAAGGGCCTATAAAACAGATTTCCTGCTGGGAAGGAAATGTAGTGCAAGAAGCTGCAAAGTCAATCTGATCGGCAATGCGCATTGGGCAGATAGGTGAGCAGGTTGGTCTTGGTCTCCTCCTCGTTCTCTGAGCCCTTTTTTGGCCACATTCCTCAGTTTTGGAAATTGCCCATCTGAGCACCTTTAGCACCACAACCATGAGTCCAGGAGTGGATGGAGACCTCTTGAGGATTCAGAATTCACTCAGGGCTGGTCCAGGTGTGGTTCAGGATGGTGGGAGCCTGTTATGTCCCCATGGCTCTGATCAAGAGGTCAGCAAACTAGCTTTTGGAGTCAATTTAGGAAGTTCTGGGTGCAGGTGAAGATGTAGGGCTCAACAGCATGGCTGGCCTCTGAGAGTTCAAGGCGGCAAACTGAAGGGTGGGGCAGAGAGCCCTATTTTATACCCTTGGTGTAGGAGGCTGGCCTGGCTTGTAGTGGGTACCAGTGGTACTTACACCTTGTGCCAGGTCCAGTTATCCCTTATTAGTGTAGAAGAGGTGTTTCTAGCAGCTTAGGCTGATAGAAGGTAGCTATGGAAAAGCAGCTTAGGCTGAACTAGGAGACATGTAAAGCTCGTAATATACCACTGGTGTCATATGCACAATATCATAAGAAAACAATACACAGAGTTACTAAAAATAAAGGTACTTTATTTTTATGACAATATGCCAAACGTATCTCAGTGAGTACCCTCAGTATGAGGATAAGTTATATACACAAGATATATGTACACAAACCAAAATTAGGTAAGTAATAGCAAGAAAAGTAATGCAAACAGTGTAGAATTACAATAGATTGCAATAGGAGCACATAGGTGTAGGGGCAACACAAACCATATACTCCGAAAGTGGAATGGGAACCACGAATGGACCCCAAACCTATGTGAGCTTGTAGAGGGTTGCTGGGACTGTAAGAAAACAGTGAGGGTTAGAAAAATAGCCCACCCCAAGACCCTGAAAAGTAGGTGTAAAGTGCACCTACTATCCCCAGAGAGCACAGAAGTCGTGATAGGGGGATTCTGCAGGAAGAACAAACACCAGCAATGCAACAAAAGTAGATTTCTGGACCTGAGTACCTGTAAGACAAGGGGACCAAGTCCAATAGTCGCAACAGTGTCGAGAGTGGGCAGGAGCCCAGGAAATGCCAGCTGAGGGTGCAAGGAAGCTGCCACAGGTTGGAAGAAGCTTGGAGTTCTGCAAGAAAGAAGAGGACTAGGGACTTCTCCTTTGGAAGACTCATGTCCCACGTCATGGTGAAGCTTGCAGAGGTGTTCCCATGCAGAAAGACCGCAAGCAAGCCTTGCTAGCTGCAAGGATTGTGATAGAGGTTTTTGGGTGCTGCTGTGGCCCAGGAGGGACCAGGATGTCGCCACTTGGAGGAGGAGACAGAGGGGGTACCCATCAACTCAGGGACCCCTCACAGAGCAGGCAGCACACGCAATAGTACCCTAACAGGCACTTGGAAGAAAAGTGAACCAGAGTCCACGCGAAGTCACAAAAGGGAGTCCCACGACGCCGGAGGACAACTCAAAAGGTTGTGCACTGCAGGAAGGATTGCCAGGGACCCAGGCTTGGCTGTGCACGAAGGGAATCCTGGTTAGACATATAGGTGACTTATAAGTTACTTATGTGCAGTGGTAAATGGCTGTGAAATAACGTGGACGTTATTTCACTCAGGCTGCAGTGGCAGGCCTGTGTAAGAATTGTCAGAGCTCCCTATGGGTGGCAAAAGAAATGCTGCAGCCCATAGGGATCTCCTGGAACCCCAATACCCTGGGTACCTAGGTACCATATACAAGGGAATTATATGGGTGTACCAGTGTGCCAATGAGAATTGGTAAAATTAGTCACCAGCCTGCAGTGACAATTTTAAAGTAAAGAGAGAGCATAAACACTGAGGTTCTGGTAAGCAGAGCCTCAGTGATACAGTTAGGCACTACACAGGGAACACATATAGGCCACAAACATATGAGCACTGGGGTCCTGGCTAGCAGGATCCCAGTGACACATAACAAACACACTGACAACATAGGGTTTTCACTATGAGCACTGGGCCCTGGCTAGCAGGTTCCCAGTGAGACAGTGAAAACACCCTGACATGTACTCACAAACAGGCCTAAAGTGGGGGTAACAAGGCTAGAAAGAGGCTACTTTCCTACACTTGGTTCCTGTTCCTAGAAGGTGAAAGACATTTTCAGAGAGGTTCTTTGAAGTTCTAGGAGTTCCCTGCCTCTCCAGCCCTGGCTCCTAGCTGGCTGCACTTACAAAACAGGGTTGTTAAGCTTATTGTGTGATTGCAAGGCACAGCCTATTCAGATGCAAGTGGGGCTGTGATTCGCTCTTCCCCCATCCTGCCAGTAGAAAAGCCATTCAGGCTCTTCTATTTCCACTATTGTGTGACTGCTTGGGGAGAATTCACAAAGTCTCTACTGTGAGTTACACCTAGTCATGTTATCTAAGGCAGGCTGCAGGCACTGAGGGCTAAGGGCAGGGAAATGCCAACTTTCTAAAAGTGGCATTTTTAAACTTGTAATCATATATTTGAGTTTACCATTAAAGAGGGTTTATCACTACAATTTTATAGGTGCTAAACATGCCATATCAATGTTCTCTAATTTAGGATTACATTTTATTAGATGCAATAAGGAATCTCTAATATTATTCTGTGGGAAGGGTAGGCCTCACAGTAGTGAAAAACAAATTTGTGTTTTTTTCTTTACTAGGGCATGTAAAACTTAAAAGTACGTAACCTATCTTTTAATTTCACAGAACCTTGCCCTATGGGCTGCCTAGGCTTACCTTAGGAGTGATTTATATGTAATGAAAGGGGAGTTTAACACTTGATAAGGGGTTTTAAATGCCAGGAAGACATGGCAGTGAGACACTCTCTTCAGGATGCAATGGAGGGTCTGGGACATGTTTTAAGGTGCTACTTAAATAGGTGGCACAACAAGTGCAGCAGGCCCACTGGTAGTATTTAATTTAGTGACCTTGTGAATCTGGTATACCGCTCTACAAAGGCTTACAAGTAAATGAAATCTGCCAATCAGGTATAGGCCTTTCCAACCATGTTTAGGGAAGTGAGCACAAGCATTTTAGAACTGGTCAGCAGTGGTAAAGTGCACAGAGTCCTAAGGCGAACAGAGCAAAAACCCAGAAACAAATGGAGGCAGCCATACAAAAGGTTTGGGGAAAGACCACACTAAAGCTGACAGGTCTAATTGTCACAAACTTAAATTGTGATTTGGTAAATTGTTACAGAATAACAATTCAGTTTTGTACTTAAGTAAATGCCTTTTTGTGGTGACAAACAGCCCGACTCTGTGAATCAGGCCATTTGTGAATGCAAAATGCTTGATACAGCTGGCTCCATATGTATTGGTTATCAAAACAAACATTTGTCTGAATTGGTTTCTGTACTAAAACACTGCATAACAGGTCAAGAGTGGAAGAAGGAATTCACTAAATCAATGGTAATATAATTAGAAAGGCAATTCTTCCAACAAATGGTCGGAGGCAGGGCCAGGGAGCAATGGGAGGCTTGGGGCCCTATTCACAAGGTAAATATACATGTATTGATTTACTCACAAGTATATTTACTATTACACCTAGCTGGAAGTTTAAGCTTTTTTGCCATTCACTCTTTCCGAGTGTAGTTTTACAACTAAGTGAAGACTTACATGTCTGCCTCTAGTCTTCTACACCTGGATTTATAAATGTAAAGCTACTATTAGTAACTTTTTACAAGTAGGTAGAGGTTTTCACAATTGTGACAGAGATTGCCCTATTGGAAAGTATGTGGCAAAATATAAATTTGTGTTCATCTTTAAAACACATATTATTTTAATATCAAATATAAATGCAACATTATAAAAAATATGTAGTATTAAGAGGGTGTGGCCTGGCACCAGCCAAGATTGCTGCACACTAATAGACCTCTTTGGTAACCTTCTCCATATGACTAACTCGTTGACATTCTGGGGTAATCTGAGGCTTGTTGTGTGGGCCAGGACTTCTTGTGTCCCTGAGGTTTAGCTTGTTTCCCCCAGAGGTGGCCAGGGATTGAACAGGGAAAGAGGCCAGCGAGTGGTGCAGGCCGTGGGGCAGAGGTAGACCGGCGCACCACAGTGGGTTCAGTTAACACTGCGCCTCTTTCCTACCTGGACCTGCCTGACGGGAGGAGATTCATTGGTGGCATTTGGAGCACAGAGGACGCCATGAGGGGCTGCAGCTTAATCAGATGAGGCCCCTGCTACTGAGCGGTGGCCTGTGGAGGCACGCCATAGGAGGAGCGGCGGTGGAAGCGGGGTTTGAGGTGAGGCTCTCCAGCCGGGGGAAGTCAGCTACCTGTACTGCTGTGACAACCTGTGGAGGTGCCCCCCACCTCCTATTCCAGTGTTCTTTGTTGCCACATCTGTGTTCCTGGTTGCAGTAAGGTGAGGAAAAAGGCCTGAGTAGTCAGAATATCTGACAAGCAACCCCTGACGCTCTCTGGCAGTGAGGAGAGTAAGCACAAAGTGCAACATGTTGAGGAATTGGCAACTATGGCCATCACAACCGCATGAGTGCTGGACTGCTGCACCCTGGCAGCTCTTGAAGGAGTAAATGCACTGGTGGGAGGTGAGTGTCCCCAAGTGGACTGGATTGATGATTGGCCAATGAAAATCCCCAACCTTGCCACACTGAGAGATTTTTAAGCAGCCCAGCTGTAAGAACACAAACAAACAGACGCTACAAAGGCTGCGGAGACTGCGGCTGGGCTAGAGACTCCCCTTGACACCCGGGTACAAGTGAGTGGCTGCATATCCTCGGCTGAATGCTTTGTGCTGGGGATGTGATAATCCCAGGGGAGTGCCTTGCTTCACCCACCCAACTCTGCTGACCCTGCTTCACACCCTCCCTATTTCTATGAGACTATACCTGGTTACATCAGAAGTCAGACTGGGGAGGAGGCCTGGCCTCTTGATACTTTAAGGGTTCTAATCCCTGGGAGGTGCACACTATGGTGAGGACCAAAGGACCAGCATTGCCACAAGCCAACAAAAGGGACAATTACACACTGCCAAACACACAAGCCGACATGGATAACCGATGGGTAGAGCTATTGTTCAGTGATCCATGATTTAAAGAGCACATAAGAACCCAAGTTGGACGTTGTAACAGTTGATGTCACCCTTCTTTGAACTGACTTAAAAAAAAAAAACTGAAAAAGTTACGGCGGCGGAATCTCACATTAACCTACTACTGTCTACAACTAAGAGACCCAAGTACAGTTTCTTACGAAACAAAACACCATCATAACAGCTATGCTTGAGGGCCAGGAAGGAAGAGCAAGGAGGAACAACATTAGGGTCATGGGTGTTACAGAAGGGGCTGAGGAACAATGTGTAGATCTCTTCCTGGGTTATCTTATTGTTAATACCCTTCACTCCAAGCGCCTGTCTAACTTTTTCTCCATTGAGAGGGACCATAGGGTGCCAGTAGCCCCACCAAAGCTTGGTGCCCCATCACAGTCAATCACCGCCCGGATATTCAACCATTGAGACACAGATGCAATACTTCCGGTGGCTCTCTTCTGCAGTGATCTGAAACACAAAAGCACCATCATTTCTTTCAGGACCTCAGCCTGCAGGTCCAGAGGCAAAGCCACAATTTTGAGGAGGTGAAGAAAGACCTTTGTGCACAGGACCTCAAGTATGTGATGCCTTATTCGGCCAGACTACTGGAGATCACAGAAGGTAAAACATTGCATTTTGTCTTACCAGAAGAGACATGGGAGTCGTTGGAAGGATGGCACACCACTGGACGGCAGAGTGGCCGGGATGCATGGTGTGGTCAGAATGGCGGGTACTCACACAAGGATAATATCGACCCTCAGGATGGGCAGGCTTAAGAACATACTCCAAAGAAATCCTGAACAATGTGACTATGCAGTACACTAAATACTGACCTATATACTGGTAATGTTGGATGCTGTAAGTGATTCCTTTTTTGAGTTTGGGGGGAGTGCCACCACAGGTCCCAATGGCAAAAATTTGTGCTAATGGGCTCCAGCGGGTCATGATTTATTTGGAGAAAGGATGTGATACATGTTGCATTGCCACACCTCAAGATATAGATCCAATGTAATATTAATGAAAGGGCAAAATATTTACATACACAGGATCTGTTGGTCAGCCAAGGTGGAGGTGGCCAACCCTTTGTTTTTGTGTGACATAGTTTGGGTGACAGGCACTCTGCAGATTGGGGTGATGGGTTTTTGTGAGTCTGCATTGCAGTGTAGCAGAGTGGGGGAGATTTCTTTGTTGGGTATTAATGTTTGGTTGTATTACTTCAGTTGGATGTGTTCAACATGCTTAATTACAGTACTGTCATAAGGAAATGGATCGCAATGTAGACTATGTGGGAGAGGGAGGGCATAGTAATACTTAAAGCACTCCAGGGACACACTGGTATTCCTCATAAAGCTAAATGGGGACATCACAAAGAAATAAACCTAAAGTCTGGATATGGAACATAAATGGCCTCCGTAGTAAGATCAAACATACTATAGTGCTCAAACACCTCCATAGACACACATTAGACCTAATCTTCCTGCAGGAGACTCACCTTAAGGAAAATCACTATAAAGCCTTAGTCAGGTTTGGATATGCCCTACTGGCTCATGCCAGTTTCTCAACTGACTCCAGAGGAGTGGGCATCCTAATTAGACAATCTGGCGGTCATTCTGACCCTGGCGGTCAAAGACCGCCAGGGCGGAGGACCGCGGGAGCACCGCCGACAGGCCGGCGGTGCTCCAATGGGGATTCCGACCGCGGCGGTAAAGCCGCGGTCGGACCGGCAACACTGGCGGGCTCCCGCCAGTGTACCGCCGCCCCATTGAATCCTCCAAGGCGGCGCAGCTTGCTGCGCCGCCGAGGGGATTCCGACCCCCCCTACCGCCATCCAGATCCCGGCGGTCCGACCGCCGGGATCCGGATGGCGGTAGGGGGGGTCGCGGGGCCCCTGGGGGCCCCTGCAGTGCCCATGCCACTGGCATGGGCATTGCAGGGGCCCCCGTAAGAGGGCCCCTAAATGTATTTCACTGTCTGCTGCGCAGACAGTGAAATACGCGACGGGTGCAACTGCACCCGTCGCACAGCTTCCACTCCGCCGGCTCGATTCCGAGCCGGCTTCATCGTGGAAGCCTCTTTCCCGCTGGGCTGGCGGGCGGCCTGAAGGCGACCGCCCGCCAGCCCAGCGGGAAAGTCAGAATTACCGCCGCGGTCTTTCGACCGCGGAACGGTAAGCTGACGGCGGGACTTTGGCGGGCGGCCTCCGCCGCCCGCCAAGGTCAGAATGAGGGCCTCTGTGTCCTTTATCACCCCCATAAATGGACAGACCACCTTGGCAGATACATGGCACTGACCAGGAGCTGGGAGGGGCACACCTTGAGCATCTGTTCCCTATACAGACCCCCCATACTTCACACTTCAGTGCTCACCACACTTGGTGCCCTACTCCTTGAAATGCCATTGAGGGCACTAATTCAGGGTGGGGGGGCATGAACGATGTTGCGGACCCGGACAGGGATATCAGCACCAGAACTGCACCCACAAAGTGATCAGGTCTGTTACGGGAGTTTATGGTGGCGATGGTCCTGGCAGATATCTAGCGAAGCATAACCCCAAGATGCATAAATGTACACATTTGTCTGCAGCCCAAGGTAATCTAGCCCACCGGGATTATCTCCTCACTTAGACAATAAATGTAGGCAATTTCAGAGCTGTGGCACATTTAGCACGAGGTATAACTGATCACTTGCTGGTGGAGGTGATGCTCTGTGGTTGTGTTAAGGAGCACATGCAAACCTCCCCCCCATTCGATCCTTAGCACTTAAAGGGCACAGCACTTAGAGTCCAAATACATGAGAAGCCAGACCAGTATTTTAGAGAAAATAAAGGGTCTGTTACATCAGTGTGAGTGCTCTGGGAGACCTATCATGTGGTCATGCAGGGTCACACACAGGCCTTGGTTGGGGAACAGAGGAAGAAACGTAAAGTGAAATACGAGGCACTGGTGCATGAAAGTGCTTTGTTGGAAGCTTGTCTGGTCAGGGAATCAGCCACTCCCCCACTACAGCATCAACTGTGCTTAAACAAACACAAACTGATGATCTGGCAGAAAAAAAGGGTGCACACCCACATGCTGGCTACCGAGCATCACCTATATGATGCTGGTGATGAATATTATAAGCTACTTCCATGGCTAGAGAAACAAGATAGGGGATAAAGCTGGGTTCTTAAGGTTCTTGACAGCGAGGGGACACTACAGGCAATGGGTGCAGCCGTAGCCAAAACCTTTGCTGCATATTATGAGGCTCTATAAACCTCCTCGACCACTATGTCAGGTTTGGATTGGACTTCCTGAAAGACCTTATGCTTTCAACACACGCTGATTACGGCAGTAACACACTAGATCAAGACCTGACGTTGGAAGAAATAACTAGGACAATACAAGACTTGCAGTCAGGGAAGGCTGCGGGTCAGAACAGCTTGTCTGTGGAACTCTATAAATGTATGATTGATAAATTCGGGGAGCATTTGTTAGGCATGTTTCAGGCAGCTAGAGAGGAAGGGAGTATCCCGGAGGATCAAAGGACTGCAACAGTT
The DNA here is from genome assembly GCF_031143425.1 of Pleurodeles waltl. Lineage (NCBI taxonomy): Eukaryota > Metazoa > Chordata > Amphibia > Caudata > Salamandridae > Pleurodeles > Pleurodeles waltl. Next base: position 1,553,028,700 of record NC_090440.1, read on the forward strand.
GTAGTCACTCCTAAGAAGGATAAGCCTGCGTCCCAGTGTGGGTCAAATCGACTCATTTAATTGCTCAGCTTCAAAGCCAAGGTCCTAGCAAAAGCCTTTGTGACCAGATTGCGGGGAATAATTGATTCAGTGGTCCACCCGGACCAATATAGTTTTATGCCACATACAGGGACATGGTTGAATCTATGATGTCTCTATGGAGTACTACATATAACCAAAGCTCCAGTTGCCAGACAAACAGCACTGTTCTCAGTAGTCTCCAAGATAGCATTTGACAGCAGCAAATGGAATTATTTGTTCACCCTGAAAAGATGTGCTTCGGACTCCAGACTATCGGCTGAATAATACTTCTCTACATGGGCCCTCTGGTGCGAGTTAATTATACACTGTCTCAAGATTTTGCTTTCCAGAAGGGCATGAGACAAGGAGCCTGCTGTCCAACATGATCTTTACGCACTTGAACCCTTAGCTGCCTGGGTTAGTCAGAAACCCCATCATAATTCAGGTTGATCAGAAATGGGACGGGCGAATCTCCCTATCTGCAGATGACATCCTGCTGTAGGTCAGGTGTATTGAGAGAATATTAAAACATTTTGACCTATTCGGAGATCACTCTGGATATCGCATCAACTGGGAGAAATCCCTAATATTCACATTAGCGGGAGGGATTATGTAGGATTCTGAGATGCACTGCACCAATCCCATTGCGTGGCTTTAAGTACCTAGGTGTTCATGTCAAGAGAGAGCCCCAGGAATTTTTGGACAAGAACCTACTCCAGCAGCTGTATTGGTTCCATAGAGATGCTGCATATTGGCAGGCTCTCCCGCTATCCCTAATGGGCCATGCAGATCTCTTTAAAATGATGACTTTACCATGCTTATACAAAACATGCCTTATAAATTCTCACTGTATTTCTTCAACTGCTACGGGACGGGGCAGCTCATAAATAGTGCTGCACAAGCTACAAAGAAGTGTCTATGAAAGTTTCTGATATACTTAAGTATTATGGGGTAGCTGAACTAGTGGTAGTCAACGGCTGGATATTTACCAACCGTATGGAACCTGATAATCAAGTGGACAGAATGGCCATGAGCAGTAGGGGCTACCCACCTGCTCTCTTTCAAAGGATGCTATAACAAGACTTGCTCACCCATACTCAGAATGGGCTGAGAGTGTGGAGAGAGGCCACCAAGTACTTGGGATGGGAGGGTAAAGTGACGGACAGCACCCCATTTTGGGACAGTGACCTCTTGCGAGAAGTGAGTGATCTTCAAGGCTTCACAAAGTGGACAATGATTGGTCTAAAACATTTGGGAGTGTGTGGGGAGGACAGGCATTAGTATCATTTAAGGTTCTACAATAAGAGTATGAAATGGGGGACTCAGAGCAATTCTGATATTTGCAATTGGGACATGCTCTGCGAGGCCATATCTTGGAGGGGTAGCGATTGCCTGAGGCAGCGCCAATTGAAGACCATCTTCTATTAGACCCGCTGACAGAAAAAGCCATCTCTAGTATCTAAAGAAAGTTGGTGTGTAACTCCCTAAACCCTCTGATATCCCTGAGAGCAGCAAGGGAAAAAGATCTAGGTGACCTGGAAGATTGTGACTGGGTTGAGACCATACAGAGTCCCAGGGAAGTGGCAATACAAAACTGCTTTTTTTCAGTCCAGCTAAAGATATTACACATGACATACTACTCTAGAACATTATTATACCGAATGGAGAGAGATGACACTTCTCTGTGCTTGAGGGATCACGGGCAAGTGGGAGCCTTCTACCATGTACTCTGGGGCTGCCCAATAATCCAGTGCTTCTGGGTGGGAGTGACACAAATAATAGCCCAAGTCACAGGACTTGTGATCCAACTGGTGGCCACATGGCACCTTCTCAACATTACAGGTGATCAGGTGATCAGAAATGGCCCAGACATCAAAGGATTTGGCTGGTATTGGCAGTGTCAGTTGCCAAACATAAAATAGTGCAGACCTCCGCTTACAGATTGGGAAACAGACCTGGATTTGTGTCAACAGGTGGAACACACTGTATATCTCAGCAGAGGCTGTCCTCAATAATGGGAAAAGGTGTGGGGCAATTGGTGCAGCTACCGTAGCACTTAAATGGATAGTGATGTTGTGAATGTAAAACATACAACCTCCTCGTATTTGCAATTATCTTCGGGGGGCTGTTAGTTAATTGCCTGGACATGCCATGTCATGACAACTGTGATATCAATGTAAGTGTTGTGCTGTATGTTTCTCAATTTACATTATGTTGAACTGCTTTATTCATTATAATACTGTCATTTGAGTAAACGTTCAATAAAAAGAGTTTTAAAATGTAATATCAACCTAGAACTAATGAAACAAATTGGTACAGCTGATGAATTAAAAAAGTGTAATAAATAATCAAGTAAAATATAGTTTTTAACATATACATAATATTTCTTAAATAATAATTTTATTTAAAAAACACTCAGCAATATTTTTATTTAATATATATTACATTTTATTAAAACGAATGTCTTGAAATAATTTAAATTGTTTTTTATTTTTAAGTATATTGTAGCTTTCATCATCATCATCATAATTTTATTTTGATCACGTAGATCTTAAAAAGTACAATTCACAGGGATACATAATATAAATTGCAATTATAGATTAAGAATAAATAAAAGAAAAGAACACACAGGGCTACTTTCCGAGAATCAGAAGGAAGGGGCCTAAAAAAAACCCATAAAAGTATTGAATGTGATAATAAAACCACCACATGATATTACATAAATAGTGTCACTCAATGCGTTTCAAGTGTCTAATCCATAGGGTGGTCAAAGATTTTGCTACTCCAAACACCACCTTGCATGAGTGCTCAGAATTCTAAGCACTAAGAGATGGTGTTTGGAGCCAATGCCCCTACACAAAGTGACTATTCACTTAGACCTCAAGTGTTTGTGATAAAGAGAAAAGGATAGCAGGTGCACCAAGGATTCAGCTTCTCCTTCACATGCTGGACACTGATCGTCAAAGGGAGCTTGAGTGCGCCATTTGCTGCAGAATAGTTTAGAGGGAGTGTCCTATACCTAAATTGGAATAACAGTTTTCTCTCAATAAATGGAACAATCTCATGAACTGTGTGTTCTTATGTAAGGTGAGGTTTGAACTCTATGGACGCAGAGGTAACACATCCAGTGGGTTTGGTCACACATTCCATCATGACCGATTCCCAGTAGATTTATTTCATTCGTATTCTGGATATCTGGGACAATTTCTCTGGACCTTTACAGTATGTTCTCAACCCCAATCTCCTCAGAAGTGCCCTAAGGGAGCCCAGCCAAGGGAAATTACTGGTACATGAGGACAGGATAAGATCAATAAGACCAACCCAATAAGGAGCAAGTGCGTCTGTGGACCACAATCCATACCAGAACATTAGGAGCCTACTCTCAATTTTTTGTGTTATCTCACTATGGGCCAGGTCTAGAAAAACCAGGGTTAAAGGGGTGCTCACCGGGAGATTAAGTTAGGATCTTATGAAGGGATGCCCAGTTGCAGATAAACTATTGGTATTCCCTTATCCCCACGGTTCTGCTCTATACACAACGGATCCCAGAGTCTTGGTGTTGTAGATCTCGAGTGCTTGGGCCACTTTTCTTGATACTGTCATTCTGTGAATCTTTATTATATTAGAGGTTTGCTGGATAAGGAGTAGATGTGCTTTCTCAAGGTGTGATGCCCTGCACACATTTGGGGTGAGCTTTACACCTAGATAATCAAAAGATGAAACCAATTAAATACGGTTCTCCTCAACACGCATGTGTCTCATAGGTGGCTTCAAAACACCATTTGAGAAGACCATGTATTATAGTTTTATAATTATGGGCCTGATTACGACCTTGGCGGAGGGGATTACTCCATCCCAAATGTGACGGATATCCCGTCTGGCATGTTACAAGTTACATAGGATATAATGTAACTTGCAATACGGAAGGCGGGATATCCGTCAGATTTGGAATGGAATAATCCCCTCCGCCAAGGTCATAATCAGGCCCTCAGTCTCTTGTTAAATTTTAAAATATTAGAATAAATATTTTCTCACCATACATATATATTAACTGTAAACAAACTCCATGTACATATTTAAATGTCAAAATAATTTATCTAACACTATTTCCAATGGGATTTTATTTTATATCTCTTCCTCCATTATTTTCTATTAGAGTGTGTTACAATAGCTTTCAGTGTCCATATATGATGGCTGACGTACTCAAAGGATAGGTTGAAGTAGTTCTAAGCCTGTTTGATACCTTTATGGGTGTAGCAACTTAAGAAGTGTAGTTTGTGAATAGCAATGTGTCTCTTTCTAAGCCCTTCCTTATATTTACTAAAACTCATCCAATTGTATGGTAATTATTTCCAATTGTCCAGCTCCACCCCAGTCCCTCCCACATTTACTACTAACACATATGCAAATTGTGTGGTGATCTCCCCACCGTGTTGGAAATCTCTGCCAAATGTTAGTGGATTTCATATTGTAATACATAAATAGTAATGTTGTAGTTCAACTTCACATATCACAAAATACATTTGTGAATAGGATATGTAGTGAGCATAGGGGCAGGGTGAGCAGGAAGGCTAGAGAATGGGAAGCAATCAAGAGCGGAGAAGGAGAAAGTTTGCTCTCACAGTTTTGTCCTGTTTAAATTGTGTTCAGTAAGGGCACTGGAAGTGAGATTGTCTGAACCTACCTCAGATCAACTAGAACTGTATGATTTATCTTCTCCCCCAACATTAGAGAACAAGTGAGTGGAGCTGATTGCTCTGTACGTGCTTTGAAGCTTGTGGACCTGAAATTGCTTTATTTGACATTTCAAATGCAGAGTTTCCACATCCTTCATCAACCTTGTCTATATCTTTGGGTTTGATCACAGACAAATATGCTTTCCTCCTAAGCCCTACCTCCCTAGTGAATCTGATGGGTAGGAAATTACTGTTTAAAATTAATTTTACTGTGTATAGCTCTGGTGATAGTATTTTTTTGGGTGTGCTGTTTGATAATCTTTGCAAAAATGAATGTATTCCTGATGATTGTGATACTGTGAATACTTTGTCCCAACTTATGATTGAGGCTTTGGCACAGGTTCCATCTCTTCTGTGTTCCCAAAACACTAGTTATGGAGACTGTATTCCGAGTACAGCCACAGTCCCTGAATCTTGGAAGGGTTCAATTCTACAACCTATACATAACAAAGGGAGATAATATGGATCCAACAAACTACAGAATGACTGCTGGACATTGAGGCCAAGGCACATGCAAGTCTACTATTAAACGATCTAGGCACCTGAACCAGAGGCGGGGCATTCTGTACATCTATCAATCAGACTTCGGGGAAGGGGATTCTACTTTGGATAATATTATGGCCTCAACTTACCTAGTCGAACAAGACGCCCAGCCAAATAACCACACCCTCTTGCATGCTTTATTGATTACTCTGCAGCTTTCATTGGCTTGGATAGGAACATTCTCTGGAAAAAAGTACAAAACTAGAGAATCCTTAAAAAAGCTCCTGGATGCCATAATAGCACTGAAGGCCAGATTTACTAGGCCTAGTGCCTCCTTGCACCACATTAGCATTCATTTTTTAATGCTAATGTGGCTCAAAGAGGCAATTTTCGCTGGGCCATATTAACAAAGTGGCGCAAAGCATGCATTGGCCACTTTGCGACCCCTTGATCCACATTATGCCTACAGCAGGCACAATGTATGCAAGGGGGGGTTCGGCATCAGGAAGCCTGCAAATATGATGCAGTGAAAACTACAAGATTTCACTGCATTATTTTGAATGCCTGCTCTATGCAGGCATTAAAGTGACGCATCCATTATAATCAATGGGACCCCTTGCACTTTGCTGCACTAGCGTCACAATATTTTACGCTAGTGCAGCAAAACACCACAATAGCGTAAAATTGTATGCTATTATCCTATTGTGTGTGATGGTGCACTGTATTGTATATATGGCGCAACCACTGTGTTGTTAGGTGGCGGTAGGGACACGCAAGAAAAGTGACAGATCGGGACCGATGTGCTACTTTCTTGTAAATTTGGCCCTGTATTCCCAAACCTGGGTCAGAATTAAGTTCACCCAAAACAGAGACCACTAAAGTGTACACAAACCAAGGGCTTAAACAAAGATGTGTCCTTGCCCCCATGCTTTTCATCTTGTACACTGCCGACCTATGAAAATTCTTAAATACTGCTAATCTACTATTACCAACAATTGGGCGGGAACGTCTGTTTCTGATGCGGTACGCTGATGGCATGATACTAATGGACCACATTAAAGTGGGAATGCAGAGAGCCTTGGACAGATTAAGTGGCATATTTATAGGCCCCTAGTGCCACCTTGCGCCATATTAAAGTCATTTATTTTGCTCTTAATGTGGCCCAACGAGGCCAAAATCCCCATGCAGTATTTACAGAGTGGCGCAATGCATGCTTGGATGTGATAAGGCCGATCGCTGCTCTCGAGCTGACTCGAGCTCAATTATGGAACTCTGTTTCATGTTCTGGTATTCCACATTGCATCAGATCTACAAAACTCACTTTATGTCCTCAGTAATTCAGACACAGCAGAACGCTCTAGGGGTCTTTTTCACTGTACCTAAAACCCTCAGTTTCAGGAAAATTGTTTCTTACTATACAGCTGGCCGGAAGACTAAGTAGAGCTCATATTAAATTATAATGGTCAAAGGTACGATTTTTAATTCTTCCCTTCCAGTGCTGAGTACCAACAACACATCAAGTGTGAGGGACTGCATACAGCTATACATGGTTTACACTGTAAATTAACCTTGGCGCTAAAAGACATTAGACCCACTGCAAGAAGAGCTCTTACACTTCAAAGACGTCATAAGGATGCAGCCTCTCCGCCTTCTCATGGCTTTGTCCTGAAATCATTAGGAAAATCCTTATTGGGCACAGGTGTATAGCTGTTTTGTCTTGTGTTTGCTACTGACATGGTACCTATGAAGTTGCATCTGCAAGCCGTATTTTGTGCTCAGAAATCTACTTCTTTCAAAGACCTGCAACTGTTTTAGCTCACAAAAAAAGCAAATTCAGTAAAAGGCTGTAGAAGGGATTTGAAAGAAATGATCAAGTCTAAAAATATTAAATGTGAACCATGTGCACGGCTAGCACCTGTAAATAAGCACATGTCCTGTACAACAACAATGCAATGCCTCATATTTACATGTCAATAAAATATGTTTATAAGCCTAAAGTACAAGAAGTATCAGGGAATGTATTGTAAATGATTAGATAAAAACACTGCAAAACCATCATTTCTCTCAAAGTTCAGCAGTTTGTATCAGAAAAGCACAAGCATAGTGTCTGGAGACAAGAATTCATAAGAACCACAATACAAGTGTGCATGTGTTTAAAACTGGAATAGTTTAATCACTACATCACATGATCCAGAAGCAGGGGGCCTTCATGCCAGGGCATGTTGTGATGAGAATGCAACAGCTAGAAAAATGCCTTGGGAAAGAAGTTGAGATTTTGTCTAGCGGGTACTACCATTTTACAAGTTTGCCTGTAATGCTGTGAACTATAATATTTAAAGCGCCGGATTCCTTGAACACTGAATTGGTTAGAGCATGAGGCATAGTGTGCAAACTCTGCAACAGTGGACGTAGGCTTATTTGCTCTGGAACTCTGCTATTTAGCAACCCAACTCCAGTTGGCAATCATGAGGATGATGGAAGAAAGAACTGCAGAGATTAGCTCACTGGAGTTGCAACTGGGCCATAATACTCTTGCTAGCACATTTTGCAGAATGAAGGGAGCTAAGAAACACCTCAAAGTGCCCTAGATGTAGGAATGGTGGTGCAATTTCATACATTTGGTTCAGGTCTGCCTAGTTGTTGGAAATGGCCCTTTAAGCAGCGTGTTTCTCGCCAGCCTAGTATGGGATGCTTGCAGAGCATTCCCTAGCACCTCAGCTTGGTGGGCGCTCCATCTGGTTTTAATGTGCGAGGAGAGTGTTGCCTGGCCTCATCTCGCCTGTGGTTAAGGGCTTTGTTTTTCTCCCCCCAGCACCAAACTTTGGTCGGAAACGTTGCAGGCTGGGAGGAGCCCTTCTGTATTTTGCCGCTGCCTGGCAATACCGAGCATCCAAGGAACCTGAGGCCCCACCCACTGGCTCCATCAGTGCAAGCCAAGAATATTCCCCGCTCTGGACTGGAAGGACATAGACGTCCCCTGGCGCTCCTGTCTCAGGCACCAAGGCCCTGTAGAGATACAATTTGCATGGCAGATGCACCACCCTCATAAGAGTGACACGGATGGCAGCCCAAATAACTGCAAGCCAGTCACCTTCCCTGGTTCTCACACACAGGGGACCCAGGGAGTTCCCCCTGTGGAATTAGGTAGTGTGAACGGCCCCCATGTTAGCACCTACCTCAGGCCTGGGATTGCTGCATTGGTGGCTTCATGGGGAGAGTTCAAGATGGAGGCCCCCTTCTTAGGTTTTGGGACTATGCCCAAAATTACCATACCACCTCTTGTAGGTGCACAGGTGCTCCCGTGGCCACCAAGCTGCCTAAATACTCTTTTTTCCTATAAGTTCCCAAATATACTGTAATACTGCTGGCAGGAGCACAGGGGCTCTATGACCCTATGTTTTGTGGTGACTTGTGGATTTTATGTGGTTGCCTCTGAACAAGATTGCATTGCCTGAAAAGTATTCATGGTTTATGGTGAAATATGGTGACCTATGTGTTTTCCTTTCCCTAACACAACTGCTGCATCTCATGCCCTGATGTTTGCTAATGTATGTTGTTTTTAGTCTTGCATTGTCAGGAGAACTAGTAATATCTGAGGATTTGCCTTGTATGCAAAGTATTTATGATTTATGTCACCTTTGGTCTGACTTTATGTATAATATACTATATACATATATCTATATAAATATATAGATAGATATAAAGATATATATATAGATATTTATTTATATATATATATTTATAATCTTCTCTGGGGTCTCTTTTGTGGGGTGTTTATTGTGTCAATGGTGTGAGTGTGTTCCACAAATAGTTTACACGTGATCTCTGGGGATAAGCCTGACTGCTCTGTGCCAAGCTACCATGGCGTGAGCATAGATTGTCTTTGGTGTGTAACTGACTTGCCCTGACTAGAGTGGTGGGTTCTGCCTTGCTGAGCTGCAGACCCTAGTGAGCCAGAAACTGCATTTCTAACACTAGTTATGAAACAAAATACTGGGTTACCATCACTAGAATCTCAGCCAAACTGACTGGGTACACAGACTTTTTTAAAGCAAATACTCGCTTGGTTAGTTTAATGACCAGACATAGAAAGGGGATATCTAAATGCAAATTCCTTAACCTGGCCATATCACTGAGTAAGTGTTTCATAGCGACCAAATGGAAATCTCGTAAGCCTCTTAGAATACAGCTTTGACTCCAGACTTGTAGAAATGTACTGCTATTGAAAACATTAGATGCATGAGAAAAGATCAACAATAGGTTTGCGGAATTGGAGCTGATGGAGCAGATATGCTGATATAAGAGATTTCTAATGATTAATGTGTGTTTACTAATGAGAAAATTCGATGAAGAAACTAATATTTGAAAATAACGTATGTAAGCAAAAATTTGCCCACGGGGATTGGTCACCATGTGTGTTAACAAGCTACTAAATAATGAGAAAATTAATGTAAAATGTGCTAATATACCATAAATGGATGTATAACCTGTGTTTTATGTTAACTCACATTCTTAACTTAGCCAAATTTTAGGCCTGGTTTCACTGTTCCTTGCCTGCTATAACGTGGAGACGCGACAAGGCTTGCGAGGACTGGTAACCGGAGCAAAGGACCTTGAACTGCGAGTTCAGATGGCTCTGCTGGAACATTCTGCAATGTACCCGCGGACAGGAGATGATGAAGACAATTTGATACAATTATGTGTAGTGTAGGCTAAATGCACTTTCCCAGGACTTGAACAATGGAAGCACTGACCAAAAGACTGTGTGCAACAATTTTGTTACCTGAAGAGCTGGATGATGTTGTCATCAACAGAGGAACCAATCAAATTAATGGAAGTTGAATCCTGAGTAGACGTGTAGATGCGGTAAACAAAAACTACAGGTTAGAATCATAACTTCTGCTAAGGTTGACCAATTAGCAATTAGTGGGATGGACTGAAAGACTCTAATAAAAAGTCATGACAAGAGGAGAAAAATCAGAGCGGAGAGGAGAAAGTTGATGACATCAGGAGACGCTGTCCGAAGTGCTGATAATTGGGCTAACACTCTGTGAGTCTGATGCTTGCTGACTACTGATGACCTGGAGACGAAGACTGACTTGTTGCTGACCCATCTTGGATAGGTAGCTATAATAATGTGGCTGATTAAAGTGTGCCTTTTCTTCCAGGTACGAACTGCACTGTATTAAAGTAATTTTTGCCTTTAGATAGATTTTTTCTAATTAATGTTTTTCCAAATTATTTTTGCATGAAGACCCACATGCTGATGTTAATCTTGGTTAGATAGGCTGACAAGGGTGACTTTGACGGTGACTATTGACTGATGAAAATTGCTTTGCTGAATTATTATATAATGTGTTGAGAAAGTATTAGTTAAATGTTGCTTTGATTTTGTGACTCTTGGATGAATAACGTTTCTGTGATGATTAGAATAAAGCTTGATTAATGATAAAGTCGAATGAGGTTTTTGATTAGAATTGTAACCAATAGGGAATAAAACAACCATTAACAACCATTAACCTTCCCTGAGAGTGATGGTATTTATTATTAGATAGGGTTTTATTAACGTTTAATTCAGATTATGGTATTGGGTTAAGTAAGGTTTAGTTGTTTGTGTTTTATGAGGTTTAAATTTTATTTTTCTGAAATGGCAATCCTAGCAAAGATGATTTCCCCTTAAACCCAGAAATGACTTTCCCAGATCCTGGATCTTGTTAGTAAAGTTGGGTATGTTCTCTGTGTATTTTTTAAGTAGTAAGAGAGTGGTAGGTAGCGCTTGCACAAGGCTTAAGCAAATTGCAGGTGAATTGTGATGTACGTGAAGTAAACGTAGGGAGTCTGCGTACTCCAGTTGAGGTTAGTAGGAGTATGCATACTCCATAGTATGAGAGTAGGGAAGTCTTCGAACTTCACATGTGTGTGGCGCTTTGTGCTAAAAAATTATCCACGTGGCTGTTGGTGATGTATGCTTGGATGTGTTAAGGCCGATCGCTGCTCTCGAGCTGACTCAAGCTCAATTATGGAACTCTGTTTCATGTTCTGGTATTCCAAATTGCATCAGATCTACAAAACTCACTTTATGTCCTCAGTAATTCAGACACAGCACAACGTGCTAGAGGTCTTTTTCACTGTATCTAAAACCCTCAGTTTCAGGAAAATTGTATCTTACAATACAGCTAGCCGGGAGACTAAGTAGAGCCCATATTAAATTATAATGGTCAAAGGTACGATTTTTCATTCTTCCCTTCCAGTGCTGAGTACCAACAACACATCAAGTGTGAGGGACTGCATACAGCTATACATGGTTTTCACTGTAAATTAACCTTGGCGCTAAAAGACATTAGGCCCACTGCAAGAAGAGCTCTTGCACTTCAAAGACGTCATAAGGATGCAGCCTCTCCGCCTTCTCATGGCTTTGCCCTGAAATCATTAGGAAAATCCTTATTGGGCACAGGTGTATAGCTGTTTTGTCTTGTGTTTGCTACTGACATGGTACCTATCAAGTTGCATCTGCAAGCAGTATTGTGTGCTCAGAAATCTGCTTCTTTCAAAGACCTGCAACTGTTTTAGCTCACAAAAAAAGCAAATTCAGTAAAAGGCTGTAGAAGGGATTTGAAAGAAATTATCAAGTCTAAAAATATTAAATGTGAACCATGTGCACGGCTAGCACCTGTAAATAAGCACATGTCCTGTACAACAACAATGCAATGCCTCATATTTACATGTCAATAAAATATGTTTATAAGCCTAAAGTACAAGAAGTATCAGGGAATGTATTGTAAATGATTAGATAAAAACACTGCAAAACCATCATTTCTCTCAAAGTTCAGCAGTTTGTATCAGAAAAGCACAAGCATAGTGTCTAGAGACAAGAATTCATAAGAACCACAATACAAGTGTGTATGTGTTTCAAACTGGAATAGTTTAATCACTACATCACATGATCCAGAAGCAGGGGGCCTTCATGCCAGGGCATGTTGTGATGAGAATGCAACAGCTAGAAAAATGCCTTGGAAAAGAAGTTGAGATTTTGTCTAGCGGGTACTACCATTTTACAAATTTGCCTGTAATGTTGTGAACTATATTATTTAAAGCGCCGGATTCCTTGAACACTAAATTGGTTAGAGCATGAGGCATAGTGTGCACACTCTGCAACAGTGGACGTGGGCTTATTTGCTCTGGAACTCTGCTATTTAGCAACCCAACTCCAGTTGGCAATCATGGGGATGATGGAAGAAAGAACTGCAGAGATTAGCTCACTGGAGTTGCAACTGGGCCATAATACTCTTGCTAGCACATTTTGCAGAATGAAGGGAGCTAAGAAACACCTCAAAGTGCCCTGGATGTAGGAATGGTGGTGCAATTTTATACATTTGGTTCAGGTCTGCCTAGTTGTTGGAAATGGCCCTTTAAGCAGCGTGTTTCTCGCCAGCCTAGTATGGGATGCTTGCAGAGCATTCCCTAGCACCTCAGCTTGGTGGGCGCTCGATCTGGTTTTAATGTGTGTGGAGAGTGTTGCCTGGCCTCATCTCGCCTGTGGTTAAGGGCTTTGTTTTTCTCCCCCCAGCGCCACACTTTGGTCGGAAACGTTGCAGGCTGGGAGGAGCCCTTCTGTATTTTGCCGCTGCCTGGCAATACCGGGCATCCAAGGAACCTGAGGCCCCACCCACTGTCTCCATCAGTGCACGCCAAGAATATTCCCCGCTCTGGGCTGGAAGGGCATAGACGTCCCCTGGTGCTCCTGTCTCAGGCACCAAGGCCCTGTAGAGATACTATTTGCATGGCAGCTGCACCGCCCTTATAGGAGTGACACAGATGGCAGCCCAAATAACTGCAAGCCAGTCACCTTCCCTGTTTCTCACACACAGGGGACCCAGCGAGTTCCCCCTGTGGAATTAGGTAGTGTGAAAGGCCCCCATGTTAGCACCTACCTCAGGCCTGGGATTGCAGCATTGGTGGCTTCATGGGGAGAGTTCAAGATGGAGGCCCCCTTCTTAAGTTTTGGGGTTATGCCCAAAATTACCATATCACCTCTTGTAGGTACACAGGTGCTCCCTTGGCCACCAAGCTGCCTAAATACTATTTTTTTTCCTATAAGTTCCCAAATATGCTGTAATACTGCTGGCAGGAGCACAGGGGCTCTATGACCCTATGTTTTGTGGTGACTTGTGGATTTTATGTGTTTGCCTCTGAACAAGATTGCATTGCCTGAAAAGTATTCATGGTTTATGGTGAAATATGGTGACCTATGTGTTTTCCTTTCCCTAACACAACTGCTGCATCTCATGCCCTGATGTTTGCTAATGTATGTTGTTTTTAGTCTTGCAATGTCAGGAGAACTAGTAATATCTGAGGATTTGCATTGTATGCAAAGTATTTATGATTTATGTCAACTTTGGTCTGACTTTAAGTATAATATACTATATACATATATCTATATAAATATATATAAATATATATATATAGATATTTATTTATATATATATTTATAATCTTCTCTGGGGTCTCTTTTGTGGGGTGTTTATTGTGTCAATGGTGTGAGTGTGTTGCACAAATGGTTTACACGTGACCTCTGGGGATAAGCCTGACTGCTCTGTGCCAAGCTACCATGGCGTGAGCATAGATTGTCTTTGGTGTGTAACTGACTTGCCCCGACTAGAGTGGTGAGTTCTGCCTTGCTGAGCTGCATACCCTAGTGAGCCAGAAACTGCATTTCTAACACTAGTCATGAAACAAAATACTGGGTTACCATCACTAGAATCTCAGCCGAACTGACTGGGTACACAGACTTTTTGAAAGCAAGTACTTGCTTGGTAAGTTTAATGACCAGACATAGAAAAGGGATATCTAAATGCAAATTCCTTAACCTGGCCATATCACTGAGTAAGTGTTTCATAGCGACCAAATGGAAATCTCCTAAGCCTCTCAGAATAGAGCTTTGACTCCAGACTTGTAGAAATGTACTGCTATTGAAAACATTAGATGGATGAGAAAAGATCAACAATAGGTTTGCGGAATTGGGGCTGATGGAGCAGATATGCTGATATAAGAGATTTCTAATGATTAATGTGTGTTTACTAATGAGAAAATTCGATGAAGACACTAATATTTGAAAATAACGTATGTAAGCAAAAATTTGCCCACGGGGAGTGGTCACCATGTGTACTAACAAGATACTAAATAATGAGAAAATTAATGTAAAATGTACTAATATACCATAACTGGATGTATAACCTATGTTTTATGTTAACTCGCATTCTTAACTTAGCCAAATTTTAGGCCTGGTTTCACTGGGCCTTGTCTGCTATAACGTGGAGACGCAACAAGGCTTGCGAGGACTGGTAACCGGAGCAAAGGACCTTGAACTGCGAGTTCAGATGGCCTCTGCTGGAACATTCTGCAATGTACCCGCGGACAGGAGATGATGAAGACAATTTGATACAATTATGAGTAATGTGTAGGCTAAATGCACTTTTCCAGGAGTTGAACAATGGAAGCACTGACCAAAAGACTGTGTGCAACAATTTTGTTACCTGAAGAGCCGGATGATGTTGTCATCAACAGAGGAACCAATCGAATTAATGGAACTTGAATCCTGAGTAGATGTGTAGATGCGGTAAACAAAAACTGTAGGTTAGAATCATAGCTTCTGCTAAGGTTGACCAATTAGCAATTAGTGGGATGGACTGAAAGACTCTAATAAAAAGTCATGATAAGAGGAGAAAAATCAGAGCGGAGAGGAGAAAGTTGATGACGTCAGGAGACGCTGTCCGAAGTGCCGATAATTGGGCTAACACTCTGTGAGTCTGATGCTTGCTGACTACTTATGACCTGGAGACGAAGACTGACTTGTTGCTGACCCATCTTGGATAGGTAGCTATAATAATGTGGCTGATTAAAGTGTGCCTTTTCTTCCAGGTACAAACTGTGCTGTTTTGAAGTAATTTTTGCCTTTAGATAGATTTTTTCTAATTAATGTTTTTCCAAATTGTTTTTGCATGAAGACCCACATGCTGATGTTAATCTTGGTTAGATAGGCTGACAAGGGTGACTTTGACGGTGACTATTGACTGACGAAAATTGCTTTGCTGAATTATTATATAATGTGTTGAGAAAGTATTAGTTTAATGTTACTTTGATTTTGTGACTCTTGGATGAATAACATTTCTGTGATGATTAGAATAAAGCTTTATTAATGATAAAGTCGAATAAGGTTTTTGATTAGAATTGTAACCAATAGGGAATAAAACAACCATTAACAACCATTAACCTTCCCTGAGAGCGATGGTATTTATTATTAGATAGGGTTTCATTAACATTTAATTCAGATTATGGTATTAGTTTAAGTATGGTTTAGTTGTTTGTGTTTTATGAGGTTTGAATTTTATTTTTCTGAAATGCCAATCCTAGCAAAGATGATTTCCCCTTAAACCCAGAAATGACTTTCCCAGATCCTGGATCTTGTTAGTAAAGTTGGGTATGTTCTCTGCGTTTTTTTGAAGTACTAAGAGAGTGGTAGGTAGCGCTTGCACAAGGCTTAAGCAAATTGCAGGTGAATTGTGATGTACGTGAAGTAAACGTAGGGAGTCTGCGTACTCCAGTTTAGTTTAGTAGGAGTATGCGTACTCCATAGTATGAGAGTAGGGAAGTCTTCGAACTTCACATGTGTGTGGCTCTTTGTGCTAAAAAATTATCCACGTGGCTGTTGGTGATGTACGGACCCTGCATGGTCTAAGACTCCGGAGTATATTGCCAAGTGTAGGAGACACTTGGTTATATGTTGTAATCTGTCTGGTTTAATAGGTTGATCGGGCGTGATAACAAGTCAGTGTGCGATAATTGAGCAAAAGAAGTTTTGACTGAGATTTGACAAGTCCTATGTGCACCAGGACAGGCCCATTGATCAGTTGAGAGTAACATTTGCGGGTCGAATTTTGCTTGCGAATGTGGGGGACTGAGAAAGAGGAATAGCTAAATGAGCCAAAAGTAAGGTCCCTGAAGGGATTGTGTCCCTTCCTGTAGTAAACCAGCAGGTGTGTTTTAGTTACTGGTTGGTAAAGATGCTTGCAAATAAATTGTATTAGTTGAGTGAATCGAGTCAAGGAGGAGAAGCCGCAAGACTTTGTCAGCCGCTGTATGTTAGTGTGAAGTCAGAGTGTGCCGCGCTGGGATAGGTTGGTTAATAGGAAGAGCCGTGACCGGATTGGCAGCCGTCCGTAATAGGCAATTGGTCGAGTAAACGGGTGAAGGGAATCTTGGGAGTCAAAGTCATTTCATTTATTGAATCAAAACGTAAACAAAAACAGGCAAAATTACGTTTTTCAAGGCATTTAACAGTGCAATGAGGGGCGATACTTACATTAAGGCATCAGTGAGGGAGCCAACACCCCCAAAGGATTCTCCAGCTTATTTTGTGATGGCAGAGTTAGGTGTAGCACTGTGTCTTTAGTTGAAGCAATTGAGCAAATTGACAACAAATCAAGGGACTTTAGTGTTTCCGGAACATGGAACATTTAATTTGAAAATTTTGGATCAATTACGAATGTCACTATATGATATGAAGCCGTTGCCAAGGCTTTAGCAGTCTGGGACCTAGTGGCCAGACAGCAGCAGGAGTTGAAATTTAATAGAAGAATGAAGAAAGTGGAAAAATCATTAGCAGAAGCTAGATGGAATTGGGAACAGAAGAGGTGGAAGATGGCCACTATGTAGGAGATTAAAATGTTCCCTGCAATTACAGAGGGGGATGAGGCAGAAAAAGGAGATAGTGCTAAGGAAGAAGAGAGTGGAGGAAAGAAGAAAAGGAAAAAGTCCTATGTAGATGATGATGATTCAGATGGTGAGGATCTCATTACGCAGTTGTTAAGAGACAGACCGCCTCCTTCAATGACTTATGCAGGTTGTCCGGGTACTAATGCTACTGCCCCTACAGCTACTCCTGCACAATCCCAGGGAGCTGGAGAAGCTGTACTGGCAGAAGGCAAACAATTGCAAGGGGTAGTACAGTGTACACCTATTGCAGGAACTAATACTGTAGTTCAGGCACAGATGCATCCACCTTCAGTACAGAGAATGTATCCAGACGTACCAGTTCTTGAGACTGTTTCAAATATCATGATGCCGAGGGAGCAGGTGCTTCCAAAGCCAATATTGATACAGACAGCCCCAACACCAATGGTGCTACCTTCAGCCCAAGCACAGGGTTTGCCAAAGTTTACATCCACTGACAGGGACACAAACTGATCTCACACCAGTTATGAACCAGGCAATGGGAGTGCCACCCACACACTAGAGCAGTCCCGGATGCAATATCACTACTGATTACTGTTGGTTCAGCAGTACCTTTATATGCACAGAAGAAATCAGAGACAGGAGAGCAGAATGGTATTTCACAGAGTCTTGTGAGAAGGGGAGTGGGAGATTCTATGCAATTGACATTGTCTACAGGACAGGTTTACAACAAACCTAGACCTTCTATGGGTTTTAGTCCTCTTGTAGCATTACCAGATGCAGTAAATGTCTCAAATGCAAGTCAGAGTCTGAGACTTCTGACACCACAAGCTTCGGGTGCAGTGGCGTAACAGTTACCAGCCCCGAATGCAAATAACATCTCATTGCAAGGGCTAATAGCTCAACAGTTGAATAATTGGCTAGATAGTCTAAATACTCCTCTGAACATATCAAAAGTTGAAGATCAGTTAAATTGAGTGGGATTAAATATAGAAGCCAATGAGTTAGTTGAGGGAACAATAGGACTAAACCGACTAGAGTTTTCTACGGAGGAAGAGCTGAGATATTTATGCCCGGGAATTACAAAAGAGGTGGGGATAGTACATCAGAAGCTAGCGGATTTAGCAGAGAAACATGACATTGATTTTAAATTGATGAAGCATCTGAGACGAAGTAACAGATTAGATTTTTTGGCAAAGGATTTTGAACACATGAGATCAGCTGGGATGAAAGCACATGTGAGAGATCTGCTGCAGAGTGCACAGATCTGGGGAGCATTAGAAAAATGGAAAGGCAGATGGACGAAGAAAAAAGAGAAACGAAAGCGAGATTCCCAAGAAGGGGCAGAAGGAGTTGACAAAGGGGAATCAGTTAAAATGCTTCCAATGTGGGAAATCCCAAGGGGTCAATTTGTTCATGTCCCGTGGCACAGGATTGACATACTATCTTTTATGAATGATTATCCCAAATTAAGGGAGAAGCCAGTTGAGTGGTATCGACAGACTGAGAGATTTGTGAAACTCTCTAAATGTTTGTGGGAAGACTTAAACACATTACTGGAGATAGTTGTTCCAGCTGACCTATGGGTCAAATGTAAGGGAGCAGTAGACTGGCCAACAAGTGAACCAGAGAGAGACAATGTTACAGGTGCACCACCATCCGAGGTAATGAAGAATTATTATAAGGTGATTGAGTTTTTGAAGACTAGAATCTCTTCTAAAAACATTGATTGGCAGCGGATTGATAGAACAGTCCAGGAGTCTAAAGAATCAATACATACTTACTACGAGAGATTGTTGAAAGCTTCCAAGGAATACAGTGGTAAGGAAGCTATTGAGCCAAAAGACATGTTGCATTTTGTGTTCAGATTTGTCGAAGGATTGAGACCAGAATTGGGGCAGGTGAATATGAGTCATTTAATTTGCTGGCAGGCAAAACCGATTGACGAGGTATTGCAATATGCTAAATATTGTAGTGATGAGATTGAGTTGAAACAAAAGAAATTGACGGAGAAAGCAATGGTGATGCAGATTAAGGCAGCCCAAACAGGAGCGCAAGGAGCTTTAGTACCACCGATGCAGTTGCAATAGAGAGCTGTTATGTTTCAACCTCAAGTAAGGGCCAGAGGGCGAGGAACGGATGTGATGCGTTGTCCAGATTTAGGAACTGTAGTAGTTCAGAATGATGTGCAGGGTATGAAAAGGATGTTACGGTGTCATTTGTGCGGAAACATGGGACACTGAGCGGGAGTGCCCATTGATAGTGCAGGATGGAGTGGTTCAGCAAGGTGACACCAGTACAATTCAAACTGTGAAGGCCCTGAAAATGAGGGCCATAGTTCCTAAAGATCAGAGTCGGGGACAAAATTACTTGCCCGTATAGCATATGCAGGTGTCTCATGCACAATTTGCTCCATTAACACCGGTACAGCAGCAGGTTTCTATGGTACCTAGACAGCAAATGCAAATACCCCAAGCACAATTGGAAACAGCAACAGGTTATGCTTACTCAACAAGTCACAGGTCAAAGGCAAGACAATAGTAATAACACAGTAAATCAGTTCCCATTTCACAATGAGGATGAAATAAACGAGGAATGGATGAGTGACGATTCAGATGAAGGAGCCTGTATACTTGCTGCTTCCCTAGAAGTAGATCAGAGAGGACCTTTTGTGAAAGGAAAGGTGATGGGTCACAAGTTCTCATTCTTGGTTGATACTGGAGCTACGTGCTCTACAGTAAGAAGCAAAGAAGTACCGAATTTGCCTCTTTCAGGCAGGACAGTTCAGGTTGTGGGAGTACAGAATAGGCAGTTGACAATCACCATCACGGAACCAGTGCATGTTGAAATTGGAAATTACGTGGGATTGCATAGATTTGTGGTGTGTGATTCAAGTCCCTTGTCCTTATTAGGCAGAAATTTGTTGCGCAAAACCAAATGCTCTATAAATTGTACAGACGCAGGGATAGAAGTCCAAACAAATAGTGATGATGAAGAAGAGCAGGTGTTAGCAATGGTATTCAATGATGCCTATAAAGAATATCCATTGATTGAAATTTTCCCCATCTTCACTATGAAAGAGTTACATGCCTATTTGCAGGGACTTGACAGGAAAGGAAGTGGGTCTGATTAAGGGAGTGGAACCAATCAAAATCACTTTGAAGCCAAATGTTCACTTCCCGCAGCTACCTCAGTATAACATGGCGCAGAATGTGTTGATGAAAGAGGCACAGATAATCGGATACTTTTTAAAACAAGGAGTTGTAAAGGAAGTGTTGAGCAGCCCATGTAATTCACCGATAATGGGCTTGAAAAAGCCATGGGGAAAGGTACGACTTGTGCAGGATTTGCGAAAAGTGAATGACATGGTCGTTAAATGCTGTCCGATTTTACCCAATCCAGCAGTGATTCTGTTTCAGATTCCATACAATGCGGAGTGCTTCACAGTGGTTGATTTGTCACAAGCTTTCTTTTCCATACCACTTCATGAGGATAGTCAGTTTCTTTTCAGTTTCAAATTCTTAGATAAAGTCTATAGCTGGTGTAGACTTCCACAAGGGTACACGGAGTCACCATCCCTGTTCAATCAGATTTTGAAAAAGAATCTGGAGTCATTGGAATTACCTTGCCAATCGACTCTTGCACAGTACATTGATGATTTATTGATTGCATCCAAAACAAGGGACGAGAGTAAGCATGACTCAATTGCCCTATTGAATCATTTGGGAGAATTTGGACATAAAGGGGGTCATTCCGACCCCGGCGGGCGGCG
The DNA here is from genome assembly GCF_031143425.1 of Pleurodeles waltl. NCBI lineage: Eukaryota > Metazoa > Chordata > Amphibia > Caudata > Salamandridae > Pleurodeles > Pleurodeles waltl. The sequence goes on from NC_090440.1 coordinate 1,553,049,481, forward strand.
GGCGCTGCCCGCCAGGCGGAAACCGCCCAAACACCGCCCGCGGTCAAATGACCGCGGGGACCATTACAACTTTCCCGCTGGGCCGGCGGGCGATCTTCAAAAGATCGCCCGCCGGCCCAGCGGGAAAGCCCCTGCAAAGAGGAAGCCGGCTCCGAATGGAGCCGGCGGATTTGCAGGGGTGCGACGGGTGCAGTGGCACCCGTCGCGATTTTCAGTGTCTGCAAAGCAGACACTGAAAATCATTATGGGGCCCTGTTAGGGGGCCCCTGCACTGCCCATGCCAGTGGCATGGGCAGTGCAGGGGCCCCACGACACCCGTTCCCGCCAGCCTCTTCCTGGCGGTGTACACCGCCAGGAAGAGGCTGGCGGGAAGGGGGTCGGAATCCCCATGGCGGCGCTGCATGCAGCGCCACCATAGAGGATTCCCCCAGCCGGACTCGGCTGGGCGACCGCGGCTTCACAGCCGCAGTCGGAATACCTGATGTAGCACCGCCAGCCTGTTGGCGGTGCTACATCCATCCTCCACCCTGGCGGTCTATGACCGGCAGGGTCGTAATGAGGCCCAAAGTCTCACCTGTGAAGTTACAGTACTGTCAAAGGTCAGTCAAATATTTGGGACATCAAATTGAGAAAGGGCTGAGAAGAATCTCCAGAGAAAGGATAACAATGATTCTGCAGAGAAGTCCCCGACTTCCCAAAAGGATTTTCAAATGTTTCTGGGAATGGTGGGATACTGTAGACAGTGGATTCTGAATTTTACTGAGATAGCCAAACCCTTACAGCAGTTGACCCACAAGGGAGTTACAGACCCTATTATCCTAGATGGGGATCAGATGAAGGCATTCACTGAATTGAGAGAGAGTTTGTGCAGAGCTCCAGCATTGGGAATGCCTGATTACACAAAGCCTTTCACATTGTTCTGTCATGAATGTGATGCTTGTTCTTTGTCTGTTTTGACACAAGTCCATGGAGGTGCTTATCGCCCAATAGCTTATTTTTCAGCTACCTTGGACCCGGTTGCAGCAGCTTTACCAGGTTGTCTGTGAGCAGTAGCCGCACTTGGTCAAAGTCTTTCCCAATGCGAAGGGGTAGTCATGGGATACCCTGTGACGGTAATGGTGTCACGTTCTGTTGAGATTTTACTGACAAGGATGAAAACACAATATTTGAGGGGGCAAGACCGAAAAGGTATGAGACGAGCATCCTGGGTGCTCCAAATGTAACATTGAAAAGATGTACAGTGTTGAATCCAGCAGCACTAATTGAGAAAGAGGAAGATATTGAGCATGATTGTCTTGAGGTGACTGAATTGTGCACAAAGCCGAGGCCTGACATTAGAGACACTCGGTTAGAAGAAAATGATCACATTTTCTTTGTTGATGGTTCATGTCTCAGAGATGGGACCGGTACCTTGAGAGTAGGATATGCTGTATGCACCATTATGGGTACCTTGGAGGCTTCATGGCTTCCAGGAGTGTATTCTGCTCAAGTGGCAGAACTAGTAGCTCTGAGTTGCTATGTCTCTGCAAGATTACGAGTCACAATTTACACTGATAGTCAATATGGATTTGGAATTGTTCATGATTTCGGTCAATTGTGGTCACAGCAAGGCTTTATGACCTCAACTGGAACACCAGTGAGAAATGGACACCGGATAAAAGAGTTGTTGTACGCAATTCAGTTACCTGAAGAAATTGCTGTAGTAAAATGCAGTGCACATCAAAAGACGCAAGATTACATTTCTTTAGGAAATGGGTATGCAGATCAAGTTGCAAGGTTTTGTGCATTGAACTGTATATCATTCGAGGATAAGTGGGAACTAATGCCAGAGGAAGAAACAAATTGTGCAAGTTTTACTTTGAAAATAATTGACACTTTAGAAGAGTTCAAAACATTGCAAGAAAATGTGAACAAGGAAGAGAAAAAGCTGTGGTTGAAGTTAAAATGTGTACAAAGACCAGATGAAATTTGGGTTTCTGAGGAGGGGCAGATGGTGCTGCCAAATAGTTTATTGACTTAGATGGCCGGCTACTGCCATGGTCAGGGACACATTGGAAGAGATGCCATGGTCAGGTTGCTCAAAGTTGAATGGTTTAATCCAAAATTCAGGCAAGCAGCAGAAGCAGTATGCCATAGATTGTTTCAAATTAATGTTTTTCCAAATTATTTTTGCATGAAGACCCACATGCAGATGCTAATCTTGGTTAGGTAGTCTGACAAGGGTGACTTTGACGGTAAAAATTGACTGACGAAAATTGCTTTGCTGAATTATTATATAATGTGTTGAGAAAGTATTAGTTTAATGTTGCTTTGATTTCATGACTCTTGTATGAATAACATTTCTGTGATGATTAATAAAGCTTGATTAATGATAAAGTCGAAAAAGGTTTTTGATTAGAATTGTAACCAATAAGGAATAAAACAACCATTAACCTTCCCTGAGAGTGATGGTATTTATTATTATATAGGGTTTCATTAACGTTTAATTAGATTTTAGTGGCATTGATGGTTCAGTGGTCTACCGCATTGCTAGGATACTCCATGCGATCCAAAAGATTCATCGACCTATAAGCGTCTCCTTGTAAGTTTATTTACTAATGACCAGGTACGCTAGCAGGGCTAATATATTCTAATTTGGCAAGGAAGAAAGCTGACAACAATTTTCTGTAGTTTGGGTGACCACCTGGTTCCAGGTCATTATGGACAATTTCTCCTGTCAAACTTTACACCTACAAATTATTAATTTCAGGTGTGTTAGTCTAATTATTTCAATGGATTCAAACCAAGACTAAAGCACCCTGAATGCATTGGGTGGTTTGCTACTCTTACTTTGCAGACTTTACATCGGAGTTCATTACTTTGCAGAAGTTACATTGGAAGTTTACATTGCAGGTCAGTTTTCAGCCTTTTATTTTGCAAGTCTTTACACCACAGTTACATTTATTAACCTATTTAAAAGACCTAACATTATCATAACATATGTGTATAAGTATATATTTGTATATGCAAGCATTCACATCTTTATAGGGGTGTGAGAAATTTGCATAGTTTACCTTTGTTTCAGCTGGATTATGCAAAATTACACATAAAGGCTCAAAATGCAAATTCATATTTTAAAGCTATAGTTTAGGGGAAACTCCATCCTTGAATTATTTTAGACACAAGGACACCTTATGCACACACAAAGATAGTGTTGTGAATAGTCTCTTGTGTTCTGTTGTTCCAGTGTGTTTGCGTAATGCCTTACTACAAATGTCATGCTGGTAAGAAATGTTTACAGCGAATAGCATGTAATTACGTGAAGTGGTGTAATGGCGTATTTCGGAATTGCAAGGTTCCTGAAATTACCCTTATGCCCACATAATTAAATTTTATCCAGGCTTAATCATTCTATAGCTCTCTCTCATTGCGGAGGCCGAGAAAAAGAAGGGGGGTCCTAAAAAACAATTTTCCAATGCAGTTTTCAGGGAGATATTTGAAAAGTTCTACAGGCAAAACAGTTCCATGGAATTACACCAAATTTGGCCGAAAGTTAGATCTTGTTCCAGAAAACATGCTTTCTGTGATTTGATGTCATTCCATTCAATAAGGTTTAAGAAATGAAGCTTTATAAGATTTGTATATCTGACCAATTAGTCAAAAAATTCATGTAATTCTATTGACTGAGGGGGCTTACTCAGAGCTAGGACTCTGATTGGCCTGCTGCAACATTAAAACAAATGATGCAGCAACCATTACAGGTCTCAGGGGCTTAGTCCTCTGTCCTGACAAAGGTTTAAAAACACAATATAGGGGGAGGGTTAGGATATCCTGCCCCCTAGACCTTGTGGGGGGGATCCCAGAGGGACACCCCTGGGGCCAAAATTTAAAAAATAAAATTGTGCTGGATTGGCAGGTGCCATAGTTTCTTTGTTGAAATGATCCCTGGGGTGGGCTAGAGCCAAGGGCAAACCATATATTTTTTTTAATAAAACATGGGGAGGGGAATGTGCATGGTGGACCTGCTTCCTCAATTGATTATGACCCCTGGGACCCCATCTCCTAGGGACCCCATATTACTAAAAGGGGAGAGGATGCATGCCCCCCTTCTGTGTGCCTCAATGAGGCCCTGGGAACTCCATTTTATTGTAATATGGGGAGGAGAGCATGCAGCCCCCCCCACCCCAAAGATTGGCCCTGGGGCCATCTAAGCAGGGTCCCAGAGACCCAATCCCAGGGACATTTTGTATTTTCTACCTGGTAGAGTTCCGGCACACCCTGCCAACACTCTCCAGTACAGAAAACAGAACTTTGCTCCCGCCTGGATGGGGGCAAGGGAATGATGCCAGCTCCAAATAGCACCCAGTACCTGTCACTAGCAGGGAGCTGGCATGGCGGGGGTCCCTGGTTCTCCCACTGTGGTCCCAAATGAAAATTAAAGATGTCAGTGTTATGTGTGGACACCGAAACACCAACATTAAAAAATAGCATATGAGCAGTAGCTGCTGCTCATTTATCATTCACTGGCCCTTGCAAGGAGTTTTTAAAATATCTTGTTTGGATCGTGGTGTGTTTCTAGAATGAGCCGGGACACCACCAAACCTACTTTTTATGTTGGAGGGGGGCTGCCGTGAGTCTAGCAGCCCCCCCAGCAACATTGAAAAAAACAGTAAGTGTCCTGGGCCATGTAATCAGCAACCCCAGGAAAGTTAACCATATTTTTAAAGCATTCCGAATTGGAGCTTTGTTCTTTTCTGCTGGAGTGTAAACCCCCCTTGTGGTTGGTTGTATAGCTGCACTTGCACCTTGAAAATTGTTTTTTTTAAAACCTCAAAAACATGATGGTTTTTTAAATAAAGCTTTATCACCATTTTTATGACAATCACTTTTATTAAACATTTATTAAATACGTGCGCCCTTACCATGCACTGCTTATGACCCCACATGTTACATCACTCATGACATGTTCTATAACATCATTGATAATATGACTCCGACACTTGAAATTACATCATTAATGACAACATCGTCCATGGCAGAGGTGAGAGTTCTATTTATTTTAGGGCATGAGTTATAATTACTTGAGCTAACTATAACTGTTGAATGTGAGTGGTTTTGTTAGTTTAAAACAATATATTTGAAGTTACATTTTCACAAAACTATAATGTCCCTCTAATTATTTCAGTAAAAGATATATACTGCACACATACACACATACATACACACACACACACAAAACTATATATCCACAAATGCATTTTCCATAGACTTTTGTTTTGCACTTAGCACAAAAATGGCTGAAAGGATTTCCATGAAATTGGCAGGATTATACATTATGGTCTTCTTGGGTACTACAGATAAGTAGGGTGAGTATCGTTCAAGCTATAAGGCTTTAAACTTACTGATATTTGCTGTTGCTGAGCTTCATGAAAATGTGAGGTATTTCTTGAAACGTCTGCTGTACATAGTGATGACAGGCCATTATGGCCCTCATTACAACCCTGGCGGTCGGTGATAAAGCAGCGGTAACACCACCAGCAGCCCAGCTGTAAAAAATGTGGAATCATGACCACAGCGGAAACCGCCAACACAAACAGCCACTTTAACACACTGACTGCCACGGCGGTAGCAATAAACACAGTGGCAGTAACCGCCAATAGCCAGGCGGAAGACAATGTACCGCCGACTGCATTACAACACGCCTATCCGCCACCTTTTCCGGGGCGGTACCAACGCCATCAAAAGCACAGCGGAAACGGTACTCAGAAGGGAAACGACTCACCTCTCGACACTCATGGAAGAACCACCACACCAAGGAGCCTGAACTGCAGGTGTTCCCCATGCTGGTCTACCTTCTCATACACCAGGAACACGAACGCTGGCGAAGGCGACCACGGTGAGTACTGCACCTACCACACAAGGGAGGGGAGGAGGAAAAAGAGGGTGACACACACACGCAACACCCCCACCCCCAACATCATACACACAAACAGATGCAACAACATTACATATTCACCCCGTAACCCTCAGGAATAACACAAGGACAAAAGGAAAGAGTAAAATTGGTGTAATATTATACATTTTGAGAAATATGTTCTTAAAACAATAAACAGTATGTACAATATATAGAATATATACAAAAGGAGAAGCCCACTCCAAAATGTCCGTGGCCCACTGGGCCAAAACACATAGGCCAAGGCCACACTTGACTCCTGCCTCAATACGGAGAGAACACTTCAGGGGCATCAGGTCGAAAACACACAGGCACCTCGGGGGACGGGGAATGGGGGGCACCTCAGCCGGAAGATGGTACAACTCCACTGGCCTGGAGGGGCTCCATGCCCACTTCTTGGTCCTGGGGAATGCAAGGCCACAGTCTCTCAAGTGGGTGGTTTGCTCACTGCTTGGTCCTGGGGAGTGCAAGGCCCCAGTCTCTCAAGTGGGTGGTTTGCCCACTGCTTGGCCCTGGGGAGTGCAAAGCCACAGTCTCTCAAGTGGGTGGTTTGCCCACTGCTTGGTCCAGGCCCCCTCCAGAACCAGTGGAAGAAGCCATCCACTCACTGCTTCCTTGCCAGGATGAAGCACACTGGGCACAAGTGATGCCCACTAACAATATTGGGTTGCAGTGCATCTGAGCTTGCCCATCATTGAACATACCCTGCCATGTTCGCCCTGGCCTAGGAGCACCCACAGCCCACATCTCCCACCAAGGTAATACCTTAACGCACGGAAAGTCATGATTCTGAATCTGTACTCACCCCCTTGTGGCTGCTGTGATGCCTTCAAGCGCCCATCCAACTCCGGATAGGCCACCGCCAGGATGCGGAACATCAGGGGCGTCAGGGTACAACGGGCACCCCTTCCTCTTTGGGAGGCCAGCCCCAGCTGGGCATCCGTCATCTTCCTTGCCCAGTGGCGCAGGTCCTTTTACCGTTTGTGGCAGTGGGTGCTCTGCCTGTCAAAGACCCCCAGGGTCCGCACCTCCTTGGTGATGGCACGTCAAATACCCTTTTTCGGATGGGCGCTGACCTGCAGGAAAAAAACAGCAAAAAAGGTATTAGTCATACCGTCTGGACTGTTCTATTCATGGCCCCTTATATCCCCCCATCCACTTACACACATACATTGGCCACCATATCTGCAGCACTCTGCCCAGGACCCCTCAGACCCCCCCCACACGGAGCTTACACATACAGCAATCCATACATTCATGGCCCACACATCATGCTCACAGTGTACTTGTTTGTCTGAAGGACCATAGAGTAAAGTGTACTGGGGTAGGACCCCATCCACCAATCTCTCCAACTCCTTAGAAGTGAAGGCAGGGGCCCTTTCCGCAGACACTCGAGCCATTGTTGCTTCCAGACACCGGTCACAGCAGCACTTGCAGTGTAGGTCCTCTCCTGTTGAAGGTCAGGTAGCAAGTGAGTTAACCGATAGAAAATGGCGGTCATGTCCGCAGCGGTGCGTACCGTCACCACCAGCATACATCGTTATTGGCTCCTGGAATCCATAGGGCCCAATGATAACCATTGCGATGCTGCGCGGCGGTCGTCGACCGCAACAGCGCACAATGCCAGAGGAATTACCTCATTTACACTTGTCTCTCCTCACAGGTCAGGCAGCCGCCATTTCAAGGGGGCACAGGCCATGGCACCTAACTGCGTCACAGCAGACATTGGCACATCAACTGACTTACAAGCTCATATACTATTTCCGTAAAGGAAAAATTGCATATTAATTTTGACATATGTGTGAATATGACCTTCTGCTCACCGTTTTTCACCCTGGAGTTCAACCGCTGAGGATGAATAGGAGATGGAGACATCCCCCGTGTACAGACCCCTAGTGGACCTGGTGACAATGGGGGACAGGCACATTATCCAGACCTACAGACTTGATAGGGCCACAATCCAAGAACTGTGTGCCCAATTGGAGCCAGACCTGATTTCAGCTATCCGCCACCCCACAGGTATCCCCTCAATAGTGCAGGTCCTATCAGTGCTCCATTTCATTGCAAGTGGTTCCTTCCAAGCGACAGTGGCCATGGCATCAGGATTGTCACAGCCTACGTTCTCAAACGTGCTGACCAGAGTGTTGTCTGCCCTGCTGAAACACATGTGCAGCTACATCGTATTTCCCCAGGTGGAGGATTTGACCACAGTGAAGGCTGACTTCTCTGCACTGGGACATATCCCCAACATCATTGGTGCCATTGATGGTACACATATTGCATTTGTCCCCCCCCCAGAGAAATGAACATGTGTTCAGAAATAGGAAAAGCTTTCACTCTCTGAATGTGCAAATGCTGTGTTTGGCGGATCAGTACATCTCCCAGGTCAATGCCAAGTATCCTGGCTCTGTGCATGATGCCTTTATCTTGAGGAATAGCAGCATCCCATATGTGATGTCTCAACTCCTGAGGAGCCGGGTGTGGCTAATAGGTGAGCCCATGGTTCCCACCCAGATGATGTAGGTATATGGGTGTGGGTTTGGCCCTAAGGGTGAGTGTGTGGCTAACAAGTATCCCTCGTATATTGGCAGGTGACTCTGGTTACCCCAACCTCTCATGGCTACTGACCCCAGGGAGGAATGCCAGGACAAGGGCAGAGGGACGTTACAATGAGGACCCTTGGGTGAACAAGGAGGATCATTGAGAGAACCTTTGACCTCCTGAAGGCCAGATTTTGGTGCCTCCATCTGACAGGTACTACCCTGTACTACCCATCCAAGAAGGTGTGCCAGATCATCATTGCATGTTGCATGTCGCACAACCTGGCCTTGAGATGCCAGGTGCCTTTTCTGCAGGAGGATGAGCCCTGGGATGGTCGCGTGGCAGCAGTGGAGCCTGTGGACAGTGACGAAGAGGAGACACAGGAACAAGATGTGGACAATAAAACTACACTAATTCAACAGTAATCCCAGTGACACACAGGTAACACACTGTAACTTCACCTTCCATTGCAGTTTTGTGTTTGACATTGAACATGGCAGCCTGATTTCCTTATTTCTATGGCCACTTACTGTACCCTCTGGCATCTCTATTTTCAGATCTCTGTGCCCCACTCTGGCTCCTGGTGTGTTTACTGCTGCCCACTACAGGTCATACCTATGTAACTATTACAGTACATTTGAATTGCAGTGTTTACAGTTTGTGAAACTAATGCATTTGTCAAAAAATTTACAGACTCCATATTTGATTTTGTTACAAGGGTGTTTTTTCTGTGATAATAAGTGTAGGGGGTATTGCAATGGGCTGGGTTGCTGATGGAGGAAAGGCCAGGGAAGAGTCTATTCTCTTTGTATCACAGGTGCATTGTCCAAGGGGGCATAGGAAGGGGAGCAATGGCAGTTCAAGGTGGAGAGGGTGACAGAGTGGGACAGAAAGATCACAATCAGGAGAGTCTTATTTCCTGGCGGAGGTCTTGGCAATGATCTCTGGCTTCTGCCTGGATCGCGGAGACAGTTTGCGGGGTGGTTCTCCTTCTGCAGGGGGTGGGGTGCTGGTGGCCTGTTGTTCCTGTGGCAGGGCCTCCTTTCCACTAGCATCAGCAGAGGTGGAGGTCTGTTCTTCGTTTTGGCTAGTGCCAGGGGGCCGTTGGTGTGCCACTGCCTCCCTCATGGTGTTGGCCATGTCTGCCAGCACCCATGCAATAGTGACCAGGGTTGTGTGGATGTCCCTCGGGTCCTCCCTGATCCCCAGGTACTGTCCCTCCTGCAGCCACTAGGTTTCCTGCAGCATGGCCAGTATCTGGCCCATGGTCTCCTGGGAATGGTGGTATGCTCCCAGGATGTTGGTGAGTGCCTCGTGGAGAGTTGGTTCCCTGGGCATGTCCTCCCCTTGTCGCACAGCAGTCCTCCCAGCTTCCCTGTTGTCCTGTACCTCTGTCCCCTGAACCGTGTGCCCACTGCCACTGACCCCAGGTCCCTGATCGGCCTGTCTTAGTGAGGTTGCCTGGGGTCCATGTAGTGGTGGGCACACTGCTGATTGAGGTCTCCTGGGGACAGAAAGATGGGCCCGCTGGGTTGGTGCTGTGGTGGTGTTTCATTAGGGGGGAGGCTCTGTGGTGGGTTGGGACTGTGCCTAGGTCACCGACTGTCCAGAGGTCCCTGATGGGCCAGGTTGGTCATTGTGATCCAGGTGTGCAGAGCTGCTGTCATCACTGTGGGACTCTTCAGAGGGGGGACTGGATGTGGCTGGCACCTCCTCTCCGGTGACGTTGAGTGGGGGTCCAGTGGGGATGTAAATGCAGTGTTTTTGTATCTGTGTGTGCCATCTTGTGCATGGATATGTTTCCCTCTATGGTTGTTATTAGCAAGGCAGCTTTGGCTTGTGTGAGTTGTGCTTGGTTTGGCTAAGTGATTGTCACTATTGTGCATGCTGTGGTGATGGGTGTCCATGCAGGTCTGTGATGGGGGTCCATACATTGGTGTTGCATGCAGGGCTTGCTATTGGGATGGGTGGGTTGTGATGGTGGGGTATATGTGAGGTGGTGGGGTGATGGGGGTGAGGGTAGGGGTTGTTGTTTGTGATGGGATGCAGGTAGGGTGGGGTATAAAGTAGTAAATATTTCATTTACCAGAGTCCAGTCCTCCTGTTACTCCTGCCATGCCCTTAGGATGCAGTATTGTCAAGACTTGCTCCTCCCATGTTGTTAGTTGTGGGAGAAGAAGTGGGGTTCCACCGCCAGTCTTCTGTACTGCTATCTGGTGTCTTGCTACCACGGAACGTACCTTCCCCCGTAGGTTGTTCCACCTCTTCCTGATGTCATCCCTTGTTATTGGGTGCTGTCCCACGGCGTTGACCCTGTCCACAACTCTCTGCCATAGCTCCATCTTCCTAGCAATGGACGTCTGCTGCACTTGTGATCTGAATAGCTGTGGCTCCACCCGGATGATTTCCTCCACCATGACCCTTAGCTCCTCCTCAGAGAACCTGGGGTGTTGTTGCGTTGCCATGGGTGTATTGTGAGTGGTGTGGGTGAGGGTGTGTGGGTTTTCTTTGTTGGGGTGTGTGATGTAGGGTTCGTGGATGGTGTATAGGTGATGATGGTGTATGTCTGTGGTCTTGTCTGTGGTCTTGCTATCTCTCTTGTGGCACTTGTTTGTATTGGTAAAGCGTTGTGGGTAATGTGGGTGTGTGTTTTATAGTGGTGTGGGTGTGTGGGTGTGGTGTGTGTATGTGTGTCAGGTGTGTATAGTTTGAATTGTCCAATGTGGTGTTGTTTTGTTAGTGTGTGTGTATTTTGAGCGCAGTGGTGTGTACCACCAATGGTTTACCATGGTTGAATGATCGCCGCGGTGATTCGTGGGTCATGATGCTGTGGGCGTATTTCTGTTGGCATAACGGTGTGGGTTTCGGTACTGCCATTTTATCACTGACCTTTGGACTGGCGTACTTGTGTGTGTCTGTATAGTGGCGGATTTCTATGTGTGGGTCATAACACAGGTAGCAGTATACCGCTGAGGTCACAGTATGTTGGCGGCAGTCAGCATGGCGGTAAGTGCTGTTGTAATGAGGGCCTATTTGATTGGCTAATGACTGCCTTTACAAAAATTAAAGGCAGCCATGTTGTTTTCAGTACACTTTGGCTATGTTCTCCATTTAAATATAGACAACTATTAGGTTTGATATTTTCCCTATCTATTACCACTTTATCAAAGTGGAAATAGATAGAGAAAATTATTTATAAGTTTCTGTATATTTTTTTACAAAATATACAGAGTACCGTGGTACTTTCTATGAAGTACTACAGTACTTAAAATAAATGAAAATCATGTTAAAAATTTTAAATATACTGTACTACAGTATAACTTATATGTTATAATGTATTTTCAATTTTTTACACACTTAGGGACTGATTGGTGGGAGATGGCTTACCCCGTCACAAAGGTGACAAATATCCCGTTTGCCAAATTGTAAATCCCATTGGCTATAATGGAATTTAGATTTTGGCGGACGGGATATTTGTCACCTTTGTGAGGGACTAACCTATTCACTGAGTTCTAAACGAGGCCCTAATTCATTATAAAAATGTCTATGGAGTAGTGTGGTATTATCATCAAATTACTGAGCTACTTACAAAACTTTTTTTCAAAAGTGCACTTCTCCGTATAGTACTGTAAAATATAAATACATTTATCTACTGATAACCACTTTAAAAAAGTGGTAGTAGGTAGGGAACAATAAAACCTAATACTTCCCTATATCTAAGGCCTACACCCAGATCGCAGTGAAATACAGAATGGAGAACACTGTGAAACTATGCTGAAAACTATGTGACATGACTAACTTTTACATTTTGTAACAATACAGCCATTAGCCAATCACGTACTACTTTCTCATCCTAATGTACTGCGGTATACCTTTAACACTGCTTACAATATGTTTACATACTACCAGAAATTAGTTACCATGTACACCTCATAATCCATATTCTTGCCACATTACATCTATATCAATTAACTCACCTTCATGCTATGTCTGCTCAATTACCACACTCTACTCTGACACTCCACTCTGTGCTATTACACTCTGTGCTATTCCACTCTATACCATTCCACTCTACATCACTCCACTATACCCCATGCTTTCTGTTGATCCACTGTAAACCACTCTACTACACCCCACTCCAATCTATTCCACTCCACTGTATACCATTCAACTGTATGATTTTACAGTGTGTGCCACTCAATTCTATGCCACTCCACTATACTACACTCAAAACTATGCTATTCTACTCTATTTCACTGTATGCAGCTCCACTCAATGAGACTACACTCTACACCTTTTCACTCTATGCCTCTCCACTGTACTCCACTTCAGTGTATACCATTGCACTGTACACTATTCCACTGTACACTACTGTATTTTCTATGGCAGTCCACTGCATGCCACTCTACTATAAGCCACTCCACTGTACGATAATCCACTGTATGCTATTATACTGTACACCACTCGACTCTATGGCACTCTACCCTTAAGTACTGCACTATGTGCTATTCCATTGTTAGACTCTCTAGTCTATGCCACTCCACTCTACTCTATCCCACAATATGGGATTCCACTCTACGTCACTATAATATACTCCACTACACTCAATGGTATTCCTCTAAACACTACTTCAATGAATGCTACTTCACTGTATGTCACGCCACTCTACTGTATGCTTTTGCACTGTACACCACTACAGTCTACCCTACTACACTCTACCTTACTCCACTCTACAACACTACACTCTATGGTATTCCACTCTACAACACTCCATTCTATGCCACTCCACTGTACGCTACTCCACTCTACGCTACTCCAGTCTATGCAATTCCACTGCACCCCACTACACTGTACCTCACTCCACTCTATGCCACTCTACTCTATGCCACTCTCCTATATGCCACTCCACTCTACACTAGTCCACTTCACACAACTCCACTCTATGCCACTCTACCCCACACCAGTGTACGCTATTCTACTGTAGCCCACTCCACTCTATGCTACTCCACTCTATGCTATTCTGCAGTACTTCAATACCGTGTACCTCACTCCACTCTATACCACTCCACTCTCCGTGATTCCACTCTATGACATCCCACTCTACACCACACCACTGTACACTATTCCACTGTACACCAATCCACTGTTCACCATTCCAGTGTATGCCAATCTACTGTATAGAACTCCACTCTGTAGTATTCCACTGTATGCTACTCCACTCCACACCACTGTACCTACTCCACTAAACGATATTCCGGTGCACACCACTCCATTATGTGCCACTCTACACCACTCCACTCTACACCATTCTATCCCACTCCAGTGTATGCCAATATACTCAATTCCACTCTACACCACTCTAGTATAGGCAACTTCACTGTATGCTACTTCATTCTGTGCTACTCCAGTCTAATTCATCCCACTCTTAACAATTCCACTCTACAGCATTCCACTGTACTCTACTCCACTATACACCAATCCACTCTACACTATTCCACTGAATGCAACTCTACTGTATGCCAGCTCACTCTATGTTATTCCACTCTATGCCACTCCACTCTATAGGGGTCATTCCGACCTCGGCGGGAGGCGGGCGCCGCCCGCCGGGCGGAAACCGCCCAAACACCGCCCGCGGTCAGATGACCGGGGGGGACCTTCCGACTTTCCCGCTGGGCCGGCGGGCTATCTGTAAAAGATCGCCCGCCGGCCCAGCGGGAAAGCCCCAGCAAAGATGAAGCCGGCTCCGAATGGAGCCGGCGGATTTGCTGCGGTGCGACGGGTGCAGTGGCACCCGTCGCGATTTTCAGTGTCTGCCAAGCAGACACTGAAAATCTTTATGGGGCCCTGTTAGGGGGCCCCTGCACTGCCCATGCCAGTGGCATGGGCAGTGCAGGGGCCCCCAGAGGCCCCACGACACCCGTTCCCGCCAGCCTCTTCCTGGCGGTGTAAACCGCCAGGAACAGGCTGGCGGGAAGAGGGTCGGAATCCCCATGGTGGCGCTGCTTGCAGCGCCGCCATGGAGGATTCCTTTGGCCAGGGGAAAACCGGCGGGAAACCGCCGGTTCCCCTTTTCTGACCGCGGCTTTACCGCTGCGGTCAGAATTGGCCAGGAAGTACCGCCAGCCTGTTGGCGGTGCTTCCACGGTCCCTGGCCCTGGCGGTCATGGACCGCCAGGGTAGGAATGACCCCCTATGTCTCTTCACTGTGCCGTGCTCACTCTACAGTACACTATTCCAGTGTATGCCACTCCACCATATGCTAGTCCACTTTGGCGGTCATTCTGACCGCGGCGGGCGGCGGTCGCCGCCCGCCATGCGGTCACCGCCAAATGGCCGCTCCGCGGTCAGGAGACCGCGGATGCCATTCTGGCTTTCCCGCTGGGCCGGCGGGCGACCGCCAAAAGGGCGCCCGCCGGCCCAGCGGGAAAGCCCCTGCAACATAGAAGCCGGCTCCGAATGGAGCCGGCGGTGTTGCAGGGGTGCGACGGGTGCAGTAGCACCCGTCGCGATTTTCACTGTCTGCAAAGCAGACAGTGAGAATCTTCATGGGGCCCTGTTAGGGGGCCCCTGCACTGCCCATGCCAGTGGCATGGGCAGTGCAGGGGCCCCCAGGGGCCCCACGACACCCGTTCCCGCCATCCTGTTCCTGGCAGTAAGAACCGCCAGAAACAGGGTGGCGGGAAGGGGGTCGGAATCCCCATGGCGGCGCTGCAAGCAGCGCCGCCATGGAGGATTCCCTGGGCCAGGGGAAAACCGGCGGGAAACCGCTGGTTCCCCTTTTCTGACCGCGGCTTTACCGCCGAGGTCAGAATGGCCCTGGAAGCACCGCCAGCCTGTTGGCGGTGCTTCCGTGGTCCCCGGCCCTGGCGGTCATGGACCGCCAGGGTCGGAATGACCCCCTTTATGCCACTCTACTCTACACCACTCTACTCTACCTCACTCAACTCTTCACCACTCCACTCTTTGCCACTCCAGTGTAGGCCACTCCACTGTACACTACTCCACCTATGCTTCTGCAGTCTACACTACTCCATGCTACTCTGTTCCACTGTACGTAGCTCCATTTTGTGCTGTTCCACTCTATGTTATTCCACTCAATACCAATCTGCTGTCTGCCACTCCACAGTATGCCACTCTACTTTAAGCTATTCAACTCTACATCACTTCACTCAATTCCACTCTATGCTATTCTAGACTATGCCACTCCACTGTACACTATTCCATTATATGCTATTCCACTCTATGCCACTCCACTCTAGCCCACTCCACTGTACGATAACCCACTCTAAGCCACTTCACTGTATGATATTGCACTGTACACTACATGACACTATGCCACCTCACTATACCAACTCCATGCCACTCCTCTGTATTCTATTCAACAACGCTATACACTCCACTCAGCAACAGTCTACACCCTCTACTCTACCACACTATACTCTACCCTATAGCAGTACAGTATACAGCAATGTACTCCTTTCAGTTTCAGAGTACAGCACCCTACTTTACTCTATACCACTTTACAAAATGCTACACAACTTTGTCTATTATGCTCCACCCCGGTTACAATTTTATACTGTAGTCCACTGCAGCACTCTTCACCACTTCACTGTACGCTGCTCTATGCCACTCAACTTTACAATAGTCTATCTCACTACACTCTGCCATGCTGTACCTCACTTTATTCTACTCCACTGTACAACGCTCTACAGCATAACTATAACTGCTGAATTTCTATGATTCTGTATGTGTAAAATGTCAACCTAACTATAATGTCGCTGTAACCTTTGTTTTTTTCAGTGAATTTATTCCATTTCATGTCATGAGTGATGTGATATGTGAGGTCATAAGCAGTGCATTGCTAGGGCGTAAGTCATAGTTAGAGGAGGTAACTATAACTGTTGAATTTCTGTGGTTTTGTGCATTTAAAATGTGAGCCCAAATATAACATTCCTGTAACCTTTAGTTTTTTCTGTGAATTTCTAAGGTTTTGTAATTCCATTTCCTAACTATAATATCTGTGTAACCTTTGTTTGTTTCAGTGCCTTTCTTTATTTTTTTCAATTTCTATTTCATAAATATAACGTGCCTGTAACCTCTGTTTTTTTAAGTGAAATGTAAGTGAATGTCTATGGTTTTTAAAATTTGTATTATTAACCATAATATCACAAATCTAGTATCAAAATAAACTTACTACTTGTAAGGCCCCAGTACCTCCAGCCTCTATGTTTCTTCATGTGGCACAGAAATAACGTTCAGGGGAAGAGAAAGGTGCCAGTGCTGTACGACAACACATCTGTCTCCTAGCATCCCCAAAATGATTTTCCTTGGGATCATTCAGTTTTCCTGAAGTTAGTGGCACAGCTTTGCTAACTGATAGGGTAAAAGGCCACTTTCTGCAACACAGGCATCCAGGGTTCAATGGAGCTCACAGTCTGAGATATTCATAGTTGCACAGTTCCTTCCCATGTGACACACAAGTCCCACCCCAACTTTCCTCTCACTTTTAGTTCTGGGAGCTAAAACAGACCCTAAACGTTAATTATGGCTACTACATCGCTCTATGTTGCAGAAACTAAATGTTAACTGTCTTCGCCTATGTACTGAATCAACAGCTGTGGGGCTGACACCGGCCTGAACTAGGATGATATGGAATCAAGGGTCGTAATGATCAATTTGAGTCAGAACACAGAAATTAACTGTACTTAACAATTCATTCAGGTGCAGGGTTGCACAAAATCTACATTATTAGCATTAGACTACCCTTCATGAGTGACACTTGGCAGGACAGATTTCTTTTTTCTTTCCATTCTTCTACTTTTGATTTCAGACTCCAGCTAGGTTCCATCACTCCCTACTACTCAAAGTTGCATTTTCACTTACAATTTACCTAACTCGACATCTGTGCCACTACAAAGTCTGAAAAAAATACAAATATGGATCTGTACAGGAAATCTCTCCCAGTTCGTTTCTCCATTGGGTGTAGCTGAGAAAATCACACCTTCTGATAAACTGAGATGGCACAGTTGTTTTTAATTGCTCTTTGTGGAATTTCATAGATGTTTTTTTCAACTACAGCCTCAGGAAAAAATCCAGAGGAGCAGCACAGAGATCCTTCATCAGAGGAGGATGAACCATCAAAAAAAAATCTATTATGTGAACATTTTTCAACATGCCCTCCAGAGAGAAGAAGGGTGTGGCAAAAGTGGACCATTGTATCCTTTGCGTCAAAAACTATTGAGAGGCACATCTAAAAAACATAGTCATGACACTAGTATCATGATGAAACATTTACCAACCATTCATCCATGCCACTTTGCAAATGCACAGAGAGAAAATTATGTGACGCAGCCATCAACATCTACTGTGGTGCAGGTGGTGCCTGGTGACCAGCTCCCACATATAGCAATAGATCATCTGTCTGTCACAATTCCAGAATTTAGGAGTATTGGTACTTTTTGCACAGAATTCAAAGCAGTTCTCACTGTTGGGGAGCAGTTCACCCTGACAGTGATTTGATTGAGGCTAGAAGAAGCCATGAATGTTATATTTTTTTAATTTAACCAATTTATGCACAAGTTCAGTGTATTTTGTTTGACAACTCCATGTTTTAAGTTGTTCTTAAAAACTAAAAAAAAAAACACCAAAAAAGAACAAAACTTAAAAAATAAATTAAAAAAAAAGAAATCAAGTAAAAAAAACAGTTCTTGGTAGAATCATCTTTTCTGGTTGAAAGAAAGAAAATCTAAATGTTATATGTTTATTTGTAAATATGTGAAGTCCTCTTGCTATATGTCTACATATGTCAGTTTGATTGGGTGCTTTAGTGTTTTATGGGTGTGTAAATGGTGTGTGAGTACCTCTCTAAGTGTGATAGCAGGTTTGTTAGTTGCTCTAGGGGTATGTCAGTGGCTGTATTAGTGTGTGGCTGGGTGTATGAGTGGCTGCATTGGTGAGTATGTGGCTGGGTGTGTTAGTGGTGTATTGGTGTTTCGGTGAGTGTGTGAGTGGCTGAATCAGTGTATGAGTGGGTGTGACAGTGGGTGTATCACTGTGTAGCTGCATGTGTGTTAGGGTTTGTACACAGCAAAGAGCATGTCCTCTCTCACTGCACTAGTGGGTTCTGTAATAGCTCCCTTTTAAACTTACTATTGAAAGTCTTTCTTGTTATCTCACCTTCCCCCCCCCCAGGCTTCTGTGTATGTTGTTTAATGTGCTGTTTTGTTTACACATTGGGCCTTGCTTTTACCAAGGCTTCTTTAAAACACTCCTCCCTAGGCCATGTGTTAATCCAACTCATTTGCATAATAACTGAAACTCTGCACACCTTTCAAGAACATGTGCAGCATGTGAGGACCACACCCAGCTCTTCAAACCACACCCAGCTCTGCACACCTTCCAAGAACATGTGCAGCATGTGAGGACCACACCCAGCCCTTCAAACCACACCCAGCCCTGTCTATAAAAGGCATCCCCCGAGCCTCACCCAGTGCTTGTGCTCGTCTACCTCCCGCTTACCTGAGAACAGATCCCTCGGCGCTGGCACTCCTGCTCTTTACAGACTTTCATTGACTTCAATGGGCGCAGCTTCTGGCTCTTCCTTCTTCCGGTTCCTCCTTGCTTCAGCCTCTCTCCTATGAGTAACCTGCAAAAGAGAAAGAAGACAAGGTTAGACTGATCAGTATCTCTTGCCAGCAACAAGTAAGTGCAAAACCTTGTGATTCAAACTCTTTGTTACAAGAATATTTTGCAGAACTTTGTGAAGCAAACATTGTTTTTTCTCATGGAACTTTTAAGAATCGAACAGTGGAAACCATTAACAGCAAGGCAAACAGTAAATCAAGGACTTGCACAAATTACATGCTGTATTTTGATGTAAAAGTACAGTATTTGTTTTATAAAAGATTCTGGAAATATGGGAAAAAAGTTTTACAGTAATAGAAAACACATCCCAGAGCAGTAACACATTCCAAACCTGGAAACTAGAGACCAGGATCCAAGAGGTACTTTTAGAAGAGAATTTCTAATAAATAAAGGGATAGTCAGGAACCCATTTAGGAATAGGTTGCACTTATCTGTTCTTTGTTTATGTTTCATTAGGCACCAGTTTCTACAGAAGTCAGAAAGGGCCGCAGATTTGTGCAGCACTTCAACAGTGGAAACGCAAGAACGGTGTTGTCTCTCTTTTTTTTATTTTATCCACTTCCCCCCTTCCCTTGAGCTTCTGTTCTTAGTGCACTGTTTTAAAAACTAGTGTGCTGGAACAAGCAGTTCCAGGGTGGGGTCGGATTGTCTTCAACCTCCATCAGAACTGAACAAGAACTCAGGTGAGCTGGGCTTTGACAGAAGCACAAGCCTTTAAAAAATTTCAGTTCTGGTGGACGATGAATACCGGGGAAGAAATAGAGGGCATTGTCGTCACGGATATGGCAGAGGCCCTAAATGAGGACTTGGCTCATAATGAATCAGTGTCTGGCATCTTGCAACATATGCAAGAGGAAATAGAGAGATTAAAGATGGAGAATACCTCTTTAAAACAGGATTTAAGCAGGTATAAATTTAGGGGATCTCAGTGGAACACAGCTTCTACGCCTTTGTTTAAAACCTCCTCAGAGACAGGGGCGCCATCAAAACATACAACTTTGCCTTCCCCAGTTGAGGTTACTGTTAATGTTCCTAATGTTGTGCCCTTAGCAGCACCTGAACGTTTTCATGGAGATAGTAACAAATTCCATGTTTTTATCAATCAATGTCAATTACACTTCATTTGGAAGCCACAACAGTTCCCTACTGATGATACGAAAGTGGCATTCGTCTTGTCTTATTTGGGTGGCACAGCAGCCAATTGGTCAATTCCTTTCGTGGATAGAGATGATCCCATCCTCCATAATTGGAATCAATTTAAACGTACCATGACCAGCCTTTTTGCAAAACACACTTTCATGCAGGCAAGTGATAATGAGCTTTTAAATCTTAAACAAGGTAACAAGGATTTATTGACCTATCTCACTAGTTTTAATCGTTTACTCACCGAGACACAGTGGCCAGAAGAAAAGCGTGTCTCCCTTTTTTATAAAGGTTTGAGAGACGAGTTAAAAGACGCGCTGGCTCATATCGTTGATTTGCCAAAAGACTATTCAGACTTTGTAGATTTAGTTGTGAAATTAGAACATAGACTAGGAGAAAGAAAGGGAGATAAATACAAACTGGAATCACGGTTAACTTTTATTAGACACGAGAAGAAAGACACAGATAATAAACTCCCTGAACCAGAGCCTATGCAAATAGGGACACTCAGAGGTCCACTCACATCAGAGGAAAAAGAAAGAAGGAGAAAATTTAAATTATGTTTATATTGTGGCAGGGCAGGTCACTTTGCCAGAGAATGTCCAGTAAAGCCTAAAACTCCACGAAAGGGTGCTGTTTCCTCCACCTCCTCAACTGAATCGGGAAACGATTAAGCTCGACAAGGGGAGAGGTTACTTGTTCGAGAAAACATCTTAATCAAACCTCTAATGCTGCAGCCTTCAGGGTACCGCACATACCTAGACATTTCATAATTCAGGTCGTTTTAATTGTTACTACCCAAGTGAGGCATTCTCTTCCTGTCCTACTGGACTCAGGCGCGACAGGAAATTTTGTGGATAATAAGTTAGCTGAAATCTTAGGACTTCCTATGTGCCTAAAGCCTTGTCCAGAAGCAGTATGTGCAGTGGATGGGTCAGAATTGACCTCTGGATTAATCACAAAACAAACAAGTCCACTTGTTATGGTCTGTCAGAACGGGCACACAGAGGTGATTAGCTTTGATCTGATAGATACTCCTCATTTTGGTTTGATTCTCGGGGTACCCTGGTTAACAACTCATAACCCAAAAATTGATTGGGTGAATAGAACTGTTACTTTGGATTCCTCTTTCTGTAGAACCAATTGCTATCAAGAAGCAGGTACAGAACAGAGCACAGTATTACACTGTGCTAGTGTTACACAAGATGAACCAAGTCTCCCTCCTGAATATTCTGACTTTAAAGACGTCTTTGATCCAGTAAAGGCTAGTGTGCTGCCCCCACATCGGTCTTATGACTGTGACTGCCGAATAGATCTTATCCCAGGGGCCCCTTTACCTAATAACAGAGTATATGCTTTGACTGACGAAGAAACCAAATACTTAAGAACCTACCTAGATGACCTACTACAGTCTGGGTTTATCCGTCATTCCACATCTCCGGTGTCATCTCCACTCTTTTTTATCCCGAAGCCGGATAAATCCCTGCGCGCGTGTATCGATTATAGAGGACTAAATAAGGCTACAATAAAGAATAAATATCCTCTTCCTCTAATACCTGTGTTGTTGGATCAATTAAGACATTCTACTGTATACAATAAACTAGATCTGCGGGGAGCATACCACCTGGTCCGAGTAAAAGAGGGGGATGAGTGGAAGACAGCTTTCAAGACAAAGTTTGGTTTATTTGAGTACACAGTAATGCCCTTTGGGTTATGTAATGCCCCTGCGGCCTTTCAGTTCTTTATAAATGAGGTCCTACATGAATTCCTGGACGTTTGTGTCATAGTATACATAGACGACATCCTCATTTACTCTAAGAACTCAGAAGAACATACCCAACATGTTCGTGCAGTATTATCAAAGTTAAAAGAAAATCATCTTTTTGCTAAGTTAGAAAAGTGTACTTTTAATGTCAACAAGGTGGACTTTTTAGGATACTGCCTGTCACCTCAAGGAATAACTATGGATGTAAAGAAAATCAGTGCTATTGCTGATTGGCCAGAACCATCCTCTGTAAAAGATATTCAGAAATTTCTGGGTTTCGCCAATTTTTATAGGAGGTTTATTGCACATTTTGCAGACATTGCGGCCCCAATAACTACCTTGTTGGGGAAAGGGCAACGATTTCTTTGGACTGATGAGGCGGCACACGCCTTTCAACTCCTAAAACAAAAGTTCACTTCAGTCCCAATTCTGAAACATCCTGATCCTGACTTGCCCTTTTTTGTTGAAGCGGATGCTTCACAAGTAGCTTTAGGAGGAGTTCTCTCTCAACGAGATGCAGTAGATGGCCAGTTACATCCTATAGCCTTCTATTCCAAAAAGTTATTGCCAGCTTAACAAAATTACACTGTGGCTGAAAGGGAACTACTAGCTATCAAAGTAGCCTTTTCAGAATGGAGGCACCATTTAATGGGAGCCAAGTACCCAGTTACAATCTTTTCTGACCATAAGAACCTACAGTTTTTTGGATCACTTAAAGCACTAACACCACGTCAGATGCGCTGGTTAAATTTTTTTAGCACATTTGACTTTGTTATAACCTATAGACCAGGTGCACAACAAATTCAATCTGATGTGTTATCTAGATACGGACATACCTCAGACATGAAACAAGATAAAATAGGAGAACCCATTATTCCTCCCCAAAAGTTGTTGGCACCAGTACAACAGAAGGATTTCATCACAGATCTATATAATGCACACATGCAAATAGCACCTCAGGATTGGTTAAAGGATTCCCATAACACAATACAACGAGGTTTATTGTATCACGACAACATGCTGTTAGTGCCCACCTCTGAATTACAAACACAGGTGATAATTTGGCATCACGCCTCACCCTTGGCAGGTCATCCTGGTTGGGTAAAAACCCTGGAAAATGTGCAAAAACACTTTTGGTGGGACACTATAAGAAAGGACATTAAGCAATTTGTCACTACCTGTCCAATTTGTGCAAGACATAAATCATCTCATAAGGCTCCTGACGGCTTGTTAATACCAATGCCAACACCCAAACAACCTTGGCACACTGTGAGCGTAGACTTTATTGTAGGTTTACCACCTGTAAAATCCTTCACAACAGTGTTGGTTATAGTGGATTTTTTATCTAAAATGGCACATTTTGTACCATTACGGAAATTACCCACGGCGGCAGAATTTGACGATATTTTTATAAGGGAAATTGTGCGTTTACATGGTTTGCCAAGCAAAGTCGTTTCAGACCGAGGGAGCCAGTTCAACTCCAGATTTTGGAAACATTTTTGGGAAAAACTGAAAATAGATGTGGCCTTATCCACTGCTTTCCACCCAGAGACAGATGGACAGACTGAACGACTGAACCAAACCTTACTTCAAACGCTACGTTGTTTATTGGCTGATTATTCTAGTGAATGGTTGGAAGCTCTCCCTGTAGCAGAGTTTGTTTATAATAATACTGAGCATTCAGCTCTACTTTGCTCACCATTCTATTTCTTGCAGGGGTATCATCCAAGAGCTATACCCATTTTGTTAGAAGATTCCCTGTTGCCTACAGGAACGGATAGACTAACGAGGTTAGGTGACATACAAGACAAAGCCAGGAAACATTTATTAAAGTACAAGGAAAGCATGAAAAGACAAGCAGACAAACACAGGTCTGAGGCCCCAATGTATAAAATTGGTGACAAGGTATGGCTCTCCACAAAGAACCTAAACATAGAGGGATCCCGAAAGCTGCAACCACGTTTCATTGGACCCTTTAGTATAACTGCCATAGTAAACCCGGTAACAGTAAAATTAGATTTACCAAAAGAATATCCAGTACATACTACATTCCATGTATCCTTGCTTAAGCCGTACAACTCAAAAACCCGACCTGAACCACCACCTCCACCCATACCAATTAAGGGAAATCTGGAATATGAAGTGAAAAGCATAAAAGACTCAAAAAGAATTAGTGGACGTCTGTTTTATTTAGTAGAATGGAAAGGATATGATGAATCTGAGAATTCATGGGAACCAGCATCATATGTACATGCCCCACAGCTGATTAGACAGTTTTATTTAAAAAATCTAGGAAAACCCCGTCCTGTAGGAGGGCCTTTGAGGGGGGCAACTGTTAGGGTTTGTACACAGCAAAGAGCATGTCCCCTCTCACTGCACTAGTGGGGTCTGTAATAGCTCCCTTTTAAACTTACTATTGAAAGCCTTTCCAGTTATCTC
Source organism: Pleurodeles waltl (assembly GCF_031143425.1). Taxonomy (NCBI): domain Eukaryota; kingdom Metazoa; phylum Chordata; class Amphibia; order Caudata; family Salamandridae; genus Pleurodeles; species Pleurodeles waltl. The sequence continues at coordinate 1,553,073,945 of NC_090440.1, forward strand.
ACCTCCCCCCCCCCTAGGCTTCTGTGTATGTTGTTTAATGTGCTGTTTTGTTTACACATTGGGCCTTGCTTTTACCAAGGCTTCTTTAAAACACTCCTCCCTAGGCCATGTGTTAATCCAACTCATTTGCATAATAACTGAAACTCTGCACACCTTTCAAGAACATGTGCAGCATGTGAGGACCACACCCAGCTCTTCAAACCACACCCAGCTCTGCACACCTTCCAAGAACATGTGCAGCATGTGAGGACCACACCCAGCCCTTCAAACCACACCCAGCCCTGTCTATAAAAGGCATCCCCCGAGCCTCACCCAGTGCTTGTGCTCGTCTACCTCCCGCTTACCTGAGAACAGATCCCTCGGCGCTGGCACTCCTGCTCTTTACAGACTTTCATTGACTTCAATGGGCGCAGCTTCTGGCTCTTCCTTCTAACGGTTTCCGGTTCCTCCTTGCCTCAGCCTCTCTCCTATGAGTAACCTGCAAAAGAGAAAGAAGACAAGGTTAGACTGATCAGTATCTCTTGCCAGCAACAAGTAAGTGCAAAACCTTTTATTACCTGAAAGAACTTTGACAACAATTTCTGGATTCGTGTATAGACAATTTGAAACGAAATACCCTCCACGAACATTGTGATTCAAACTCTTTGTTACAAGAATATTTTGCAGAACTTTGTGAAGCAAACATTGTTTTTTCTCATGGAACTTTTAAGAATCGAACAGTGGAAACCATTAACAGCAAGGCAAACAGTAAATCAAGGACTTGCACAAATTACATGCTGTATTTTGATGTAAAAGTACAGTATTTGTTTTATAAAAGATTCTGGAAATATGGGAAAAAAGTTTTACAGTAATAGAAAACACATCCCAGAGCAGTAACACATTCCAAACCTCGAAACTAGAGACCAGGATCAAAGAGGTACTTTTAGAAGAGAATTTCTAATAAATAAAGGGATAGTCAGGAACCCATTTAGGAATAGGTTGCACTTATCTGTTCTTTGTTTATGTTTCATTAGGCACCAGTTTCTACAGAAGTCAGAAAGGGCCGCAGATTTGTGCAGCACTTCAACAGTGGAAACGCAAGAACGGTGTTGTCTCTCTTTTTTTTATTTTATCCACTTCCCCCCTTCCCTTGAGCTTCTGTTCTTAGTGCACTGTTTTAAAAACTAGTGTGCTGGAACAAGCAGTTCCAGGGTGGGGTCGGATTGTCTTCAACCTCCATCAGAACTGAACAAGAACTCAGGTGAGCTGGGCTTTGACAATGTGTGAGTGGCTTTATCAGTGTGTGGCTGGCTGTGTTGTTGGCTATATCGATCTGTGAGCGGTTACGTTAGTTGTTGTATCCGTGTGTGCATGGGTGTGTCAGCACCTATATTGGTGTGTTTGCATGCGTGTGTTAGTGGCTGTATCAGTGTGTGCCTGGGTGTGTCAGTGTTTGCGTGGGTATCTCAGTGGCTGTATCCGTGTGTGTCTGGGTGTGTCAGGGGCTGTGCTGGTGTCTCTCTGGGTGTGTCAGTGACTGTATTGGTGTGTGTGTCCGTGGTTGTACCAGTGTTTAGCTGAGTGCGTGAGTAGCTATTTTTATGTTGGGCTGGGTGTGTCACTGGCTGTATCTGCGTGTGTCAGTGGCTGTATCTGTGTGTGTCAGTGGGAGTTTCAGTTGCTGTATCAATTTGTGTCCAGGTGTGTCAATGACTGTATTAGAGTGTGTCACTGGATGTATCAGTGGCTATATCCATTTGTACCTGGTTGTGTCAGTGCCTTTATTAGGCTGTTGCTGGGTGTGTGAGTGGCTATTTCGGTGATTGGCTGTATGTGTCAGTAGCTGTATCAGTGGATGTCTAGGTGTGTCAATGGCTGTATTGGTGTGGGTCACTGGGTTTGTCAGTGGCTGCATCAATGCGTGTCTGGTTGTGCCAGTGGCTATATCAGTTGTTATTTCGATGTTTAGCTGTGTGTGTCAGTAGCTGTATCACTGTGTGTCTGGGTGTGTCAGTGGCTCTATCGGTGTGTGTCAGTGGGTGTGTCAGTGGTTGTATCAATGTGTACCTGATTGTGTCTCTGCCTGTGTTGGTGTGTGTCAGTGGGTATGTCAGAGGCTGTATCAGTATGTGCCTGCATGTGTCAGTGGTTGTATCAGTGTGTGCCTGGTTGTGTCATTAGCTATATCGGTCTGTGTAAGTGGGAGTATCAGTGGCTGTATTAGTGTGTGCCTGGGTGTGTCAGTGGCTGTATATGTTTATGGATTGGTGGGTCAGTGGCTATTTCTATGTTTGGCTGTGTGTGTCAGTGGCTGTATTAGTGTGTGTCCGGGTCTGTCAGTAGCTATATCGGTGTGTGTCTGGGTGTTTCAGTACCCATATCACTGTGTCAGTATTGTATCAGAGTGCACCTGGGTTTATCAGAGTCTGAATCAGTATGTTCCTGAGTGTATCAAAGTTAGCATCAATGTGTCACTGGACGTGCCAGTGGCTGTATCAGTATGTGCTTGAGTGTCTGTCCTGAGAATGTAATGTTACAGTACAACACTGAAAGAACGAATTACTAAAGTACATTATTCAAATAGATTGTGGCATTAATATGTATAAAAATAAAAAGTTCACAAATATGAGTTAGTGTTACAGTTAATAAAATTACACAAAGTTATACTTTCAACAATACATACTTTTATTAGAGAAACAAAATACTATGCATTTCTTATGCTTTAATACTATGGGGGTCATTCTGACCCTGGCGGTCGGTGACCGCCAGGGTCACCGACCACGGGAGCACCGCCAACAGGCTGGCGGTGCTCCTAAGGGCATTCTGACCGCGGCGGTTCTGTTGCGGTCAGATGCGGGAAACCGGCATTCTCCCGCCGGTTTCCCGCTGCCCTGCAGAATCCTCCATGGCGGCGGAGCGCGCTCCGCCACCATGGGGATTCTGACACCCCCTACCGCCATCCTGTTCCTGGCGGGTCTCCCACCAGGAACAGGATGGCGTTAGGGGGTGCCGCGTGGCCCCTGGGGGCCCCTGCAGTGCCCATGCCAATGGCATGGGCACTGCAGGGGCCCCCGTAAGAGGGCCCCACTCAGTATTTCAGTGTCTGCTACGCAGACACTGAAATACGCGACGGGTGCAACAGCACCCGTCGCACCTTCCCACTACGCCGGCTCAATTCTGAGCCGGCGTCCTCGTGGGAAGGTTGATTTGCCCTGGGCTGGCGGGCGGCCTTTTGGCGGCCGCCCGCCAGCCCAGGGCAAATCCCAAAATACCCTCCGCGGTCTTTAGACCGCGGAGCGGTATTTTGGTGGGGGAACTTCGGCGGGTGGCCTCCGCCGCCCGTCGAAGTTAGAATGACCCCCAATGTTACATTAAATTCAAACGTTTCATTTTCCCTTTTGTACTGTTCTCAAGTTCTTTACTTATACACTGTATATGATGTACTGTACAAAGAATCATCTTTGAACAATGGGAAAAAACAATTAAATAGATTGTAGGGAAAAACCCAGAACTGCACAGTATATGACTGTAATGAAGCAACACTATTCATTGCACTCACTACAATTCTTCAAACCATGTTTTTACCTATGCTTACTCCACTAATCTAAAGAAACATATGCTAAAAATATCCTTCATCATTGCACATGCTACAGTACTAATATTAGACATATAAAAAGCCTTTTAAAGACATCACCCCTGGTAGGCCCTATGATGTCATAAACACTGCTAATGCATCTACTACAATTCGACCATTTCACTTTCATACAATTGTAACCTTCCTTAGAAGTTTGGGTCAGAAACAAAAGATAAAAATTTAGTAGTTTATAAGGCAATCTTCGCATGAATTTGAGGCTGCTGTGATTACATTGTGTCCATCCAGTTTTACTTTTTAAATAGACATTGTAGTGTCCAGATGTAATAAAAACTCCTTCATGAAATATGATAGCCATAGTAGTATATCTTTTTCCAGGAATAGATATTTGTCCTGCTTTACAGTTTGTAATCTCTGTTTACAATTTAGTGCCATCTGCTCTGCATCGTTGTAGCATTAACTGCACCCCAGCATATAAAAAGCCTTCTAAGGACATCACCCCAGACGGTCGTATGATGTTAAATACTGATCATGCATCTAATACAACTACACTATTTCACTTTCACAATTGTAATCCTCCTCAGGTCTTTGGTTCAAGAAACAAAAGATAAGAATTTGGTGGTTATAAGTCAATCTTTGCTTGAATTTAAGGTTGCTATCATTACATTCTGTCCACCCAGTTTCACTTTTCAAATAGACAGTGCAGTGTCCATATGTAACACTAAGTACTTCATGAAATATGATAGCATTAGTAGTATATGTTTTTCCAGCAGTAGATATTTGTCCTGCTTTAAAGTTTTAAATCTCTGTTTCCAATTTACTGGCATCTGCCTTGCATCCTTGCAGCTTTAGAATAAGATACTTGGTCAATCTTTGATAATTTAAATCTGACATAAAATCTGATTGAGATTATAACAGGTATTGTTTTGTGTAGCTTGTTTAAACAATTGCAATATGATAATGTTAAATAACAAAATCACTCTGAATCTATTTCTTTACTTGACATGAGCAATCTTCAAACTCATGTTTTTATGAGTAACTAAGTTCAAATAACTCCTCAGTAGGTATTTATCTTCTTCTTAATCAGCAAACATCACAGTTAAAAACTCCTGTCCGTCTTCTTGAGTGTTTTGTGTAAACTGTACAGATCCACTGCATACATCTACAAGGTCTCAAATCTGTGAAGCACAATGTGTTTTAGTTCTGTCACTACGCAGATGTTGCAAAAAAACAAATAGTGCAGAACACAATGTCTTCGGTTGTTTCTGTTCAACTTCATGAACAACATGAGGCAATATTAAGAGCATGTTTCGAACAACATTAGCTCAGAGGTTGATACCGGATGGGTTTGACAACTGGTAATGAACAATATCATCTTCATTCTCTTTTTTTTCACTTAGCAACTTCTTTGCTCTCTTTATTTTCCTTATTTTCAACATCACTTTGGACCGATAGTGCATTTTTCATAAAGTGGGGACTGTCCTAACTGAGGAACATAAAGACTCCCTAATCGTTTATATTCTTTCACACAACTTGGATCAGCATTTACTTTACTGTCACCATATTCAATGAGATACAAACTGAACAATGCCCGAGCTCATGATAAGGCTACATTTGAAATTCCTTACTTAAACACAGTGCTACCAATGTTATTAAATGCTGCATCTACACTTACACCTTGAAGTTTATGAATAGACACAGCATATGGTAGAGAAAATGGAAACTATTGTGATCGATTATATAAGTCTTTTGTGAGCAAAACATGAACATCGGACCTAACAATCTGCTTTACGCCATCAATCTGATCAAATGGTATCACTAGGTATTCCACCTCATTCCTATTAGGTAAGGAAATAAAATCAATACATTTGCCCACAGTACCATTACCAAATTCTTCCTCAACATTTACATTTAGATGCAAAATTACTCTACAGTTCTTGCAAACACTTAAACATTTTTCCAATCCTGCAGTTCTTGAAACATATTTTTCCAATGAATCCAGTTTCACTTGTAACTTTCATTTAGGAATACTGTCACACCCTGGTGCAACATTTTATCTATTGCTGTCAGATCCAAAATTTCTTCTTTCTCCAGTTCCAGCAATTGCTTGTTCAAAGAGGTACATTCCCCCAGTGTAAGGATTAGGCACACAATTGATTTTACTTCCTGAATAAAAATGAACATTAGCTCTGCTGCTGTCTTGATTATTGGAAACAGATTTTTAAGAAGCTGACTTTCTAGCAGGTGCTTTCCCTCTTTTGGGAGAACACCTACTCTAATATCATTTATAATATTCCCATATTGAACGTCAGAGGCTTGTCGCATGTTCCTAAGTAGTTCTTTGTATTGGAAGTGTATCCAAATGTTCACATTTCTAATACTTCCCAAAGAATTCTGAGTTTCATGATGGATCAGTGTTTTGAAAATAGGGTGTCCTTTTAAGGGTGTGAGTTGTAGTAGGTTTCCAAAAACAATCAAGTGTTTGCTCTAAATAGCACATCATAGTCCGTTCTTAGAAGCTGTTGCATTCTCAAATGTACAAAGGCAAGTACCAAGTTTGAGACCTCACCTCATCAATGAATACAAGCTTTAACTTTTTTAGTACTCTTTGACACTTCATGACAAGCTTCACTGGATAACATTTGATACTCCAGTTTGTTGTCATGTTCCACAGGCAGCATAAGAAGTCAATGGAAGTAAATTCATTTAATGTTGTGGGCAGCTAATCCAGTGGGTGCTGTCACGACACATGACATATTACCCTCTATAGTCTCTTGTAGGAAGGTGGTGAGAGCTTCTATTAAAAATCTTTTACCAGTGCCAGCTTGACCAGTGACATACAACACTATAGGTTTAAGTGATATACATGCACACTCATCTTTGTGATGGAGGAAACAATGCTCAACTCTGTCTTTCCCCTCTATATACATTTCTTTATGCTCTTAATTTTGTCCAACTAACTCTTCAAAATCAATAGTTGTCTGTCTTGCTTGTTCCATAGCAGTCTCCACCTCATGCATTGCAATTGCAGCTTCATTTTCAATCATTGACTGTGCAAGAGGATCTTAACTTAGCAGACCTAAACTTTGGCTGCTTTGCAAACTCTCCTTAGCTATCTCAGCAGCAGTTGTTTTCTCCTGTTCAATGCCATCTTTTAAGATTTTCAGATAGTTAGGAAATACTGAACACTCAATGCTATATTTAGGAGCATTGAAAGAGTCAAGGGGCCTGATTACAACTTTGGAGGAGGGTGTTGATCCGTCCCAAATGTGACGGATAGCCTGCCCACCACATTACGAGTTCCATAGGATATAATGGACTCGTAATACGGCGGTGGTATATCCGTCACATTTGGGACGGATTAACACCCTCCTCCAATGTTGTATTCAGGCCCAAACTCTCCAAGTATTTCTGATTCAGAATACTAACGTTTAAATAACTGCAAAAATGCCAAATAGAAAAACTCACCTTTTTCAGCAGTCTGGCAGCTCAGTGTTTTATGATTGACTAAACTGCCTTTGCTGTATCTTACCAAACAACCATCACAACTAACTATTGCAAATTGAGCTTCATCTACATTTCCTATGACATTGTTTCTATATCTGTAGTTTTGAAGTATTTAATAAAGACATGCATTTTCAAGATGTGGACTTCTTTTTGGATAGTAAGTATCCAGCATGTTTGTTTTCACAATGTTAGTACTTTCTGGGTCAAATTCTGCAAGGTACTGAATTTCTGTAAAAGACTTCAACACTCTATTGTGCGTGCATGCTAGGCCTAGACTCACCCAAACAATTCCTCTTGACTTTGAATATAAACTAGTTGAACTCAATTGGTCACAGAACTGATAGGATCCGGTTTCCATGTATGAAAGCATGTTCAAACTGAAGCTGTACAATTTTTTTTGTTAAAGACTTTTCAGTAAAAATCTCTCCCCACATATTTTTTATCTCCGTCTTCTCTGATTTTTTTATTGATAAAGTCACATAATGAGCAACAGCAATGGAGTTGTCTGCCACAAATTGAATATTCATTTTGGCATTCCACATTTTCAGAATGACAGGATTGAAGTTATTAATATTTTTTGAAGCCTCTGTTCTTCTCAGGCTTTACGCATTTGTGGGTGATTTTCAAGAAAGTGTATGTCTCCTTACAGATAAAAAACTATTGACTCTTCCATTTGAAATATCAAGTCTAGGAAATACAAAATGACATTTCTTGTAAATGTTTTTTTTTCTCTGTGTTTCTGCTGGCAGTACTTTCCCCAACTATGTGATTGAAAATGCAGAACTTGCTGTTTTAGCCCTTTTTCCTCACTGATGTTTGGGATGCTACATGCAGCATACTGTTCTATGTAAGAAAGACAGACACATCTGTGTCTGTTCCAAATTTTGGTGCATCTTTTATCCACAACAACATATGAATATGAGGAGGGCATCTTGCTTGGTACTCTTTCCCCCAAAAGAAATCTGTAACTTCTCCCAGAGGTGGATTTTTCTTGTTGCAGATGAAGGAGAGCATGACTTGAAATCTGTGGTTAAAATACTTTAAAAAATGTGCAGGATTCATAGAGCAAAGTTCTCCTGATGTCTTCAAATTGATGCCCTAATTATTATATTTTGCTTCTCGTCTTGTAAGTCATCCCAATGCACAGTCTGCACAACTGAGGGCCACAAACCAAGTTGGTGCATCTAAATTTCGTAACATACACTTCAGCTCACCATGATGATGATACCAATATTCATACCGTCCACTTGCTCAAGTTGCCAACAGTTGTGGAAAACAGCAAACCTGTAAACTTTTATCCCACACACACATTGGAGCTCTTTTAGCTTGTTTCATCTGATAATGTTATATGGCATCCCCCTTCATTTATTTTGAATGAAGTGCATGGATACTGTAGCACACATACACTTCTTAACATATAGTTTTATCCACTTTTTCAAGCTGTCCACTTGAAGGCAACATGTCTTCATTTATACCAATTTCAAGTGCAAGAACATCTATAATTATTCTGTTTGAGACAAAATGTGTGACGCCGCGCTTTACCACAGTGTCCCTTTTGTAAGCCGCGGTCGGGCCGCCACTCCGAGTATCGGAGCGCTGTCATTACTGTGGCCCACATTTTTGTATTTCTTTGATGGTGCATTTCAGGAAGCACATTTTGTGCTCCCGGTGGCGCTGCCAGTATAGCCTGTTTTCCTGAAATGTTTTCTCTCCTTACCTGGTGGGGAGGACCCCTCTTCTTTCTTCTCTTTACTTGTTTTTCTCTGTTCACTTTGCCTTTTCTTTCTTCTGGTCTCTATGTTGTTTTCTTAGTGTGTTCTTTTTCCCAGCATGCCCTTTTCTTTTACACTGTTACCTTTTTCCTATTCTTTCCCAATCCAAGATGGTGTTGCTCTTTTTTCCTGTTTTGTCACTTCCTATCTCCTGGTACATACGCCCTTCAGTCCTGGTCTTCTTTGCATTGCAAACACTTCTGGTTGGTGGTGATCCTCGCTCCTGTTTCTTTGTGTTTTTCTCCAGTTCCTGTTGCTTTGATTGAGATTTCCCATTTTTTCCCCTTTTTTCATTCTTAGTTTTTTCCTCTTTTTCAGGAGTTCCTGTGTAGAGGGTTTTCCCACATTTTTTTTTTTTTTTCTCCTCTGGGACTCCTTCTGGAGGGGCAGGTCTGCTTAGACGTTCCCTGTCAAGCAGCCCCGTGGCTACTAGAAAGGATCCCCCTTTTCTTGGTCAGTCCAGAACCAGCAGAAGACCGGGTGCTCTTTCAAGTTCTCCAGCCAAAGATGAAAAGTGACGTGCAGACCGTGACAGAATGTAACTTTCTTCATCTTATTCACATCCACTAGTTTCTACCAGATATTTTGGTTTTCATGGGCACACCATTGACTAGAATAATAAGTGGTTCATCTACAACTCTCTCTACACCCACAGTTTCAATATTGAATTTACAATCTAAAGGTAAGTACACAATTCTACACTTAAGGCCTTTCTGTAGCTCAGTTGGTGAGGGTCCCCAGTCTTTGATGCCATATGAACTGTTGCTTGACAATTGATGTATAGATTGTATCAGTATTGTTTCATAAACATTTAAATGTCAAAGTTCTTCTGGTATTTGTACCAACTCTAACTTACTGAGTGTTGCTCTGGCAGACATTATGTTGTCTCCTAGTCTGTCATAGCAATACTTACACATAATCTGGCATTCAGACAAATCAAAACATTCTTCTACAAACAAGTACACTGCAAATTGTAACCACTTTTCTATATTTTCATGTTCACTTTTTAATAACACATCAACTTTTCTAGTTTGTAGATTGTAGTGAGTTTGCTGATAAATACAAACATAGCTTGGTTTCTCTGTAGAAACTGCATTAAACTTTACTATTGCTTGTGCAAAGTTATCAGTACTAATATCTGTGTTCTCTTCCACTACACCTGAACAAACCAACTCCTCACATTGCCTACACTCCTCCTCAGGGCCAAAGAAACATAACTGAATATCTTTACAAACATTTACAACCTGTGTCACTGTACCAAGCAACAGAGTTTTGTTAATTTCTCCTAAAGACAGTACAGGACTTTATACAAAGTACAGTCTTCTAATAAAATTTCACATTTTGAAATTATGAATAGCCAATATTTGACAATGATGAAAGGTGCTAGTGCACACTTTCCATTATAAATATGCCATTGAGTGTCTTTGTAAATTGCTGTATTTCCTGGCTTTGCTTCAATCTAAACCTTGCAAGATTGTAATTTTCGGCTTCACCCTTCTATCTCGAAATTGGCAAAGAAATCTTCTTAATACATCAATTGATTCCTGTTGAACACTACAAATTCTTCAGTCGTCCCTTTTATAGACAGGGACATATCTACGCCTTGCTTATACCTCTTCAGCTATCTCTTTTCTGTACATTTCTAGGAACCAGCTCCTCTTTTGGAATTGGAGTACCATATTTCACCTCATAGCAGTGGCCAGTTGTTTCAGCTGCATGCACTAATGTGTTCTCTTCTAGGTAGCTTTCTTCACTAAAGAAAGCCTCAGCACTAGATTCTCCTTTGAAATGTTTACAAAAATGACTTTTTTAATGATCCTTTTCTTTTTAACTATTTCTCTTCATGCGCAACACTGTTTTATCCTGTTATCCAGTGTTATGATCCTGTTGTGTGTTAAGATAAATAGTTTTTGGTTCAGGGCAAACACTTTATCATCCACACTTTTGATATGCTGTTTTTGATTCAGTCCTGTATTTCCCATCTTACTCTCCCTCATATTTTGTAACAAATTCTGTGTTACCCTACTTCTAAACATTCTCATTCATAGTTCCCTAAATTGCTTCTTTCTTCTTGTCAAACTAGGGCTTGTTTTAGGAAATGTCCTACTTTCAGTGTGAGCTAATTCTTCTGCGTTGTCATTTGACTGTAAATCTGACTTTTTATTTGAAAATATTTCCACATTTTAATATATACTGTTTTTAAAAAAATCTCCTTTGTTCTCTTACCAGCAGCTCTTTTTTATAGGTACATTCTCCACATCTCACACTTGTTTACTTTCATTTTCAGGCAGATACCAGTGTTTCCTCAGTTTTTTCTCTTCTCTATCTTTCTGGGCATTTTAAATCTTGTTCTTTATACACAAGTATCTGAAAAGAAGTCATAAAATACATGCAACTCTATATTAATTAATACTTCATTACCTACTATAGGCAAATTAATAGATATATAAAAGCTTATGTCAGTTCATAACAAGCTCTCTAACTATAAATTTATGTTTATAAGTTGTTCTACAGGCAGGAGTTTGAGTGTGCTACTGGTCCAATTGTTATCTCACTAACTGTAACACAGTATGTGTCACTGTTAATGTAAGTAACCCTTTGGGTATATAGCTGGCTGGGTTATTGACTGTATATGTATATACATGGCTATATAAGTATGTGTATGGAGTGGTAACTGTCTGAGTTTGTCCATCTTTGAATGTACAACTCTGTTAAGTACTGTCTATATTAGTGGTGTACTTAACACCTATGTGAGTGTGTGAGCAGATGGGCAATTGCCTCTGTTTCTGTGACACTGGGTTTCTAAGTAACGGTTTGGTTATATAGACATGTCAGTGCTTATATGTGTACCTGGCTCAGTGTGTAACTGAAAACATGCAAGTGCAACTGTCTGTTTTGCAGAATGTCTGAGTGCTGGATTTATGAATGGCTGGATAGGTGCATAACTGTATATAGCATTGCCTGTATGGATCTCTAAATGGCTATGTAAGTTGTTCTATAGCTAAGTACATCCATGTATGAATAATTCTATGGATACATTTCTGAGTGTCTTAGGGCCTGATTTAGGTTTTAGTGGCTGGGTTACTATGTTACAATGGTGACGGTGTAGCCCGTCTGTTGAAACCTAAATCAGGTCCTCAGTCTGTTTATACTTCACATCAGTAGTGGATGTAGAAATGATTTTCTGCTCATGTAACTGGGTGTATCAGTCACCACCTTACTGTGTTTAACCAAGTGAGTCCCTAAACAGCTGAATATATGTTTTTGTAAGAGTCTGTGTAAGTTTGTCACTATTCCTGTACAAATAGGTATCCTGGGTCTGTTTCAATCACCACACTAACCTGTGTACTGTTAGGACCTGTGCTTTATCTCAAGGTTACAATTTAAATCTACCACCATCCACTCTGCCTTTTATGCTTTGAAGGTCTTGTGAATCAGTAACATTCAGTTGGGTAATAATAAACATATTTTATTCTGTGCTAACATACCCTTACGGACAAGCATGTCCTTTAAAAATACACATATTTTGATCACTTTTATGAATGCCTCTATGGTGGGTAAATAGTACTATGAGTAGTTTTGGACATAAATCCTCTCTGACTATGTCAGAGTATATCGAAGTGCCTCTATCACTCTCTGACTGAGTGTACAATTGTCTCTATGATTTTGTAAATATGTATGTGAGTGGCTGTATTGGTGGGTGACTGCATATATAACTGGGTGTATGGCTGTGTAAATCTCTCTGTAACTGACTGAGTACTTGGTACATGAAAAGCTTTATGTCTGCCTCCGAGGGTCTGATAGTACCTCTGCTATTTTATTTCACCTCATATACACTCATAAGTTTTTATATGCATATACTTTTTCCTCAATTGATATACCTGTGAACTCTCCTTCCTGTTCTCCAATTGTTATCTCAGTATCAGATAGATTCTCTTGTCAGTAACAATCTGAAGTACAGAATGGTATACTACTCTCAGTACAGAGGAAGCATTAATGACAACCCTTCCCACTCTGATTTCAGTGATACTGATATACTAAGCAAATTCTAACCTTCCTTTTCAAAATATGATTTTCTTATACCGCTTCTGAATGGTCACTCTTTATTAACTCTTTGTGAGACTGCTGGTATGAAGTCCAATTATGTACTGTTCAAACATGAGATAGTTGACTTGGAAAGAACTTCTGTAGTACATTTTCACTAACAGCCTTGACGAAACATGTGTTGGTAAAGATTTAAAAGATGTTTTGAGATTACTAAAGGATGTTGGTGAAAACATACTGTGGAACTCAGCGTTGATTTATTTTGGAGTGCTCAAAGTTACTTCTTATGACCCAGTGTGGAAGTGGATTTGGGCAGATTTGTGGATCTGCTGCGGCACTCAGCAAGGCCCCCCCCCATGTAAAACTGGTGAAGATCTGCAAATCCATATGGGAGACCGTGAAAACATTTAATAGTCTGCAAATAAAGCATGGCCTTTACAGTTCACTTTATAAACATTAGTGAATTTGAATGCATAATGAGCAATATTTCCCTATCTAACTGCTTTTAAGATTAACAGTCTGTTTGCTCCCTTCATCCACGCTCTTTTAGCCCTGTTTTAATGGTGACCATGTTTGGAACATTCTCTGCTGGCACTAGGTCAAAAATTCACAACACTTTCTCTGAGCAGCATCCTAGCCTCAAATTCAACTTTAGCAGGTGCGGTTGACTGTCTGGAATCATAAGCATATCCCAAACAGCATAACTGTTTTTTATTTCTCCAAAGCCAATCACACCTGTAGATATCACTACCTCATTTTAACCACTTGCATGTTTACACAATCCAATCAATTATGTTTCTAAAATTTTAGGTGCTGTCCTCCAATTTAACTGCCTTTTATTTTGAAAACGGTCTCCTTCAGCAGCCTCCAAAATGTCCAGAGTGTGGATAGTGGGTCATGGTTTTATGTTTTAAGCCAGAGCAAATGCTAGAAAGAAAAAGTGGTATTGACAGGGACTTGGGATTACCTAATATAGACATAACTTGGGCTGGCCAGGGAGAGCTAAAGTGGCATCAATCGCTCCCTTAGCTTGTAAGCATTATGGACTGCCAACATCACGGTCTTATGATTGTGTACTGTGGTAGCAATGACCTAGGCACAATTACTGGGGTAGGATTGGAAACACTAATGATAGATAGCTTTGGAAAATTAATGTCATATTTCCCACACACTGCCTTGGTGTTTGCAACATTTGCCAAAGGTGGAAATGGTCAAACAAATTCTGTCCACAATATAAAATCCAGGAAACATGTCAATAAAATGTTTTCTGCATTTCTCAGAGACCACAATATGGGATCTATATATAACAACAATTTGCGCATTGATATGGAGGGAATATATAGAAAATATGGGAGTTTATTTCACAAACAGAGGCAACAGGGAGTACTTGAAAGTCTGCATCCTGTTCTATGTAATAATCAACTACATCATAAACACAAAGGCTCTTTTCAGAGCCAATCCTTTTTCCAAACACTGTTTTCTTTAATATTCTAGTCCTTTTTGTTAAATCTCATTAGAATTCACGGTTCCGTCGCAGATTCACAAACCAAAAACACACATCCACTACACAACAGCAACACTTATTGACATTCAGTGGATGTGGGAGTAGTCTATGACTGAGTTAGTGGGTGTTTAAATTGTGGTTTCTGGTTGGTTAGGCTATGCACCTAAGCCAGGCAGAAACCAGGGAAAGTCAGTTAAACACCAAAGATAACCTGTGCTCACCCACCAGTAGCTTGGAGCAGAGCAGGCAGGCTTATCATCTGAGGCAATGTGCAAAGCGTTTGTGCAACACACTCATACAGCAACACAATGAATGCACCACAAACGAGACTCCACACAGGATTATATGAAAATAACTTGTTAGATTATATATCCAACATGACCGAAAATGTCAAATCATCAATAATATGCAATTATTCAGAGAGTACTCGTTATCCTGATCACTCCAAGGCTAAAATGACATACATCATAAATACTTTCCAGGTAACGTAGGTTGTTATGGTGAATCGCATAAATTGTAGTAAACCATAGGGCACATCTCATCTGCACCCCTATTATACGTTATATGGTAAATGCGTGTGAGCCCTGTGGATACAATTGCATTTGGAAGAGAATGTATGGGGCAGAAGCACCTGCATGACTATTGCATTTAATAAGGTATTCTGGTGCCTCACTAAGCAATGCTGTACCTAACGGTGGCTCTACACTGCTCTCTGTGTCCCCTTCAAGGTTTTACCCCACAATGTCAGAAACGGAACAAGTGCCCCCAAGTCCTAGCTGTTCCTGGGACACCCGGGTCACAACTCTTCAGTCCAACATGGAGCTGTCCATGGAGGCGTGCGGGACGGTGAGCGGGACCAGGGGGGTCCGATATCGAGTTACAGTACCTTGCTCAATGCAGGTTTCAGTCCAGCCACATGAGCGTGCAGCACGGTTTTACTTTGCACGCAGTACCTCTCCTTGTCCGATCCAGATGATTACTCCCTCTTGCTGGGGTCCAAGTTAAGACTGCTCTCTCCAGATAAGCAACGTGCAGCCCACCCCACATCGGATTTTATTCTCTGAGGCCAACCGGAGTTGGGGTGGCGCTGGCATCATCTGGGCCTCCTCGTTGCCTAGGCAATGCAGCTCTGTTGGGAAATGCGACTCAGCGCACCTAATCAGTGCAGCGCAAGTCTGAAAGAGGACATGCCGGTCCCAGGGGCTATATCTGATCCTTAGAGGGCTCAGGGGCTCAGCCAGCTGAGCACCAGCCTGGCCAGGACAGTGTCAGTCCTTGATGAGGCACTTGTCCTGGTGATGCAGTGAACACGCAGTTCTCAGCAAAGAAACACTGGTGGATCAGTCATGCGCTGACGGAGACAACAACCCACTGACGGATTCATCAGTTACTGAGTCCCACCTGGGGGCAGAAAGAGGGAATCTGTGTTGGCCCTAAAATTTCATGAACAAGGGGCAAGACAACAAGCCCTTGGAGAACACCTGGGGGCACAAAGGGAGCAGCAAGCAGCAGGCCAGCACATAAAGCCAGGTTACAGAGTGGCAGTCCCTCTAGCTGCCCATCAGTCAGCAGGCAGCCAGCCAGCACAACAAAGCAGGTAGTCCAAACAGCAGTTCCTCCTGGCAGCACAGCAGTCATCCCGGCAATGTGCAGAATGTAGAGCCTGTTAACATGTCCCAAGCAGTGTCTAATAACAAGGGGTCAGGGACCCTGTACCTATACTCAAATATGCCTTTGATGTGAGGGGTGAATTCAAAGGGTCCCTCTGAAGTGCACAAAAATCCTTTTCAGTCTGGCCCTGGCGCCAAACAATCAGTAGGGGGTAAATCAGCCCTTTGTGTGAAGGCAAGACACAACTTATTCATGTGTTAGTATAAACCACCAATCCATCTCCCAGCCCCGGAAGATTATCAGTTTGCAGAGAAATACAGATGCATCCCTGTCACAACGAGCCATCCCTGTGTTGTGGATGTCTACAGAGAATGCACAAACTGTAGCCGTCACCCAGGCCAGATATGTTTTAGAAACAGGCTGCAACAACAAGATTAAGCACAGAGAAATGACTTTCTAAAAGTGCCATTTCTAAAATAGTAATATGAAATCCAGTTTCACCAGTAAGTAGGATATATAATTACCATTCTAAACATATACCAAACATGACAAAGCTACTTTTTTCTGATCATTACCACTGAAAATGGTATAATGGAATTCCCAATGCTCACCTATGAAAGGAGCAGGCCTCACAGACGTGAAAAACAAAATAGGCTGTTTGTCACTACAAGGACATGCATAGCATAAAAGTACATGTCCTACCTTTTACTTACACAGCACTCTGCCCAAAGGGCTACCCAAGGCCTATCTTAGGGGTAGCATATGTGTAGTAATAGGGGTGTTTAAGGCTTGGCAAGTAGTTCTAAATGCCAAGTGGAAGTGGCAGTAAACTGTGCACACAGGCACTGCAGAGGCAGACCTGAGACAGGTTTAAAAGGCCCCTTCTGCAGGTGGCAGAATCGGTGCTGCATGCCCACGACTAGCATTTATTTTACAGGCCCTGGGCATATTGTACGCCCCTTTACAAGGGATTTACAAGTAAATCAAATATGCCAAACAGGTGTAGACCAATTATACCATGGTTATAGGAGCGAGCAGATGCACTTTAGCACTGGTTAGCGGTGATATAGTGCTTAGAGCCCTAAATCCAACAAAAATGTCAGAAAAATAGGAGGAGGATGGCAAAAGGTTTGGGGCAACCCTGCAAAAAGGACCAGGTCCAGCAGTGGGTGAGTGAGTGTCTGAGTCTGTGTGTGAGTGGGTGTGTGAGTGTCTGAGTGGGTCCGTCAGTGAGTGTGTGACTGTCTGAGTGGGTATGTCAATGGGTGTGTGACTGTCTGAGTGGGACTGTGAGTGAGTGTGTGATTGTCTGTGTGGGTCTGTGAGTGGGTGTCTAAGTCTGTTTGGTTCTGTGAGTGGATATGTGGTTGTCTGATTGGGTGTGCGAGTGGGTCTGTGAGTGCCTGTATGGGTCTGTGAGTGGGTGCCCCAGTGTCTGTTTGGGTCTGTGAGTGGGTATGTGAGTGTCTGAGTGGCTCTGTAAGTAGGTGGGTGAATGAGTGGGTCTGTGAGTGGGTGTGTGACTGTCTGTGCAAGTCTGTGAATAGGTGTGTGAGTTGCTGTGTGGGTTTGTGAGTGAGTTTCTGAGTGTCATAGTAGTTCTGTGAGTGGGTGTGTGAGTATCTGAGTGGGTCTGTGAGTCAGCGTGTAACTGTTTGTGTGGGTCTGTGAGTGGGTGTATGTATATCTGAGAGGGCCTGTGAGTGAGTGTGTCAGTGTCTGTGTGGGTCTGTGAGTGTCTGTGTGGGTCTGTGAGCAGGTGTGTGAGTGTGTGGGTCTTTGAGTGGATGTGCACATGTCTGAGTGGGTCTGTGAGTGGGTGTGAAAGTGTTTGTGTAGTTTTGTGAGTGGATCTGTGAGTGTCTGTGTGGATTTGTGAGTGGGTGTGTGAGTATCTGAGTGGGTCTGTGACTGTGTGTGTGAATGTCTGTGTGGGTCTGTCAGTGGGTGTGTGAGTGTCTGTGTGGGTTTGTGACAGATGTCTGAGTGTTGTAGTAGTTCTGTGAGTGGATGTGTGAGTGTCCAAGTGGGTCTGTGAGTCAGTGTGTAAGTGTCTGGGTCTGTGAGAGGTCTGTGTGGGTATGTGAGTGGGTGCGTAAGTGTGTGGGTCTGTGAGTGGGTGTGTGAGTGTTGGTATGGTTCTGTGAGTGGGTGTGTGAGTGTCTGTGTGGGTCTGTGAGTGGGTTTGTGAGTGTCTGAGCGGTTCTGTGAGTGGGTGTATTTGTGTCTGTGTGTGTCTGTAAGTGGGTGTGTGAGTGTCTGTGTGGGTCTGTGAGCGGGTGTGAGTGTCTGTATGGGTCTTTAAAATGGTATGTGCGTATCTGAGTGGGTGTGTGAGTGGATGTGTGAGTGTCTGTGTCTGTTTGTGGGTGTGTGAGTGTATGTGTGGATCTGTGAGTGAGCGTGTGAGTGGGTCTGTGAGTGAGTGTGTGAGTGTCTGTGAGTCTGTCAGTGGGTGTGTGAGGGTCTCTATTGACCTGTGAGTGAGTGTGTACATGTCTTAGTGGTTCTATGAGTGGGTGTGTGTCTGAGGGGGCTGTGAGTCAGTATGTAAGTGTCTGTGTGTTTCTGTCAGTGGGTGTGTGAGTGTCTGTGTGGGTGTGTGAGTGTGTGGGTCTGTGAGTGGGTATGTTTTTTCTTTTAATTTATCGCCGAATTTGCAGATTTGTTGTGGATTCACAGGGATGCGTGCTGAGCAGGTCCGCGGATTCACACATGGAAAAACAATTGTGTGGGGGCATTTTCATGCCCATCAGGGATCTCTCCTAGACATCTATTTTAACCCCCATGGTATCATGGTACCTCTACTATGACTCCTTTAATTACTTTTTATTTCATTTGGCTTACTCCTGGGCCATTCCAAGATATATATCAAATAGTGGCCACCAGTTTCCAGTCCGGTTTCAGCCAGCCAATCAGGGCATGAGGCTCCGCGCATGAGGATCCGCGGATCTGCCTTGGGGGATCTGCAATATATCTGCATCCCCAGATTTCTATATTTCTTTCTTCTTTAATAATTCCAAAGCTACTGAACAGATTTGCACTAAATAACAAAAAGAGATCTTTCTGTACCAGGGGCCAGATGTAGAAAAATCCGGCATTGCGACTCGCAATTTGCAAGTCGCAATGCCGGATGCACGACACCATCTGCGAGTCTCAAGGGTGTCGCAAATGCCCACCTCATTAATATTTTGAGGTGGGTCGCAATTTGCGACCCCCTTGCGAGTCGCAGCACTCACAGGGATGGTGGCCTGCTGGAGACAGCAGACCACCATGTCTGTGACTGCTTTTAAATAAAGCAGTTTCTTTTTTTGTAATGCAGCCCGTTTTCCTTAAAGGAAAACGAGATGCATTACAAATGAAAAAATGAAATGTATCAGTTTCATTTTTTCACAGCAGGCAGTGGACCATAGAACCACTGCCTGCTCTGAAAACACGTTTTCAAGGCCATTCACAACGAATGGGTAATCACCAGTGTGACACTGGTGGTGACTGCGATTGCTTTGCGACTGCGTTCGCGGTCACAAAGCAATCTTACATCGCGCTGTGACTCACAAATAGGAAGGGGAACACCAGGTTACCGACTCGCAAAATGGGAATGGGCATTGCGATGTGGGTTTTGCGCCTCGCAAACAGCGATTTTTGCTGTTTGTGACGCGTAAAAGCCTTGCTACATCTGGCCCCAAGTTCTAGCTTTCTGACAAATTTGGGGTAATTCTGTTCGGCAGTTCGGGCCGTAGTCATGTTCAAAATCAACATGGGAAAGTGCATAGGAAAATGAGTTTTGGAACCCTCACCTTTTATTCAGCCTCCACTTAACAAATCACCCCAAAACTTTTAAGACAGCAACTGAAGTGAGTGGCAAACTAGTTCAGAAACATTTGTGAAGATTCATCAAACTGCACCAAAGTTATTGTCAAAACAAAAAAAACTTTGTTTATGAGAATTGGGTCCTAACACACAATCTTTTCACCATATAATAACAACTTTTTAACACTAATTTGCATGTGGTATACACACCTTTTGCACATAGAAATAGTTTAGATCACATAGCACCTTGCACTTTAGGCTGAGGCCTCTTCCTAAGTCCATATTGAATACATGCATTTATGGAGCAACCTATAATATAGATCGGGACAGAGAAGATTTATCTACACAATACATGGTTCGCTTTTTAGATATGTATTCATGTACTATGATACAATTAGACACAATTTTGGTTCAAGATATTTATTGATTAGACATAGAAAACAAAGTGTAGGTTGACAGTAAAATGGGAAATTGAAACAAAAGATCAGACTTCACTGAAGTTAACTTAGAAACTGTAATTTTTAATCGATAGGAGATCGAATTGATAATATATAATTGGTTTTTATTCTGAATTCAATGATGAACTTGATTCTACATATTTAAATTATAACTTAATTGATTATTATCTTATCTATTGTTTTTAGATATTGAGGAATTTTGTACAACAAACCATTTATAAGATTTTACAGTACTTTGCATTATTTAAAATATTTGTGAGAAATTGATTAATCTTAACAATTGAAAGAATTACAAATATTGGTATACCTACAGAGATAAATATATCTCACAACCATATATCCCAAAAAACATACTCTAAAAATATTTCATGTATGCAATTCATGTAGGTTGACTAGAATAACTGATGATAATGGTTCTAATGATGCATTAACATGCAAGGTTATGCATAGAATAGTTAACCTATGATTTTCATGAAAATGAATTAATGATATGTACTACACATTTGGGATATCTATGTGACATACATGATATATCTATGTTTAAATTATTTGAATTATTGTAAGCGATTCATTTACCAATTGTAGATTTTAAATCTTAAATTGTAGTTTTTTTCATGTTTTAAGATGGCCGCTGCATTGGATCAAATCACTATGTCATGAAAATAAAGGAAGGATTTAAACTTGTATTTATATGGTGCCGGCCTGATAGCCGGATTTGTCCAGTAGAAGGCGTTCTGCCGAAACACGTTGACATCTTACTTTAGGACTCTGTGATACCCTCATAAGAAATAAATTCAATGAACTGAATTGGCTCTTGCTCCATACGATGTTGTTTCAATAATTGGGATCTGAGTAACGGGATCGGTGCAGCCGTCAGATGGTTATCGTTCCATCTGTTGAAGATTATTATTATATATATATATATATATATATTCAAAAAACAAGATTCTCTTTCTGTTTTAGCAAGAGAAAACCGCACTCTGTCGTTGTGCCAAAAATACCTTAACTTTTAATACATTAGTGAGATCATAAACAAACAAACAGGAATCCCCTGACGCGTTTCGGTCTCACCAGACCTTGTTCACAGGACACTTTCCCGTGGGGGGGGGCACAGGAAGGCAATTCTTCAGCTGGCGCCTCTCAGAAACACGTGCATGTTTTCTATTCATTACTCTATTTATGGAGCCGTTTTAAAAGCACTGCAAATTCATCCACCAGCTTTCACGCCAAAATAAAAGTGTCAACATAACTCTGGTAATTAATGTTCCTGCTGGACAGAGATGGGACTTTTGTCGGGTGGCAGTTTTGACTCATCTAAGGTAGCACAGATGGTTAATATGCCTGCTGCAAAGACGTGCATCATGCAAAGAACAGTATTTTATGTGCATAACACAGTGGGTTATTGCTTTTATGACAGAGATTATTTTGCCACTGTGCATTTCAGAAGTTACAATCGCAATGTAGCATAGAGAGCTAGGAACTGCCATCAAAGAGCTACATGCAACTATGTTTTTACCCTTGTCTTTCATTATCCTAATGCTTGTAAAAAATTTACTTACGTAGAGATACATTCTTATTATTAAAGTCAACGCTAACCACTGTGTTACTTTCTGAATCCCGAGTTTGTGTGTCTCCAGACCAAGCACTCTAAGAAAATGCCTACCAGTAAAGATGACATGTGAATCCTACACCTTGTAGTCCAAAGTAAAGCGCTCCAAAACCCTACATAAGAGGTGCTATAAAACAAATGAATTACATGTGACAGCAAGTTTATAGAGAGACGAGAGGCTCATATGCTTTTACTTCTTTTCTCCACCACATTTATATGTGGAAAACCTTCTCAGATCGTATGTACCTAAAAATAGAAACAAATGGCTTGGGAAATGTAGAATCTGACCTGAGGATTTTGCTTCCCTAAAAAAGACCAAACATTGAAAAGTTAGTCATTGAGATGCAGTGCAAACTTTCCCCTTAAAATGTTTCTATTTTTGCATAATTGTCAATATAAAATAATGATATCTTCAGTAGTTTGAGTATGTGTTTGGTTTATACTGGTTTGTGTATTTTTGCAAATTACTGTTTGAAATTTATATTGTACAAGATGCTTGGGGATCCCCGGCTTCCAATAGTGATTCAGTGGGAGTCCTCAGGAGACAAAAGGTTGGGAACCACTGAATAGAGCATTCTGACAGGCTGAAAGGGCTTTTGTTCCTGTGGGATCCCATAGGATCTCAGTTCCCATAAAAAAATATCAAAAGAGCCCAAAACATTTATTTGTACCGCAGGTACACTGGAAACTCCCAAATGACCCAGCAATGCCTCCTGTGAGGTCCTATAGGACCTAGCATTACCCTCCTGTGTGGTGCCGCAGAAATACAGTTGGGTACTGCAAGACTGTACAAACATTAAAAAGTGAATCTTGCCCTGTCCCGCAGTACCTTGGCATGCTACTTATGCGGTAGACCAGTGAAAATGTTTTTTAAAAATACAGAAATGGAAACTATGGATTGCAGAGATTTGTGATTTTTTCCAACCCTAGGGGGTCAGCCAGCACTGGAGCTCGGATGACCACTCGCAGGAGGTTGGGTGCAGAGTCTGCAGCTATTCCCACACCGCACATGGCCAAAGGTAGAGTGTGGTGTGGGGTGGGGTGCAGGACCTGACCTGTAGCCAGGCCCTGAATTTAATCCCCTGCAGGTGACCCACCTCCACCCCACACTGCCTTTGGCACCTCAGTAGTAGTAAAAATAGAGTATAATATCACATCATTGTGGATGATTTCACAGATATGCTTCATATTCAATTTGCTGAGAAATTATATGCTCATTAGTACTACTATTGTTATGGAAACTCTGGCCTACATATATGTTGCTGAATACATTGCAGTATGAAAAGCTTACAGAAAACTGTCATATCCAGTGGATGATGTGATCATTGATGTCATCAGTGATGTCATGTGAGATGTCATCAGTAACATCATCAATTAATTTATTTAACATGTTATGAGTCATGTAATATGTGATGTCATAAGCATTGCATAGTGGGGGTGCAATTTATACTTAAGTCGGTAAAGTATAACTGGTGAATGTCATTGTTTTTGGGGGTTTTAGATGTTAGTTTTTATATTATCAGAAGACATAACTTTAGCATCAGTGTAACCTTTGTTTTTTTCAGTGTATTTTCCATTTTTTTTATATAAGCTAAAATCATAGGCCCAGATCTACAAGAAATGGCGTAAAACTTTCCTAGCGCAGTTTTGCACCAAAAAATGTAACGCTGCTTTACACCATTTCCCTGCACCATGTAAGTAACAAAAGTGAATGTCGCAATTGCTGAAAAAGTGGTGCTAACCTGATTTGCAAGAACAACAGATGATGGACGGGATGCAGAGCAAATCAAACATTCACCCCCAGTCACAGATCTGGGTTTAATCCATCAGTTTTTTTGCTTGCCATGCCATTCCAGTTTGCCTTATTTGCAGCATGTTACATGACGGTAATCGTAAAAGAATCACTTTTCAGGAACTAGACATCATTTTCCAAAGTCAAGCCATACGAGTCCAGTGGGTGCTGGCCCAAAATGTGCAGGTGGAGAGGTAGACCATGACGGGCAGTTTAGCTGAAGTACAGAGGTGCCTCAGTCCCACTAGGGACAACTCTGCTGCCATCAGAGACACCCACTCCATGCTGCATACACTGAAGCAGTTCCTGGCCGAAATCACTGGTGTCCTTAGGCAGAGGCACAAACAAATTCTCTACCAAAGTAGCACCAGAGAGGTTGCCAGCAGGCTGGGGGAAATGCTCACTGTAATGCAGTCCATGCATCAGGAGCTGGTATCCATCAAGAAGTATTTGGCTGCCTACCACTATGACGTTGCTGCTGTGTGCTGAGAAACCAGCAGTTTCTCCTTGCTGCATTGATGCCTTACATCTTCCCACAGATGACAGCTACTGGGACCTGAGATTCAACTTCTTCTGCCCCTAATGTGTTTGCGACTCACTCAACTCCAACTCCAGCATAATCCCTGGCACACAGGGAATCACACTCTTCAGAGAATGAAGATGTTGAAGAAATAAATCTCACCGGTAAAACATCCTGGTAGCTATAGTCAGTGGCCCATGGACAGTTTTTTGTTAGCTCTGTGTTTAAGATCATGCCAGTGTCACTAGAACAATCTACGTCCCCACTTCTCTTACACACTGTTGACCAATCAGACCTATGGTCTGTCAATGTGACCCATCCTACATAATGGTAATGTGACCACCTCCCGACTGAAGCACTTCTCTTCCACACCTGTCTGATTACATGTTCCCCTACCTCTTGTATCTCATTGGCCGTCTCTCCTGGGGTCTATCTCCTGTGCAATGAACTAAATCAGTAACCCACAATAGGACATGTAAATAAATGCATGTTATACATGACCTGTGTCAATCTGTGTCTGAGGTTGAAAGTATTGGAATAGAATGCATCATGTGATGGCAAAAAAATGGAGCTGTGCGTTTCTACAAGTGAAATAAATATACTGAGGTGTGTCACTCACAAAGTGCAGGGCGGGACATATAAAAAACAGCAAAGTGAAAGCGTGTGCCTACAGTAGCTCATGTGTATGATCTACAGCCCAGCCCAAATGCAGACATCATGGCTACAATGTATGACAGGCTTGCAGGTAATAGTTGTATTATGTCCCTTTAAGAATGACAACAGTCCTTAATGTATCTTTGCACTCTTCATGTGTGTTGGAAAATTGAGCACACATAGTGAAAGCTAATCTGTGAAGCAATCATCGTATTACTCACAAATGTGTCAGGCAAGCCACTCCCCTGGGTTGGTGTTAGTAAATTATCCATTTCCTCAGGTATACATATCATCGTATGGCTGATGCTGTGTCAAACGTCATGAAATGTGCTTGGGTATGGCCAAGTCACCCGTCATTGAGTGCCCCTCTACTGCATCACCTTACTGCAGGGGAGCTACACCAGAAAAGTTGCATTGTGCACCCAATGTGCCACAGTGCCCATTTGTACATATGTGTAAGTAATCAGCACCACTGCATTGTTGCAACAAATGCAGGCATAATGGTGTCAGTGCATTGCACATATGCCACTGAGTATTTCCCAAAGGAATATGTGTGTCTATGTGTCTGTAATAATGCCAGGTATACTGACTGCAACATGATTAAAGTGACTAAGAACTATGAGGAGAACCAAGTGATACATGAGGCATCCAAGCATGGCTTGTGTCCTGTAGCATGCATGTATTGTGACACCTGATCCCAAATACAACACATAGGGCTGGGCTACGCAAGTCTGTTAGTTACATAGCACTATCTATATGACAAAGACATAGGGGGTCATTCCGACGGGATGCGGGAGCACCGCCAACAGGCTGGCGGTGCCCCGCAGGGCATTCTGACCGCGGCGGTGTGGCCGCGGTCAGAACAGGAAAACCGTCGGTCTCCCGCCGGTTTTCCGATGCCCTCAGGAATCCTCCATGGCGGCGCAGCTTGCTGCGCCACAATGGGGATTCTGACACCCCATACCGCCATCCTGTTCCTGGCGGTTCACCCGCCAGGAACAGGATGGCGGTATGGGGTGTCGTGGGGCCCCTGGGGGCCCCAGCAGTGCCCATGCCAATGGCATGGGCACTGCAGGGCCCCCCGTAAGAGGGCCCCACAAAGAATTTCAGTGTCTGCTCAGCAGACACTGAAATTCGCGACGGGTGCAACTGCACCCGTCGCACCTTCCCACTCCGCCGGCTCCATTCGGAGCCGGCTTCCTCGTGGGAAGGGGTTTCCCGCTGGGCTGGCGGGCGGCCTTCTGGCGGTCGCCCGCCAGCCCAGCGGGAAAGCCAGAATGGCCTCCGCGGTCTTTCGACCTCGGAGCGGCCATATGGCGGTTCCCTACAGGCGGGCGGCTCCCGCCGCCCGCCGGGGTCTGAATGACCCCCATAATGTATATGTAAGGTTGTGAGGGCCAGGCATGAGTGACCCTGTCGTAAAAACCTTGATGTAGGCGGGATCCATTGACAAATATTCCATTGAGATGGCAAGTCACATACCTTCAAGATACAGTCAATTTAAATTAGATTACCTGTGTCAGGATGTGTCTTCAATAGCTGACATCACACTATTGGCAACTTGACAGGAACTTTAGCGCAGGTGAGACACATTGTCACATTTGTCACAAAGTACTGCTGGTCAGGTCACTGCAATGTGTAAAATAAATTACTGTATATAGACATGCTATCACCTACACAATAGAGAGGAAGCTATATTGTACAACAAGATTTATTAAACAACATACTTAAGTCTACACACTAACTAAATGTACTAACTAAACCATGCTAACCTACCTTGGGCCAGATGTAGGAGGAAAAATATTTGCGAGTCGGAAATAGCGACTCCTTGCGAATCGCTATTTCCGACTCGCAAAACAAGATGCATGAAAAAATCGCTATACCAAATTGCGATTCGGTGCAGAGTCGAACCACAATTTGCGACCTCGCAATTTGAAAAATCGCTATTTGCGAGGTGGCAAATT
Organism: Pleurodeles waltl; assembly: GCF_031143425.1. Lineage (NCBI taxonomy): Eukaryota > Metazoa > Chordata > Amphibia > Caudata > Salamandridae > Pleurodeles > Pleurodeles waltl. Next base: position 1,553,100,761 of record NC_090440.1, read on the forward strand.
GCTCAAGGGTGTGGTCCGGAGTCGCAAATTGTGACTGAGTTGCGAATTGCACGCAGGTGCAAATAAAATAGTGAAAAACACACTTCCTGGTTCTGAGTGATGACATCAGAACCAGGAACTACCCCTATGGAACAGGGAGGAGCCTACCCAGCACAAACAACAGAGTTACACCCAGCTGAGAGGACCTACTAGAACAATGGCATCTCAGGACAAGGAGACACCCAGTGCTGGCAGGAAAAGAAAACTGAAGTTTTCTGAGAAGGAGCTGGAGGTGCTAACAGAGGAGTGCTGCCTGCACCATGATGTTTTGTTTGGAAAGGCAGCAATGATTGTCCCTGACACCCAAAAGAAGAAAATCTGGCAGGACATCCTCAATATTAATGCCATTGGAGTCAGCCACTGCACAATAGATGAGGTCGACAAAAGCTGGTACGACCTCCGGTCCAGGACCAAGGAAAGGGTGGCCGAGCGTATGAGGGTGATGCATGGCCCTGGAGGAGGTCCATCTACAGTACAACCCCCTACAGCCATAAAGACCATGGTGGAGACCACTCTGGAGCCGGAGCCAGTAATTGGAATTGGAGACCTTGACAGTTCAGCTCTAGGAACATCCAAAAGTAAGTACCAAAATTACTTTATTTACACCATTCTATGCACCATGCACACAACCACAGCACACATAAGCATGCATCCTCCAGATTTGCTCCATGCCTATGTTGCAACCTATAGAACAGTGCATTATGGGCAATGTGGTACCGTAGTCCAAATATTGAGAAATATTTATTCTGAGACATCAAACATATGTGAGGCACTGGCAGTGTATCCCCTGTGTCCCACAGGTCTTCCACAAGGACCCACCAACAGCCCTACTGTGCAGGGAGATGAACCAGCCACACACATAGCAGACGAGGCAGCCACAGAACTGCTGGGGAGTGCATGACTACACCACCCTTCCAACATGCACCAGAGAACATGGATGAGCCTGATCTGGGTCTTGAGGCAGCCAACGTGACACCGGGGCCACTGATGAGGGAGAGTCGGCCACATAGGTCAGCTGGCTCTGTGCAGAGACAGCAATGCCCAATGCAGTCAGTAAGTGAGGAGGATGTCACCGACAAACAATTGTTAAGACTGGAGGCATCCTTACTGCAAAGTCACCGGCTGCAAAACAGACACATGCGGGTGATGAATAGGAACCTGAACAGACTGCAGCAGACACTCTCCCAGGGTGTTGCCAATGTGGACAACTAGTTTACTGCTATGAACACAAACATGACAAACCTTACTAGCTCCATAAATTATTTAGTAAGGGAAATGGTGGCAGATAAGGCACATGCAAGATGCAGGGAGTGCAACGCTGCTGCTCGTTTGGACAGACTGAGTGTATCAATTGGGCGCCTTGCAACCACAACAACCTGCCTGTCAAGGCGCACAGTGAAGCTGCAGGTGGAACTTGGCCATTTTGCTGGTGATATGGCAAGAGGACTTGGGCGCATCAGCCATGCAGTGGACCTGATAGAGACCAGCCAGGCAGCAAGGGGCATTGGCGTAGTCGCAGGAGGCTGTGAGCTACCAATTTGTGTTTTGACTGAGGCACATGAACTAAATGTGTCAGACTTTACTTTTTGCTTTCTTCATGCAGTTTAGTTGACAATATTTTCTGCATTATATTCCTGAAATTAAAGGGATCATTTGTAGTACTACACAATTGGGCTATGTGTGCCTTACATGTGTGAGTGTTGTCACGGTTGCCACATACCTGCCAAAGTAGTGGGTTGCCATGTGGTTCCGTCTCTGTCTGTCCTCCATTGCAATGCTTCCATCCCCAGGCTGTCGGTGTGGTAGCTCTTGCTCCTCATCCTCCGAATCTGTGTCGTCAGGTGGAGGATGGCACAAGTTGCAATGATCTTGCATGCAGTTTCTGGGTATACTGGAGTGCCCCTCCACTTTTGTGCAGGCATTCGAAACATGACTGCAACAAGCTGAACGTCCTCTCTATGACAGCTCTGGTCCGCCAATGTCCTATGTTGTATTGCCTCTCATTCTGATTGCCAGGTGTTAGTATGGGGTGAGTATCCATGGTCTCAGGGCATATGCACTGTCACCTGTGTGACAAAAGAGGCAAAATTATCAGGGCATCACAGGGTTACGCAGTGACATGTATTTAAGGCATCAGAATGTACTCGACAGTACCTAATAAATATCCTTCGCCAAACTCCCCACGTTCTAGGCGTTGATGTATCCCACTGTGCCTGAATATGTATGCATCATGTGTATTCCCTGGATATTTAGCCACAATGTCAGTCATGGCATTATGGACGTCACATACCACCTGGATGTTTAGTGAGTGGGTACATTTCCTATTGCGGAACACATATTCCAGATTTGCTGGTGGGAAAATTGATATATGTGTCCCGTCCACACACCCTATTACATGGGGGAAGTTGGCAATTCTGTAGAAGTCCAATTTGGTGCTGTTAATTTCCGCCTCATTCCTGGGAAGGTATATATAGCTGGACATGTGTGCGAGTATGGCATCTAGGAAACGTCTGAAGAATCATAAGAGGGCACTTTGGGATACCCCACCTGCCACTGCAATCACCCCCTGATAGCTACCCGAGGCCAAGAGGTGCAGTGAGCAGAGCACTTGCACATGTGTGGGGATAGAGCAGCCGCGCATTGTCTGGCGTTCAAGGTGAGCTTTCAGCAGTTCAATGATCTCTAGGATAACTGCGCTGCTCAGTCTGTATTTATCATATATCTCATCCTCAGTTTGTTGAAATAGTGTCTGCCTGGTTTGGTATATCCTCTCCTGTCTCTGCCTCCTCCTCCTCTGCTGGGCAGCCTGGACTCTCCTCCATGAAATCACGTATAGTGCAGCCATTTTGAGAAACCCAGATGCCTTCTGGGTCTCCTTTTATACTTTGGTTCTGGTTACCACCTGTTCGTAATCAGTGCTAATCTGGGTTTGAATTTTCAAAGAATAAGAGTCTTACTCCATAGTTGATTTTACACAAAGTACTTGGTTTGCATCAAAAATAAAGTTGCATGGACGAGCGTGCGACGGAAAAATCAACATCATTTCTTCTACGGTCGGGTAGGAGATGTGCTGTTTTTTCTCCCCCGCAAGAAAGTGATGCAACGATTTCTGGACAGGGCACCTCGGATCCACACAGGTTCACAATGACTTTGACGCCCAGCGACGATGTGTGAGAAATCCGGTCGCACACTGCATAGGGTTTGCATTGCTATCAGCAGCCACAAGCAGGTGTTGTGTTGTTTCTCCAGCCATGAAGCATCGATCTCCCAGTCACGATGCAGGTGAAGCGTCGATTTTAGCTGCGAAGCGGGTGGCATGTTGTTTTTTAGCTGCATTGCAGGTGGTGCGTCGAAAATTTCCCTGCACGGTGTTCTGTGCGTAGATTTCAGTCCTTTTTCTGCCAACATCACCTTGGAAGGGCCGAGGGACTGAATAGGACACCACTTGGCAGGGCAGGAGTCTCAGCAGAGAGACCAGGTGCTGGCAGAGGAAGTCTTTGGAGGCCCTGAGACTTCAAAACAGGAGGCAAGCTCAGTTCAAGCCCTTGGAGATTCTTCACAAGCAGAGATATACCACAAAGTCCAGTCTTTGTCGTCTTTCGGGCAGAAGCAGGAACTGTAGGCCAACCCAGCAAAGCACAGTCACAGGCAAAGGGGCAGTATTCCTCCTCCAGCTCTTTAGCTCTTCTCCTCGCCAGAGGTTCCTCTTGGGTCTACTACTTATACTCCTTTCTGCCTTTGAAGTAGGCAAACTTCAAACAAAAGTCTCTGTTGTTCACACGATCCTGCCTTGTGCAGGCCTTCCCCCAGACACACAACAGAAGGCTGAGACTGCGTTGTGTGAGGGCAGACACAGCCCATTCAGGTGTATGTGACCACTCGTCCCTCCACTCTAGCTCAGATGGTCCATCAGGATATGCAGGCTACAACCCAGCTCCCTTTGTCTCACTGTCTAGAAGGGATTCACAAACAGCCCAACTGTCAGTCTGACCCAGGCAGGGAATCCAGAAACAGGCAAAGTCACAGAATGGTTTAAACAAGAACATGCCCACTTTCTAAAAGTGGCATTTTCAAACTGACAATTTAAAAACAAACTTTACCAAAAGATCTATTTTTAAATTGTGAGTTCAGAGACTCCAAACTCCAAATTTCCATCTGCTCCCAAAGGGAAAATGCATTTAAAAGTTATTTAAAGGCAGCTCCCATGTTAATATATAAGAGAGATAGACCTTGCAATCGTAAAATCCGAAGTGGGCAGTATTTCACTGTTAGGACATATAAAACACATCAGTACCAGTCCCACCTTTAACATACACTGCCCCCTGCCCATGGGGCTGCCCAAGGCTTACATTAGGGATGCCTTACATGTATAAAAGGGGAAGGTTTGCCCCTGGCAAGTGGGTGCACTTGCCAGGTCCAATTGGCAGTTTAAAACTGCACACACAGACAGTTCGGTGGCAGGTCTGAGCCATGTTTACAGGGCTACTTATATGGGTGGCACAGCCAGTGCTGGAGGCCCACTAGTAGCATTTGATTTATAGGTCCTGGGCATATCTAGTGCACTTTACTAGAGACGTATTAGTAAATCAAATATGCCAATCATGGGAAAGCCAATTACACATACAATTTACACAGGAGCACTTGCACTTTAGCACTGGTCAGCAGTGGTAAAGTTCCCAGAGCACCAAAAACAGCAAAAGCAGAGTCCAGTACCCAGTCAAAACATGGGAAACAGAGGAAAAAAAGATAGGGGAGACCACACCAAGGTGCCAGATCTAGCAGACACTTACTGGCAAAATCGAGGTCAGCAAAAGTGGAGACTTCTCCGATGGTATAGGGAGGGGGACCACCTGCAAGAGTAAGCATGAGACATAGCATTGTGGATCCTGATCACTTAACAGCATAGTTACATATTGCACATCACACAGATTTACCAGACGTACATGGGGGACTTAGAATAATAAAACCCCAAAAAGGCAAAATGAGATGTGTGACATAAATTGCATAGGCCAGCTTGACATGTTAAAATTCATGCAGGGACAAAACATACACATATCAGCCACATTGTACAAATTTTGCAAAGGTCTCATCAGTGCATCATTTACTAATCATGGAAAATCCTCATGTCACCCAGTACATACGTGACTCAAGGGAAACACTCAGGCATGTTTCCTTTACTCCTGCATCACTTCCATCATCACATGTACATGACTATGCAACATCTGACATCTGTCAATCCCTTAGTGGTCAAGGACATATCTTCTAGTGTAAGTGTTCTATACATCCATGACACAGTTATTCCAACAGTTCTACTCATCATCCCTTTGTCAAAGGACCATACATACTACACTGGGGATAAGGTGAGTGATGAGCTATTTTGCCAACAACATGTTGCATCACTGGCCTTTTCATGGTTGCATATGTTCAAATTGGACCCCACCCACTAGGCAGCACTGATGCTTCACTTTTAAAATTGGGCATATGTCAAAGAGACATGCAGTAGCATTCGCTCAACTGGAGTAACTCACAAAGTAAGTATACTCGACAACTGTTTCGCCAACCTCAATTCTGAGGAAGTCCAGCAGGTCACACTCATGTGCAATTAGGACTGCCCATTGATGTTTTAGTTGCCAGAAAGTCCTATTCACCTGAAAGATACAATTTATGTGGCCCAGAACCTTGCCCCAATGCAGCTTTCTGGCCTCTGTGCAGTAACCCTGGATCACCCTACCACCTTGGGCTACCATGTGGGGGAGGTAGTGCAGGACCAACCATATGAAACCCCTACCTCATCAGCTCCAAAATGATGGACTCTACCTTTCCCCAACATTCTACCCTCACACAGCACCGTATACTCCCAAAACTATACATACTTTACCCTAACCCCAACTTACATAACTACCTAAATACCCCTAATACAAACACCCCACAATACAATGTCCACACAGTAGGCAAAATAATTATTACACACCAAATGGACACAAAGAACAAAACAGGGACACAACACTCCAATGCACTTCAAATCTCTCCACAAAAAAATAACGACCTCCCTCCAAGACAGACAAAACGACTGTGAGTAGAAAATGAAAGTAAAAGTAAGTTTGCAGGTCCTGTTTTGCATCATGCCAGATCTATGACATCAGTCACTGTGCACATGCAGGACATTTTTGGGAATGCATCTTTTTTTGACGCAACGCTCAACTGCATTATTTGTCCATGTTGTCACCATAGTAAAACATAGGATAGTACATATGCCTTGCATGGTATGCTTCATATTTTTCACACACAACATGTGTAAAAAACACGCATATGACCAATGTGTTGTTTTTTTAGGTGGAAATGTGTGTAATGTGTGTTTGCAGACGTATAGTGTCATGTAGTACACTTGTTCACATTTTTCATGCCTTGTGGATTAATATACTGCTTATGTCTGTTCGTATGACACATACTGTTCTCTACACGTGGACAATGTATGTGTCAACTGTGTACAGGGATGATGATACATCATGCTAAGGCTACATTTTGTTATATCATTGTACATGTGCACTACAGGTATTTGTTTCATGTACTGACATTGTGTTGTCATCAAATTCCAATCCCCATATCACACCCACGGGTGGCATGTACTTGACATGGAATGTGATTGTCACATTAACCTGTAGACTTGTGCACATGTCACATATTGTGTCCAATACCCTAAAGTGCAGGGTGCATGCCGTCATGCAAGGCTGTGGGTGGGTGGTTTCATTTAGTGCTGCAGATGTGTATTGTGATGTGATTGACGGAAAATTGTAATGGTGTATTTTTTAATGACATGACATGCATGTGAATGACAATTGTTTCTCGTGTATCTTCATCTTCTGCAAACTACTGTAGTATGTTCTGGGTTGTCGCTTTTACAATCCATGTACTGAATAATGGGTCAATGCAGACCTTCTGTGCACTGTCTTTGCACATAATGATGTATTACATGTTGTCCAATGTTGAAACATCTCTCCTGTACCTAGGTGTGCAGAGACGGTTTCAGCATACACCAGGTCCATCTTTGCAATTACGCATGTTCAACTTTGCAATACACACAATGAAGGGGCAACAAGGGAGTACAATTGCGAAGTAATTTGTGTAACGGTTCCTTATACAAACACTTTTGACAGTGGCTTTGCTCTTCATGTGTCATTTCACTGACATAGTTTTGACACACACTTTGTATGGCAGGGCTGTTGCCAGACAAGCAGTGCAGAGTATACATCAATGCACAATGATGTGCAGTGACACGAAACCATTGGCTACACTCCCCAGCCCTATTATCTACTAGGGACTTGCAGGTCGATTGGTGTCTGCCATACCCATTTTCTACTGGGACGGTGGTCAATCAGTGTTAGCCATGCCCTATTATCTACTAGGGACATACAGGTCGATTGGTGTCAGCCGGACTCAGTGGACAGTTGGTGTTAGCCATGCCCTATTTTCTACTAGGGATTAACAGGTCGATTGGTGTCAGCTAAACCTATTATCTACTGGGACTCAGTGGTTAATTGGTGTTAGCCATGCCCTATTATCTACTAGGGACTTACATGACACTGTGATATGTGGTTTTCATGTCTTCCCTCTGTGATGTTATACTTCATTTGTAGACATTTGGACGGGGACATGTGTTGCAACCTAGGGTACAAAGAGTGTCAGTGCCAACATGCCTCACTCATACTTGTTAGTTCGGGACTATCATACTGGGGGACTTGCCTACAGTGAGAGTGTCACGTAAAGTAGCATACACAATGTGAAAACTTGTGTGTGGGCTCACATGGCTAGAGTGTTGATTGGAGACTAAAGCCCTTATTTATACCTTTTGGTGCAAAACTGCACGAAAGCAGTTTTGCACCAAAAGGTTTAGCACCGGCTTGCAACATTTCTGTGCACCAGCCAGTGACCATATTTATGGAATGGTGCAAGCCGGTGCAAAGGGTAGGCTACAGTAAAAAAAAAAATACTTAAGTCGGGTGGGGCTGGCAGTATAGAAGAAGGGAGTTTAGCACCAAAACATGATTTTAGGCAGGTGAGAGTAAAGAAAAATGACTCTAACCAGATTAGCGTCATTTTATGGAGCTAAACCTACGATGCAACATTCATGCCCACCACCCCAATCGCCAGCACAGGGGACAAGGGTCCCCTGGGCATGGCCATTGCACCCTGTGCCATGTATAGGGGCCCATTACAGGGCCCCCTATGGCACTTTAAAAAATAAAATGCAATACTTACCTGTACTTCTCTGTACTTACCTGGGATGGGGTCCCCCATCCTCTGCAATTCCTCTGGTGTGGGTGGGGGTGCCCTTGGGCCTGGGGAGGACACCTGTGGGCTTATTCCATGGTGTTGCACCAAAGAAATAGGCCCACAGATCCCCTAATGCTTGCCCTGACCCAGGAATGAAAAAAATGGGCAAAGCAAGCTTTGCACCATTTTTTAACCCCTCCTCCCTCCCGTGCACCATTTTTGCACAGGAGTATAAATATGGCGTTAAGGCCATAGAGTAATTTTTTGCACGGGAACGCCTACCTTGCATCTCATCAAGGCAAGGTAGGTTTCCACTTCCAAAAAATGACTTTAACTCTATTAATTTGGTGCTAGACTGGTCTAGCACCAAAGTATACATATGGAGTTAGTTTTTCACCGAATTAGAGTAAAAAAATGTATGCTAATTCAGTGCAAATAGAGTATAAATATACCCCTAAATTTGACATTTTGTGGTGATTCCCACACGTTGCAGCTTCCTTGTGTACTGTAGGTATCTGTTGTCACTTGGCTGCCACTGTTTGCTGATTTTTATTTAGCTCCTTCTGTTCCTCAAACTAACTGTCCAGCCCTTCATGCACATTGCAGTATTTGGTTAACACAAAACTTGCTCATACACTTTGGTTCATATCCAGGACTATCAGTATTTGCTGTGGCATTTACATTCTACGCAGGATTGGTGGCTGGCTCCCACACATTTACAGACTTCAGCCATAACACTTGTGCAATCTGTGAGTGACCTTGTAAGAATGACCAGCGGGAGTCAACGCTTGCAGAGGTTAAATGAAAAGCAGGTTTATTCTGAAATAGGTTGTATAACAAGTCCTACACCAACCACGTCCTTATCTCTTCATGCCATCTCTCTCTCTCTCTCTCTCAACGGCCTCCTCACCAATGCCTCCCACATTCCACTTACCAACATTCCACATTCTCCCTATTCTTACGCTCGTGTTGGCTCTCACATTCTTATGCTCGTGCCAGAGCAACCCACATAGAGGATACCACACCATCTTCCTCATATCAACTCGAAAAAGAATAATTAAATACATAAATAAATAAATAGCATATTAACGGAACTACACATTAATAACACTTAAACATCAATAACACTTGAGTAATAAGAAGATTATGTTACATGCAAACCAACACAAACCGCCTGAAGTTAGCATCACAAAATCCATGAAGAAAGAGCAAAGTTCAATTTTCACGTTATATAGTCTTTGAACCATAACGGTGTTGATGCATTTCTCTTCGGTCGAGTCTCAGTAGGATCTCGTATGCTAGGAACACTTAAAGCATTTCGACCCTCTCGAGCAGTAACATCTGAGAACATGCTTTGACCTACAACAGGCCCCAAACATTTGGCCACTCTATTCAAGTTCCAAATCCTGTGATCATCTGTTTTCACAGCATTTTTGAACAATTTTATGACTTTAAAAGGACCTTTAAATTTAGATGATTTCCCTTCCTTTCTAGGAGACTTTGGGGGTCATTCTAACCCTGGCGGTAAAAACCGCCAGGGCGAACGACCGCGGTAGCACCGCCAACAGGCTGGCGGTGCACCGCTGGGCATTCTGACCGCGGCGGTTCAGCCGCGGCCAGAAACTGAAAGTCGGCGGTGTACCGCCGACTTTCCGCTGCCCTTGAGAATCCTCCATGGCGGCGGAGCGCGCTCCGCCGCCATGGGGATTCTGACACCCCCTACCGCCATCCTGTTCCTGGTGGTTCCCCCGCCGGGAACAGGATGGCAGTAGGGGGTGCCACGGGGCCCCTGGGGGCCCCTGCAGTGCCCATGCCAATGGCATGCGCACTGCAGGGGCCCCCGTAAGAGGGCCCCAAAAAGAATTTCAGTGTCTGCCTAGCAGACACTGAAATTCGCGACGGGTGCAATTGTACCCGTCGCACCTTCCCACTCCGCCGGCTCAATTCTGAGCCGGCGTCCTCGTGGGAAGGGTTTTTCCCGCTGGGCTGGCGGGCGGACTTTCGGCGGTCGCCCGCCAGCCCAGTGGGAAACCCAGAATGACCGCCGCGGTCTTTTGACCGCGGTACGGTCTTCTGGCGGTTCCCGCTTGGCGGGCGGCGGTCGCCCGCCAAGCTCAGAATCACCCCCTTTATTTTAACATAATCACCTTCACACAATACTGTTCTCTTTACAGCTTTACGCTGGTCATACCACGACTTTCTTTTCGCTTTCACCTCTCTCTCTCTCTCTTTCCAACCTTCAATGTTACCCACTTGATCATTGACCTCCTTTCTTTTCTCCGTTACCCACCTAGGTTCCATCTCACTGTAGTGTGCCCTACCCTTAAACAATTGAAAAGGAGTGACCCCTGTGGTGGAGTGTGGCGTTAAACGATATTCTCGAACTTTTTTCTTCACATCACCCTCCCACTCAACACCATTAACTAGCGCTAATTGCATGCATTGCTTCAACACCTTAATAAAGCGCTCAACAACTCCATTGGACTCTGGGTGATAAAGAGCTGTTCTCTTATGTTCTACATTTCTTTCTTTCATGAAGGACTCCGTTGCTTCAGAAACAAATTGCACTCCATTGTCAGTTAACAAAGTACAGGGGAAACCCTCTCTTTCAAATAGGTCATCTAAAAAATTAATGATGTCCTTTGATTCAACAGAATTCACGAATTTGACTTCTGGCCAACGTGAAAACATGTCAATGCAGACTAATATATAACGGTCAGTAGAATTCAGTCTTATTGGACCTAAAATGTCCAAAGCTATATCAACCCAGGGACCGGAGGACTCTTCACGCATGACCATGGGTTGAATCCTACACTTCAATACTTTATCAGAACACATGCACTCATGACAATTCCTCTCTGCCCTTTCTACCATCATGTCCATGGCAGGCCACCAGTAGGCATTCCTTAATCTCTCCTTTGTTTTGGATATGCCCATGTGACTTGAGTGAGCACAATTTACAAGTTCCATTCTCAAGCTAGTTGGGGGAACCAACTTGCTGCCTCTCATTAAAAGCCCTTTCACCACAGATAATTCATTTTTAACCTGCCAGTAACCTGACAATTCTTCATCTAGTTTTTCATTGACACCCCAACCATTAATGACCTTATCCTGCACTAGCTGCAACGTGGCATCTTTAGACAATTCATCCATCCATGTTGGTTCTGAAATCGCTCCCTCCGTAACTATACAAACTTTTATCTCCTCATCAGCCACTATGTCTGCAAAACACCCTCCTTCAAAAATCTCATCTTCTTTTCCTGTGTTTATACAAAGTCTCGAAAGACAATCCGCCTGAATATTTAATGTGCCAGGCATGTAGGAGATCACAAAAATAAATTCTTGCAGTGCCACTACCCACTTTCTGATCCTATGAGAAATCATCTCTATTCCTTTTTTAGTAAATACCTCTATGAGAGGCTTGTGGTCCGTCACTATCTGAAATTTATGTCCCCACAAAAATTTCCTCAGTTTTCTCACTGCCCAAAAGACACTAAGCGCCTCTTTTTCAACAACAGAATAGTTGAATTCTGCTTCCTTCAAACATCTGGACACAAAAAGAATCGTCCTCACTTGACCTTGTTTTTTTTGCAATAAAACCGCACCAAGCCCTTTTGAGCTAGCGTCAGTCATTAGAATGATATCATCACGTGCATCAAAACTTCCTAAATCCACTGCCTTATCTAGCCTGACTTTGATGTCTTGATACTCTCTTTCACATGCCTGATCCCACTTAAATTCCGCTCTTTTCCTTAATAACTGTCTCATGTTATAAGTTCTTTCTGCAAAGCATGGGACAAATTTATTATAAAACTCCGCCATCCCTAAAAATTTCAAGTTCTTCTTTATTTTGTGGACTTGGTAAATTTTTTATAGTATTGACTAAACTTGCCTTGGGACGAATTCCTCTTGCCTAAATTTCATGACCCAAGTATTCGATGTTGGGAATGTTTATCTTGCACTTCTCAGCCTTGAGTGTCAGACCATTGTTGCGTAGCTTCTCTGAGACCATTCTCATTCTCGTATTGTGTTCCACTAGATTGGTCCCTGTGACAATTAGGTCATCCTGATATACTTTCACCCCTTCCATGCCTCCCAAAATTCTTTCCATGACCATCTGAAAGACTGATGCTGCTGAAATTAACCCAAACGGCATTCTTAGGAACTTAAAGGTACCAAATGGTGTGATAAAAGTGGTCAGTTCCTGAGAAGACCTATGCAAATTAATCTGATGGTAAGCAGAGGTCAAATCTAGGGTAGAGAAGTGCCTTGCCCCACAAAGTGAACACAACAACTCAGTAATATTTGGGAGTGGATAGCGATCTATTATGACATTCTTGTTTAGATCTCTAAGGTCAACACAGAGCCTAGCGTCACCATTGGCTTTCCTTGCCATCACCACTGGTGCCACCCATTCTGAAGCCTCCACCTCCTGAATAATTCCACTCGCAATGAGTTTGTCAATCTCAGCTTTCATTTTTTCCCTTACCAACAAGGGAACATTCCTTACTTTCGTTGCCTTCGGCTGTGCTCCTGGTTTAAGCCTGATTCTATGTATATAGTTCTTAAGACAACCTAAACTCTTGCTAAATACATCTGGAAACTCTTCCACTCAACCACATAGATCTTCTGACACAGATTGAACCATGTGATTTTCCTTAAGTCTTACCGGGGGATCTTCATTTGGATCAAGCAAAATTCAAAGATCACGTTGATGAAACCAACTAATTAAAGAGTCTCCTTTTTCAGAAATATATATCTTTGCTGGAATTAGGCGTTCTTTGAATTCTATACTTCCCCAAAAGTAACCCAACAGTTTTATTGGCTCACCACCATATCCCTTGGGTATCACGTCTGGTTTGAATAACTCAACCGACCCTTTTAAATTCTGATCATAAAATGTTTTTGGTACTAATGTGATTTTTGCCCCAGAGTCAAAGAGAATTTTAAGAGATTTACCGTTAACCAAGATTGACTCTACGGGACCACCAGAAGACCCAACACCCATCTGCAAAACCTGGACAACATTCACTGCTTCTGTAACATTTGTGTCACTATCACACCACACTATTCTCATTTTTTTTACGTTATTCTTCATCCTGCAACATTTTGCCAAATGTCCAACTCTACCGCAACTTCTGCAGAGCATTTTTAGGGCAGGACAATCTTTGTTATTGGCCATATGGCCGATATTCCCACACCTAAAACACTTCCCAGTAAAAGTTTTCTTCGTCAATGTCATTGCTGATTCTCCAGCACCTTTATTGTCAGTATTGTTGCATCGTATCACTTTCACAGACGCTCCTTCTTCTCTTGTTGTGTCCGATACAATGGAGTCTTTACGAAGGACCTCAACACATTTCTTGGAGTGTTCACAAGTTCTGGCCAATACTAGGACTTCATCTAGGGATGGATTATCTTTCTGCCACATGCTCTCCTTTGCTTTTTCCAAGGAGCGCCCTAGCATGAATTGATCCCTTAAACGTTCTTCATAAGTACCTCCAAACACACAAGTGGAAGCAAGTCTTCTGAGTTCTGTTATATACTGTTCCATGGTCTCCCCTTGACGTTGCATCCTCTTCCCAAACTGGTACCTTTCTAGAACAGTACTCACTTTTGGTAGAAAATGTAAATCCAGTTTTTTCAACGAAATTTCAAACTCATTGAGACCATTTGAATCTCCATCAGAGAGCTCCGGAAGATTTTCAAAGACTTCTTGGCCCTCAGTCCCTAAACAGTGCATTAACAGTGATGTCTTCCTTTCCGCACTCAGAGAAGTACCACACACCCTAGCATAATTGTTAAAAACTTTTTTCCACTTCTGCCATGGAATAGGTGGATCCCCTGGAGAGGTTAAAACAAACGGTGCAGCCGGTACGTTCTGCATGACTGTTGGATTAGAAGTCAAGTGAGTAGATACAGTTACCCTAGCCTCAAGACAAAGAAATTATTCATGGAAGTCTTGTCTTTTCGTTCTGAACTGAATTTCAATACAGCATTCCCAAAGATAAAATTCAAAATCCCAGTGAAAAAACGCGTTGAATCAAAAATGTTAAAACATTTTCCTGCAAATAACAGTTGCTGAAACTGAATCCATTAAATTTCGTGCCTCGGATAAGACGCGACGGCCCAGCGCGTCCTAGTTACTGTTGCTATGTGCGAGGTTTGTGCTCACGGCGCGAAGGCCCAACGCGTGATGGTTACTTTTGCTATGCGCGAGACATGTGCTTCCTGAAAGACGCATTGCTAAGCGTCGCCAGGGCCGCGCATGAACACTCTCGCGCTGTAACAATTTACGGGCGGAGAGCGAAAATAATACACAGGTGCAAGCGCAAAGTACCTTGGATGACTGAAGTCTCAAGGATCGTTTTGTCAGGACTGCCGAGACCTGTTCTTCACCATATGGAATTTGCCTGCATCTGCTCTCTCTTCATTTTCTCGGTGGATCCTCGTCGCCAAATGTAAGAATGACCAGCGGGAGTCAACGCTTGCAGAGGTTAAATGAAAAGCAGGTTTATTCTGAAATAGGTTGTATAACAAGTCCTACACCAACCACGTCCTTATCTCTTCATGCCATCTCTCTCTCTCTCTCTCAACGGCCTCCTCACCATGCCTCCCACATTCCACTTACCAACATTCCACATTCTCCCTATTCTTACGCTCGTGCTGGCTCTCACATTCTTATGCTCGTGCCAGAGCAACACACATAGAGGATACCACAGACCTCCACAAAGTAGCTGGGCCAGTTGAGTAGGGGAGTGTTTCAGATGTCCTTCAAAATGTGTGGGTTTCACATGTGTACTCACACACAGTTGCAGCCAATATCCTTTATCAGATGCACAATGAGTGTGGATTGCATGTCTGATTAGTTCTGACAGATATGAATGCAACAAGCCTGTGGTAATATGTCTGTGTCCTGTGTGCCACATGCATATATCCTAGGATTTGGAACATGAAAGCTCATACTTTTACATACATGCGAGATGACAATTGACTTGAGTGTTAAAGGGCTAGACATTGAGGTGTTTTGCCCTCTGTATTTCAATCAGTATTTGTCACACATGGGATTGACACTGAGGGGTGTGTTGGTATTTTTCTCCTGTGAAAGTGCCAGTCAGACATTGATTTGTCACATAGCTCACAGTGACCCACTGACGCAGGCACTGCCTACTGCCGACCTTTGCCTAACCCATGGATGGCATTCATCACTTGGATCTTACATTTTTCTGCTGTCATGTTTTATTCTGACAGACTTGTGTGACATAAGTGTAGCTATGAATTGATAAGTATGTTCAAATGTCAATGCATACATTTCACTTGCACATACCTTCCTTAGTGCATTGTGTGTGCATGTGGGAACTTCTAGAGCGTGTGAATCATTGTCTACGAACTGTTGTGGGCTGCTTTTGGTTTCAGATTTGTGGATGGTTTACTGTTGCATGCTAAGGTCTAAAATTGCTCCAAGACAGTTGTGAGGAAAAGTGATTTATTTATAGCAATTGTAAATAGTGGCTATATCTTGGCAGCATTCATGAACCTTTTTGTTTGCACTAATACTGCCCTTCTGTGTGCTCCAGCAGCTGTATTAAGTAGTCCTCTTTAAGATGGTGGGGCATCATTGTCCTCATCCTCTTCCCTGGGGACCTTCACCTCTTCCTCCAAGGGAACATTGGTCCTCACACATATTTTGTGCAATATGACACACACAACTATAAGTTTGCACACAAGTGGTGGTGAATACAAGTGGTGGCCAGATAAACCAATGCATCTGAACTGGCCCTTTAGAATGCCAAATGTCCTCTCCACCACGTTCCTGGTCTTTTTGTGTGCCTCACTATATGCCTTCTCAGAGTCGGTTTGTGGGTTGGTAAACGGGGTCACCACCCAGGTTTGGAAGCCATATCCCTGGTCTGCTGCAATGGGAGAGGAAAGACAGTGTTAGACTTGCTCTTGCGTATCTTTTCAACTGCCTGACACAGTATTGGTGAATGAGTTAGGAGATCAGACTTACTTCTCAAGTTGTGTGAGTTCCTGTTTGCATACATGATTACAGTGGTGTGTTGTGGCACACCTTACAGTTGAGTGTGTAGCCTCGGGGGCATGGGAGTTGTGTTTTTTGAATGGCATTACAGTTCACCCATGAAGGATGTGTGTGATGTTATGGCATGTGTTATTTAACTGTGTATCAATGAGTGTGCATGTGCTTTTTTTATATGAAATATGACGTGATGTGCCCTTGTGCGTTTGTTGTGACTGATGTTACTTGAGGCATTTATCCACTAATACTTTTTTTTTTTAAGTACATATTTACTTTACTGATATTTAGCATCTATTTATTGAAATTTGCCAGTTTGACATTTCTACATTGTAAAGTTACAGATTGTTGCTGTTAGGATTTGTTGCTTGTGGTATTGTTATTCTCTGTCACCAGAGATGACTACTACTTGAGTGGATGTGGATATCTTTTTAATACTGCAACCAACTTGCCTTTCTGTAGGCATGCTTTTGTAGTTGCATGACCCTCCTCACCTCTTTTTTCACTTTTATTTTCCCCCAACCACTCCCATTTAGTAATCAATATTCTCAATTTTCCAGACACTGTCATTGCCCCTAAAACATTTACATCAAAATGGTGTATTCAATGCTGAATCTTCTGCACATGTGAGGGGGAACTATGAAAAAGGATAGGCATGGAGATCTCGGGAGATGCCCTAGTGCATTACACTTGTGAGTACTTTAAGAAGCACTAAGGAAGCACTACACGCCATTTCATAAATGTCTTTGTGCTTCAGACTATTAGGATCATGAAATCCATGTTAGATAGTAGTGGTTTTAACAAAACGCATGAACACAAAAAAAAGAACGATTCACTTTTCCAAGAGTTCTCTCATATAGCAGCTGGAGATTAATGAACCATTTACATTGGGCAATAAATATTTGCTTAAGATTAAACACATTCCCACAATGAGATGGATTGAGAATGAGGGAAACCTGGCTACTGATATCCAGCAAACATTTTGATGCTAGTAACATAAACCTAGATTTATTCCGCAGACCTTGATGGGTAAGTTACTAAGTATTTGGACATAGATCCACGGGCATGGAAAAGAGACAAAACAGTACAGGCCCTCTCTTTAGTGTGATTGATAACAATGTTGATAGCCAAAAGGACTGGACCTCCACATTCAAACATCCATTACTGGAAGCGGAATCTCACAAGGTTTACGTTCTGGTGCACAAATGTAATGCAGCATTTTCAGAACCTTCTTGTGTTTATCATGGTATAGCAAAATGCAAATGTACCAATTACAATGGTTAACAATATGTAACAATGAAGTATAACAATTACAATAGTTAAGAGGAGGGAGTAATTCCAGTTCACAATGCTTAATAAAAATATTCATTTTTTCACATATCTTGAATCAGGCAATTTGAAGTCTTTTTGCCACGTATGCCTTAACCTTTAGTTGGGGTCACTGAATTTATGCGGCGGGGGAGGACCAATTTACATGGCAGGGTTGCCTACATTAAGTGGCAAGAAAATACAAATTATGTGGCATAATGTGGCACAATTTGTGATAATATTACTTTATTATTTTGCCATTTTTACACCTGGTAACAGTGCCTGAGAAAATAGTTCACCTTTATTAGTACCAATTTAAGACTCAAATACAGCAATAAGCAACTGCAAGATGACCAGTCAACCTTTGTGAAAAGCCTGCCGGTGCACCAGAACGTGAGTTGCCATATTTTTTTGTAACTTTAGATATGTTTGAGGGGCGTGCCCAAGCAATATGGCTGATAGGACATGCTTCTGAGGCGGTCCACATGAGCTTTGTACAAATCCTGCACAATCCTGACACAAAGGCATAATTTGACACGGGACCCTTTGGAAAAGCACCATGGGGCTTACCTGGCGCTCCCCTGAGAGGTTTTCGGATTCTGGACGGTGCCCCACGCCTTGCTTTCTTTGGTTCTGAGGCTATTGACAGCAGGTCTGCCGTGGAGAGTAGCATTTCCCTGTGCCTGCCACAGTGCAGGGAGATGCCTGGGGGATGCGAGCTGGGTGTGGCACCTGGGGGTTATTCCTTTTGGGGCATGGCCATTGGCCGCAGGGCATCAGAATGGCAGGCTCCCACTGCCCTTTGAAGGAAAACGGAAAGCTGCTCCCTGTGTGAAGCGTGCCGCAGGGCATTGCTGTAGCATGACAGCACTGGAGGCATGACCGCTGGCCCCGCCAAGATCCTGTGGGGGCCCTGGAAAACAGGGGCAGGGTCACAGGCTGCCTACTAGGTCAGAGGTCGGACACCAGAAGAAGAAGACGCAGCCCTACCCAGGGACCCCCACTGCAGACAAGGACACCCGAGGCCTCACTGGGTCTTCTGAGGAGAATCTGGTAGGTGGGCTGTGCATTCCCCCCATCATCCTGAAGATGCTGGTCAGGGCAGTCACATCTTTGGGGGACTCCAGAAACTCTGTGCAAAAGGGTTATACATAAAGACACACACTTCAGCAGGCATTTTGCCCCCTTATGGGTACTGGTCCCACTTGCAGGCTGGGAGGACACCATACATTGTTTGCAGGAGTCCTGCTGAATTGCCTACCCATGGCATTGTTTAGAAACATTAGTTGGTGCTCATTGAGGGCTCTCTCTTCTGCAGAGTGTGACACAATTGGCCTTGCACCATACACGCCAAGAATAATCTTATGGTGAAAAGCAAAACCCAGGGCCCCCAACAGAGCAACACGATTGACCACTTTACCAGGACCCGGGTCAGCACTCCCCGAATGATGCATAAGGACCTACACCGGGACCCTAACCTTGTGGTGTAGATGGGGTTCTTCTAGTCCGGATGACGGCTGCCTCGTCACCTCCGTACTGGAGTTGTGGCAGTACAACTACCCTGCTCAATATCAGGCCCTTAGTCATTTTCATACAGTAAATGTCTTGCACAATATTACTATATTGACGTTCTTTGAGTTGTCATAGGTTATCTTAGATCTTTCCGTAATCTGTGCTTTTTAAAAACATTAGGTTTTCTTTGTTAAAGGAAGTAAATGAAGAGTTTTAGGATATACGTGTAAAGTTAGAATTTTTATGCTTGTGGCAAATACTTTTTTGTCTTGATATTTTTTGAGCGTCTTTGTATAATAATTTGTGCAGTGGTCTCTTGTGGAGAATATTTGCATAAATTCGGACTTCCTGTTGGAATCACAGATCTTCTCTGTATAAAAGAAAATGGTTGAATAATTAATTGAATGAATTAAGTAATCGGGTTGAGAATTAAACTTTGACGGTGTGCATGCAAGGTTTAACAGGGTTACTCTTTAAATAAAATTAAGAAACTGGCTTTAGACACATATGCCAAAGAATGAAGGAAGCCCACTTCAGTAACATAAAATACGCAGAAATAGATTTTGGAAACTGCACCACATAGTGTCATAATAACATAAGTAATGTGACAGAATTGTATATGCAAATCGGAATGTGCTGCATCCCTGACTCTACAGCAATTAATTTATCCCTCAGGAGAAAATTAATAAGATGCAGTTCTATGACTGCTGAGCTCTATCGCATGCCTGAGTTCATTTTTGATAGATAGTGTGTAGGGCTCTGAAAATACATGATAGTAATATTTCATTAGTCTGCACGAATACGTTTTCTTTATTCTGCTTAACAAATTATGTTGCAGCCTTTTACACGCAGACCAGACCTTACCAGTCAATTCTTCTTTGCTGGCTGAAAACTGGGAGGAAAAGTGACCTTGAGCCATTGTCCTGAAAAATTAGACATGAACTGTGATCTGAATTATGCATGTTTCCGTAGGTAATAATGGGCCTCATTCACAAAGGTAGACTTACACGTTTGTGTGTTTATTCTTTTTCTGGATTCACAAAACTGCAATTTAAGAGTAAGTTTAGGACTTTGGAGACCCACAGAGGGGGCGGAGAACTCCACACATAAGAAGATAGGCTGGGCCTATCTTCTCATGTGTGGAGTTCTCGGCCCTGTTGTAAAATGACTATTAAATTGCAGTTTGTGAATACTGAAAACGAGTAATCTTACCCACACTGTGTAAGTTTACTTTGGGAATCAGGCCCTAGGAGTTTAAAGTTGTGCAATCAATGACTCGTATATTTTGCAGGCCACATACACACTATTGAAATGCCATCTTGTAAAGCAGAAACCATGACTGAGAAAATCATTTGGGTGTCAACTCCAGGTCTAAACCTTTTCCAAAAGAACCTTAATCTGCCTATGGTTAGGGCAAGGTGATATAAGGCCAAAAGGGTCTTCCCAATAGTTTGAACTTCTGAGCCTGATTTAAGAAAAATGGCACTGCACCCAGTGCAGAGCCACTTTTCTTGCACCCGTAGAGCCCCCCCTAATGCCACCATGACCATGTGTGCACCGTACCTAAGATACGGTGCACCATCGCAGTAGTTGGGGAACTACCGTCAAAATCTTTGATGCTAGTTCGTAGCTTTGCAGGAGTAGCATAAAAAATGTTGATGTTAATCCTGCAAAACCCATTGAGGCCTATTGCAAACAATGGTGTGCCTCCTTTTAATGCCTGCTCTTAAATTTCTTAAATTTTTTCAGCTCCCCAATGGAGGAACACTCCCTTTGCATACATTATGCCTGGGGCAGGCATAATGTAGGGCAAAGGGTTACAAAGTGGTGCACTGCATGCATTGCACCACTTTTTAAATTTGGCGCAGTGATTTTGGTCATAATGGGCCACATTAGCGTAAAAGAAATTACCCTAATGTGGTGGAAGGAGGGGCTAGGGGATCTTAAATCTGACCCTCTGTGTCTTGAGGCTGTGGGGGATAATGTAGTGGCATTCTTGTACAAATCTATGAGGTGTCCAGCTTCCCTATTCATCCACCTAGTCTAGACTGTGCCTTACGTTAGCAGATGTGTCCCAGCATGCTGCATTCTCATGTCTGACAATGTACATGGGTTTATGATACTGCACATGGATGTCTGATTGTGCATGAGCATTGCACAGTGGGGGAAATCTAAACAACAGTCCTTGCGCAATGGCGGAGGAAAAAACTGAATTTATTTAAGCCCCCATCCCTGCCTTGCTCAAGGGTGAAGGGTCTCAACTGGAGAGGAGTTGTTTTTATGCCTACATACCAGCCTCGCCCCAGAGGGCTTTTAGGGCCTTAAGCCTCTATACCTTGACCCAGGGCGGGAGGGTTGGTCGGGTGAGGCAGGTTCAGATTCAGATCACATATAGGCCCGAGCACCCCCCCAAAAAGTTTCCCCCATTTGTGGACCATATCTTTTTGCAAAGTATTTGTTAGTCAATGCCACCAGTTTGATTAATAGGGTCATAGGGTTGCTTAAAAAAATGTAACTTCAGAGTTGCACCTGAAAAAAGGAAATTGTTTAAATAAAACGTGAGAAATGTAATAAGGTCCCCATCACTGACCACGACTAGTAAGTTAAGGGTGTATAAATAGGGCCCTGTAGAGACCTGTTTCAGTGTCTATTTTTGCTGCTGCTTCTTAGCAATGCCACTGCCAGGACCATCCTCCTCTGACGGAAGCCTTAAAACTTGAACCAGCGTTTGTGTGCTTTAAACATAGAGATTAAATAATAATCTAAAACAAAGGTAAAATAACGCCTTACTTTTGTGAAAAACAGGAGTCTCCCGCCGAAACTGAGAGACTTACCTCCCAAGGTGTAGAAAAAATTGAAAGGTGTTCTTTCCACCCTCTACCCAGCAGACTTGTGGATTGACCTGGTCCTCCAGGGAATAAAGAAGCAAAGGGCAGTCTTGCCTCAACCGCCTGGTTTAGCCAGTAATGGATTTGCCCAGCAGGGAGGAGGGGTGAAAATGACCTGCCTGGCAGCTGCTTTTGCTCTCTAGTGAGGTCGCTTAGCCTTCCCTACCCCCACTCTGTGACCACCCAGCGGGGGAGGTGAAGAGACAAACCACAAGCAGTTTATTTTTCCCCCATGAGGATCAATGATTCCTCCACCCCCATTTGCCAAACGGTCCACGCCCCTTCCCTTTAGTGCAAGTTTCCAGGCCAGCATTATGTTGCAATGGAACTGAGGCCACCAAATGGGCCTGTAGTGAATAGGCAAACTCAAAACCGCACAAAATATTGGACGCCTTACAGCACAAAATAAACGCCTAACTGACCCCTTTCCAATCTGACTCAGGGGTGTAGGGTGTTAGTGAAGCATGTCTCCCTGCCTTGCAAAAACCTCGGAGTTCATTTTCTGGGTGACTCAGCCTTGATCAGTGGCAGGTAGGGGAGTCAATAGAGGAAGTGGGCTTGCATTTGCATTTTTGTAATGTGCCAGTGTTTAGTACACCTAAAGAGATTGATTTGATTATGATATCCTCACTGATTAACTACGGATTTTGAAAGCTTAAGTCTGATCTCGTCTAGAGCTATTGTAAAAGTGGTAGAAAAAATTAGACCTTTAAGTAGTAAAGATGACATCCTTCTAACAGCGTTTAACAAGCTATATATGTCAAAGCTACCCTTAGTCATTTCATACTTAGTAAATGCCTTTTTCAATGTGTCTTTTCAATCAGCTTTTTGCCCTGGCACGAGTAATGAAACTCCAGTGCTGGATGGATATTTGAGAACAACTTCTCCCTCACCAGCATCAAAGGTGTCCTGCTGCATCGATTTAATTACATCTAGATGCGGGAACGGTGGCCCATGGGTTGTTGTCCAGGCACCTAACCAACAATTGGGAATCTAGGGAAAAGCACTGGATTAGAGTTACTAATTTCTTAAAAGGCATACCAAGGTGGCTCATGTGGGGCATTTATCATCTGCTCCTCCTGGATTGGCGTGTGGCGACCCTCAGGATTATCATGTGCCTGCATTGTCCCCCTAACTCATTTAATTTCAGCCTATGGCCTGCAGTATCAAGTGTGTGTAGGAGATACCCAGATTATGTTGAATCTTTCCGACTCTGCCATAGATCATCATTTCATCACGAATCTGTCTGTCTGGAATATATAAAAGCACTGGATGACTTCAAACTACTTATACTTAAATGGAAGGGAACTTAACTTTTGTTTGTAGGCAGTCACCCAGCTTCCTTGAGGTTTCCTGCCTTCTGATTTAGGTGCTCCCCCTTTTACAATGGATCGTTAGAAATCTGAGTATTTTTGGGAAATCCATTCTTTGCTTTGCCTCCAAGTTCTCACTGTTGCTAAACCAACCCATTTTCACCTTTACAATGTTTCTAAGACTGAGCCTTTTATGAGCCCTGAAGGACTTCAGAATTGGTTCAAGTGATAGTGTTCTTTTGGCTTTTATTTTTACTGCTTAGAAATATGCATGAATTTCACCCACAAATATATTTAAATTCTGCAAGCAGTACAAAATTGAGCTTTAAACTCATATTTGAGCTAGTAAAATGTGATTATAGGTCAAGCTGCCTGGCCCGACTGGCCTGATTAAACGCTGAGGAACAAATCGAATTCAGAGTTCTATTTGCAGTCTGAAATGTCGTTTGTGGTGTCTCTCCATTTTACTTGGCAATCAATTTTATTTTCACCAGCACTCACAGTTTTTATGTTCCTCTTCTGACACTAAGAGACAGATTTATGGAAAGTGGTGCTGCACCGAGTGCAGCACCACTTTCCCTGCGCCCCGTAGCACCCCCTACCACCACCATGTGTGTGCCTGTATTTAAAATATGGCGCACCATGGTGCAGGTTAAGGGGCAATAGCGTCACCTTTCATGACGCTATTGCTGTATTCTGCATGAGTAGAGCCAAAATATTGGTGCTACTCCTGCTGAGTACGTAGGGCCCCATTCTAAAGAATGGAAGGCCCCTTTTAATGCTTGCTCTTGAGCAGGCGTTAAAAGTGCTTGAAAAAATGGCTAAAGCAAATCTCATAGATTTCCTTTTTTCGGGCTCCCCTAACAGAGGTATGGCCCCTTTGCATACATTATGCCTGGTGCAGGCATAATGTAGTGAAAAGGTTGCAGGGTGGTGCAATGCATGCATTTCGCCACCCTGTAAATACAGAGCAGGGATTTTGGCCTCGTTGGCACACATTAACATCTGAATAAATTGTTTTAATGTGGCGCAAGGTGGCGCTAGGGGCCTATAAATATGCCCCTAACTTAGTGCTGCCAAAATGGCATCATGAGAAATCAGGAGGCAAGCTGTTGAGTGTAGTTGGGGTGAAATATTTGAACAAGCTCTATGCACAGTAAACAGAAACATTCCCCTGCCCTGAGTGCCCAACAGCATGTCTAATTTGTATCCCAAATTTGTATTTGCCTGTCACAGTCATAAACCCAACTTCTGATGGGCAGGCACATTCAGGTAGATCTCCTAATCCCTAAAAGGAATAATATCTAGAGTACCCTCTTTGGAGAAAAGACGAACAGGAAGGTTTCTCTCCTCAGCACAAGATAGGCTCATACAGATAAGGAGTGTTAGGAGACAGATAACCTTATGAGAGAACTCTCATCTTCAGGACAAGTACGGTATATCGAAAACAAATCCATACCCTGGCCTCGTAAAACAATTGTTGGTATTTTACAATAGAAGATTATTTATTATGCACTATTTTTAAATAGATTTTATGTATCAGAATGATGATAATTATCATGGTAATCTCGAAAGCCATAATAGAAAACAAGGTGAGGATCAGAAATATCTCAATTGCACTGTTTTTCTTTTCATTAGATTATGCTAGCGCCTGCATTATATTTACATATACATTATCAGCCCCATCATTTTTGTTTTGTCTGAATGGTTATTAGAATGCCCTAACTATTTATGTTCCAAGCCATTTAAGTATCCTAACATATTTCAGAAAGCCATGAGGTCTGCAATCGGATCGTGGTACTTCATCATGTTCGCCTGAAAACCAGTCATTGTGGCTGCCCCACCAAAATCTTCAGTACTCTTTATACCTTCTCCTCCAATTATTTTCTATGGAGAGGGGGAACTCCTGCGCAGCTTCTCATATCACTGCTTCTCAGTACTAGCAGAGCTCCTGTAACAGAAGTACATAGAAGGCAGGTAAATGTTACCATTATATTTCCTTCCAAGTCTGATTTCTAAAAGGCCAGATGGCAGTTTTCAGAAAACAGAAATGTTAACTTCTCTATTTTGTTAGCGCGACTAATGTCATCTTGCAGTTCGGAAATTAATATGGTGATCTCACATACACTGTTAACATTACCATTCAAAACATTAATTTTATTGTCTCTAAGCCTGGAACACACACACTTTAAAGAGTTAGTGCTGTTGTGATGACATACAGTCTGGGATGGTTTGTATGTAACTTGCATGTACTACGAGGAAAGCCTTTCCACACAACAGCATCACACTATCTACTGTGTCTGTACAACCTATTCTGTGACCTGAAGGATGCTCTAAATAGTCCCTCATAATAGTTGTAGGACTGATGTCCTTACACTAGGCGAATCACATAAAGCTGTGGTGGTAGCATGACCGTTTTGTAAATTTGTAGTGTAGCATGACCTTTTTCTGTGTTTCAGAGAGAGTGCAGTCTACTGGTTCCATCCATGGAATGTTCCACTGCTATGTGAAAACCAAAAACCTTGCACTGATATTCCATATGCTTGTTGAGTGCATGTATATGCAATAAGTGTTTAGCATAGGACTCTGTGTGTTAATCGTCTGAGTACTGGGTCCAGTCAGATACATTTTAGATGCTCCTGGTTTAGCATGGCACAGTGTATTACCTGCATTCATGTGGCTGGAAACTCACGAACCAGACACTGAAGCATTAGTGACAGAGCTACCATTAGAAATTCAATGAGTACTTGTCAGCAAACCGCTCCTGATTTGTTCTGAGCACTGCCGTTTGGCAGATGGTACAGGTGAGGTGTGGGATGGCAGTTTCTGTTTTTGCAAAGTGAGGTAGTTTCAAAGCAAATCTTGCCCTTTTGTCTGTTCTCAGTTGTGGATTCAGCAAGGCTAATGCCAGCCAGCTGCAGAAGCCTCACACTTCATTGTGCCCTTGTTCCAGACACTCATGCTTGGAGCCAGCCCCATTTGGAGAACAATCACTTTGCACAAAGCTGTCTGAAGAATAGCTAAACATTGTATTTGAAACAGAAACATCCTAAACCTGTTCTGAAGCCTCAGACAGTGGATCGACATTCCCTGTCTGGAAAAAATGCATAAAAGTGGGATCCAACCCATTCAACTTTGCTCCAGATCCAAATTCCTTTTGAACCACAGGAATGTTCTACAGAGTTTTCAGAGAGCTGTTGAGTAACTAGGGTTTGTGTTTGTCTCACTGCTAGTTTTCCAGTGGTTGGGGAAACTACATAAGGACTTCACTTTCTTCAGGAGGGGGGGTGTTACTAAATTGTTTTGCATGAAGCCCAACATGCCGATGCTAATTAGAGGTTAGTTGAGAGGGGTTCACTAAAACTGACGCAAATAGACAAGTGACCAAATCTATGCTTTGTTGAATAACGTGATGATGATACTATGCTGGAATAACCTATGCTGATGCTGTGTTATGTTCTAATGTTTGTGATTCTTGCTTTGATGAAATCTTATCAGAGTTGCCATATTGTGACTATGCTAATGTGTTTCTTGGTTTTGAGATTAATAAACTTACTAGTAGAATTGTAATCAATAAGGAATAAAATCCACAAAACTCATATAATTCTGGTGTGGTTATTCATGACTGAAAGGTCATGGTGTTTCTGAGTTTCATTAAATGTCATTGACTAGGTGAATTGCATTGTTTTAATAAATATTGATGACGTTAGTGACATATTGATTGACATGTTGATTAGCTATCTGGTCCTAAGGTGTCTTCAAACGGTCAAAAGATTCATTGGCCTAAAACGAGTCCCAAAGTGAGTAAAATAATCATAAAGGGACGCGTTAACAGTTCTGGTAGCAGAGCAACGGTTTAGGCCCTTTGGGGACCTAGGACGGAGGATTATTGTTTAATTTGTTTTTTCAAGATAATGCAAATTGGAGGTATGATGTGTTTCTAAATTCCCCATGACTTTCCCGGGATCTCGGAGCCTGACTAAGTGAGTTGGGTATGTTCTTGGCGTTTTAGTATATATGGTGTAGAATTTGCGCTTGCTTAGCTTTTGCATATTGCAGGTGTTTTATGAGATTTGTGTGAATTTAGGCCAAGTAATGTTGTTTTAGTAGGAGTGGGCGTACTCCACAGTATGAGAGTAGGGAAGTCGGCGAACTTCATGTGAGTGTGGCGCTTTGTGCTCAAAATTATCCACGTGGTTGTTGTTGGTGATGTACGGACCCATCGTGGTCTAAGACTCCGGAGTATATCGACAAAGTGTAGGAGACACTTGGGTTTATGTTGTAATTTGTGCGGTTTATTAGGTCAATCGGGCATGGTTGACAAGTCGAGTTTGAGTCATATTGTGTGAATGAAACCTTCGATGAAGATTTGGCAAGTTCTAAAGTGCACTAGAACGAACCATTGACAAGTCGAGAGTAGGATTTGCGGGTCGAATTCTGCTTGCGTATGCGGGAGCTGAGAAGGAGAGAGTAGCGGCCGAGGCTTCAAGGGAAATGTCTGTAAAGTTCTGAAGCAAATGTGTTACCCTTCCTGTAGTAAACCGACAAATTTGGGTTTTGTTGTTAAAGGTGCTCGCAATATATTGCATAAGTTTTGTGTGAGGAGGACAAGCCGCAAGGCTTTGTCAGCTGCAGTGTGTGAGTGTGACATCAGTGGTGCCGCGCTGGGATAGGTCAGTTGCCGAGAGGGGTCGCGCACGGATTGGCAGCCGTCCGTGAGAGGTAATAAGTTGAGAAAGGTGGGTGAAGAGTGTTCTGGGAATTAAAGTCACTTTCTGATTAGATTCAAAACAAAATAAAAGATGTGAAAATGAAGTTTTTCAAGGCTTTAAAGAGTGCATGGAAGGGAGATACATACATTAGGGCGAGTGAAGGGGAGCCTACACCGCCTGAGGGTACTCCAGCTTATATTGTAATGGAGGAAAAGGGAGTCGCGCAATGTCTTTGGATGAAGCAGTGGCGCAAATTAACAGAGAAGGAGGGATGTTTAGCGTTTCCAGAGCATGGAACATTCAATACAAGAATTTTAGAAAACTTGAGGTGGATGTTAAGTGTACAGAAACCACCTCCGAGACCAGCACAGTTTGAAGCATTAGAAGTCTGGAATTTAATGGCCATATGACAAAGACAGCAAAAATTCGAAAGGAAAATGAAAAGGGCAGGAAAGACTTTAGCTGAGGCTAGGTGGGACAATGAGAGCAGAATGTGAAGAAGGGGAATAGTTGACGGACTTAAATTGTTTCCAGCAATAACCCAGGAAGATGAGACGCAGGGGAAAAAAAGCCACCTGTAAGACAGACAAGGGTTCTAGCAAGTCAAAGGAGACTCAGAGGTCTTGGGTAGATGAAGATGATTCAGATGACAAAGAGTTTCTTAATCAGTTGTTACATGATCGCCCGCCACCATACGCTATAAATTATACTACTCCGAGTACTAGTGCGGGTCCTGAGGATTCGACACAGAGTAAGAGAATTACAAGTACAGTGCAGACAAGCGATACAGTTTTGATACGAAATGATGACAGTGTACCCACTGCACCAGATATGCAGACACAGTTGCAACCTCTGCCAAAGATTCAAAGGATCTATCCAGATGTCCCAGTATTAGAAACAAACACTAGTTTGATGGTGCCGCCTGATCCGATATATACGAGATCAAAGCAAGTACAGATTGAGCTGACTCCGCAATTGCTGCCCCAGCCGCAGCTACAGCTGATTCTGGGCTACAATCCAGTGGCAGGACCGCAGTCAGTACCTGCACCAGCCACAGTGAGTCAAACTTTGTGAGTTACTGCTCCACGGGGTTTGGGACCTGGTCAGACGCCAGCTGCCATATCATTACCAATTACTGTCGGTCCGCCAGTACCACTGTATGCGCAGGGTAAACCTGTCATGTGCGATCAGGTAGCGAGGACCCAAGAGGTAATAAGAGGAGGGTTCATAGGAACTCCCCAGCCAGTGACATTAAGGGAACGAGCAGCAGAAGGAATCAGATCTTTGCTAGACCTCAGTCCGATTGGGGCTCCTTTAGAGGGAATGAGACAAGCAGGGCTAAGTGTGCTAGCCCCACAGACACTGAGTACAAATACATCACAATCACCATTAATGCAATCAGGAAACATTTCATTGCAAGGCTTTTCTGTATAACAGTTGAATGAGTGGTTAGAAAGGACCAATGCTTCACAAACTACTACAGTGACCGCAGAGAGGTCAGAAAGGGATGAATACCTGAATTTTGTGGGACTGGGTGTAGAAGCTGCAGAACTGGTGGAAGGAACAATGGGGGTGAACAGATTAGAGTCATACATAGAAGCAGAATTGAGGTATCTGTGCCCCAAAAATCACTAAAGAAGTGAGTAAGATACATCAGAGGTTGGCAAACCTGGCGGATAAATACAACATTGATATTGAGAATACTAAACATTTGAAAAGAAGCTACAGATTAGACTTTGATTCTAAAGATTTTGATCACATGAGATCTGCCGCAATGAAAGCGCATCTTAAAGAAATACTGCAAAGCGCGCAGATCTAGGAAGCCTTAGAGAAATGGGAAGGCAGATGGGCAAAGAAAAGAGATAAAGAGAAAGGCGATGATCCGGAACTAAAGCAGGGTAAAGCCGCACCGGACACGGGGACAATAAAAATTTTACCAATGAGAGAGACAGCCGGAGGGGTTCTAGTCCACGTATCGTGGTCTAGGGGAGACATCCTATCATTCACAAATGATTATCCCAGGTTGAGGGAGAAGCCAATAGAATGGTACCAACAGACGGACAGGTTTGTGAAGCTTGCGAAATGTCTCTGAGAGGACTTGAATACCCTGTTTGAGATCATAGTTCCACCTGACTTATGGCTTGAGTGCAAGAGAGGTGTGGACTGGCCGACACAGGAACCGGCAAGGGATAAGGTGACTGGAGTACCATCGGAGGAAGTGATGAAGTATTATCATAAGGTAATTGAATTTTTAAAGCAGAAAGTGTCGCCGAAAGTGACTGATTGGCAGAAAATCGATCGAACCTCACAGGAGGCCAAAGAGTCGATTCATGCTTACTATGAGAGACTGTTGAAAGCGTTCAAACATTACAGTGGCACTGAGACCATAGAGGCGAAAGACATGAACCATCTTGTGTTCAGGTTTGTTGAAGGGTTGGGACCAGAGATTAGCCAGATGATTAAGAATCATTTGATCTGTTGGCAGGCAAAGCCGATTGATGAGGTGTTGCAATATGTGAAATACTGTAGTGACGAGATTGAGCTGAAGCAGAGAAAGTTGAAAGAAAAAGTGATGATGATGCAGATTAAGGCAGCGCAAGCAGGGATGCAGGGAAATGGAGTGTTTCAGGCACAACCAAGAGGTCGAGGTCGGGGTTTTGTGAACCGTGGCTCAGATTTGAATACTGGTGTGGTTCAAAATGATGTGCAGGGAATGAAAAAGGTGTCACCATGTCACGCGTGCGGGGGCGTCGGGCATTTGAAGCGGGAATGCCCAAATATGGTGCAGGATGGTGTTGTTCAACAAAGCAATGATGTCGGTACATTTCGAAATGTGAGGGGTCCAAAACTGAGGGGTCCAAATCAGAACTTCCAGAATAACATGGTGCAGATGCAGGGGTTACAGCCCATGTAGCAAATGCAAATGCCGCGTGTTCAACCAGCACAAATGCAGCAGGTACAACAGCAGGTTCCCATGGTACCTAGACAGCAAATGCAATTACCATTAGCTCCAATGGGACAGCAACAGGTGATGCTTCCTCAACAGGTCACAGGCAAACGATGAGTCAAAATAACACAGTACAACAGTTCCCATTGCGTGGTGAGGATGGAATAAACAATGAATGGTCAGAGAGGGCCCTATGTAGAGGGGAAGGTAATGGGTCATAAGGTTTCATTCCTAGTTGATGCAGGAGCTACACGCTCTACAGTCAGGAGTGCAGAGGTTCCGAATTTACCACTTTCGGGGCGTACCATAAGAGTGGTAGGAGTAGCAAATCAGTTTTTTACAAATCCGATTACAGACCCGGTCCAAGATGAGATTGGCAACTTCCAGGGACTGCACAAATTTGTAGTCTGTGATTCTAGTCCAGTATCCCTACTGGGAAGAGACTTGCTGTGCAAAACGAGGTGTTCCATTACCTGTTCCAATGAAGGGATTGAAGTCCAGACAAACAGTGATGATGAAGGGGACGATAGGCAGTTTTCAGAGTCAGAGAGGGAGACTGCAAATGAAGATTACCCTCTGATAACTTTATTGCAAATGCTTAGAGTACTTGACTTGCCACCCGAGTTGCAGGGAACACTAACAGAGAAAGTGTGGGACCTGACAGGAAAAGAAGTGGGATTGATAAAAGGAGTAGAACCGGTCAAAGTACAGGTCAAGCCGAATGCAGTGTTTCCGCAGGTACCGCAGTACCACATGACACAAGATGTCCTCATTCAGGTAGCACAGATAATTGCGGACTTTGTGAAGCAAGGGGTTCTGAAAGAAGTGATGAGCAGCCCGTGTAATTCACCAATAATGGGTCTGAAAAAGCCTTGTGGGAAGGTTCGAATTGTGCAGAACTTGAGGAAAATAAACGAGATTGTGATCAAATGTTGCCCCATAGTGCCAAATCCAGCAGTAATCATGTTTCAGGTTCCGTGTGATGCAGAGTGGTTCACAGTTGTGGACCTGTCTCAAGCATTCTTTTCGGTGTCACTTCATGAGGACAGCCAATTTCTCTTCAGTTTCAAATTCCTGGACAAGGTGTACAGTTGGTGCAGAATTCCTCAAGGGTTTTCTGAGTCACCTTCCATCTTCAATCAGATATTGAAGAAGGACTTGGAGTCATTAGAACTGCCTTTCAGTTCGACTCTGGTACAGTACATTGATGATCTGTTAATTGCGTCCAGAACTAGAGACGACTGCAGGTATGACACAATTGCCTTACTGAACCATTTGGGAAAGAACGGACATAAAGTGTCCCCAAAGAAGCTGCAATACTGTCAGAGAGAGGTGAAGTACTTAGGTCACCTGATTGAGAAAGGGTCAAGAAAAATATCCAAAGAGAGAGTGACAGCCTTACTGCAGATGAATCCCCCGACAACCAAGAGAGATGTCAGAATGTTTCTGGGAATGGTGGGCTACTGTTGTCAGTGGATTCCCAACTTCTCGATTATCTCTAAACCATTGATAAAACTGACAGGCAAGGAAGTTCAGGATGACCCGGGTAACATAATCTTGTCCGAAAAGGAGATGAAAGCATTCATGGAGTTGAGAGAATGAATATGCAGGGAACCAGCCTTAGGTATGCCTGATTACACAAAGCCTTTTCTACTGTTTTGTCATGAACGTGATGCATGTTCTTTGTCTGCTTTAACACAGGTCCATGGAGGTGCAAACCGCCCAGTAGCATATTTTTCAGCTACTTTGGACCCAGTCGCAGCTGCCTTACCGGGTTGTTTGCGTGCAGTTGCAGCAGTTGGTCAAAGCCTCACACAGTGTGAAGGCATAGTGATGGGACATCCCTTAACAGTAATGGTTCCTCATTCAGTTGAAATTTTGCTAACCCGAACCAAGACACAGCATATGACAAATGCTAGGCTGACTAGATACGAGACCATTATTCTGGGGTCTCCGAATGTTTCTCTCAAGAGATGTACTGTATTGAACCCGGCAACTTTACTTCCTATTGAAAATGCAGACATTAGTGATGCTGAGGAAGTAGAACATGATTGTCTTGAGGTAACGGAACTGTGCACCAAACCAAGACCTGACATTAAAGATACCCAGTTAGAAGAAAATTATTTCATTATGTTTGTTGATGGTTCATGCTTGAGAGACTCAGGCCCTCATTCTGACCTTGGCGGGCGGCGGAGGCCGCCCGCCAAAGTCCCGCCGTCAGGTTACCGTTCCGCGGTCGAAAGACCGCGGCGGTAATTCTGACTTTCCCGCTGGGCTGGCGGGCGGTCGCCTTCAGACCGCCAGCCAGCCCAGCGGGAAAGAGGCTTCCACGATGAAGCCGGCTCGGAATCGAGCCGGCGGAGTGGAAGCTGTGCGACGGGTGCAGTTGCACCCGTCGCGTATTTCACTGTCTGCGCAGCAGACAGTGAAATACATGTAGGGGCCCTCTTACGGGGGCCCCTGCAATGCCCATGCCAGTGGCATGGGCACTGCAGGGGCCCCCAGGGGCCCCGCGACCCCCCCTACCGCCATCCGGATCTCGGCGGTCCGACCGCCGGGATCTGGATGGCGGTAGGGGGGGTCGGAATCCCCGCGGCGGTGCAGCAAGCTGCGCCGCCGCGGAGGATTCAATGGGGCCGCGGTACACTGGCGGGACCCCGCCAGTGGTGCCGGTCCGACCGCGGCTTTACCGCCGCGGTCGGAATCCCCATTGGAGCACCGCCGGCCTGTCGGCGGTGCTCCCGCGGTCCTCCGCCCTGGCGGTCAAAGACCGCCAGGGTCAGAATGACCACCTCAGTGGGAGTACTGAGAGCTGGGTATGCCGTGTGCACAATCACCGGTATTCTAGAAGCTTCCTGGCTTGAAAGAGTGTACTCTGCACAAGTGGCTGAATTAATTGCCCTTACTAAGGCATGCCACGCAGCTGAAAACCTGAAAGTCACTATCTATACTGACAGCAGACACGGATTTGGAATTGTACATGATTTTGGCCAATTATGGTCACAGTAGGGTTTCATGACCTCTTCTGGCTCACCAGTGAAAAATGGCGAAAAGATTAAGGATTTGTTGCATGCGATTCAGTTACCTCTTGAAATTGCCGTGGTGAAATGCAATGCTCATGTTAAGTCACAGGACTTTGTGTCAATGGGAAACGGCAATGCCGATCAAGTCGCAAGGTTTTGCGCATTGAACTGCATATCGTTCCGAGATCAGTGGGAATTGTTACCTGAAACGGAGAATGAAACATGTTTGAATTTTGCATTAAGGGTGGTTGACACATTAGATGAGCTAAAGTTACTGCAGGGACGTGATGGTAAAGAAGAGAAACGCTCGTGGCAGACAATGCACTGTGAACAAAGAGCTGATGACATATGGGTCTCAAATGAGGGGAAAATGTTTTGCCAAACAGTCTTCTGTCACAGTTTGCGAGGTTCTATCATGGCCAAGCCCATATAGGGAGAGATGCAATTATCAGATTGTTCAAAATTGATTGGTTCAACCCAAAATTCAGACAAGCTGCAGAGGTTATCTGTCACAGGTGCATCATCTGTCAACAGATGAATGCAGGAAAAGGGACTGTGGTAAATATGAGCCACGTTGGGAGAGCTGGTGGTCCATTTAGCAGGATGCAGATGGACTTTATTGAAATGCCTGTGTGTGGAGGACTGAGATATGTGTTGGTGATTGTGTGTGTTTTCAGTCATTGGATTGAAGCTTACCCTACATGTAGGAATGACAGTCTCACAGTAGCAAAGCTGTTGCTTAGAGAGTTAATACCACGTTTTGGATTCCCAATCTCTTTAGAATCAGATAGGGGCAGACACTTCGAAAATGAGGTGATTAAGCTCTTGTGTGCCGCATTGAACATTGAGCAAAAGCTGCATTGTAGCTATCGCCCTGAAGCATCAGGACTAGTGAAACAGATGAATGGTACCTTGAAGTCGAGAATGGCAAAAATGTGTGCAGCTACCAATCTGAAGTGGCCAGATGCATTGCCCTTAGTACTGATGTCAATGAGAAATACACCTGACAAGAAAACTGGACTATCCCCCCATGAAATTCTGATGGGTCGAGCTATGCGATTGCCCACAGTACCTGCGAATGCTCTTGTAAATATCACAGATGATATGGTGCTGGACTACTGCAAGGGTCTGGCTGATGTGGTCCGCTCTTTCTCTCACCAGGTGGAGGCTAACACACTGCCACCGATCAGTGATCCAGCTCACACCCTGAAACCTGGTGACTGGGTTGTTGTCAAGAAACACGTGAGGAAGTTGTGTTTGGAACCGCGCTGGAAAGGGCCATATCAAGTAATACTGACAACCACTACTGCTGTGAAATGTGCAGGACTTCCGAATTGGATACATGCCAGTCACACAAAGAGGGTAACGTCTCCAACTGACGGGGAACTTGAAGTATCCAAGACAACAGCTGCAGAAAAGGAAGTCTCAGGGCCAGAGAGTATTCAAAGGGGAACTGAGACTGAAGGAGAGCCCACTGAGGACGGCTCAGTCACTCAAAGTGAGTTCCAGAGGGGTGACAGTGAGCCTATCTCAGCTGAGGTAACAGGGGAACCAACGCAAAGAGATGTTCTCCCAGAAGCAGACGGATTCAGGTTTGAAGTTGAGCCTGTGACAGACCCTGAAGGCGATGGAGAAGAAGCAGAGGGAGGTCAAAGTGAACTGACTCCTCCTAAGCCGATTGCAGGTCCATCAAGAGAAAATACCATAGCACAAGAGGAGGGCGCTGTTCAACGTTCTGAAAAGCCAAGCAAGAAGAAAACACATAAAGGAGATAACTGGCCGAAGCCACAAGCTGCAATAGAGAAGGTGATCCCTGGAGACACAATTGAGGAAGAAGTTGATACAACCAGAAAAGAGGATCTCAGTGAAGGAGAATTACAAAGTGAACGCAGGCTGAAAAGAAAAAGAGTAGCAAACAAAAGGTACGCAGGTCCTGAATGGGCGTATGCAACATCAGCTGAATGGCAACAAGAATTCTTGGCGTTCTGTTTTGATCGAGAGGTACCAGGTCAATACTACGGCACCTGAATTCAACTCTAGAAAGAGACTGTGTTAAAATATTGAAATTAAAATTGAAAGCCGAGAAGCTGAGAAAAGAGACTGATAAACTACTGGATGTGACACTGATAACCTGAATTGACTTTGAAAACCGATTATGACAAGCTGCTAAACTTGATTTGACAAAAGGGTCCTGGAGTGAGTGAAACGCTGTAAATACTCGCAGAGAGAGAGAGAGACTATTGAAAAAAAAAAAAGAGAGCTTTTATATCGTCCTCAAGTTGATTGTTTGCTTTATATTATTCTGCTATTGATTCTTTACAGATCATGAGTTGCACTAAGAGTAAGAATAAAAAGGGTAGAATGTGTGGTTGGTTGAGCGTTATTCTAGGTATTGTGTGTGCAATAATAATTATAGGTGTGATTGTGGGAATGCCATGGATAGATAAGAAAGTGACTAACAATGCTTCAAAACCTGAGACTGCTACATTAACACCGTGGGAGACGTTGGAGCAGGATGCAAAATATTTGCATGAGGGAACTAATTCAAAAGGGGAACTATCTACTAATGTCTTCCATCGCCTGTTAAATGAGTATGTTGACACAATGGATGCAAAGAATTGTTATGTGTGCACAAAGATTCCTTCGTCAGTACAAGAAGGGGTTACTTATCATAGCTTGCCTCTAACTTACAGGATAAGCTGTAGCTTGCTATTAACAAGATTCTATGAACAAGAGCATGTGCAATATTTCTATTCTAACTTGGATGTAGTGTTTTCTTTTGTACCTGTGATTGAGTTTCTAAACAAATTAGCTAAAGAACATAGCATAAAATTAGTTTGGGGTTTCTTTGAACCAACACTAACATTTGGGACAGCTTATGCGCACTGCAATAAC
Organism: Pleurodeles waltl; assembly: GCF_031143425.1. Lineage (NCBI taxonomy): Eukaryota > Metazoa > Chordata > Amphibia > Caudata > Salamandridae > Pleurodeles > Pleurodeles waltl. The sequence continues at coordinate 1,553,137,704 of NC_090440.1, forward strand.
CTAACCTGCTTACTAACACCTGTAGAGAAGAACTTCTTAGATCACACTGATGATAGACGAAAGGCATTAAAGGAAAGGTTAGAAAAGGGATTAGAAAAACGCATGCATGCAAATGATTATGCTTATACTGCAATAAAGACGCAAGGCAAATTAGCTATAGACGCATTACATGTAGGTAGGCTTTGTATATATAGGCCAAAATCTGAGCATGACACTTTATCTGTGGGAACGAGTGAATACAAGCATGTGTTTTTGTTTCAGAGTAAATGGACATTCATGTTAAATGGACGGGATCCATCGATCCCTGGGATCTATTATATATGTGGACTTAATGCTTATTACCGTCTTCCTAAAGGATGGTATGGGACATGTTATTTGGGAGTAGTTTTCCTAAAGATTTACCAGATTGATGACTTAAAGCAAATTCCTAAAATGTCTGAATAACAACACAATAGACAAAAGAGAGAGACAGCGGCTGCTGTCGTGGGTGACATATTTGGAGCTATAATTCCTTTAGTAGGGGTTATCTTAAACTCCATAAAGATTCAAAAGTTGTCTACTATTGTGGATAACATGCTGACAAACTTCACAGGGGCTATACTCCTGATGGATACTGAACTTGCTGCGGAAAGAGCTATGACTCTTCAAAACCGGCTTGCTTTAGACATTCTTTTAGCAAAGAGTGGCGGAGTCTGTAAGATGTTTAACGAGCGTCATTGCTGTGCGTTCATTCCTGACAATAGCAACAAGATTAGAGGTATGCTTACTAACCTAACAAGAGATAGTGCAGATTTGAAGGAGCTGAAGGAACCTGGAGTTTGGGAGAAAGTTGGGAAAGGAATTACAAAAATAGGGAATTGGTTTAGTAATATTTGGAATGGGGTTCTTGCAAAAATATTAGGGGGTCTATTGATTGTTCTGATTTGTTTATTGGGATTATGGGGATCATGCTAAATGAATAAAAGAATTAAACGAAATTGGACAAAACGAAATAAAAGAAATGAAGAAAATGAAAGGGAGAAAATATTTAATGAAATTTGGGAAAGCTCACACAAACGACAGGATTTTGAAATGCGCATTATGCGCAAGGTGAAAGGTTAAGGGAAAGGTTCGTGTGATGACAAGTGTCATTGGAGGAGGGACTGAGAGAGCGTGAAATGTTTATGTACTAATGTATAATAATGTCACCCAGAAACTGTATTAATGTACTTTGCAAAAAATGTGCACTTGAAATGTGCCCACAGGAAGTGGCCGCCAATATATACGGGGACTAATGAAAACTGACTAATAATGTTAAGGTGATATGTTATGATATGATTTTACACTAACAACAATAGCTATATGTAAAGGTTTTGCTAACAAATCACTAGGCCTTAGTTAGCATGAGTTGAGCCTAGCTGCCTGACTCACATATTAAGTGTGTTTTTCTAACGTGCAATGTGCTGACTTGCTGAAGGACATGAACTCTTGTTTTTTTCTCTAAACTAGAAGCTGAATGTAACTGTAGTAGATCCTGTTATCATGAAATTCGACTAGCTTATAGAAACATTTTAGCTGAATGCAACACTGTAGACCAGTCGTAGGTACAAGGTCGCCTGAACCGGTACAGACAATAGAGCCACTGACCGAAGATGTGCAAAGGACCTATGAAATCATACCGGACATTCCACCCACTAAAGACGTCAATCATAAGGACCAATAAAATACGTGAGAACTGTTATGGGGTGACACATTCAATGACCTAATGTGAAGTTAATTGGTTAAAGATAGTGGGGTGCAACCCCTTGTCCAATAGAATTTTAGGGGAATGTACAACGAAAAGGGGATAAAAAACCCTTGACACCAGGAAGTAGATTAGAACTAGGGAGAACTAGATAGGAGAGGGGGAGATTTTGATGTGATTTGCTATGATCCAGAGACTTTGTCACTTTGTTTAGTGACTTGCTAATTTTACTTAGAACCATCCTTGCCCTTAGATTGCCCATTTACCCTTTACCTCCTTATGAGGGAAGTGCCCCTTTTACCTGATTGCTGAATTCCTGATGGCGAATCAACTGATGTCCTGAGGACGAAGACCGAACCTGAGTGCTGACCTCAAACTGGAAGGTAACTATATGACAATGAAATTGTGATTGTCTGTTTGCTTTTCCTTTCTAGGTACCAACTGCTTCTTTTGACAGAGACCATAGTTAGATGTATTTCAAATTGGTGTTACTAAATTGTTTTGCATGAAGCCCAACATGCCAATGCTAATTAGAGGTTAGTTAAGAGGGGTTCACTAAAACTGACGCAAATAGACAAGTGACCGAATCTTTGCTTTGTTGAATAACATGATGATGATACTATGCTGGAATAACCTATGCTGACGCTGTGTTATATTCTAATGTTTGTGATTCTTGCTTTGATGAAATCTTATCAAAGTTGCCATATTGTGACTATGCTAATGTGTTTCTTGGTTTTGAGATTAATAAACTTACTAGTAGAATTGTAATCAATAGGGAATAAAATCCACAAAACTCATATCATTCTGGTGTGGTTATTCATTACTGAAAGGTCATGGTGTTTCTGAGTTTCATTAAATGTCATTGACAAGGGTGAATTGCACTGTTTTAATAAATATTGATGACGTTATTGACATATTGATTGACATGTTGATTAGCTATCTCGTCCTAAGGTGTCTTCAAACAGGGTCAAAAGATTCATTGGCCTAAAACAAGTCCCAAAGTGAGTAAAATAATCATAAAGGGACGCGTTAACAAGAGTATCATGGAGCCAGAGGCTTTGGCTTGAACTTGTGTTTTTTAGTTGGAGCATCATCATCATCATCATATGGAGACACATCCACCATCATACGGCCTCTGTGAGAAAGTCATCCTTTTTGCCCTGATCACCCACATTTTGTGACTAATACTGGTGGTTATTGACTTGGAATGCATCCTGAGCCCTACTAACTAGGGTCAGTGCTCTGTTTAAAAGGTACAGGATAATTGGTGTAATTACAATTGGTTGAGACAACATACCTGTAGGACTTTAGTATATGGTAGGACATGTAGGTTTAGAGACTTCAAATCAAATCAAATCATAAACATTTATAAAGCGCGCTACTCACCCGTGAGGGTCTCAAGGTGCTAGGGGGATGGGGTTACTACTGCTCGAAGAGCCAGGTCTTGAGTTGCCTCCGGAATGCGAGGTGGTCCTGGGTGGTCCTGAGGTTGGTGGGGAGGGAATTCCATGTCTTGGCCGCCAGGTAGGAGAAGGATTTCCCACCTGCCGTGGTGCAGCGGATGTGAGGGACGTCGGCGTGAGCGAGGTTGGCGGAGCGAAGTTGACGGGTGGGTGTGTAGAAACTGAGGCGACGGTTGAGGTATTCGGGTCCCTTGTTGTGGAGGGCTTTGTGTGTGTGGGTGAGGAGTCGGAAGGTGATCCTTTTGTTGACGGGAAGCCAGTGCAGGTGTCTCAGGTGGGCGGAGATGTGGCTGTTGCGGGGTATGTCGAGGACGAGGTGGGCGGAGGCGTTTTGAATTCGCTGCAGACGTTTCAGGAGTTTAGCGGTGGTTCCTGCGTATAGGGTGTTGCCGTAGTCCAGGCGGCTCGTGACGAGGGCGTGGGTCACGGTCTTTCTGGTGTCGGCGGGGATCCAGCGGAAGATCTTTCGGAGCATGTGGAGGGTGAGGAAACAGGAGGATGATACGGCGTTGACTTGTTTGGTCATAGTGAGAAGTGGGTCCAGGATGAATCCGAGGTTGCGTGCGTGGTCTGAGGGGGTTGGTGCAGTGCCAAGTGCCGTGGGCCACCAGGAGTTGTCCCAGGCCGACGGGGTGTTTCCGAGGATGAGGACTTCCGTTTTGTCTGAGTTCAGTTTCAGACGGCTGAGTTTCATCCATTCTGCGACGTCTTTCATTCCATCTAGCAGGTTGGTCTTGGCACTGGTGGGGTCCTTGGTGAGGGAAAGTATCAGCTGAGTGTCGTCGGCATAGGAGGTGATGTTGATGTTGTGTTTGCGTACGATGTCGGCGAGGGGGCTCATGTAGACATTGAAGAGAGTCGGGCTGAGCGAGGAGCCTTGTGGGACGCCGCAGATGATCTCGGTGGGGTCTGAGCGGAAAGGTGGGAGGTAGACTCTTTGGGAGCGGTTGGAGAGGAAGGAGGTAATCCAGTCCAGGGCCTGTTCTTGGATCCTGATGGAGCGGAGGCGGGATATTAGGGTTTGGTGGCAGACGGTGTAGAAGGCAGCCGAGAGGTCGAGGAGGATGAGGGCGACTGTTTCTCCGTTGTCCATCAGAGGTCTGATGTCGTCTGTGACTAAGATGAGGGCGGTTTCTGTGCTGTGATTGGCTCGGAATCCAGACTGAGAGGGGTCGAGTAGGTTGTTGTCTTCAAGGAAGTTGCTAAGTTACTTGTTGACGGTCTTCTCTATGACTTTGGCAGGGAAGGGGAGGAGCGAGATGGGGCAGAAGTTCTTCAGGTCGCTGGGGTAGGCCGTAGGTTTCTTCAGTAGGGCGTTGACTTCTGCGTGTTTCCAGCTCTCGGGGAAGGTGGCAGAAGCAAACGAGCTGTTGATGATGGTCTGGAGATGCGGGGCAATGATGTCGTCAGCTTTGTTGAAGATGAAGTGTGGGCAGGGGTCCGAGGGGGCACCGGAGTGGATGGAGTTCATGGTGGCTTTGGTCTCTTCCGTGTTGATGTGAGTCCAGGCGTTGAGGGTGATGGCTGGGGTTGTAGGTTCTGTGGTGGTTGGCTGGGTCTGGTGTCCGAAGCTGCCGTGTAGGTCGGTGATCTTACGATGGAAGAAGGTGGCGAGGGAGTTGCAGAGGTCTTGTGAGGGCGTGATGGCGTTGGCGTTAGGGTTGGAGAGCTCTTTGACAATGTTGAAGAGTTCTTTGCTGTTGTGAGTGTACTTGTTCAGTCTGTCTGTGAAGGAATTTCTTTTGGTGGCACGGATCAGTTGGTGGTGTTCGCGGGTAGCGTTCTTGAGGGCAGACATGTTATCTGCGGTGTGGTCCTTGCGCCAGGCTTTCTCGAGGGTGCGGCAGGTTTTTTAGATTCCTTGAGGGTGTCTGTGAACCAGAGAGGTTTTTTGGTGTTGGTCTGTCTTGGGAGGCGTCTGAGGGGAGCGAGGTTGTCTGCGCAGTTGGTGATCCAATGCGTGAGGCTGAGAGCTGCGTCGTTGGGGTCGTGGAGAAGGTGGGTTGGTTGTCGCTGAGAGTGGACAGAAGCTGTTCCACAGGGATTTTGTTCCAATGTCGGCGTGGGATGGATTGTGTGCGGAGGTGGCGAGTCTCGCGTCGGAAGGTGAAGTGGACACATCTGTGGTCGGTCCAGTGTATTACGGAGGAGTGGCTGAAGGATACGTGGTTGCTGGCGGAGAAGATGGGGTCGAGCGTGTGTCCGGCGATGTGGGTGGGGGTGTTCACCAGTTGCTTGAGACCGAGGTTGGCGAGGTTGTCGAGCAGGGCGGTGGTGTTGGGGTCGTTGTTCTGTTCCAGGTGGAAGTTGAGGTCACCGAGGAGGATGTAGTCCGGCGAGGCAAGGGCTTGCGGGGAGATGAAGTCAGTGATAGAGTCGCTGAAGAGGGCGCGTGGTCCAGGGGGTCTGTAGATGAGAGTTCCTCTGAGGGTGGTCCTGGGGTCGGTGTGGATCTGGAAGTGCAGGTGTGGCGAGGGGTGTGTCTTCGGTGGAGGTGGTGACGTTGATGAAGTCCTTGAAGACGATGGCGATTCCTCCACCTACTTGGTTGGTGCGGTCTCTCCTGGAGATCTTGTAGCCGTCGGGGATGGCTATGGCGATGTCGGGGGCCGAAGAGGAGTTCATCCAGGTCTCAGTGATGAAGGCGACGTCCGGTGCGGTGGAGTCCAGGAGGTCCCATAGTTCAACGGCGTGCTTGTGGACGGAGCGTGCGTTGATCAGGATGCATTTGAGGTGGTTGTTTGCGCGTGGGCTGGCGGACAGGGTGGTTTCGCAGTGGAAGGTGAGTTTGCAGGTGAGGCATGCGAAGGGTCCATGGGTGCGTTTAGGGTTGGCTTGGAAGCAGGTACTGGAGCGCCCCGGGTTGAGGGCATGGAGGGTGTTGGGGTCGTAGCGGTGCTGTGGAGATTGGGGGTGCTGGGGGCTACGGGTCATGGCGCTGTGCGCGGTCCAGGCGCGGACGGGCACAGACGGGTTTGCCTTTGGCGCGCCAGCGGCACGGCCGCGCAGCGGCCGCCATAAGAGGGAGGAGGGGGGAGGAGGGGTCAGCTGGGGGTGGGGGGTGGTAGGGGGGCGACGAATGGGAGCGGGGCCGAGCAGGAGGTGGCGGCGGGAAAGTGGAGGGTGGGGGGGTCAGGTAGAGGGGAGGGGAGAAAAGATAGGGGAGGGGGAGTTACAGAGGTGGAGGGGAGTAAGGAAGAACAGAAGAGGAGAAGAGTCAAGAAGAAGAGTAAAGAAGAAGAGAAGAGTCAAGAACCGAAGAGAGAAGAGTCAAGAAGAAGAGTAAAGAAGAAGAGAAGAGTCAAGAACAGAAGAGAGAAGAGTCAAGAGAGAAGAGAGAAGAGTCAAGAGTGAAGAGAGAAGAGTGAAGAAGAAGAGGAGAAGAGTCCGGAGAGAAGAGAGAAGAATCAAGAAGAAGAAGAGTCAGGCAGAAGAGGAGAGACCTGAGAAGCAGAGGGGAAGCGTCCAGAAGCTGAGGAGAGGCCACAGAGGAAGAGAAGGAACACGCAGAGAAAAGTACAGAGGAGGAGAAAGAACACGCAGGTCGGGGTGCAGAGAAGAACACAGAAGAAGAGAGAACACGCAGGACGGGGTGCAGAGGAGAAAGAAGAAACAAAGATGAAGAATACCGATGAGGAACACAGATGAAGAAACAAGAAAGGACACGCAGGTCGCAGTGCAGAGGAGAAAGAAGAAACACAGATGAAGAACGCAGATGAAGAACACAGATGAAGAAAGAAGAAAGGACACGCAGGTCGCGGTGCAGAGGAGAAAGAAGAAACACAGATGAAGAACACAGATGAAGAACACAGAAGAAGGACACAGAAGAAGAGAGAACACGCAGGACGGGGTGCAGAAGAGGAAGAAGAAACACAGATGAAGAATACAGATGAAGAACACAGAAGAAGGACACAGAAGAAGAGAGAACACGCAGTGGATTTGATGCCCTTAAGTGTGCACTGCTGTTGTGTCTGCTGTCATTTTAAAGCCAGCAGTGCCATGTAGGATGGTTCAAAAATACAACTATGCCCAAATTTGACTTTGGAATTAAAAGTACTTCCAAAGTCTAAAATGGCCTTTTTAATACATATGTCACCGTTAAGGTCTGTCCTAAGTGCCCCAAGTGTAATATGCCTTGCTATATAAAGCAGGGACATGTTACGATATGTTTTATACGCCCTGGTGAGTTAAAAACTTCCAAATGTGTGTTTCCCTCTCACAGTGCTGCTGGCTACATGGGCTAACATTGGAAGGCTTTATTAAACTTTAATAAAGTCTAACTTTTGAAAGGAGTGAACTAGCCACCTCATTCAAAGTATCAATATAATAGTTACAATAAATCCCAAAACTTGCCAAGGTCAGATTTATTGTAACTATTGCAGGAAAGTAGTTTTAGATATTCCTTTCATGAAGTTACCTACAACAGTCCTGTAGCAGCCCCTTCTGAGTGGCCAGCCTTTGACAGCCTGAGCCAATCTGCTTACTGATTAGGGGTGAAGGGGCCTGGGGCTGAAACAATAGAGACATCTGGTGGGTGGAGATTTGCTGCCTGCAGATGCCAGGCCAGGAAGGGGGGTGGGTAGCCAAACTGGTCTTTAAAGGGAGAAGCACAGATAGTACAGGAACCAGGCCCACCCCCTACTTCTTGTGCCCGCAGCTAGATAAGAGCCTCTCTAATTAGTTTAGGACTTGGGCTAGAAGGGAAGTGTAGGGAAAAGTTAGCCACATCTGTAGGTTGGGTTAGCCAGATCTGAACTCCAATTAAAGATTTTCTCCATTTAGATTTTTGTGGAAATGTGCATTCTGGGACAGAAATATGCCACACATTTTCCAGGAAGTGGTTATAGCACTGGGTGGCAACTTGAACCCCATTGCCCCACCTCTTGCCAGCCCAGAATCTGGAATAAATATGGGAGTGCTACACCTCTCCTCAGATCCCTGCTTGGAAGCATCTGGAGATGAAGGACTGCCCTGCTGAAACCTTGGACTGCTGAAAGAGAGGACTGCAAACAAAGGACTGCACCTACTGCACTCTCAATGCGTCTCAAAAGAGGTCTTTTACTATCTTAAAAGATCAAGGAATGGACTCTTTAATCAGTAACCACAAGAAAAGTGTTGGAAGAAGTCACCTGCATCAACTAACACAGGACAAGCCCAGCTGACCAGCTTCACCTGGACTTTACTTGGAATTGACCAGTTGCATTGTGGGAATTGTAGTCCCCAAACCTCAAGAGAAAAATCAGAGCTTATTGACCGTTGGCTGGTGCTGGGGACCCTTCAAGACCCTCAAAGGACCTTTCAGCAGATGTTCAGAAAGTTTGAGAACTTTTGGATAACTTTTTCGAAAAAGCTCCAGAAGAAGAGAGTCAGGCTGCCAATGTCAAACCGCAACTCAGCCTGACTGTGCTGGGATGTCTAGCTGAAAACTCTGGAGCTCCTGTCTGTCAGGGATGAAGACAAGACCTCCAGGAGGTTACCAAAGCATCGTGCTGCAGCAGGCCACCATAGTGGAACCAAAGTCTGGATCCAGGAATCCGCTTGCTCGATATCGAGAGAAAAGCTCAAAAAAATGACTAATTACAAAGGTCAAATCTTTACCAGGACCTCCCTCCTACCCTACCTGACCCATGACCCATTGACCTAACACTCTGACTTGGTCCCTGTCCAGCGTGACCAGATTGCTGCGGTTGGAGCTTTTCACTTTTGGGTGCTAGAAAGCCCATTTTTGTATTTAATCTTTAAAAAATCATATCTCTGGATCCCTACACTGGATGTTTGCCATTTTGGTGTCATTTTAAAGATAACAATATTCATCATTTTTATGAATTGGAGTTGGAATTTTATTATGTGTTGTGTCTTTCTTATTTACTGTTTTCATGATATTAAATGCTTTACACACCTGTCTACTAAGTTAAACCTGACTGTTCATCAGCGAAGCTAACAAGGGTTGAGCAAGCATTCATTTATTGAGACTTGATTGAACTTTATTTGTGATTGTTGTGTTATTGCTAGTTGTGGGTACCTACCTATATCTACTTACAAACCACCTTCTAAGAGCCTCCCATCCAACACCATGCTTATCTGTACATCTACTGTTAAAGGTATGCACAACTGCTAATATATACCCACATGCACACATCAGTCACACAGATATATATACAATCACACCCAGTATTATACTTCATACATGCACCAGCAAAGCCACTTACTATTGTATATGCAGGGGCTACCATCACCTCCTTTCCCAAATCCACCATACTAAGGGGGTCATTCTGACACCGGCCGCCGGCCTGGCTGGAACCGCCAGAATACCGCTGCGCGGTTAAAAGACCGCCGCGGGTATTCTGGGTTTCCCGCTGGGCTGGCGGGCGACCGCCAGAAGGCCGCCCGCCAGCCCAGCGGGAAACACCCTTCCATGAGGATGCCGGCTCCGAGTGGAAGGGGTGCGACGGGTGCAGTTGCACCCGTCGCGATTTTCAGTGTCTGCATGGCAGACACTGAAAATCTTTGTGGGGCCCTGTTACGGGGGCCCCTGCAGTGCCCATGCCATTGGCATGGGCACTGCAGGGGCCCCCAGGGGCCCCACAACACCCCATACCACCATTCTGTTCCTGGCGGCCAAAACCGCCAGGAACAGGATGGCGGTATGGGGGTCGGAATCCCCCATACTAAGGGGGTCATTCTGACACCGGCCGGCGGCAGAAGCCGCCGGCCTGGCTGGAACCGCCAGAATACCGCTGCGCGGTTAAAAGACCGCCGCGGGTATTCTGGGTTTCCCGCTGGGCTGGCGGGCGACCGCCAGAAGGCCGCCCGCCAGCCCAGCGGGAAACACCCTTCCATGAGGATGCCGGCTCCGAGTGGAAGGGGTGCGACGGGTGCACCCGTCGCGATTTTCAGTGTCTGCATGGCAGACACTGAAAATCTTTGTGGGGCCCTGTTACGGGCGCCCCTGCAGTGCCCATGCCATTGGCATGGGCACTGCAGGGGCCCCCAGGGGCCCCACAACACCCCATACCACCATTCTGTTCCTGGCGGCCAAAACCGCCAGGAACAGGATGGCGGTATGGGGGTCGGAATCCCCATGCGCCGCCATGGAGGATTCCCCAGGGCAGCGGGAAACCGGCGGTACACCGCCGGTTTTCCGTTTCTGACCGCGGCGAATGCCCATGGGAGCACCGCCAGCCTGTTGGCGGTGCTCCCGCGGTCGTTGGCCCTGGCCGATTTTACCTCCAGGGTAGGAATGACCCCCTAAGTCACTTTTAAATCCCTTCCCTGTTACCACTTAAAGAAGCTTGTGTGTCAAAGGATCTACAATAGCATTAGAACATTTCTGAATTGAGAATGTTAGTGCATTAGTTGAAGTTTTGCTATACTATGGTGGTGGTGACGGTGTATGTTGTAGCTGTGTGCGTGTATGATAGACTGTGTTTAGATGTATGATGCTATTTGGTCAGATGTATAATTGTCGCTTTGTTGGTATATGATAATAGCTGTGTCACCGCTTTTATTACTTGAGTAAGCTTTCAATGTGATGGTCTGGAATCAATCTTTTATTATACTAGTCAGTGTGAAAAATGTTCTATGGCTTACATGTATTGTTCCTGTAGTCACACTATAAAGCACTGATAACTGCTGGCTGTCTAGGTGTATGACACTCGTTTTGGCATATTATAGTGTTTTGTTGCATTATGGTTGTTGTGAGTTTCTACCATTATGTGTATTTGGATATTTGAGGGTAAGTGTGTTTCCATATAAAGGAGTGTGTTTGGGGAAAGAGGGTGGTGGCTGTGGGGCAATTAGATGATGGTTATACAGATGTATGTGACCGGGATTGGGTATTTGAAAGTACATATGTGGTTGAGTGACAGAATGCCTGTGATCACATACAGGTATTAGTGTGCACGAATAACTGCACGTGTGCCATCAAATGTGATATTCTGCTATTGGCTGCTTTATTGTGATTGTGTTGTCATATGATATTTGGTGAATGCTGTTATGAAGGAGGATGGATTTATTATGCAAAGGAAAACATGATGGTGGGTCATTGGCATATGATGTACTAAATTACATTTTGCCGCAAGTAATTTTTTATTTGAACAGGCCCATTTGCAAAAGGAAGAAATTGGTGTAGCTGTTCTCTTCATGGTGCAGCTAACAGAGGTATTGGCTGGAACTACGTATAGTGGAGTTATTTAGCTCTGTTCCTTCGGTGGGTAGTGCATAATTATGGGTTTAGCGTACTTGCCATATAATCTGTGCCATAATTTACAGATTTCAACAACACGTTTAGTTTCCATCTCAAATTAATCAAAATAATACCACTAAGGGAATATGCTAATATTATATTTTATCTCTTGCATAATGTAAATATCCATGCTGCATAATTGATCCTCCATTGACACATAATTCTCGCAGCCTTGACCATGGTGAAGCTCTGCATAGCAGTATGGTATGGGGGCTGTCATGTGATGATGAAGCATATATTAAAAGAAACCATTAAATGTTTCCATGTTTCCCAGCTACCTATGAAATATGGATTTTTATCCCACTGCATTTTGTGCACCAAAACCACTCAAACAACTAATATATATGATGTGTTTACAAATTCACTTTACCCTGTAGCTGAGCGTTCGCTTCCTGTTGTCACTCGAGCACAGGATCTTCCCAAAGGTCCAGGGTTACACGCCAGTGAATTATTTAATAGAAGTTGAATGTAGTATATCGTAAAAAAACAGAAATGCATTGGGAAAACTATAATTAAAATGGGGTTATGGTTAGAATTGGTTAGAACACTGACATATATGTTTGAAAAGAAACCTCTAGAATTTACTTACAAAATCACAGTAAAAGTACAAATGTTGTCATGAATTGAAAGCACCATTTACTGTTAGTTCTGCAATCAATACCTTACAAGGCAGTCATGCAAACCATAACTTACACACCAAACACAATGAATATTGCTTCACAATATTTATATCAATAAGTGACAACTTGTAAAATCATTAAATGACCACACGTACTCAAAAATAAATAATAATATGTTCCAAGAATAATATTGATATATTCATAGATTAGAAATCCCATCTTCAAAGAGAAAAAGAATTGCCAAACAGACCTTCTCCTGTGCCACACCCTAACTCAGGAACCAAATCCATGGAGATATAAGAATAAATCCTAGCCTCTTAACATCCCCAAAAAGGTCAAAAAACCTTTTCTCGAACTTGTCTTCCATAATATATATATTCAGAAAGGCATTACTTTGAAGCTACATTAATGATGTTTATGTCCGTTATCAGATGTTTTTCTATATTTATCATGTTAAATGTAAAGCACCCTGTGGTGTTCATGGCTAGGGTTGTACTCTATAAATGCTATAAATAGATGAATGACTGAACAAATAAATAAATAATAGTTTCTTTATTAATGGTAAGGCAATAATTAATGTGACCTATAAGATGATACTTGTAATTGCAGAGTGAGGTAATGAGCATTGCATTTGGTATGTGAGTTATTGTTTGCCTGGCTGTTTTTTTAAGCTAGTTTGCAGATTTTTATTGAAGAATATTGATACATTGGTGCCTTAGGTCTGGGCTTAGTAAACTCCCCAGGCACATGTATAGGGTTTTCCATGGGGGTTCCAGGTGAATCTAGATTGAATGAGCAAATTTGCTTTACTTGATCTATGGATCCAAACAACACAGATTCACACATATTTTGCGATCATGCAGAGGTCAAACAGTGCAGCAGTGAGAAAACATTGCTTAATGCCTGAATTTGTAAAGCGCGCTACATACCCGCGAGGGTCTCAAGGCGCTGGGGAGGTGGGGTGCTACTGGTCGAAGAGCCAGGTCTTGAGGAGTCTTCTGAAGGCCAGCAGGTCCTGGGTCTGTCGTAGGATGGTGGCGACAGTGTTCCAGGTCTTGGCGGCGAGGTAGGAGAAGGATCTGCCGCCGGCAGTGGTTTTTCGGATGCGGGGGACTGTGGCGAGGGCGAGGTTGGCTGAGCGGAGGCTTCAGGTGGGGGTATGGAAGCTGAGTCGGTTGTTGAGATAGGTGGGTCCGGTGTTGTGCAGTGCTTTGTGTGCGTGGATCAGGAGCTTGAAGGTGATCCTTTTGTTGATGGGGAGCCAGTGCAGGCCTCTCAGGTGTAGTGTGATGTGGCTGCGGTGGGGGACATTGAGGATGAGTCGGGCCGAGGCGTTCTGGATGCGTTGGAGTCGTCTCAGGAGCTTGTTTGTAATTCCTGAGTAGAGGGCGTTCCCGTAGTCGAGTCTGTTAGTGATGAGGGCCTGGGTAACGGTTTTTCTCGTGTCGAGGGGGATCCATTTGAAGATCCTGCGGAGCATACGGAGGGTGTTGAAGCAGGACGCGGAGACGGCGTTGACTTGCCTGGTCATGGAGAGAGTGGAGTCGAGGATGACCCCCAGTTTGCGTGCGTGGTCTGTGGGTTCCGGGGCTGTGCCTAGTGACGTGGGCCACCAAGAGTCGTCCCAGGCTGATGGGGTGGTACCGAGAATGAGGACCTCCGTCTTGTCTGAGTTCAGCTTCAGTCTGCTGTCCTTCATCCAGTCGGCTACGGCCTTCATTCCTCGGTGGAGGTTAGCTTTGGCGGTGTAGGGATCTTCGGTGAGGGATATGATCAGCTGGGTGTCGTCGGCGTAGGAGATGATGTTGGGGTTGTGTTGTCGTGCGACGTGGGCGAGGGGGACCATGTAGATATTGAACAGTGTCGGGCTGAGGGAGGATCCCTGTGGGACGCCGCAGATGATCTCAGTGGTTTTGGAGCGGAAGGGTGGGAGGCGGACGCTCTGGGTTCTGCCGGAGAGGAAGGATGTGGTCCAGGCCAGGGCCTACTCTTGGATACCGGCATCATGGAGGCGTGCTGATAGGGTGCGGTGGCAGACCGTGTCAAAGGCTGCTGATAGGTCGAGGAGGATGAGGGCGGCTGTTTCTCCTTTGTCCATCAGGGTCCGGATGTCGTCAGTGGCGGCGATGAGGGCGGTCTCGGTGCTGTGGTTACTGCAAAAACCGGATTGGGAAGGGTCCAGGATGTTGTTGACTTCGAGGTAGCGGGTCAGCTGTTTGTTGACAATCTTCTCGGTCACTTTTGCCGGGAAAGGGAGCAGGGAGATGGACCGGAAGTTCTTGAGGTCCTTGGGGTCCGCCTTGGGCTTCTTCAGAAGGGCGCTGATCTCGGCGTGCTTCCAGCTTTCTGGGAAGGTTGCTGTCTCGAAGGAACAGTTGATTGTTTTCCGGAGGTGGGGAGCGATGGCTGCACTGGCTTTGTTGAAGACGTGGTGAGGGCAGGGGTCCGATGGGGATCCGGAGTGGATGGAGTTCATGGTTTTGATGGTGTCTTTGTCGCTGATGCTGGACCAGACGGTCAGGCGACTAGTGCCTCACAGATTCCATTCTAGAATCACACTGCAGAATACAACAATTGGGCCCCTACCCACAAGGCTTCGTTTTTCTGGGTTTAATGAACTGTACAGACTAAGTTAACCTGTTCTTTCACTACTGTTTATTCATGGTTCAGCAGCACTTTTCGTTGAAAAGGCATTTTTATTTTTGTCTAAAGTGTCTTCCATGTGGAGGATTTGCACCAAAACTGGCTTGCCAGTTTGTGTGATGATCAATGCAGAGGTTTGATATTAAGGAGGATCAAAAATGTTGTTTTTTCCCATTTTAGCTCCCATAGGAAATTTTGCTCTTGCCCATAGGGAAAACTACTTCACCAATATATGCCAATCTTGCTATGGAAATAGAACTTTTGTTAGAAAGTGTGATTTCATTGATTTGGTGTAAATTTTCTCAATAGTTTTTAAGATATAAGCATTTTCAAAATATTGTTAAGCAAGCTTTAAGTGGGTCACACTTTTTCACATCTTTTTTAATTGCGATTAAAAAAAACAGCAAATCCTGTCAATCACACAATTTTTTTGTCAAGTGTGATTTACAGAAGAAAGGAATTTGCTTTTTTCTGCCATCTTGAAAATAATACGTTTTATTGGAATATTTGATTTTCGTGTGGTGATAGTGAAAACAATTCACAGCCATGAAGGGACCATAAGAGGGGACGAACCCCTGGGGGTGCTGTGTGCATATAAAGGCATAGAAAAATAGCCCAAACAAGGGCAATATTGAATATTCTCTCCACCAAACTCTAAATCACCCCCTAACTCTTTTGTGGTGCTATGCTATGTGGATACAGAAACTAATACTTCAACTACCTTGATTAATAGTGAATGCAGTTTACAATACATTCAGAAAACCAAAACAAGTATGTCATTTAAAGTCTTTAAAAGGAATTTCAGATTTTTACTCTGCAGCCAAAAACATAACTTTAGTTTAATAGAATTAACCATGAAACAATACTGCCTTAGAAAAAAATATCTACGTCTATACAAACACTGATGGAGGCACTCCAACATCAGTCAGCTCAATTGAAGAATTGCAGTTGTTACAAGAAAGGGAATATCCAGAGATCGCTGTAGTGCGGTTTGCATTTCAAACTGAGTGAGAAGCGAGCAGACAAAACAGCCACTGAGAAGCAAGGTTCTTCAGGTCAAGCTCTTTATATACTTGAGTTAAAAAACGGCTGCCATGTTCTAGTTCACGTTTGTTCTAATTTGGAATGAGATTTTCACTATGCAGACACCATCTTTAGTTGGCAAAGCTACACCAGACACTTACCATTTCAGCTTCCATCTTAGACATATACAATGTTGCTTAAATCTGCATTAGATATAAAATATGTGACATTCAATGATACAATGTTCTAAGTGACTAAATATAATAACCATAAATATACCTAAGGCCTGTGACCCTCAACCTTAATTGGCACCTCTGTGAATTGTCTTCTTTTCTGATCATAGGTAATGCATGCAGTGCTGTTGTTGCTGATGGTACCGCCCACCCCTCTAGCCACAGTCCTTGAGCCAGGAGTGTTTAGTTGGGAATCAGATATTTTCTTCACTATATGAATATAGGTAGCTGGTTCCCAAGACCTGTCTTCAATGCCAAATCCTACCAAATCCACTAAATATAGTAGTGTATCTCAATATACCAGGGAAACCAAAATACTCTTCACTTCATATTTTTGATCCGAACCTACTACACCGGATGGAAAAGGCTGCACCATGCATGTGTCTTCACTAGTTTTAATAGAACTTCATGAACGACTGTATGAAAATTCTTTGTTTATGGTAAGGGCAGTTTCACAGCTGTATCATTTAATTATTTTGTGTTGGAAAATACACCAATATGAGGAGATCAAACGTTTAATTTTCCATGCATATGCAAATGTTTAGAAAGCCAGACTAAATCCCCAGACTGAATCTTCAGGCTAGTAAGTTGTAGCCTTATGTTAATATTTATTTGCATATTTTTTGTACAGTTCTTTGACTTTTACTAAAGCTGTCTTAGGCTCCTCATGTAGATTAAATGCAAAGAAGGCATATGGCACATATATTACTACTTGATCCACATTTTTAATTCTATCATTTTTTGTCATGATGCAGATGTCAGAGGCAGATACATATTGTACTTCATGAAAGTTCTTGCTAATTAAATATTGAAACACAGCTGGTGTGTTACACAAACTGAATGGCATTACTTGGTATCTGAAAAACTCATACCTGGTATGGAAACTTCCATTTCTATTACACAAATCAAATGGTATGCACCTTTTAGATTTTATTTAGTGAAAATCTGCATTTCTAATTTGATCAATTATGACTGGTGTTAAAGGTATGGTAACGTGATTCTTAGCTATAATTCAATTCAAGGTTCTATAATCTATGCAGCTGCATAGCACACCACCTTTCTTTTGCTGTACTGCTGAATATCGAAAATATAATATCAAGATAAACAAATATTGAGACCACAATACTAAAGACCACATTATCGACTTTACATTAACCTTATATAAAACACTATCAAACAACATACTTTTGAACATTACAATTTCGAATAAACACAGCTCAAGGCTATGAATAATGAAACATGCAATATAGACCCTCATAAATTTATAATTAAACAACATGAAAATACTTAATTACAATACCAAAATGTAATATATATAGTAAAGAAATCATAATAATAGCATCTATGTTTAAAAGAATGTCAAAGCCATGAAGTAACTTTTACCATGATTTTTTTTTTAAATCAATTAAACCAATCACAATGCTAGAAACTACAAACACCCAACAGAATGCTAATATCAATTAACAAACTAATATAAAGGAAGACACATTTTTCACAACTTTTGGGCCTGCACCCAGCTAAGAAGAAGGAAGCTAGCCATGTTGCCCAAAAAAACAAAACAAATTATAAAAAACAAAGTAATTACAAACTTATAAACTTAAAAACTAACTTGCTCCTATTTTAAGGCAAATACATTTAGCAATTAATAATACAATTAATGTATTTTGCTACTTTATGACCTCCAAAAACACAGATACAGAGGTAATAAATGGAAATACCAAGGAAATACAGAGCAAAACAGAAGGATCAAAAAACAAAGCAACCAACTAAAAAAGTGCTCCAAAATGTAAGTAATGATGAAATATAAAATGTGCTAAATATAACCTGGTATCTATTTAAAATAACACATAGAATAATAAAGTAAATTTTATGTTACATTTGAACTGAAAAAAAACAGATTACAAAATGTTCAGAGAAAGAAGCAAGTTTCACTAAACCACTGAATGGAAAACCCCTGTTGACATACCTAGGCTTCTCCTACAGCAAAGCGGTACCAGCAAAGAATGTAGCCATTGGAAATGCACCATATGCTATTCAAATGGTTGCAATGTGAGGGCAGTAACTGTAAATGATGAAGTAGAAACTGGTACTGAACATAACCAGCTGCCAATATTGCACCATTGGTCATAAGTTCCAAGTGGTAATACACTTGGTAATACACTTAAAGAATATGTTCACAGAATTTCGACACAAAACACAGCAAAATTACCAACTGTGTAAACTATAGCTAGACAATGAAGAAGTGAGAGAATAGCAAACCCAGCACCTAAAACCTTTGTTGAAATATAAATCCAAACCATTTAATTGAATTACCCAAATATACCTGGCCCTGGATTACGAGCCCCAGATTCCAAAGCGGCAGGAGCCGCCTATTGCCCACAGTTTAAGCACGACATCAGCCACACAAATCAGACACCACCACACCATAGCGCGGGATATTCTACCTGGCCCTGGACTATGGGCCCATGATTCCAAAATGGCAGGAGCCATCTGTTGCCTTCATCGGGTGCATAAATCAGACGTCACCTCCCTGCAGTGTGCGATACTCTACCTGGCCTTGGATTACGGGCCCCAGATTTCAAAGTGGCAGGAGCCACTTGTAGCCCGCAGTTTGAGTGCACCATCGGGCACATAAATCAGAAGCCACCTCCCCACAGCGTGGGATGTGCCGCAGGCTAAGGGCTGGCCTGTCCATACTCGTTGGAGCCTAGAGAAGGCTGGCCTGGGCCACCCCTCTTTCGGTTGAGTTCCTGGAGTTCTTTGATGCTGTGCTTGGTGGCTCACCTGCGACCTTCCAGGTACTGTGGTTGCACTTATATGCAAATATTTGTGGAGTGCTCTCCCTTTCCACAAAGACTGTTTTAGAAGGTACAGGAGAACGAGGGAGGGATTCTGCTCTCGTCTAGTGCGCCCGACTGATCCTTTAGAGTGCTGACTCCTGCTCTGACATAGGGAAGAAACTGTACTGGTGTCATTGAAAGCCCTGAGAGTACGAAACAAAGGGATCCCACCCCAGGTAATAATAAAGAAAGGACGAGGGAAGTTCACTCCAAAGAAGGTTAATCAAAACACAACACATGGAAGTAAATTGAGATGCTCCACAGTGTTTATAGAAATACTTGGTGGATTCTGGCCGTTTTGAGACATTGGGTGATATTTTACATTTGCAGATTGTGCTTGTTCTCCTCCTTTCTATTTCTTCTTTTTTTGTGGGGTCTGTAGTAACAAATGACTCCCTTAATATACTATAACACTGGTCCTGTCATTTTGGCCCTGTGGAGGAGCATCTTGGGAACAGTGTAATGCTGATCAACTTAATTTGATACTACGCACTTTCTCTCTGGAGTGGGGAATAGCATAGAAACTAACTGAGTAAAGAATGGGGAAGTGCAAAGCAACTGGGGAACCACTGGGCAGGGAAAAGACCCCAAAAATAATGAGAAATTCAGGGGATAATTGTTCAATGGCAGAAATAGATAACCTAATAGAAGAGGTCGAGTCCATGTGAAGTGACAAGGCTAAGCTGGCCAAGTCATCCGCCTTGAAAATAACCACCTTTTACACAAAGAAGGGGGGGGCGGTGCAGTGAAAACGGAAACATCTCATAAATCTGTACCATGTCATGGTGTGGAGCAACAGGGACCCCAACTTTTGACAACAGTAGCTATTGACAAAACCTCAATGGTGCCAATCCAACCACTAGGCCAATAACCAAGAGAGAGCCCAATACCATCAGAATTAGATAAAGAGGGGGAGGTTGACCTTTGGCATTACTTGTTCAAATAGATATACACTTTTGGCAACTACAGAGTCAATCAGCGCTAGTGAGTTAAATACAACTGGTCCCAACTCTGCACCTCAAGGTCCCCTAATAAGAGAAGATCCCCAGGAGGGAGGGGAGTTAACCCAGTCTTCAAAATGTTAGGCTGCAGGCATACTCACAAAGAACTGAGGGAACTAACTGTGAAAACTGATAGTCTAACAAGTGAGGTTCCCGAGTTTGTAGATGCAAGTAAGTGACACTCCATTTAAACCATCTCACCCACCGACTCAAGGTCCGTCAAGTATACATTGCAAACCGTGGCTTGCCCCAGACCAGATACATCACACCTCAACTGGATTACCCCAGTGGCAGAGGAACCACAACCTAGAGCATGGTATTCCACAAAATAGAGATAATATGCTACAGATGAAAGCATGAGATAAGGAGGTCCATTGTGCATCAAGGCATCCCTCTAAAGTTTCACAGCCTCAAATTCCATTTATACAGCAACTGGGGAACATAAATACACAACACTCACAAAGAAGGGTTGAGCACAGGCGAAGCCAAAATTGAAAAAAACATGCAACATTTCAATGAGCACTCAAACACAATCAGGGAACATATAGGCCCTCCTTTCAGCCCTGGCGATAAATCCCGCTTACCGCTGTGCTAAAGGCCGCCAACATAACGTGGCTGTGGCGGAAAACCGCTACAGGTATTACGACCCACATCTTGTTATCCGCCACAATACAGACACCCACATAAGTCTGCCATACCAAAGGTCAGTGATAAACTGGTGATACCAAAACCTACACCGTCACGCCAAGAAGAATACGCCCACACTATCACAACCCATGAATCAACGTGGTGGTCTTTCAGCTGCGGTAATCCATTGGCGGTACACACCGCCGCGCTGAAAATACACACACACTTACAAAACACAACCAGATTGGACAATTCAAAATACACACACCTGATACACATACACACGCCACACCCACACACTCACACCACTATAAAACACACACCACATTACCCACAAGCCCTTAAAACAACATTTTTTTTAAAAAGCTGAGAGAGAGAGCATAGCAAACACAACACCAGCATCCACAGGCACTCAACACCATCACTCATACAACATCCACGCACCTCAAACAACACACCCCAACACAACACATCACACAGCACAACAAACAGCACCTCACACATCACCCACACCACATTATGGCACCTCAAAGACACACCGGGTTTTCTGAGGAGGAGCTAAGGGTCATGGTGGAGGAAATCATCTGGGTAGAGCCACAGCTTTTAGGATCACAGGTGCAGCACACCTCCATTGCTAGGAAGATGGAGTTATGGCGGAGAATAGTCGACAGGGTCAATGCAGTGGGACAGCATCCAAGAACACGGGATGACATCAGGAAGAGGTGGAACGACCTACGGGGGAATGTGTGCTCAGTGGTATCCAGAGACCAGATTGCTGTACATAGAACTGCCGGTGGACCCCCACCTCCTCCCCCACAACTAACAACACAGGAGGAGCAAGTCTTGGCAGTACTGCATCCTGAGGGCCTCGCAAGAGTGGCAGGAGGACTGGACTCTGGTAAGTCAAATCTTTACTACTATATCCCCCCACCCCACCTGCATGCCATCACATACCCCCACCCTCACCCAATCACCCCATCACTCCAACACCTCAAATATTCCCCACTATCACAACCCACCCATCCCAATACCAAGGCCCTGCATGCAACACCTATGCATGGACCCCATCCCCAAAGCATGTCCAGTACAGATACCCACTCAGACCCCAAAACAACAATCACACAAGGGCAAACACAATAATGCAAGCACAAGAGTAGAGGGTAACTCACCCAATGCACAAGGTGGCACACACAGATACTAAAACTATGCATTGACACCCTAACAGGACCCATACCCAACGTCACCGGACAGGAGGTGCCAGACATATCCAGTCCCCCCACAGAAGAGGCCCACAGTGATGACAGCAGCTCTGCACGCCTGGATCAAGATGACCAGCCCGGCCCATCAGGGACCTCTGGACAGTCGGTTCCCCTGGCACTGTCACAAGCCACCACAGCCCCTTCCCCCTCAGGAAACACCACCAGAGCACCCACCCAGAGAGCCCAGGCCACTGTCCCCAGGACATGTCAATCCAGCAGTGTGTCTACTACTACAGGGACCCCAGGCAAACCCACCAACCCAAGACAATCAGGGACCTGGGGTCAGTGGCAGTGGGCACACGGTTCAGGGGACAGAGGCACAGGACAACAGGGAAGCTGGGAGGACTGCTGTGTGACAGGGGGAGGACAGACCCAGGGAACCCACTCTCCACGAGGCACTCTCCAACATCATGGGAGCATACCACCATTCCCAGGAGACCATGGGCACAGTACTGGCCAAGTTTCAGGAGACCCAGCGGCTGCAGGAGGAACACTACCTTGGGATCAGGGAGGACTTGAAGTCCATTAACACCACCCTGGTCACCATTGCAGGGGTGCTGGCAGACCTGGCCAACACCATGAGGGACACAGTGGGACACAAACGGGCCCCTGACACTAGCCTGGATGATGAACAGCCCTCCACCTCCGCCGGCGCTAGTGGACAGAAGGCACCGCCACAGGAACAACAGGCCACCAGCACCCCACCCCCTGCAGAAGGAGAACCACCCCGCAAACAGTCCCTGACCAGGAACAAGACAGAGAACATTGCCAAGACCCCCACCAGGAAATAAGACTCTCCTGATTGTCACCCTTCTGTCCCACTTTGTCACCCTGTCCACCTTAAACTGCCATTGCTCCCCTTCCTATGCCCCCATGGACAACGCACCTGTGAGACCAAGAGACTGAACTCTTCCATGGACATTCCTCCACCATCACCCAAGCCCATTGCACACACCCCTCCACTTATTAGCACAGAAATAAACACCCTTGAATCACAAATCAATCTGGAGTCAGTCTGTACTTTCACAAATGTGTAATTGCAGCCTCACAGAAATATAGCAATGTCAATGTACATGTTCACATACCAATGTTACACAGTTGTTGGGCAGCAGTAAACATAGCAGAGGGCACAAAGTGGGACCCAGATCTGTGAAATGGAAAGGCGAAGTGACATGTCAGGGTCCATACACAGAGGTAAAAAGGCAGATTTATGCTATGTCCTACAGTAGTATGAGATGTGGGAAGCAGTGCCATCCTCTTACCTGTGTCTCACTGGAAGTATTGCATGATGATGTAGTTTCGGTTGTCTATATCTTCTTCTTCTGCCTCCTCTTCTTCACTGTCCACAGGCTCCACAGCTGCCACAAAACTGGCATCAGGCCCATCCTCCTGCAGAAAAGGCACCTGGCGTCACAAAGCCAGGTTGTGCAACATACAGCATGCCACGATTATCTGGCACACCTTCTTCGGTGAGTAGTATAGGGATCCACCTGTCAGATGGAGGCACCGGAATCTGGCCTTCAGGAGGCCGAAGGTGCGCTCTATTATCCTCCTAGTTCACGCATGTGCCTCATTGTAGTGTTCCTCTGCCCTTGTCCCGGGACTCCTTACTGGGGTCAGTATCCATGACAGGTTGGGGTAACCTGAGTCACCTGCAGATATCGAGGGACAACTGTTAGATATCCTCCAAACATTAGGGAATCTCCCATACCCAGACACCTATGTAAACTGTGGGGACCTTGGGCTCACCTATAGCCACACACAGTGCCTCTGGAGTTGCCCCATCACATAAGGGAGGCTGCTATTCCTCAAAATGTAAGCGTCATGCACAGAGCCTGGATACTTGACATTCACATGAGAGATGTACTGGTCTGCCAAACACACCATCTGCACATTCATTGAATGGTAGCTTTTCTGGTTTCTGTACACCTGCTCATTCCTGCGGGGGAGAACAAATGCCACATGTGTACCATCAATGGCACCAATGATATTGGGGATATGTCCCAGGGCATAAAAGTCACCTTTCACTGTGGGCAGATCCTCCACCTGAGGGAAAACGATGTAGCTGCGCATGTGTTTCAGCAGGGCAGATAACACTCTGGACAACACGTTAGAGAACATTGGCTGTGACATCCCTGCTGCCATGGCCACTGTTGTTTGAAAAGACCCACTTGGTAGAATATGGAGCACTGACAGGACCTGCCCTAGAGGGGGATTCCTGTGGGATGGCGGATAGCTGACATCAGGTCTGGCTCCAACTGGGCACACAGTTCCTGGATTGTTGCACGATCAAGTCTGTAAGTGATAATGATGTGTCTGTCTTCTATTGGTGACAGGTCCACCAGGGGTCTGTACACCGGAGGATGCCGCCATCTCATATGCTGCCCCACCGGCGGACGTGCCGTATGGAGGAGAAGGGTGAGCAGAGGGTCATACGCCAAATACGTTTCACAAGGCTGTTTAGCACAATCGTAAAATTATCTCTATGTGCCTTTGTCTATCTGTATTCCTGGCCTAAATAGGTATGATGCAGTTAGTTGGCTGCCACGTGGCCCACTGAAATGGCAGCTGCCTGACCTGTAAGGAGGGACAAGGGGAAATGAGGTAACTGCGCTGGCGTTGTGAAGCGTCGTGGTAGGTGGTTGAAGACCGCTGCGCAATTCAGCATTGGTTATCACTGGGCCCTATGGGTTCCAGGAGCCAATGACGATGTACGCCAGTGGTGACGGTACGCACAGGCCGCGGACGTGACTGCCATTTTCTATCTGCTCCCTCACTTGATACCTGACATTCAACAGGAGAGGACCTACACTGCAAGTGCTGCTGTGACCTGCGTCTGGAAGCGACAATGGCTACAGTGTCTGGGGAAAGGGCCCCTGCCTTCACTGCGGAGAAGTTGGAGAAACTGGTGGATGGGGTCCTCCCCCAGTACACGCTACTCTACGGTCCTCCAGACAAACAGGTGAGTGAACCATGTGCATGGTGGATGGGACATGAATGCATGGAGTGTCGTGGATGGAAGAGATGGGGGGGACAGGCCAGCATGTGAGGATAGTGAGTGTATATTTTTCTGGGACAGGGTGGGAGGTTTGTGGCCAATGTGTGAGAAGAACTGTACGAGAGTAACATCCTTTTTTACTTCACTATTCCTCTAGGTCAGCACCCACCAGAAGAAGGGTATTTGGCGTGCCATCGCTAAGGAAGTGCGGACCCTGGGGGTCTACCATAGACAGAGCACCCACTGTAGCAAAAGATGGGACACCTGTGCCGCTGGAGCAAGAAGACGGCGGAGGCCCAGCTGGGGATGGCCTCCCAACGTGGAAGGGGTGCCTGTCGCACCATGACCCCCCTGATGTACCGGATCCTGGCGGTGGCATATCCTGAGTTGGATGGGCGCTTGAGGGCATCACAGCAGCCACAAGGGGGTGAGTACACTCTCATTCAGCTGACTCTATGCACTTGACGAGGTGTCTGGGTGGGGGAGGTGGGTTCCCCTAGGCCAGGGCAGACGCGCAAAGGTAGACCCATTGATTTGCAGGCTCATTCCCACTCCAACCCCAGAGGTGGTATTTGCCCTCTACACCTAGTCAGGCTCCCATGGGTTCCAGCTGTGCATGAAATGGGTCTAGACAGAGTCCCCCTTGGGCATGTGCTTTCCCCTGCACTGTTAGTGCATGGCTTAGTGCATAGGGCTGCTCCCTGTGTGTTGTGTCCGCCAACGGTAGTGGTGATGCAGGCATTGACCATGTGTCTCCTCTGTATTTCCCCCCGTTTTTGTTTTGTCACCCTGCCCTTATGTGCATTAGCATAATCTGGCGGAGGTGCATTGGCACCGGAGCAGGAGGGAGCTGCAACCCACATGGCCCTGGAGGGTGAAGTAACGGAGTCAGAAGGCACCAGTGGGACAGAGGGCGAGAGGAGCTCCACGACGGGGACAGGAGCAGACAGCAGTGACAGCGACTCCTCCTCTGATGGGAGCTCCCTTGCGGTGGTGGGCACCTCTGTGCCCACCGCAACAGCAGGTACAGCCGCCACCCCCCCTACCAGCAACGCCCTCCCAGCAGCCCCTCATCGAGTTTCCCGTGCCCGCTCACCCAGGAGGGTGGGCATCTCCTTCGCCCCAGGCACCTCAGGCCCTGCCCCAGTCAGCCCTGCTGCCCTCAGTGAGAAGGCTATTGACCTCCTGAGATCCCTCACTGTTGGGCAATCAACCATTTTATATGCCATCAAGGGCGTCGAGAGGCATTTGCAGCAAACAAATGCATACCTGGAGGGCATTCATTCTGGTGTGGCAGCCCAACAGAGAGCATTTCAGGCTCTGGCTTCAGCACTGATGGCAGCCATTGTCCCTGTGTCCAGCCTCCCCCCTCCAGCTTCCTCTACCCAGACCCAAACCCTGTACCTCACCCTATTCCAAGCACACCATCAGACCAGCATGCACACTCAGCAACACACAAGAGTGGACATGGCAAACATAAGCACCACATATCCCACAGGCACTCACACAAGCACCATCCCCATGCAGACACACCAACATCCACTGCCTCCACTGTGTCCCCCTCCTCCACATTTCCTCCTCCCTCCGTGTCTCGTCTCCACTCACACCTGCATGCACTACATCTTCATCCACTATCTCCATCACCATCACCAGCACGCCCATCACCACAAACCGCTCATGTGCAATCACCACCCCCACTACCATTAACACATCCTCTGTGTCCTCTCCCAGTGTGTCTGTCAGCCCTCCTCCCAAACTAAACAAATGCAGGCACACACCCACCCAACAGCCATCTACCTCACAACAGCCTCCGGCCCATGTACCTTCACCCAAATTCAGGAAACGTACACCTCCTACAACCACTACCTCTTCCTCCACTCCCAAACCCACTCCATCTTCCCATCCCAGTGTGTCTAAGAAACTCTTCCTGGCTAACATTGACCGCTTCCCTACACCTCCCCCCGTCCTCTCCCTAGGGCCAGGCTGTCCAGGTCCCGGCCCAGCACCTCAGTCAGCAAGTCCAGTCACATCGCGGGCGGCACCCATCAGGGCTGCCAGTGTGCCACCTAGCAAGGCCAAGGATCAGCACATTCCGCCACCTGCCAAGGTGAAGAAGGTGCCGCATGCTGGAGGGAGAAGCCACACCAACCACCCAGCAAGGGCTGCTCCAAGCCAAAAGGGCACAGTGCCAAGGAACCGGCAGCGACATCAAAGGTGGGGAAGGGACACAAGGTGAAGGGCAAGTCAGGACAGGGCACAGAGCCTCCTCTGAGGAACCAGAGTCACCCCTTCTGGCAACCAGAACAGCAACCTGTACCGCAGTGGACACCGCCACCTGCACCGCCACCTGCATGTCTGCTGCTTCAGAAACAGTCCCCAGCATCATCCCCAGTGGGCAGCCGTCCGAGGCTGCAGGAGACGTCCTGCTGTGTCCCTCCACAGATGCTGACACATTCACCACCGCCAGCATTTCCACCACAGACACCGCTGCAACCACCACCACCAGCCCCGCGATGTGCTCTGACAGTGCCACCACAGCTGACATGGCTATCATCCCCAGTGGGCAGCCATCCGAGGCTGCAGGAGATGTCCTGGACCCTGCACAGCTTACATGAGGCACAACACCCAGCACTGTTTGTACCTGCAGGTGGCGGGCGAAGTCGCAGCAGGGTAGAGTGTGTCTCTGCCTCCATGGAGTATCATGGTACCTGTTCCCAGGCAATCTCATGGCACACACACCCAGGTGAGGGAATGGGACCTGCCACACTGCCTGTGAAGCACTCTGGGCACAATGCCTCCTACAGAACCAGTGGAGAATCACATCCATTCCCCTAGTCCTTGGCAGGATGAAGCTCTCTGGGCACAATGTCCCCTCCAGAACCAGTGGAGACAAGCATCCACTCCCCCAGTCCTTGGCAGGATGAAGCACTCTGGGCACAATGCCCCCTCCAGAACCAGTGGAGAATCACATCCACTCCCCCAGTCCTTGGCAGGATGAAGCACTCTGGGCACAAAGCCCCCTCCAAAACCAGTGGAGACAAGCATCAACTCCCCCAGTCCTTGGCAGGATGAAGCACTCTGGGCACAATGCCCCCTCCAAAACCAGTGGAGAATGACATCCACTTGAGAGACAGGGGCTTTGCTCTCCCCAGGATAAAGCAGTGGACAAACCACCCACTGGAGAGACTTGAGAGACTATGGCTTTGCACTCCCAAGGATAAAACAGTGGGCAAACCACCCAGTGGAAAGACTTGAGAGGCTTTGCACTCCCCAGGATAAAGCAGTGGGCAAACCACCCACTGGAGAGACTTGAGAGACTGTGAGTTTGCACACCCCAGGACCAATCAGTAGGCATGGAGTCCCCTCGTGGAGCAGTGGCGTTGTCCGTTCATCCGGCTGAGGTGGCCCGCCTTCCCCCTGAAGTGCCTGTTTATTTTCGATCTGATGCCCCAGCAGTGTTCTCTCCGTTTCGAGTCAGGTATCATGTGTGGGCTTCGCCCATGCATTTTGGGCCCACTGGCCCACGGACAATGACTTCATTACTATCCGGACTTGTGTAATTGGTGTACATATTTGTATATACTGATATTTCAATGATTACACTCGTTACAATCATTTAACTTTGTGCTTGCGTTCTTCCAGGGGGTGAAGGGGTGTATATGTAATGTTGCTGCATGTATTTGTGTGTATGGTGTTCTGGGTGAGGGTGGGGGTGGGGCTGTTGCGTGTTGCGTGTGTGTGTCACTCTCTTTTCCCTCCTCCCCTCCGTGCTAGGTGCAGTACTCACCGTGGTTGTCGCCGGCGTCTTTGCTGCTGCTGATACAAGAGGAGGTAAACCAACATGGGTAGGACGTGTAACTCGGGCTCCATGGCGTCCTGGTTCCTCAATGGGTGTTGAAAGGTGAGTGGCTTCCCTTCTGTGTACTATTTCCTCCGTGCTTTTGATGGCGTTGGTACCGCCCAGGAAAAGGTGGCGGATAGGCCTCTTGTATTACAGTGGACGGAACCTTGTCTTCCGCCTGTCTGTTGGCGGTTACAGCGCAGTGTTTGTTTCTACCACCATGGCGGTCGGAGTGTTAATGTGGCTGTCTATATTGGCGGTTTCCGCCATGGTCGTGATCTAATTTTTTTTTTCGCCGGCCTGTTGGCGGTATTACCGCCGCTTTAACACCGACTGCCAGGGTTGTAATGAGGGCCATAGTATTTTTAACAAATGTACCAAAAGTAGGCCAAAATAACGGGGAGAATGGGTACCCTTTTAAAAACAAAGTCATTCACTGGATTAGGTACAGGTGCCAATGTTTGTTGGTTGTGCACTCGGATATCGTGAGAGCAGAACGGCTAGTCAGCAGGAATGGAAGTAATGACACTGTTGCCCTCGTTGTTTGTGATAAAACAATAGTAGATGGCCGGGTCACCTTGCATTTAAAATCTGGTCCATTTCTAAAAACTACAATACGATTTAAGCTACATAACCCATTGATCGAGGAAGGAATTTAATCTAGGAATCAGTATGCCCTGATGAGCCAAGTAAGGCACAATCAAAACATGAAAAACCTTGAGGCAGTTGACTGACTGAGCTATATTGCACTAGTTGCAACAGGCATTAGGGAATTACTGTGCAGTCAGAGCCAAACACTAAGGGTAACTTTAGACACATTCTCAGACAGGACCAGATATCAGGTGCTACAGAGGGAAGGAAGAGGGAAGTCCATAAACCGCAATGGCATGGGGATAAACATGAGGCTTAACCAAGCACCCTAATAACACTGGATCTAGAATCAATATGTCTAGTCTCTTGGAATGTGGCAGGACTAAGATATAAGTTAATGGACCTTGATTGGCATTAGCATGTTGACCAGTTCCTTCTCTGCCAATTCCAGGAGACTTGGCTAGTGGACCAACCACGTAAGCTGGCTATACAACTTATACTTATAATCAGATCAATGCAACCCCCTCACTGAGTGGGAGACCCTCAGTGGGGTTGGTCCTCTGGATAAAAATCTCACTAAATACCACAGTTACTGTGTATCCTATAGATTCACCTGACATTTTGGGAGGAAAATAACCCACACAGAGTAAGGTTTTGTTAGACCTGTTTAATGTGTACATAAGGCTGCAGAGGAGCAACCAGGAGTCAAGGACTGTGGAAACTTTAGGTAACAGCCTTACAATCATAGCTCGTAAAGATACAATTATCATGAGGGTGTTGGACCAGGCCCTTTTTGCACGTTCATCCCCAAACTCTTTGCTTCCTTCCTCCTATTTTTTCGGGTCTGTTTTTGTTGGCTTTAGGACTCTGGGCACTTTACCACTGCTAACCAGTACTAACGTGCAAGTGCCCCTTTACAAAATATGTATGTAATTGGCTTATCCATGATTGGCATATTTGATTTATTAGTAAGTCCCTAGTACAGTGCACTAGAGGTGCCCAGGGCCTGTAAATCAAATGCTACTAGTGGGCCTGCAGCACTGATTGTGCCACCCACATAAGTAGCTCTGTAATCATGTCTCTGACCTACCACTGCAGTGTCTGTGGGTGCAGTTTTTAACTATAAATTCGACTTGGCAAGTGAACACACTTGCCAGGCCTAAACCTTCCCTTTTCTTACATGTAAGGCACCCCTAAGATAGGCCCTGGGTAGCCCCAAGGGCAGGGTGCAGTGTATGGTTAAGGTAGGACATATAGTAATGTTTTTTATATGTCCTGACAATGAAATATTGCTAAATTCGTTTTTCACTGTTGCAAGGCCTGTCAGTCGAATAGGTTAACATGGGGGCCACCTTTAAATATGATTAAAGTTTAGATTCCCTTTGGGAGCGGATGGACATATGGAGTTTGGGGTCTCTGAGCTCACAGCTTAAAAATACATCTTTTGGTAAAGTTTATTTTAAGATTGTGTGTTTGAAAATGCCACTTTTAGAAAGTGAGCATTGTCTTGCTTATACCATTTCTGTGACTGCCTGTTTGTGGATTCCCTGTCTGGGTCAGTTTGACAGTTGGGCTGGTTGCATCTCACACTAGACAGTGACACAAAGGGAGCTGGAGTGTAGCCTGCATATCCTGATGAGCCATCTGTGCTAGGAGGGAGGAAAGGAGAGGTCACTCACACCTGAAAAGGCTGTGCCTGCCCTCACACAATACAGTCTCGAACCCCCTGGTGAGTGTCTGGGGCCTGGTCTGGGCAAGGTAGGATTTCACATTCAAGAGAGACTTTGCTTTGAAGAAGGCCTACTTCAAAGGAGAAATTGGGTATCAGAAGGGTGCCCAAAACCACAGACTTCAGAACACTTCTGGAAACCAAGAGGAACCTCTGCTTGGAGAAGAGGTGAAGAGCTGAGAAAGAAGAGCTGCCCTGCCTGTGCTTTGTGGAGCTATCCTACAGTTGCTGCTTCTGCCAGAGTAAGTGGGCAAAGTCTGAACTTTGTGTCCCTTCCATCTTGTGAAGATCTCCAAGGGCTTGATTTAGAGCTTGAGAAGTCTCAGGGACAGCAAAGACTTCTCCCTGCCAGCACCTGGAGTCTCTGGAGAGACTCCTACTCTGCCTTGTGGGCCCCATCCAGTTCCTGGTACCCTGAAAGGAGAAGCTGGCAGCCTAAGAGGAAGAAATCCACACACAGAACGACATGCTGGGAAAAGACTGATGCGACTCCGGTCTGTGGCTGAAAAATCGATGCGCCGCCGGCTTCACAGCTGAAAATTGAAGCTTGCCTGCAACGCGACTGAAGAATTGACACACGGAGCTGGAGAAACGATGCGCAGCATCGCTGACGGAGGCTGGGAGACCGCAACCCATGCTGTGTGGTTTTCAGATCATCGTGCGGCTGGATTTTCAACACAAGTACCGCTGGCCATGTAAAAACAACACATGACCTGCCCGGACCCGATAGTGCTGAACGGAACGATGCATCGTTCTCCTGCGGAGAGAAGAAACGACACGCCCGACCCGACGAAAGGAGAAACAACACAAGGTCTCGCTCGTGAGTGAAATCAACGCATTGCAAGCCCTTTTTGACGCACAATTGCCCGTGCAGGTTTATTTTTTATGCCCCCAAGGTACATTTTCACTCTAACAGTGTTAGTGTGTGCCTAAGATTACATGAAGACTCTTTTTGCATTTTTAGTGATAACTTGACATGTATATTGGGGATGTTTGTCATTTTGGTCTTGTTTTGTTTAGATAAATATTTCCTATTTCTCTAAAGCTGTGTTGTGTAATTTTGATGTGTTTTCATTAAGTTACTGTGTGTGTTAGTACAAATACTTTACACCTAGCACTCTGAAGTTAAGCCTACTGCTCGGGCCAAGCTACCAAGGGGGTCAGCAGGGGTTAGCTGAGGGTGATTCTCCTTTAGCCTGACCAGAGTGAGGGTCCTTGCTTGAACAGGGGGTACCCTGATTGTCAACCAAAGACCCCATTTCTAACACTGGGGCTTTGTGAAGCCTGAAGATGTCCTGGAGGAAGAAGCAATAAGCCTTGGCAAGTACAACAGTCATGGTGCACAGGAGTGCCAGTCCAGTGGCAGATGCCCACAGTCTCCCAAGTTGAAAAGAAGACAACCAGGACACAGAGAAGGCCACAGATGAACTACCTGTGTTGCAGGATCTTTGGATGTCCGTGGACAGCAGACTCCACCAGCCGGTTGACCTTGTCTTGAGGTGGCTGCAGTTACAGGGGAGTGACTCCTTCACTCCAAGGAAGATTCCTTCATGCTTCCTGGTGCAAACAGAGACCTTGTGACCCTGGAGGATGCAGACCCTTGGATGTTGCAGAATTCTTGCAGGATTCGGAGAAACAATGTTGCAATGGGAACCTTCCCACCAGAAGCAGACTTGATTGGCTCAAACGAAGACCAGCAGCGGTTCCAGAGGCCAGTAACAGAAGATGTCTTCCAGAAAGTTCCTTGTAGAATCTTGCTTGATGAATCTGAACACCCACCCATGAGGGATCCCTTAAGTAACACTAAAAGGAGGCTGGTCTCTCTCTGCTTTGACTCACCTATCAGAGGGAATCAGGGACATCATCTACCTGGCCTAACCAGTCAGATGCACCCAGGAGCCTCTGCACATCTTATTTTCAAGATGGCAGAATCAAGTGGCCACCTGGTAGAGCTCTGGGCACCTTCTTTGTGGAGGACCTGGACAGGGGAGTGGTCACTCTCCTGTCCTTTGTGCAGTTTTGCGCCAGAGCAGGAACCAGAGGTTCCAAAACCAATGCAAACCAGATAATCCAAAGAGGGTACCAAATAGGCCCCTCCTAACAGTCTGGTGGTGCTTAGAAGCCACCACACCCCAGCCTTTAGACACCTAATACACAAGGAGAGATGGTCACACCTCTTCCTTGCAGGAAATCCTTTGTTCTTCACCCCCAGCCTGAGCCTGGATCACAAGCAGGAGAAAAGAACATTGTCTGGGATCAGCAGCAGCGTGGGCTGGCAACTGGACCACGTAAGGCTGCACAGGCAAAACTGGGAGATCCCCTAGGGAACCCCCAGAGTGCATGGTATCATTCAAATAACACTGGAATCTGTTTAGTTGCACGATTCCAACATGTTTGATTCCAAACATGCCTAGGTTCGGAGAAGCAATTATGTAGTTTGACCACTCCTGTTGACCAATTTCCTCTACATGCCTTAAGATGGCTTCCCTGCACTTACAGAGTCCAGGAATTGGCCTGGAGTCTGTAGATGTACCCTCCTCGCTGCAGGGTGCCTTCACACTTAGAGACATGCACCCTGCCCTTGGGATGAAGGGCCTACCAGAGGGGTGACTCATAATGTCTAAGTACAGTGGTTAGGTTTGGTAGTGAAAGGGTGCACCATTTAAGCAGGCTACATTGGCAGGCCTGCAGTCATAGTGTGCATGGGTTCCTATGGGTGGCAAATTACATGTTGCAGCCCAATGGGGACTTCAGGTGAACCAATACTCTGGGTCTAGGTACCATATACAAAGAACGTACATGGGGGCACCAGTATGCCAATTGTGGGTGTAAGAAGTTACGAGCAACTACATTTAGGGGAGAGAGCACAGTTACTGGGGTCCTGGTTAGCAGGATCCTAGTGAACTACAGTCCAACAACACTGACATCAGGCAAAAAGTGGGGGTAACTATGCCAGAAAGATGGCGCTTTCCTGCATATGTCTTAAACGCTTTACATCAAAGCTCTAGATTAGGCAGCTCACAACACAATTCCTCATTGCCAAGCTAAACCCATGCTTTGAAGAGTTCCTTGATATATATATATATATCCAACCCCATTTGGTGAAAACATTATGGCCCTCATGACAACTTTGGCGATTATTTATCAAGACCACCAAAGCCACAGCCACCAGTTGCCTGCAGTGCTGGTGTTTTTTCTGCCAGAAATCTGGTGGAAATCCATCAGCAGTTGTGTTGGCGTTCGGCTCTGAACAGCGGTCCCACCACCCGCATCGCAATGCCAAAAGGATGCTGCAAGCCGTATTACAACAAGTAACAGCATGGCGGTGTCCTGATGGCAGGGCACTGCCAGAGGTGGAAGCGCCTGGACCCGTCCCCTCCCGGACTACCTCCTTAACTGACGAGGTAAGTTGATCATCCGACAGGGGAGGAGGTGTTGAGTGAGTGTGTATGGTGTCTGCGTGTGTGTTTGAATGCGGGGGAGAGGGGTTGTTGATTGCATGTGTGTGTGAGTGCATGTATGTTTGTGGAGGGGGAGTGTATGCGTGCGTGCAGCAGTGTATGTGTGAATGTGAATGGGCGTGTATGTCAAGTTTGTGTGGGGGTGTGTTTGTGTGCATGTAGAAGTGGTTGGTTCATGCGTGGAGGTAATTTGATGTTTGTGCGAGTGTGTCCTGGAGACCGCCATAAAAATTTTGGTGGTCTCCCGCCTCATAATACCGATGGCAGTGTTGCGGGTTCCGCCGTGCTGGAGGTGACAACCTCCAGCACGGCGGACTCCGGAAAAGCGGGGGGGATGGGTGGGGATTTGGCGGTTTGTCATCGGCCGAATCGCCGACCTCGTTATATGGCGGTCGGTGGTGAGACCGCCACTGTGAAGACCGCCAAGGTCATAATGAGGGCATATATATAGCCTTCAAGTTAAAGCTTTCACCCCGAAATAGAAGCTGCATGAGATTACTCAAGAAGATACTAATTGCATTTTATGCACTTTGGGTAGCACTGAAAATATTGCACAAATGTGTTTCTTCCATGACCTATGTAAGCACAGAAGGAAATGGATAAAACCGATTTGCTGATTTATGGGGTTTAGAAAACATCTAGAAGCGCTAAGAATTTTAAAATATGAAACAATCCCCTATGTAGTCTATGGCCAGAGTAAATACGTACTTGCAGTTGTTTCTATATGTGGGAAGATGGGACTGAAATTTCAAATTGATATGAATTTAGCATTCAATGGGTTAACTAATTATAGTTTTTACTCATATGGATTGATTTTAGCTGTACGTGTTTTAGCAAATGCACAATACACTATTTTAGACTGTGAGATGTAGCATTGTGTACTTGCTTTTAATGTTTTTACTGAAATAAAGCTTGAAAAAAAATAACAAATTACCCAAACAAAAGAAGACTTTTTACTATATCAAAACTTAAATAATGAGAAACGAAGTTTAAGTTTACTTCAGCAAAAAATATCCATACTCAACACAATGCCACATAAAGCTTATGGATAGTGCATGCCCACCCAACTATATACTATGCATGTACAACTTCAAGAAAATAACATATCACTCTTAATTGCACTATTACCTAAAAAACAAACAAATGGAAATTTGTAACACAATAAAAGAGAAATGTAACAATTATGCACCAAAAAATCATCATAGTCTTTGAATTTGCTATAATTCAAACATTATCAATAATGTATCCAAACATCCAAATAAAAGGATTTTAGTTTTTGTTACAGTAGACGCATATGGCACCACCTCTAACTTCTACAGGAGAGCATAGCAGTGTTAATCCTTGTCTGCCTGTACTACTTTCTGAAAGGAAGTCCCGGCCCCATACCTGAATAATAAGCAGGGGTAGTTTGCCTGTTGTCTGCTGGCAGTCCTCACAAGTGGCTGGAGCGACAAGGCCAAATTCAGCAAAGCTGCAACAACATGATACAGCATAAGATGGCTGGTTGAAATGGCCCCTCTAACCTTATTTCTGCAAGTGTGCTGTTTTTATGATAAAACATGTACTTGTCTAAGAACTGGCCTAACGTGATAAGGTGCACTATGTATTCTTGGACAGCCAGTACTTGATAGATTATCATATACAGCTTTGAGCAGGGCACAAGATGAGAATGTCGTGCAGAAGAAACTAATAACAATCCCAGCACGAAAGGCAACTGATAAAAATAATAAAAGATCACTGCTAAAATGAAGCCATGCTAAAATGTTAAAGAGAATAAATGAAACAAACTAAATAAAAGGGGAGCAGGTCGCAGGCCTAAAGCTAAAATAAGTGTACCCAAGCATTGTGCTAAAAGGGATCCACAACAACCTATATTATGCAGTTTGCATGCAACTTTTTTATGCCATTTCATGTCACTGTTCTATATTAGGATTGTAATTTATGAACTGCTGTAACAAAAGGATCTGTGTGACAAAAGTTGTAATCCACTGAGCTATCCACATAAAATACTGCTCTATGATCTGCATAGTACATGTTCTTTGCAACAGGCACATTGACACTGCGCTACTTTATGATGAGTCAAACTGACACTAGACAACACTTTGATCTATACAGCAGGAACATTAAACACTAGTGTTATCTTAATATTTTTATTGCTGCCTGAAAAATGCTGGATGCACTAGGAACTCTGTAGCAGGTGATTTAAAAAACACAAGTTATTTCTAAACACATCGCCACATGAGGTCAGAGCCAGGTACAGCTGCACCAGTCGCACCTCCTTTAAGCCAGCCCTGCATTATTTCATCTTTCTTTTGTGACATTGTCCAGTTTTCAGATTGACCTTGTGGAGGGATTACTTGTACAATAGCCTGCACAATAGCTTGTGCTCAATTAATTGCTGGATTATATGTAGTGAGTCAAGTAATACCCCAAATCATTTGGGAGTGGGGGGCGTCAATCAACTCAAAACATAATTTTTACTTGTGAAATTGGAAACAGGACATGATTAATTCTGCTTTATAGTGTTTATATTTTCTAATGTATAGCACCCTTTACATCTTTGCATACTTCCAATTAGTGAAGTTCCTTGTAGCTCCTGAGTCAACTAGGGCAGATAAATGAGTATATATCTTCTAAAGATGCTGCAGTGTTACATCTAATATCAGATGAGCTGCGGGGATCATGGATAAAGAGGTCTCAGAAGAAAGATCCTACTTCCTTTGAGCTTGGTTGCTTGCCTTGATGCTGTCACGTGCTCTTCTTTGGGCAGATCCTTATAAAATGTGTGTCAAAGCCACAATACAGATGAGATTCCTGAAGCTAGGAATTTCGTTTTCTACTTTTGAAAGCTGTTGGCATATAGTTACATTTTGCAAGGTCATGAGGACAAAATACTTTTTTCAGATGTCACGTCAAAAAGTGGGCTATCCTAAATTCTATGTCTGAAGCTATTTAGGGCCAGATGAATCAAACAATTTTGTATTCGCAAACGGTTCGAATTGCAAAATCCGACCGTTTGTGAATGCAAAAATGCCTTTCAAGATTTATGAAAGGCATTTGCAATGCAATTTCAAAGAATCGCTAAAATAGCGATTCCCTGAATATGTGACTCCATTTACGGAATCGCAAATTGCGATTCTCTAAATAGGAAATCGCAAATAGGGAATTACTATTTGCGATTTCCAAAGCACATATATCATGCATTTCCTACATGCGAATTGGGCATTTAGGAAATGCAATTACCACGAAAATCCAATTTGGTGGTAAGCATGTGTATTTTTTTAAAATGCATTATAAATGCATTTTTAAAAATGACATGTAGTGCACACATGCCCCTAGGGAATGTGTGCGTTCACATGTCCACAAATATTTTTTTGGGGTGCACAAAAGGGGGCCATAGGCCCCCAGCAACCTTGGGGTTGCATTACCTAATTTGCGAATTGCTGACAGGAATTCCCTAATTGCGATTCGGTAACAGCGATTGCAATTTTTAAGAAATCACTATTAACAAATCAAAATTTTCATACATCCCATTTTGCATTTCTTAAATAGCGATTTCTTAAAAATCGCTATTTAGGAAATGCAAACCGGGACTTTGATATATTTGCCCCTTAGTCTTTTCTCAACTTTAGTTTCCTCCAATCTGGGATCTATTTGTGATACTAGATCTATTCATTCATCAAAATCAGTAGGTCATTTTGATGCCTGAGTTTGCACATCTTTCAAATGTTAACT
Organism: Pleurodeles waltl; assembly: GCF_031143425.1. NCBI lineage: Eukaryota > Metazoa > Chordata > Amphibia > Caudata > Salamandridae > Pleurodeles > Pleurodeles waltl. The sequence continues at coordinate 1,553,175,736 of NC_090440.1, forward strand.
GAGTCTTTGGTAAAAAAAAGAGTATCTCTCCTTTTCCTTGGACCATCCTGTTTCGGAAACCTTAAATTGAAACTGTGCTAAATAATTTAGCAAATCTTTTTGTTTTATGCTATGTTAATTCCTGTAACACTATTAACTGGACTTCTGACTACCTATCCAAAATTCATTGGTCATTTCTTAAATGACCAAGATCATCCTTACATAAATATGACAACATAAATGGCACTTTGCATTCTGTAATAGTAAACTGCAATGGTCATGAAGAAAATTATATTGCACCAGTTTGTAACCCCTTGCGCTACATTATGCCTGAGCTAGGCATAATGTATGCAAAGCAAAAAGGGCGTTCTCCCGTTAGGGGTGCAGAAAAAATGGCACATAGAAATCCAACAGATTTCTTTGTGTCACTTTTTTGGCACTTTTAACACCTGCTCAGAGCAGGCGTTAAAAGAGGCACACCATTGTTTTCAATGGGCCTGAATGGGCTTTGCAGGATTAGCATCAATCTTTTTTAATGCTAATCCTGCAAAGCTCCAAACTAGAGTCAAAAATGTTGATGCTAGTTTCCCTAACTACCACTATTGAGCGCCCTATCTTAGATATGGTGCACACATAGTGGCGTTAGGGTGGCACCAGGGGGGTGCAAGGAAAGTGGCACTGCAATGGATGCAGCGCCACTTTCCTTAAATCAAGCCCTTGGTTTGGATACATTGCAGCTGATGTAACTGTGGTAGTCATTTAAGACACTTCACAAACATTAGTCGGCAAAGGTAGCAGTTTCAGAGTGACACACAAGTTCTCATCCGGTAGAGAATTCTTAACTGCTTGTAATTGATCTAATCGGTGAAAACCTTTTGATAACTACTGATATAAAGTTTAATTTTCTGTTCAGACCTCAGCCATATCTTTTTGTGGGACATCAATAGATAACCCTATTTTACTCAAGGAGTAAGCACCAGGATATATGCCGGGCAGTGAGTCATTGTGGGTTTCGAATCTTTCAGACTCACTGATCTGCTACAGAGATGTCTACTAGGCTTCGATTCTGCTTTGTCTTGCCCAGCTTGTATTCCAAGGAGGCTAAGCAGCCTCCTTTTGCAAATTCAGGGGGAAGTGACATATGGAAAACCACACTTGATTGCATAGCATTCTGTCTTCTATCTAGTATGGATAAGTCTCATCCTTTTGAGTCTTGAAGAAAGTAAATAAAGAACATTACTATATAGTCTTCTGAACTGAACTAAAATACTGTGTGTATCAAAGGACGATTTCAAGAGACCTGTAGAGTCCAGTATTCAAGGTTTATAATCAGTATTTTACAGAGCATAGTTAAGGTACATGAGTTTCTCCTCTGTATGAATCAAATCACATCATTCTCATAACTTTATAAATGCATATAATTGATATTTCACTGTTGTTCAATAACGTCTTCTTATATTATATCCTCTATCAACCTCTGTGGATGTGCTACAATGCCCAGAGCAAAGAGTAAATGAAGCAAGTGTGTGATGTAATCGCTAGAACATAAAGTATGAAATCTTGCTTTAGAATGTTGGAGTTCACAGGTACACACAGAGGAATAAAGACTTGTGTTTCCTAGCTCTGTGTGTGGCCTAGTCATGCAGCAGGTATCAGGCTGGAGAAAACACTATACCACAATACTTTAAAAGAAATCTTTGAGGCGCTTTTCCGATTAATTGCTATTTGTTGAAAAGCAATAGCCAAAAAAAGGTCAATCAATTTATTTTGAAATAGGGCTGCATCAGTATCGTCAGCTAGGCTGACTAATAATATGGAAGAAATTTAAAAAGAGGATTGAGTATGAAAAATCAGCTGGATTTACTTCCAAACGTTATGCCAGAATGCCAAGGCAGAAATGCATGTCTACAAGATCGTTATTAGAATGAACACAAGACCAATAATTGGCAGTTGTAAGTGGAGGTAGTTTCACAAGTAAGGAGGGAGTTAGATATAGGGGGTCATTCCGACCTTGGCAGGCGGCTACCGCCGGCCGGCAGGCGGAAACCGCCATGCGCCCGCCAATGCGGCCGCACTCACGCGGCCCCCATTCCGACATTCCCGCTGGGCCGGCGGGAATGAGGCCGCAACACGGTGTTGCGGCCGTGCGATGGGTGCAGTTGCACCCGTCGCGCTTTTCACTGTCTGCTATGCAGACAGTGAAAAGCTGGCTGGGGCCCTGTTAGGGGGCCCCTGCACTGCCCATGCCAATGGCATGGGCAGTGCAGGGGCCCCCAGGGGCCCCAGGACACCCCTTACCTCCAGCCTCTTCCTGGCGGTGAAAACCGCCAGAAACAGGCTGGCGGTAAGGGGGTCATAATCCCCAGGGCAGCGCTGCCCTGGCGGATTATCACCGCCGAGGCAGAAATGGCGGAAAACCGCCGGCACCGGCGGTGCGACCACGGCTTTACTGCCGCGGTCAGAATAGGGAAGAAAGCACCGCCAGCCTGTTGGCGGTGCTTTCAGTCAGGGTCAGAATGACCCCCATAATCTATTAAATTAAAAAAATAATGTTTGCATCATATTGCCTGTTCTCGGTGTTTTATGAACTCTTAGCCATAGTTTGTCCCATAAAGTAATTGACCAGGTAAAGTTAAAGTCTCTCTCCCAAAAAAGTTACATTTTAGATTTTGTTTTGCACAAAGGAGGAGGAGAGAGAAGTTTATATATGAGGGAGTCTTTAGGAAATGAGCATAAAACAAGAAGCAGCCCAGAGCCCAGGTAGATGCAGAGAAGAGACCAATGACACATCAAAAGAAAAAAAAAAGAGTATCTAGTACTAAATTCAGAAGATGTAAGAAACTAGGTTAAAATGAGGAAAGGCAATAAAAATGTGACAGAAAGTGAGAAAGTAAAAGAAGGTGACAATACTGAAAAAGGTCTAAAACCCATATAATACCTTGATCCCTCCAAAGCTTCCAGTAGATTGGTCTGTTTTGAAGTTCAATAAATTAGCTGTACCGCAAAGGCATTTGAAGAAACTTTGTGGTGGACAAAGAGCTGGATGAAGAATATGACCATAGCAAAGAGAAGGTATGCTTCAACACATACGGGCATATTTATGAGCGGTTTGCGTCATGCTTGCACCACACAATGTGGTACATAAGTGATGCAAACCATAAGTCATATTTTGAAGCTTTGAGCTGTTCTAAAAATATGTAGTAAGGCAACGCAGCACAGCGCAAATCGCTGCGTTGCCTTACTCTGTGCTGAGAAGGTGTTCCATTGGTGTTGCATGGGTGTTCCCACACAACTCCCATGGATTTTGACGCATTCCCAGGACATGTAAATCTGGGAATGCACTAAAACCTTACGCCCAGGGGAGGCATAACAAGGAGAAATATATTTTTTTCTCCTCATGTCTTCGTATTTCTATGTGTGCTGCATTCTGCAGCACAGATAGAAAGAGCAATATGCCTCCCAAGACTGTTTTTGTGCAGAAAGGTGGCCCTGCACAAAAACAATCCTGCATGCAATGCAGACACCCTTGCAACACTGTGCAAGGGTCCTTGCGTTGACGCTAAGCAGCCCATTGTGCACCAGCACAGAGGAAAAGACAGGAATGTGCTGTATGTCTTAAATATGGTGCATTGCTGCCCTTTCCCAGTGATGCAGTGCAGCACAGCAGGGTGACGTGCTTAATATGCGTCTAAGTTGTCTACGTTGTTAGCTATTCAGGACTTAGAGAAAAATTAAACAATTCTAGAAAAAAGAAGGGTGAAATCAGTGATTCCTCAATGTGGAGCCACAATGGAGAAAAAGCAGAAGTGCGGCATCTTAGCCATAAAGAATATTGACGAAGACAAAAGGCTTTGTGATATTGACGAAAATCAGGAAAAAGAACACCTCCCTCCTGTTTAGGTTTTTTAGACATGGTCAAAGAAATGCGGGACCTCGTTCATTTCCATAAAAAAAGTACTGAGAAGTGAGGCAAGCTTCCTGACATATAGGTGAGGGATTCTGACCAGTATTATGGATATTGTATTTAGGATAATGGGTGAGATAATTAACTTAATAGCATCTAAACAACCCCACCAGGATAGAAATAAAGGATTCGAACTATAAAGCAAGGAGTCGCATTTAGAAACAGCTTCTTGTGGATTAAGTTGGACTATTCACATGATGCACTTAGAGAACCAAAGACCCAAATACTTGATCTTAGAAGGGGACAGAGTAAAACCTGAAGATAGAAATAGAAATGTGTGCTTGGTGCAATATTTAATTAAAGGAAAAACTTCAGTCTGATCAAAATTATTTTTTTATCTTGGGAGATAGGTGAGAAAAGGGAAGATTCATCTAAGAGAGCTGGCAATGAAATATCAGGATTAGATATGAAAAGTAGAATGTCATCAGCATAGGCTGTTAATTTTAAATGGTGGCTCCCTTACTGAAAGCCTGATATTAAAGAGTTGTCCTCAATATGAGAGAGGAGAGGGTCTAAAGCAAGAATAAATAAGAGACAAGAAAGAGGGCAATCTTGACAAAGGTTCTTTGGAATGGGAAATAGGGAGACACTCTTCTATTAAAAATGACAGAAGCTCTAAGATATTCATATAATAAGGATATAAGAGAAAGAAAGTGAGGACCAAAGGCATGCCAGCACAAAGCTGAGATAATAAAATTCCAGTCTAATCTATCCAAGGCTTTATCAGCATCTATCATAATTGCTGCTAATAAGTAGAGCAAAGAGCAAAACAATTAGCTTTATCAAGAACATCAAATAATAAGTATGTATTATCTGAAGAATGTCTACCCTTAATAAAGCCTGATTGCTCTGTCCCAATTAGCCTAGGTATAAATATATCTCAGTATAAGGCCAACATTTTTGCAAAGATGTTGTAATCAACATTAACAAGAGAGATGGGGATGATACATTTTACCGTGGATAGGGTCTTTACCCTCCTTCTGTATGAGACAAATAGATGCTTACTGAAATGTCCCCAAGACAGAATCAGAAGAGGCAAACATTGGAATAATTGTAATAATCTTATTTTGAAAAGCCATCCGGCCCAGGTGATTTGCCTTTTTTAAACATGGACATAGTGTGGCTATCTTCTTGTACAGAGATATTTGCTTCTAGAGGAGAGAAATCGATAAATCTATTCCTAGAATGACAAGAACCCTCCAAATATTTAGCAATATAACTTGTTGAGGTACAGCTTCTGGGGTATATAGAGAGTGATAAAATTGTTCAAAGTCAGCAAGAATATAACAATCTTTTAAGATAGTAGTTCCCTGGTAATTGTGTAGATGATCAATTTTGGTGTGTTGTTTCTTAACGATTTAATTAGTTAAGAGCTTTCCAACTTTGTTACAACCGCCATAATATCGAGCACTACTCTTAAGCAACATGGTGAAGGCAGCAGGTGTGGAGACTTCATTAAAACAAAGTTTTGCTTCAATCATGTCTTGCAATATCACATTAGATTTAGATGAATAAAATGTATGCTCAAATCCTCAATAAATACTTTCAAATCATTATTTTCTTCTTTTTTTTAAAAGTGTATTTTTCCTAGCTACTGCTTTAAACGTGTCCCACAGCAGTGGAGTAGCGAGAGTGCGGTCATTATGGACTGCAAGAATCTTATATGCAAATGAAGTGAAGTCAGAAGTAAATGTACAGTCTTTCAACAAAGAGTTATTGAATTGCAATCTGCCATTTGATTTGCTAATAAGGACCAATGTCCACATCAGTAATGACCAAGGCATGACCTGAAATCAGAATGGACCCACTCTCACTGGAGACAACATTTTGTAATAAACTTTTGCTTTAAAACATATGATCCACTCTGGACAGAGAACCATGAGCCGGAGACTAAAAAGTATAATCTCTGGAAGTGGGGTGACAGAGTCTCCATGAATCAATCAAAACTCCCTGGGACGTGACTAAGAAAAACTACTTATGCATCCTGGTCAGTAAACATGTAGTGAGAGATTGACTGTCTATAAAATAATCCATAATCTGAGTACAGTCACCCCAGTAGAAATTAATAATTCATATATTTTATACATTTCTGTTCCATGTCAGTCCATAAATGATAATCAAGCGGTGTAAGGCATAAACATTAAATACTGTCAAATGAATTTTGTTAATTAGAATTGTAGTTATTGATTGGCTACCTACCATCTCATCTATTTCTTGGTATAGGACCATAATATCTAATCACTTGCTGCAAAGAACAATTGCACCATTTTTCTTATCGAGGGAAGGGGAGGCAAGAAGCAAGAGCCATCCCCACCCAATGCTTTTTAAGTTTCTGAGCCTCAAGGTCAGATAGGCACGACTCCTGTAGAAGAACTAGATCTGGATTCAATTGAAAGTGAGAGAAAATGTTCTGCCTTTATATGGGATTAATAAAGCGTTTTACATTCAATGAAATAACTCTGAAGTGTATAAATTAGAATTTTTTTTTAACTCATGCGGTCTTCATTAGTAATCAATAAAAACAGTGAATTAAAGATTAGGGAAATGAAAGAATCAGATGGAAACATAAAACAAAAGGAAAACAAGCTAGGAGGACATAGATGAGAAAAGGGAAAATGGACAAAAAGCAAAAAAGACAAGATATGTTAATCAATTAATGACTGAAAATATGTACCTGACTTAAATGAGAAAAAGCATGGTGGAGTGGAGACAACACTGTAGGAAGATAGCACAACAGGGAAGCAAAGCACGTCAAGGGTAATGTGTATGATAAAACAAACACGGATAACTGAAGACTTCCTATTATTACACCTGTGACACAAACAAAAGAAGAAAAAATAAAAATAAAAACATCAAATGGACAATCCTGCAGTACAAACAACCACAAAACACTATAGGGTAACAAGGAATACAATTTTAACATTTGCACAACTGTGAAGCTGCAAAAGCTAAAACAAATAAGTCAGAAATAGTATCACCGACAGAAGGGTTTTGATCTATCCATCAACTCACTTGTATGATTGTTAAGGAACTTCTGAAGCACAGAGGGGTCCTGATAGGTCATAATCCTGTCCTTGTAAGTGGCTTTAAAGATACAGGATTGAAACAACTCTTAGTGATCTCCCAGAGCATGAAGTGAGAGACGAAGGTCAGAAATTATTTACGATGATTGGCTGTAACCCAGGTAAAATTTGATGTAAGGAACATTTTACTACCAGAACACATTACTTGTTTCTTGGCCTCTGCAGCATTGAGTACTTTGAGAAGGACTGTATATTCCACAAATAAGATAATAATGCCTCTGGATTTAAAAGGAGAAGTAGTAGAACTCATACATTGAACAAACTGATCGGCTCACTGAATTTATATGATGATGGAAGGTGGTAAGTCAACCAGTTTAGGTAAAAAAAGATGCACGAAATGCATCAGGATCTTCACCCTCAATTTCTTCTCGAAGACCATAAATGCATAGGTTATTCCATCTATTCCTATTTTCCAAGACTTCTGGCTGCTTCTTTAACTGAGACACCTCCTTTTCTATTATAGGTATTTTGTGTATTTTGTGTATATCATCTTAAATGTCAGTGACTCTCTGTTCCACTTCAGAGACTCTTCTTTCAATGAGAGACCATTTGTCGTCCAAACTGCATACTCTTATTAGTATCCTCAACAAAGGATACTATACTCTTGTCTCATCAAGAAATACCTCTAAAAAACGGGAAGACAGTTTTATCCAGTGGAGGTCATATTTAAGTTTCCTGGTAGCAGAGGATGCATTATGCAACTTGGAGGAGGAAGACGATGCCACAAGCTTCAGAACAACAGAAGGAAGTAATTCACCGGAAGCTGGACCCGTCGCCATCTTATGTAGACAAGGTGCAGAAAACAGGGCTGTCTTTAGTGCCTCAGACACTTTAGATTTGATTCTTTTCATCCTGTCCATACAAGAAAACTGATACAAAGTGGGGGTTTGGATGAATTCTCAGAAGTAGAAAAGCAGCAATTAATAAATAAGGCCAAAGCCAAAGAGTGATGGAAGCACTATTGGCAGGACAGAGTCATATTTTCCAAGTGGAAGAGAAATGAAAGGCTCACAAATAAACAGACTTGTGACAGTCTAGGTAAGACTAGTTAATTCCATGTTATGCTCAATGTATCTGCAATAATAAAAACATAGCTAGGTGGCAGTGGAGAATGTGCAGAAAAGTGAGAAACTGACAGTATTGAGAGCGCATAGGAGCGAGACTTACAATCTCTCGTCTAACTGATATTTTTTTAGTTAATGGAGACATCGAGGGAATCAACAATATTAAACAATTTTGAGTTCTCTGAAGCCCATTTGGCCAAATAATAAAGACCAAGTATTGAAAATTAAAGTTAGGCAATTTATCTCCAGTCAATAACCAATCCAATATAAATGCAAGTCATGAATATGTTAAAAAGGTACATGATTATAGCTGGCAAAATGAAATATCACAATTGGTTCAATCTAATCAAATTAAAATACAAAGTAATAATTACCACAGCGATACAGAAACTGAGAATCAGAAATAGGTGTTCCATATAGAAAGTCTTGCTCTCTCTTCTAAACATGATATGACTCTAAAATCATATGGTTAAGGTTCAAAGTCAGGAATGAGGCAGGTTGGGATGAAAGCTTAAACAATTCCAGAAATGTGAGAAGGTGGCAGCATAGTGAAGGCTTCAATATAATTCTTCCAGGAAAAGGAATACATTTTTAGCATGAATCTTCACACTTGCTAGAATAAGGGAAGCAGGGAGGTCTGTACCCTTCAAAGTCCCAGCGAAGTCTGCCTTAAATTCTGACAGCATAAGCATTCATTAAAACCAATAGAACCTTCAACATCAATGTTATCTTCTCCCTCCTCCATGAACCTATCCGCCTTGAAACACACCTGCAAAAAAACAGAACACTCAAGCAAAGCACTTTTCAGAATTAAGGCCTTTAGTCAGTTAAGTTAGCCTGAATCTAACTAAACATTTAATGTGCTTTTTGAATACATGATTATAGATGAGCATGTTAACTTTCAGAAAAAATAAAATATGAAGAAGAGGAATACATTTCACTTCAATAAATGCAACTTAAAGAGTAAATGGAAAATGTAAACAATGAATACATGTAAGCACTTTTTATGAACATTAAGATGCACGTTTATAAAGCTTCAGTCTTTCAGTGGTTACATTTCTTTCATGCATCTTCATACTCACACATTATTTTTATTAACTCACACAGTACATATAATATCAAATATAAATGCATATTTTGCTCAATGATGGAGTGTAAAGGATGGAGTCTAAATTTGTGCTACTGTAATCCCCCTCTTATGGTGATGCCAGCTATCACAATATCACATATGTGAATCCATATGAGGTGAGATCACATCAAGGCCTTAAGGTTTTCAACAACTTCTGTCTAGTATTTTCCAGATGTTTCAGGCCATCATAAAATCTACACCGACTGTCCTCCATTTCCATATCCCTTCTAGTTCTTTTCAATCACTTGAAAAGTTATCTTTCCTTCTTTGCCTTTACACATTTATATCTCTTGAAGATGATGAACATACATATCACACAGATGGCAATAACAATAAGTGGTCTTAAGACAGAACCCACTATTCCACCCCCTAAGTTCCCAAACCATCTGCCAATCCTAAAAAAACACATAACCAATTGCTTCTTAAATACCTGTAGCCTCTAATTCCTGTAAATCTCCTCTCAGGTCTGTAATGTTCCTAATGTTTTTTTTCAAGTCCTCACCCTTGTCAGGGATGTAGATGTAGCATTGATAGACCTTTAAGATCCTGCAGAGTCCTCTTCTTTGCAAGAAGGATGTCCAGCGCAAGACAATTCTGCAAAACCAGGGATCCCATTGCTATCATTTCAGTGTGTATAGCCCACAAGGAACTTGCTGTACTTGTGGACAATTTATCCAATATAGTGGACAGTTTTTTAATCTTATCATCATTCAAAATTTAACCTACAATTGAAATTACTGTACCACAAATGTCACCCACGATTTCAGTACCACTAACACCTCGCTTAGACTATGTTTCATCTCCCATATAGGTTTCAGATGTTCCATGTGATAGATCTTTGAGAAAAAGACACTGTTAGACCTGACAACATTTATTTACGTTTACGTCACGCTAAAGTACGCCCTACGTAACCCATAGGGCAGAGTGCTATGTAGATAAAAGGCAGGACATGTACATATGTTTTTATATGTCCAGGTAGTGGAAAACGCCTAAATTTGTTTTCCACTACTGTGAAGCTCGTTCCTTTCAACTAGCATTAGGACTGCCCTCATATACTATTTGAGTGGTAGATTCTGATCTGAAAGTGGTAACCGGGTCATATTCAGTATGGCCAGGATGGTAATAGAAAATCCTGCTTATTGGTGAGGTTGAATTTAATATCACTATTTTAGAAATGGCACTTTTAGAAAGTGAACATTTCTCTGCACTTAAAACCATGTGTGCCTTACAACCTGTCTCCAATTCACATTTGGTCTGCGCTGGTTGACAGTTCCTTTGTGCATTTCACCCAGACAACCACAAACAAAGGACAAGAAAGTCACATCTGCATACTGAATGGGTCTTCCTGGGCTGGAAGGGTGAAGGGCCTGACACTTACATTTCAAAGGCCACTAGCCTGCCCTCAAACAATAGACTGATAACCCCCACTGGGACCCTGGCAGACAAGTCTGGACTGAAACAGGAACTTGTGCACTTCAAAATCACTCTTTGAAGTCTCCCCCACATCAAAGGTATTTTGGGCTATATAAAGTGGGTCTCTGACCCTTCTGGACCTACACCTGCACCCTGTCAAGAGGAACCGCCTGGCTGCCCAAAGCACTCATCTGGACAGCTTTGCTGAAAAGGACTGCTGCCCTGCTGTTGCCCTGCTGGCCTCTGACTTTGCTGGAAGGAATCTGCCTTCCCCCAAAAGTGGTCTCCAAGGGCTTGGATTGAGCTTGCCTCCTGTTTGTGAAGTCTCAGGGCCAACAAAGACTTCATCTCTTCAAAGAAATTCCTTGTGCTTTGAAAATCGAAGCAACACCTGCCAAAAACAATGAGAAGCCTGCCTTGTGTCTGAGATATCGCCACACAGCCGACCATAATGATGCAGCCCGACTTCCTTACTGGAAATTTGACTCAGCACCTGCCTTGCACCAGAAAAATTTGATGCATCACCTACCGGATCGATGCAGCACCTGTGCCTTCTTCCAGCGCATTAAGGATTTTCACGCATCGTCCTTGGGCATCAAAATATTCAAGCATCGCAGTGAGGAACCAAGACTGCGCACCGAAAAACAACACAAACCCCTTGCAGCATGAAAAGAAACGATGCATCATCTGTGTTGGGTCAGAAAATCCAATGCAACACTTTCTTTTTCCATGCACCTCCTCCTCTGCGATCTCCGTGCTTCGTTATTTTTTACGCATACCAGGTACTGTGTATAATAAAGAGAAAACTGTTTATTTCTAAGGATAAAGACTCTTTTAAACCTTTTAAGAATGATATTTCAACTTGTGCCTACTGGATGTTTGTCATTTTGACCTTATTGTATTTAGATAAATATTATCTATTTTTCTAAACTTTTGTGGATAATGTTTGTGGTGTTTTTACTGTTTTACTGTATAATTTATTGCACAAATACTTTACACATTGTTTTCTAAGCTAACCCTGACTGCTCAGTGCCAAGCTACCAGAGGGTGGACATAAGATACTTTGGATTGTGTGTGATTTACCCTGACTAGAATTGTGATCCCTACTTGGACAACGGTGTATACCCCTGCTAACTAGAAACCCCATTTCTAACTTTGTGATCAGCGGTGAAGATAGGACTTGTGTTTGTGCAGTGCCATACAATAGCTACGTGTACACTACCTACCCACAGTTGAAGGTCAATTTGATTTGATTTCTTTTTGCTACAATTTCCCTGCTCGACATTCTTTAATCAATCATATACATCATGTCTCTGGATGCGTCCACAAGTGGAGCTGGGGAGTTTGGCCTGGCTAACTGGAGGGATACACTGTTAACCAGCTGAAGGGCTTTTGCAAGGGGATGGGGGTTTCCACTTGTGATAATCTTGTTTTTCTGTCAGGGACACTATGAAGGTTCATTAGCACAAGAAACAAAGCGTCTGGCCACTTCAGAGATGTTGATGCACACACTTTGGCTAATCTGGCTAATCTGGCTTTCAACATCCCCTTCACCTACTACAGGATGCCTAAAGCCTAAGGCTGGAAACTGCAATGTAGTCTTCACTCCACTTGTAATGCTGCACACAGCATTTTCAGGACCTCATGATTGAACTGAGTTCCTCAGTCTGACTCCAGTGATATCGGGAAGCAAAACCCAGGTATCAACTCCCTCAACAACAAGCTACTGTGAGGCTGTCATTTCTCCTGGTTGGGTAGGCCTTCACCCAATGGGAGAAGATGCACACAGTCACCAGGAAATATCACAGCCTTTTGCACACAGGCATTTCGAGGTGGTCCATCTGTATTCTGTTGAGTGGCCCTCCTGATCTTCCTGATGTGGCTCAATGTCACTGTATTTCTTTTCCCTACATTCATCTCTTTACACACAATAGATCTGTGGCACAATTCATCAGTCACCATGTAAATCATGGGTTAAACCAATGCTGTCTGACTATCCTGACCATGGCGTCCCTCCTAATATGTGCGGGTCCATGGAAATGCCTTGGCATTTGGAATAACATGCTGTCAGGCAACACCAGTCTGCTATCCACGGAAACTGATATAACATCTCTCTTCACACATCCTGCTCTGATCCAACCCTGCTGTGCTGGCTCTAACACTTCCTCCTGCAATCTCTTCACTTGCTCCCAGGTACCAAGGTTTGACAACAAAAGGTTATGTTTGGTTTCAACTTCAGATTTGTTCACATACTCAACATTGAAGGTTTGTGATCCTTCCGCACAATTTCGGGTGACCTCATCAGCCTAATGGTTACCCACTGTCATATCATCATCACCAGTGTGGTCAGCAGAGCACTTCACAACAGAAACTTGTGCAGGTAGCAGTAGTGCTTCCAGCAGTCTCATAACATAGTCCCCTTTATGAATCGGAGATTTAGATGATGTTATAAATTCTCTTCGTGATCATAACTGCCCAAAATCACTAGCAATATCAAAGCTGTACTGACTATCTGTAAATATAGTCACTCTCAACTTGTAAGAGTCAAAGCAAGCTCTAGGAAGACCTGCAAATTCAGTCACTTGTGCAGAAAACACTCCTCGAAGCCAGGATGCTTCAATTACTTCTGAAACTGTACAGACTGAATAAGCAGCTCTTAAGTTTCCCTTATTGTCTCTTAGACAAGACCCATCCACAAACAGTATGTAATCAGACTCTATCAGTAGCTCATCCCATAAATCTGGTCTTGGCTTGGTTCATATTTCAGTGACATCATGGTAATCATGCTCAACTGCTCCATCATCCTTTTCAATGTCTGGGAGAGACATGAGGGTAGAAGGATTCAAAGTAGCACATCTCTTAAGAGTTACATTTTCAGCTGCAAGTACAATCTGTTCGCACTTTGTCAAGTGGCTGTTTGTAAGGTGCTGAGTATGAGTATGTGTTAACAATATCTGAACTGAATGTGGTAGAGGAACAGTTAGAGGATGTCTCATTACAATACTCTCACATTATTCTCTGCTGACACCTACTGTTGCCACAGCTTTAAGACACCCGAGCAATGCTGTGGTTACAGGGTCAAGAGTAGCAGAAAAGTATGCCACAGGACGTATCACATTTCCATGCATATGTGTAAACACTAAGAGAGCGTAGCCCTCCATCTGACTGCAGAAAAATGTAAAAGATGTATTATAATAAGGTATTCCTAGTGCCAGGGCACAACAGAGACTTTCTCTCATCGCTAGGAAGGCAACCAAGCAGTTATTATCCCACTGCATCGGATCAGATGCATCCTTGTTTGTCAGCTTCTGTAAAAGCTTGGCCACTAGGGAAAAGATGGATGTCTATTGGTGACAGTAGCCCACGATTCCCAGAAATATCCTGTCTTCTCTCTAGGGGGTTGGCAAATTCATCTTAAAAACTACTGATTTTCTTTCTTGTGACATGTGCCTCACTCCTTTCTCAATGCAATTTCTGAGATACAGAACTTCATTCTGACAATACTGCAGCTCACTCAGAGACACTTTGTGGCATATTTAAGAGCCCCTAGTGCCAATAGAGCGTCACTTTACGTGACGCTCCAGTGGCGCTAACCTCTGCTCCATATTTACAAGGAGGTGTATTGCCACTTTTTGTGGCGTTATGCCTCCTTGTAAATATGGGCCTCTGCAACACAGTTTTCAGCGTCAGAGGGGCGTGCAATGGGTGTTGCTGTGGGTGTGCCACAGCAACACCCATTGCATTTTGATGCTGTTTCTGATTTATGAGATTTCGTAAACCTAAGGCAGCGCCAAAATCTAACGCCATTCTGCAGCACACACAAAAGTGCCAAAGCACCATTAGTATTGTTTATGTGCAGAAAGGGCACATAAACAATCACACCCCTCAACGCAGACATCCTTGCACGATTGTGTGCCGTATTTGATTAAATACAGCGTATCCCTGTGTTGTCAAAATGACGGAGTGCTGCAATGCTAATTTTGGCTCAGCGTCACTCTCCGTCATTATCCCATAAATATGGGCCTTTATGTCCATCCTTAGGTAAGTGGTTCAGTTATGCAATGGTGTCTTGTTTGCAAGCTTATTCAGTATCAGACCCCACCAACAGATTGTCAATGTAAGGTATTGGGACAGGGCATGATCAGGGCTTCAATATTCTTTTTGAGGATTTGGTTAAAAATTGAGGGTCTCTCTGTATACCCTTGTGGAACTCAGCATCATGCCAAAACACAGTTCTGGATCCTGAAGATGAAGAGGTACTGGCTGTCCTCATCCATGGAATAGAAAAGAATGCCTGACACAAATCGCTTACTGTGAACCACTCAGCCTCACATGGAAGCTATAACAAAATCACAGCTGGATTCGGTACCATGGGCCAACAGGGAATAACAATGTTGTTGAGAGTTCTCAGGTCCTGCACTATGGGGTATTTATTGCTAGGCTTCTGTAAGCCCGTGATGAGTGAATTACGTGGACTCTTTTTTGACTCCTTCAAAATGCCTTGCTGTATCATTGACTCGATCACAGGAGTAATTCCAGCAATTGTTTTGGGGGTCAGATTGTACTGTGTGTTCTTGGATACTCAATACTGGGTTTTACTTTTATGTGGACAGGCTCAACTCCTCTTATGAGACCAATGTCCTTTACTGAAAAGTCCCAGACCTCAGGCTACACTGTATTTCTAAGATCGTGTGGTAAATCTACGTGATATGTCATTACAGGATACAACTCAGTCTTTGACCTTTGACTCATTATTTTAAAGCCTATGGCCCTCATTACAACCCTGGCGGTAAACCTACCGCTGTGCTGACGGCCGCCAACATACCGTGACCGCGGCGATAATCTGCCACAGGTATCATGACCCACACATAGAATACCGCCACAATACAGACACCCACACAAGTCCGCCAGACCAAAGGTCAGTGATAAATTGGCGATAGCAAAACTCACACCGCTACACCAACAGGAATACGCCCTCAGTATCACGACCCATGAATCAATGCCACGGTCTTTCAACCACAGTAAACCATTGGCGGTACACACCACCGCGCTCAAAATGCACACACACTTACAAGACACCACCACATTGGACAATTCAAAATACACACACCTGACACACATACACACACCACACCCACACACCAATATTAAACACACACCCACATTACCCACACCCCTTTACGAGAAAAAAAAGATTGCGAACAGAGAGAGACACAAGCCAGGATCACCCACTCAATCTGAGCCACAGAACACCATCACCCATACACCATCCACGTACCTCACAGCACACACCACAACACAGCACCCCACACCTCACCCCACACATCCTCACACATATCACTCACACCACATCCATGCCACCCCAAAGACACCCCAGGTTTTCTGAGGAGGAACTTAGGGTCATGGTGTAGGAAATCATCCTGGTAGAGCCACAGCTATTCTGATCACAGGTGCAGCAAACATCTTTTGCAAGGAAGATGGAGCTATGGCGGAGAATCGTAGACAGGGTCAATGCCGTGGCACAGCATTCAAGAACAATGGATGACATCAGGAAGAGGTGGAATGACCAACGGGGAAGGTGCGTTCCATGGTTTCAAGACACCAGATTGTTGTACAGAGGACTGGCAGTGGACCCCCATCTCCTCCCACAGAACTAACAACATGGGAGGAGCAAGTCTTGGTGATCATGCATCCTGAGGGCCTCGCAGGAGTAGCAGGAGGACTGGACTCTGGTAAGTCAAATTTTTACTACATTATCCCCCCCCTACCTGCATGCCATCAGAAACCCCTACCCCCACCCCCATCACTACACCAACTGACATATACCCCACTAACACAACCCACCCATCCCAATACCAAGCCCTTGCTGACAATTTCTTTGAGTATGACAACACTATCTACCACGAAGTGAAGGGCACTTCAGTGGAAAGCACATTTGATCTGAGCCTAGCCTGCCTGTATGTCCACCAATTTGAATGTAGGCACATCTATAGCAACGCAACCCATACCTGCAAATATTTGATTATGGAGCCAGTATATTGATTATGTCCTTACTGTTTGGAGAGGTGATATGGCATCAGCTACAGAGTTCTCCACATGGATCAATACAAGGGATCCTTATTTTCAATTCACACAACAAACCTGCAGACAAAAATAGTCTCCTTCACTTTGATAGTCATCATCCCAGCTTCATGAGAAAGAATTTGCTATTTGGCCAGTCTTTACGCATTAGGCAAAACTGTTCTGACATCACCACCTATATGGCACAAGCAGAGAAGTTAGCAGACAAGCTTGAAGCACGCAGGTACCCATCTAGGGTTATTTCACGAGCCAAGAAACAAGGCTGCAATAAAAATAGAGAGGCCCTTTTAGAAACATAACCTAGGGAACAGGATAATAGATTACCATACCTAACCATGTTCATGCTTGTGTCCAATAAAGTAAGGAGGATATTTTCTAAACATAAAGGTATTCTGAAAAAAAACAGGCAATGACTGCCTGCCCCCATTTTTCTCTTACAAGCGGAGTGCAAGCCTGAGCAGCAAACTGGTACGCACCCTTACCACACAGGATAACAATACTACTAAGGTGTCCTGTACTTTGTGGGGCTTATCCCCAGTAGTGGGCCATTCATTTCCATGTGGCAACTTCTAGGCATGCAGTTTCACCAAACATTATGAAGAGTTTGACATTGGCACAGATCGTCCTTGGACTGTAAAACAACACACCAATTGCAACACTGAGAATGTGGTGTATCTGATCACTTGCCCCTGCAGTAAAAGATACATTTGGATGACAATTCAATTTTTTTTGCTAAGAATCAGTGAATACTGATGGACAAATAGGTGTAGAAAGAGTGCCACCTGTATGACAAAACGGTACCTAGAAAACAGCACTCTGACAAGGATCGCAATTGGGTTATAGTAGAGGATATTGTTCCCAGTCCCAGTAGTAACACAGGCCAGGTGCTGTTGAAAAAAGAACAATGGTGAATCTGTATTCCCACATGTATGGCCTTAATGATAAAATCCCTTGGCTGGGATCATACTGTTAGGTGTGTCAGGAAGCACACTGAGCCTTGCATGCTGATGAGGGACATATTACCCATTCAGGCCTTTTCAGTAATTTATGCCTTGAAAGTGAGATGCAGTGCCATATCCCTCATTTCTGGTAAGTATTGTGCTGGGTATGGATACAATTCATTTCAACTAAATGTACAATTAATGTCTACTTGAACTCAGTGGTGGAAATGGCACTCCTAACGATGATACAGTAGGTTATGATATCAAATGACACAACTCTCACTAAAACTAGTCTCACCATCATGCTTACATGCACTGTCACCCTGACATTTGGTGGATGACTGTGTGTGTGTAGATAACACTATTTTCTATTTTGGATGAGACATCTGCATTTCATAAATGTCCCTATTTAGTCCAAACTATGCCCCTCTGAAATTTCCTTTCATTAGACAACTATAATCGGTTCTCCAATGCTAATTGGTTAAACCTAGACAATGGACTGTAAGAAATATAGTTCTCTGCACGTTTGCTTATGCATGAATGTTTCTCAGCCTTACAAACTTGGGTAAATGGTGTTTTGCTTGTGTGGTAATTACCAATGAGTCAATGTCTTAGACATACCCCATTCTGAACTGAATTGCAAGTGGGATTCTTGTTTTAACTTTTTTTTACATTTTTGGTGACAGTTGAATAAACAAACTACATTTTTCATCAGTCACACAGAGATGTGAAGTACTGGGTTTTTCAGAACCCAGTGGTGCCAGGGAACACACCCTAAGACTTCGAGTCCTTCCTGTTTCAGACTCCAGAAACACAGAGTCTTCTTGGTGAAGTCAAAGATCTTGTTTATTGGCTGCAGCCAGTAACAGGTATCCTAGAAGTACAACACGGTGTATATTCTCAGGAGACTGCTGCTCTTGCAAAGCTAACCTTCTCTTTTATACAAAATATTATGCTTTGGGCAAACGTTCCTTATTTTACAGTTGACCATTCACATATTTTCACTACAAAGAAATAGCAGGGTTATGATGACAAGCCCATATTTCAGTTTGTCCAGCCCTCAATCAATTACCCGGCAAGGCTCAGTACTTTCATCAGATATCAACGGACCCCCAATATAAACAGGCACCTCCTCCTTGTAAAGCAAGTCATAAAGAAAGAAACAGGGACAGGTGCGTGTAAGATTAGGCATGGTTTGTGTGTGATGAAAGGTTTTATGATGTGTTGTGCCTTGATACTAATCTAATTCGGCCACTGGGAAAGAAACTGGCCGAACAGGTTTGGCTTCAGGCAGTGGAGTCAGCTTGCCCAGGTCACAGAGGAGTCAGCAAAGATGTACATGTCCTTCAGACTCGTTTTCGGCATTTAGTCATTGGCCTATGTGAGGGCAATCACAAAATGGCTGTCGTTTAAATGGAACCCGAGGGTTCAGGACGGAAACTCTGATATTCGGGTGATTTCGTTACCCGAATATGAATACAATGCTTGTGCATACTATTCTAATCATTCTCGGTCTGCTGATACCAAAATCGTTGTGATACGATGATGTTTATAACACGGGTCCAGAATTTTCAGTACGACAGACCCTCCTTTTGCCCTTACATAGGCAATAACCTATACTCACGCTAATCTGAGTCCAGGTCTATATTCATAAAGTCGTTGAGATGTTGCTGTAGCATCATCCTATTACTTAGCCCTTGATACAGGTTTCCTTACACACGATGTAGCACAGAGGCCACATATTGCAGGAGCACACTGTACACACAGACAGGACAGGAAAAGAATGGCTAAGATCATCCCAATGACTACCAGAGTCTTCCATCCCCAGGCGGATATCAGCTCCCAGAACCACCCCATCAATGACCAATCTCCTTTATCCACGTGAATAGATTCGGAGATCTTATTCAGTTTGGAAATGGTCTGGTAGACTGTCGGAGCGTTATCTGGGATGAAAACACAGCAACTTGATTGGATCACTTTACATACCCCACCTCGGTCTGCAAGTATGACGTCTAATGCAACCCTGTTCTGAAGAGTAATAAGGCGATCCGACTGGAGCTCAGCAGTCAAATTACCAAGGGCACCGGCGGTTTCAACTACCGTGGATTCAACCACCTTTGTCAATTGCCTTATGTTCCTGCTGTTAACCATAGGACCCCAAAACGGCAGAATACCCTTTACGAAATATCCAAATTCTTGTCCTGTAGTGTCTTCTTTACTTATGACACCTCTAACTATCCTTGTCTTATGGTAATCTGCCGCGGCCGTGTAGGTGGGAGGTAACAGGAACGAAACAAAACATGTGCCTGAGAAGTCAGGGGGCAACCATGTATAGGCTCTATTATGGCAGATAAAATAGGTACCCTTAGCTGCTAAGAACGAAGGAGAAGTCTGAGATGCAAAAACATATGTTTCAGTGCAGATACTTTTCCCTAACTGAGCTCTGGGATTCTTGCCATTACCTTGCAGACATAGGTGACCCTGATGGGTTACAATCCAAATCGGGGAGGATCTCTTTGCTCGCTGGTTCCCACTCAGAGTAACTCCATATCCTGTTATGTTCCATCCAATATATGCTAGTGTCTCATCTCTCGGGATAGTCTCATAGGAAATATCTTCCCTAATCATATCTACTATACCCTTAGCTAGAGCACTATTCTTAGGATTATCTTTCACAGAACGTAGGGGGTTGGCTTCATACGCGTATATGAACACCTTTCTATATGCCCATACAGAACCATTATGGCTGAAAGGCAGGACCAGATAAGGGATACCTTTATCAGTAGTATGAGGCATAAGACCACACACCCAACAGTTAGTTGTGTTCACTACTAATTGGTGTTGGTGTAGAAGCTGAATGAATGAATTGTTGACAAATTCTAATCTTCTGGCAGACTCGTGTTCAGGCAGGGGTGAAAAGAATGCGAGGAAACAGTAGAAGGAGGTATGGGCTGTGTAATGGGTGCAAATGTCACTTGAAAAGAGAATAAAACATATCCTATTAAAAACGTCATTACACTAAGCAACATGAAAATACATAATATCAAAAATTGTTTCTTTGTCATTATTATACCCATTCTGGCTTTAAAGTCCATCTGTCTGGCAGGTCTCTCATTCTTGAAAAACTCCATCCTCTCTAATTGCTGCTCGTGGTGGTAGGGTGTTCTATGCTAGGGAATGCTTCTGTCAGTCCAGGGCAACACCCTTAGACCGACCAGAACTGTCGACCTAACGTCTTCAGCTGCACTCCAAAGACTTGGGCAACCACGGGTCGAAAAGAAAAAAACAAAAATAAGAAAGTTTCTCAGATGAGAGAGCCGCACCTTTAAAAAAAAATAGCAAAGGAACGGGAAAAAAATTATTTGTCCTTAGTTCTTGGTCTCAAATTATAACGGCTTTTTCCAGGTACTGTCTGGTTCTGGAACAAGAGTTCAGGCTCTGTAGTGTTCAATCGAATTGACGGTGGCACAGCTTCTTGCAAATTATTGTCACTTTCTCGTTCAGAAATTGTTCCTTTTACACGTGCATCGCTAAATGGCAAAAAAACGAGGCACAGTCTCAGTCTCAGAGTCAGCGATCCCCTCCTGGACCCATCGGTCGTACGGTAGAGGAAAAGGGACCCTCTTGCAGTGTACGCCGTGGATCCAGTTCTTTTTCCCTTCCACTCGAACAGCTGATCTTGTTGAGAGAAGGACGAGGTAGGGGCCGGTCCAACGGGGCTGGTCATTCTTTGTCCGCTGGAAGTTCTTGACCAGCACCCATGATCCAGGATCGATAAGATGTCCTGGAGCTTCAGAGACCTGAGGCAGAGTATCGTGAACCTGTTGGTGTAGAACACGCAATTTAGCCGTCAATTCATACAAATAATCAAGCAGTACAGGGTGTTCGATCTCACTGAATTTTGTTGGTCTTGGCACTCCCCATATGTTGGCCGGGCGGCCGAACACAATTTCATAGGGACTAAGTCCCACTCGCGAATGCACAGTCATTCTTGTTGATAGGAGTGCTAGAGGCAGAGCGTCAGGCCATTTAAGACCAGAGCTCGCTTGTATCTTTGCCAACTTCAGTTTTAGCGTGCCATTATAGCACTCTACTAGTCCAGCGGTTTGGGGGTGATTTGCAGCGTGGAATTTTTGCTGGATACCTAGCCCCTCACATACTTTTATCAACACTCGACCCACAAATTCACTCCCATTATCACTCCAGACCATTCTCGGCATTCCAAACCTAGGGAAGAATTCTTTGGCAATGGCTTTAGCTGTGGATAAGGCAGTGTTGTCTTTTAAGGGATATGCTTCTACCCATCTTGAAAAAGCACAAACAACAACGAGTACGTATTTCAGATTGTTGCACCTTTCCATGTGGATGAAATCTAGCTGCAAAACCTCGAACGGATACGTTGGAGGCGCAAAATGACCAGCTGGAGTTGGGGTTCCCCTACCAGGATTGTATTTCAGACACACCATGCAATTCTTGACCACATTCTCTGCACATTTAGGAATTCCAGCATTTTGCCATACTGGAGCCAACAACTTACAAATCCCTTTCACACTGATATGGGCCATTCCATGAGCCATTGTCACCACTGCAAGCACATACGCATCGGGTAACAACCATCGCTGATGTTCTGACAAGTCAACCCAACAACCATTTTCATCCAATTTACCCGTACTTTCTTTCCACACACTCAACTCTTTCTCTGAAGCTTCAGCTTGAAGAGACTTCACACCCGCTATCGTATCTTCACATATTCCAACGTCACCAACCCATCTTGCGGGGCCTGCAACATATATTCGATTCATCACATCTTTTGCTGTTTCTTTTGCGATTTCGTCAGCAAATGCATTGCCACGACCGACATCATCAGTAACCTTCTTGTGTGCACCGCATTTCACAATCGCAACTTGTAATGGCAAGGTCAGTGACTCAAGAAGCTCATTCACCAACTGACCATGCTGAATTTGAGCTCCTTGCGAAGTCAGGAACCCACGTTCTTTCCACAATCGTCCAAATCTATGGGCCACACCAAACGCATACTGGCTGACGGTATATATGGTCACTTTCATTCCTTTCGATAACACACACGCTCTCGTAAGTGCAATCAGCTCTGCTGCTTGAGCTGAATTATGTGGTATACGTGCAGCTTCAACAATCGTATGCAAAGTTGTGACAGCATATGCTGCAGTCGTATCACCATTCGGAAGCTTGAAGCATGAACCATCCACCCATAAGGTACCATCACACTTTACAAGAGGAGTATCTTTAAGATCTACTCTCCCTTTCGTTTCTTCTTCTGTCCTAAGAAAACAATCATGTTGTTCAACATCATCTGTCTCTACTGAAATCGGCAATAACGTGGCTGGATTCAACGTATTGCACCTCTTTATGTGCACATGACTCGCTAACAGTGTCAACTCGTAACCTGACAATCGAGCACTAGTTAAATGCTGTGTCTTGGTCCTGTTTAACAACGTGTCCACTGCATGTGGAACCATCACAATCAACATATTATTCATCACTAACCCAGCAGACTGTCGAATAGAAACAGCTGCTGCCGCTGTGGCTCTCAAGCAACTCGGCAATGCTTTAGCTACTGGATCCAAAGTTGACGAAAAAAATGCGCATGGGCGCTGCTTGTCTCCAAAAGACTGTGGGGGTCATTCTGACCCCCGCCGGCGGCGGATGCCGCCGGCCTGGCGGCAACCGCCAGAAGAGCGTACCGCGGTCGAAAGACCGCGGCGGTCATTCTAAGTTTCCCGCTGGGCTGGCGGGCGACCGCCAGAAGGCCGCCCGCCCGCCCAGCGGGAAACCCCCTTCCACGAGGATGCCGGCTCCGAATGGAGCCGGCGGAGTGGAAGGGGTGCGACGGGTGCAGTTGCACCCGTCGTGATTTTCAGTGTCTGCCACGCAGACACTGAAAATCTATGTGGGGCCCAGTTTGGGGGCCCCTGCAGTGCCCATGCCAATGGCATGGGCACTGCAGGGGCCCCCAGGGGCCCCACGACACCCGTTCCCGCCAGCCAGGTTCTGGCGGTGGAAACCGCCAGAACCAGGCTGGCGGGAAGGGGGTGGGAATCCCCATGGCGGCGCTGCTTCCAGCGCCGCGTGGAGGATTCCCAGGGGCAGCGGGAAACCGGCGGGACACCGCCGGTTTCCCGTTTCTGACCGCGGCTGTACCGCCGCAGTCAGAATGCCCATGGAAGCACCGCCAGCCTGTTGGCGGTGCTTCCGCGGTCGTTGGCCCTGACGGTCCATGACCGCCAGGGTCAGAATGACCCCCTGTGTCAGCACTGACAATGCACAACCCTCTTTCCCATGGACATACAGTGTAAAGGGCTTACTGTAGTCGGGGGTACCCAACACAGGAGCCGAACACAATGCATTACGCAATTCGGAAATACTTTTCTGACAATCTTCAGACCACGGAACGGGGTTTGGTGTATCTATATAGGTCAATGCTACCAAAGGTTTGGCCAGCAAAGAAAAATTCGGTATCCATTGTCTGCAGTATGATGTAATGCCCAAGAAAGCACGTACTTCTCTCTGTGTCCTTGGCACACTCAATTTTGCAATTGCCTGAATTCTTTCTGAGGTCAGTTTCCTTCCCTCCTTCGATAAGAGATGACCTAAGTAGGTCACTTCTTGTCGACAATATTGCAGTTTTGAAAGGGACACTTTGTGATGTAAATCAGATAAATGACGCAACAACGACAAGGTAGCTTCTTTACAAATCTCTTCAGTATCTGTAGCGACTAGCAAATCATCGACGTACTGAATAAGGGTAGCGCCGTCAGGTAAAACAATTGCATCAAGCTGTGTTTTTAAAGCCTGACTATATATTGATGGACTTTCACAGTAGCCTTGTGGAGCGCGTTTGAAGCGGAAACTTCGGCCTCCTAAACTGAAGCCAAAAATATCCCTGCTCTCCTCGGCAATCGGGATGCTGAAGAAAGCATTCTTTAAGTCAATCACCGAAAACCAGGTGGCGGAAGCTGGAATCATAGTCAATAGGGCAGTGATATTAGGAACAACTGGAAACTGTGGCACAACTATTTTATTTACCTCTCTAAGATCAATCACAAGCCTGTAAACAGGTGGCTTAGAGGGGTCAGTACGTTTCAAAACAGGCAGAACAGGACTATTACAAACGTTGCCTCTTGTCTCTTCAATTACATCTTTTTCAATTAAATCATAAATGATCGCTAGCAACGCCTTTTCACCTTCACTAGAGATCTTGTATTGTTGAATGCGTGGTAATTTAACATTGGCTTTCAATGTCACAACATAAGGCGGTATTTCCAACAGACCCACGTCATTAGGACCAGTAGCCCAAATGGTATCAGGAAGAAACGACAATTCGGTCGGAAGTTTATCCTTCGACAAATACATTGGAGAGACCATTTTCCTACCCAGTGTAAGTTGTACTCCCGAAGGAGAACAATATAATGTCGCATACAATCTTTTCAACAAATCCAATCCTAACAAGTTTTCACCACAACCTGTCGTCAGAATAAGGGGTGCTTCCAATTCACAAGGTCCAACAGAAAGGGACATAGGACTAGAAATCGGGTTCCTAACCGGGGCGCCAGAAAAACCTACTGAAACATTCATCTCGCCAGACAAAGGTGCGCCAGGGAGTTTTGAGTGCATAATATAACTCTGTGTAGCACCAGTATCCAACAGAAAAGGCTCCGACACACCTGAGGTAACCACCTTAACATAAGGTCCATTCTGATCTACTGGAACTAAAAAAACTCCCTCTCTTCGTCTATGGCTGTCCTAGCAATTATTACCTTCCAAGTTCTCATCTTCTGCATAGTAGTCGTCAGCATAGTACTGAGCCGTCCTACCAGACGCGTTATGTTGCTGGTCAAAACTATTCATTGAGTTTTGAGACGGAAAGGGACGCGTGTTCTGGGGAAAACTTCCACGTCCTCTACCTCTAGGAGCTTGTTGGAACACCTCGACCTCTTGCGCCAGAAGCACCATTCGTACGCTGTAACAAAATAGGACAACTATACTTGAAATGACCCTCTTCTTTACAATATGAACACTGATTGGGACCTACAGGAACACGTGGTTGAGAAAACTCAAACCTTTGCGAGTTTCTCTGGAACTGTTGAGGTTGCTGATAGTTACTCTGACCACCACGTGGCGGATACGCCTGTTGTAAAAGAACCTTTGTCTTTAATTCTTTAGTTTTCTTGTCTGCTCTATCCTTCTCATCTTTATCCCTATTTTTGTAGTACTGTGCAGTAGCCAATATTTGTGCTGAAGAGGAAACGGCCCAAGAACTCTCTGAATCCTTCAATTTCTTACACAGCTCGGCAAGCAAATTGTGCACAAACTTGTCGACGAACAACCGTTGACCACCTTCTGTACTCATATCTTGACCACTGTGGTCGATAAACGTTTCCTCAAACCTGGTGGAGAAATCAGACACTGTTTCATCTTTCTTCTGCTTACACGCAGACAATTTATCCCAATTCACACGCATCGCAGGCATTAAAGTCTTCATGTAAGTAATGATCCTAGCAGGCAGTTCTGCTACCAAAGGCTCAGGCTTGGCACCACCAACTTGTCTATCATTTGCAGCACTAATATTAGCCCATGAGTCACCTAACTCTTGTGCATGATCTGTATGGCGAATCAATCCCCACAAAGGCTGTGGAACAACATTCCCAAATAACATGTCTATGTCGGCTAAATTCATAATGCATGAGTCTGCAGTCTGTGATAATTCCTTATAATACCCTGCAGGGTTTTTACGGGGATCAGGCAAAGTCTGCTTAAGGGCTAAAACTTCAGCTCGCTTCCACGGAACATGTACCCAAACACGCTGAAAATGAGCTGGGACAGCATCAATTTGATTAGCAACATCAGCCGCAACGGCGTCCTTCCATACCGGAGGGACTTCTCTCATTGGGTACTGTCGCACCTTTTTTTTAACAGAGGAGTCATGTTGGAGCAATGACTGAGAAGGATCCTTATTCCTAAAGGACAATAACGTTGCAAATGCTTTCTCAACATCGGGACCCACAATCGTGCCTTTTTCAAACTCAAACCGTACACGGCACAAATCAGGCGGATTTGTTTCCAAATCATTATCCTCCAATTCCTCACAAAGGAATGCACACATTTTCTCAAAAACGTATCTTTGTTTCGGTGCTTCCCATTGACGGAAGACATCCATAACAGACTCTACATCGTATCTTAAAGGGTAAACAACCCATTTACGCGCCATACGGTCAAACATTTCTCTTTCTTGAGAATTAGGCAGTTGACTATGTGACTGCTTACGCTCCGAATCTGGGGTCACACCAGATGACCTAAAGAGAGGAAATATAGGGCTGGCAACAGTATCTGTCATTCTCTGTCGGACAGAAGGAGAAGTTGATGAAAGAACAGGAGGAAAAACAGAGGGAGGCAAGGCAGACGCAGAAGCAGACGCAGAGGCAGTATCAGGAAGAACACCAGAAGAGGCAGTCGATGTAGTACATAAAGTCGCAGGAGGTACAGATGGAGCAGGTAGCGAAGTCGGCGGCCCTTGAAGGGGCTGTGCCATAGTAGTAGGAGCCAACTGAAGAGGAGCTGGCGGCTGTGGAAGAACCTGAGGCACAATAACCGGAGGTTGCACAGCTAAAGGTTGCAGAGGTGCTGTAGCATTCTGCGCATAAGGGGGTGGCGAACTCAACAAGTGTGACATTAAAGGATCTTTCTCAAGTTCTTTTGCTGCATCTTGCTGAAGAAGCAGAAAAACTGGATAACATTTATCGGTCACCAATTTACGTTGCCTGTGCAACTGCTCATTCATCTGTTCTTCTTCATCATCTTTAAACTGCATGGCAGCTTGCATTATCGAGATACCCTCTTCCCTCTTATTTCTCTTTGCTAATTTAATTTCCTTCTGTTTGGCTTCCTTACGCCATAGGCGGAAAGAGTCAAACATCGCCGGCCGGGCTTTCTTCTTAAAAAGTTGAACCTCCAGATTATTCAGAATCTCTGTGTCAAAACTACCATATTGGGGCCATTTTAAAACACCATCTTTCCCGGTGTATCGAATCCATACTTCATTATATGTGAGGGGGCCTATGCCATGTTTCACATATAGTTCATAGGTTGGAGTTCCAATTGGAGGAACCGGACACGAGTCCTCCAATCGGGAATCCCTATTATAACCAAGACAAAACAAATTTCCATGTCTGCTAAGACCAGGCATCTTCGCTCTCTAGTCTAGCTTCAAACTTCAAATGATTATCGAATACGATAGCCTCGTGAATACACGAATCCCTCGGCTTTGGTACTTGCAAGTTCCAAATCAAAGATCCCAAGGGGATACCAAACTAAGAACCAAACTAAGGACTGGGAGACGCTCCACTTATACTTAACTGAGGTATCGATGACGTCACCAGAAGACTCGTTTATCGTTTCGCTCTACCAAATCATCAAGGGTCCAAAACAGGGCGATAGTCAGGGCAGCAGTCCTTCGTAGCCGTCGGGAAGCGGGGAACCTCGCAGCAAAGACTTTCGGACCACGTCGACATACAGGGGTCGATAATGTGGCGGCCTCCCTCCAGAATTTTCAAACGAAGCTCCTCACGAACCTCTGGCTTGGACTGGTACCGCTGAAATCGCCCCACGCTGGGCGCCAACTGAAGTACTGGGTTTTCAGAACCCAGTGGTGCCAGGGAACACACCCTAAGACTTCGAGTCCTTCCTGTTTCAGACTACAGAAACACAGAGTCTTCTTGGTGAAGTCAAAGATCTTGTTTATTGGCTGCAGCCAGTAACAGGTATCCTAGAAGTACAACACGGTGTATATTCTCAGGAGACTGCTGCTCTTGCAAAGCTAACCTTCTCTTTTATACAAAATATTATGCTTTGGGCAAACATTCCTTATTTTACAGTTGACCATTCACATATTTTCACTACAAAGAAATAGCAGGGTTATGATGACAAGCCCATATTTCAGTTTGTCCAGCCCTCAATCAATTACCCGGCAAGGCTCAGTACTTTCATCAGATATCAACGGACCCCCAATATAAACAGGCACCTCCTCCTTGTAAAGCAAGTCATAAAGAAAGAAACAGGGACAGGTGCGTGTAAGATTAGGCATGGTTTGTGTGTGATGAAAGGTTTTATGATGTGTTGTGCCTTGATACTAATCTCATTCGGCCACTGGGAAAGAAACTGGCCGAACAGGTTTGGCTTCAGGCAGTGGAGTCAGCTTGCCCAGGTCACAGAGGAGTCAGCAAAGATGTACGTGTCCTTCAGACTCGTTTTCAGCATTTAGTCATTGGCCTATGTGAGGGCAATCACAAAATGGCTGTCGTTTAAATGGAACCCGAGGGTTCAGGACGGAAACTCTGATATTCGGGTGATTTTGTTACCCGAATATGAATACAATGCTTGTGCATACTATTCTAATCATTCTCGGTCTGCTGATACCAAAATCGTTGTGATACGACGATGTTTATAACACGGGTCCAGAATTTTCAGTACCACAGATGTGCATGGATTTCTGTTGAAAACATTCTGTCATAGGTGATGCCTGAGTAGATGAGTCACCCATTGACATGGGGGCGATACATTTTTAAACTACATTCCTCATCAGCAGCACGGCTGACGGTGCGCTTCGGCATCAGCACACTCGCTGTCCTCAAATCTCCAGAGCCGCTGCTGTTTGTGGCATCGTCAGGAGGAGAGTGGAGCATGAGATAGGTGGTCCGATGGAGGTTGACGTTTGAAGAAGTAAGGCCCATATTTATACTTTTTTAGTGCCGCATTTGCATAATTTTTTGATGCAAAAGTGACACAAACTTGCAAAATACAATTGTATTTTGTAAGTTTGTGCCGTTTTTGCATCAAAAAGAGGCGCAAATGCAGTGCTAAAAAGTATAAATATGGGCCTATGTCTGGATATGCAAGTTTGAAGTACTGAGTGGAGAGTATAAGTGGTTCTTGGAACACATGAATTAATTACCGCTTTCTCCTTATGTTTGGTTTCAGAGTGTGACTACAAGACTCCCCCTCACCGCTCCTTCATGAAACAACAGTACCCCATAGTTAGGGTGAGGTTTATTTGTTTATATGCGAAGGGTGTGATCTGACTTCACCTTAATCAGTGTGACTTAAGAATGATTCGGATGTTGGGTTTACATTAGCATGAATTTTATATGGCGTGCTGTGAATATACTTGAGCGGCACAATATCTTCACAAGGGACTAGCTGTGTGCACACGTATCCAGGCGACCATACGTTTGTGTCATCGTTTGTTCCATTGTCATTATCATATGTGTATTTTTCATTTATGTTTTTTTTGTAGTGTCACAATACATATACATTTTTTAGGTTTTGCCTGCACGTGAGCTTGTGAGCATGCTCGCAAAATCTTTTGTCAGTAAAAAACCTTAAAAGTGGGTTAGAACCAGCCCCTTACTTACCTGAACGTACCATTGGCTTACTCCAATGTCACTCTGATTTATGTGATTCGGATTGGACAGCACACCATCTCTACGCCATCCTGCTTCACTTCCTGTTGTCTTCATCTTCTACGCTGTCGGGCTGCTTGTGGACCAAGTACTCCGTCCGGTCATTTCTTATTGGACAGTAGCCAGTGTCCTTCCGCAGTGGCACCACGCTGAAGGTATTTCTTTTATTTATTTTGCTTTGTGCTCCTTGGCGGTGTTGTGTGGGCATGTCGCTGTGTCTGTGGCCAGTGACTTATACCCCATTAAACATGCAGGATAGAAGTAATGGTGGCCCCCTGCAGAAGGGCTGCAGAGAAGTACAGATACAGCAGATAACTAGTTTACAAGTGCCGCTCCACTCCCTCAGAGAAAAACACTGCAGAGAAGTTCTGGTACAGTCCCTGTCCATGTTTGTAGGGACCCGGAGAAGTGCTGGTACACTGTTCAGTTAATGTAGTACAAATAATGCAGGCACTGTCCCATTAAATGTATCGCTGTGAGACAAATTGCTGGTAGTTCTCCAATATCATTTGCAAAGATGTACTGGCACTGTCCAATTAAATGTATTGGAAGTATGAGGAGAATAAATAAACGTAACGTGCCAATTAAAATTTTCCAGCTATTCTTGGAAATGTAGATACAGTCCCCTTAAACGTATTTCTGAGAAGTTCATGCACAGTCCAAATGCACATGTTCCACAAGGCTGGAAAAGTACTGGTGATTGCTAGAAGAGTCCTGATGAACGTACTGTTGTTGCGACGAGAAGTGGTTCCTGTCACACTGTTTTTCAGGAGTCCAGATACATGGTCATGCTGTCCCATTAGCAGACCCACACAGAAGTGCCAGCAACGCCCGGTTCAAGTCTCTCTGTGCTGCAGAGAAGTGCTGCAGAGAAGTGCTGGTTTTGAGACTATGGCACCACTGGCCCTCTTACAGCACTGCCTGGTGCTGTCTCACACCCCCAGCATCTTCAACCCCCCTTCCTCTCTCCTGCCTGCCCTTCAAGGGTGCAAGAGAATCTTTGTGTTAGAGGCTTGCCTTTTGTCCTCACCGCGCCCTGACTATTGAGCTGTTGTGGAGGGACCAGCATCCAGGACACTTCTCTCAGCCAGAGGTCTTTTTATATGTGTGAAGTGTCACTGCAGACTGCTGGGCACTTACACATCAGGTGTATGCCTTGCCAGGAGTCCATGGGCGCTGGTCTATCATTTTGCATTATGTCATCTTTTTTATTGTAGGGTTTTTGCATTCTATCTTGCTATCTAACTGGATTCGAAAATTTTATAAACTTTTTATGTTGTGATGTATGTTGAATTAAAAGACAACAACCTAAACATCTATTAATGGTTTATCAGATTTAAAACAAATATTATCATAACATTTTTCTAATATTTAGAATCCAGTTAGATAGTACGATAGAATGCAAAAGATAAAACAAAGGTGAAACATATTGGCTTTGCCAGTGCTTGCTTATATTTCTTTCATAGGACCAATTACTAAATAGGAAAAAGATCCTGTGATTGGAGTACCCAGAGATTCGTTATCTGGCATTGTATGCATGTGCACGGATAATATGCATGAGCATTTTTTGATTGGGGATACAAATAGGGTCATGTAGGGTTTTTGGTCCTGAAGAAAGCCTGGACTCCTTTGTGGGCCAAATAAGGGCTGCAACACGTTGACCTGAGAAGAAGATTATCAGCATAATTAAGCCTCATACATCCTATTACGTATTTTAAAAGTCCCTTCACCACCGTTTAATAAACCTTGGCTGTCCTTTGGTAGGTGATAGGGATTTTAACTGGATTCCACTGCTTTTACCTGGTTTTTGCTATACCTTCTCTCAGTCTGGTGATGAGGGGCCGCCCGCCATTAGAGAATGCTTTGGTGAGTGAGGGATGGCTCATGATGAAGCTTGACACCCAGGGGGTGTGTGAGGCCATGCCATTTTTTTAAACAAATGCCTGTTATGTCGTCAGTGGAATGCCAGGATACAGGGTCCACCTGCAATAAAGGAATCTCTCACAAGGCATGGTGATTCATCACTGAGTTTGGGCTGATCTGATAAGAGCACATTGTGCTTTTGTGTTTGGTCCTATGTTTATAGCCATATAATGGCCTGGTGTATCTTCGGATGGTGCCTCTTCTCCCTCTCGAACAAGTATTATCACATCTCAGCTGATCAATTTGCAAACAGCCTTAAATAATTTCATTTTTACAACAGTAAGGTCAACAATTACAGAAAGATTTTTTTTTCAATTTCAACTAAGGAATAATTTATTTTCATCCACAATTGTTCGATGTTAACAGCCAATAGAAGTGGGGTACTCTATGATTGAGTCAACCAATAAGAGTGCAACACCAACACCAAGCGTGGAAACTTCGCATGGGACACTGTAACAACTTTCTCACTCCTCACAGCGGCTCGCTCTCTTATACAATTCTTCATGAACATTGCAATACAAGCACAATAACAATGCCAAGCAACATTTCAACAACTTTCTCTGCTCCACTAAAGAATCAATAATATTCAAAACACAAGAAACACTTTACAGCCAACTCTGACTCACACCGGAACGAAACCTCAACCTGTGGGGAATCACCTGGATTAATGCAGCTTCACCCCTGAGCAAGAGGATCCACCACACCAATCACACCTTACTTTCACACAAAGCTATTGCCCCTATCTCAACTGTGTAGCCAGCGGTACCTCATGTATAACACCACCAAACTTAGCAGACAATTAAAACACAGTGGGGGTAATTCCGACCCCGGCGGTCATGGACCGCCGGGGCCGGGGATGCGGGAGCACCGCCAACAGGCTGGCGGTGCCCCGCAGGGCATTCTGACCGCGGCGGTTTGGCCGCGGTCAGACAAGGAAAACAATGGAGGAGCGACATTTAATCATCACCTACAGGTTTGACCGTGCCACTATCCAGGAACTGTGTACCCAGTTGGAGCCTGACCTGAACTCACCAATCCGCCATCCCACAGGAATCCCCCCTGAAGTGCAGGTGCTATCAGTGCTCCATTTCCTTGCAAGTGGGTCTTTTCAGACAACAGTGGCCATGGCATCAGGGATGTCCCAGCCTATGTTTTCCAACGTATTGTCCAGAGTGTTGTCTTCCCTGCTGAAACACGTGAGGAGCTACATCGTTTTCCCTCAGGTGGAGGTTTTGGCTACAGTTAAAGGTGACTTCTATGCCCTGGGACATATCCCCAACATCATAGGTGCTATTGATGGGACCCATGTAGCTCTGGTCCCCCCCCACAGGAGTGAACAGGTGTACAGGAACCGGAAGAGTTATCATTCAATGAATGTACAGATGGTATGTTTGGCAGACCAGTACATCTCGCAGGTAAATGCTATGTTCCCTGGCTCAGTGCATGACTCCTACATCCTGCGGAATAGCAGTATCCCGTATATGATGGGTAAACTCCAGAGGCACCAGGTGTGGCTATTAGGGGACTCTGGTTACCCCAACCTGTCATGACTATTGACCCCAGTGAGGAATCCCAGGACCAGGGCAGAGGAACGCTACAATGAGGCCCATGGGCGGACTAGGAGGGTGATCGAACGCACCTTCGGCCTCCTGAAGGCCAGGTTCAGGTGCCTCCATATGACAGGTGGTTCCCTATTCTACTCACCAAAGAAGGTGTGCCAGATCATCATCGCCTGCTCGATGCTTCACAATCTAGCTTTGCGACGCCAGGTGCCTTTTCTGCAGGAGGATGGTCCAGATGGCGGTGTTGTGGCAGCTTTGGAGCCTGTGGAGCCTGTGGACAATGATGAGGAGTAAGCTGAGGAAGAAGACATAGACAACAGGGAGTCAGTCATACAGCAATATTTCCAGTGACACACAGGTGAGAACATTTCTTTTCACTATCACATTCACTTTCACACTTCTACCTCTATCCTGTCTGTCATTTAGTAGCAGTATTTGGTAACAGAGTTGTACCTTTCCATTACGGTTTCACAGGTGTGGTTACCAACGTGTGTCATCTGCTTGCATCCTTCATGGACTTGTGATGTGTGACATAGGTATGTTGGCATTACAATTGAAAGAGCATTTTGTCACTGTAATTGCTAATACACTATTTCAAAATCACAGACTGACTCTAGATTGTTTTATGCTTCAAGGGTGTTTATTTAAGTGCTCATAAATGGAGGGGGGTTGTAAAATGGTGATGTGGGATGGTGGAGGAATGTCCATGGCAGAGTCCAGTCTATTTGTCTCACAGGTGCATTGCCCATATGGGCATAGGAAGTGGAGCTGAGGCAGTTCCAATCTGGACAGGGTAACAAAGTGGGACAGTGGGAGGACAATCAGGGTGGTCTCATTTCCTGGCGGGGGTCTTGCCAGCTTGCTCCGTCCTGTTCCTGGAACTCAGGGACCGCTTGCGGGGTGGTTCTCCGTCTGCAGGGGGTGGGGTGCTAGTGTGGTGGTCCTGTGGCGGGGCGTCCTGTCCACTAGCGCCGGCAGAGGTGGTGGGCAGTTCATCGTCCATGCTAGTGTCAGGGGCCCCTTGGAGTGCCACGGTGTCCCTCATGGTCTTTTGTATGTCCTTCAGCACCCCTACGATGGTGCCCAGGGTGGAGTTGATGGTTCTGAGTTCCTCCCTGAACCCCAAATACTGCTCCTCCTGCATGCGCTGGGTCTCCTGAAACTTGGCCAGGACTGTCGCCATCGTCTCCTGGGAGTGGTGGTATGCTTCCATGATGGAGGAGAGGGCCTCGTGGAGAGTGGGTTCCCTTGGCCTGTCCGCCCCCTGTCGCACAGCAGCCCTCCCAGTTCCCCTGTGTTCCTCTGCCTCCGTCCCCTGGAC
Source organism: Pleurodeles waltl (assembly GCF_031143425.1). NCBI lineage: Eukaryota > Metazoa > Chordata > Amphibia > Caudata > Salamandridae > Pleurodeles > Pleurodeles waltl. The sequence continues at coordinate 1,553,210,687 of NC_090440.1, forward strand.
CGTGTGCCCACTACTACTGCCCCCAAGTCCCTGTTGTTGTTGGGGTGGTGGGTTATCCTGGGTTCCCTGTAGTGGTGGACACAAAGCTGATTGACGTGTCCTGGGTATGGAGGTATGGGCCCGCTGGGTGGGTAATGTGCTGGTGTTACCAGAGGGTGGAAGGTCAGTGTTGGGCTGTGCCTGTGTGAGGTGAACCGACTGTCCAGAGGCCCACGATGGTCCGGGCTGGTCATCTGGATCCAGTTGGCCAGAGCTGCTGTCGTCACTGTGGGCCTCTTCTGTGGGTGGAGTGGAGATGTCTGGACCCTCCTGTATGGTGACGTTCCGTAGTGGTCCTGCAGGGGTATAAGAGCATGATTATTGCATGTGTGTGTGTCATGGTGTGCAATGGGTGGGTGTGCGTGTACCCCAGTGCAAGCATTCCTGTGTGGGGGTTTGTGTGATGATGGTTAGGGGGTTGTTATGGGTATGTGCAGTGAGCATGCTTTAGTGCTTGGTGACCATGCTTAGTTGTGTCATGCAGGGCTTGGTGTTGGGATGGGTGGTTTGTGTTATTAGTACACTAGTGAGGAGTTGGAGTGATAGGGGAGGGGGTGAGGGTGGAGGTGTGTGATAGCATGCAGGTAGGGTGGGGGATATGATAGTTAAGATTTGACTTACCAGTGTCCATTCCTCCACCGACTCCTCCGAGGCCCTCTGGATGCATGATGGTCAAGACTTGCTCCTCCCATGTTGTTAGTTGTCGGGGAGGAGGTGGGGGTCCGCCGCCAGTCCGCTGTACTGCGATGTTGTGCCTGGAGACCACAGAACGCACCTTCCCCCGTAGGTTGTTCCACCTCTTCCTGATGTCCTCCCGATTTCTTGGATGCTGTCCCACAGCATTGACCCTGTCCACGATTCTGTGCCATAGCTCCATCTTCCTGGCTATGGAGGTGTGCTGCACCTGTGAGCCAAATAGCTGTTTCTCTACCTGTAGGATTTCCTCCACCATGTCCCTGAGCTCCTCCTCGGAAAACATGGGGTGTCTTTGGCGTGACATGGGGTGATGTGGGTGATGTGTGGGGTGGTGTATGTGTTGATGTGTGTGGTGCTGTGTAGTGGTGTGTGGTGTTTTGTGCGTGGACTGTTGTATGGGTGATGGTGTTGTGTGCCTCTGTGTGGTGGGGTTCTCAATTGCTGTGCTCTCTGTCTCTCGGCTTCCTCAAAATTTCTGGTCATAGGGGTTTGTGGGTGATGTGGGTGTGTGTTTTATATTGTGTTGGGTGTGTGGGAGTGGTGTGTGTTTGTGTATCAGGTGTGTGTATTTTGAATTGTCCAATGTGGCGGTGTTTTGGAGATGTGTGTGTATTTTGAGTGCGGCGGTGTGTACTGCCAATGCAATACCCCGGTTGAAAGACCGCCACGTGGATTCGTGGGTCGTGATAGCATGGGCGTGTTTCTGTTGGCGTGACGGTGGAGGATTTGTTGTCGCCAGTTTATCACTGACCTTTGGTGTGGCGGGCTTGTGTGGGTGTCTGAATTTCAGCGGTTTCCGAGATGTGGGTCATAATAGCTGTGGCGGAATTCGGAGGCCGCGGCGGTGTATTGGCAGTCTTCTGCACGGCGGTAAGCAGCTTTTACCGCCAATGTTGTAATGACCCCCAATGGCTCCCTCTGTCTCAGTAAGAGAACAATCCTCTGCTACCATCTGAGAGCATGTAGAAGCATAACTTACAGTCCCTCACTTGGTGGATCTTTCTTTTAGTTGACGGAGACTTCGAGGGAATCAACAATATTAAACAATTTAGATTTCTGAGAAGCCTTTTGGCCACACAATAAGGCCCAAGAATCAAACATTAAAGTTAGGTAATGTATTTCCAATCAATAATCAATCTAATATATATGCAAGTCATGAATATGTTGAAAAGGCACAAGGCTGCAGCTGGCAAGATGAAATATTGCAATAGGTTCAATCTCATCAAATTAAGACGCAAAGTAATAATTATCACAGCAATACAGAAACTGAGAATTAGAAATAGGTGTTCCTAAAAAAACCTGCTCTCTCAAAATTCAAAGTCAGGAATGAGGATGGTTGGGGTGAAAGCTTAAGGAAATCTGAAATGTGAGAAGGTGTTGGCATACAGGCCCTCCAGGATTTCGTGGTTTCGGGATTTGCAAAAAATCGCAAAATCTACAGTTTTGTAAAAAAAAAAAGTTGAGCTTTTTACAAAACTGCTCATGAAATCTGGAGAACTAGGACATCTTGTGGCCAGGAATGGAAAAAACACCACCATATTTATTATAAATATATGAGAATTGGCAAGTGGTAACAATATGGCAAAGTGCAGTCATTAAATACTAGTGATCTATTAATTAAATGCTAGTGAGCTATCCATTGCTGCAGGCTTGTCACTGATGTTACAAGGTGGTGCAATATTTAACACTCTATCTATTGTGTGGACTGGGCCATATCTGTGTTTTCGGAATGTATGTTGTGGTTCCACTGCTTTATTCATTCGTGTTCAGCTCATCGTTCAGTTCAGCTCAATGCAATTATAGGGGGGAGGTAGAGGGTGTGGGCAAGTGTCAACTTTAAATATTGATCCACAGTCTAATGGACTACCAATTTGGCATTTCACAAGGAAGAGAGATGTTTAATTTTCCAATACTGAAGTTTGCCAGTTTCCCTTAAGGTGATCTATTAGCCTTAGAGAAGTGTCCATTTCAATTTGTGGTGTTTTTCTCTTCATCTAGGCAGTGAACTAATAATCAATCATGCATTGATTTATTTTATTACTTTCTTGCTACTCCAGGTCCTTGTAACGATCTGATAACTTTGCCTACCTTTTCATCTCATGTTTTCATGAGGTAGATGTTTTCTACTTATTATAGTGCAAAATATCTCGTACTTATTGTTAACTCTTGCCAATTCTCAAATATTTATTATTTACATATATATATATATATATATATATATATATATATATATATATATATATATATATATATATATATAAATATATATACATATATATATACATATATATTTAAATATATATATATATATATATATACGCTCTGGAGAAGTTTCCAATGCACTTGTTTGTTCTGGGTTCCAATGTTTCCATGACTGCTTCCCTTTGGAGATTAAGGTGAGCTGTTGCTTACAATTGACATCCTAGTTTTTTAATTGATGTGGTACTAGATATTGTCATCGTTCCAGGATTCATCCAAAAGTTGTGAAGGCCCATCCCTTCAAGTGTATTTTTAATGTAGGCAACCCAGCCGATTTTCAATATGCTTGCACAGTTTAAAAATTCTGTGAGAGCATATAGGTAGGTTTTAGCTGCCATGTTAGTCTTTACCCAGGCCAACAGAGAACGGTTGAGTCTCACACCCTTGCACATTGAATGTCATTGTGCAGTCTCACTCCGTGGCTAGGTGTTTCACATCCTGAGGCATAGTTTCATTTCTTAGCTGTGGGTTTAAAACCTTTGAGCACAGTTTCACTTAGTCCTAATGTCCTATATGTTGCTGGGCAGCATCTCTATGTATTTTTCCCAGGCAGCCCCTTATTTCTGCTTTAAAAGCACTCTGATCCATGGGTCCAAACAAAATCAGACACTCCTGTAAGGAAATCGGTAGATGTTCAGATAACAGGGTGCCTTTGAAAGGCCATGAAGTCTGAGAAGGGCCAATGAGGTCTGTGTACCCTGAGAGACACTGGGTATAAACCACAAGAGCAGAGCCTGGGCCCAGCCATACACTACTGAGACACTGGGCACATTTCAACATGGAAAGGCAACTGGGGAAAAGGTAGTCTATTTACAGCTGACACACGAGCATGAGGCTGTTCCATAACACTCAGCATTACCGCTTTTTCTTCAATCCCCCACAAAATGACATGAACGGTATTTATTCCTGGAGGAGGTACGAGGGAGAAGTAACATGCACAGGGAGTACACTCCACAATATATAGCATGCGTTAACACCAGACACACTTAGTGCTGCAGGAGTCTGATCCTGCGTATTGACTACCATGAGGTAATATAAGCCCCTACATTGGACACTAGTAATGTGGACAGCATGGAAAAGACGTAAAAAAGTATTCAAAGCCACTGTCACCAAGATAGAAATTACATGGGAGCAGTGCCACAAGAGCCATCAGAACGCACGCTGTCAAATGTAATCAAGGCTTAGGGGGTCATTCTGACCCCCGCGGGCGACGGAAGCCGCCCGCCTGGCGGGAACCGCCAGAAGACCGTACCGCGGTCAAAAGACCGCGGCGGTCATTCTGACTTTCCCGCTGGGCTGGCGGGCAACCGCCAAAAGGCCGCCCGCCCGCCCAGTGGGAAAGTGCCAGCAACGAGGATGCCGGCTCCGAATGGAGCCGGCGGAGTTGCTGGTGTGCGACGGGTGCAGTTGCACCCGTCGCGATTTTCAGTGTCTGCCAAGCAGACACTGAAAATCTTAATGGGTCCCTGTTAGGGGGCCCCTGCAGTGCCCATGCCAGTGGCATGGGCTCTGCAGGGGCTCCCAGGGGCCCCACGACACCCGTTCCCGCCATCCTGTTTCTGGCGGTGAAAACCGCCAGAAACAGAATGGCGGGAAGGGGGTCGGAATCCCCATGGCCGTGGAGGATTCCCTGGGGCAGCGGGAAGCCGACGGGAAGCCGACGGGAAACCGCTGGCTTCCCTTTTCTGACCGCGGCTTTACCGCCACGGTCAGAATGCCCCCGGAAGCACCGCCAGCCTGTTGGCGGTGCTTCCGCGGTCGTTGGCCCTGGTGGTCCATGACCGCCAGGGTCAGAATGACCCCCATAATTCACATGAGAATCTCCCTGGAAAGTTAAGTAAATGCCTTGCCTATTGACCTTAATCTGGTGTATACAGAGCTGCTAGGAATCATGAAAAATAAGAGCTGGTCCCTAAAAATGAGTGCCATAGGGCACATGCAATATTTTTTCCTTAATATTTAGGGCCCACCACCCATGGGGCACAAGGCAGGCCCATAGGGGTATTTTTTTGCAGAATAGCAAAAAAAGCACCCCATAAATGCAGCAAAATTCCCAAACTCATGCTGTAAAATGTACATATTTGTGTCACAAAATTTGTTAATTCATGCGGCAATATCCTGCAGTGGTCTGAGCATAGTGAAGGCTTCAGGAGGATCCTCCAAGAAAAAGAGTGAGTGTTTAGCGTGAAGCTTCACACTTGCAAGAATAAGAGAAGAACAGCAGTCTGTACCTCTCAAAGTCCAAAGGAAGTATGCCTTAACTTCTAAAACCAGGAGCATTCATTAAAACTAACAGAACCTTCCACATCAATGTTATTTTCTCCTCCCCTCCAAGAACCAATCAGCTTCTGATCTGTTGTCTGCATTTGCAACACCATCTGAATCTCTCATCCCACACAACTCAGACAGTTACTGTAACCTTGTTTATCCCCTGTTCCTGGTATGTGATGAATAGAAGACTTCAACTGCTCATTTAGGGGGTCATTCTGACCCTGGTGGTCATGGACCGCCAGGGCCAACAACCGCGGAAGCACCGCCAACAGGCTGACGGTGCTTCCGGGGGCATTCTGACCGCGGCGGTAAAGCCGCGGTCAGAAAAGGGAAGCCGGCAGTTTCCCGCCGGCTTCCCACTGCCCCAGGGAATCCTCCACGGCGGCGCTGCAAGCAGCGCCGCCATGGGGATTCCGACCCCCTTCCCGCCATCCTGTTTATGGCGGTTTTCACCTCCAGAAACAGGATGGCGGGAACGGTGTTGTGGGGCCCCTGGGGGCCCCTGCAGTGCCCATGCCACTGGCATAGGCACTGCAGGGGCCCCCTAACAGGGCCCCATTAAGATTTTCAGTGTCTGCTTGGCAGACACTGAAAATCGCGACGGGTGCAACTGCACCCGTCGCACACCAGCAACTCCGCCGGCTCCATTCGGAGCCGGCATCCTCGTTGCTGGGGCTTTCCCGCTGGGCGGGCGGGTGGCCTTTTGGCGGTCGCCCGCCAGCCCAGCGGGAAAGTCAGAATGACCGCCAAGGTTTTTTGACCGCGGTACGGTCTTCTGGTGGTTCCCGCCAGGCAGGCGGCTTCCGCCGCCCGCGGGGGTCAGAATGACCCCCTTAGTCTTTAAATCTTTGGCGAAGATTTGTCCTCTCAGACCTTACTATCAGCAAACTAATACATAAGACAATACTCCCTTTCTCTAGCTAACAAAGCCTTAAAACGCACCTGCAAAAAAAGAGAACACACTATCCAAGCAAAACACATTTCAGAATTAAAGCCTTCAGTCAGTTAACTTAGTCTGACTCTAACTAAATAATTAATGTGTATTTTGAATACATCATTACAGATGAACACGTTAACTTGCAGAATAAATGTAAAACATGAAGAGGAATGTATTTTACTTCAGTAAATGCAACTTAAAGATTAAATGAAAAACATATATAATGAATATACATAAGCATTATGTATGAACACTGATATGCATGTTTATAAAGCCTCAGTCTTTCAGTGAATACATTTCATTAATGCATCTACATACTCACACACATTATTTTTATTAAGGCACAGTAAATATAATATCAAATGAAAATTTATATTTTGGCCAATGATGACTCGTAAAGGATGGAGTCTAAATTTGCACTACTCCACTATTCCCACAGCTCCTGCACTCTGAGAAAATGAACAACACTCCTGCCATCTGTGACAAAGTGAGAGCCCATCGGACAATTATACTAAAAAGACTGTCTGGAAGAGTGTAGGAGGCTGGCCTGGCTTGTAGTGGGTACCAAAGGTACTTACACCCTGTGCCAGGTCCAGTTATCCCTTATTAGTAGAATAGAGGTGTTTCTAGCAGCTCAGGCTGATAGAAGGTAGCTATGGCAAAGCAGCTGAGGCTGAACTAGGAGATATGCAAAGCTCCTACTATACCACTTAGATCATATGCACAATATCATAAGAAAACACAATACACAGAGTTACTAAAAATAATGGTACTTTATTTTTATGACAATATGCCACAAGTATCTCAGTGAGTACCCTCAGTAAGAAGGTAAGTAATATACACAAGTTATATGTACACAAACCCAAAACAGGTAAGTAAGAGTCAGAAAAGTAATGCAAACAGTGTAGAATTACAATAGGATGCAATAGGCAAACATAGGTCTAGGGGCAACACAAACCATATACTCCAAAAGTGGAATGCGAATCACGAATGGACCCCAGACCTATGGGAGCTTGTAAAGGGACACTGGGACTGTAAGAAAACAGTCAGGGTGTCCAAGATACCCCACCCCAAGACCCTGAAAAGAAGGAGTAAAGTACACCTACTACCCCAAAAGGACACAATAGTCATGATAAGGGGATTTTGCAAGAACAACAAACACCAGCAAGGCACTGAAGGTGGATTCCTGGACCTGAGGACCTACAAAGCAAGGGGACCAAGACCAAGAGTCGCGATAGTGTCCGGGGGGGGGCAGGAGCCCAGGAAACCCCGGATGAAGGTGCAAGGAAGCTGCCTCTGGATGGAAGAAGCTTGGAATTCTGCAGCAACGAAGAGGACTAGGAACTTCTCCTTTGGAAGGAAGATGTCTCATGTCGCGATGAAGGTTGCAGAAGTGTTCCCACGCAGAAATACCGCAAACAAGCCTTGCTAGCTGCAAGGGTTGCGGTAGAGGTTTTTGGGTGCTGCTGGGGATCGGGAAGGACCAGGATGTCGCCCCTTGGAGGAGGAGAGAGAGGGGGCACTTAGCAACTCAGAGAGCTCCCATAGAAGCAGGCAGCACCCACAGAAGTACTGGAGCAGGCACTTAGAAGATTTGTGACCCAGAGCTGGCTCAGAGTCACGAAGGAGGGTCCCATGACGTCGGAGGCCAACTCAGCGGGTTGAGCACTGCAGGACAGAGTGCTGGGGACCCAGGCTAGGCTGTGCATGAAGGAAATCCTGGAAGAGTGCTCAGAAGCCAGAACAGCTGCAAATCACGCAGTGCACAGGTTTGCAGTCTAGCGTGGGGAGGCAAGGACTTACCTCCACCAAACTTGGACTGAAGGATCACTGGACTGTGAGAGTTACTTGGATAGAGTTGCTGTGTTCCAGGGACTACGCTCGTCAGGATGAGAGGGGACCCAGAGGACCGGTGACGCAGTCTTTTGGTGCCTGCGTTAGATTTCTTCTTGGCTTCCAGTGCAGGGTGAAGGCAGGTGACCCCCAGAGCATGCACCACCAGGAAACAGTTGAGAAAGCCGGCAGGATGAGGCGCTACAATGTTGCTGGTAGTCGCCTTGCTACTTTGTTGCAGTTTTGCAGGCGTCCTGGAGCAGTCAGCGGTCGATCCTTGGTAGAAGTCGAAGAGGGAGATGCAGAGGAAGTCTGGTGAGCTCTTGCCTTCGTTATCTGAAGAATTCCCCAGAGGAGAGACACCAAATAGCCAGAAAAAGAGGTTTGGCTACCAAGAAAGGAGGATTGGCTACCAAGAAAGGTAAGAGCCTATCAGAGGAGGTATCTGTCGTCACCTGCTGGCACTGGCCACTCAGAACAGTCCAGTGTGCCCCCCAACACCTCTGTTTCCAAGATGGCAGAGGTCTGGGACACACTGGAGGAGCTCTGGGCATCTCCCCTGGGAGGTACTGGTCAGGGGAGTTCTCACTCCCCTTTCCTTTGTCCAGGGGGATCCCTGAACCGGTGTAGACTGGCTTATGCAGAGATGGGCACCATCTATGCCCATTAAAGCATTTCCAGAGGCTGGGGGAGGCTACTCCCCAGCCCTTCACACCTATTTCCAAAGGGAGAGGGTTTAACATCCTCTCTCAGAGGAAATCCTTTGTTATGCCTTACTGGGCCAGGGCTGCCTGGACCCCAGGAGGGCAGAATCCTGTCTGAGGGGTTGGCAGCAGCAGCTGCAGTGGAAACCCCGGAAAGGCAGTTTGGCAGTACCCGGGTTCTGTGCTAGAGACCCGGGGGATCATGGAATTGTCCCCCCAATACCAGAAAGGTATTGGGGTGACAATTCCATGATCTTAGACATGTTACATGGCCATGTTCGGAGTTACCATTGTGACGCTATACATAGGTAGTGACCTATATATAGTGCATGCGTGTAATGGTGTCCCCGCACTCACAAAGTCCGGGGAATTTGCCCTGAACGATGTGGGGGCACCTTGGCTAGTGCTGCAGTGGCAGGCCTGTGTAAGAATTGTCTGAGCTCCCTATGGGTGGCAAGAGAAATGCTGCAGCCCATAGGGATCTCCTGGAACCCCAATGCCCTGGGTACCTCGGTACCATATACAAGGGAATTATATGGGTGTACCAGTGTGCCAATGAGAATTGGTAAATTTAGTCACTAGCCTGCAGTGACAAATTTAGAAAGCAGAGAGAGCATAAACACTGAGGTTCTGGTTAGCAGGGCCTCAGTGATACAGTTAGGCACCACACAGGGAACACATATAAGCCACAAACTTATGAGCACTGGGGTCCTGGCTAGCAGGATCCCAGTGACATATAACAAACACACTGACAACATAGGGTTTTCACTATGAGCACTGGGCCCTGGCTAGCAGGATCCCAGTGAGACAGTGAAAACACCATGACATATACTCACAAACAGGCCAAAAGTGGGGGTAACAAGGCTAGAAAGAGGCTACCTTCCTACAAAGAGGATGAAGAATTCCAGCACACTCCCACAACATGGGGACAATGCCACCGCAATATCCCATCCTCCCTATTCCCAAAGGTAGCTCCGGCATCAGGTAAAAATAGGAAAGGGTGTGACGCTCGATATCTAGTCATCCATCTTCGGTGGCAGCCAAGCCATGCCCCCCTATTTTTTGCAATGTTAGAGAAGCTTTTATGAACAGAACATGGGATGACTATGAACATTAAGCACCATTTATGTCACTGTTCCATGTCTTTTTAATAGTATAAATGACATAGGTTTGTATTGACTCAGATTTCTGTTTAAAAATTGATGTTTCCCTATTTAGTCTGCCACTGGGTAAACAGTGTTGTTACCCTGCTATTTAGCAGGACTCTGAATTGCAGAAATGGTGCAATGTGTGGACAGCAAGCAGGAAAATAGCAAAGAAACTTGGCTATACAGCAGAATAACAGCTATTTGCTAGGCAGCCAGGAAAATAATTAGGGACGTTACTGTTTACCAGGCAACCATGTAAATGGAAGAGAGTATGTACTATTTGTCCAGCAGTTGGATAAATAGGTGCTTTTCAAAACGTTTTTTGACAGCAACTCATTTTCGATGCATAGAAGACTATGGAAATGATTTTAACTACCCAAAAAATATTACCATATAGTGAAATGTAAATGCTGTTTCTGGGTTAAAATAGAAGAGTTCTTTAGTCAGCAAGATTCCCAACTCATTCCTGTGTCTCTAGAAAGTTCTGACGTCTGACAACAAGGTGGCCATTACGGCTCTCAGCCATCTGAAAATTCAACTACTCTACTTTTAAGGTGACTCCTCCACCTCTGTATCATTAAATGCTAGATGTAGAGAGCCTCCCGGACCCTCCCTTACTTTGTTTCTTGTTCACGCACCACAGGCAGAGCTTTGCCTCAGGCTTTAAATAAAAGAGAGATAAGTTAAGTTGCTTGTGGCTTTTTGACTCCATGCAAAATATCTCACTGTGTTTGTGTCATCATTCAGGGTACGAGGCCTGTGCCCTTCCCCGAACCGGAGCTTTACAGTGAGGCACTTGGCCCTAGCTACAATGGCGATCAGGGCAGAGCACCCTGCGGTGCCGCACCGCCAACCGCCCATCACTCAGTGAGCCGCTCCTCACCTACAGCTTGAAGTGGAGGTGCCTGTGGGCACGGCAACTCCCAACTCTGAAGCACTGGGACACTTCATATCTGGCAGAGGCTCTCAACCAGTGAGCTTGGCTGCCTCTCTCCTTCACTGTGTGTGGGCCCCCATGCGGCCTGCATCACCACCCCATGTGGGTGAGCCTGTTTCAAGCCGACCCAGTCTGCCACTTCCCCAGCCTTGGTGCGCAAAGCCCCACCCACAGCGAGCCTGGAGCAGAAGAGGCCACCACGCCTCAACAGAGCCCAGCAGCTCAAGAGGCATCAAGGCAGCATAGACAAAATTGGAAAAGAAGTTAAGGAGAAGAAGAGTGCTACATTGGAAAGGAGGTGAGCCCCTTTTCCACCGGCACTGGGACAGACATACACACCACAACCTCAACTCGGCAGTGCATGCCACAGCAAGCTCTACCTGCGTGACATGGCAAATGTACCTGTGTACAGAGGACCACAGCCAAGACATCACCGAAGCGAGTATGCAGCACTAACCACACACCCCATAGAGACATGCTCAACCATCTCATCGTGGAACAATCAGCTAGCCACCAAGGCATGACCGGGTGTCCCCAGCGCACACCCCAGTATCACAAGCACCTGTGATGCCGTTTCCACCATTCAGCCAGCTGTTGGATCCCACCACAGTGTGCTGCGGTGGTGCCACTGGCTAGGAAGACTGCAACACTTCTTCCGTGCCATGTGGGAGGAGGATGGTGCAGTCCAGAGATCACTAATGGTGCATTTCGGGGATGATGAGCTCTACAGGGTCTTTGAGACGCTGCTCAACACCTGAGAAGACAACAATTTCGATGCAGCGCTGGAGGCACACAACAGATATTTCGACCCACAACTAAACACAGATTATGAATGCTTGAAATTGCGACAAGAGAAACAGACGGACATGGAATCTGTAGACATATTCTACAGAAGACTGAGGAAGCTTGCAAGCTCCTGCATGCTTGCAAGCTCCTGCATGGGCCTCAACCAACAAGGGGAGATTCAGGCCCAAATCATCCAAGTCTGCTGCTCAAATCCTCTGACAGTCTGGCCTTTCCCTGGATGTGATACTGATCTTGGTCGGATCACACAAACTATCCAACATCTACGCCGAAAACATGACTGCTGCGATAGGCTGACTAACAGCAGCAGATACCGCCAAGACAACAGCAGTGAAAAAGGAACATGTGGACAATGTTTAAGGGCGGTGAGCACCTCCGCACCCAACCAGCTCCCAAAAACTCAATGGCTGGAGCTGCGGAAACTGCAGGTTTGAGCACAAGACACCATGCGCCTGTCCAGCCAAAGGGGAGACCTGCTCTCATTGCAGGAAGACCAACCATATTGCCAAAGTCCGCATGGGCGGGAGACCCCCAACTCTATGCCAGCCAGCTGAAGAAGGCCACAGCGACACTCCACCAAGTGTCCTTAGGCTTCGACCCCGCAAAGGAAGGACAGGCAGCCCTTTGAAGGACATGGATATTCATTATTGATGAGGAGGAGGACATCTTCGTCATATCCTTTGCAGGGAGAACAGACCAGAAGAGAAGACTTTCACCGCTGTGCAACATAAATATCAATGTCATCCAAATGGCAGCACTTATTGACACTGGCGCCTCGGTGAATGTAACGGAAGCAGAGCAATACGACCACCTAATACACCTCCTCCCCTCCTACCATGCAAGACAAGAATCTATACATATGGGGGAACTGTGCCGCTACCTCCTCATGGGTAAGATTGACATCACTGTGCGGTGTGATAATCGCTCTACGAAAGCGAGGTTCCACGTGGCTGAAGGGGGCAAAGGAATTCTCCTTGGGTGCCATACAGCCGAAGACCTGGAAAAGGTGTTCTTCGCACGGCAGGTCCATGACTTGCACACAAATGCTGTATTGCAAATGTTCCTGCAACTGTTCACAGGACTGGGCAAACTCCATGGCAAGCAGTTCCAGCACCACATTGACCCTTCGTTCCAGCCCACGGCCTTGCAGCATCGACGGGTGCCATTCCATCTGAGATCCGAGGTAGAGCTCCAGATTCTGGAAGACTTAGAGGTGATTGAAAAGGTCATGGGTCCCACTCCTTGGGTGTCACCGTTGATTATCACCCCAAAAACTAAGCAACCCGGCACAATACGCCTATGTGTGGAAATGAGGCTCCCTAACCGGGCCATCAAACAGGAACAACACCTTGCCCCTACAATAGATTACATAGTTGCCAACCTGAATGGGGCTAAATGGTTTTCCAATCACTGAGGCCTCCCAAGAAGATGCCAGCCTACAGAAGGCGAAGGAGGCACTGAGAAAGAGACATTAGCACTGTTTCCTGGAAGGATCCAAAGCGCTTACTCATGATGAAAACCAAGTGAGACAACAGCTGTGGAAGGTGCGGAAAGAACAGTCTGAAAGCAGGGATGGCCTCCTGCTCCGAGGGCAGAAGACTGTGATGCCACACTGCCGCTGGGAACGAGTGGTGGAGTTGGCCTATCAGGGACACCAAGAAACAGCTAAAACCAAGCCTGCCTATGCAATAAAGTGTGGTTCCCTGAAATGGATGATCTGGTAGATGAGTGCGTGTGAAGGTGTCATCCATGCACTATAACCACTGCGGACCAACCTCCGGCCTCCGTCCTCACTGAAGGGCTCAGCACCCAGCCATGGATTTGTCTGAGTATGGACTTTGGGTGTTTTGCCAGATGGCTGTCTGACTGCCGTACTGATTAATTCCTGCACTCAATTTCCAGTAGTTGAACTAGTGACGGTGACGGAGTATGAACATGTCATGCCTGTGTTGGAAAAGACATTTGCTCTCCTATGCCATCCATGGTCAAGAGTTCCAAGACTATTTGGCTTTCCTTGCCATCTGACTTAGAAGGATCAATCCTCAGTTGCCCCAAGTCAACGGGGATGTCAAAAGGTTCATGAGAACCCTGAACTGAATGCTGAGGACACAGGTAGACCAAGGGAACGACCTGGAGGGGTGTCTCCATCGATTTCTGAGAGCCTATTGACAGACGCTCCATAACACCACAAGTTGTGCTCTGGCAGTGCTAATGTTCAAGTAGCCCCCACAAGACTGCATTCCGGCCAATGCCAGTTGGCAACCAGTTGAGTTGGATGTGGGAGCACCAGCAAAGGGTCACCAACACCAAGGCAAGTGAGGCATGGCGAGTCAAAGTCTTGGATCTTCAAGTCATAGATCGGGTGGTTTTGAAGGATAGGCATCCGGGTAGAAGTTCCGAACTCCATATGAACCTGAGGTGTGGGAGATCGAGAAGATGGTTGGGACTATGGTCACAGTTTGTAGGGGCGTAAGAATCATGACAGGGAACATCGCGTGGTTCAAAGTGCTGTCCTTGCTGGTGATGGCGAGGAAGATGATGCTACAGGCGAGTGGGAAGAAGAAGGAGAAGGAGCCCACACTAGCTGACCGTAACAGCACCGTCCCCAAGGGTGAAGTAAAGGGACTCACATCCGCCCCAATGGACAACACCAGCTGATGTTTCAGGTGGCATGCGAAAAGGAACCCTCCGCAGAAGCCAGGAGTACAGATTGCGCCCCAATCCGCCCTCCAGCCAGCGGTGACAAGACTATAGCCCTCATTATGAACACTTTCAGGCCGGCGGTCATTCTACTGACCACCAGCCCCCCTGGGATCCCGCAGGCCGCATAATAAACATTGTTTCCACCCGCCGGCCCAGCAGAATGCTTGGCTGGGACATTGCCGGTGGCTCCACATGGAGCCGCCGTCAATGCCTCTGTGCAGCAGGTGCAGCTGCACCCGTCACGCAGATCACTGCCCGTAAATCGGGCAGTGACCTGTGCGATGGGCCCCCCTGGGGGCCCCTGCACTGCCGATGCCAAGTGCATGGGCAGGGGGCCCCAGAGCACCCCTTCCGCCAGCCTTTCCCTGGCAGAAGGCTGGGGGCAGGAGGGATCATTATCCGAAGGGCAGCAGCTGTGCCCTCCTGTCAAATAATTATGCCTTCCACCATCAGGCTGCCTGTCAGAGGCAGCCTGGTGGTGGGTGAGGGCTGCTATTTGGCGGTTCAGCCCGCCATGCCGGTGGCGGGCTTTTCAGCCATCACAGGCATGGAGGGCTGAGCCACCAGGGTTCGTAATGACCCCCTATTTTGCCACCTGTGAGCAATGGTCCTGGCTATGATATATATTTTTGTTTTGTTCTCTCTACTTTCTCTCTCTCTCTCACATTCTTGTTTTCTTTATTTTGTTTATCTAAAACAGAGAAGAGATGTAGAAAGCCGCCGGGACACTCCTATACTTTGTTCCTTGTTGGCGCGCAACGGGCGGAGCTTCACCCAAGCCTATAAATAAATGGGAGAGAAGTCGCTCGCGGCTTTTTGACTCCATGCAACATAACTCACTGTGTTTGTGTCATCTTTCAGGGGTACGAGGCCTAATTACTGCCGCGCCTTGTCTCGAACAGGATCGTAACAAGCGAGGCTCCTGGCCCTCTCTACACTAATGTGAACTTTTGAACGTTGCCCCGTAGTTTCAGAAGAAAGCACATAAAAACATGAGTGACATAAAAAGCTAACTAGAATTGGTGTTTTAATCAGCGTGGGTTAATTGTGGCTAAACTGCGACCTCTAGTGTTCATAGTCTATTCCGTAGTGAGAAACTGACATAATGTGAGCAAACTGTAATAATTCTTTGCTGACAACATTGTTAGACGAGGTGGACGCTGTATAAGTTCTTGGTTGGGATCCTTTGCCTGCGTCCTTTTATGAAGGTCATGTTTCTCGTCTTTCTCCATCTATTTTCCAGATGGATGTTTGAGGTCGTGTGAACGCGTTTGTATTCCAGATAGGTACCGATCGCCTGCAACACAATTTGGGGAGATATGTCTTATCATATTTCATATATCTCAACTAAGACGTTCTTGGAGCATCTAGTTCGTATTTACTATCTAAAAACATATATGGCCAAATGTACCAAAAGGCCCATAGGTCCTAATGGGTTTCCCTTTCCTAATTTGCTATTACCTATTAGGAAATCACAAATTAGAAAATGCAAAACCAAGGGTGCCTGCGGCCCTGAGGCCCTCTTTGATGCACGCCTAAAATAAACTGTGGACATGTTCAGCGAAAACATGCCCTAGGGGCATGTGTGCACTACTTGGCACTTTAAAAAATTCATTTTTTAATTATTTTTCTTAAATTGCACATTGTTTGATGGTAATATCATTTCCTAAATGCCCATTTCGCATTTAGGAAATGCTTGGTACATGTGCTTAGGGAATCGCAAATAGGAAATCGCTATTTGCAATTTCCTTTGTGATTCCCTATTTGGGGTCACAATTTTAGGAAATCGCAAAAAATTGTGATTTCTTAAAATTGGACTGCCAATGCCTTTTATACATTTGGAAAGGCTATTTTGCATTCTCAAACGGTCAAATTTAGCGACTTGCACTGTTTGCAAATGCAACACTGTTTGATACATATGCCCCATAGTCTCTTGCAGGCAACATTCAAAATATTTATCCAGTCTAATGGACACGAATACAAAGTTCCTGCTGGACCCGCTTTTTTAAATGTCAGGAAGCGCTTGCTAGTTTTATGAAAGTTGACAGTTAAGTAATTCAGTAGTAAGATGACTATATTGTAGCACGGACCTGTGCAGTGGGGCTACGCTTATTTGATGTGCTCAACAAAACGGATCACACAATATTTGGGTGTAATGCAAGACTGCAGAAGGTGCAACACGTGCCTTAATTTAGTACTACTGTGGATTCACCGGCACCCGTGCCAATGTGCCGCTTCATTGTATACAGGGTCCATAGAAATCTGGAATAGTAGTTGTCTTCTTAACACACAAAGGCCCTCATTCTGACCCTGGCGGTCGGTGATAAAGCGGCGGCCAAGCCGCCAACAGGCCGGCGGTCTAAAATATGCAATTCTGACCCTGGCGGGAACCGCCAACACAGCCCGCCAACTTAACACTCCGACCGCCACAGCGGTACAAACAAACAGCGCGGCGGTTCCCGCCAACAGCCCGGCGGCAGACAAAGTACCGCCCACCCTATTACGACCCACCAATCTGCCACCTTTTCCGGGGCGGGAGCACCGCCGATAAGAACACGGCGGAAACAGACTACGAACGGGAAAACGCTCACCTCTACGCACTCCACGCGAGATTCCGGCAGTATGGAGCCAGAGTTGCAGGTCATCCCCGCACTCCTATTCCTCCTCATATACCAGGAGCACGCCCGGCGGCGCGGAAGACATCGGTGAGTACGGCACCTACGACACAGGGGAGGGAAAAGATTACCGGCACACACCCACCCACCCACACCCACTACAACACACACATCAATGCATTCCCACAGATCACTGTCACAACCCACAAACCACCCCCCTCCGAAATAATGCAAAGACCAAAAGAAGAGATCATAAACGGGCAGATATATTGAAATATGTACACCATTAATCCCAATAAATAAATAAACTATGTACAAAATATATACAGCTACTAAATGTAGTCCAACCACTGTCCGTGGATCACAGGGGTCCTGTGCAAAGGGGCAAGGCCCAGTCCCACGACAAGAACTCCACGGAGAGAACACTGCAGGGGCATCAGAAAGAAAATAGGACAGGCACCTCAGGGGGAAGGGAAGGGGGGGCACCTCAGCCACTTGAGTACACGACGCCAGATCCACGAGGGGACTCCATGACCACTGGCCCATCCTGGGGAGAGCAAAGCCACAGTCCAAACAGTCCATACAGTGGGTGGCCTGCCCACTGGGCCATCCTGGGGAGAGCAAAGCCACAGTCCATACAGTGGGTGGCCTGCCCACTGGGCCATCCTGGGGAGAGCAAAGCCACAGTCCATACAGTCCATACAGGGGAGAGCAAAGCCACAGTCCATACAGTCCATACAGTGGGTGGCCTGCCCACTGGGCCATCCTGGGGAGAGCAAAGCCACAGTCCATACAGTCCATACAGTGGGTGGCCTGCCCACTGGGCCATCCTGGGGAGAGCAAAGCCACAGTCCATACAGTGGGTGGCCTGCCCACTGGGCCATCCTGGGGAGAGCAAAGCCACAGTCCATACAGTCCATACAGTGGGTGGCCTGCCCACTGGGCCATCCTGGGGAGAGCAAAGCCACAGTCCATACAGTCCATACAGTGGGTGGCCTGCCCACTGGGCCATCCTGGGGAGAGCAAAGCCACAGTCCATACAGCCCATAACAGACCCCACTGCCACTGGAGGAGGCAAGTTGGCCAGAGGACATCCTGCAGCCCTGCCCGAGATAGATCCTGCCCTGCCACGTCTGCCAAAGGGCCAGCGGTTCTTGCCCTGAAGGGCCCAGTTCAGCGGTTCTTGAGACGGCGGGGCCCAGTTCAGCGGTTCTTGAGACGGCGGGGCCCAGTTCAGCGGTTCTTGAGACGGCGGGGCCCAGTTCAGCGGTTCTTGAGACGGCGGGGCCCAGTTCAGCGGTTCTTGAGACGGCGGGGCCCAGTTCAGCGGTTCTTGAGACGGCGGGGCCCAGTTCAGCGGTTCTTGAGATGGCGGGGCCCAGTTCAGCGGTTCTTGAGACGGCGGGGCCCAGTTCAGCGCTTCTTGCCTTGAAGGGCCCAGTTCAGCGGTTCTTGAGACGGCGGGGCCCAGTTCAGCGGTTCTTGAGACGGCGGGGCCCAGTTCAGCGCTTCTTGCCTTGAAGGGCCCAGTTCAGCGGTTCTTGAGACGGCGGGGCCCAGTTCAGCGGTTCTTGAGACGGCGGGGCCCAGTTCAGCGGTTCTTGAGACGGCGGGGCCCAGTTCAGCGGTTCTTGAGACGCCGGGGCCCAGTTCAGCGGTTCTTGAGACGGCGGGGCCCAGTTCAGCGGTTCTTGAGACGGCGGGGCCCAGTTCAGCGCTTCTTGCCTTGAAGGGCCCAGTTCAGCGGTTCTTGAGACGGCGGGGCCCAGTTCAGCGGTTCTTGAGACGGCGGACGGTCTATGGCCAACTGCTAATTGCCTGGTGGTGCCCTCCTGGGCAGCGGGGATGGTGCTCCTTCACTGCCCACCTGGGCTGTGGGTGGTGGGGCCCTCCTGGCCAGCTGGGCTGGGTCCTCCCTGGGCAGCGGCTATGGGGGTGGTGGGCTCTCCCGGGGCAGCTGTGCCGGTTCCTCCCGGGGCAGCGGCTATGGGGGTTGTGGGCTCCTCCTGGGCAGCAGGCCTGCTGCCTGACCTCTCCAACTTGCTGCCCTTGCCCTCCTTAGTCGTCGGCCTGTGGCCCTTTCCTCCCTTTGGAGCTGTGGCTGGTGACTGTCTCTGGGTGGTGTCCGGGGGGGATGTAGAAGGCGGGCTCCTGCGGCGCCCCTTCCGCCTTCTGCTCCTCTTCCCAGGGGGTGGGCTGGCTGTCCCCTTGCTGCTGGGCGAAGATCCAGACATGCGGGCTGGCGGGCTCCAATACCCCTGCACCCTTGTCAAGGGGGCTGCAGGGCTGGTGGTGGCTGAGGTGCTCTTCTTACCCCGACGAGAAGGAGGGGGGGGCTCAGGGTCAGGAAAGAAGTTAGTAGTGGCGAGGAAGAGCTTCTTGGGACAATGGAGAGTGGTAGGTACAGTGGGAATGGGAGTGGAGGGAGAGGATGTGGTTGTAGGTGAGTCACGTTTGCTGTCTTTGGGTGCAGGTGCAGGAGGGATAGGCTGTCGTGAGGTGGATGGCTGTTGGGTGGGTGGGTGGCTGCGTTTGTGTGGTGTGGAAGAGGGGGTGACAGACACAGTGGGAGAGGACACAGGGGACGTGTAAATGGCAGTGGGGGTGGTGACTGCACGTGTGCGGACTGGAGTGGAGGGTGTGCTGGTGATGGAAACACTGGCTGATGGTGAGGTGAATGGAGGTGTGAGTGTAGACGTCACAGGGAGGGAGGAGGGAGACGAGGAGGTGGGGGTCACAGAGGTGGTAGTGACTGTTGGCATGTCTGCATCGGAATGTTGCGTGTGTGAATGTCTGCGTGATCTGTGGTGCTTATGTTTGGATGAGCTTCTCTTGGGTGTTGAGGTGTGTGCAGGCTGGTCTGATGGTGTGGGTGGGACAGGCAGAGGAACAGGAGACTGGGAGGAGGGAGTTAGTAGAGGCAGGCAGGAGACAGGGACAATGGCTGCCGTCAGTGCTGAGGCCAGAGCCTGGAACGATCGCTGATGGGCAGCCTGACCCGAATGAATGCCCTCCAGGTACGCATTGCTGCGATGAACCTCCCTCTCCACCCCCTGGATGGCATTCAAAAGGGTAGTCTGCCCAACAATGAGCGTTCGGAGGAGGTCAATGACCTCCTCACTGAGGGCAGCGGGGGTAACAGGGGCAGGGCCTGAGGTGCCTGGGGCGAAGGAGATGCCCGGCTTCCTGGCAGAGCGGGCACGGGGCGAACGCGGAGGGGCTGCTGGGAGGGCGGAGATGGTGCGCTGGGTGGCGGCTGTACCTGTAATGGCGGGGGGCACGGATGGTGCCACCCCCGCAAGGGAGCCCCCTTCCGAGGACGTGTCCGTGTCGCTGCAGGCTCCAGTCGTCCCCGTCGTGGAGCTCCCCTCGCCCTCCGTCTCACTGGTCCAGTCTGACTCTGTGGCATGGCCCTCCTGGGCCATGTGAGATGCAGCTCCCTCCTGCCCCGATGCCACTTCTCCTCCGCCTGATGATGCTGATGCACACAAGCACAGAAAGACAAACAAAAAGGGGGGGGGAGAGAGAAATAAAGGGATATTGAGTACATGGATCTCCGGTACAGTTAGCGGACATGACAGACACAGATGCCCCCTGCACTAAGTTGCGCACTTGGGGTACGCTACGCATTCCGTGGAACATGGCCTACACGCCTAGAGTTGACAACTGCACCCATGGATGACACGGCCCAGGGATGGCTGTACTGACAAACTACTGAGGGTGGTGGCTGGGGACACAGGGGCTTACGGGGGTGCCCAGCCTACAGATATCGCCCTGGCCTAGGGGGACCCCCAGCCCTCCTCCCCCACCCAGACACCTCCACTGCGCGACAACAGAGTAGATAATGCTTGTACTCACCCCCTTGTGTCTGCTGTGCTGCCCTCACGCGCCCATCCAATTCAGGGTAGGCCACCGCCAGGATCCGGAACATCAGGGGGCTCAGTTGACGGCAGGCACCCCGCCTACGTTGGGAGGCCATCCCCAGCAGAGACTCGGCGGTCTTCTTGGTCCCGCGGCGGATGTCCTCCCACCTCTTGCGGCAGTGGGTGCCCCGTCGATGGTGGACCCCCAGGGCCCGGACTTCCTTGGCGATGGCACGCCAAATCCCGATCTTCTCATGGGCGCGGACCTATGTGACACGTACAGGGAGGGAGAAATACCACGTTCAAGTTTCTCAGCATTTTCCTTTCCAGTGGCCCAACGCCCCCCATCCCCGCCAGGCCCCCCGCCATGCCCAACATGCCCCCCATCCCCGCCAGGCCCCCCGCCATGCCCAACATGCCCCCCATCCCCGCCATGCCCCCGCCATGCCCAACATGCCCCCCATCCCCGCCAGGCCCCCCGCCATGGCCAACATGCCCCCCATCCCCGCCAGGCCCCCCGCCATGCCCCCCGCCATGCCCAACATGCCCCCCATCCCCGCCAGGCCCCCCGCCATGCCCAACATGCCCCCCATCCCCGCCATGCCCCCCGCCATGCCCAACATGCCCCCCATCCCCGCCAGGCCCCCCGCCATGCCCAACATGCCCCCCATCCCCGCCATGCCCCCCGCCATGCCCCCGCCATGCCCAACATGCCCCCCATCCCCGCCAGGCCCCCCGCCATGCCCAACATGCCCCCCATCCCCGCCAGGCCCCCCGCCAGGCCCCCCGCCAGCCCCAACATGCCCCCCATCCCCGCCAGGCCCCCAAGCCAGCCAGTGGCCCCAAATCCATATTGAATTAAACTCACTTGTTGGTCTGGAGGACCGTAGAGTAGCGCATACTGGGGGAGGACCCCATCCACAAGTTTCTCCAACTCCTCTCCAGTGAAGGCAGGGGCCCTTTCCCCAGTCGCAGCAGCTATTGTCCCTTCCAGACCGAGGTCACAGCAACACTTGCAGTATAGGTCCTCTCCTGTGAAAGTTCAAGTCGCAAGTGGATAAGTAGATAGAAAATGGCGGTCACGTCCGCGGCGGTGCGTACCGCGGCGGTGCGTCCCGCCACCGCCGGCGCCCTTCGCCATTGGCTCCTGAAACCCATAGGCTTCAATGTTAACCAATGCGGCTTCGCGCCGCGGTCTTCGCCCGCCGCCCGCCGCGGTGTGCCACGCCAGCGCATTGACCTCACATCCCATTGTCACACTTCACAGGTCAGGCAGCCGCCATTTCCAGGGCCCACATGGCTCAATTTCAACTGCGTCACACAGGCCTAGGCCTTGCATAGCCACTCAGACACGCCATTCACTGCATAGAGAATCGTATACTGTGCTAGCTGTGAGTACGTACCTGTGGGTTGCTTGACTGTGTGCTCCATGTTGTCCTTCCTAGGCACCGTCCGCTGGGTTGGGCGAGGAGACGGATGACTCCTCCCGTGTACCGACCGCTGGTGGACCTGTCGACAATGGAAGAACGCCACATTATCCTGACCTACCGTCTTAACCGTGCCACTATCCATGAACTGTGTGCCCAGCTGGAGCCCGACCTGATGTCCCCCATCCGCCAACCCACAGGGATTCCCCCTCTGGTGCAGGTCATGTCAGTACTACATTTCTTGGCAAGTGGGTCATTTCAGACAACCGTGGGAATTGCTTCCGGGATGTCTCAGCCCATGTTTTCGAAGGTGTTATCCAGAGTGTTGTCTGCCCTGATGAAATCCGTGAGGAACTACATCATTTTCCCTGAGGTGGGCGAATTGGCTACAGTGAAGGGTGATTTCTACGCCCTTGGACATATTCCCAACGTAATTGGTGCCATTGATGGGACCCATGTGGCTTTGGTTCCCCCAAGAGACAGGGAGCAGGTGTACAGGAACAGAAAAAATTACCATTCAATGAACATCCAGGTGGTGTGTTTGGCTGACCAGTACATCTCGCATGTAAATGCCAAATTCCCAGGGTCAGTGCATGACGCCTACATCCTCAGGAATAGCAGCATCCCTTACGTGATGGAACAGCTACAGAGACACCGTGTATGGCTAGTGGGGGACTCTGGGTACCCCAACCTGTCGTGGCTACTGACCCCAGTAAGGAATCCCCGGACCAGGGCAGAGGAACGGTACAATGAGGCCCATGGGCGTACTAGGAGGGTGATCGAACGCACCTTTGGCCTCCTAAAGGCCAGGTTTAGGTGCCTGCATATGACCGGTGGATCCCTAATGTACTCACCTAAGAAGGTGTGTCACATCATCGTGGCCTGCTGCATGCTTCACAACCTGGCTTTGCGCCGCCAGGTGCCTTTCCTGCAGGAGGATGGTCGAGACGGTGGTGTTGTGGCAGCGGTGGAACCTGAGGAGAGTGACGAGGAGGAAGACGACGGGGCTGAAACAGACAACAGGGACAGAATCATTGAACAGTACTTCCAATAGGACACAGGTAACATTTCAAAGATAATTTAGTAAATGTTAACTACTTTGCAGCATCTCTGCTGCCTGTCTATTTGCCCCAGTGTATGATGACTGAGTTTTGGCTTTTCCCTCCCTATTTCAGATCTGGGGTCCCCACTGCGAGTCCTGTGCTTCGTTTCCCCATGGACTACAGCTTTGTGGCAGCTGTTTGTTGACTTCACCATGTACAAGGACATATTTGCACTGTCATGTCAATTACAATCTATTGAAATCACAGCCAGACTCCTGATATTTTGGTGCAAAATAGGTGTTTATTGAAGTGCTCAAAATGGGATGGGTGGTTTCAAGTGGGTGGGGGCTATGGTGAAGGAATGTCCATGGCAGAGTCCAGAGTAACAGTCACACAGGTGCATTGTCCAGAGGCCTGTGGAGAGATGGAGCATGGGCAGTTCAAGGATGGACAGGGTGACAATGTGGGACAGTGGGATGACATCAGGTGGTATCCTTTGCTGGCGGGGGTCTTGACATCCTACTCTGTCTTCTTGCGAGATCTCAGGGCCCTCTTGCGGGGTGGTTCTTCTCCTGCAGGAGGTGGGGGTCTGGTGGGCTGCTGCTGTGCGGGGGCCTCCTGTCCACTAGCGCCGGCGGAGGTGGATGGCTGTTCTTGGTCCAGGCTAGTGGCAGGGGCCCTTGGGTGTTGTTCAGTGTCCGCCCTGCTGTTTACGAGGTCCTGCAGCAGCCCTACCATGGTAACCAGGGTGGTGTTGATGGCTCTGATGTCCTCCCTGTACCCCCGATAGTGTTCCTCCTGCAGCACCTGGATCTCCTGGAACCGGGCCAGTACCGTCGCCATCGTCTCCTGGGAGCGGTTGTATGCTCCCATGATGGTGGTGAGGACCTCGTGGAGAGTGGGTTCCCTGGGCCTCTCCTCCCCCCCCTGTCGCACAGCTGCCCGCCGAGTTGCCCTGTTTCCCTGGGCCTCTGCCCCCTGGCCGGTGTGCCCACTACCACTGCCCCCAGGTCCCTGTTGTTGTTGGGGTGGTGGGTTATCCTGGGTGCCCTGTAGTGGTAGACACACCGCAGATTGACGCGCCCTGGAGACAGAGGCATGGGCCCGCTGGGTGGGAGCTGTGCTGGTGTTCCCAGAGGGGTTAGGGTCTGTAGTGGCCTGTGCCTGTGTGAGGGGAACCGACTGTCCAGAGGTCCCCGATGGTCCGGGCTGGTCATCGGTGTCCAGATCGACAGAGCTGCTGTCATCGCTGACGGCCTCTTGGGTGGGGGGTGTGGATAATTCTGGCCCCTCCGCCGCGGTGTGTTGACGGTCGGGTCCTGCAGGGGTATAGAGGTATGGTTATAGTTTCAATGTGTGGCATATGGGTGTATCTGTGGGTTCTCGTGTCCCCAAGTGCTGGCATTCGTGTGTGGGGGCTTTGGTGAGGGTGGCTTGTGGGGGGGATGTGTATATGCATTGGGCATGCTTTGGTGATGGGTGTCCATGCTTAGTGGACGCATGCAGGCCTAGGTTTTGGGATGTGTGGGTTGTGATGGTGAGACATTGGCGGGGAATAGGTGTGCTGGGGGTGGGGGTGAGGATGGTGGTGGGGGTGAGGATGGTGGTGGGGGTGAGGGTGGGGGTGAGGGTGGGGTTCGAGGATGGGGGTGAGGGTTGGGGTCTGATTTGGCATGCAGGTGGGGGGGAAGCAGTATTGAAGCTTCAACTTACCAGTATCCATTCCTCCGCCGACTCCTGCGAGGCCGTCAGGATGCAGGATGTTCAAGACTTCCTCCTCCCATGATGTGAATTGTGGGGGTTGAGGTGGGGGTCCTCCGCCAGTCTTCTGCACGGCGATGTTGTGCCTGGATACCATGGAACGCACCTTCCCCCGTAGGTCGTTCCATCGCTTCCTGATGTCTTCCCGATTTCTGGGGTGCTGTCCCACTGCGTTCACCCTGTCGACAATCCTCTGCCATAGCTCCGTCCTCCGGGCAATGCTGGTGTATTGTATCTGTGTGCCGAACAGCTGGGGCTCTACCCGAACGATTTCCTCCACCATGACCCTGAGTTCTTCGTCTGTGAAGCGGGGTTGTCTTTGGGGTGCCATGGGGTGGTGTGTATGATGTGTGGGGTGGAGTATGTGTATTTAAGTGAGTTGAGTGTGGTGGTGTGTGTTGTTTTGTGTGTGGATAGTGTGTGGGTGATGGTGTTGAGTGGCTGTGGCTGTTATGTTTTGGATGCTGGTGTCTCGCTCTTGTCTTCTTTACGAATTTTTAAGCGTAGGGGTTTGTGGGTGATGTGGGTGTGTGTTTTATATTGTATTGTGTGTGTGGGAGTGGTGTGTGTATGTGTATCAGGTGTGTGGGATTCAAATCGTCCAATGTGGCTGAGTTTTGTTTGTTTGTGTGTATTCTGACCGCGCCGGTGTGTCCCGCCAATGGAATACCGCGTTTGAATGACCGCCGCGTGGATTCGTGGGTCGTAATGGCATGGGCGTATTTCTGTTGGCGTGGCGGTGGAGGTTTGGTCACCTCCACCTTTCCGCCGACCGCTGGTCTGGCGGTCTGTTGTGGCGGTCGGATTTTCGGAGGTTTGCCTTCTGCGGGTCAGAATGACCGTGGCGGGTTTCCGCGACCGCGGCGGGATTATGGAGGATTTCTGACCGGCGGTAGGCGCCTTTTACCGCCGAGGTCAGAATGACCACCAAAGTCTCTGAGTCTTTGGCTGGGGGTTGGTTGGGTCACAAGGGATACCTCTCACTCCGGCCTACCGGGTCATCCGGACTCCTTGCACTTGTGGACGGCTCAGGGACTTGACTCAGAACTTGTCCATTCACCTGCCTCTCATCCTCCACCATTTCACCACCCTCCGCTTCGTCCGCTTCCTCAGCGTCATTGTGGGTGCCGTCATCGGACCCTTTCACTCCCCTGAACCATGACACATTTCGAGTGACATGCTGTTCTCCCTTCTGGGTCGTCACCATGGTCCCTCGCACCACCATCACTTTCCACAGTCCAGGTTCGTATGGAGTTCGGAATTTCCATCCGGGGTACCTGTCCTTGACCACTACGGTGTCCCCCACTCGAAGATCAGGGCACCTTGTCCTCCTCCTGCCGCTGGCTTTCTGATTGGTCCTCCATTTTTCCTGAGCATTTTCCTGATCAAACCCGTTGGGCTTCCACTGGGAGTCAGTGGGAATACAGGTTCAAGGCAGCTGCTTAAACATTAATCTGCAGGGGCCCAACCCATGGTGCTATGGGGGGTCTGCCGATAAGCTCTTAGAAATTGTTGCATGCACCCCTCCGCATCTTCACCTTGCTCCACCCCAATCCCCAGGGCTGTAGTCAGGGTTCTCATGAACCTTTCCACATCACCATCAGCTGCCGCCAGTGCTGAGTGATATGGCCATGGCATACAGCTAGTCGATCAGATAGTCTTTGAAGTCTTGCCCCATTAGGCCGTTGTCTGTCCTTAGCTCCTCAGGAAGGCTGAACAGTGCAAATGTCTTTTCCAGCATTGGCTTCCCATTCTCAAACGTTGTCAACGCAACCTGCTGTACTATTGGGAACCGCGAGTGAGAGTGCAGTAGAACCAGCGTCAGCTGTCCATCAGGGAAGCTGCCAAAGTCCATGGTGACTCTGGACCAAGGTCGGGTGCTGGGCTCTTCTGTGATCACCGGAGTGGTGGGCTGTTCAATGGCGGTGATTGTGCAGGTGTGACACCTCCTCACTCGGTCATCAATGAGGCAGTCCATGCCAGGGAACCACACCTTACTTTGGAGACGAGCCTTCGTCTTGGCAGATCCTTGGTGGCCCTCATGGGCCAGCTCGATCACTCTGCCCTACAGACAGCAGGGAATCACGAGCTTCTGGCCCAATAGCAGCAAACCATCACTCCCTACAGACAGTTCATCCCGTACCTTCCACACCTCCTGCATGGCTGCACGTTCGTCCACATCCAGGGACCTAATGCCATCTAGGAACCGCTTCCACTGTTGTCAAGTCAGGGCTTTCTTTGAGTGGCTTATGACAGAGTCTTTATGGGAGGCTTTCCCTATCTCCTGCAATGTAAGGGCCACTGGACAGGCTGCTGATACCACCATCCTCACAAAACTTTCCATCCCTCCTTGTACTTCTCCCAACAGGGGCATGGTAGGGTATTGTGATAGGTAGTCAGCAGGGTATTCACCCCCGGGCAGTAGATAACCTTGAATTAATATGGATGGAGGAGGAATGCTCAGTGTTCAATCCACGGGGAACCAGTCGTGTTGACCCCGCAAATGTCGAGACCAGGGGCTTGTGGTTGGTGACACCTGAAATTCCTGTCCTTATACATAGAGGTGAAAATGCTGACATGCCCAGCGAATGGCCAATGCCTCCCTCTTGACCTGCGCATTTAGAGCCTCAACGGCTGACACGGCCTGACCTGCATAGGCTACTGGCACCCATTCCTGACCCCGCTGTTCCTGGAGCAACACGGCACCTAGCCCAACCGGACTGGCATCCACCACCACCTCCGTCCTTTTCCTGGGGTGGAAATAGGCCATTGTAGCCATGTCCAGTAGCACCTCTTTTATAGCCCGAAAGGCTTCATCCACCTCTCGGCTCCAGTCCCACTTTGCATTAGCCCTAGTAAGTTGTCTCAGACGTTCCGCCAATGTGGCCAGCTGAGGAATTAACCTACTGCAGTATGTGGCCATGCCAAGAAAACTGCGTACCTCCGTGGCATGAAGTGGCACTGGTGCATGGAGGATGGCATCTGCTTTCTTGGGTCTACCTGCAATCCTTTGCGGGAAAATATATAACCAAAGAAGTCAATGGAGTGTCTATAGAATGCACACTTTTTCTTGTGGAGGGTGAGGCCTGCATCTGAGAGTCATTGGAGCGTAGCACATAATCAAAGATGGTGGTCCTCCAGGGTCTTGGAGAAGATGGGAATATCATCACTGAGTTTAAGCACTCCGTTGAGGCAGACAATGTCTCCTTAATGGCATTTTAAAAAACCTCAGCTGCTGAGGATACACCAAAAGTCAGTCTTTTAAACCCCCTCAGTCCCACATGTGTAGAGAATGTGGTAATATTCCTGCCCTCCGGATCTAGCTCCAGCTGATGATAACCGGAGTTAAGATCTAATTTGGAAAACCACTGGGCTCTGTTCAGATCCACCTCAATGTCATCCATGGTGGGCGTGACATGCCTTTCCCTCTTTATGGCCCGATTGGGCAGTTTCATGTTGACACAGAGACGGATGGCGCCAGACACCCATGGTGTGGGCCCCGTGATTTTCTCTATCACCCCTTGGTTCTCCAGTTGCTGCAACGCCTTCTCCACCGCTAGCCGGAGGTGGAATGGAACTCTTCTGTGTCACAACACTGTGGGCGTCACCGCTGGGTCAATATGTAGCTTGAACTGTTTCCCCTTGAGTTTTCCTAGCCCTCAAAACAGTTGCGGGAAGTCGTTAAGCAGGGTTTCAGTGTGGGTCTCATGGACCTGTTGTGCAAAGAAACTCAAGGTCTTCAGCCGTGTAGCACCCCAGGAGGGTCCCATGGTTCCCTTCTGCAACATGGAACTTGGATTTTGTCAAGCGGTTCTGTCTGGTGAGAGTCACTTCAATGGCTCCCCTCAAGGGTAGGGGGGTCACGCCCATCGTATGTGTATATTTTCATGGTGTGGGGTGTCAACACTTGCTGCAGTGATAGCTTGTCTTACAAGATAGCATTCATTACATTGACTGATGCACCAGTGTCTATAAGCACTGCAGCGGTGGTGCCCTGGATGTCTACTATGCACATGGGGGGTTACGCCGCTTCTGTTGTTTCCCAGTGCAAACGAGATGATGAAGATGTCCTCCTCATCGTCCTCGTCATACCATGTGTTTCCTCCTTCCCCTGTGCCGCCATCCGCACTCCGTGTGCATCAGTTGTCTCTCTGCAGCTGTCTTTTCCGGTGTCACTGTCTGCTTGGGCCTTCCTCCCCAACACACCTTCGCAAAGTGTTTTGCTTTCCCACATTTGTTGCAGCTTTTCCCCTTCGCTGGGCAAACAGTTGGTGACCTGTATAAGAATCCAACAGGGTGTTTGATAGAGATGGCGCTCACAATATCCCATCCAATTTCTCAAATATATCAAAGTCTCCATGGTGCTCCTGGAAAGAAAGACACACCCCACTCCCCCAAAAGTTTTTTCAAGAAAAAACAAACATATATAATGCAAGGCACCCGTATCAGATAAATGTAGTCATTGTCCGTATCCTTGTGTTCAGCAGATCCACCTGATTTTATTGTGTATAATCTTCAAATCCAGCCATCCCAGCCAACACGTGTTTCGTCATGCGAATAATACTCGCTTTGACTTTGTCAAGGCTGTAAATCATCAAAGTTCGATTGTAATTCCAATCAGAGCTAAGATTCATACTAGATTTAACCAATCTCCATTACAAAGGTGGTCAAAATTTATAATAATTACTTAATATTTAAAGAAATCCATTAGTGTGCTTTCCTCAAAAATGTAAAATATAGGTTATAAGTGGAAGTAAAATAACAAACATAAAATGGTGGGTAGTGTGCAAGCAAATCACCACTATAGTGTCAACAGAAGTGAAACACTAGTTAACAATAACCAACTAAAATATTCCAATTGTGCTGTGCCCATAAGAGTGAAGTGCAAGATCCAATCACTTAATGTGCAATCATAATGATGTCTATTATAGTGCTGACTATGCCCTGCACGCTACTACTTGCCTTAACTCAAAATATTAAAAAGACAATCCTCCCAAATTTTGCCATATCGTCCTCATAATCTTCCTATAAAAATGGAAACAGATATCAGGAACAGGAAGATAATTGAAACGACTGCACTTTTTCTAATAAACGATACTCTTCACTGGTTCTGGAGTGGACATGGTTCCCAGAGTGCTTCATCCTGCTAAGGACAGAGGTAGTGGATGGATCTCTCCACTGGTTCTGGAGGGGGCATGGTGCCCAGAGTGCTTCATCCTGCCAGTGACGGAGTCAGTAGCGTCAGTGCCCTTGGCGATCATGGGCCTGCGGTGCTTGTGCTGGCGGTCCTCTCTGTCCCAGCGGGGCTTTTGCTGGCGGTCCTTCATGGCCCAGCGGGGCTTTTGCCTGCGGTCCTTCATGGCCCAGCGGGGCTGGTGCTGGTGGTGGCCTCCTGGGCAGCTGGGCATGTGCTGGCAGTGGCCTCCTGGGCAGCTGGGCTTGCGCTGGCGGTGGCCTCCTGGGCAGCTGGGCTTGTGCTGGTGGTGGCCTCCTGGGCAGCTGGGCTTGTGCTGGCGGTGGCCTCCTGGGCAGCTGGGATGATGTCGGTCTTCTCCGCCGTGCTGCTCCTCCCAGCCTTGCTGACTTTCTTGTGCCCCTTCCCCACCTTGGAAGGTGTCGCAGCTGACTCCACACTCCCACCTGTACCCCTGGGAGCGGCTTTGGTGGCTTGAGTATTCCCCCTCTCCCGCCGGGCACTGGACAACTTCTGATGCTTCACAGGTGGGGGACTGTCTGTGCTGTGGCTCCGTGCCACACTGGCTGCCCTGGTGGCCGGTGCACTCCAGATTCTCGTGACTACAGGCACCACTGGTCCCGGAGATGTTGTGGCTGAGGTGCTAGTTCAGGCCCTAGGAGACGGACGGGGTGGGGGAGGTGTGGGAAAGAGGTCAAGGTTGGACAGGTAAAGTTTTTTGGACACACTGGGACGGGTAGCGGGAGGGGGTTTGGGAGTGGAGGAAGAGGTTGTGGTTGTGGGAGGTGTCTGTTTGCTGACTTTGGGTGAAGGTGCATGCGCTTGAGGCTGTCATGAGGTGGATGGCTGTTGGGTGGGTTTGTGCCTGCGTTTGTGTATCTTGGGAGGGGGCGTCACAGACACACTGGGAGAGGACACAGGGGACGTGTGAATGGTAGTGGGGTGGTGACTGCACGTGAGCGGGGTGTGGTTGTGGGTGTGCTGGTGATGGTAGTAGTGGCTGTAGAGGTAGTGCATGCAGGTGTGAGTGTAGACGAGACAGGGACGGAGGAGGGAGACGAGGAGGTGGGGACACAGTGGAGCCAGTGGATGTTGGTGTGTCTGTGTGTGTGTGATACTTGCGTGAGTGCCTGTGGGATGTGTGGTACTTATGTTTGCCAGAGCTACCCTTGTGTGTTGAGGTGTGTGCATGCTGGTCTGTAGGTTTGCTTGGGATAGGCTGAGGTACAGGGTATTGAGTCTGGGTGGAGAAAGTTGGAGGGGGGAGGCTAGACACAGGGACAATGGCTGCCATCAGTGCTGAGGCCAGAGTCTGAAATGCACGCTGAAGGGCCGCCTGACCAGAATGAATGCCCTCCAGGAATGCATTGGTTTGTTGCAACTGCCTTTCTACACCCTGGATGGCATTCAAAATGGTAGACTGCCCAACAGTGAGGGACCTGAGGAGGTCAATGGCCTCCTCACTGAGGGCAGCAGGGGTGACTGGGGCAGGGCCTGAGGTGCCTGGGGCGAAGGTGATGCCCACCCTCCCGGGTGAACGGGCACGGGGCAAATGCTGAGGGGCTGCTGGGAGGGCGGTGCTGGAAGTGGGCTTGCGGCTGTACCTGTAGAGGGGGGGGGCACAGATGTTGCTGCCACCACAAGGGAGCTCCCATCAGAGGATGAGTCTGTGTCACTGGTCTCAGCTCCTGTCCCCTCTGTGGAGCTCCCCTCGCCCTCTGTCCCACTGGTGACGTCTGATTCCGTAGTGTGGCCCTCCATGGCCATGTGGGATGCAGCCCCCTCGTGCTCCGGTACCACTGCTCCTCCACCTGATGATGCTAATGCACACAAGAACAGGGAGACCACAAAAAGGGGGGGACGACAGAAGAAAGACATGTTGAGTGCATGCATTACCGCTACCGTTGGCGGACACGACAGACACAGAAGCCCCCTGCACTACGTCGCGCTCTTGGGCTCCAGTGTTCAATTCCTGGGAAATGGCCTACTAGGCTATGGACGACATCTGCACACATGGATGACACAGGGGCATGACTAGGTGTACTTGGCACTCTACAGATGTGGGGTGCCACATGGCCTGCCTTACGGAGGGACCTTGCCTACGGAACTCGCTCTGGCCTAGGGAAACCCACAGCCCACCTCCCCCACCCAGACCCCTCCACTGCGCGCAAAATCAGCAGAATGAGAGTGTACTCACCCCCTTGTGGCTGCTGTGATGCCCTCAAGCGCCCATCCAACTCTGGGTACGCCACCGCCAGGATCCTGAACATCAGGGGGGTCATGGTGCGACGGGCACCCCTCCCACATTGGGGGGCCATCCCCAGCTGAGCCTCCGCCGTCTTCTTGCTCCAGTGGCGAATGTCCTCCCATCTTTTCCGGCAGTGGGTGCTCTGTCTGTGGTAGACCCCCAGGGTCACGACGTCCTTGGCGATGGCACGCCAACTATGTTTTTTCTGGTGGGCGCTGACCTACATGATTTGTACAGGGGGAAGAGAAAGTTATTACCAATTGCACCGTCAAAGTGATTGGATCCCATCCCTACCCTTGCCATGTGGCACATGCACTCCCCGTCGTTTCATGCACGCCACACTCTCCCCCCTTCCTTCTTACATCCACCCCTCTCCACACAGGCATAGCCCATACAGCATGCTCCCAGTGCACTTACCTGTTTGCCTGGAGGACTGTAGAGTAGCGTGTAATGGGGAGGACCCCGTCCACGAGTTTCTCCAACTCCTCCGATGTGAAGGCAGGGGCCCTTTCCCCAGACACTCGAGCCATTGTCTCTTCCAGACCGAGGTCACAGGAGCACTTGCAGTGTAGGTCCTCTCCTGTCGAAGATCAGGTATTGAGTGATTGAACAGATAGAAAATGGCGGTCACGTCCACGGCGGTGCGTACCGTCACTGCCGGC
The DNA here is from genome assembly GCF_031143425.1 of Pleurodeles waltl. Lineage (NCBI taxonomy): Eukaryota > Metazoa > Chordata > Amphibia > Caudata > Salamandridae > Pleurodeles > Pleurodeles waltl. The sequence goes on from NC_090440.1 coordinate 1,553,243,831, forward strand.
GTACATCGTCATTAGCTCCTTGGACCCATAGGGTCCAATGTTAACCAATGGTTCTACCGCCTACCGCGACGGTGCACAACGCCAGCGCAGTTACCTCACATCCCATTGTCCCACTTTACAGGTTAGGCAGCTGCCATTTCAGGGGCCCACATGCCTACAGTTTCAACTGCGTCACACATACCTAAGAATAGACTCAACACACATACAGGCCACTTTTTAGATTATGAATGGTGTTCTGTGTAAGCTGTGGATACGTACCTCTGAGTTGTTTGACTCTGTGCTCGCTGTTGTCCTTCATAGGCACCGTCCGCTGAGACATGTGAGGAGATGGCGGCATCCTCCGGTGTACCGACCGTTGGTGGACCTGTCGACAATGGAGGAAAGACATGTGATTATCACATACAGGCTTGACCGTGCCACAATCCAGGAACTGTGTACTCAGTTGGAGCCAAACCTGATGTCAGCTATCCGCCATCCCACAGGAATCCCCCCTCAAGTGCAGGTGCTGTCAGTACTCCATTTCCTGACAAGTGGGTCATTTCAAACAACAGTGGCCATAGCATCAGGGATGTCCCAGCCTATGTTTTCCAACGTGTTGTCCAGAGTGTTGTCTGCCCTGCTGAAACACATGCAGAGCTACATTGTTTTCCCTCAGGTGGAGAATTTGCCTACAGTGAAAGGTGATTTCTATGCCCTGGGACATATCCCCAACATCATTGGTGCCATTGATGGGACCCGTGTGGCTTTGGTCCCCCCCCCCCACAGGAGTGAACAGGTGTACAGAAACCGGAAGAGTTATCATTCCATGAATGTACAGATGGTATGTTTGGCAGACCAGTACATCTCCCATGTGAATGCCATGTTCCCTGGCTCAGTGCATGACGCCTACATCCTGCGGAATAGCGGCATCCCTTATGTGATGGGTCAACTCCAGAGGCCCCGTGTGTGGCTATTAGGTGAGCACCTGGAAGCTAGTCTGTGGGAATGGTTGTCTGGGTCTGGGGATATCCCTCCAGGTTAGTGTGTGTCTAACAGTTGTCTCTCGCCATTTGCAGGTGACTCTGGTTACCCCAACCTGTCATTGCTACTGACCCAAGTGAGGAATCCCAGGACAAGGGCAGAGGAACGCTACAATGAGGCCCATGGGCGAACTCGGCGGATAATAGAGCGGACCTTCGGCCTCCTGAAGGCCAGGTTCAGGTGACTCCATATGACAGGTGGATCCCTATTCTACTCACCAAAGAAGATGTGCCAGATCATCGTGGCCTGCTGTATGCTTCACAACTTGGCTTTGCGACGACAGGTGCCTTTTCTGCAGGAGGATGGTCCAGATGGCAGTGTTGTTGCAGCTGTGGAGCCTGTGGACAGTGAAGACGAGGAAGCAGAGGAAGAAGATATTCACAACAGGGACTCAGTCATCCAGCAATATTTCCAGTTACACACAGGTAAGAATACAGACCTGCCTACTACATGTACATAAACACTACTGCCTCTCTACTATCTGTCGTTTTCACCCAGTGTATGGTCTCTGAGTTGTCACTTTTCCTTACGATTTCACAGATGTGGGTCCCACTGTGTGACATCTGCTTTGATTCCTCATGGACTAGAGCTGTGTGACATAGGTATGTTGACATTACCAATGAAAAAGCTTTTTGACACAGGTATTGCTAATACAGTATTCCGAAATCACAGACAGACTCCAGATTGTTTTGTGCTTTAAGGGTGTTTATTTAAGTGCTCAATATTTGAGGGGGTAGTAAAATGGTGAGGGGTGATGGTGGAGGAATGTCCATGGCAGAGTCCAGTCTATTAGTCTCACAGGTGCATTGCCCATATGGGCATAGGAAGTGGAGCTAGGGCAGTTTAAGGATGGACAGGGTGACAAAGTGGGGCAGTAGGATGACAATCAGGGTGGTCTCATTTCTTGACGGTGGTCTTGGCATCCTTCTCTGTCTTGTTCCTGGATCTCAGGGACCGTTTGCGAGGTGGTTCTCCCTCTGCAGGGGATGGGGTGCTGGTGTGGTGGTCCTGTGGCGGGGCGTCCTGTCCACTAGCACCGGCGGAGGTGGTGGGCAGTTCATCGTCCAGGCTAGTGTCAGGGGCCCCTTGTAGTGCCACAGTGTCCCTCCTGGTGTTCACGAGTTCCTTCAGCACCCCTACGATGGTGCCCAGGGTGGAGTTGATGGTTCTGAGTTCCTCCCTGAAGCCCATATACTGTTCCTCCTGCAGGCGCTGGGTCTCCTGAAACTTGGCCAGTACCGATGCCATCGTCTCCTGGGAGTGGTGGAAGGCTCCCATGATGGAGGAGAGGGCCTCGTGGAGAGTGGGTTCCCTGGACCTGTCCGCCCCCTGTCGCACAGCAGCCCTCCCAGTTCCCCTGTGTTCCTGGGCCTCCGTCCCCTGGACCGTGTGCCCACTACCACTGCCCCCAGGTCCCTGTTGTTGGGGTGGTGGGTTAGCCTGGGTTCCCTGTAGTGGTGGACACACAGCTGATTGACGTGTCCTGGGGACGGAGGTATGGGCCCGCTGGGTGGGTGCTGTGCTGGTGTTTCCAGAGGGGGGAAGCTCTGTAGTTGCCTGTGACTGTGTCAGGGGAACCGACTGTCCAGAGGTCCCCGATGGGCCGGGCTGGTCATCTAGATCCAGTTGGACAGAGGTGCTGTCATCACTGTGGGCCTCTTCTGTTGGTGGTGTGGACATGTGTGGACCCTCCTGTCCGGTGACGTTGGGTAGGGGTCCTGCAGGGGTATAAAAGGATGGTTATTACATCTGTGTGTGTCATGGTGTGCAATGGGTGGTTGACCGTGTACCCCAGTGCTTGCATTCCTGTGTGGGACCTCGTGTGATGATGGTTTAGGGGGGTGTATGGGTATGTGCAGTGGGCATGCATTGGTGATGGGTGTCCATGCTTTGTTGTTGCATGCAGGGCTTGGTGTTAGGATGTGTGGTTTGTGATGTTGGGACATTTGTGAGGAGTTAGAGTGATGGGGGTGAGGGTGAGGGTGGGGGTATGTGCTGGCATGCAGGTAGGGTGGGGGATGTAATAGTTAAGATTTGACTTACCATAGTCCATTCCTCCACCTACTCCTGCGAGGCCCTCAGGATGCAGAATCGCCAAGACCTGCTCCTCCCATGTTGTTAGTTGTGGGGGAGGAGGTGGGGGTCCGCCGCCAGTCCGCTGAACCGCCAGGTGGTGTCTTGAGACCACGGAACGCACCTTCCCCCGTAGGTCGTTCCACCTCTTCCTGATGTCATCCTGATTTCTTGGGTGCTGTCCCACTGCGTTGACCCTGTTCACTATTCTTCGCCATAGCTCCATCTTGCTTGCAATGGAGGTGTGCTGCACCTGTGATCCGAATAGCTGTGGCTCCACCCGGACGATTTCCTCCACCATGACCCTGAGCTCCTCCTCCGAGAACCTGGGGTGTCTTTGCCGTGCCATGGGGTGGTGTAAGTGATGTGTGGGGTGGTGTGTGGGGTGATAGGTGTGCTGATATGTAGTGGTGTGTAGTCTGCGGTGCGTGGAAGTTATGTGGGTGATGGTGTTGTGTGCCTGTGGATGCTAGTGTTGTTGATGATGGTGTCTCTCTCTGGCCTTCGTTCGTGATTTGTTGTCATAGGGGTTTGTGGGTGATGTGGGTGTGTGTTTTATATTGTATTGGGTGTGTGGGAGTGGTGTGTGTATCAGGTGTGCTTATTTTGAATTGTCCAATGTGGCTGTGTTTTGTAAATGTGTGTGTATTTCGAGCGCGGCGGTGTGTACCGCCAATGGAATGCCGCGGTTGAAAGACCACCGCATGGATTCGTGTGTCGTGATAGTGTGGGCGTATTTCCGTTGGCGTGACGGTGGAAGTTTTGTTTTCGCCAGTTTATCACTGACCTTTGGTGTGGCGGACTTGTGTGGGTGTCTGATTTTTGGAGGATTCCGAGCTGTGGGTCATATTAGCTGTGGTGGATTTCCGCGCGGTGTGTTGGCGATCTTCTGCACGGCGGTAAGCGGCTTTTAACGCCAATGTTGTAATGACCACCAAAGTGTCTTTAGTCTTTAAAAAGCAATGAATGTCTCTTTCAAGCACAAAGTACCTGGTTTGCGTTAAAAATCTCTGCAAAGAACCACAGAGGAGGAGATGCGTGGAAAACAAGTGGGTGTGCGTCAGTTTCTCAGGCTGCACACAGTGATGTGTCGTTTAGTTTTCACGCAGGAACAGCTGTGTGTCGATTTCCGGTGCTCGGTCGTGGATCCTCATCGTGTTTTGGGGTTTTCGGATGCCCCAGTGATGATGTGTGGATTTCCGGCACTGACAGGACAAACTCACAGGGGCTGCATCGATCTTGTGGTCGTTGCGAGGAAATTTCTAACGCACGGCAGGAGCTGCATCGATTCCTCTCTGGAAGTCAGGTTGCGTTGTTCCGGCTCAGCTGTGCGTTGATCCAGTGGGCTGTGCGTTGAATTTCCGGTCACGCCGCTGCGTCGATCTTCTCATTGCGAAGTCGGGCTGCATCATTCCAGTTCGGCATGCAGTGAATTTTTCACAGTGGTGCAGGCTGTGCTTTCTTTGTGGCAGGCTGTGCGTCAATTTTTGCTGCACAGGTATTCCTTCTTGTAGAGATGAAGTCTTTTTGGTCCTGAGACTACAGGGAACAGGAGGCAAGCTCTATCCAAGCCCTTGATGAGCACGTCTCACCACAGCCAGAAAGCAGCAAGGCAGCAGGGCAACAGCAAGGCAACAGTCCTTCACAGAAAGCAGACAGGTGAGCCCTTGGGCAGCCAGTCAGTACTTCTTGGCAGAATGCAAGTTCTGGTTCAGGTTCTTTTCTCCAGGAAGTGTCTAAGTTGGTAGGGGTAGAGGCCCTGTTTAAATACTTAAATGTGCCTTTGAAGTGGGGGAGACTTCAAAGAGTGGCTTAGAAGTGCACCAGGTCCCCTTTCAGTTCTATCCTGTCTGCCAGGGTCCCAGTAGGGGGTGTGGCAGTCCATTGTGTGAAGCCAGGCTACAGTTCTTTGACATGTAAGTGTCAGGCCCTTCACCCTCGCAACCCAGGAAGACCCATTCAAAATGAAGATGTATGTCAGTGAGGCTGAGTATCCTGTGTTTGGGGTGTGTCCGAGTGAATGCAGAAGAGAGCTATCAACTAAACCCAGCTATACGTGGATTGTAAGGCACAGAAGGATTTAGGTGCAGAGAAATGCTCACTTTCTATAAGTGGCATTTCTAAAATAGTAATATTAAATCCAACTTCACCAGTCAGCTGGATTTTGTATCATCATTCTGGCCACACTAAATATGACCTTCCTACTCCTTTTAGATCAGCAGCTACCACTCAAACAATATAGGAGGGCAGACCCAATGTTAGCCTATGAAGGGAGCAGGCCACACAGAAGTGTGTAAACAAATTTAGAAGTTTTACACTACCAGGGCATGTAAACTACATAGGTACATGTCCTGCCTTTTGCCCACACAGCACCCTGCCCTAGGGGTTCCCTAGGGCCCACCTTATGGATGACTTATATATAGAGAAAGAGTAGTTTTAGGAGTAAGGAGGAGTTTTTGGCAAGTACTTTTAAATGCCAAGTCAAACTGGCAGTGAAACTGCACACACAGGCCTTGCAATGGCAGGCCTGAGACAAAGTTAAGGGGCTACTTGAGTGGGTGGCACAATCAGTGCTGCAGGCCCACTGGTAGCATTTAATCTACAGGCCCTGGGCACACATAGGGGGTCATTCTGACCCTGGCGGTCGGTGACCGCCAGGGTCACCGACCACGGGAGCACTGCCAACAGGCTGGCGGTGCTCCCTCGAGCATTCTGACCGCGGCGGTTCAGCCGCGGTCAGAAGCGGAAAGTCGGCGGTCTCCCACCGACTTTCCGCTGCTCGGGAGAATCCTCCATGGCGGCGGAGCGCGCTCCGCCGCCATGGGGATTCTGACACCCCCTACCGTCATCCTGTTCCTGGCGGGTCTCCCGCCAGGAACAGGATGGCGGTAGGGGGTGCCGCGGGGCCCCTGGGGGCCCCTGCAGTGCCCATGCCAATGGCATGGGCACTGCAGGGGCCCCCGTAAGAGGGCCCCACAAAGTATTTCAGTGTCTGCAAAGCAGACACTGAAATACGTGACGGGTGCAACTGCACCCGTCGCACCTTCCCACTACGCCGGCTCAATTCTGAGCCGGCGTCCTCGTGGGAAGGTAGATTTGCCCTGGGCTGGCAGGCGGCCCCAGGGCAAATCTCAAAATACCCTCAGCGGTCTTGCGACCGCGGAGCGGTATTTTGTCAGGGGAAGACTGGCGGGCGGCCTCCGCCGCCCGCCAGTCTCAGAATCACCCCCATAGTGCACGCTACTAGGGACTTATAGTAAATTAAATAGTCCAATTTGGTATGATCCAATGTTACCATGTTTAAAAGGGAGAGAGCATATGCACTTTAGCACTAGTTAGCAGTGGTAAAGTGTGCAGAGTCTTAAAACCAGCAAAACAGTTTCTAGAAAGTGGAGGGAGGCAGGCAAAAAGTTAGGGGTGACCACCCTAAGGCTGTCAAGTCTAACAGATAGTCAATGTAAATTATGCTGTAGACTCAACCAGTGTTTTTCCTCTTCTATATATAATGGTCAAAATTGATCACCTTCGATAAATGCTTGATCCTTATAATCTATACGTTCTCTTCCATCAAAACCGTGAGTCAGAACACAAAATATCCATGGATTGGGGCTTGCGCTTTCAATAATAGTATCGGAGAAAAGTTTCAGATACTTATGAATATTACATGCAATAGTAACTATGTGGTATATGCTATTTTATGTAAATGTAACCACATATATGTGGGGAGTATATCAGACCCTTAAGATTAAGAATCAGTGAACATTACAGAGCTTTGAGACAAGAGGATACTAGGTATCCTATTGCGGTACATATGAGACAGTGGCCGTCATTCCAACCCTGGCGGTCGGAGATAAAGCGGCGGTAATACCACCTACAGGCCGGCGGTAAAAAAAATTGAATTATGACCACGGCGGAAACCTCCAACACAGAAAGCCACTTTAACATACTGACGGCCACGGCGGTAGCAACAAGCACATTGGCGGTAAGCGCCAACAGCCAGGCAGAAGACAAGGTTCCGCCCACTGTATTATGAGACACCAATCCGCCACCTTTTCCGGGGTGGTACCAATGCCATCAAAAACATGGCGGAAACAGTACACAGAAGGCAAAGGACTCATTTCTGGAGACTCAACGAAGAACCACGACACCATGGAGCCCCAACTGCAGGTGGTCCCCAGGCTGGTCTACGTCCTCCAAAAAACCAGGAATAACAATGCCAGTGACGACGACCACGGTGAGTACTGCTGCCTAGCACACAGGAGGGGGGAGGAAAAAGAGAGTGACACACACACGCAACACCCCCACCCCCAACAACATACACACAATCACATGCAACAACATTACATATTCACCCCTCAGGAATAATGCAAGGACAAAATGATTTTAAGAAAGTGAGTGTAATAATATAAAATACTAGAAATACGTTCTCAAAAATCAAAACAGTATTTACAGATAAACAAATGAAGGGACACTGCCCAGTCCATATCGTCTGTGGACCACAGTGCCATATCACATAGGCCAAGGCCCCACTTGACTCATGCCTTAATACAGAGAGAACACTGCTGGGGCATTAGGTCGAAAATACACAGGCACCAGAGAGGGAAGGGGGGTGGCACCTCAGCCGGAAGATGGTACAACGTCACTGCTCCTGGAGGGGGCTACATGCCCTCTGCGATGGCCTGGGGAGTGCAAAGCCACAGTCTCTCAAGTGGGTGGTTTGCCCAATGCTTGGTCCTGGGGAGTGCAAGGCCACAGTCTCTCAATTGGGTGGTTTGCCCACTGCTTGGTCCTGGGGAGTGCAAGGCCACAGTCTCTCAAGTGGGTTGTTTTCCCACTGCTTAGTCCTGGGGAGTGAAAGGCCAGTCTCTCAAGTGGATGGCTTCTCCACTGGTTCTGGAGGAGGTCCTGTGCCCAGTGAGCTTCATTCTGGCAAGGAGGGGGTGAGTGGATGCCTTCTTCCACTGGTTCTGGAGCGGGCTTTGCGCCCAGCGTACTTCATCCTGGCAAGGATGCGGTGAGGGGATGCCTTCTTCCACTGGTTCTGGAGGGGGTTTGTGCCCAGTGTCCTTCATCCTGGCAAGGAGGGGGTGAGTGGATGCCTTCTTCCACTAGTTCTGGATGGGGGCCTTTTACCCAGTGTGCTTCATCCTGGCAAGAAGGGGGTGAGTGGGTGCCTTCTTCCACTGTTCTGGTGGGGGCTTTGTGCCCAGTGTGCTTTATCCTGGCAAGGAGGGGGTGAGTGGATGCCTGCTTCCACTGGTTCTGGAGGGGCCCTTGTGACCTGTGATGCAGCACATGGGGAGTGCAAGGTCCCAGTTTCTCACCTGGGTGTCAGATCCACGTGATTTGCTGTAGACAGGATGCATGACACTCCATGGAGGAAGGACTACCGTCCATCCGCCTGCGGTGACGGCTGTACAGTGGTGGCAGTGCTAGTGCTGGTGTTGGTGCTGCCAGTGGTGGGGGGAGGCTCCAGCCCTTCCCCTGCAGCCTCGGACGGCTGCCCACTGGGGCTGCTGCTGCAGCCAGTGGTGCTGGTGGCGGTGCTGGTGGTGGTGCTGCTGGTGGTGCTGCCAGTGGTGGGGGGAGGCTCCAACCCTTCCCCTGCAGCCTCGGACGGCTGCCCACTGGGGCTGCTGCCAGTGGTGCTGGTGGTGGTGCTGCTGGCGGTGCTGCCAGTGGTGGGGGGAGTCTCAGCCCTTCCCCTGCAGCCCGCGACTTGTCCCATCCTGCCACTGCACCAGGCCTCCTGTCCCTCCTGCCTGCAGGGGCACGCCCTTTGCCCTTGGCAGCTGGTGGTGTCTTCTTGCCTTTGGCAGCTGCTGGTGCATCCTTGGCCTTGGCAGCTGGTGGTGCATCCTTGGCCTTGGCAGCTGGTGGTGCCTCCTTGGTATTGGCAGCTGGTGGTCCCTTCTTGCCCTTGACAGCTGGTGGTTGTTCCGTGGCCTTGCCCTTGACAGCTGGTGCAGGCACACTGCCAGTGCTGATGGGTGTCTCCTTCGAGCCGCTCACACCTGCAGTAGCTGCCAAAACTACAGTGGCCGTGGACTGGGTAGCTGAGGTGCTGGCCTGGGTTCTGCCCACCCTGGCCCGAAGTGAAGGACGGGGGAGGGGCAGGGAAGAGGTCAATGGTGGAGAGGAAAAGGTTTTTAGGGACACTTGGGTGGGAAGAGGGTGAAGGTTTGGGAGTGGAGGAAGAGAGAGTGGTGGTTGGAGGTGTCTATCTGCTGTGTTTGGGTGCAGGTGCATGGGCTGGATGCTGTTGTGAGGTGGATGGCTTTAGGGTGTCTGAGTCCCCTTGTTTGTGTACCTTGGGAGGAGGGGGCACAGACACAGTGGGAGAGGACACAGGGGACGTGTGCCTGGATGTGGGGGTGGTGACTGCCAGTGAAGGGTGCGCAGTGATAGGCATGATGGTGAGGGAGGTAGTGGATGAGGATGTAGTGCATGCAGGTGTGAGTAGAGATGCAACAGGGAGGGAGGTGGACGAAGAGGAGGAGGGGGACACAGTGGAGGCAGTGGATGTTGGCATGTCTGATTCTGGATGGTGTTTGTGTGAGTGCCTGTGTGATGATGTGTGGTGCTTGTGTTTGCCTGAGCCACTCCTGTGTGTTGTCTTGGGTGCATGCTGGTCTGATAGTGTGCTTGGGATAGGCTGGGGTTGAGGGGAATGGGACTGGGTAGAGGACGTTGGAGGGGGGAGGCTAGAGACAGGGACAATGGCTGCCATCAAGGAGAAGGCCAGAGCCTGAAATGATCTCTGCTGGGCCGCCACGCCAGAGTGAATGCCCTCCAGGAATGCATTTGTTTGCTGCAAATGCCCTGTAAGCCCCTGGATGGCATTTACTATGGTTGACTGCCCAACAGAGATGGATCGCAGGAGGTCAACAGACTCCTCACTAAGGGCAGCAGGGCTGACTGGGGGAGGGCCTCAGGTGCCTGGGGTGAAGGAGATGCCCACCCTCCTGGGTGAGCGGGCACGGGAAACATGCTGAGGGGCTGCTGGGAGGGCGGTGCTGGTACGGGGGTGGCGGCTGTACCTGTAGTTGGGGTGGGTACAGAGGTGTCCACCACCACCAGGAAGCTTCCATCGGAGGAGATATCACTGTCAGAACTGTCCCCTCAAGTCTCCGCCGTGGTGCTCCCCTCACCCTCCGTCCCACTGGTGCCCTCACCATCTGTGGGTTCGGCCTCATGGGCCCTGTGGGAAGCATCTTCCTCTGTCGCCGGTGCCTCTGCTCCTCCACCAGATGATGCTAATGCACATAAGGACAGGGTGACAAAACAAAAAGGGGGTCAATGCCAGCAACAACACCATGGTTGGCGTACACAACACACGGGGAACAGCCCTATGCACTAGGCGATGCACTACCAGTCACAATGCTAGTCACCGGGCCATTGACAATAATGCCTAATACCTGGGACCCACAGAACCCTGTCCAGTAGTAGATACCCACTAGCATGTTTCGGGGTGGAGTAAAACAGACCCTGCCCAACATGGAACCTACCCTGCAATCTTCTACCTGGCCCAGGGGTACCCTAGGCCTACATCACCCACCCAGATAAAACCACACCACACGCAATTTGCAGATTTGGAAACTGTACTCACCCCCTTGTGGCTGCTGTGATGCCCTCAAGCGCCCATCCAACTCCGGATAGGCCACCGCCAGTATGCGGAACATCAGGGGGGGTCAGGGTTCAACGGCATCCCTTCCTCGTTGGGAGGCCATCCCCAGCTGGGCCTCCGCCGTCTTCCTTGCCCAGCATCTCAGGTCCTCCCAACGTTTGTGACAGTGGGTACTCCGCCTGTCGTAGACCCCAGGGTCCGCACATCCTTGGCGATGGCACAACATAGACCCTTTTTCTGATGGGCGCTGACCTGCAGACAAATAAACATAGAAAAAGGGTATCAGTCATATCATCCGGCCTGTTACACCCATGGCCCACCATATCCCTCCCATCCCCTCACGCACATACATTGACCACCATACATGCAGCACTCTGCCAAGGACCCCTCAACCAGCCCCCTCTTACACGAGGCCTTCACACACAGCACTCCATGCATTCATGCCCCATGCATCGTGCACACAGTGTACTCATCTGTTGGTCTGGAGGCCCATAAAGCAATCGGTACTGGGGTAGGACGCCATCCACCAGTCTCTCCAACTCCTCTGAAGTGAAGGCTGGGGCCCTTTCCCCAGAGACTCGAGCCATGGTCACTTCCAGACACAGGTCACAGCAGCACTTGCAGTGTAGGTCCTCTCCTGTTGAAGGTCAGGTAGCAAGTGAGTGAACAGATAGAAAATGGCGGTCACGTCTGCGGTGGTGCGTGCCATCACCGCCGGCGTACATCACCATTGGCTACTCTACCCCACAGGGCCCAATGATACCCAATGAGGAGTTGCACGGCGGTTCTCGACTGCCTCCTGCAACGGCGCACAACGTCAGCGGAATTACCTCATTTCCACCTATCCCTCCACACAGGACAGGCATCCACCATTTCGGGGGGGACAGGCCATGGCACATAACTGCGCCACAGCAGACATAAGCACATTTAGGGACTACACGTAAACATACTGTTTCTGTCACAACATGCAATGCATTTTACTCTGAGGATATGTTTGAAAATGACCAGCTGCTCACAGTTTTGCCCTCCAGATTACAACCGCTGAGTATGATTAGGAGATGGTGACACCCCCCGTGTACAGGCCCCTGGTGGACCTGGCAACAATGGAGGAGAGGCACATTATCTTCACCTACAGACTCGATAGGGCCACAAGCTGTGTGCCCAATTGGAGCCAGACCTGATCTCAGCTATCTGTCAGCCCACTGGGATCCCTTCTCTTGTGCAAATCCTATCAGTTCTACATTTCTTGGCAAGTGGCTCGTTTCAAGTGACAGTGGCCATGGCAGCAAGGATGTCACAGCAAATGTTCTCAATAGTGCTGAACAGAGTGTTGTCTGCCCTCATAAAATACCTGCGCAGCTACATTGTTTTCTCCCAGGTGGAGGATTTGGCCACGGTGAAGGCTGACTTCTATGCAATGGGACATATCCCCAACATCATTGGAGCAATTGATGGTATACATATTGCTTTTGTGTCCCCCCCCCCAGGGAAATGAACAGGTGTTCAGAAATCGAAAGAGCTTTCACTCCATGAATGTGCAGATAGTGTGCCTTACGGACCAGTACTTCTCTCATGTGAATGCAAAGTATCCTGGGTCTGTGCATGATGCCTTTATCCTGAGGAATAGCAGCATCCTATATGTGATGAATCAACTCCAGAGGCACAGGGTGTGGCTAATAGGTGAGCCCTGGTCCCCACCCAGTAGATGTTGGTATATGGGTGTGAGGTTGGCCCTAAGGGTGAGTGTATGGCTAACAGGTATCCCTCGATATTTGCAGGTAACTCTGGTTACCCCAACCTCTCAAGGCTACTGACCCCAGTGGGGAATGCTAGGACAAGGGCAGAGGAACATTACCATGAGGCACATGGGGGTGCAACAAAAATTATTGAGCGCACCTTTGGCCTCCTAAAGGCCAGGTTCAGGTGCCTCCATCTGACAGGTGGAACCCTATGCTACTCACCAAAGAAGGTGTGGCAGATCAGTGTGGCATGTTGCATGTTGCACAACTTTGCCTTGAGACCCCAGGTGCCTTTTCTGCAGGAGGATGGGGCTGGAGATGGGCGTGTGGCAGCTGTGGAGTCTGTGGACAGTGATGAAGAGGAGGCAGAGGATGAGGATGTGGACAAAAGAACAACTATCATACAACAGTACTTCCAGTGACACACAGGTAAGACACTGTAACTTCACCTTCCATTGCAGTTTTGTGTAGTGATTTTTCTCTGGCAGGTTGCTGTTCCCACTACTATGGCCACTAACTGTACCCTTTGACATGTCTATTCACAGATCGCTTTGCCCTACTCTGGCTCCTGGTGTAATGACTGCAGCACATTACAGGTCATACCTATGTATACATAACTGTACAGTCTAATTGCAATGTCTACAGATTGTTAAACAAATACATCCTTATATCATTTGACAAACTCCATACTTGTATTTTTGATGACAGTGTTTATTTCAGTGCTGAGAAGTAAATCGGGATGTGTAATGGCCTGGGGTGATGATGAGGAAAGTCCAGGATAGAGTTCAGTCTATTTGTATCACAGGTGGATTGTCCAATGGGGCATAGGAAGGGGAGCAATGGCAGTTCAAGGTGGACAAGGTAACAGAGTGGGTCACAAGGGTGACAATCAAGAGACTCTTATTTCCTGGCGGGGGTCTTGGCAATGTTCTCTGGCTTCTGCCTGGATCGCAGGGACCGTTTGCGGGGTGGTTCTCATTCTGCAGGGGGTGGGGTGCTGATGGCCTATTGTTCCTGTGGCGGGGCCTCCTGTCCACTACCGTTGGCGGAGGTGGAGGGCTGTTCATCTGTGTGGCTAGTGTCAAGGGCCCGTTGGTGTGCCACTGCCTCCCTCATGGTGTTGGCCATGTCTGCCAGCACCCCTGCAATCGTGACCAGGGTGGTGAGGATGTCCCTCAAGTCCTCCCTGATCCCCAGGTACTGTCCCTCCTGCAGCCGTTGGGTCTCCTGCAACTTGGCCAGTATCTGGCCCATGGTCTCATGGGAATGGTGGTATGCTCCCAGGATGTTGGTGAGTGGCTCATGGAAAGTCGGCTTCCTGGGCCTGTCCTCCCCCTGTTGCACAGCAGTCCTCCCAGCTTCCCTGTTGTCCTGTGCCTCTGTCCCCTGAACTGTGTGTCCACTGCTCCTGATCATTCTGTGTTTGTGGAGTGGCCTGGGGTCCCTTTAGTGGTGGACACACTGTAGATTGCTGTGCTGGTGTTTCCTAAGGGGGGAGACTCTGTGGTGGTATGGGACTGTGGCTGGGTAACCGACTGTCTGGTGGTCCCTGATGGGCCAGGTTGGTCATCCTGATCCAGGCGTGCAGAGCTGCTGTCATCACTGTGGGCCTCTTCTGTAGGGGGACTGGATGTTGCTGGCACCTCCTCTCCGGTGACGTTGAGTGGGGTACCTGTGGGGATGTAAATGCAGTGTTATGGTTTGTGCATGTGTCATCTTGTGCATGGGTATGTTGCCCTCTATGGTTGTTATTGCCATGGCAGATTGACCTTAGTGAGAGTTGTTATTTGGTGGGCTAGGTGATTGTCTCTAGTATGTATGCAATGGTGTTGGTTGTCCATGCAGGTCTGTGATGGGTGTCCATGCATTGGTGGGGCATGCATGGCGTGGCATTGGGATGAGTGGGTTGTGATGGTGGGGTGAATGTGAGATGGTGGAGTTATGGTGGTGAGGGTAGGCGTGGGGGTTTGTGATGGTATGCAGGTAGGGGGGGGTGAAAGTAGTAAAGATTTGACTTACCAGAGTCCAGTCCTCCTGCTACTCCTGCCAGGCCCTCAGAATGCAGTATTGTTGAAACTTGCTCCTCCCATGTTGTTAGTTGTGGGGGAGGAGGTGGGTGTCCACCGCCAGTCCTCTGTACAGCTATCTGGTATCTTGCAACCATGGAGCGCACCTTTCCCTGCAGGTCATTCCATCTCGTCCTGATGTCATCCCTTGTTCTTGGGTGCTGTCCCACAGTGTTGACCCTGTCCACAATTCTCCGCCATAGCTCCATCTTCCTAGCAATGGATGTCTGCTGGACCTCTGATCCGAATAGCTGTGGCTCTACCTGGACCTCCACCATGACCCTTAGCTTCTCCTCAGAGAACCTGTGGTGTCGTTGTGGTGCCATGGGTGTAGTGTAAGTGGTGTGTGTGTGGATGTTTGGGGTGATGTTTTGGGGTGTGTGCTGTGAGGTGCATGGATGATGTATGGGTGATGGTGTTCTGAGGCTCTGGTTCTGTGGGGGCTTTTGGTGTCTCTCTCTCTCTCTCAGTTGTAAATTTTTTGGGAGTCATAAAGGGTTGTGCGTAGTGTGTGTGTGTGTTTTATATTGGTGTGGGTGTGGTGTGTGTATGTGTGTGAGGTGTCTGTAGTTTAAATTGTCCAATGAGGTATTGTTTTGTATGTGTGTATATTTTGAGTGCGACAGTATGTACCGCCAGTGGTTTACCGCCATTGAATGTCTGCCATGGTGATTCGTGGGTCATAATGCTCTGGGCGTAGTTCTGTTGGCGTAACGGTGTGGGTTTTGGTACCACCATTTTATCACTGACCTTTGGGCTGGCGGACTTGTGTGTGTGTCTGTATAGTGATGGATTTCTATGTGTGGGTCATAATATGGGTAGCGGTATACCACAGCAGTCGCAGTATTTTGGCAGCAGTCGGTATGGCGGTAAGCAGGACTTACCTCCAATGTCAAAATGAGGGCCAATGTTCGGGGCAAGGACTTATAAACTTTGAATTTTTTGGTTTAGAACAAGTGCAAAAGGACCCCGAGGGGGCAATAGAAAATTACATCTCAGAAGGAGAGAATGCATTTGGATTCTGAGACTAAGAACAGTAGAAGAGGGCCTGAATACTAACCATGAATTAGAATTCTTCTTGGGAGACTAAGATAATAAACAAGTGGATATTTTGTGTACTGACTTACGGTTCTGATGGAAGAGAACATATAGATTATAAGGATCAAGCATTTATTGAAGATGATCAATTTTGAATATTTTATAAAGAGGAAAAACACTGGTTGAGTCTACTGCATAATTTACTTTGACTATCCAATTGGAATCAATTATTACTAATAGAATTTCCAAACGTGCTGGTTACATATTGAGTGAGGGCACATCTATGAGACAGAATAATGATACATAAGCCCCAGTTTTTTTTTAGGCTAGTGAGAATTTTGTGTAATTCTGTCTCTACATGTAATACTTTCTTGACACTTATGAATAACATGAAATAGGTCATCTTGGTGTAGGATTATGATATACATTTGCCCATTTCGGGTCGATGTTAGCAACTAGCTAACATTGATAATTAGATTATTATATAATATTGATAGTTCAGACCACATTGATGGACGTAGATAAATTTGGTGATTATATAATGCAAGCGGTTTGAGAATTAACAAAACTCGTCAAAACTTTTTTGGAGGGTGGATACTTACAATTATAATCATTGCATACAAAACAAATAGATTTTACTTCCAAAATGTCGGACGTTCCATGAGTTTGTAGTCCGTTGTCTATGTTACTTCTTGGCTTATTTATAAGCGAGGTAAAGATGGAGTCAGGTTAGATGACCTAACGCGTACACACCTTTCGGAACACTGACCCACATGCTAATACAGCAAGATATCGGTAGGCGCATGACGGGTGGAATTCGTTCCTCACAATTCAACTTTCCATTTAGTGGTTACTATAAGCCATTATCATTCTCAGGCTACATGCTATTTTTTGGTTGCACCTGTATGAAATGTTTAGTTATTTCTGATTATACAATGCGAGTGAGTTGAAAATTAACGAAACTCGTTTCGCTACTTTTTGAGGGTGGATACTTACAACTATAATCATTACATACAACACTAATAGATTATACCTCCAAGTTGGCAGACGTTCCATGACTTTGGAGTCCATTGACTATGTTAATTCTTGGCTTATTTATAAGCGAGGTAAAGATGGAGTCGGGTTGGGTGACTTAACGCGTACACGCATTTCGGAACCTAACTCACATACAAATACAACAAGATACCGGTAAGCATATTATGGGTGGAAATCATTTCTCACAATTCAGCTTTCCATTTATTGGTCACTATAAGCCATTATCTGTCTTAGTCAAAATGCAATTTTTTGGTTGTACGTGTATAAGGTGTTTAGTTATATTTGAAAGGGCGCTTGGAAAGGGATTCAATTGATGAGCATGACATAGAGTTCTTAGGAGGTATGGGCGTTTTTTTTTTGCTAAATTACAAATTTGTCATGTGACTTTCTACGTTGGAAATATGTTTAAAATGAAATTCACACAGTATAAATAGATTATACATTTAATATGCAGATAGGTTCCAACGTTGTAGTCCTTTGTTAATGTTCGCTAGATAAATGAGTGAGACGAAAGAATGTGAATTTACTAGAGGATTACTTGGAACGCCATTCTACGTAGTGAACACAACATTATACCGGTAAGGGGCAAATAGGTGGTTCTCGCTTTCCTATAACTTTGCTTAACGCAAAGAGTATTGTTTATTAGAAAAAGCACAGTCGTTTAGATTATCTTCCTGTTCCTGATATCTGTTTCTATTTTATAGGAAGATTATGAGGACGATATGGCAAAATTTGGGAGACTGTCTTTTTGATATTTTGAGTAACGCTGCCACTGACGAGTGAGCCACTCTGATGGGTGGTGGTGGCTGTTGGTCGCAGTTCTGCTGGGAGGGGCTCTTTGCGCTGTGTGGGTTCTGCTAACCTGTCCTGAGACTCTGCTCTCGATCAATTGTTCCCCCGGTGCGTGCTTATACTGTGTTTTCCCCTTTGTTACTTATTTATTTGCTTCTAGCCACCTCTTCCTGTCCTTTTTATATAAAATGTTTTTTTTCTTGTTTATTCCATTCTGGGCCAGCAATCTCTTTATTACTGCTTACCGTCAAAAAGTAATTAATGTCTTTGTTCAGCAGCCTCATTCTGCCCCGGGTCAGTTCATGCTGCACACCATGCAGGACTTGGCGGTCGGAGCACTCCTCGTGTGTTTCCTAATGTCAGGGTGGAGAAGGGTACGCCCCGGCAAGCCACAGGGCGGGCAGGGGCCTTCACACGCCCGCTGCCACTGGTAGCGCCATCGGACTTCTTTTATTCCCTCCGGGGGGTGGGTAGGCGGTGGGTGGGGGGTGGGTCCCCGCCGGGTCCCCGCCCTTCCAATGAGCAGCATGATGCCATCGGACCTCATCGCAGGAGAAGGCACTGGCCTGCTGGTGAGAGTGCTACACGCTGCTTTGTGGGCGCCCTAGTTAGACCGTTGGCCCACCTGTGAAGTGGCGTCGCTGTCACCAGTCGCTTGCCGTCAAGGGAGGGTCAACCCAGGCATTCAGCGGGCCGATGCCCAGCAGGGGTACTTTTAATCTCATCACCAATGTAGCGCAGCCCTGCGTAGTGGTGCCACGCTTATTTGATGTGCTCAACAAAACGATTCACACAGTAGTGGGATGTAATGCGCAACTGCTGAAGGTGCGGGCGTGCCTTTATTTAATTCAATTTTTTTTATTCAAAGACCCCCATGCCACTGTGCCACTACATAGTGCAGGAGAGCCCGATTGGCTCCCTACATACATGAGTACATCAAGCATATGCTTTTCAGTGAACATTTATGCATTATTTTCAATTGAAATTTAAAAAAATGCCAGTTGTCTGTGATAAGTGCCTGAATATTGATGTTTTCAATATCTTTTCCTATTTTGCTTTCCTGATAGCACTCCTCTCCTAAGGTACTCCACTTTCATGGTGATTTTACCTCACTGTTTTTTTTCCAGAAATCAATAACAACACATATTCACCGTCTTGCATCTTCACTGAAGGTTCCCGATTCACTTCAGAACGATCTTTCACCAACCCAAGCCCTGCTTCCATCAGAGGGTGTTGGTACTCAGGCCTGATGTGACTCACCGGAGGTACGGAATAGCCAGATGTGATAAAAAAACATGACTGGGATGCAGCCTGGATCAGTGCTGAAGGAATACTGGGCCCTGTTAAGCCCACTGTAGGGTCCAACTTAAAAGTTATTACAAGGATACTTGATGCGAAAAGAAGGCCAATTAAACTACCAAATCAGTTTTGACCAAAGCAACCAAACAGTTGATAAAAATGATTTTATTTTTTCACTAACAATATCAAAAAATCAAAGCTGAAAATTAAGGCAATCTAAAAATATTCCCCTTCCGCACAACTCTACCCAACTTTCAGGTAATGTCCACTCATTACCCCCTTATAGGATCTTCTTGTCCCAATCTTTACATTAGGGAGGCAATCCTGCCTCCCGACAGGCCTCTGAGAACCCTAGTTTGTTTTTTAATTTTAGTATATAGAATCCTCCAACCCTCTGCCATGCCTTCCTGTCCCTAGACAGCCTGTTGAGTGCGCTATGCTGTTCAATGTAGTTTTTACGTGAGTACATTTCTCGATTATTTCTAAAAAGGTTGCCCTTTGAACAGTATTTGCTTTGGTTGTTCTCCTCACACTGTCCTTACTGCATGTTTTCGGTGGGTTGTGTACTTTCTCTACTTGCGACCGCACTGCCTGCAAATGTGATTGGGGGGACCGTTTTCAGCGGTCACAGGTCGACAGTGCAGGTGCTGGACACATTCTGGCAGCACCTGATCCCCACGGTCATGTCTGTCTTGTATAGGGCTGCAGGGGAGGCAGGAAGGCTATCTTTTAGCTTCTAAGGTCTTGTGAGGGTTGAGACTTGGTTGCTAGGAGACCGTTATAAATAAGAAGTAGTTGTCTAGACTTTCTGCTTCACTGTTGCAGTTATGGGGGATGAGGAGTCTGTGCCTGTGGCTAGTAAGTCTGTTTCCAAGAGGAAATATTTTCAGAACCTTGACAGGAGGTTTTTTACAGATTTCCAGGGCTGACTTGCAGGATTTGGTTAATTCTGCAGTCAGGCTGCATTGACTGAGCCTTCTGCAAAAACATAAAGGGATGATGACAAGGAACTGGATAATTCCCCAAAAGGCAAATATGTCCATGGACATGGACATGTTGGCCCAGATTCAGGACAAGCTGGGTTTTGAGTCTAAGCCTTTGGTGGATGATGCCTTTTATTCCCAGCATAGTGCATCAGTGGTGGATGATATGCCTTTGCATGATATCGTAAAGGAGATCCTGTCAAAGGAATGGAAAGATATCAATAAGCAGAGGATTCCGCACTTTCTGGGGAAGAGATATTATCTGGCATAATTTGATGACCAGTTTCCTCAAGTCCCTTAGGTCAATTACATTTGTCCTCTATGGCTTCTTCCTCTTTCTTGTCTTCTGAAGAAGCTACCCTTTCAGATGCTGTTGAGAAGAAGGTGGCAGCTGCCTTGAAGTGGGAATACGCTTCCTCTAATTTTGGGGTCAGGGCAAGTACTTATTCAGCCTGTGCCTCACAAGTCCTTATTAAGGATTTCAAGAAATTGTTTGATTTTCTTCAGGATCAAGGGGATCCCACTCCTATTTTGGTGCAGATGGAGGTGTTGGCTCAATTTCTGTCTGATTTCACATTTGATACCCTATGGGTTTTCTCCTTCTCGAAGGTGCAGCGGTGGCTGGTCATCGGTCATTGTGGACATTGCCAAGCTGCCCTTTGAAGGTCCCAAACTGATTAGGGACTAGTTGAACACAATGGTGAAGCATTCTGCATAGGGGAAAAAATGTTGAAGCCTTTTCAGTCTGTGCAAAAGGAAAAAATATTTTTTCCATAAACAGAATTTTCAGGGGTGCTCTCCTTTTCTCAGCCCTTTCGTGAAAGGACCCAAGATCAGGGGGCTGCATTCACCAATATGTCCCGACCCCAGAATCTGCAGTCCAACGGGGCTCATCAGAAGTGACAATGCCGGTGTGGAAGCCCAACTCTGTCTTACCAAGGATTGGTGGTCCAGCTTGGTTTCTGACCAGTGGATTCTGTCAGTCATCGGGCAGGGGTATTGGATTTCATTTCTGGGGCCTCCTCAAACTCATTTTATGCATACCTTGTTGTCGGGATACAGTCTGAAGCAGACTGCTAAGTTATCAGGGGTGGAGAAATTGCTTGAAAAAGGTGCTATTGTTGAGGTGGCAGAGGCCGGCCAATTCTGAATCTGAAGGCTTTGAACAGAATGGTAAAACTGGATCCTTTTCGGATGACCACCTTGCAGTCCATCATTCTGCTCATCCACCAAGGCGATCTTTTGGCAACCCTGATTTGGGGAATGTCTATTTTCATGTGCCTGTTGATCAAGAATGCCAGTAGTTTCTGAGATTTGCTGTGGATGGGGCTTATTACCAGTTTCACATGTAGCCTTTCAGATTCTCCACCACTCCCCAAACTTTTACCAAGGTATTGTCTTGATCTGCAGGGGGTTGCAGCTTCGGGGTTTCTCTATGTTTCCTTATATTGATGATTGTTTGGTTTCTACTTCCTCTCTACCTAAGGCTCTGCTGGCAGTGGAAGGGACCATAAACATGTTCCAGCATTTGGGCTTCAAATTGAATCTGGCCACATCCCATTTGGTCCCTGCTCAAAGGCTGCAGTTTATCAGCAGTCTTTTCGACTCTCAGATGGGGCATTTTTTCTCTCTTCTGCTCACATAGCTACACTGCAGTATCTTCTGGTTGAACTCTAGTCTCAGCAGTTGGCCCCGGTTCGGACTTGGTTGAGGGTCCAGGGGTTGATGGCTGCTACCACAGCGGTGGTTCCCTGGGCTTGTCTGCATCTCAAGCCTCTACTGAATCACCTGCTGTCTCACTGGGACCCCTCCCAGGAAGATTAGGATTCTCTGGTTCCTCTCACTCCTGTTCTTATCCAGGAATTGGATTGGTGGCTAAACACTCCCAACCTGGTGAAGGGGATCAGTTTCCCGCTACCTCCTCTTCTGTTGCTGACAACCAATGCCAGTCTCTGGGGTTGGGGGGGGCTACGTTGGGGTCCTTAGAGGCCAAGGGTCAGTGGTATCAGGAGGACAGCACCCACCCCTTGAATTTGAAGGAGTTGCTAGCCATTTGGCACATGATGCAGTTCTTTCAGGTTCAACTGAAGGGGACACACTTGTAAATTCGCTCCAACAACCAAGGGCTCGCAGTTACTTGAATTGCCAAGGGTGGACATGGTGCACCTCTCTAAATCATCTGACTTCCCTGATTTGTTCTGCAACAGAGTCACACCTCAGGGCCTTGAGAGCTGTCTACATTGAGGATCAGCTGAACTTTCATGTGGACATCCTGAGCGAGAATCTTCCTTCTTCAGTTCTGTACCATTTGTCGCTAACCCTGTTCAGGAGCATTTGTCTCTGGTTTAAAGAGCCATGGATATACTTCTCTGCCTTCCCCCACAATGTCCTCCTTCGACAGTTCTATTCCAAGGTGGTGTGTCCTCAGGCATGGGTAGTGGATGCCTTTTGGATCCCTTGACCCTCAGGTCTTCTGTATGCCTTCCCTCTGATTCCCATCCTCTCAAGGTTGCTGCAGAAGACTCGGTGAAGAGCATGTCTGTTCTCCTGATTGCTTATTTTTGGCCTTTGGTGCCTACTGCTGCTGAGGTTGTCCAGAGGCAGGTTTGTCCAGCTTCCAGTGATCCTGTTGCTACTTCAATTCTCCCTCCTCTCATTGCCCCGTCTCCGTCAGCTGATACTGAATGTCTGGCTCTTGAATGTTTGACTTTAGAGTCTTTGAGTTGTTCTTTCTTGATGAAGCAGGATATTCACTCTTATGTCCTACAAAAGGCATTGAACCTCTTCTGTCTGGGGAACCAATAAAAAATATTGAGTTTCTTATGGATTAAAAAAAAAAAAATCTTTCCCCCTCTACTCTGGCTGCTCAAAGGGAGGCTATCTGTGCCTGTAGGGGTCCAGGAGTTGTAATAGATAGTTTGGCCCCTCTAGTGGTTTGGCTGCTGCAGAGTTTTCACCTTTGTCACTGGGGCTCTCCAGTGATTGTTCCATCCTGGGATCTGCCGACTGTCCTTCAGGGTCTTCAACTGTCCCATACATTTTTGTCTGCTAAGTTGGTCTTCCTGTTGGACACTACCTCAGCTCGGAGATTGGGTGAACTGGAGGCCTTGCTTACATCTTTTATCTATTTGCAGTTTCCCCTGGACAGGGTGGTTTTGAGGCTGGATCTGGCCTTTTGCCCTAAGGTCTCCTCTAAATTCCATTTACAGCAGGAAGTTGTTTATCTGATTTCCCTTGGGAGGTAGGGTGCTTTGGCTGGAGGCCATGTTGTGCATCCAGTCAGTGTGCTTTTGCCATAGACTTGCATGTATCATTTGTTCTCCATGCCTCCTTACTCGCTACTGTTGTTTGACCATATGGTTGGTGGCCATTTTGTGCATGCAGACAGTGTGCTTTTGCTATTCTTTTTTTTCTTTGTTTTCTATTCTTTTTTTAAATTTTGCCTCAATACATCCACCATAAGTGCACAGCCGCACAACAGCATTCGTTATTTTAGGTATATTTCCATTTCCTCCTTTACATCCTGCCTGCCATACAGTAGGTGCACTGCATGCACATCAGCATCATTATTTTTTTAATGATTATTCCATTTCCCCCGGACCACCTTACCTGCTAGAGGTGCCCACTAACCTTCATTTTTTAAGGATTAATCCATTTACCCATGCACTTTCCTGACTGCCACAAGTATCTCCTTTAGAGTAAATACACATAAAGCAGAGAGCTATTTCTATAGGTTGTGTTATCCTTATTGGAAAGAAATTAAAGGAATTATATGGTAGGGTGGTGTGGTTTGACAATAAAAGTATTGGATAAGCTAATTGTTAATTATTACCTAAGTAACCAACCACACTAGATAATATTGCCTTTGTCTGTACTAATTCAAACTGCAACAATTCCACATTTCAATAAATGATTTTCTTGCTTGTTCGCTTTTAGGTGCACAAGAGAAGAAGAGACATTACTCACAGTACTGCCAGGCAAAAGGTCTGTAGAAAAAACATGTGACATCAGTCCTCCAATCTCTCCTGCTTGTGAAGCTTACTGCCACTGCCAACTGAGAGCTTTAAGATGGCCTAAAAGAAAGGTGCTGGCAAGAGAGTGGCCAGTGAGAACAAGCAGCTTTCTGGCACTGGCATGCCGACCATAACCTTTTTCCGGAGACGTGTGTCTATCACAGCAGCTTTCGGGGAGGAACCTGGAAGCACACTCCCACATCAACGAGAGCACCCCAACCTAAGCCCACGCCCATGTCGGTCAGTGACGCAGCCACTCCGATCATGGTGATGCCGACAAGCAGTGACGTAAAATTGGATGTGACCCTTTCCCAAAGTAGTACCCAATTGTTTCAGGAAACAGAGCAAAATGGAGTAGGCAATCTGAAGTGGGCAGCAATGGTGGTACAGGGGCGGGCAGCCCGAAGCTGCCGCAGTGCTGGTGTGGTGTGGAGGTGCAGATGGTTGGCTGGTGGAACTGGGGCCCTGAGCAGGGATACATGCCTCACCTTCATTGTTCACTAGCCACTGGTACTGGGCCCTGGTGGCCTCCAACCTCTGTTGCAGGAGCCAGCCCGCTGTCTCCTGCCGGGTCGGTAGTGGCAGTGGACTAGCAGGAGTAACTATATCAAGAAAGAGATTTTTTTTTTTTTTTTAAAGAATGCTCTGTGCAAACACCTGTTTAAAATTATATAGGTGCACAGTATAAGTACATTGTTGGTCCCTTAGGGCCATTGAAATTTTTTAGGTGATTAGGACAGTCACAGGAACATGATTTTACCAACACATGCTTCACATAAAAGCACTGACTGACTGAAAGGGGTGGCATTATGTAGGAAGCTGACCTGGTGTTTGATGAGCAGGTATGGTGTTATCACCTTATACCAGGTCCAGGGACCCCCTATTAGTGAAGTGTAGGCAGTGTCTAGAAAGCCAGGGCTCTCTAGAAGTAGCTGTGGATGAGCAGCCAAGGCTTATCTAGGAGACATGCAAAGCATATGCAATACCACTATAGCCACACAGCCACTTATCACATATGAAAGAACCACACAGAGTTACAAAAATATAGGTACGTATTGTAGTAATACAACACAAGAATACCTATAGGCACTTCCCCCCAACTGGAGGTAAGTACACGCTAATTATAAACACAATAGCAATAAGTAGATTCCATAGAAGCAACAAACATTAAAATATAAAAAAATAAAAATAGCAAGGGCCCCAACAGAGGGCCAAACCATGTACTAAGAAAGTGGAATGCAAGATACAATCCCCACCCAAGGATGTGGAGTTGTTAGAGGACAGCTGGAGGAACTATCAACCACCAGAGGGACCCCCAGCGACTAGGAGAGCAGAAGTAGGTATCTGGCTTTCCCAAGGACTAACAGGGGGACTTAGAAAAAGGATTATGCAAGAACAGGACCAGTCTAGAAGAAACCAGCAATGGACTTTGGAAGAAGAGGGCCTGCAAAAGAAGGTGACAGAGTCCAGTCCAGTGGGGGTAGGAGCTACTACTCTTCCTTCTGTGGATGAAGAACCAGGTGGGGGAGGGATGAAGAAGACTAGCTGTGGAGCCCAGAAGCAGAAGAGGAGTCCTTGGAGCAGTGCAGATGGTGTCCCATGTTGGTTGTCGGTTCGCAGATGGTCAGTGGTGCAGGAGAACCACCAACAAACCTTGGTAAATGCAAGATGAGCAAAAGAAGATTTGCAAGGCTGAAGAGGACCAGCAAAGCTCCGGGGACTCAACCCAGGGAGGGGTGTCTGAGGTGACCCTCAGCAGTCAGGAGAGCCAACAGAAGCAGTCACAGCCCCCACAGGCAACCCACTGGCAGCAGACATAGTGAGGCCCAGTCAGCACACCTGAAGAGAAGACTCACATCGCTGGAGCAGCAGAGGGGAGACCGTGCTTAGCAGGATGGAGTGCTGAGGGCAGGGGCTACATGGAACCTGAGGATCCTTTGAAGCAGGCGCAACAAGCCTTGGTAGCTGCAAGAGTCGCAGTGCAAAGGGGTACTGTCCTGCAAGGAGAGGAGAGGACCAAGGAGACCACTCCAGACTATCACTTGTGATGCAGGATCCACGCGGTTGTAGAGGAGAGCAGATCCACGCAGTCAGTCATCATTGCAGTTGGTGCCTGCAGATGCAGGGGAGTGACTCCTTCAATGCAACAGAGATTCCTTCTTGATTTTTGGTGCAAGCTGAAGTCTCGCTGACCTCAGAGGATGCACAGCCAGGGAAATGTTGCAGTTGTTGGAAAGAGCTGGAGAAACAATGTTGCAAAGCATAGATTGTCACCGGAGTTGCAGCTTGTCGGTTCCTGAAGAGTCCAGGTTCGGTTCCAGTGGCCAGAAGATGAAGTAAAAGATTCAGAGGAGTCTTGGTGGAGTCTTGCATGTCAAATCTGGGGACCCACCCTCAAGGAAGTCCCATAATATCCCTAAAAGTGGGTTTGGTCCCATATAAAGGTGACCCCCTATCAGGAAGGGTCTGTGATGTCACCTGCCTGACCTGGCCACTCAGATGCTCCCAGGGGCCTCTGCACATCTTGGTTTTAAGATGGCAGAATCAAGTGGCCACCTGGAGGAGCTCTGGGCACCACACCGGGAGTGGTGATGGACGGGGGAGTGGTCACTCCCCTTTCCTTTGTCCAATTTCGTGCCAGAGCAGGGACCAGGGGTCCCTGAACTGGTGCAACCTGGTTTATGCAAGGAGGGCACCAAATGGGCCCTTCAAAGCAAACCAGTGGCTTGGGGAGGAGACCTTCTGTGGATGAAGAACCAGGTGGGCGAGGGATGAAGAAGACTAGCTGTGGAGCCCAGAAGAAGAAGAGGAGTCCTCCACTCCCCTCCCCTCACGGACGATCGACTTACCTGGTCCGACTATCCTCCGGGAGGGGACGGGAGCCATGGGGGCTGCTCCGCCGACACCACACCGCCAACAGAACACCGCCACAGCGAATCACAGGACGTGATTCGCTGGGCGGTGTTCTGTTGGCGTGGCGGTGGAGGTGGAGCAACCTCCACTTCCCCGCCTCCCGCCAGTATGGCTGTTGGCGGCTCTCCACCCGTAAAAGGACGGAGAGCTGACAACGGTCATAATAGGCCGAGCGGCAAACCACCACTGGCGGTCTTCCACACGGCGGTCCCTCAGCGGTCTTCAAAATAGACCGCTGAGGTCAAAATGACCCCCTTTGTGTGGAAAGAAATAACTCTGATTAATGAGTGTGACATCATCCACTAGGGAGTATAAGTATTATATTCTTGTTGTACTAAATGACTGGAGATGCATTAGCTAGATCATTGGGTACAAATTTGCTACTCTCTACAGTCTGAAGCTGGGGCAACTGCATTAGCCAAAAAATTATCTTTGATTCCAATGGCCCTGCTCTTCTTCGTTTGCCTTTCAATTCTACCATGACTCCAGGCAGGTAGATAAATAATACGTCACACACGTCATGTATAACATACATATAATAAATATCCTGTCTGCCATAAGTAGGCATTGGGAACAACAATGCACTGCAGTACAGGGAAAAGAACAGATTATTTAGATTTTATTGGACACGTTCATGAGTGTATCCCATCCACAAAACACACAATCCCAGATATTTAATCCCACTTTACTTCCTGGCCTTGTTGTCAAATACAAATTATTTCAAACACATTCCCTTGGCAGTAAAGGAATGAAACTTGATTTAGGCCCTCATTATGAACCTAGCGGTGAGTGATAAAGTGGCGGTAATACTGCCAACAGGCTGGTGGTAATTCCCATACACAGCCAATGTACCACACCATCTGCCAGGGCGGAAACACCACGCCGGCCGGCGGTCGCCATCAATAGCTAGGTAGAAGACAAAGTACCGCCTGCCATATTAAGACCCTACAATACGCCACATTTTACGGGGTGGTACAAACGCCATCAAAAGCCTGGTGGAAACACATTACTGAAGAGAAAAGACTCACCATCGGAAACACAGGGAAGAACAACGCCGCCATGGAACCCGAACTGCAAGTTTTTCCGATGATCTTCTATGTTATGCTCCACCTGGAACACAAGCACCGACGAAGATGACGACGGTGAGTACAGCCGACTAGAACACAAGGGAGGGAGAAAGGGAGGAAAAGGAGAGTAACACACACACACACATGATACACACCCGACACACACACACCATACACACGTCCACTGCACACGAAAAACAATTTGCACCTGATACAAGGCAGAATAATGCAAGGAGGTGAATGTATTAATATCAACAGGTAATAAACAATCTAATATCCTTGAATCAGATATGTACACATGTACACAAAGGGACACTGCCCAGTCCAATGTTCAAAAGGGCCCACATAGCTACAGGACACAGTCCAAGGGCCAACTCAAATCCTGACTTCATCCGGATAGAACTCTGCAGGGGCATCAGTTTGCAAGTGGGCAGGCACCGGGGGATTGGGACACCTCAACCGAAGTCAGGAACAAGCCCACTGGTTTTGGAGTGGGCTCCATGCCCAGTTCTCTGTCCTGTGGAGTGCAAGGCCACAGTCTCTGGAGTGGGTGACTTTCCCACTGGTTCTGGAGGGGGCTCCATGCCCATTAGTCTGTCCTGGTGGGTGCAAGGCCACAGTCTCTCAGGTGGGTAACTTTCCCACTGTTTCAGGAGGGGGTTCCATGCCCACTTCTCTGTCCTGGGGAGGGCAAGGCCACAGTCTCTGGAGTGGGTGACGTTCCCACTGGTACTGTAGGGGGCCCCTCATGCATCAGCCCCTGGAGGATGGCCTACATGGCTTCCGCTGGTGGTGTTGGATGCAGTGTGGTAGCAGATGGAGGTGCCTCCTGGGCAGTCTCTGCAGGTGGTGATGGCTGCAGTGTGGTGGCAGATGGAGGTGCCTCCTGGGCAGCCTCTGCAGGTAGTGATGGCTGTACTTCCTCAGCTGGCGGTGGGTGCCCTGTGACCGCTGGTGGTGGTGGGGGTGTCACCCTGACAGCCTCTGCTAGAGTAGAGAGCTTCGTCCTCTCCATGACATGGGGCATGGAATCCTTACCCTTCCTGGCAGGGGTTGATGGCTTCTTCCCCTTCATGGCAGGTTGTATGTGGTCCTTCGCCTTCTGGTCATGAGTCGAGGGCTTCTTCCCCTTCAGAGCAGTAGGTGCAGGCTTGTTCCCCTTCTTGGCTGGAGGTGCAGGCTCCTTCTTGGCTGGAGGTATGGTATCTTTCCCAACACTGTCCGCATGGCCTGTTTGGCTGAGCTGCTGGGCTGTAACGCTGGGATCCTGCTCTTACGGGCAGGATGGGGGAGGGGGCGGGAAGAGGTCAAGTTGGGCAAGGAAAAGCTTCTTAGGGACGGTGGGGCGGAAGGAGGGAGAAGTGATGGGAGTGGAGGTTGAGGGAGTGGTTGTAGGAGGTGTATGTCGGCTGGATGTGGGTGCAGGTGCATGGGCAGTATGCTGATGTGATGTGGATGGCTGTTGGGTGTGTGAGTGCTTGTGTTTGTGTCCTTTAGGAGGGGGGACAGATGAGGTGGGAGAGGACACAGGGGACATGTGTATGGATATTGTGGAGGTGTCTGCTAGTGAGGTGTGTGTGCTGCTTGGGGTGGTAATGCTGGTGGTGGATGTTGATGCAGTGCATGCACATGTGAGTGTGGACGTGACCGGGAGGGAGGTGGAGGAGGAGGGGGAGACAGTGGATGCAGGGGATGCTCTTGTGTCTGCAACTGTCTGGTGTTTGTGTAAGTGCTTGTGGGATGAAGTGTAGTGCTTGTGTTTGCCTGTGCCCCTCTTGGGTGTTATCTTGTGTGTATGCTCATCAGTATGTGTGCCTAGGATGGGTTGGGGTTGAGGAGACTGGGACTGGGAATTGGTAGTTGAAGGGGGGACGGTAGAAACAGGGACAATGCTGCCATAAGAGAGGAGGCCACAGCCTGAATCGATCACTGTTGGGCCGCTAATCCACCGTGAATGCCCTCCAGGAATGCATTGCATTGCTGCATCTGGGATGCCAGCCCCTGGATGTCATTCACAATGGTCGATTGTCCTACAGAAATGTATCTCAGGCGGTCAATAGCCTCTTCACTCAGGGTAGCAGGGTTCACTGGGGCAGGGCCTTAGGTGCTTGGGGCAAAGGAGATGCCCACCCTCCAGGGTGAACGGGCATGGGCAACTCGCTGAGGGGCTACTCGGAGGGCGGTGCTGGTACAGGGGGTGGCGGCTGTACCTGCAGCTGTGGTGGTCACAGAGGTGTCCACCACCATCAGAGAGCTCCCATCGGAGGAGGTATCTGAGTCTGTGTTTTTACCTCCTGTCTCCGAGGTGGTGCTCCCCTCGCCCACCGTCCCACTGGTTCCCTAAGCGTTGGTGGACTCTTCCTCCTGTGGGATGCTTCTCCCTCTGCCGCCATGGCCCCTGCTCCTCCGCCAGATGATGCTAATGCACACAAGGACAGGATGACAGAACAAAAAAGGGGGGAGAGAGACAAAGGAAACACTGGGTCAATGACTGCACCAACACCACAGTTGGCATACACAGCACCGTCAAACACAGGGAACAGTGCCCATCCAGCTCAGGGTAGGCCACTGCTAGTATGCAGGCCATCAGGGGAGTCAGGATCCGACTACACCGCTTCCTCCTTGGTAGGCCATCCCCAGCTGGGCCTCAGCGGTCTTCCGTGCCCAGCGTCTCAGGTCCTCCCACGGTTTCTGACAGTGGGTCCTCCGCCTGCCATAGACCCCCAGGTTCCACACGTCCTTGGTGATGGAATGCCACAATCCCTTCTTTTAATGGGCGCTGACCTGCAGAGGCAATACAGACAGGAGAACACCATTAAACAAATAGTCCAGCCTGTCACACAAATGGCCCACAATACCCGTTTCCATCACCATTGGCTCACACATCACCTTCGCCTACCGCACACCATGTACACCACCACAAGACATTCCCCCATGCCCCCAATGACACGATGCTTACACACACATCCCCATGCATCCTTCCCACATGCATCATGCCCAATGTGGACTCACCTGTGGGTCTAAAGGCCCATACAGCAGTTCATACTGGGGTAGGACCCCATCCACCAGTCGCTCCAACTCCTCCAAAGTGAAGGCAGGGGCCCTCTGGTGGGTTCCAGATACAGGTCACAGTAGCACAAGCAGTGTAGGTGTTCTCCTTTTGAAGGTCAGGAAACAAGTGAGGAATCCGATAGAAAATGCGGTCACGTCCACGGCGGTGTACACCCTCACTGCGGGCGCAGATCCCCATTGGCCACTGTACTCCACAGAGCCCCATATTATCCAATGAGGTATTGCACGGCGGTGCAAGACCACCTTCTGCCACGACGCCCAACATCAGTGGAATTACCTCACTTCCACCTCTCCCTACGTACACGACAGGCGGTCGCCATTTAATGGTGGTGGACAACATTCAGATAATCCATAACTGTATCATTGCTGATGATTGGCAACTGGTTCTTTCCAAGTGACAGGGGGCTTGGTAGCAGTAATGTTATGGCCAATGTTCTAAATCGTGCTGGCAAATGTTTTGTCTGCCCTGGTGAGACACATGTGCAGCTACATTTCTTTCCCCCAGATGCAAGATGTGGCCACTGTGAAGGCCGTATTCTATGCAATGGGACATATCCCCAATATTAGTGGGGCGACTGATGGGACACATATTGCGTTCGGCCCCCCCACCAGAATGAACAAGTGTTCAGGAATCGTAAGAGTTTCCACTCACTGAATGTGCAGATGGTGTGCCTGGAAGACCAGTACATCTCCCACATCAATGCTAAGTATCCTGGGTCGGTGCATGATGCCTTTCTTTTTTTTTCTGAAGTCCAGAGTAACTGTCATCACTGGGGGCATCTTATGTTGGGGGACTGGATAGTCATGGCACCTCATCTCCGCTAACATCGGCTGGGGTACCTGTGGGGATGTAAGTGATGTATTATGCTTCATGTCTGTGACATATTGTACATCCCTGGCTTCCCCTCTATCGTTCATGTTGCCCTACCACCTTTTGCTTGTGTAAGGTGATGTATTGTGTGATTGTTAGTTTCCCTATGCTGTGCATGCTTTTGTGATGAGTGTCCATGCAGGGCTAGGAGGGCTGTCCATGCATTGGTATATCATGCAGGGCTTGGCATTGGGGTTAGTCATATGTGTAAGTGCAGTATGTGGTGGAGTGATGGGAGTGAGGGTGAGGAGGTGTGATGGCATGTAGGTATGGGGGTGATGACTTACCAATGTCCAGTCCTCCGGATACTCCAGCGAGTCCCTCAGAATGCAATAATGCCAAGACTAGCTCCTCCCATACCGTGAGCTGTGGGGGAGGAGGTAAGGGTCCACCTCCAGTCCTCTGTATGGCGAGCTAGTGCCTTGCTGCTATGGAGCATACCTTCCCCGTATCTCGTTCCACCTCTTTCTGATGTCGTCCCTTGTTTTTGGGTGCTGTCCCACAGCGTTGACCCTGTCCACGATTCTCCGCAATAGCTCCATCTTCCTTGCAATTGATATCTGCTGTATCTGTGCTCCAAACAGCTTTGGCTCTACCCTGACAATTTCCTTCACCATGACCCTTAACTCCTCATCAGTGAAATGGGGGTGCCTTTGTGGGGACATGGGTGTTGTGTGGTGTGTGTTGAGTCATGTGGTGGGCTGTGTGATGTGGGGTGTGTGAGGGATATATGGGTGTAAGTGGTGTGTGTGTGTCTAGTTGTCGCAGTGGTCTTGGTGTCAGTCTGGTGGCAATGATTTGTATTCGTAATGGGTTGTGGGTAATGTGGGTGTGTGCTTTATTGTGGTGTGGGTGTGTGGGTGTGTATGAGTGTCAGGTGTGTGTCTTTGGTATTGGCCAATGTGGTGTTGTTTTGTATGTGGGTATCCATTCTGAGCACGGCCGTATGTACTGCCAATGGTTTACCGCCAATGGTAACCGTGGTGATTTGTGGGTCATAATGTGATGGGCGTTGTTCTGTTGGCGTAACGGTATGGATATTGGGACTGCCACTTTAGCACTGACCTTTGGGCTGGCAGATTTTCGTATGTGGCAGCATTCTGTTGGATTGGTGTGTGTGTGTCATAAGATGGCGAACGAATATTTGCCACTACGGAGGTATGTTGTCAGCCATCATCGCGGCAGTAAGCAGGATTTACCGCCAATGTCATAATGAAGGCCTTAGTCTGCTGTAGCAGGGTAAGGTACAGGGAAAAGGCTGGGTAGGTACAGTAAAAGTTTTGCTGTAGAATTGTGAGGGAAGGGGTCACTGATGATGTAGCTAACCTTAGGTTTAGTCAGTAAGTGAAGTTGATGAACGTCAAAAAGGAAACATTTGAACAGGCACACGTACTTTGTGGAAGTCATACGCAACACTTGTCATGTAACGTGGCACACGCCAAAAATGTTTTTTTTCAGTGTTTTTGGTAGGGTGGGAAGGAACCAATAAAAAAGTGTAGTACTAGGATGTGACTGAGTGGGCATTTGGATGGAAGGAAAAGACGCCTTGTTTTTGATTTGGTTTGCAAATGCAATCCATTGGAAGCTTTGTAAATGGAGCATTAACAGGAGCAAACACACATTGCACAGCCAACACTGCAGTGCTGAATTGAACCATGCTGCAGTTCGGTTGGTTCATAGTCCATGGTTCGCAAAATGCCATGGACATGGAGGTCATGGGTGATGGTGGGTGGGATCTGCCTCACTTAACAAATACAGTGAGTATACTAGTAATTGAAAATGACCAATAACCAAGCAATGGGCCTTACCACCGCCCATCCCTGCCACCGCAGAGACTCCCTTTCAGCTGCTGCTGCGTCAACTGGCACACTGGCGCTGGCCCCAGTACTATTGGTCTTTGCAGCTAGAAAAAGCATTAAACATTTTAGATGCCTCCCTTTTAATTTTTGTTTAACAAAATACTACTGCAATGCATGCCTACAGTTCAGTTTGCATTATCTTCTCTTCCATCTCAAATATTCTGGCCCATATTTACACTTGGTGGTGGGCATGGCTCCTGTCTTCACTAAGACAGGAAATTAACTATTGAGGGTCCCTGTTATGATCAGTAGCCCATCCAGGGAAATATACTTGAGTACAAGAACAATGAAAATGAGCTACAAACAATGTTCAGCACTATCAAGATAATATACAAAACAAAAAACAATGAAATAGATTCAAACATGATAATTATTAAATGTGTATGTACATAAGAATAAGCCAAAACATCATAACTTTAACAAAAGATACAAATAATAAACAAATACATAAACACACGACAACAATTACTCACAAGGACAGAGTGCCACACAAGATATGACAATGAGATTGTGATACCACAATAATTGACATACATAAAACTTTTGTTTTTGTTTATTATTTGTATCTTTTGTATTGAATTGCTTTTTAATATTTATGTATGATTCAGGTTTATATGTGTTAACTTTCCTGCACACTTTTTGTATATTTATAAAGTTATGATGTTTTGGCTTGTTCTTATGTACATACACATTTAATAAATATCATGTTTGAATCTATTTCATAGTTTTTTACTTTGTGTAATATCTTGATAGTGCTGAACATTGGTTGTAGCTCATTTTCATTGTTCTTGTGTTCACTGAGACAGGAGCCATGTCCATGGGGCTTGTGCGCCATAAAATGGGGCTACACTGCTTATAGGCATTTTTCTGCCTCTAAACAGTGTAGCGCCATAATTCGGCATACAATCCCCGGTTTCCCCTATAACTCCCCCGCCGTGTCAGCATCCTTTCCAAGGACGCTAACAGGGCATTAGCGCCAGCTAGTGCCATTCTATAATTATGGCGCCAGGCCGGCATCTTGGAATGGCGCTAGCCAGCGCTATACTTTTTCACGCAAAACTGCGCTAACGCAGTTTTGCATGAAAAAGTATAAATCTGGCCCTCTGATATTTTGTTGGCTGGCAGTGTTAGAAAAGCCAGTAATCAAGCCATCCCTAATGGAGGGACAGAGATAAGATGATGAGTATAAGTCATTTGAAACACAATTAAGTGGTAGAATAAATTGGTCAGTAAAGAACATATGGTTTTGGATGGCAAATGCAATTCAACAGTCCTTATACTACTTTCCTGCCATGCTGCGCTGTCATTGAAACTGCTGGGATACTGAATAATAAATAGAACACAACATTGAGGGGGGTCACCATAACCATGGCCCCTCTCTCGTCATTTATGTATGAGCAAGAAATAGAAATCCTTCTCAACAAACAAGCATAGAATAGGCTGCTTGGGTCTGCAAACTCTGCAATCTTCACAGTAGAGTACCTAATCTATTGTCTTAGTCTTACAATACCAGTCTACAGGGTACATAATTTAGAGAGAGGGAAAGCTTAATAACCAAACAGAAGACAGCTACAGATTAGTACAGACAGGAGGAAGTCAGCTACAGAAAAAAGAATTATAGAAAGGAGGATAATGCAGGGAGGGATAACAAGAATACACAAACATGAAATAGAACAAAGAGGATTTTAAAAACATCACAGTATAAGAGAAAGGAGGAAACATTATTATAACGGGGAAAGTTAAAAGTTAGAGAAATAATTGCAAATTTCCTATGCGACCTTTGGAGATACTAATTCATTGCAACAAATGATCTTTGCTTTGGATGCAACTCTAATGGGCCACTGAGTCAGCTTTTCTTTTTAGTGCATAGATGCATACTACACATCACTGGGAGATTGCTTGAGACTGTACAAGTTACATAAAAAGAAAGACGCAGAGAAAGCTAACTCATTGATATTACTACTACTACCATAGTACCAATATCTTAGAGACAGGAGGACAAAGGAGTCTGCATATCTTCTTAAATAATCAGCCCAAGAGAGCGCATACAGCAACAAGCAGAACTAAGTAGCACTGAGCACATGGCTTGCTCAAATTGGATTACATAATATTCTTAACATTACATGAATTTAACTTATCTCCGAGGGTGACCAGCATGCCCTTTGAAAGAAAAATTGGCATTGTAGGACACAACAAAATTAGTCATTACTAGTATTCATCAAGCCTCGCAACCTCCAGGTCAAGCATGTCTGGCCAGCAGTGTGTTAGCTGCTGTTGGGTGAGCTAAGCCCCAGTATGTCTGCACACGCAACGGTGCATCCTCCCCCACAGCAGCTGATGCTCCCGCAGGTCATACCCACTCCCAGACCTGCTGACAGCATGGAGGGAAGATGGTGCTGCACAAATAAAAACAGTGTGGCTACCTCCACGTCACTGAAAATGGCTGCACCCCTTGCTGCACCAGCGACCGCAGGGTCTGCGGTTAGCTGGTGCACCCCCTGCCTGGCGCCTCTCCCACACTCTGCCATGGCACTGGGCAGCAATAAAAAAAAAGACTAAAAATAGAAGAAATAGAGAGAGAGAAATTACTTAAATGAGGAAGTTATGAGAACACAAAAAAGGGAAAAAAATTCACAGAAAATTATAAAGAGGCAAAGAATGTAACATACACAAACACACGCACTAATGAAATACAGGTAAAACATGGGAGGACAAATGGGATCAAGTAAGGACTGGTAAAATAGAGACTGGAATAAAAATTGGGCCCACCACCATGCACAGAATAGAAAAAAACAAGATGTCTGCAGGCGCATGCGGCCACATGGTGTCGTTTACGCTCGCTTCACAAACTGAAGCATGCTACTCGCACCAATCAGCATAAATGGGCAGCTGAGCACAACTCTGCCTATTCACAGAGTTAGGCGGAGTTCGCTGAGTTTTTTGGGCACTATGTGGAATTCCACATAGTAGAACTCTGCAAGCTCCACCCAGGCCTACTGAGAACCTACTGGTCAGGACATGGTACTGCGCTGCCAAGCAAAATAAAATTGTTCACTATATGGAGCAATAAATCTGAAGTCAGATACAACCATGTTTACAAAGCACAGCCAAAGATAATTATAACTTGCCAAATAACACTACAAACAGAAGCGCTGCTAGGTAGTGATCAGCCAGGTGTCCCAAAGCTAACACACAACCTTGCCAATCTCCCCTGTCCACCCTAATACGTTCTATAAGTTCACCCTTCCGGCTTCATCATATTTGAGCATAATTATTTGTATGGAGTCCTACAATAGTGTACAAAATGCTCTGAGGGACCCTTATGTGCTCAAGAACTGACCACAATTTACCTCCCGGAATAGACTTATTGGCCTATAATTTGATGAATTCCCTTTGTCACCTTTTTTAAAGACAGGGACTGCCTCGGCTCCAAAAAAGTGTCAGGGAACTCAGCCCCTTTTAGAATTGCATTAACATTTTGATTGAGGATGACATACCACACTTCTGGTTCAGATAAAGGTCACCCAGAATTTTATCTGAACCCAGTGCTTTATCCTTTTTTAGAGAGTTAAGAGCCAACTTAGTGTCTTCTAAACTAAAAGTAATATGGCCAACACTATATGAGTTTAGAGATATCTCAATACTACTGAGAGAGCGTAGCTTATATAATCTATATTAACATAAAATGTTTATGGATTAGTGTGTGATAAATGCCGCATAGAAACTGTATTAGTAATTTTGCTTGAATATGCACCTGAAATGTGACCAGGGGGAGGGGCCGCATATGTATAAGTAGACTAATAATGATGATTAAAATGTTATGTAGCAATACATTGAATACGTTTGTGCTAATTAGCAATAATTGTGTTATTGAATCTGTGCTGAAATCCTTATAGGCCTTAAGTTAGCATGAGTCGAAGCTTAGCTGTTTGGCTCTCATATTAAATGTATTTCTCCTATCTTGCAGTGTACTGACTCACAAAAGGACACGACCCCGTGTGTGTTTTTTCTTCAAACTAAAAGATGAATGTAACCATGCTAGATCCGTTCCCATGACTTTTCCTTGCTTGTAGAATAAATGTTAAAACAAAATGAAACAGTGTAGATTAATGTAATGTACAAAGTCGTTCAAACCGGTAAAGACAATGGAGCTACTGACCAAAAGATGTGCAAAGAATTACAGAAAGATGAAATCATACCGGACGTGCCACCTCTGAAGACGTCAATTATGGAGACCAATAAAATGTCTGTAAAATAATATGGGGTGAAGAGTTAGGTGACCTAATGTGATTTCTGATAGGTTAAAGATAGTGGGGTATAACAAATGTCCAATAGAATTTTGGGGAAATGTACCACGAAAAAGGGATAAAAACCCATGACACGGGGAGCCATTTAGAATTAGGTAGGGAATGCTATTGATTTTATCCAGAAACTTTGTCACTCTGTCTGGTGACTTACTTGGTTTTACTTAAACCCTCCTTGTCCTTAGATTGCCCATTTACACTTTACCTCCTTATGAGGGAAGTGCCCTTTTGCCCCGCAGCTGAGTTCTGAGAGATGGCGATTTGACTGATGTCCTGAAGACGAAGACTGAACCTGTGTGCTGACCTAATCTTTGGAGGGTAATTATGACAATTGTAGGAAGTTGGCTCTGTATGTGCTATTTCAAAGTAAGGAATAGCATGCACAGAGTCCAAGGGTTCCCCTTAGAGGTAAAATAGTGGTAAAAATAGATAATACTAATGCTCTATTTTGTGGTAGTGTGGTCGAGCAGTAGGCTTATCCAAGGAGTAGTGTTAAGCATTTGTTGTACATACACATAGACAATAAAAGAGGTACACACACTTAGAGACAAATCCAGCCAATAGGTTTTGTATAGAAAAATATCTTTTCTTAGTTTATTTTAAGAACCACAGGTTCAAATTTAACATGTAATATCTTGTTTGAAAGGTATTACAGGTAAGTACATTAGGAACTTTGAATCATTTCAATTGCATGTATACTTTTCAAGTTATTCACAAATAGCTATTTTAAAAGTGGACACAGTGCAATTTTCACAGTTCCTGGGGGAGGTAAGTTTTTGTTAGTTTTACCAGGTAAGTAAGACACTTACAGGGTTCAGTTCTTGGTCCAAGGTAGCCCACCGTTGGGGGTTCAGAGCAACCCCAAAGTTACCACACCAGCAGCTCAGGGCAGGTCAGGTGCAGAGTTCAAAGTGGTGCCCAAAACGCATAGGCTTCAATGGAGAGAAGGGGGTGCCCCGGTTCCAGTCTGCCAGCAGGTAAGTACCCGCATCTTCGGAGGGCAGGCCAGGGGGGTTTTGTAGGGCACCGGGGGGGACACAAGCCCACACAGAAATTTCACCCTCAGCGGCGCGGGGGCGGCCGGGTGCAGTGTTAGAACAAGCGTCGGGTTCGCAATGGAAGTCAATGAGAGATCAAGGGATCTCTTCAGCGCTGCAGGCAGGCAAGGGGGGGCTTCCTCGGGGAAACCTCCACTTGGGCAAGGGAGAGGGACTCCTGGGGGTCACTTCTGCAGTGAAAGTCCGGTCCTTCAGGTCCTGGGGACTGCGGGTGCAGGGTCTTTTCCAGGCGTCGGGACTTAGGTTTCAGAGAGTCGCGGTCAGGGGAAGCCTCGGGATTCCCTCTGCAGGCGGCGCTGTGGGGACAGGTTTTGGTACTCACAGTCGTAGAGTAGTCCGGGGGTCCTCCCTGAGGTGTTGGTTCTCCACCAGCCGAGTCGGGGTCGCCGGGTGCAGTGTTGCAAGTCTCACGCTTCTTGCGGGGAGTTGCAGGGTTCTTTAAAGCTGCTTCTTGAAACAAAGTTGCAGTCTTTTTGGAGCAGGTCCGCTGTCCTCGGGAGTTTCTTGTCGTCGTCGAAGCAGGGCAGTCCTCAGAGGATTCAGAGGTCGCTGGTCCCTTTGGAAGGCGTCGCTGGAGCAGAGTTCTTTGGAAGGCAGGAGACAGGCCGGTGAGTTTCTGGAGCCAAGGCAGTTGTTGTCTTCTGGTCTTCCTCTGCAGGGGTTTTCAGCTGGGCAATCCTTCTTCTTGTTGTTGCAGGAATCTAATTTTCTAGGGTTCAGGGTAGCCCTTAAATACTAAATTTAAGGGCGTGTTTAGGTCTGGGGGGTTAGTAGCCAATGGCTACTAGCCCTGAGGGTGGGTACACCCTCTTTGTGCCTCCTCCCAAGGGGAGGGGGTCACAATCCTAACCCTATTGGGGGAATCCTCCATCTGCAAGATGGAGGATTTCTAAAAGTTAGAGTCACCTCAGCTCAGGACACCTTAGGGGCTGTCCTGACTGGCCAGTGACTCCTCCTTGTTATTCTCATTATTTTCTCCGGCCTTGCTGCCAAAAGTGGGGGCCGGGCCGGAGGGGGCGGGCAACTCCACTAGCTGGAGTGTCCTGCGGTGCTGTGACAAAGGGGTGAGCCTTTGAGGCTCACCGCCAGGTGTTACAGCTCCTGCCTGGGGGAGGTGTTAGCATCTCCACCCAGTGCAGGCTTTGTTACTGGCCTCAGAGTGACAAAGGCACTCTCCCCATGGGGCCAGCAACATGTCTCTAGTGTGGCAGGCTGCTGGAACTAGTCAGCCTACACAGATAGTCGGTTAAGTTTCAGGGGGCACCTCTAAGGTGCCCTCTGGGGTGTATTTTGCAATAAAATGTACACTGGCATCAGTGTGTATTTATTGTGCTGAGAAGTTTGATACCAAACTTCCCAGTTTTCAGTGTAGCCATTATGGTGCTGTGGAGTTCGTGTTTGACAAACTCCCAGACCATATACTCTTATGGCTACCCTGCACTTACAATGTCTAAGGTTTTGTTTAGACACTGTAGGGGTACCATGCTCATGCACTGGTACCCTCACCTATGGTATAGTGCACCCTGCCTTAGGGCTGTAAGGCCTGCTAGAGGGGTGACTGACCTATACTTGCATAGGCAGTGAGAGGCTGGCATGGCACCCTGAGGGGAGTGCCATGTCGACTTACTCGTTTTGTCCTCACTAGCACACACAAGCTGGCAAGCAGTGTGTCTGTGCTGAGTGAGAGGTCTCTAGGGTGGCATAAGACATGCTGCAGCCCTTAGAGACCTTCCTTGGCATCAGGGCCCTTGGTACTAGAAGTACCAGTTACAAGGGACTTATCTGGATGCCAGGGTCTGCCAATTGTGGATACAAAAGTACAGGTTAGGGAAAGAACACTGGTGCTGGGGCCTGGTTAGCAGGCCTCAGCACACTTTCAATTGTAAACATAGCATCAGCAAAGGCATAAAGTCAGGGGGCAACCATGCCAAGGAGGCATTTCCTTACACAACCCCCCCCCCAAACGAAAGAGGATGAGACTAACCTTTCCCAAGAGAGTCTTCATTTTCTAAGTGGAAGAACCTGGAAAGGCCATCTGCATTGGCATGGGCAGTCCCAGGTCTGTGTTCCACTATAAAGTCCATTCCCTGTAGGGAGATGGACCACCTCAACAGTTTAGGATTTTCACCTTTCATTTGCATCAGCCATTTGAGAGGTCTGTGGTCAGTTTGAACTAGGAAGTGAGTCCCAAAGAGGTATGGTCTCAGCTTCTTCAGGGACCAAACCACAGCAAAGGCCTCCCTCTCAATGGCACTCCAACGCTGCTCCCTGGGGGGTAACCTCCTGCTAATGAAAGCAACAGGCTGGTCAAGGCCATCATCATTTGTTTGGGACAAAACTGCCCCTATCCCATGTTCAGAGGCATCTGTCTGCACAATGAACTGCTTAGAGTAATCTGGAGCTTTTAGAACTGGTGCTGAGCACATTGCTTGTTTCAGGGTGTCAAAGGCCTGTTGGCATTCCACAGTCCAGTTCACTTTCTTGGGCATTTTCTTGGAGGTGAGTTCAGTGAGGGCTGTCACAATGGATCCATATCCCTTCACAAACCTCCTGTAATACCCAGTCAAGCCAAGGAATGCCCTGACTTGAGTCTGGGTTTTTGGAGCTACCCAGTCCAGAATAGTCTGGATCTTGGGTTGGAGTGGCTGAACTTGGCCTCCACCTACAAGGTGGCCTAAGTAAACCACAGTTCCCTGCCCTATCTGGCATTTGGATGCCTTGATAGAGAGGCCTGCAGATTGCAGAGCCTTCAAAACCTTCTTCAGGTGGACCAGGTGATCCTGCCAGGTGGAGCTAAAGACAGCAATATCATCAAGATAAGCTGTGCTAAAGGACTCGAAGCCAGCAAGGACTTGATTCACCAACCTTTGGAAGGTGGCAGGGGCATTCTTTAAACCAAAGGGCATAACAGTAAACTGATAATGCCCATCAGGTGTGGAGAATGCTGTTTTCTCTTTTGCTCCAGGTGCCATTTTTATTTGCCAGTACCCTGCTGTCAAGTCAAAGGTACTTAAGAATTTGGCAGCACCTAATTTGTCTATGAGCTCATCAGCTCTAGGAATGGGATGAGCATCTGTCTTGGTGACAGAGTTGAGTCCTCTGTAGTCCACACAAAACCTCATCTCTTTCTTTCCATCTTTGGTGTGAGGTTTGGGGACTAAGACCACTGGGCTAGCCCAGGGGCTGTCAGAGCGCTCAATTACTCCCAATTCCAGCATCTTGTGGACTTCCACCTTGATGCTTTCCTTAACATGGTCAGACTGTCTAAAGATTTTGTTTTTGACAGGCATGCTGTCTCCTGTGTCCACATCATGGGTACACAGGTGTGTCTGACCAGGGGTTAAGGAGAAGAGTTCAGGAAACTGTTGTAGGACTCTCCTACAATCAGCTTGCTGTTGGCCAGAGAGGGTGTCTGAGTAGATCACTCCATCTACTGAGCCATCTTTTGGGTCTGATGACAGAAGATCAGGGAGAGGTTCACTCTCTGCCTCCTGATCCTCATCTGTTACCATCAACAGATTTACATCAGCCCTGTCATGGAAGAGCTTAAGGCGGTTCACATGGATCACCCTCTTGGGGCTCCTGCTTGTGCCCAGGTCCACCAGGTAGGTGACCTGACTCTTCCTTTCTAGCACTGGGTAAGGGCCACTCCATTTGTCCTGGAGTGCCCTGGGAGCCACAGGCTCCAGAACCCAGACTTTCTGCCCTGGTTGGAACTCAACCATTGCAGCCTTTTGGTCATACCAAAACGTCTGGAGCTGTTGGCTGGCCTCAAGGTTTTTGGTTGCCTTTTCCATGTACTCTGCCATTCTAGAGCGAAGGCCAAGTACATAGTCCACTATGTCTTGTTTAGGCTCATGAAGGACTGAGGCACTACCACTCTCCTAGTGGCACCAGGTTTGGGGTCTCTGGCCTCAGTGTACAGGAGTCCATCTTCCCAATAGACCCTATGTGTTCCATTTTTCTTGCCCTTGGACTCTTCAGCAGCTTGCTGCCTAAGGCCTTCAAGAGAGGGACAGGTTTCTTGTCCCTTACACAGCTCCTCCCTTGAGGGTCCCCCTGGGCCTAAGAGCTCAACCTGATAAGGTTCAAGCTCCAAAGGCTCAGTTCCCTCAGAGGGCAGAACTTCTTCCTGAGAAGAGAGGTTCTCTTTTTCTGACTGTGTTGCAGTTGGTTTCCCAACTGACTTTCCTTTTCTCTTGGTAGGCTGGGCCATTTTTCCAGACTCCAGCTCTACTTTTTCACCCTGTGCCTTGCATTGTGCTCTTGTTTTTACACACACCAGTTCAGGGATACCCAGCATGGCTGCATGGGTTTTTAGTTCTACCTCAGCCCATGCTGAGGACTCCAGGTCATTTCCAAGCAGACAGTCTACTGGGATGTTTGAGGAGACCACCACCTGTTTCAGGCCATTGACCCCTCCCCATTCTAAAGTTACCATTGCCATGGGATGTGCTTTAGTCTGATTGTCAGCATTGGTGACTGTATAAGTTTTTCCAGTCAGGTATTGGCCAGGGGAAACCAGTTTCTCTGTCACCATGGTGACACTGGCACCTGTATCCCTCAGGCCCTCTACACTTGTCCCATTAATAAAGAGCTGCTGCCTGTATTTTTGCATGTTAGGGGGCCAGGCAGCTAGTGTGGCTAAATCCACCCCACCCTCAGAGACTAGAGTAGCTTCAGTGTGGACCCTGATTTGCTCTGGGCACACTGTTGATCCCACTTGGAGACTAGCCATTCCAGTGTTACCTGGATTGGAGTTTGGAGTGGAACTTTTCTTGGGACAGGCCTTGTCTCCAGTTTGGTGTCCAGACTGACTACAGTTTCGACACCAGGCCTTTTTGGGATCAAAGTTTTTACCCTTGTACCCAGGATTGTTTTGTGAAGAGGCTCTGGGCCCACCCTCCTGTGCAGGTTTTTGGGGGCCTGTAGAAGACTCTTGACTATTTTTATTTTTGGCTGTCTCACCACCCTTCCCCTGGGGAGGTTTTGTGACCCCTTTCTTTTGGTCACCCCCTGTGGAAGTTTTGGACACCCTTGTCTTGACCCAATGGTCCGCCTTCTTTCCCAATTCTTGGGGAGAAATTGGTCCTAGGTCTACCAGATGCTGATGCAGTTTATCATTGAAACAATTACTTAACAGGTGTTCTTTCACAAATAAATTGTACAGCCCATCATAATTACTTACACCACTGCCTTGAATCCAACCATCTAGTGTTTTGACTGAGTAGTCTACAAAGTCAACCCAGGTCTGGCTCGAGGATTTTTGAGCCCCCCTGAATCTAATCCTATACTCCTCAGTGGAGAATCCAAAGCCCTCAATCAGGGTACCCTTCATGAGGTCATAAGATTCTGCATCTTTTCCAGAGAGTGTGAGGAGTCTATCCCTACACTTTCCTGTGAACATTTCCCAAAGGAGAGCACCCCAGTGAGATTTGTTCACTTTTCTGGTTACACAAGCCCTCTCAAAAGCTGTGAACCATTTGGTGATGTCATCACCATCTTCATATTTAGTTACAATCCCTTTAGGGATTGTCAACATGTCAGGAGAATCTCTGACCCTATTTATGTTGCTGCCACCATTGATGGGTCCTAGGCCCATCTCTTGTCTTTCCCTCTCTATGGCTAGGATCTGTCTTTCCAAAGCCAATCTTTTGGCCATCCTGGCTAACTGGATGTCCTCTTCACTGGAGTTATCCTCAGTGATTTCAGAGTTGTTGGTCCCTCCTGTGAGGGAACCAGCATCTCTGACTATTATTTGTGGAGTCAGGGCTTGAGAAGCCCTGCTCTCCCTAAGTAGGACTGGAGGGGGGGAATTTCCCTCCAAGTCACTATCTTCATCCTCTGAGTTGCCACCCTCAGAGGGGTTGGCCTTTTCAAACTCTGCCAAAAGCTCCTGGAGCTGTATTTTGGTAGGTTTGGGGCCCATTGCTATTTTCTTTAGTTTACAGAGTGACCTTAGCTCTCTCATCTGTAGATGGAGGTAAGGTGTGGTGTCGAGTTCCACCACAGTCACATCTGTGCTAGACATTTTGCTTCTAAAAGTTGGAAT
The DNA here is from genome assembly GCF_031143425.1 of Pleurodeles waltl. Classification (NCBI taxonomy): domain Eukaryota; kingdom Metazoa; phylum Chordata; class Amphibia; order Caudata; family Salamandridae; genus Pleurodeles; species Pleurodeles waltl. Next base: position 1,553,288,712 of record NC_090440.1, read on the forward strand.
ACTTTTTAAGAATCTAAACCTGGTTCTAGAATCTAATTCAAACTTTTAACAAACTTTTAAACTCTAAAAGAAATGCTAAACAGGATCTAACACAAGGCCCTAGCAGGTCTTTTAAGAATTTAGAAAACTTTTCAAATTGCAAAAATCAATTTCTAATGACAATTTTGGAATTTGTCGTGTGATCAGGTATTGGCTGAGTAGTCCAGCAAATGCAAAGTCTTGTACCCCACCGCTGATCCACCAATGTAGGAAGTTGGCTCTGTATGTGCTATTTCAAAGTAAGGAATAGCATGCACAGAGTCCAAGGGTTCCCCTTAGAGGTAAAATAGTGGTAAAAATAGATAATACTAATGCTCTATTTTGTGGTAGTGTGGTCGAGCAGTAGGCTTATCCAAGGAGTAGTGTTAAGCATTTGTTGTACATACACATAGACAATAAATGAGGTACACACACTCAGAGACAAATCCAGCCAATAGGTTTTGTATAGAAAAATATCTTTTCTTAGTTTATTTTAAGAACCACAGGTTCAAATTTAACATGTAATATCTCGTTTGAAAGGTATTACAGGTAAGTACATTAGGAACTTTGAATCATTTCAATTGCATGTATACTTTTCAAGTTATTCACAAATAGCTATTTTAAAAGTGGACACAGTGCAATTTTCACAGTTCCTGGGGGAGGTAAGTTTTTGTTAGTTTTACCAGGTAAGTAAGACACTTACAGGGTTCAGTTCTTGGTCCAAGGTAGCCCACCGTTGGGGGTTCAGAGCAACCCCAAAGTTACCACACCAGCAGCTCAGGGCCGGTCAGGTGCAGAGTTCAAAGTGGTGCCCAAAACGCATAGGCTTCAATGGAGAGAAGGGGGTGCCCCGGTTCCAGTCTGCCAGCAGGTAAGTACCCGCGTCTTCGGAGGGCAGGCCAGGGGGGTTTTGTAGGGCACCGGGGGGGACACAAGCCCACACAGAAATTTCACCCTCAGCGGCGCGGGGCGGCCGGGTGCAGTGTTAGAACAAGCGTCGGGTTCGCAATGGAAGTCAATGAGAGATCAAGGGATCTCTTCAGCGCTGCAGGCAGGCAAGGGGGGGCTTCCTCGGGGAAACCTCCACTTGGGCAAGGGAGAGGGACTCCTGGGGGTCACTTCTGCAGTGAAAGTCCGGTCCTTCAGGTCCTGGGGACTGCGGGTGCAGGGTCTTTTCCAGGCGTCGGGACTTAGGTTTCAGAGAGTCGCGGTCAGGGGAAGCCTCGGGATTCCCTCTGCAGGCGGCGCTGTGGGGACTCAGGGGGGACAGGTTTTGGTACTCACAGTCGTAGAGTAGTCCGGGGGTCCTCCCTGAGGTGTTGGTTCTCCACCAGCCGAGTCGGGGTCGCCGGGTGCAGTGTTGCAAGTCTCACGCTTCTTGCGGGGAGTTGCAGGGTTCTTTAAAGCTGCTTCTTGAAACAAAGTTGCAGTCTTTTTGGAGCAGGTCCGCTGTCCTCGGGAGTTTCTTGTCGTCGTCGAAGCAGGGCAGTCCTCAGAGGATTCAGAGGTCGCTGGTCCCTTTGGAAGGCGTCGCTGGAGCAGAGTTCTTTGGAAGGCAGGAGACAGGCCGGTGAGTTTCTGGAGCCAAGGCAGTTGTTGTCTTCTGGTCTTCCTCTGCAGGGGTTTTCAGCTGGGCAATCCTTCTTCTTGTTGTTGCAGGAATCTAATTTTCTAGGGTTCAGGGTAGCCCTTAAATACTAAATTTAAGGGCGTGTTTAGGTCTGGGGGGTTAGTAGCCAATGGCTACTAGCCCTGAGGGTGGGTACACCCTCTTTGTGCCTCCTCCCAAGGGGAGGGGGTCACAATCCTAACCCTATTGGGGGAATCCTCCATCTGCAAGATGGAGGATTTCTAAAAGTTAGTCACCTCAGCTCAGGACACCTTAGGGGCTGTCCTGACTGGCCAGTGACTCCTCCTTGTTATTCTCATTATTTTCTCCGGCCTTGCCGCCAAAAGTGGGGGCCGGGCCGGAGGGGGCGGGCAACTCCACTAGCTGGAGTGTCCTGCGGTGCTGTGACAAAGGGGTGAGCCTTTGAGGCTCACCGCCAGGTGTTACAGCTCCTGCCTGGGGGAGGTGTTAGCATCTCCACCCAGTGCAGGCTTTGTTACTGGCCTCAGAGTGACAAAGGCACTCTCCCCATGGGGCCAGCAACATGTCTCTAGTGTGGCAGGCTGCTGGAACTAGTCAGCCTACACAGATAGTCGGTTAAGTTTCAGGGGGCACCTCTAAGGTGCCCTCTGGGGTGTATTTTGCAATAAAATGTACACTGGCATCAGTGTGTATTTATTGTGCTGAGAAGTTTGATACCAAACTTCCCAGTTTTCAGTGTAGCCATTATGGTGCTGTGGAGTTCGTGTTTGACAAACTCCCAGACCATATACTCTTATGGCTACCCTGCACTTACAATGTCTAAGGTTTTGTTTAGACACTGTAGGGGTACCATGCTCATGCACTGGTACCCTCACCTATGGTATAGTGCACCCTGCCTTAGGGCTGTAAGGCCTGCTAGAGGGGTGACTGACCTATACTTGCATAGGCAGTGAGAGGCTGGCATGGCACCCTGAGGGGAGTGCCATGTCGACTTACTCGTTTTGTCCTCACTAGCACACACAAGCTGGCAAGCAGTGTGTCTGTGCTGAGTGAGAGGTCTCTAGGGTGGCATAAGACATGCTGCAGCCCTTAGAGACCTTCCTTGGCATCAGGGCCCTTGGTACTAGAAGTACCAGTTACAAGGGACTTATCTGGATGCCAGGGTCTGCCAATTGTGGATACAAAAGTACAGGTTAGGGAAAGAACACTGGTGCTGGGGCCTGGTTAGCAGGCCTCAGCACACTTTCAATTGTAAACATAGCATCAGCAAAGGCAAAAAGTCAGGGGGCAACCATGCCAAGGAGGCATTTCCTTACAACAATGCATTTGTAATTTGTCCGTTTGCTTTTCCTTTCTAGGTACCAAGTGCTAACTTTTGACAGAGACCATAGTTAGATGTTTTCCAAATTGGTGTTCTAAATTGTTTTGCATGAAGCCCAACATGCGGATGCTAATCAGTGGTTAGGACAGGTGTTCACCAAACTGACGCAAATAGACAAATGACCAAATCTATGCTTTGTTGAACTGACGCGTTATTGACACTCTGCTAAATTGATCTATGTTCACGCTGTGTTATAATCTGATGTTTGTGATTTTCACCTTAATGAAATCTTACCAAAGTTGCCATATCGTGACTATGCTATTATGTTTCTTGGTTTTGAGATTGACGCATCTGCTCTTAGATCTGTAATCAATAGGGAATAAAACTTTATAAAATTCTACTAAACTGGTGTGGTTATTCATGACTGCAAGGCCATGGTAGTGTTTTGAATTTATTAATGACTTTGACTAAAATGAAATGTATTGTTGTGATAAATATTGATGACATCATAGACGTATTGATTGACATATTGATTAGCTATCTCGTCCTAAGGTGTCTCTCAACTGGGTCAAAAGATTCATTGGCCTAAAACGAGTCCTAATGTGTAATAAATTATCATAAAGGGACGCGTTAATACTATCATTACCACCTACCACCCTACGAATATCTATCTGAGCCGTGTAGAGTTAACTGAAGTGAAGAACCCAAGACTTTGATTGAATAAGGAGTGAAGAACCCAAGACTGTGGTTCAATATGATACACTTATTCAATTATTTGACTCTCCAATCCCTTATCTATTAAATGCTAAAACTGTCTACTATCTTTGAGTTTTGCTGCACTAGAAAAGCCTCTTCCCATTTTCTTTTAGCTGAAGCTTGTGCTGTTTTTTAATGTTGCTTTTTTCCACCACTAAAGACCTAGGGCCAGTTTTCAAAGCTGTCATCAGCTCAGCCCTGGATGCCTTGCAATGTTCCTCATACCATTCAGCTTTGTTCTTACTAATCAGCTTACCCCTCTTTTCCTTAAAGTAAAAAGGTTTAAGTTCAGCACATAATCTGCCATATATCTTGATTGTTGTTTGAGCTTCATCCTCATGTTTTTTAAAATCGCTCACTGATTGCATAAGAACAGAGTAGATTTGTGCTAAAACAGCTGGAACCTCCTCAATTTTAGTCCACCTTATCCTCTGTCTGTTATTACTGAAAACGATGGGGTTGATGATATCCCTCTCTATTTGTACCAAGGGAAAATTAAAGGGGTAAATCAGTTCCAATGCCAAGGCTTTGTGGTCGATATCTAATTGTTTCATTACCTGCATATCAATCAGCTGGCGACAATGGAATATATCCAACAAGATAAAATCTATTCTTGCTCTGCAAATAACCCACTTAAAAGAATGGCTTATATTTTTGTCTGAGCTTGTTCGTCCATTACAGGCTCTGGGGCTGTGTTTTAGTACAAGGGATGCTAGTTGAATGTCAAGAATTGGCACATTTAATCAAATTAAAGAAGTACTGAATCTCAAATTCAATCCAGTAACAAACGTTGATTACGAAGGATACATTTTCAGTGAAGAACGTCAACAAGTTGGTAATACTATTTGTAAAATTTGTGAAGGGACTTGATACACTCATCAAACTCAAGTTCAATGAATAATTATGAAGCAGCTATGCGTCTTAGAGTTATTGATGGGTATTTGTAGATTCATTCAGACAACAAATTCTGAGAGAAACTCTCAGTCTGAAGCGAGTGTTAATGGCTGCAGGGTTGAAGCGCGTGCTGAAAGACAAATTGATGGTATGAAGGCCGGAGGTTCCCAAAGTGAATCAGTCATGAGTTTGAAAAGTAAGCCAAAGCAAAAGATTGAAGGACACAAAGTGATGTCTACACAGAAAAAGAAGTTGTGTTTTAGATGTGAATTTTCGTTTTCACACAAAGGCAAATTTCCCACTATTGGAGAGATATGTAAAGGCTGTGGGAAAGAGAACCATTTTGTGGCAGTATGTAAAGCAAAGGATAAAGTATATAAAAGCTCGGGGGAGGAGCCAAGATGGCGACCGGGAAGGACGCTTAAGAAAGCGCTCCGTCTCGGGCTCGCCACCAAAATAACTGCAGGGCGCCCCGGGGACGCCAACATCCTCGCACAGGAGTGGGACCCGCTCTGAGAACCTCTCTCCCCCCGTCGACGGTCACGGAGGCGTTTGTGCGGCCGAGAAAGGAGGTTCCTGAACGACGACGCCGCCTCGGGAACTGCGGCCGTCATCTTGCCTCGTAGCGAGGCCCGGAGCTCCGTCCCTGAGCCCCGAAGGTGAGGTGGGGGTGCAGCGGCGAGGGGTTCCCTTGGCGGGAGGGCAGCAGGCCCGCCGTTGGGCCCTGCACCGCTTTGGGCTGTTCCCCCTCCCCCCCCCCACCGCTTGATAACTTTTTCCATTGCTGGCCTGGGGCGGAGCAGCGGTGAAGTTGCGGACGGGGACTCTTGGTGGTTCCCCCCCCAGCCCGTGGACCGGCTATGAGGCGTGCCCCCGTCCCCTTGGCCGTCTGGAGCACCGGCGGATCGGGATCGGCGGGGGGCTTGTTCTCTACGCCCCCTGGACATTACTGGTGGCTCCGGCAACTTTTTTGAACGCTCGTGGGCCACGTGGGAAGCGCTCATTGCAGTAAATTATGTACACCATCATTCCCCTGGCACGGGGATTAGAACCCTGCATGGAAGCTCAAATGAAGGAGCGCGCACATGGCGATCGACGTCGTGAGAATGAGGGGCCCACACCCAGGCCCTGAATTGTCCAGGTCGACTGTAGTAACACTAGGGGCGCGCGGGCTTCGCCGCCCCCCCCCACCCCACCATCCGTCGCCCTCCCGCCGGTGCCGGTGGAGGGGCCTGGAACTCACATCAAAGAACTTAGGCCGGTCGGCAACCTAAAGAACTAAAAGCGTATTCCGGTGTGGATCCGAGCGGATATACGGCCCTCCATACCTGTCCAACCCGGGGACCGTGGGAGTTCGCGTGGGCGTAGAAGGAACAGGGACTCACAAACTGAGACAAAATGGCCGGGAGATCAAAATCAGCGAGGAGTCAAGACCGGGGCACGCATGGACCAGCACCTGGGGACCAGCAACCCATACCCACTTTACAATCACTGGAATCTACACTTTTGGCCCACTCCACACAATTTGAGAAAGTACTCCAAGCAATCATGGAAACTAAAATTTCATTGGAAAATAGAATAGACACGGTATCACAAGACCTAAATATCCTTAGAGCGGACCACCGCAAACTATCCGACAAAGTGAAGTCAACGGAGGTGGTGCTAAACGAAATGAGCCCCAAAGTAACGGACAACCAAAAACAAATTCTCCGCCTGGATCTAGAAGTAAAAACACTGCAGAGAAGAGCAGAAGAGGCGGAGGGAAGATCACGACGCAACAACATTCGGTTTCTTGGATTTCCGGAAAAATCATTAGATCAAAATTCAGAGATTTTATTGGAACAATGGTTAGCCGAAGTGGTCTTGAATGGAGCCCCATCGAAATTCTTCTCAGTTGAAAGAGCATACAGGAGTCCCGGGCGCCCCCCAGTATCGGGCCAGCCCCCAAGACCGCTGATAACCAGGTTCCTGAACGTTAGATACCGGGATGCGATATTGCAACAATTTCGCAGTAAAGGCCCATTTCAGTATGAGGATTCAACTGTTCACGCCTATCCAGACTTCACTCAGGAAGTGCAAAGACAACGCAACTCCTTTGCTCAAATAAAACAACGTCTCCGTGAACATGGCATAAAGTATGCTCTGCTATTCCCCGCCAAACTAAGAGTACTAACAGATGAGCGCACCCACGTGTTCACATCTCCGGAGGACGCTTGGACATGGCTGCATGCCAAGGGTTTTGCCCAACCCCGAGAAACAACCGGAATCAACGAAAGCTGGTCCACAGCGTCCCCACGGAAACGCTCCAAGAGGCGACCCGGGGGTCAACCCACGGTGAAACAGGCTGCGGAAGAGAGAGCCAGGGTCCTGAAGGAAACTCCCCTTCTGACACAACACTCTTTCGAGGCCCTCAGAACCCAACAGGAGGAGGGCTCGGAATCGGAGTCAATAAGTTCGGATTCCACACTAACCGGGTCGCTGAAGGGCCCGGAGATCACCCCCCGGTCCGCAGACATACTCTAAACGAGCGCTGCTGACCGGCCACCAGGGCGAGATCCGCCGCCATAGAAGGAGAGCAGGATTGTACATTGTGTGCTTTGTTGGCTGCGGTTGGACATATCGCTTGACATTATGTATCCTTGTTTTGCTGCTCTTAGAGCCAACTCCTGTACTCAACTTGCGCGTAATTGGTGGCGGCGCGCGGCGGGGGAGGGATGGTTAGCTGCGACCTGGGGACGCCCTACAATACTTGCAGACTGTGTCTGCAGAAGGATGCGAGCCCCTATTATGAGCCACACCTGGATAGTATTATTGCTCCCCCGCAGACATCCACATGGACACAGCCTAGTTCGCACCCCAACGGGGTGCGCAGTTTTTTGTTGGTTCACAGTTGGGGATGGGATCCAGTTGGGGAGGGTGGGAGGGTAATTACTAGTTCGTGCACCGCGGATCTGCGCATAACACAGGACACATGGTTGGGGGCGGGAAACAGGGTCGACGAGGTGAAGGGGAGGGAGGAAACTGCTCGGATCCTACCAGGGAGCAGAATGTTAGTTGCATCACTACAAAATAAACATGGCCCAACATACAGCCTATAACGCACGCAAATATGACAGTCACCTGGAATGTCAGGGGCCTCGGGAATCATAGCAAAAGGACCAGGGTGCACGCAAGACTCAAACGCCAGGGCATACACATTGCAATCCTACAAGAAACCCACCTGCGGGATCCAGACCTACAAGAACTGCGGAACAAATGGGGAGGACAGATTGTAGGTACATCTTATTCAACCTTCGCGAGGGGGGTCCTCATATGGATAGCAGGGAGTGTCCCATTTCTTCAAACATCATACAGGATAGATCAGGGGGGGTAGGTACGTTATAGTGGAGGGTAAATTAGACGGCAAACAACTATCACTTATAGGAATATACGCCCCTAACACTGCGCTACCTGAGTTCCTGAACACGCTTACCCCAGCATTATTGGCGAACCCCGCAACATCCGCAATATGGGGGGGAGATTTTAACAATACGCCGGACCCGACATTAGATAGGTCTAGCCCCCCCACACACCTAGCGGCTAATAGACACCCCAGGCACCCACTGGCAACATGGGCCAACAACATGGGCCTCTATGATTTGTGGCGTATGAAGCATCCACACCACAGAGAATATTCATTTTATTCTGTACCACACAAGGTGCACACCAGGATAGATCTACTATGGGGCACCCAGGACATTTGCACAGTAACTAACAGGATTGAATACTTAGCTAAAACACTATCAGACCACTGGCCACTCAAAATAACTCTAGACTGGGGCAGGAGGCGTCAAGCGATCCCAACCTGGAGACTACAAGTGGAAGCACTGCAGGACCCTGCATTCACAGACGCCCTGAAAACAGCGCTCAAACAGTACTGGGAATTGAACGCTGACACCACAAACTTAAGTGCAACGGAGTGGGACGCACACAAAGTAGTGACTCGTGGGCATTGTATTTCCACTACATGGGGGGTAAGACGCACGCTCCATGCAGAAGTTAGCAAGCTGGAGAAGAAATTAAGAGCACTAGAAAATGCAGTGGCCCGCAGCGAAACACCATACACGTCATTAAAAGTTGCGCGCGCAGAATACGCAGCCGCCGACGCCACACTACGCCTTCATGACTACAAATATCACTTGACCAGATTACAAGCGGAAGGCGACAGATCGGGCAGGCTGCTCGCATGGCTCCTGCGGGAGGAACGGCAATGCCCTCCAATTGGGGCAATAGGGTTAGGCGCAGGCGCACTAGCAACCACACAGGAAGAAATAAATGATGCGTTCAGGGAATACTACACACAACTATACACTTCACGCACATCATGCACCCCCCAACAACTCGAGTCTTTTTTGGCGGACTCCTCCCTGCCCCAACTCACACACGCTGACAAGGAGTCACTAGAGGCCCCTATTACACTAGGCGAACTTAACAAGTCTCTAAAACAACTACCTAGAAACAAAGCTCCAGGGACAGATGGCCTGCCATCAGAATATTACTCTACCTTTGCGTCACACCTTACTGCACGTCTCCTAAAAGTTATTGAAGAAGCGGAGGTTAACGGAATTCTCCCCCCCACAATGAGAGAGGCAATGATAGTGGTCCTCCCGAAACAGGGACGAGACCCCACCGACGTTAGGTCCTACAGACCTCTGTCCCTGCTAAATCTAGATTGCAAACTACTTGGCAAAATACTAGCCAACAGGCTAGCTCCACACATGCACACTTTGATACACGAAGACCAGAATGGATTCATTCCAAAACGTAACACCTTCCTCAACATTCGCAGGTTACTGAGCGTAATGGGCGACACCCCCCCGAGTGCATTTGAGGAAGCAGTGATTTCGCTAGACATCGAAAAAGCATTCGACACACTGGAATGGGACTTCCTGTTTACCACCATGCAGCGAATGGGCATAGGCCCAAAATTTATAAGATGGGTACGCATTCTGTACACGAACCCACAGGCCAGGGTGAAGACAGGGGGTGTCATATCAGAGAGCTTCCGGATTAGCAGGGGAACAAGGCAGGGATGCCCCCTATCCCCTCTGTTGTTCGCCCTGGCGATGGAACCACTGGCCGCGCGTGTCCGAGCAAAAACGGAAGACTGGGGGGTGGTAAGGAGCGGCACCTTCCACGTCATATCATTGTACGCAGACGATGCCTTGATATATATACGCAGCGCAGAGGAGGTGCTCCCACCAGTGATGTCATTGCTGTGCGAGTTTGGAGAGATCTCGGGATTGATAGTGAATTGGGGGAAATCCTGCATATTCCCGTTGGTCGGCTGGTCCCCAGCGCGACGTGAGAATACCCCATCAGGCCAATTAAAATGGTGCTTTGACACATTTAAATATTTAGGGGTCAACGTCTACCACAGTGCGGAAGACCTCAGGGATGGCAACCTGGGGAGAGCGGTGACATCTATGAAGAGCTCATTGCGTTTCTGGAATAAACTACCGCTCTCACCACTGGGAAAGGTAGCCATAGCCAACATGCTAGTACTGCCCAGGCTGCTGTATTACTTCGCTGCCCTGCCGATCACAATCCCTAAAAGCTTTTTCAACAGTCTAAATTCTGCACTGGTGCAGCTTGTGTGGGGTGATGGCAGAAGGCGGGTCGCACTCAACACACTACAACACCCGGTGGTGGCGGGTGGGCTGGGAGCCCCTAACTTTGAGCTCTATTCTGCAGCAGCACAGCTGCAGTGGATATTAAATTGGATCTATAATCCTGGTGCAGCGGAGGCCACCTGGCTGACAACCCGACTCCGGGGAGTCCCTCTGCTTGAGTGGCTCATGAACAGGCAAACCAAAACCACACGCGTAAATCCACTGATGACAGCAGCTCATGTATACTGGAAGAAGTACATTCAAAAAGAAGCCAAAAAACTTCCCTACTCACCTCTCCTACCACTAGAACGAATCCCCGGATGGGTGACAACTGGATCTCACTCGTCCGTAACCTGGATAGATGCGGGCATAAGCACGGTGGGAGAATGCTTAGAGGAAGGAAAACTAATGTCCTTCGAAGCCATACAGGCCCTCACAGAGATCAGCTCGGGGCAATTTCTGACATACCACGCTATATGCCACGCCATTAGAAGCACATGGGAGTCTGGGAACGCTGAGCCAAGCATCTCGGCTAACCTGCACCATATGCTGAGCTACGACGCTCGTGAAAAAGTAGTATCAAACACGTATAAACTTCTGAATAAGCCCCCGGAGGCTAGCCTGAAAAAAGCTTGTGAGAGGTGGAATGCCACACTGCCTGCCCCGATTTCAGAGACAGAATGGCCAAAAGCCCTGAGTCACACACGCGAGGTCTCAAGGAACCCCAGATTCCGATACACACAGTTTAATTACTTACATCAGACATATTTAGCGCCAGCCAGGATAAAACGCATGTTCCCTGGATCGGACCCAACTTGCCCCAGATGCAAAACCCCAGCAGCACAGTTTTATCATATGGTCTGGGAGGGCCCGCGGGTGCAGGGGGAGTGGGCCGTGCTGACCACTGTACTGTCGGAAATGACTGGCCTGGGCCTAGACGCGAATCCCAAATCCTGTCTCCTTGGCCTTAGGACAAGAACCAAAAGAAGCAAACACATGCATAGATTCGTAGACCTGGCTTATGCAATGTACAAAAGACTAATAGCCATGAACTGGAAGGCCCCCAAGGCCCCCGACCATGGTGCCTGGCTCACTCTCACGCTTCGCTGGGCGCGAGCTGAATATCAAGTACTAACGAAACTGGCGCGGGGTGGACTGCGACACTCGGGCTGTGAAACCTGGGGTACACTGGTCTCCAAATTAGAAGCAAAGAACGACAAAAAACCCCCTTGAACCGTAGATAGCCGCGACTATACAGTTAATCATGGGCTTCGCCCTGGCTGTAAAGCGGCAGTAAATCAGGGGAAGCGCACACGCCTACCAACAGCACCTCGGCACTGATATCAATACACCACACCCTTAAGCGCATACAAGACAAATAGCACGCACAGACCATCATGCCCAATTAGTGGATACAGGCTCTACAGAAGCCAAGCCAAGCCACCCCCCCTGCTCCCCTCTCCCCCCCCCCTCATTCCATAGGGGGCGCCCTCATCTAGAACCCTAACCAGCAATTAAAACCTCACACGAAAGAAAGCTTTAAATGCGCGTGCCGGCATTGCCTGAAAGTCTAGACATAAATGCGCGGATCTAGCGGTGCACGGAAGTTATTAGTTGTTTGTTAAGTTTAATAACAAGCGCCCAACAAATTACTGTAACTGACAATATCCTTGTATTGCTGTTAACTGAGCGCATTGAAATGTATGTCACAATTGAAAAATCAATAAAAATATGTTTAAAAAAAAAAAAAGTATATAAAAGCTCATTTTTTAGCAGTTGAAAACTCAAAGAATTCCTGGAGCATCTGAAGATAAATCATCAAAAGAGTACACCTTTGTGGCCACAGGCCAATGGACTAATTGAGTGCTTTATGCGCACGCTAGAGAAAGCAGTACAGTGTGCAATTCTTGAGAAGCTCAGTCTGAAAACTGTTTTAAATTCTACTCTATGAGCTTATCGTTCAACACACAAAGACAAAATGGCCTCCAGAATGTTCGAGAAGCAATGCTTGACACACACCCAGAAGGCCAGGTTGCAAAATCTTTTGAGGCAAATCAACATTAAAAGAAGTAGATTGTCATCCACGTAAAAGTGAGGAAGATGGTGGTGCCATGTCAATGTTTACCTCTGAAAAAATGTGCGCATGTTGCACTGGCTGCATGTAAAGAAAATGTCAAAGAAAAGTTGACATGCCAAAGCACTGACATAATACAAACACTGTCCAAAGGTTACACTGAAAATAAATAGATGTTCAATACCTTTCATTATCAGCAGTGTTGCATCAATGAACATAATGCCTGGAGAAAAATACAATTAACCATCTCCATTACAGAGGCTTACTCCATCGAAAACCAAAGTGCATACATGAGCTGCATCGACACCCATAAGAACTTAAGGTTCATTTGTAGAGACAATGAAACACACGAAAACAAAGGTACAAGCACCCATCCTAAGTAGGTAAGTATAGGTTTTGGAGAGTTCGCGAATACTGAAGTGTCTTGGTGATAGCGACAAATGGACCGCCATGGGATAACAGCTTATTTAGGATCGGATCTAAAGGGGCTTCAATGTACAGCATCAAGTGCCTGTTTATTCAGCTTCTGCACAGCCACTGATATTGGACTGATTTCTGTGAATTACAACATGAATTCTCATCAGAAAATAGTAAGTCAACTCCCTTCATTGTTTCATGGTTTAGTAAAGCTTAAGATTATGAAAGTATGGCTGATATTAATGAGGATGTCTGTCCTGTTCCTCGGAGACATAGACAAATTACTTTTCATTAACAAGAAGTTGTTGAAAAAGAACTTGATTTGATGCTCAAGCATAACATTATTGATCACTCTACTGGTCCAATGCCATGGGTTTCTCCCGTAGTGGTAATGCCTAAAAAGGACAGTGAAGGAGCTATAGGTACATGCATTGACATGCGTCAGTCAAACAAGACAATTATACGAAAATGACTTCCAGGTCCACACATTAATGGTATGACAATGCAATTAAACAGTGCAAAGCTCTTCTCTCGCCTTGATTTAAATAAAAGGTTATCATCAATAGGTACACAAAGAAAATTGCAAGTACATTGCAACCTTTTCTACACATGTTTGTCTGCCCCTATACAAAATAGTTAGGACCTGATTTAGATGTCTGCGGTAAGGGGCCCGCCGTCAACGTTTTGACAGAAAACCCATCCACTGCTGTGAAGGTCCACCCACCCTATTTAGGTGTTGGAGGTTCCATAGACAAAAGCCCACATTTGAACTGCTGCTTCCACCAAGAAACACCGCCCGCATAGAAGACGGGAGAGGTAAAAGTGAATACCATGAACCCCAGCCAACCTTCCCACTATGCAGATATGGATGTGCCTTACTGCCAAGAAAAAAGTGGCGGTCCAATCTCCATGTCTTAATTGGCAGATTGGGGAGAAAAAGGGGTGAAAACTCAGATTATTTCCCGATTCCACCCCCGTCTTTGACTGGATACAATAGTATAACATCTGCCATCACTGCTGCCACCGACCCACAGAGAAAACATGACTACCCCAGTCGCTGGACCCGAAGGTAGGGGCGCCACATTGTCAGGATATGTTGGGTGGGCACTGCACAGGTGGACGGGAAACCTGCAGGCATATATATGTCACTGTAATGCTGGTACCACTATGATCGTACACTCACACTGGATGGCAGTGCCCATGTGTGCACACTGGACGGGAAACTATAAGCGTAGCTTTGTGTTATCTGTTGTGTATTTGAGTCAGTATATGTATGTGTTTTTGGGGGGTGATTGGCTGGTTGAGGTGGAGGGAGCGGGTGAGGTGGTTGTGTCTGCATGTGTGTCACTTGCATGTGAGATCCATGTTGTGTATGTTGTGTTGCTGTGTGACACATTCAGGTGAATGTTGTTGTGTGGCAGATGTTGTAATGTGTGTAGTTGTACATGTGTGTGAATGTGTTTGTGTGGCTGAGTGTGTAGTTTTGGTGATTGTTGTGGTTGTGTAATGTGTGGGTGTAGTGTCAATGGAGTGTGTATGTTGTGTCATGGATATATTCAAGGTGTGTTTTTGGCATGTACAGGTGTTGTGTTGGAATTGTGATGGGTGATGGTGTGTGTGTGGGGTGCTGGGTAGTGTGTAGTGCAGAGGGACGCCTATGGCTAAGGAACTGTGTGTGTGTGTGTGTGGATGTTGCTTACCTCTATTCCATGGCCCCTGCCATTGTACAGAGTCCATTGTGTCCCACCACCGTCTCCCTCAACCTTCATACCGTTGCCAGTCCTCCGCTTGCAGAGCTGTAACATCTAAATACTGCGGTTGGAACACCATTGACTTGAGGATCTTCTCGAGTCTGTCATTGATGCAGCTTGGCGGTAACACCATGTCAGGAAGCAGTCACTATTGAAGAGGTAGGAGAAGAAGAGGAAGATAATTTGCAATGGCACCTTCCATATGTTACTGTCTCATCTAGCAATTCATCTCTTCTTTATTCCCAGCCCCATACATACTTCCTATGATAAGATAACACCGCATTGCGAGAGACCTTGACATACACACTGTCAATAAAGGAGACGAAGGTCCCTTTAAAGCTTGCAGACTCCCGGGTCACGTGGAATCAGGAAGGACCAATGAATGCATCTGGGAATTCATGGACACAGTCAATCTGGAAAAGTGAGGAGAAGAACAGCGGGAGAACGGCAGTGAGGAGAGTCGGACAGACATAACAGACGGAAAACTACTTCCCAAAAGACCGGAGGTGGAGATAGGAGGATCTGCTCCATCTAAATAACTGGGCACTGTCAACACCAAGCACAAACACCTGAGCATGAAGACAGCTACGAAAATGAAGGCCATCGGGAAGACAGAGCACCCCACCACGCTATGCCAGGTACTGGACCATCTCCTAAGTGGTATGTTATGTTATGTTATAATTGTTTATATAGCGCCTAACTGCCCGAAGGCCTCGTAGCGCTTATGTTGCCATAGCGGAAGTGAGCTATTTATGTTCGTAAAAGAGTTTAAATTTTAAATAGCCAAGTCTTCAGGTCTTTCCTAAAGGAAGTCTCTTGAGAATTAGATCTTATATTGATAGGCAGGTTATTCCAGAGCAAAGCACCTCGATATGCCAGTGATCTTCCTCCCCATCTTGCTTTCTTCACCGACGGTACTATGATCAAGTTAGCTGATGAGGATCTGAGTGGCCTAGCTGGAATATAGACCTGTGCCAGTGTTTTAAGCATTTCAGGACCCTTATCGAAAATGGCTCTATGAATATGGCATAGGGCCTTGAACTGAATCCTCTCCTCTACCGGGAGCCAGTGTAAGGACACGATTCCTGCTCGTATAGAGTGTTGCTTTGGAATGTTTAGAAGCAAACGTGCAGCAGCATTTTGTACCCTTCGTAATCTTTGGATCACATATTTAGGTGATCCTATAAACAGGGCATTGCCATAATCAATCCGAGAACCTATCAGCGCCTGAATAACCAGTCTTCTGGCCAGAAACGGTAGTAACGTTAGAACCTTCCTCAGAGTCCTAAGCAGGGCAAATGAAGTTCCTGCTACTCTGTTGGCATGTTGAGCCATTGATAGTAGAGGGTCCAGCCAAACGCCCAAGCTTTTAATAAGGCTTTTAGGAGGAGGCAGAGTGGGGGCTCCGTCAAGTAGGCTGGAATTAACTAGGGGCATATTTCTCCCAAAGAACAACACCTCAGTTTTCTCGTCGTTAAGCTTCAGTTTGCTTCCCGACATCCAGGTAGCAACTGCTTTCAGGCAGGGCCCTAGTGCCGTACCCATATCTGGGTGAGCTTTAGAGAAGGAGACGACCAATTGTGTATCGTCAGCATACGAAACCAGATTTAGTCCAAATGGTTCCACGATCCCGGCTAGAGGCCGCATGTAGACATTAAAAAGTAGCGGACTCAAGGCCGACCCCTGAGGGACACCACAGGTACTGAAGGTACGCTTAGAAATGTAAGATCTATCCAGCACCTGAAAGGATCTACCATGTACAAATGAGCGGATCCATTCTAGTGCGAGGCCAGCGATTCCACATCCCCGCAATCTAGCTATGAGGATATTTAGATCAACTGTATCGAATGCCGCGCTCAAGTCCAAAAGGACGATCGCGGTTTCAATTCCTTTATCCATCTTCTTTTTTGCTTCCTCTGTAATGGCAATCAGTGCGGTTTCTGTCCCATGCTTAGGCCTGAAACCCGTCGGAGTGGGATGTAGGAGTTTTCCTTCTTCCAAAAGCATAGACAACTGAAGGTGTACCTGCTTCTCCGCAAGTTTAGCCATTAGAGGCAGCAGTGAGATTGGTCTATAATTAGTCAGTAGCCTGGAATCTAAATTGGATTTTTTTAGAAGAGGCTTAACAATAGCCTGTTTCCATGATTCTGGTACCATACCAGAGACTAATGAGGTGTTAATAAGTTTGGTGATTATTGGGCCTAAGACTGGTAGTCCCATAGCTAAGATCTGGGGGGGAGCGGGATCCAACGGGGAACCTGATTTCGTTGAATTCAATGATTTTACCACTTCATCCAGACTAATGGGAGTAAAGTTTGTTAGGAGGATTTCCTCCTGCACCTCCTGATACCTCGTCTCCTGATCTTTATTTTGGGAAATGGGAAAAGCTTCATAAATATTCTGAATTTTGCTTAAAAAGAAGCTTGGCAGATCCTCTACATGTTGCTGTGGGAAGTCCCTACTTTCTAACTCCTCAGTGGGGTTAATAAGGTCTTTTAAGGCATTGAATATCTCTTTGGGAGAGTTCTTGTTGGGTCGTTCCTACAAGGGAGGCAGAAGGTGATTATGTAGACGCCCACATGAGTTGGACCTGGGGGAAAACTCCCCTGAGACGTATATCCTATCAAGAAATAGACACGCCCGGTCCTTTCCCAGACACTTCAGTGCACCCTTTATTTGTTCATACCATTTTGGCAACACTTTTTGCCACTTATACCTTCCCTACTTTTGACAGGTCTCATGTTTTTTTTTTTCAAGAGCACTTTTTTGTGGTGTATGGGAGACAGCTCGCTGTACCTCACCCTTGGATATTTTGGCCCATATTTATACTTTTTTAGAGCCACATTTGTGTAATTTTTTTATGCAAAATTGGCGCAAACTTACAAAATACAACTGTAATTTGGAAGTTTGCACTGCTTTTGCGTCAAAAAACAACGCAAATGCGGTGCTAAAAAAGTATAAATATGGGCCTTTGTATGTTTAATTTTGAGGTATATTCCTAACCCGGTGTCCTTTGCATGCACAAAGGGACGAAGAAGAGGAAACCCAATGGAAAGTACCTGTCACTGTTTGTTGAAATGCCCAAATAAAGAAAACAAACAACACACCAACTCAGCTGCCTGTTGCCTCAATAATCCCGGCTTGCATGACACACCACCAAGATTTAAATCAGACCCTTAGTTTTGGTGTGTTATTGGATGCAGAACTTTTCCACAACAACATCCGACATATCATTCAGCCTGTTGTGAATGGGTTCAATTATAGTCATGACATATTAGTTTTCGGAGCTACACAGAAGGAGTTTGATAGAGCTCTCATACAAGTATGTCGTTTTGTTTTCTGATGCAGGTTTGACTTTGAATGAAGACAAGTATTGGTTCCACAAGACAAAGCTAAAATTCTTTGGCCATATCATTTCTTATGGGGATATGACACCTAATTCTGTGAAAGTACAAGCATTGTCAAATGCTGATCCCCCACAAGATCTTTCTATGGTACATTCATTTCTTGGCATGATCAGTGACTTTTCAAGATACAGACAGGACTTTGCCACTGTAAGTGCTCCATTATGAGAGTTGACAAATATTTGTTTTATTTCAATGGTCACTCGAATGTGAGAGAAATTTCAGGAGAATCAAACAAGCTATTGAAAATGCTGCTGAAATGGCATACTTCAATTTGAACCTTCATACAGAGCTTTTTGTTCACACTGATCTAGTCAGGTTAGGCACTATCCTTGCACAGCACAGTGGACACCCAAATGCTCAAAGGCATATTGTGACATATGCTGGTAGAAGTTTGTCCCAAACAGAACGTGCTTGCTCACACCTGAAAAAGAAAGTTTATCTGTGGCATGGGGTTGTGAACATTTCCATGTATTCCTGCACAGAAAGCTTTTTACGCTGGTAAACGACCATCAAGGTTTACTGCCTATCCTTGGCAATTCAAAAGCCAATATGCCTCCTCGCAGTGAATGATGGGGACTACGATTGTAAGAGTACAATTATACCATTGTGCATCGTTTAGGGAAAGATCAAAACCCTGCTGATACTTTTTCAGAGTACATATACAAGTCAAGGTACTTCATCTAAGACAGTTGAAGCCTACATTAATTTGATTGAAAAATCAAATATGTTGGCTGCTATCTCATTAGCCCAAATTATTGCTGCCAGGAGCCATAATAGTGACATGCTGAAGTTAAAAGACATAATTATACATCTGTCAGGGAGCCGACACACTCGCCCTCTCACCAATGATGGTGAATATCAAAAATACAGAAATGTCAAGGATGAACTGGCCTTAACTCAAGAGGGACTGATACTGCAAGGGTTGAGAATACTGATTCCGGTGAGTCTACAACAGAAAATAATTGAAGTGGCTCACGTAGGACATCGTGGTATCATTGCCACAAAAGAGCTCTCCAAGACCAAATTTGGTTTCCATATTCAGAGGAGAAAGGTGAAAAATAACTCAAGGCCTGTCATCTACGCAACTGCCTTTCTACAAATGTTATTCAACATACTCTGAATTTGCCACAACTCCCTCAACATGGATGGAAGAGAATTGTTATTGACTTTTTCAGTCCGTTTTATAACGAACATCACCTGATTATGGACAAATGACTGGATGGCATATTTGGGACATGGGGCATTCCAGTCATTTTGAAGCCTGATAAAGGCTCAGTTTTTAGCAGTAGGGAACTCAAAGAAATTCCTAAATAGAAGGCCAATGGACTCATTGAGTGTTTTGTGAGCACGCTAAAGGAAGCAGTACATTGTGCAACTCTTGAGAAGCTCAGTTTGAAAACTGTATTCAATTCTACCCTATGAGCTTATCGTTCAACACCACACTTGACCACAGGCACAACTCCTGTGACTTTGATGTTCAGGAGAACAATGACAACCAAGTTACCTCAATGGACCAACAAGTGAGAAAGAAGTGAAGACATGATTCATATAAGGAACTTGGTTAACAAGCGAAAAATGAAAGCCTTTGTGGACAAGAGGAGACATGCAAAGAATATCACTTTTAAGAGATGTGATTTGGTGATTGCCCAACAGATGCGAAGAAGAAAATCTGTTTCTCCATATGATGCTGAACCTTTCCACGTGGTGTCTACAAAGGGACATATGGTGACTTCCCAGCTCCTTGGGAAGTCTGTTACTAGAAACTCTTCTCACTTTAGGCCTTTGATTTATCTGTCTTCAAATCAAAATGATGAAGGAAAGATTAAACCTAAGAACTCAGTGACTGTTGTTACTTCTTCACCGCCTTCAAAAATCCTTGACACTGAAGATGGCAGCTTCCCGTAACCAGATCAGGTCGACTGATCAAAGCGCCAAGAAAGTTAATTAAAGAGATGTAATTATGCATCACTCAAACCCTGAAAGGGCTTTGTTTTGACTTATACTGGGTGCTCCCTTGTGTCTGGACAAAGCTAAAACCCTCTGAAGAGCTCTAATGAGAGCAAAACACGTGTCAGGTGTTGCTTTACTCATTCCAGGTTGGCTTAGATGGTATTTGACCAGTCCAAAACTGTAATACTGTTCCTGGAGTGATAAATGGCTTTTGTCACTTTATAGCTCGGCAAGGATGACACTGTGTCAATTCTATGCCTAAAGATTTTACTGTACAAATGTCAAAAGACTTTGGACCAGATGTATCAAACTTTTTTGCATTCGCAAACGGTGCGCATAGCAAAATTCGGCAGTTTGCGAATGCAAAAATGCCTTTCACGATGTATGAAAGGCATTTGCAATGGAAATACAAGGAATCGCTAAAATAGTGATTCCTTGCAACTGCAACATGAATATGCATGTCACAATATGCGTATCGCAGATAGCGGCATTTCATCTGAGTCAAGGTTATACTCTGGCAGAGGTAACACTCTTGCTCTGCGTCCAGCTGGTGCAATAATGAAGGACTTACTGGTGTTTGAGTCGGACTGTGGCTGTGTTTTGCTATCCCCCATATTTCCACCTTCTGCTGCGTCAGGGCCCGGGACATCTACAACGAAAATGTGCAACATGTCATTTTTAAATATTTCACAAATAGTTGCATAATAGTATTAAATGTACACTAACATCGTATCACTAAGAGTCTTTTTTGTTGTTTCTCTTTTTGGCTGAACACTATCCTGCTATTTATGTGGTAGTTGCACTTTAGGGTTGTGGACTACCACTCCCATAAGGCATTGTTGCGTTGTATGTAAGATGTGGCATGGACTACTTATCACACTGCATCAAGCTAATAGCTATTTTCTAGGGGGCATTTGTACATGCACATATGGGGATACACATCATTACTGTCCTTACCTTTGCTGGTGCTGGGTGTCCCTCAGGTGTCAATGTCAGTGACACCACTGATAGCTGCAGGAAGCAGTGTGGACTCCGCCATGTCTTCCATTGGTGTGGACGGTGTCTGGGTGGGTGGTCCTCCTCCGGTGCTCCTTGCCTCCTTTAGCCTGCTGGCTACCCTCTCTTTGGCACTGGAATGCAAGTCGTAACATCGCTTGTGTATCTCCTCATTGGAACGCTGCACAACACCCACTGCGGATATTTTGTTCTGGATGTCTGACCACAGTTTCCTCTTCTCAATTTCAGGTACCTGGAGTGAGTTTTTCCTGAAAGGTTTGTCATAGTTCCTGACCACCTCCTCAGTGAGCACATCCAATTCCTGCTCAATGAATTTGAGCTTGTGCTTCCTGTTACCTTTCTCCTTCACATTCCCATCAGTGGCCATGTTGCTGTTTGGTCCTGGCTGGCTCACAAGGATGCCTCCCTGGTGCTGGGCTGTATCTCTCTGCCTGCTCCTGTAGGTGTGGCGCCTGGAAACAGAATGGACTGACTCACTTCCTGGTTGTGATGTCATCAGCCTGTTCCAGTTGGCCATTTTCACAATTTGCGATTTTCAAATACCGATTCTCTATTATTTTTGAGATTCGGTATTTGCAACTCGCAAATTGTGTTTGCAAATTTTTTTTAAACGCTATTACCAACTCACAATTTTGATACATCCCATTTTACATTTCTTAAATAGTGAATTTCTTAAAATTCGCTATTTAAGAAATGCAAACCGGAAGCTTGATACATCTGGCCCTTTGTCCCTATCTAGCTCATTGTGGATAGCACTGTGCTGATCCTATGCTTATAAACTTTGCTAGATAAATAGACATTTGAAGTGAGAAAATCTAGAGTATCGCAAGTGTTGCAGGGTGCTCGTTACTGGAGCTGCTCTCCACCTAAATTTGGGAACTACCAGAGTTCTCTCTTGTTTTTTGCATAATTTAAGCGTCACTCTAACCCTGAAAGGGCCTTGTTTTAATATATATCAAAGCAATGCGGTCGAAATGGTGGTGCGCTCTTACAGCTGGTGCGGAGCCTGAGGGCAGACTGTCGATTTAATAGCAAAACCACAAAGATAATGACAACGCACTGCGTTGCGTCTTAATCCTTTACTTTTAATTAGTGCAGCAAAAACAAAACTGACGTGTTTCGACCAACTGGTCTTCTCCTGAGTTTACAAGTCCTTTCACTCTGTTCACTTTTATATTCTCACATAATTACCACCAATACAATGCATTCTGGGAATAGTAGTGCCTAACAAAAGAAAACAATTCCTTTATATGTAATCAATTCAAATATTGTAATACCACATAATATAATTGAAAATTTACATATCCACACAAATTATTTTTACAAAATTAAATTAATTATACATTTAAGAGTGAAAGCCTGTAAGATTCAAATGTTGTATCCAATAGTCTCAAGAATGGTTTATTCGCTTATAATTCTCAATGGTTTTAAAGCATCTTCGATATTTTTTCATAGAGCCCAATATCCTTAATATTTGTTTAAGAACCATAAAATATTATTAAAGTGTTTTATTTTCATTCTGGCAATCCAATGGGTCGACATAGATGGCGATACAGTACCAAGATATATACTCCAAATAATTTTTCATGGTTCTTTTTATAAATGTACAAAAAGCTCCTCATCATTATTCAATCCATACAGTGTTTTTGTTCTCATTTGAATAATATATCTCGACTCTAATTGTCTTAACTTTCTGATTCTATCCCCACCTCTTTCATGTTCAGGAATGTGATCTATTCCATAATATCTCAAGGTTTTCCAATTGTAAGTTTCATGTGTTTTCAAATGTTTAGCTACTGCATAGGTGAAATCATTATGTGTAATCGCTCTGATATTTTCCAAAATTCTTTTCTTCAGCATGCAAATAGTGCTACCAATGTATTTTAATCCACAATGGCACTCAATTACATAAATCGTATATTTGGTAGTACATGTGATTCTATGTTTAATTTGAAATTCAGTGTCATTGGGCAATTTAATCATTTTGGTTGATTTAACAATCTTACATGCTTTACAATTATTGCATTTAATAAATCCTTGTTGTTGTTCAACTAACTAGTTTTGTTCTCTTTTTGATGAAAAATGACTCCTCACTACATAATCCTTAATCAACGGTGCTTTACGATATGTAACCAAAGGTGTCGAGCCAACTTTGGGGCCTAAATCCGGATCTTTACAAATCACATTCCAATGTTTGCATAAGATATTTTTAATTAAACTGCTTTCCTTTTTATAATCCATTATCATTCTCACATTATTTTTATCTGGTTTCTCTCCTTTTTTTGGGAATAATACCTCATATCGACTTATCATTTTCATCCTTTCTAGATTTGAATTAAAAATTTTATGATTGTAACCTCTCTTTTTAAATCTTTGGATTGTTTCCTTAAAATTTTATTGTACTTCCTTTTCATTTGAGCAATTCCTCGGCATCCTTATTAACTCACCATATGGTATACTTTTTATTAAGGGCTTAGGGTGAAAACTTTTACCATGCAAAATGCTATTAGTCTAAGTTTCTTTTCGATACACTGTGGTTTCTACTTTGTCATTTTCAACATAAATAGTGACATCTAAAAAGTTTATTGACGTTTTGCTCCTCTCACATGTGAATTTCAATCCAATTTCATTAGTATTTAAAGTCGAGAAATATGTCATGAATTCCTCTTGTGACCCGTGCCAAATGATGAAAAGGTCATCAATGAATAGTACCCACAATGCAATTTTATCAATATACAAGTCATTACTTTTGCCCCATGCTATTTCTCTTTCCCACCATCCCATTACTAGGTTGGCATAGTTTGGAGAGAGAGAAACGCCCATTGCTGCCCCACAAAATTGTTGATAAATCTCATGATTGAATAAAAATGTATTATTCATAAGACACATTTCTATCATGGAGAGTAGCATCTTAGAATGTTCAAATTCTATTATACTCCTTTGTCTTAAAAAACATTCACAATCTTTCAATCCAATTTCATGAATAATCAATGTACATAGGGAAACCACATCAATTGTAACTAACAAGTTCTCATCACTCCATTTTATACTTGTAAGAATTCTCAATAATTTCCCTGAATCTTTGATATATGAGCTCAATGTCATAACAATGGGTGCCAGATAGAAATCAACATAATCAGATATCTTTTCATAAAGTGAGTCACATGCAGATAGAATTGGTCTACCTGGCGAAGCAGTTAGTGATTTATGAATCTTTGGTAGAAAGTAAATTGTGGGTATAGTTGGATTTTCTTTTTTCAAAAATGTATATTAATTCTATTAATGTATATATATATATATATATATATATATATATATATATATATACATAGAGATATATATATAGATATATATATATATTCATTGGGAAAAAACACCAGCGGTCACAGGGACATTATAGTTAGGAAGTAGAATTTAAAAAGCTATAGAAATTCACATAAAAAACAAAGGTTGCAGGGATGTTATAGTTAGGCTCACATTTTACACGTACAAAGCTTTAGAAATTCCCTTGTTATAGTTAGAGTTTTTTCAAGTAACTATAAATTGTATTATAATTGTACCCTGCCATGCAAATTTTATTTTTTTATGAATAATTTTACAACAAATGTTACAGTGATATTACCAATTATGTTATAAAAGATGCCATTAATGCTGAAATATATGGGGTTATTCAGTTCATGATGAGGGCGCAAGTTATAGTTACCTTAGGGCACGAGTTATAGTTACTTGAAGTAACTCTAACTATAACAGGGGAATTTCTATAGTTCTATGGTTTTGTAAGTTTAAAATGTGAGAAGAACTATAACTTCCTGTAACCTTTGGTTTCTTAAGTAAATTTCTATGTTTTCTAAACTCTAATTCCTAACTATAACGTCCCTGTAACCTTTGTTTTTTTAAATTAATCTCTATGTTTTTTTTTTAATGTAAAGTAATTTAAAATACTATACTATAACCACCCAACCCTGCACTGTGCATGGGTGAAGCACGCACGGTCTTTGGCCATACGGGGTGGGTGTTGGTCACAGGACGGTCATCCCCTTATAAACACACAAAGCCCGTGCCATGTATGGCGTTGAGCCGTGCACGGTGTGGGTTGGCCACAGGGCCTGACTTGTGGCCAAGCCATGGGGTCATCCTCTTTAAGCTCAGGACATGCATGGGTGAAGGGATTGGGAGCTTAAAGTGGCAACATTAAAAATATATATTTAGAGGGGCCTCATGCCCCCCCGGGGAACAACCACCTTCCTGTTGCTACCTAATAAACATTTTTGGGGGGCCATCCAAACCCCCATTGGGGTTCAGGGACCACCACCTCCCAGGGGCAACATTAAATAAATAGATGGGGGGCAGCATAGACCCCGTCTGTCCTCAGGCACCATCCCCCTCTCCGGGCCTACATACTAAAAGCAATTAGGGGGCTGCGCAGACCCTCCCGGGTACCACCACCTCCCTAGGGGGTACATTACAAAAAATCTTAGGGGAAGCCATGCAGACCCCTGGGGTCCCAGGGTTCTCTACATCCCTGGGACAGCATAACAAAATATGTGGGGGGCCACAAAGACCCCTCCTCCCCATTTCCCAGGGACCACCGCCTCCCTGGGACTACATTTTAAAAACTATGCGGGGGCCACACGGACCCCCCCCCCATGTCCTGGGGATCACCAATGTTTCCATCTTTTTGCCTGCTCCAGGGAAGGAGATGAAAACTCCCCTTTCAACAAGCAGGAGCAGCTTGCTTTTGCTTGGCAAGAGCTGCCGGCTCAAGCCAAGCAAATGCAAAAAGCTACCTCCCGAGTGTGGGCACCTCGGGAGGTAGCAGGAGCTGGCCCTTGGGGTGGTGGTCCCCAGCATCAGACGGGCCATGTGGTCCCCTGCAATCATTTGTCAAAGTATTGCCGCGGTAGGTGGTGGTCTCTGGGGTGGCGAAGACCACATGCCCCTGCATACTATGAACATTAGCCCCGGGGAGGTGCCAGTCCCAGGACCCCCTATTATTGTTATAGTATGTTGACCCAGGTAAATGGTGGTCCCCGGGGGAACCGTGCAACCCCCAGAATTCATTTGTTACAATATTGCCTCAGGGAGCTTGCAGTCCCCTGGCCCAGGGGGGCCATGTGACCCCTGTATTCATTTATTAAAAGATTGCCCCAGGGAGTTGTGGTCCCGGGGGCACAGAAGGACTGTGTGCCCCCTGCATACTGTGAACAGTTAGCCCAGGAGAGATGGCAGTCCCCAGGGCCTGGGGGTCCTCAGGACCCCCGTTATTGTAATATTATCTTGCCATGAGCAGGTGGTGGTCCCTGGAGCACAGGGGACCTTGCTGCACCTGCATCTTTTTAAATTATAGCCCCATGGAGGTTGTGATCCCTGGGGCTACTAAAAGCTCTAGGAGAGGAGCCCGGTTCAGCCCCCTCCTATTTTGAGCCTGCAATGCCACTGGGACCTGGCCAGGGGCCAAGGCATTTAGTAAATCACAGAGAAATCTGTGGGTCCAGTCGCGGCTTTCCCCGTGATTTAAAAAAAATGTTTTTTAGCAATGGAGAGGACACCTGGACCAAGGCTAGGGGGCTAGCGTAAATATACTCTGACCCCTTTTCTTATATCTACTTATATATACATATAGAAATAAAACACATTTTGTAAAATAAATAGCATGTTTTTATTTAACAAAGGGGGAAGTTTAGGTGGTCATTATGACATAGGCGATGACTGTTAAATTGGCGGTAATACCACCAACAGGTTGGCGGTAATTACTGCCGAATTAAGACCATGGTGGTGATAACTTCCGTAGACAGCCAATGTACCACACCATCCGCCAGGGCGTTAAAACCACTCACCCCGGGGGTAGCCATCAACAGCAAGGTGGAAGACAAGGTACCACCCACCATATTATGACACAGCACACCGCTAGGATGTCTGGGGAGGTACCAACGCCATCAAAAGGCTTGCAGAAACACAACACAGAAGACCAAAGACTCACCATCAAAGACACAGAGAAGATCAACGCCGGAACTGCAGGTCTTCCCGATTCTTTTCTAGGCCATGCTCCACATGGAATACCAACGCCGATGAAGACGATGACGGTGAGTACAGCCACCTAGCACACAAGGGAGGGAGGGAGGAAAAGGAGAGTGATACACACACACCATTCACACACACACCATGCACACAACCAAGTGCAGACGAAAAACAATGTCATAGAACACACCTCAAAATAATGCAAGGACAACAGTAAGTCGGAATTGAAAATGGATTTGCATGCCAGCAACCACCAAAAGTACTGAAGTGACAAATATTATACATGAACTATTGTCCAGAAAGGGCAAATGGCCATTCCAAAGTACAAAAGGCCCACATAGCCACAGGGCACCTTCCAAGCCCCAACTTGATCCTAACATTCTCCACACCAAGCTTTGCAGGGGCAACATGTTGGAAGTGGACAGGCACCTCAGGGGGGAAAGAGGGCGGGGCACTTCAGGTGAAATGGGGAACTTGCCCACTGGTTCTGGAGGGGGCTCCATACCCATTTATCAAATCAATGCTGGGGAGTGCAAGGTCACAGTCTCTGAGGTGGGGAACTTGCCCACTGGTTCCGGAGGAGGCTCCATGCCCAGTTCCCAATGCTGAAGAGTGCAAGGTCACAGTCTCTGAGGTGGGGAACTCGCCCACTGCTTCTGGAGGGGGCTCTATGCCCATTTCCCAATGCTGGGGAGTGCAAGGTCACAGTCTCTGAGGTGGGGAACTCTCCCACTGCATCCAGAGGGGGCTCCTTGTACAACAGTCTGCTGGAGGTGAGGGCTGCATTTTCTCTGCTGGGGGAGGTATCCCCTGGGCAGCCACTGCTGGAGGTGAGAGCTGCATTGTCTCTGCTGGGGGAAGTGTCTCCTGGGCAGCCTCTGTTGGAGGTGAAGGCTGCTGTGTCCCAGCTGAAGGTGAGAGCTGGTGTGTCTCAGCTGGAGGTGAGGGCTTCTTACCTTTCATTGGTGGTTGAGTGGGAACCATTCCTGTCATTGGTGGTTCAGTGGGAACCGCTCCTGTCATTGGTGGTTGAGTGGGAACCTCTCCTGTCATTGGTAGTTGAGTGGGAACCTTTCCCTTCCTGGCTGGTGGAGTGGGATCCTTCCCTTTCCTGGCTGGTGGAGTGGGATCCTTCACTTTCCTGGCTGATGGAGTGTGATCCTTCACTTTTCTGGCAGGTGGAGTGGGATCCTTCACTTTCTTGACTCCACGACTAGGAGGTGCTTCAACTGTTCCTGTGGACTGTTTGGCTGAGGTGCTGGGCTGGGTCGTTGCGACCCTCCTCTTACTGGCACATGGGAGGTGGAGGGGGAGGGAAGAGGTCAAACTGGGCAAGGAAAGGGACAGTAGAGTGGGATGAGGGATGGGAGTGGAGGTTGAGGGAGTGGTTGTTGGAAGAGTACATCTGCTGACCTTGGGTGCAGGTGCATGGACAGTGTGCTGATGTGAGATAGATGACTGTTGGGTGTATGAGTGCCTGCGTTTGTGTCCCTCAGGAGGGAGGAGGACACAGGGGATACGTGGATGGATGTTGTGGAGGTGTCTGCTAATGAGGTGTGTGTGCTGCTTGGTGTGGTGAAGGTGATGCTGGCTGTTAAAGCAGTGCATGCTGGTGTGAGTGCGGATGTGACTGTGAGGTAGGAGGAGGAGGGGATGATGGTGGAGGCAATGGACGTTGTTGTGTGTGCAACTGTCTGTTGTTTGTGGGAGTGCTTGTGGCCTGAAGTGTGCTGCCTGTGTTTGACTGTGCTACTCTTGACTGATGTTTTGTGTGCATGCTTGTCTGTATGTGCATAGGATGGGTTGGCGTTGAGGAGATTGTGACTAGGAAGTAGTAGTTGGAGGGTGTTAGAAATGGGGTCTTTGGTTGGCACTCAGGTTACCCCCTGTCCAAGCAAGGACCCTCACTCTAGTCAGGGTAAGTCACACACAATCTAAATTACCCTGTGCCCACCCTCTGGCAGCTTGGCACTGAGCAGTCAGGCTTAACTTAGAAGGCAATGTGTAAAGTATTTGTTCAATAAATCATACAATAACACCATACATCACCACAAAAATACACCACACACTGTTTAGAAAAATATATAATATTTATCTGGATAAATGCAGGTCAAAACAATTAAAATTTAATAAGTAAATGTTGCAATATAACTGAAAAGTGATATAAAGGGGCATATTTATACTCTGCTTGCGCCAAATGTGTGTCAAATATTTTGACGCACATTCGGCGCAAACCCTGTCCCATATTTATACTTTGATGCCCAACACCGCGAACGTCAAAATCCCACCATGTGCGTCATTTTTTTGGAAGGGGGAACCTGCCTTGCGTTAATTATATGTATGGTAGGCGTTCCCTTCCAAAAAATGACTTTAAGGCCTGTGTGCCTTATTTATACTCTGGCGTCATTTTGACGCACAGGAGGGGGTGGGCCTTAAAAAATGGCACCCAGCCTGATGGGCGCCGTTTTTTAATGCCTGGGTCAGGGCAGGCGTTAAGGGACCTGTGGGCTCAGAAGGAGCCCAGAGGTGCCCTCCCCTGCCCCCAGGGACACCCCCTGCCACCCTTGCCCACCCCAGGAGGACACCCAAGGATGGAGGGACCCATCCCAGGGAAAGAAAGGTAAGTTCTGGTAAGTCTATTTTTAAGTGGCATAGGGGGGCCTGATTTGGGCCCCCCTACATGCCACTATGCCCAATGACCATGCCCAGGGGACAGAGTCCCCTGGGCATGGCCATTGGGCAAGGGAGCATGACTCCTGTCTTTGCTATGACAGGAGTCATGTCAATGGAAGTTGGGCGTCAAAAAAAATTGCGCAAGTCCGGTGTGAGGCCTGATTTTTGCCTCACACCTGACTTGCACCATTTTTTGATGCACAACCCCCATTTTCCCATACACAGGCACTGCCTGGTGTGAGTCATTTTTTTTTACGCGTACCAGTCCGCAGCACCGGCTAACGTAATTTCATAAATAAGGCGTCCGCATGGCGCGTTGGAATGGCGTTAGCCAGCGGTAACATTTTTGACGCGTTGTCGCAGTTGTGCGTCAAAAAGTATAAATATGGCCCAAAGTGTCTTAAGTCTTATAAAAGCAAACAAAGTCTCTTTCAAGCACAAAGTACCTGATTTGCGTGAAAAATCTCCACAAAGAACCGCAGAGGAGGAGATGCTTGGAAACAAAGGGGTGTGCATCGATTTCTCGGGCAGCACATGGCGATCTGTAGTTTCATTTTCACGCAGGGACGGCTGTGTGTCGATTTCCAGCGCTCGTTCGTGGTTCCTCTTCGGGTTGCAGGGTTTTCAGACGCCCCGGGGATGATGAGTGGATTTCCTGCGCTGGCAGGATGAAATCACAGAAGCTGCCTCGATTCGGTGGGCGTTGCGTCAAATTTTCTACCGCAATGCAAGCGCTGGTTTGATTCCTCTCTGGAAGTCGTGCTGCGTTCTTCTGGTTCGGCTTTGCGTCATTCCGGTGGGCCATGAGTTGAATTTCTGGTCACTATGCTGGCGCTGCATCAATTTTCTCATTGTGAAGTCGGGCTGCATCATTCTGGATCGGCGTGTGGTGACATTTGCACCGTGGTGCAGGCTGTGTGTCATTTCTGGCAGGCTGTGCGTCTAATTTCACTGCACAAGGAGTCCTTCTTGGAGAGATGAAGTCTTTTTGGTCCTGAGAGTTCAAGGAACAGGAGGCAAGCTCTATCCAAGCCCTTGGAGAGCACTTCTTCATCACTGCCAGAGAGCAGCAAGGCAGCAGTTCTTCACAGAAAGCAGACAGGTGAGTCATTTGGGCAGCCAAGCAGTTCTTTTTGACAGGATGCAGGTTCTGGTTCAAGTTTCTTCTCCAGGAAGTGTCTAAGTTGGTAGGGGCAGAGGCCCTGTTTATATACCCAAATGTGCCTTTGAAGTGAGGGAGACTTCAAGGAGTGGCTTAGAAGTGCACCAGGTCCCATTTCAGTTCAATCCTGTCTGTAGGGGTCCCAGTAGGGGGTGTGACAGTCCATTGAGTGAGAGCAGGCCCTCCACCCTCCCAGCCCAGGAAGACCCATTCAAAATTCAGATGTATGCATGTGAGGCTGAGTATCCTGTGTTTGGGGTGTGTCTGAGTGAACGCACAAGGAGCTGTCAACTAAACCCAGCTAGACGTGGATTGTAAGGCAGAAAGATTTGAGTGCAGAAAAATGCTCACTTTCTAAAAGTGGCATTTCTAAAATAGTAATATTAAATCCAACTTCGCCAGTCAGCAGGATTTTGTATCACCATTCTGGCCATACTAAATATGACCTTCCTCCTCCCTTCAGATAAGCAGCTACCACTCAAACAATGTATGAGGGCAGCCCCAATGTTAGCCTATGAAGGGAGGAGGTCTCACAGCAGTGTAAAATGGATTTAGGGGTTTTACACTACCAGGACATGTAAACTACATAGGTACATGTCCTGCCTTTTGCCTACACAGCACCCAGCCCTATGGATTACCTAGGTCATATCATAGAGGTGTCTTATATGTAGAAAAAGGGGAGTTTTAGGCTTGGCAAGTACTTTTAGATGCCAAGTCAAATTGGCAGTGAAACTGCACACACAGGCCTTGTTATGGCAGTCCTGAGACAAGGTGAAGGGGCTACTTAAGTGGGTGGCACAATCAGTGCTGAAGGCCCACTAGTAGCATTTAATCTACAGGCCCTGGGCACACATAGTGCACTCTACTAGGGACTTATAAGTAAATTAAAGAGTCCAATTGGGTGAGATCCAATGTTACCATGTTTTAAAGGGAGAGAGCATATGCACTTTAGCACTGGTTAGCAGTGATAAAGTGTGCAGAGTTTTAAAACCAGCAAAAACAGTATCTAAAAAGTAGAGGGAGGCAGGCAAAAAGTTAGGGGTGACCACCCTAAGGCTGTAAGGTCTAACAGAGGGGGGACTGTAGGAACAGGGACAATGGCTGCCATCAGAGAGGAGGCCACAGCCTGGAACGATCTCTGTTGGGCCACCAATCCACTGTGGTTGCCCTCCAGGACTGCATTGCATTGCTGCATCTGGGATGCCAGCCCCTGAATAGCATTCACAATGGTTGACTGCCCTACAGAGATCGATCTCAGGAGGTCAATAGGCTCCTCACTCAGGGCAGCAGGGCTCACTGGGGCAGGGCCTGAGGTGCCTGGGGCAAAGGAGATGCCCACCCTACTGGGTGAGCGGGCACGGGCAACTCAGTGAGGGGTTAGCGGTCGGCAGTGCTGGTACAGGGGTGGCGGCTGTACCTGGAGCTGGGGTGGTCCCAGAAGTGTCCGCCACTACCATGGAGCTCCCATCGGAAGAGGAATCAGAGTCAGTGTTGTCACCTCCTATCTCTGCCGGGGTGCTACCTTCGCCCTCCATCGCACTGGTTCCCTCAGCGTCAATGGACTTTGCCTCCAGGGTCCTGTGGGATGCAGCTCCCTCAGTCGCCAGTGCCCCTGTTCCATAGCCAGATAATACTAATGCTCACATGGACAGGAGAGGGAGAAAGGGAACACTGGGTCAATTACAGCACCAACACCACAGTTGGCATACACATTACCATCACACACAGGGTTCAGGATTGAGCACTAAGCACCACACTGGCAATCAATTGGATAGGTGCCACAGCAAGATGAGGGTCAAACACCGCCAACTGCAGCCCTCCTGGGACCCACTAAGCCGTGTCTGATATGGAACACAACCTAGCTAGGTTTTCTGAATTTGCCATACACCCATTACCCTTGAGCTGGGTCACCCCGCAATGTCTTACCTGGCACTAAGGGGCACCCACTGACTCACAACCACCACCCTTATCCCATGCCACCTATCAATGAATGTAGTTACACCACTGTACTCACCCCCTTGTGGCTGCTGTGATGTCCTCAAGTGCCCATCCAGCTCTGGGTAGGCCACCGCCAATATGCGGGCCATCAGGGGGGGTCAGGTTCTGACGGGCCCCCCGTCCTCGATGGGAGGCCATCCCCAGCTGGGCCTCCACGGTCTTCCGTGCCCAGTGTCTCGGGTCCTCCCACCTTTTTCTACAGTGAGTGATCTGCCTGATGAAGACCACCAGGGTCTGCACGTCCTTGGCGATGGCACGCTACAATCCCTTCTTCTGATGGGAACTGACCTGCAGAGGTAATACAAACGGGAGGACACCATTACACATACAATCCAGCCTGTCACACATCTGGCCCACAAATCCCATTTCCATCTCTATTGGCACATACATCACCCGGCACCCACCATGTACACTACCAACAGACATACCACCCCCCGAAATGACACAATGCTTGCACACATATCTCCATGCAACATTGCCACGTGCAGTGTGCCCAAGGTGTACTCACTTGTTTGTCTGGATGCCCATACAGCAGTCCATACTGGGATAGGACCCCTTCCGCCAAACGATCCAACTCCTCTGAAGTGAAGGCAGAGGCCCTTTTCCAGGTCACACGGGCCATGGTAGGTTCCAGACACAGGTCACAGCAGCACACGCAGTGTAGGTGTTGTCCTGTGGAAAGTCAGGAATCAAGTGAGGATTTTGATAGAATATGGTGGTCACATCCGTGACAGTGTACACCGTCATCACCGCCGCTGATCCCCATTGGCCACTGTACTCCATAGAGCCCCATATCAGCCAATGAGGAATTGCACAGCAGTGCGAGACTGCCTTCCGCCATGACGCCCAACGTCAGCGGAGTTACCTCACTTCCACCTGTCCCTAGATACAGAACAGGCGGTAGCCATTTAATGGTGGTGTACAACATTCAGATAATCCATAACGGCTTCATTGCTGATGATTGCACGTACATTGCCATTCCCACTGCCCCATCACATTAATGCCCTATGTACACTGAGGTAGTGGTCTTATTGTTCAAATTGTGACAGCCTACTCACTCTTGTGTCCCTTAGATACCTACCACTGTGGATGAATAGGAGGAGGAGACAAGCCCCTGTGTACAGACCCCTTGTGGACTTGGCTACAATGGAGGAGAGGCACATAATACTCACCTATAGACTGGACAGGGCCACAATCACAGGGCTGTGTGCCCAATTGGAGCTTGATCGGATATCAGTTCAGTTATCCGTCATCCCACTGGGATCCCCCCAATTATGCAAGTCCTATCAGTGCTCCATTTCCTGGCAATTGGTTCTTTTCAAGTGACAGTGGGCTTGGCAGCCGGAATGTCACAACTAATGTTCTCAATCGTGCTGGCAAGGGTTCTGTCTGCCTTGGTCAAACACATGTGCAACTACATTGTTTTCCCCCAGGTGGATGATTTGGCCACTGTGAAGGCAGGATTCTATGAAATGGGACATATATCCAATATTATTGTAGCTATTGACGGAACACATATTGCGTTTGTCCCCCCCCCGCCACAATGGTGTTTAAGAATCAGAAGAGTTTCCACTCACTCAATGTGCAAATGGTGTGCCTGGCCGACCAGTATATCTCCCATGTCACTGCCAAGTATCCTGGGTTGGTGCATGACGCCTTCGTCCTGAGGAATAGCAGCATCCCAAATGTGATGGCACAACTACAGAGGCACAGGTGTGGCTAATAGGTGAGCCTGACTCCCCACCCAGTGTATGTCAGTGTATGCCTTCTTGTGTTAACCCCATACCATTGTGTAAGGCTAATGTTTGTCCTTCAATAATTGCAGGTGACTCTGGCTACCCAAACCTATCATGGCTCCTGACCCCTGTGAGGAATGCCAGGAAAGGGGTTCAGAATTGTTACTGCGAGCACTCCTGCTATGGAGATCGTGATGTACATGGGCGAAACAGGAGAATTATCGAAAGGACCTTCAGCCTCCTAAAGGCCAGGTTCAGATGCCTGCATCTGACAGGTGGATCCCTGTGCTACTCACCCGAGTAGGTCTGCCAGATAGTCGTGCCATGCTGCATGTTTCACAACCTGGCACTCAGATGACATGTGCCTTATCTGCATGAGGAGGAGACTGGAAATGACCCTGTGGCAGCAGTGGACCCTGAGGACAGTGAAGATGAGGCGGCAGAGGATGAGGATGTGGACAACAGAACATCAGTTATACGTCAATACGTCCAATGACACACAGGTGAGACAGTGTAACTGACCATTCCTCTGACTAGTGTTTTGTCTGTGTGGCTGTAGCAGAATGGCACTCACTTCCTTTGCATCTCAACTTACTGTCACCTGTGGATTTTGCAGATTTTGGTGATGTTACAACAGTATACTGAGGTGATGACTACAGACAGCTACAGGTCATTAATTGTATGCTATCACAGTTTTCAGATTATTTGCACATGATGTGACTATTTCCATAAATGCACATTTTCATCACATAAAACACTGTCAGTCAAGTTGTGTTGAAGGGGGCTTATTGTAGTGCAAATAATTGACAGGAAAGTGCAATGGAATGGGGTGATGGTAGATGAAAGTCCAGGGTATGGTTCCATTCTGTTTGTAGCACAGGTCCAGTGTCCAAGGGGCCATAGGAAGGGGAGCAAAGGCAGTTCAAAGTGGACAAGGTGACAGGGTGGGACACAAGGGGGACATTCAGGAGGGTCTTATTTCCTGGCGGTGGTCTTGGCAAGTGTCTCTGGCTTCTGTCTGGGTCACAGGGAATGTTTGCGGGGTGGTTCACCTTCTGCAGGGGAGGGGGGGTGCTGGTGGCCTGTGGGTCCTGTGGCAGGACCTCTTGCCCACAAGCTGCAGCAGAAGTGGAGGGCAGGTCAGTAGGCTGGCTAGTGGTAGGGGCCCGCTGGTGTGCTGTCCATTCCTTCATGATATTGGCCATATCTGCCAGCACCCCTGCTATGGAGAGCATGGTGGTGTTGAGGGCCTGCAAATCCTCCATGATCTCCTAATCATGTTCCTCCTGAAGCCAGTTGTTCTCCTGCATGTTGATAAGGATCTGGCCCATCGTGTCCTGGGATTGTTGGTAAGCCTCCAGGGCATTAGTGAGTGCCTCCTGGAGAGGCGGTTCCCTGGGCCTATCTTCCCCCTGGCACACAGTGGTCCTCCTAGTGTCCCTGTACCTCTGTGCCTCTGTCCCCTGAACAGTGTGCCCACTGGCACTGACCCCAGGACCCTGATTGTCTTGGGTGTGAGGTGTGGACTGGGGTCCCTGTACAGGTGGGCACACTGCTGATTGATGTGTCCCGGGGACAGAGCTGTGGAGATGTTGGGTGGGTGCTGTGGAGTTGGATACTGATGGCGGAGGCTCTGTGGTAGACTGAGTGGGCTGGGGTGGCCCATTGACCAGTGGTCTTTCATGGGCCAGATAGTTCATCCAGATCCTGAAGTCCAGAGTTACTGTCATCAATGGGGGCATCTTCTGTTGGGGGACTGGTTAGATTTGGTACCTCCTCTCCGCCGAGATTGGCTGGGACTCCTGTGGGGATGTAAGTGATGTGTTATGCCTGATGTCTGTGACAAATTGTACATCCCTGGCTTCCCCTCCATCGTTGCTGTTGCCCTGCTACCTTTGCTTGTATACGGTGATGTATTGTGGGATTGGTAGTTCTCCATGCTGTGCATGCGTTTTTGATGAGTGTCTATGCAGGGCTGGGAGGGCTGTCCATGCATTGGTATAGCATGCAGGGCTAGGCATTGGGGTTAGTACTATGTGTAGGTGCAGTGTGTGGGATGGAGTGGAGTGATGGGAGTGAGGGTGAGGGGGTATGATGGCATGGTGGTGTGGGGGGGTGATAAGTAGTAAATATTGACTCACCAGTGTCTGTATGGTGAGCTGGTGCCTTGCTGCCATAGAATGTACCTTCCCCATAGGTCATTCCACCTCTTCCCAATGTCATTCCTTGTTCTTGGATGCTGTCCCACGTCATTCACCCTGTCTACGATTCTCCGCCATAGCTTCATCTTCCTTGCAATGGATATTTGCTGTACCTGTGCTCCTGACTATTTCCTCCACCATTGTTATGCCATTAATTGTGTTTGACCAAACCTTTGTGTTTCATCACTGCGCATATTAGTTGTTCAATGTTCATCAGTAGCACATTACATTCTGTATTCAGTTTAGCTGCCTATTGACTTTAATGTGGCATTAGACATTACATATGGTATTTAGGTTAGCTGCCTATTGGCTTTAACATGGCATTAGACATTACATTTTGTATTCAGTTTAGCTGCCTATTGGCTTTATCGTGGAGTTCGACATTGCAGTTGAGACATTGCAGATGAGCTGTATTTTTTCCACATGATAGACCAAGCTGTGTTTTTCGTATTGTGTTTACACCGAACCCTAGGGTGATAAGACAGCGTATGTTTTGTATTTTCCTCTTTATCCAGCCTGGGAACGAGCGAGGTTTGGAGACTTGGCCACTCTCCAACTCTTGTTCTGTTCCCACTATGTACATTAGCCAGCATGTTTTGACTAAGGGGCCTGTTAGCAGGTTTTTTGCATTATAAGACAATGTCCCTGGGCAGCAGCAAGGGGAAATTTTCCAGGACTTCAGTCAGGAGTGGACGTCAGCTGCCTGACCTCCCGTTTGGGTGGAAAATCTCTTTCTCTCAGTTGAACAGGAGTCATCAACTTGCAGGCGTGAAAAAGATGGCGAGCAGTGATAGGCCCTACGGTGATGAATTTTGACTTTTATTCTTTGCTTTGAAGTTATGCTATAATATAATCACATGTATTTGCTGTGTACCTTGCAATTGAGAATCACTTTGATATATTTTGCTTTCATTGCTATGACTACTTTTAAACGTGTGCTTCCAACCTACTAATCTCGTCTCTCAGGAACCTCATGGTGAAATAATAATAATAAATGTCTTCTTTAAACTAATAAGTGCTTTCCAGAGAAGTTTTGTCAGCTCGGTCATAAGATAAGGAAAGCAAAACAACCATGACCCGCAACTCCTCATCAGTGAAACGGGGGTGCCTCAGTGGGGCTATGGGTGTTGTGTGTGTTGGTGAGAGGGAGTTGAGTAATGTGGTGGGGTGTGGGATGTGGGGTGTGTGATGGATGTGTGGGTGTTTGTGGTGCATGCGTCTAGTTGTCTCTGTGGTCTTGGTTTCAGTCTGGTGGCAATAACTGGTGCTCATAAAGGGGTGTGGGTAATGTGGGTGCATGTTTTATAGTGCTGTGCGTGGGTCGGTGAGGTGTGTGTATCAGTGTCAGGTGTGTGATTTTGGTTTTGGCCAATGTAGTGTTGTTTTGTATGGGGGTATCCATTAGGAGCACGCCGGTGTGTACCGCCAATGGTTTAGCAGCAATGAATGTCCGCCGTGGTGATTCGTGGGTCATAATGTGGTGTGCATTGTTTTGTCGGCGTAACTGTATGGGTGTTGGTGTCGACACTTTACCACTGACCTTTGGGCTGGTGGATTTGTGTATGTGGCAGTATTCTGTCGGATTGGTGTGTGTACAGCGGTATGTTGGCGGCCGTCACCGCAGCAGTAAGCGGGATTTACTGCCAATGCCATTATGACAATAGCAGTAAAAACCGCCGCAGCGACGGCTGCCGAAAGACCGTCCGCCGGCTACCATCCAATCACCAAATTATGACCACAGCCAGATTTCCGCCACAAGAAGGGCGGAAATCCGACTGTCTTCATACTGGCAGATGGGGGTAAGGTGGCGCTGCGACCGCCAGCAGCACCACACCAGTAGACCATCACCAGCTGTATTATGACAAATAATATGGCCTGGTGGTGTTCTGCTGGCGGGCGCTGCTGGCGGTAGCAGCGTCCTGTCCTGTCCCCTGCCAGAAGGCCCACTGGAGACAGGTAAGTCAGGTTTCCAACAGGGGAGGGGGTGTTGTGTGTATGTGTTTGTGCATGTATGTGTGAGTGTGTGTGTGTGAGTGCGAGTGTGTGTTTAGTGTTGTTTGCGTGCATGTATGCATGTGTGTGAGTGCGTGTATGAATGGAAGTGTGAATGCGTGTCTGTGTGTAAGTGTGGATGTGTGTGGGGATGTGTGCGTGAATGAATGAATGCATGCATGTATGTATGCGTGTATGTCAGTGTGAATGAGTGTGTCTGTGTGTGTGTTTGTGTATGGGGGAGGTTAGAGGGGAGGGGGAGCATGGATGGGGGAGTTGGGGTGTCTGGGGAGTGTTGGGGGGGCCTTCTATTAGTGACAGGGAAGGAATTCACTGTCACTGAGTGAGCCTACCACCATGGTTTTTGTGGCATTAGGAACACCACAGAAACCATGGAGGTAGGCAAGGTCATGATACTGCCGGCAGTACAATAGCAGCCACCGGGTTGGAGACTGTTATCTCCAACCCAGAGGCTGCTACCGCCATGGTGGTCGGAGTGGTATATTGACGGGTTGGCTTAAGCCAACCCGCCAATGTCATAATGCGTCATAAGTAATGACCCCCTTAGAGTCTTGTGAGTTTTATGACGGAACCATTTTGCCTCCAAATGGATTCTGTAGAAGTGTGGCATAGTTTTTAGAGTAGAATGCAATAAAAACTTGGTTTAGAATGTTGAGTTTGCTGTTACACACAGAAGAATAAAGATGTGTAATCAAATCAAATCATTAACATTTATAGAGCGCGCTACTCACCCATGCGGGTCTCAAGGTGCTAGGGGGAAGGGGGTTACTGCTGCTCGAAGAGGCAGGTATTGAGGAGTCTCTGGAATACGGAGTGGTCCTGGGTGGTCCTGAGGCTGGTGGGGAGGGTGTTCCAAGTCTTGGCCGCCAGGTAGGAGAAGGACCTCCCACCTGCTGTGGAGCGGCGGATGCGAGGGACGGCGGCGAGAGCGAGGGTGGTGGAACGGAGGAGACGGGTGGGGGCGTAGAAGTTGAGGCGTCGGTTGAGGTATTCTGGTCCCTTGTTGTGGAGGGCTTTGTGTGCGTGGGTGAGAAGTCGGAAGGTGATCCTTTTGCTGACTGGGAGCCAATGCAGGTGTCTCAGGTGGGCGGAGATGTGGCGGGCGGAGGCGTTTTGAATACGTTGCAGACGTTTCTGGAGTTTTGCGGTGGTCCCAGCATAAAGGGTGTTGCCGTAATCCAGGCGGCTAGTGACGAGGGCGTGGGTCACGGTCTTTCTGGTGTCGGCGGGGATCCAGCAGAAGATCTTGCGGAGCATGCAGAGGGTGAGGAAGCAGGAGGAGGACATGTCGTTGACTTGTTTGGTCATGTTGAGAAGAGGGTCCAAGATGAAGCCAAGGTTGCGGGCGTGGTCTGAGGGGGTCGGTGCGGTGCCAAGGGCTGTGGGCCACCAGGAGTCGTCCCATGCGGTCGGGGTGTTGCCGAGGATGAGGACTTCCGTTTTGTCTGAGTTCAGTTTCAGACGGCTGAGCCTCATCCAATCTGCGACGTCCTTCATACCATCTTGCAGGTTGGTCTTTGCGCTGGCGGGGTCCTTGGTGAGGGAGAGTATAAGTTGAGTGTCGTCGGCGTAGGAGGTGATGATGATGCTGTGCTTGCGTACGATGTCGGCGAGGGGGCTCATGTAGACATTGAAGAGTGTCGGGCTGAGTGAGGAGCCTTGAGGGACGCCGCAGATGATCTCGGTGGGGTCTGAGCGAAAAAGAGGGAGGTAGATTCTTTGAGAGCGGTTGGAGAGGAAGGAGGCGATCCAATCCAGGGCCTGGCCTTGGATCCCGGTGGAGCGGAGGCGGGTTATTTGGGTGCGGTGACAGACAGTGTCGAAGGCAGCCGAGAGGTCGAGGAGGATGAGGGCGACTGTTTCACCGTTGTCCATCAGGGTTCTGATGTCGTCTGTGACTGAGATGAGGGCGGTTTCAGTGCTATGGTTGGCTCGGAATCCGGATTGTGAGGGGTCGAGAAGGTTGTTGTCTTCAAGGAAGTTGGTAAGCTGTTTGTTGACGGTCTTCTCTATGACTTTGGCAGGGAAGGGGAGGAGCGAGATGGGGCGGAAGTTCTTCAGGTCGCTTGGGTCAGCCGTAGGTTTCTTTAGTAGGGTGTTGACTTCGGCATGTTTCCAGCTTTCGGGGAAGGTAGCAGATGAAAAAGAGGAGTTGATGATGGTCTGGAGGTGCGGGCGATGATGTCGTCGGCTTTATTGAAGATGAAGTGTGGGCAGGGGTCCGAGGGGGCATAGGAGTGGATTGAGTTCATGGTGGTTTTGGTCTCTTCAGTGTTGATGTGGGTCCAGGCGTTGAGGGTGATGGCTGGGGGTGTGGGTTCAGTGTTGATCGGCTGGGTTTGGTGTCCGAATCTGTCGTAGAGGTCAGTAATCTTACGATGGAAGAAGGTGGCGAGGGAGTTGCACAGGTCTTGTGAGGGCGTGATGGCGTTGGCGTTGGCGTTGGGGTTGGAGAACTCTTTTACAGTGCTGAAGAGTTCTCTGCTGTTGTGGCTGTTTTTGTCCAGTCTATCAGTGAAGAAATTCCTTTTGGCTGCACGGATCAGGTGGTGGTGTTCGCGGGTAGCGTTCTTGAGGGCGGTCATGTTGTCAGCGGTGTGGTCCTTACGCCAGGCTTTCTCGAGGGCGCGACAGGTTTTCTTTGATTCCTTAAGGGTGTCAGAGAACCAGAGAGGTTTTTTGGTGTTGGCCTGTCTTGGAGGGCGTCTGAGGGGAGCAAGGTTGTCTGCGCAGTTGGTGATCCAGTTCGTGAGGCTGAGGGCTGCGTCGTTGGGGTCGGTGGTGAAGGTAGGTTGGTTGTCGATGAGCATGGAGAAGAGCTGTTCTTCGGGGATTTTGTTCCACTGTCGACGAGGGATGGGTTGAGTGCGGAGGTGGCGGGTCTCGCGTCGGAAGGTGAAGTGGACACAACTGTGGTCGGTCCAGTGTAGAGCGGAGGCGTGGCTGAAGGAAACGTGTTTGCTGGCGGAGAAGATGGGGTCAAGCCTGTGTCCGGCGATGTGGTTGGGGGTGTTCACCAGTTGCTTGAGGCCGAGGTTGGCGAGGTTGTCGAGGAGGGCGGTGGTGTTGTGGTCTTTGTTCTGTTCTAGATGGAAGTTGAGGTCGCCGAGGAGGATGTAGTCTGGCGAGGGCGTGCGGGGAGATGAAGTCGGTGATGGAGTCGCTGAAAAGGGCGCGCGGTCCGGGGGGGGCGGTAGATGAGTGATCCTCTGGGGGTGGTCCTGGGGTCGGTGCGGATCTGGAAGTGCAGGTGCTCTGCGGCGAGGGGGGTGTCTTCGGTGGAGGTGGTGACGCTGATGGAGTCTTTAAAGACGATGGCGATTCCTCCTCCTACT
The DNA here is from genome assembly GCF_031143425.1 of Pleurodeles waltl. NCBI lineage: Eukaryota > Metazoa > Chordata > Amphibia > Caudata > Salamandridae > Pleurodeles > Pleurodeles waltl. The sequence continues at coordinate 1,553,330,695 of NC_090440.1, forward strand.
TGGTTGGTGCGGTCTTTCCTGGAAATCTTGTAGCCTTTCGGGATGGCTATGGCGATGTCTGGGGCCGAAGCGGCGTTCCTCCAGGTCTCCGTGATGAAGGCGACGTCCGGTGCTGTGGAGTCCAGGAGGTCCCAGAGTTCAACGGCGTGCTTGTAGACGGATCGAGCGTTGACCAGGATGCATTTGAGGTGGTTGATGGCGCGTGGGCTGGTGGTCGGGGTAGTTTCGTGGTGGAAGATACGTTTTCAGGTGTGACATGCGAAAGGTCCATGGGTATGTTTCGGGTTAGCTTGGAAGCAGGTGCTGGAGCGCCCTGGGTTGAGGGCGTGGAGGGTGGTGGGGTCGTAGCGGAGCAGCGGGGTTTGGGAGTGCTGAGGACCAGGGGTCGTGGCGCTGGGCGCGGGCCAGGCGCGGATGGGCACAGACGGGCTTGCCTTTGGCGTGCCTTAGGCGCGCCCGCTACACTATCGCGCAGCGGCCACCATAAGAGGGAGGAGGGGGGGGAGGGGTCAGCTGGGGGCGGGAGTGGGGCGACGAATGGGAGCTGGGGGGCGGGGGCGTGCAGGAGGTGGCGGCGGGAAAGCGGAGGGAGGGGGGACAGGTAGAGGGGAGAAGAGATGGGGAGGGAGGGTTAAGGGTGGTGGGGGGTGAGTTTAGGAAGTTTAGGAGTTTAGGGAGAGAGATAGGAGGAAGGTTGGGAAGATAGGGGAGGGGGGTTGTAGAGGTGGGTGAGGGTGAGAGGTAGAGTGAAAGGAAAGGAAGATAGGGGTGGTTACAGAGGGGGTGGCGAGTGAGGGGGAAAGATAGATAGATAGGTAGATAGGTAGATAGGAGGAGGTGGTGAGTGAGTGAGGGAGACAGATATAGATAGGGGTGATACAGAGGGGGAGGTGAGTGAGGGAGAGAGACGAGACAGGAGCAGGAGGACAGGCGCAGGAAGAACCAGGGAGCAGGTAACAGAGGAAGAGGAGCCGAAGAGGAGCCGAAGAACAGAAGACAGAAGACCACAGAAGAAGAGGAGCCGAAGAACAGAAGACAGAAGAACACAGAAGAAGGTACAGAAGAAGAGGAGACGAAGAACAGAAAACAGAAGACCACAGAAGAAGGTAAAGAAGAAGAGGAGCGCAGAAGACAGAAAAATACAGAAGAAGGTGAAGAAGAGGAGCGCAGAAGACAGAAAAATACAGAAGAAGGTGAAGTAGAGGAGCGCAGAAGACAGAAAAATACAGAAGAAGGTGAAGAAGAGGAGCGCAGAAGACAGAAAAATACAGAAGAAGGTGAAGAAGAAGAGGGGCGACGAGCAGCAGAGGAAAGAGCCAAGAAGAGGGACAGAGAAGAAGAGGCACACGCAGGTAGCGGTGCAAAGGAGAGAGAGAGAAGCACACAGATGAAGAGAGAAGACGGGGAGCAGGAGGGAAAGAAGAGTACAGAGGAAGACTACAGTAGAAGAGCGCAGAGGAAGAACAGAGAAGAAGAAGAGAAGCAGGAGAGAGGGTGAGTAGCGCGGGGCAGGGCGAGGGGCTGGGTGGTGGGGGGGGGTACTTACTGCGAGGTAGCTGGGCTTGCTAGGAGGTCTCAGGAACCTGGGCTGGAGGAGGTGGAGGAGCTGCAGCGGCAGGGGGAGCAACCTACCCTTGGGTCAAGGGTAATGTATGTATGTAATGTAATGTTCAGCTCCATGTGTGGCGTAATCATTAGGGGGTACCCTGGCTAGGAGGACAATACACATATGAGCAGTTCCATGAGGAGGTGAGTGTGCCCCAAAGGATACTTTCCTTCACAAGCATGATGCTCCATAGTATGGCAGTGGCACAGAAAGGCAGTGGCGATTCCCAGCACGCATGAAGACCTTTTCTGCCTGAACTTTGATCGGCGATTGTCGACTAATTTGAATTAAGTGAAGGTTCCATCGCCACCCAAACTACACTATGGGAAGCCTTTAAGGTGTTCGCTTATGGTGCATGTATTTCCAAACGAGCATGTGTCTTGCACGAAATTTGCTCCCACCTGCCGTGGGCGGAGGAACAATTTATAGAGGTAGATAAGCAGGCCGCACAACGTTGTGGCTCATCCTTGCCCATGTGGCGCACCTCTCTGTTGGCCAAATATCGAGACCTGGCAGAACTTGAGTCCCTCTTCCTAGTGAAATATGCAAGGGTCTGCCAATATGATGAGGGCTAGAGACCTGGGCGTATACTGGCTAGACGCTTGCAGCCCCTCAGGGGCTCCTCATACATTCCTGAGTTACTGCTACCAGGTGGCACTCATGTCATGGAAAGCCAGGCTTCCCAATGACAATACCTCCCTAGCCCCCTACCTAGAGGAAGTGGCTATGGTGTGGACCACTAGGGCTCACCAGCAATTACTGACCGAACCCATATCCTGCAATGAAATCATTCAGGCCATAGACTCCTTGGTGGGAACCAAGGCCCCCAGCCTGGATGGTTTCACCATATCTTTTACAAACGATTTAAGCATCTACTTGCCCCCCATCTTTTGGCCATGTACACTGAGGCACTAACGAAGAAAACTTTGCCTCTCCTGCTACGAGTAGCAGTCATTTACTACTAAAACCCAGCAAGGAACCTCAAAACTGCAGCTCATATCGGCCTTTTTCACTTTTAAATTTTGATAACAAGATCCACGCCAAGGTACTCTCCAACTGGCTTCTCCTACTAATGGAACAAATCATCTCGCCAGTGCAGTCTGGATTTGTTTCTCACCGCTCAACCTCTCTGAACCTGTGCACCATCTTCTCCGTCCTCAGTCGTATATCGCTTGACACCTCCCCAGAGGTGGCATTACTTGACACTGAAAAAGCTATTGACTCTCTGGAATGGCCCTTCTTGAACGCCACTCTTGCTAAACTGGGCATACTATTCAGCTTTACCTCCATGATTAAGCTTTTGTACTCCCTCCTCACAGCCCACATTTGCACCAATGGTTCCCTGACAGAGCCTTTTATAGTAACTAGAGGCACCAGACAGGGCTGCCCACTTTCTTCTCTTCTTTTCATGATTGCACTGGACCTTCTGGTCCGCCACCTCCAAGATTTTCATAGACACTGTGGAACACAGTTCCACAATGGCTCCCTACTTCTTTCCCTAAACGCTGATGACGTTTTGGGTTTTTGTCCGACATCCTGCTGAGAATCTCCTGTCAATCCTGCATGAAATCGCTCACTTTAGGGTGCTTTCAGACCTATGCATCAACTGATCCAAGTCCAAACTGTTTTCTCTTACGGCTCCACCACTCCAATCCATGGAGAATTTCCTTTATCCTGGTGTCCAGGGCCAGTGAAATATCTGAGCATTATCCTCGATCTGGATAAGTAACAGGTGCTCAGACTCGGTTATGTCTCCACCATTGAAAAACTAACATCATACATCGACTACTGATTACGATTCACTCTTTTGATGGCAGGGCGTATCACTATAATAAAGATGATTATACTCCATGATTCCTCCACCTTTTTCTAAACATCCCTTTTCCGCTCACCAACACCTTTCATGCCACATTGCACACCCTTCTTTTGAAAATTATTGGGGCAGGTCGTCGCCCACGGGTGGGTTGGGATGCACTGATGCAGCCATTTGAGTGTGGAGGGTTCGGAGTGCCTCATAGGTAACTTTACCATCTGGTGGCCCAGTGCCAGTACGCTCGCCATTGGATGCCCAGATCCCCTATACAAAACCTAAGGTCAATTTAGCATCTCCCACCCCAATTGTATCCATATTCCCCACTGGACATCCCTTGGACCCCATGGACATGCAACCCCTCTCAACAACTATTTGGGCTTGAAAAAAGCTGACACGACTGCTGGGGGGGCCCTCTCGTATACTCTCAGCTGTTACCAGTCATCTAGCCCTTAGTTGCCCATAACTGACAAACTGATAGTCCAGCATAGCCTCCAAAAACACGCACTCCACACCTTTGCTGACATCTTTCCTGTGGGTCATCTGGTGGATGTCACGGACCAGACCCATTTCCCTGCAATTACTCAGATGGATCGATTCATCCTATGGGGCGTCCAAAGTGCACTCTGTGCTGTGATTCCGATTTACCCTCTCGCCTCACCCAAGTTCCTTCCATTGACCTCACGAACACCACATTAGTGTAACTTTTTTACGCTAATGTGGCATTATGCTTCAAAAATCACCACGCTAGATTTACAAAGTGGCGAAAGGCATGCATTGCGCCACCTTGTAACCTCTTGAGCCACATTATGCCTGCGCCAGGCATCATGTACGCAAGGGGGCCATTCCCCCATTTTGGGAGCCAAAAAATGGCGCAACAAAATCTAAAAGATTTCTTTGTGCTATTTCTTGCAGCATTTTTAACTCCCGCACAGAGCAGGTGTTAGGAGGAGGCACACCATTATTTATAATGGGCCTCAATGTGCTTTGCAGGATTAGCATCAACATTTTTTAAGCTAATCCTGCAAAGCACCAAACTAGTATATACAATTTTGATGCTAGTTCTCTGAACCACTGGATGGAATTACACCAAATCTGGCAGAAATCTAGCTGTATGTATTTAGATTACGCTTTCACGTATTTGGTGTAAATCTGTTTAGTAGTTTTTGAGATATTAAAGGAAATCCAAATTTGTATATCTCTGGTTGCGATGAATTCACAAATAATGATGTGCTCGGGCAGAGAAATACATAGTTCTGATTAGCTTCAAGCACTTCGAACCAAGAAGTGTTGGCAGCCATTTTGGGACCCACCTCAAGCCGAGTCCCAAAAAAGTAAAAAAATAAAGAAAAGGGGCCAGGGTACAAACACCCTGACACCTTAGCTCTGGTGGTGAGGTCCCGAAGGGATCCCCGCAGAGCGAAAAAGTAATTTTTAGAAGTTTTTTCTAGCAATTCATGGCAGATCCACAAATCTGGGGAAAATGTAAAAAACAATTGCGGGCTCCCGCCATTCTTTTCTAAACAGCACATTTCACTTGTGCTCCTGATTTTTGCATTTAAATATTGGTTTACAGCTGTGGTTTGGGATACATAGGAAGGTCCATCTTTACAGTCAAGAAGAATGTCATGTAGCATTTGAGGTCCATTAGACATACATATCCCACATACCTGTATTAAGATATTTTCCTGAAAAATATGATTCCAATAGAGAATTACTTGTATCTATAGACATCTATATTTTATCACCTTTAATAACTCCAAAACTACTGAACAGGTTTTTGGTCGCAGACCTTAGGTAGACTCATCTAGAATGATCACAACCTTCGTGGGTACAGTGACCCATATTTACTTGGATACAAATTATGTAAAGTTATGTAAAGTTTTGATGTTAGCAGGGTTATGTCTGCATGATGGGCTGTTCACAATTTTAAGTGGCATCGATTAAGGGTATCACTCCTAGTTTCCTAATCAACCACAATGCAATCAGAAGACCACATATTTACTACCCACTCAAGATACATACTGTATCTCTCTCCTTTATACAGTTGCGTCATGCAGAGATATTCACTGGCACAAATTGCCTGAGTAAATCACTATGGAAATATATGGTTCACATGATGGCATATCAGATGCCTCTTTTTACTAAGCACACTAGGTCGAGATGTTATAGCTCCTGTTTTCATACCTCTGCCCCCACATAGTGATACTAGTGCCAAGTGTCTGACATTATACCAACAAATGATTGCTCATACACCTTGACATAACAATTGGATTGGAATGCCCACCTGAACTACACAGTGATGCACCCTGATGCTCATATAACATGCCACATTGGTTATGGGACTATACCGTTACCTTTTATGCATACAACATAATATATAGTTGAAAGTGATTTTTAACAGCTTTGGTCTGGGCTTACATCAGGTATTTTAACAATTGTATCACTGTACACTGTGATCAGTGGTAAACAGCTGCTTTCAATAGGAATTTTGATATTGATTATGAATTGACTGTACTACAGGATTAACATATATATATATATATTTAAAGATGACAGACGGCAAGTGAGGGGTCCTTGTGGTCTTTCATGTTGTCTATTTTTGCCCTATATTTGGTTCTATGACACTTGTACACTGAGTTTATTTTGAGAAAGGCATTGTGAGGAATTCAAAAATACAACAGAGTACTTACCCATAACCTCAGAAGTCAGGCAGAGGAAATGGAGAGAACAATAAGGAGGAGGACCGGAGAGGCTACAGCGTGGAACCGGAAGGAGAAGGAGACCATGCTGCAAAAACCGACTGCAGGAGGCCCACTTTCCAGCTGCTGTGCCTCCCAGGAGAGTGGGATACAGGAGAGGCACCTGGCTCCTGCCATGCTCACTGGGGAATGTTGCTTCATCAGATGAGCAATGGCATATGCAAATGGCGAAAACCCGGTTACAAGGAGTTGGAGGGGCAGGTTGAACAGCAAAGTTGTTTTTTGTGTTTAGAATGGAAGTAGTGAAGGAGCCATTTAGCAAGTGCACTTTATTTAAATTGTGGCTAGTTAATTAAAGAAAGTGAAAGAGATAGACTGACTTCTCTGAGACCCATATGTTTTAAGATTGCAGCCTTCCAAACAGCGCAGGTGTCTAGTTTGCTAAAGACATCTTGGGGACATTCAGAAAGCTGACCTAGGAATGCATTCTGCCCGTTGCTTGCCAGTGGCTATTTGGCTTGTAACTCATATTTTCTTGCTTTACATTAGCTGACTTTATTTGTTTTAAGCTATCCAGCTTGAGTTCGGTACCTTCCCTTGCCCAAACCTTATTTACAGTATCAATCTGTGGGCCCCCTTAGTGTAAACTGGCCTGTAAATCTTGTTCTTATCTCATCACATTTGCTGTGCATTCAAAGACGGAGGTCAAATGTCAGGTGTTGTCTTCCAAGGACGCTTGTTTATTTTTCTTCCTCCAATTTCAAATCGAGAGGATTTATGTGACAATCTTGCTGGATGTTGAGGGTAGGAGAAAGTTTTTTCGCGGACACAACAACATTTAAATGAACTGTGGAAGTATTTCATTATATATAAGAAGTAGGAACACAAATGGAGCACATTTTATATTATTTCTGAAGTGTATTGGAGACAAATACTTTAATTTGATCAAAACAAATAATTACACTAGATGATGCAATTTCCACACATTTTCGACTGTGAACTGTATTGTTTTATTAGTAAAACTGTATGTCTATACAAATGTAATGGTCATTTCAGTTGAAAATGTGTTGTCTGTAATGGCTGTGTGCTACCACACCATGAATACTTCACTCTATGCCATTCCACTCTACTCTGCAACACTCCACACCACTGCACTCCACTTTGAACCACTCCACTTTACACCATTCCGCTGCACTCTGCACCACTCCACTCCATGTCACTTCACACTATGCCTATCTACTTTACCCTGTACCATTCTACTCTGTGCCAATGCACTTTTTGCCACTCTACTCTTCGCCACTGCACTTTTGGCCAATGCACTCTACATTACTCTAGTCTAGGCCACACCAATGTACTCTGCACTTCTCCACTCTATGCCACGCTGCAACACCTCATTCTATGCTACTGCACTCCATGCCATTACACTCTATGCCAATGTACTTTACTCTGTAACACTCAACTCTATGCTCCTGCACTCTACGCCAATCCACTGTAGACTTCTAAAATCTACTCTGCACCACTACACCCTATGACACTGTACTCTACACTACTTTACTGTATGCTATTACACTGTATGCCACTCTTAGCAAACCGCACTCTACCCTGCACCACTCCACTCTATGCCACTTCACTTGATTCTGAAACAATCTACTCTATGCCACCTCACTCTTCACCACTCTCTAATACTGCACTCAATGCCACTCTACTCTTAACCACAATACTCTATGCCAGTGCACTCAACACAATTGCACTGTCACTGCACTCTGCGCCATTGCACTCTACTCTGCATCACTGTACTTTACGCCACTGCTCTCTATGCCACTCTACTCTACTCCACACCTCTGGACTCTACTCTGCAACACTGCACTCCCTGCCACTGAACTCTATGCCACTATACTCTGCACTACTCCACTCTATGCTACTGCACTCTATGCCACTGCACTATATGGCACTATACTCTATACCACTCTATGCTACTCTACACCACTCTATGCTACTGCACTCAATGCCACTTGACTCTATTCTGCACTCCATGTCACTGCACTCTATGCCACTCAGCTCTATTCTGCATCACTCAGCTCTTTGCCACCCCACCCTGCACCACTGTATGCCTCTCTACTATATGTGATAGCACTTTACAACACTCTACTCTGCACCAATCTACTCTGCACCTCTGCACTCTGCACCACTGCATTCTACAATTTAATTGTAAGCCGCTGAATTCAGTCCCACACAATGCCACTGCACTCTACACCACTAGACTCTGCAACACTCTACTCCAATGCACTCTACACCAGTTCACTATACTCTATGCCTCTTCAGTGTATGCGACTCTACATGACTCCATAATATTCCACTCCAGTAAATGACAATCTCTGCCACTCCACTCTACAACACTGTACTCCACTCTTCACCATTCCACTGTACAACACATCACACCACTCTCTTCTATGATATTAACCTATAGCCATGCTGAAAAACAGCTACTCTGGTGTACAACATGGCTAATCCGTATTGGCAAAGCCAAAAGCTCTTGCATAGGCAAGTCCTAAAGGCTTTGTTAATGCATGTTTCTCCTTTGTATTTGGTTGGTTTGGGTTATAGAAGTTCCTCAGGGACACAAAGAATAGAGAAAGAGTGATAACTTGAAAAACCTGTGAAAAGAGAAGAAAACAGGAAATGACAGAAAGAGTAACCAGGTAACAAGAAAGCAAAAGGTAAGAATACTATAGGAAACGTCAGAAGGATTAAAGCAGGAAGACAGGGAATATAGGGAGACTAGAGGAAAGATATAGAAAAGAAAACTTACCTGACCTTTTTTTTTTTTGTTGAGGGTCGATGGTCCCATCTCGGAGAAAGATTAACCTTCAAGAAAACAAATGCTTGACGTAGGACCTTGACTGACAGATGAAACAGGACACCCACCAAATCCATCTTAGGCATTCCAGAAAATATATTTTTTGACCAAAAAATAAAAGAACAAACTAATTAGCTTCAGGGTTTATTTCACACACCTATAACATTGTGCTGTCAGAAGTGGGATTTGTTTCCTTTGCTACAAAGTGGGAAACCTTGTGCATCGTCTGGTGGAAGGATAATAGAAGGTAGAATTAGCTTTAGAGAGATATTAAATCAATTGACATAGAATATGGAGTCTTTCAAAATACACAAAAAATACAAGAGTAGCAATTACAGCAATTGTTTGAAAGCCAATTACAAATGTTCACCGGATTGTTCCAAGGTAGAGGTATCATACCTGCTGGACCAGCTATTTCACTTCAGAAATACACCCCAAGTGAGGACCCAACAGCTTTCTTAAAAAACTCTGAGAGAGCGCCAAAGCCAGTCAATGGCCAGAAGATCGGTAGACCCATTTTTTAGCTCCTTTATTGATCGGAGCGCCCCAGGCTGCATATCCTGCTGTGAATCCACCTGGTGATACTCGAAATCAGGAGGCAAAAAGTAGGGGTGGGTGGAGCTCGCAGTGTTCCACTACACGGAATCATGCAAAGTGGTTAAAAAACCCTGCGAGCTCTGTGGAATTCCTCCAGTGGGCAGAATTGCTCAGTGAGCCTGTTCACTGTATGTTTTTCACATTCAGGACAGCACCACAGGGTTCGCATGGGCATGAACATTTTGCTTTTTGTGTCTCTCTGTGCATGGTGCGTGGTCTAACTTTAATCCACTCTAAATCTTTTCAATCTCACCCCTTTCTAAATTATCCACCCCTCATTTTCCTTTATTTCATCAGTGTGTGTCATTGTGCATTTTACTTTTCTGTCATTTTTGTGTGTGTTTTGCATGACTGTTTGAATACTTTATCTTTTTTTGGTTTTCCCTTTACTTCTTTATTTTTTGATCTTTCATCCTTCCTTCTATTTCTTCACCTTTCTTTTTTCCACACAGCTCCATGGCAGAGCAGGGTGTCAGAGGGAGTGGCGGCACTGGTGTGGCTGCTAGCCACTTACCTTGCAGATGTCGCCAAGGGGTGCAGCCTGCCCCATTTTTACCAAGGTGGAGGTGGCAGGACTTGTGTTTTTTGTGCAACGAGGCAGGCCTGGTTGCAGTTACGCCCTTCAGAAGCATCGACTGCTATTGGAGAGGGTGCGCCTGTTATTGTATTGGCACACTGTGGTCCAGCGCACCCACCAGCAGGTGGCACACTGTTGGGCAGACATATTGGACCAAGAGTAGACCTGCTCGACCTGCTGGGCGTCAGGGCTCGGTGAGATATAGTTCTTTATTTGTTGTGTGTGTTTTACAATTCTATTTTTTTCTAATAGCAGTGCTGCTGACTCTCAGATGTAAGTTAAGTTTACTTTAGAATAAATATTATGTGATCCAGTTTGAGGTAGCTAGGTGCTCACTCAGCGCTTCCTAATTGTACTCATCGGCAGACATTTGGGCTGATTATTTAAGAAGCCCTGGAGACTGGGACTCCTCCTGTGACCAAGAATAAGATAGTGGTAGTAGTAGTAAGTAATATCAGTGAGTTAGCATTTCATTCTCTGTGCTTTTCTTTATCTAGCTTGTGCACTCTCTCCCAATCACAATCTCCCGGTTATGTGTAGCATCATAGTATGCATCCATGCATTAAAAAAATGGAGACTGAGTTGGCACATCAAAGGTGGTTGGGAAGCAAAGATCATTTGTTGCAATATGAATGCATTAGTAGTGGTACGTAGTTGCAAATGTAGTTTAGCTTAGCAAATTTGGAGTAGGGCTTAGGTGTAGGAAGTTAATAGGTCAACTCAAGTTGAGTCGATGCTAGTACTAAAGGTGATATGATTTAGAAAAGTAATGTGTTACTGTGTTTGCCTTTGCCTGTCAAAATATGTTTTGGGAGATTAACTGTACCACTAAACTATTTTTTATCTTCTTTATTTCTTACCTGAGCAACATCTGAGGTGGGCCCAGGAGATGAGGGTGGCAGTGTCACCCCCAGAGCTACAACATTTGGACCTGCTGGTCCCAATAAGTCTTCTTGTTATAGTATTATTATTTCCTTAACTTTCACCTTTCCCCATTTCAAATATGTTTTTATTTTATTTTTACTGTGCCTGTCTACCTTTTTTGTACTTATTTTTGTTCTATCTAAGCTTTGGTAAATTCTTGTTATGCCTGATTTGTTATATATTTCATGTTTCTGTACCTGACTTCCTCCTGTCTGTACTAGTATTGACCTTTCTTCTGATTTGTTTACTAAGCTTAGCTTTCTCTTCACTTCTTATATACATATTGCAGACTGGTACTGTAATAGTAAGAGGACATATTTTTAGGACAGATACCCTGCCGACAAAATTGCATGCCAAAGTCAGCTTTTCTATGCATGTTTGTGAAGTTTTTCCTTTCATTGCTCATGCCCATTGCATTTTCCAACCAAGACCTCACCATAGTTCCTCCTGGATTAACCAAAATATTCTACCCCATCATTGCAATTCATTGACTTATCGTGGCCCCTCCACTATGAAACATTTGTGGTTGAACTGGGTACCTGGCTTTTCCAGCATATTTAACTGACAAACTTCCTAAATTTAATGATAGAAAATTGAACTGCAGTGATCTATGTTGGTTGCACTTTGTTTAATTAGTTCTGAAGAAAATAACAACGGGAGGCGTATCTGACATCTAAAATGTGTAACCTTTTTTTCCAGCCGCACTGACCACCAGCACGGGGGCCAGCAGCAGCACCAGCGCACCGGACGTAGAAGAGATTGAAGGTGGAGAACCAGAGGCACCAGGGACAGGCGTTAGTAAGTCATATTGGTTTTGCTTATTGACAATTTCTAGTATAGTTACTCACTTCAAGGGTGTTGCTTGTGAACCCCCAGCTTTAGCTGCTACAGCAGGTTTGAGTTCCTATTAGTTTTTTCTATTGGCAAATCAGCTGACAAAAGCTCATAATGAACATACACTACAAATGATGGGTTGTTGGAAAAGCGAAAGAAGAATCGATGGCTAAAAGAAAGAATGGGTGAAATGTTATATGCGGCAGTAGACGCTGGAGGCCATCTGCGCAAAATATAAGTCTGAGCTCCTCCAAACAGCCGCCAGTGACTCCAGCCCCCCAGTGGCATTGTCAGCGCTGCTGCCAGCTGGCATCAGCCCGTCCGCATCCCACCACTGCTGCCCCCCTCATGCACGGCCCATATTTTTAGCGCCGTGTCCTGCAACACTTCAGGAGCCTGGAACATTGGAGGCACACATAGAGGCAACCCTCAATGGTCTTTAGACCCGTGTGGAGAACGCCCTCTTTTGACCCTTTTTAAAAAAATGTTTTGGTGGGAGGGTCAGTTGTAGTGGTTGGAGAGCATGAGAAAGGGAGTTGGGACTTTCTTTTAACTTTAGACTTTTTCTTTGGACCTTCATTGGACTTTCATTCGGGATGGGGCGATTTGTATGGAAGAGGGGTGGACCTGTTGTCAGTAGAAAGGGTGGGTTTTCTATTTGTAAATAATAAAAGTGAAATTATTTATTTTATTTTATTTATGCCTCATTTCTTTATTTTGGTGTTTTAGTTTGCACTGCTGTGTTTTAGTGCAGACTGTTTTTTAAATCTGCTGAAAAAGTTTATGTCAATTAGTTATACCCTTGCTCTACTGCCCTCTGTAAATATGTTGACAACTAGGGGATGATTGTCACTGCCTATTGCTTACAAAAACCTAGATACACACAAACATCTTTTTCAGTAGAAGTTAAATACTAACTAAACAAATTCACTTCAAACCATAGTTTGTCTCTTACCTGAATGCATGAATTGAGTCCTGTTACCTCAGTCTTCTTACTGCAGTCTTTTTCCCAAGGTGGCATTTTATCTTAAGGTGGTGCTAGTAGTAGTGGTAGGCTAGCACGCTAACAGGAAAGACAAAAGGTGCCACTCCCACCTTTGTGAACTCCAATTGCAGCATTAATCAAAGAGTTAACCATCACTGTCAACTAGATTGAAAGAAAACAGGGAGTTAGTGGGTGATATTATATCATAACTTTAGAAAGACTGAGACCAGACTACCACAATGACAGTATGACATACAACAAAGAAGACCAGATATGATAATAAAAACTATCAATATCAACTTCTTCTGTGCATGGGGAGCTAGTATTTAATGAACAACTAAACTTAGGAAATGAAATCCTCGAGTCAAGAGAAGTGGGCTCAGATTCAGGAGTGGTTAGATGAGGTTAAGGGTTTACAGAACACACAAACACAAGACCTGAATGATGAGGTTGATGACTGATGCAAGGGCGGGTAAGTGGGGATGGTCTGGATTATTGCTCATGTAATAGAAGATCATGCAGGGAGTAGGTGTCACTTTCACCACATCTGCCTCAACAAGTGTAGGATCCATTTATGATGTAAAAATGAAGCCACGCCTCAATAAAAATCACACAGCCTGGAGGAAGAGGGGTAAGGGTGCGATGAATGGATGGGAAGGGGGATTTGGGGAAAGATGTGACAAAGATAAACACTGCACAAAAGATAAACAACAGTAGCAGCACACCATCAATAATATGTTGTGAAAGGAAATGAAAGAGTATGGCACAGTTCAGTTAAATGCATTGCAAACCAATGGAGGTAGGCCTGTGTAGTGCACTGCTGTTGAAGAATAATTTGTGAAACTGAATTGGAGTATTTTGTGTAGATTTGTATTTGATAAATAAAGTGACTCGACTGGTCTCAGAAGAACCAAAAAGAAGGAGTGGACTCTGCAGGCAAATTTCGGTAAGTTTGAAAGGCGACTCACATTCAGGAAAAAATGATCACCCATCAGCCCCCAAACATTGCAAATTATCATCAAAATCAAGTTTACAAATTTGTTGAACTCCCACTGTCAGCCACTACATGTATCATCAATCATCACTCACAGTCACTCAATATATCATCACTAATAGGTGCAATAGTTAGTAGTTACCCCTTCCAATCTAAGCACAGTGGTAGATACAAAATTTTATCTTTTCTTTGATGCTAGCAACACTTTGGATTTTGGCATTGGCCCTGGCCGTCTTTTATTCAATGATGTTTTGGGGCATCCCTGCTAGGTGATGCAAAAAAATGCTAGGCAATGACACGTGAGGGAGGCAAACACTGTCTCCAATTTGCTGAAGGTAATTTGGAGGCTTCTTCTCTGAACACTGGTGAAACTCCAATCCAGCCATATATGTGACTAAAAATGGTGGGGTAGCATAATTCCAACACAAACATAATGTTCCACTAGCTATTTTTTTGTAAAGAAAAAAAATGGACAAAAAATAATTACAAATTCTGTGGTTGCAATGGCATACTCAGTCCAGGAAGTAGAGTCCATCCTCAAACTCAGGTGGTTCACCAAGAAGTTTGTCAGCTAACACACTTGATTCCGACAAATCAGCCTCCTCCACCTGTAGTATTTCAGAAATGGTGTAATCAGGTGCTATGAACTGTTAGTTCATTTTCATCATGTTAAATATCTTCATGTTTTGAGGTGAGAGACTGGTCCTTCTCATTGAACACCTGCACCAGCTTCACTGAATACACACCCAGTAGCCACAATGGCTACAGGACAAGCCAGATACTTTATTGCCATCCTGCTGAGCTCTGCCCAATGGTGCTTCTTCCCATAACAATACACCATTGGTTTTTGATCCACATATGCCTCTTTTGGGTCATCCAGATACTCCTGAAACATCCTCTGAATGGTCATTGGTGCTGCCACTTGTTCAACCTCTTTTGCCTTCTCCTCTGCACTTGACCGTAGACCTGCCACTGAAAACCAAGCCAGAGATTGGGTCTGATTCTTCTGCTGCTGGTTTTGTTGGTGTTCTTGTTGCTGGTGTTGGCTGCTGTGAGACAAGACTGCCCTCTCTGGAAGTTGAAGGTGGCACCCCACAACTGGGGAGTGGGACTCTATGTTCCAGCCATTCTTCTTCCAGGTCTGTGGCTTGCTCAACAATTCACCTCTTGTATTTTGAAACCCCCCTTCAGAAAAAGGAATGAAAGTGGGAAGAATGTTTTTGTAGCGTGGATCAATTAGGGTGGCACATATTCTTTGGAAAAGATAATGTTATTTTGCAGCCTTGAATTACAAGTGAAGCTAAAGCTCTCAACCAACGCATGTGATTTTGTGGTTGCATTCATAGCTCGGAGTGTGAGCCTTTCAGACATCTTCTTTAGCTTGTCCTATAGCAGATACAACAACGGGATAGCTTGGCCCATCAGATTGTCCTCCTTCCCATGTGTAAACCTCAAAAGGGAGCAGCATCTGTGTCAAGCATTTGGATAGGCTCCTTTTGCCCACATCCATGGTCATAGCTTTCCCAATTGCATCTCTTTCTCTTTGAATGACATAGTTATTGACCTGTCTGTACTGCTGAAACAGATTTGCAACATATAATAAGTCGAGTTCCAACGTGTTGGGACCTCCTGTATCAGGGCTTTAACTGCTATTCTATTAGGACACTGAGTAATCCACAACTGCTTTTTTGCTTTAACAGAATGGCTGAAATGAATGCAGATTCATCTGCAGGTGGTCAGTATGTTCCTCACTATGTCTTCTTTTTTTAAAAGAGTCTTGCACAACCAGGTTGATGCAGTGCACCAAACACAAGACCCTGAAATAGTCACTGTCTGCCATGGCCTTAACTATGTTACTGCCATTGTCCGTGGCAACAAATCTAATTCAGAGACCTGTGGGTCGCAGCCATTCAGTCATCTTGCTGTTAAATTCACCCAGTATGTCTGCAGTTGTATGTGATTTCTCCATGGCGCACATGGCTACTGTTGCATGCCACTGAAAGACCTTAAAATGTTTTTCAGGGCCAATACCTGTAGACAGCTTTTGCTTTACCCCCGCTAAAGAGATCCAGTATGCAGTGATGCACATTTAATCAGTCACCTGTGAACTGGTCCAAATTACTGTCGTCAGGTGGATAGTTTTCGCAACACTTTGCTGCAAAGCTTGTTCAATCAATTGCGGCACATCTTGGTATAGTCCTGGAACAGCAACTCTGTTAAAATAGGTCTGACTTGGAACCTTCCAATTCAGGCAGATGGCTGCCATAGATTCAAAGAATCGTACTTCTTTTGCAAAAGAAAAAGAGAGGACGTCTAGCGCTAACATTTTTGCCAGCTTCCCATTATACAAATGTGTTGTTGGGTGGTTGCGGTCGTAAGACCCCTCCTGCCTAGACATGCTCAGAATGGTAGCCTTGATTTTCTTTTTTCTGCGGCCACTTACGCAGGCGGCTTTCAAGAAGAAGGTGGTGGTAGACTCAATGTGCGTCATGGGGCAGTCACTGGTTGCCGTGGTGTCTCATCTGACTCTGAATCTGGCAAATGGATCATCTTGCAATGTTCTCTTCCTGTTTGCTAAGTGTAAAAGAGTCCTAAACTGAAGAGGAGTACTTTCTTAGAGGGCCATTTCCATTGCCTGAAGAAGAACTGGAAGTAGGTGGGTGTGTTGATTGCTTTTCTGCAGTGCATACTTATACTGAGGTAGGGATTGGTGCGTGACTCAGCTGGGGCCTTACAAATATGGGAGCTGGCGTGCTACCTGTGCCAAATTCCATGGAACAGGTTGGATAGTAATGTCGGACTCCTGTGTGCCAGCTTCCATAATGACTGGTGCATTGTCTCCTCATCATCCCTTTCCATGATTCTAAGGATTTCAGGAACCTTTCTTCTTCCTTGTCTCTCCTGGCGTCTCCTGGACTCTGCTGGGGTCCACTACATGTCCCATCATTGTCATCAGAAGTGGTGCTTGGAGAAGATGGTGGAGTAGTACCCTTCCTTTTCCTTTTTGGAGATCTGGGAGCCAATGGTTCTAAAAGAGGTGGTTCTTGCTCATCAGGAAACTCCACCTCCTGTTCTGCTCTAACTTCAGGAAGATGTACCATTGCTGGCTGAGGCTGCTGTCCACTTTGCTCCATTTCCTGAATTAATTGGGTACTACTTTGAGAAAGGGACAACCAATTCAACATCACTGCTCGCCTGTGTTGCCATGATTGTAGTGGCTGCCTCACTAACAGACATAGGCCCTCATTATGACATTGGCGGTAAATGCCGCTTGCTACCACATTGAGGGCCACCAACTTACCAATGCAGCGGCGGATATCCGTTCACTATCTTATGACACACACACACCAATCCGACAGAATTCAGCCACAGACACAAATCCACCAGACCGAAGGTCAGTGATTACCTGGCGGTATCAAAACCCACACCGTTACGCCAACAGAACAACACCCACCACATTATGACCCACGAATCACCACAGCGGACATTCAATGGCGATAAACCATTGGCAGTACATACCGGTGCGCTCACAATAGACACCCACAGACAAAACAACATTACATTGGACAATTCAAACAACACACACCTGTGACTCATACACACACCACACCCAAACACCCACATCACTATAAAATACACACCCACATTACACACAACCCTTTACGATTAAAAATCATTGGCACAAGACTGACACCAAGACCACTTAGCCAACTAGAGCCACACACCACTCACACCCATACACCACTCACGCAGTTCACATCACACACCCCAAAACATTACCCAACACACCCTCACCAACACACCTCACATAACACCTATGGCACCACAAAGACACCCCCGTTTCACAGAGGAGTTAAGGGTCATGGTGGAGGAAATTGTCAGGGTAGAGCTGCAGCTATTTGGAGCACAGGTGCAGCAAATATCTATAGCTAGGAAGATGGAGCTATGGTGGAGGATCGTGGACAGGGTGAATGCCGTGGGACAGCATCCCATAACAAGGGACGACATCAGGAAGAGGTGGAACGAACTACGGGAAGGTACGTTCCATAGCAGCAAGACACCAGCTCGCTATACAGAGGACTGGCGGTGGACCCCACCTCCTCCCCCACAACTCACAGCATGGGAGGAGCAAGTCTTGGCAATACTGCAGCCTGAGGACCTGGCCGGAGTCAGAGGAGGACTGAACTCTGGTAAGTCAACTCTCTACTATCACCCCATACCTGCATGCCATCACATACCCTCACCCTCACTCCCATCACTCACTCCATCCCACACACTCCACCATCACATCTCAATAATCCTAATGCCAAGTCCTGCATGCTGTACCAATGCATGGACACCCCTCACAGCCCTGCATGGACACTGATCACTAATGCATGCACAGCATAGAGAACTAACAATCCCACCATACACTAACATACAAAAGTGAAAGCTGGCAGGGCAAAACTAACCATAGAGGGGAAGCCAGCCATGTACAATATGTCATACACATCAACCACAACACATCATTTACATCCCCACAGGTACCCCAGCCAATGTCACTGGAGAGCAGGTGCCAGCACTTTCCAGTCCCCCCACTGAAGAGGCCCATAGTGATGACAGTAACTCTGGTCTTTAGGGTCTGGACGATCTAGCTGGCCCATCAGGGACTACTGGACAGCCGCTTACCCAAGCCCAGACACAGACCACCACAGAGCCTCCCCCTTCAGGAAACACCACCACAGCACCCACCCAGCGTACCCACACCTCTCTCCCCAGGACACATCAATCAACAGTGTGTCTACCTGTACAGGGACCCCAGGCCACACGGTTCAGGGGACAGAGGCACAAGCCAACAGGGAAACTGGGAGGGCTGCTGTGCACCAGGGGGAGGACAGGCCCAGGGAAACGACTCTCAAGGAGGCACTCTCCGAGATCCTAGGAGTCTATCAACATTCCCAGGACATGATGGGCCAGATCCTGGACAACGTACAGGAGAACAGGTGGCTGCAGGAGGGACAGTACCAGGTGGATCAGGGAGGACTTGTAGGCCATCAACAACACCCTGATCTCCATAGCAGGGCTGCTGGCAGACATGGCCAACATTATGACGGAGGCAGTCTCACACCTGCCACTAGGGAGTCATCTGAACAGCCATCCACGTCTGCTGTTGAAAGTGGCCAGGAGGCCCCGCCACAGGACGCACAGGCCACCAACACCCCTCCCCCTGCAGAAGGTGAACAACCCCGCAAACATCCTCTGCGATCCAGACAGAAGCCAGAGAGATTTGCCAAGGCCCCCACCAGGAAATTAGACTCTCCTGATTGTCCCCCTTGTGTCCCACTCAGTCACCCTGTCCACCTTGAACTGCCATTGCTCCCCTTCCTATATCCCCTTGGACAATGCACCTGTGTTACAAACAGACTGTGTTTTATCAGAGCAGACAATACTCTTGTCAGCACTATTGAGAACATTGGCTGTGACATTCCTTCTGCCAAGCCCACTGTCACTTGGAAAGAACCAGTTGCCAGGAAATGGAGTACTGATAGCACTTGCACAAGAGGGGGGATCCCAGTGGGGTGAAGGATAGCAGATATCAGGTCAGGCTCCAATTGGGCACACAGCTCTGTGGTTGTGGCCCTGTTGAGTGTATAGGTGAGTATTATGTGCCTGTCCTCCAGTGTAGCCAAGTCCACCAGGCGTCAGTACACGGGGGTATGTCTCCATCTCCTATTCATCCGCATCGGTAGGAATCTATGGACAAAAGAGTGAGGAGCATGTCACAACAGTAGTTTGCATTCTGTAACCATGTAATGGGTCAGCGTGATTTGTCCAGTATGTGCTTTTTCTCCTGTGATGCAGCATTATTCCATAGGGCTGCCCACCCCATGAAATGGCATCCGCCTGTCCTGTGTGGAGGGACAGGTGGAAGTAAGATAATTCCGATGACGTTGTGCGCCGTGGTGGGAGGCGGTCGGGAACCGCCGTGCAACTCCTTATTGGTTAATATTGGGCCCTATGGGTTACAGTGGCCAATGGTGATCTACACCGGCGGTGACGGTATGCTCTGCCATGGACGTGACCACCATTTTTTCTGATTCCTCACTTGTTACCTGACCTTCCATAGGAGAGGACCGACACTGTATGTGCTGCTGTGACCTGTGTCTTGAACCTACCATGGCCAGTATGACCGGGGAAAGGGCCCCAGCCTTCACTTCGGAGGAGTTGGAGTGACTGGTGGATGGGATCTTACCCCAGTACAGACTGCTGTATGGGCCTCCAGACCAACAGGTGAGTACACTGTGGGCACGATGCATGTGGCATTGATGCATGGAGATGTGGGTGAAGGCATTGTGCAAGTAGGGGATTTTCTGTTGGCGGTGTACATGTTGTGAGCTGGGCTATGTATGTGCCAATTGTGATGGAAAGGCCATGTGTGTGACAGGCTGGACTGTTTGCTGTTTGTCTAATGGTGTTCTCCTGTCTGTATTGCCTCTGTAGGTCAGCGCCCATCAAATCAAATCAAATCAACAACATTTATAAAGCGTGCTACTCACCCGTGAGGGTCTCAAGGCCAGGTCTTGAGTTGCCTCCGGAAAGCGAGTTGGTCCTGGGTGGTCCTGAGGTTGGTGGGGAGGGAATTCCATGTCTTTGATGCCAGGTAGGAGAAGGATTTTCCACCTGCCGTGGTGCGGCGGATGCGAGGGACGGCGAGTGCGAGGTTGGGGGAGCGAAGTTGGCGGGTGGGCGTGTAGAAACTGAGGCGACGGTTGAGGTAATCGGGTCCCTTGTTGTGGAGGGCTTTGTGTACGTGGGTGAGGAGCCGGAAGGTGATTCTTTTGTTGACGGGAAGCCAGTGCAGGTGTCTCAGGTGGGCGGAGATGTGGCTGTTGTGGGGTATGTCGAGGACGAGGCGGGCGGAGGCGTTTTGTATTCGCTGCAGACGTTTCTGGAGTTTAGCGGTGGTTCCTGCATATAGGGTGTTACCGTAGTCCAGGCGGCTCGTGACGAGGGCGTGGGTCACAGTATTTCTGGTGTTGGCGGGGATCCAACGGAAGATCTTTCGGAGCATGCGGAGGGTGAGGAAGCAGGAAGATGATACGGCGTTGACCTGTTTGGTCATGGTGAGAAGTGGGTCCAGGATGAATCCGAGGTTGCGTGCGTGGTCTGAGGGGGTTGGTGCGGTGCCAAGGGCCGTGGGCCACCAGGAGTCGTCCCAGGCGGATGGGGTGTTTCCGAGAATGAGGACTTCCGTTTTGTCTGAGTTCAGTTTCAGACGGCTGAGTTTCATCCATTCTGCGACGTCTTTCATTCCATCTTGCAGGTTGGTCTTGGCGCTGGTGGGGTCCTTGGTGAGGGAAAGTATCAGCTGAGTGTCGTCGGCGTAGGAGGTGATGTTGATGTTGCGTTTGCGTACGATGTCGGCGAGGGGGCTCATGTAGACATTGAAGAGAGTAGGGCTGAGCGAGGAGCCTTGTGGGACGCTGCAGATGATCTCAGTGGGGTCTGAGCGGAACGGTGGGAGGTAAATTCTTTGGGAGCGGTTGGAGAGGAAGGAGGTGATCCAGTCCAGGGCCTGTCCTTGGATACCGGTGGAGCGGAGGCGGGATATTAGGGTTCAGTGGCAGACGGTGTCGAAGGCAGCCGAGAGGTCGAGGAGGATGAGGGCGACTGTTTCTCCGTTGTCCATCAGAGTTCTGATGTTGTCTGTGACTGAGATGAGGGCGGTTTCTGTGCTGTGATTGGCTCGGAATCTGGACTGAGAGGGGTCGAGTAGGTTGTTGTCTTCAAGGAAGTTGGTAAGTTGCTTGTTGACGGTCTTCTCTATGACTTTGGCAGGGAAGGGGAGGAGCGAGATGGGGCGGAAGTTCTTCAGATCGCTGGGGTCCGCCGTAGGTTTCTTCAGTAGGGCGTTGACTTCTGCGTGTTTCCAGCTCTCGGGGAAGGTGGCAGAAGCAAACGAGCTGTTGATGATGGTCTGGAGATGCGGGGCGATGATGTCGTCGGCTTTGTTGAAGATGAAGTGTGAGCAGGGGTCCGAGGGGGCACCGGAGTGGACGGAGTTTATGGTAGCTTTGGTCTCTTCCGTGCTGATGTGAGTCCAGGCATTGAGGGTGATGGCTGGGGTTGTAGGTTCTGTGGTGGTTGGCTGTGTCTGGTGTCCGAAGCTGTCGTGTAGGTCAGTGATCTTACGATGGAAGAAGGTGGCGAGGGAGTTGCAGAGTTCTTGTGAGGGCGTGATGGCGTTGGCGTTAGGATTGGAGAGCTCTTTGACAATGTTGAAGAGTTCTTTGCTGTTGTGAGTGTTCTGGTCCAGTCTGTCTGTGAAGGAAGTTCTTTTGGTGGTGTGGATCAGTTGGTGGTGTTCACAAGGGGCGTTTTTGAGGGCAGACATGTCAAAAGAAGGGTATATGGCGTGCCATCGCCAAGGAGGTGGGTACCCTGGGGGGCCTATGGCAGGTGGGACACCCACTGTCGTAAACTGTGGGAGGACCTGAGATGCTGGGCATGGAAGACTATGGAGGCCCAGCTGGGGATGGCCTCCCAACGGGGAATGGGAGCCCTTCGAACCCTGACCCCCCTGATGGCCCGCATACTGGCAGTGGCATATCCAGAGCTAGATGGGCGCTTGAGGGCAATACAGCAGCCACAAGGGGGTGAGTACAGTGGCTAGCATTACAGCTTACACCTGGTGGCATGGTATCCGGGTGGTGGTTGTGTGTCAGTGTGCGCCCCTAGGCCAGGCCAGACATACCAGCGTAGGTACTCTGGTGGCTAGGGGTCTGAAGGCAAATAATGGCTACCTAGCTTGTTAGCATCCAATACTGGCCAGGGTTGCATGGGTCCCAGGTGTGCTGCAGTTGGCGGTGTGTGCCCCTCCTCATGCCTTGGCGGCTAGCAATATCACTGGTCGTGCAATGCATAGTGTGTAGGCCTGTTCCCTGTGTGTGAGGGTGCTGTATACGCCAATGGCGGTGTTGGTGCAGTCATTTACCCAGTGTATCCTTTGTCTCTCCCCCCCCTTTCTTATTTTGTCATCCTGCCCTTATGTGCATTAGCATCATCTGGCGGAGGAGCAGAGGCACTGGCGACGGAGGGAGCTGCATCCCACAAGACCCAGGAGGCAGAGACCACAGATGCTAAGGGCACCAGTGGGACGAAGGGCGAGGGGAGCACCACGGAAGAGACTAGAGGGGAAATACAGACTCAGATACCTCCTCAGATGGGAGCTCCCTGGTGGTGGTGGACACCTCTGTGACCACCCCAGCTATAGGTAGAGCCGCCACCACGTACCAGCACCGCCCTCCCAGCAGCCCCTCAGCGAGTTGCCGGTGCCCGCTCACCCAGGAGGGTGGGCATCTCCTTCGCCCCAGGCACCTCAGGCCCTGCCCCACTGAGCCCTGCTGCCCTGAGTGAGGAGGCTATTGACCTCCTGAGATCCATCTCTGTAGGGCAGTCAACCATTGTGAATGCTATCCAGGGGCTGGCAGCCCAGATGCAACAATCTAATGCATCCCTGGAGGGCATTCACACTGGATTGGCGGCCCAACAGAGATCGATTCAGGCTCTGGCCTCCTCTCTGATGGCACCCATTGTCCCTGTTTCTACCATTCCCACTCCAACTTCCATTTCCCAGGCCCATTCTCCTCAACCCCAAACCATCCCTAGCACACAGCCTGACAAACACCATCCAGTTGCAGACACAACAACATCCACTATTTCCACTTTCTCCCCTCTTCCTCCACCTCCCACCCAGTTACGTCCACACTCACACCTGCATGCACTACGTCATCATCCACTACCTGAATCATCACCACACCAAGCAGAACACACACCTCACTAGCAGACACCTCACAACAACCATGCACACGTCCCCTGGGTCGTCTCCCACCGTGTCTGTCCACCCCCTTCCTAAGGTACACAAACGCAAGCACTCAGACACCCAACAGCCATCCACCTCACAACAGCATATAAGCCACGCACCTGCACCCAAATCCAGCAGACAAACACCTCCAACAACCACTCCCTCATTCTCTACTCCCATTACTTCTGCCTCTTCCCACCCCAATGTCCCTAAAAAGCTTTTCCTTTCCACCATTGACCTCTTCTCTACCCCTCCCCCATTCTGCATGTATGGCCAGGGTATCAGGAACCCAGCCAAGCACCGCAGCCACACAGTCCACGGGCCCACTTCCATCCGCACCTACTCGTGGTGGAAAGGATTCCAGGCCACAAATACTGAAGGGGATGGAGCCTGCACCAGCCAGCAGAAAGGGGAAGGAGCCTGCACCAGGAAGCAAGAAGGGAAAGGAGCCTGCACCAGCAGCTGTCACAGAGCCCCCACCACCAACTGTGGTTGTGCAGCCATCGCAGGGTGCAGGGACTGAGCAGGAGCCTCCCACTGCCAACACCACCACTACAGTGCAGCCAGCGCAGGGGCTGAACAGGAGCCTCTCACTACCTCCACCACCACTACAGTGCAGCCATTGCAGGGTGCAGTCACTGAGCAGGAGCCTCCCACTACCTTCACCACCACCATAGTGCAGCCATCGCAGAGTGCAGGGGCTGAGCAGGAGCCTCCCACTGCCACCACCACAGTGCAGCCGTCACCGCCGGCGGACGCAACGTGATCCAGCCTCTGTGGGCTGCTGTGTGGCCTGTCCCCTCCAGAACCAGTGGGAAGACACCCACCGAGAGACTGTGGTCTTGCACTCCCCAGGATCAAGCAAGGGCTTGTTTCCCCCTCCAGAACCAATGGGGAAGACACCCACTTGAGAGACTGTGGCCTTCAACTGCCCAGGACCAAGCAAAGGGCTTGTTGCCCCCTTTAGAACCAGTGGAGAAGACACCCACCCGAGAGACTGTGGCCTTGCACTCCCCCTGACCAATCACAGCACTTGTTGCCCCCTCCAGAACCAGTGGGGAAGACACCCACCCAAGTGACTGTGGCATTGCACTCCCCAGGAACAAGCACAGGGCTTGTTGCCCCCTCCAGAACCAGTGGGAAGACACCCACCTGAGAGACTGTGGCCTTGCACTTCTCAGGACCAAGCACAGAACCAGTGGTCATGTTCCCGCATCTGGCTGAGGTGCCTGCCTATTTGCCAACGGATGCCCCTGCAGTGTTCTCTCCATATTGATGCAGCAACGAGTGGGGCCTTGGAGTGTGCCCTGTGACCATGTGGCCCAAGCGAACTGAGGACTGGGCAGTGTAACTTTTTTGTATATTTGTAAATATCTGTTGCATTGGCAAAATTATTATTAATATTGTGTTGATCTTATTACAATCACTTTAGTACATTCCTGTTGTCCTTGTATTATTCAGCCAATATACGGGGATTAACTTGTTTTCTTGGGCAGCTGTTTGTATGTATGGTGTGTGTCTGGGGTGTGTGTTGTGCGTGTGTGTGTCACTGTTGTTTTCCTCCCCCCTCCCTTGTGTGTTAGGTGTCTTTACTCACCATCGTCGTCTTCGCCGTAGTTGGTGTTCGTGGTGGAGCATGACAGAATATCATCGATAAAACTTGCAGTTCGGGTTCCATGGCGGCGTGGTTCTTCCCTGTGTCTCCAAAGGTGAGTCCTTTCACTTCTGTAAAGTGTTTCTGCCAGGCTTTTGATGGCATTGGCACCGCCCCAGAAAAGGTGGTGGATTGTCTTGTCATAATATGGTGGTCGGTACTTTGACTTCCACCTGGCTGTAGGCCGCTACCGCTGTGGTGACTGTTGTTTCCACCATGGCGGTCGGTGTGGAATATTGGCTGTCTTTCAGAGATCTTTCCGCCATGGTCATAATTTGGCAGTAGTTAACACCAGCCTGTTGGCGGTATTACTGCCACTTTACCACCAGGGTTTAGTGAGGGCCATAGTCTTGGGCTTAGGTTGGGTGGTGCCGTTGGTGCAGGAGTGCTGCTTCCAGGTTCCTTCCCGGAGGCTGGTGTGTCAGACACACATCTCCAGAAAAAGGTTGAGATAAGCATGCCACTGGTTGAAAGCTGCTTCCTCTCAATAACCACTTTCTTGGGAGGAACTTTCTTTGGAGACATCCTAAAGCTCTCAGTTCACAGTGACACTTAGCTGCCCTAGCGGAAGGGATTGGAGGACTGAAATCACTCTACAGGCCTTCTCATTGGCAGTGTTGCGGGTGATGTCTCTTCTTCTCTTGTGCACCTAAAAGCAACCAAGCAAGAAAAACATGTAGTTAATGAAACATGGCATTGCTGCAGGTTCAAATAGTACAGACAAGTGCAATATTAGTGTGGTTGGTTACTTATGTGTTAGACCTGGCATCATTTGGTGTGTTTCCTCTGTCTTTTTCCCTTCTGACCTCCTGTTTTTATGGGATGCTGATTTATTGTCTTTGCACACTTTACTACTGCCTGTCAGTCCTAAAGTGCAAGTGCTCCCTATGTAAATTGTATTAGTAATTGGTTTATCCATGATTGGCTTATTTGATTTACTAACAAGGTCCTAATAAAGTGCACTAAGTGTGCCCTTGTCCTGTAAATCAAATTCTACTAGTGGGCCTGCAGCTCTGATTGTGCCATCCACATTAGTAGGCCTGTAAACATGTCTCAGACCTGCCACTGCAGTGTCTGTGTGTGTAGTCTTCCACTGCCAATTCGACCTGGGAAGTGTACACACTTGCCATGCCCAAACCATCTCGTTTTATACATGTAAGGCACCCCTAAGTTAGGCTCTAGGTAGCCCCATGGGAGGGTACAATGTATGTTAAAGGTGGGACATGTACTGATGTGGTCTACATGTCCTAGCAGTGAAATACTGCCAACCCCGTTTTTCACTGTTGCAAGGCCTATCTCTCTCAGAGGTTAACATGGGGCTGCTTTTAAATATCCTTAAAGTGCAGGTTCCCTTTGAGAGCAGATAGAAAAATGGAGTTTGAGGTCTCTGAACTCCCAATTTAAAAATACACCTTTTGTTAAAGTTGTTTTTTAAATTATCTATTTGAAAATGCCACTTTTAGAAAATGGGCATTGTTTTGCTTAAACCATTCTGTGCCTCTGCCTGCTTGTGTATTCCATGTCTGGGTCAGACTGACAGTTGGGCTGTTGTGAATTCCCTCTAGACAGTGACACAAAGGGAGCTGGGGTGTAGCCTGCATATCCTGATGGGCCATCTGTGATAGCGTGGAGGGAGGAAGAGTCACTTACAACTGAAAGGGTTGTGCCTGCCCTTACACAATGCAGTCTCTGACCCCTTGGTGTGGGTCTGGGGCCAAGCCTGGGCAAGGCAGGATCATGTCAACAATAGAGACTTTCCTTCAAAGTTTGCCTACTTCAAAGGCAGAACTGGGTATAAGTAGGGGACTCAAAACCCCAGACTTTTAGAATATTTCTGGATCAAGGGGATCCTCTGCTATTGGGAAGAGCAGCTGAAGAGCTGGAGGAGTACTGCCCCTTTGCTGTGTTGGCCTGCAGTTGCTGCTTGCTTCTGCCTTAAAAGAGAGCAAAGGGTGAACTTTGCTGTGTATCCTGCTTAACAGAGTTCTCGAAGGGATTGGAGTAGAGCTTGCCTCCTGTTGTAAGTCTCAGAGACACAAAAGACTTCAGTTTAATCTGTATATAGCACTGGGAACTTTGTGTTTTGTGCTGTTCAGGACAAAAAATCACTGCAACGCCACCAACTACGCTGCTGGTCTGCACAGTAACCTGCCGGTACCGCACGGAGCCACACTGCCCCACTTCACACTACAACCCTGGGCTCACCGACGGCACCATCCAACGCCGCCACCGAGCCGCTGCTTGCACCATGACCTGTGGGCCCCACACTCCGGCATCGCCTTGCTCACACCATAGCCTAGACATAACAGACGTCAGCACTATCGACTCCAGTGTCGTGACCAGGCGTCCCTGCCTGCACGACGACCCGTGGACGCCGCACAGAGCCTGTCCCGCGCTGCACCGCCGACTTGGGCCTACCGATGACAGCACTTCAGCAACAACGGCACCCCTGCCTGTGCCATGACCTGGTGACACTGCACGTTGCACCGCCCCACTTCACACCACAACCCTGGTCTCACCGATGCCGCTGGACATCGTCACTGAGCCGCTGCCTGCACCTTGACCTGTGGGTACAGCACATCGCATCATCCCGCACTAAACAGAGAACAATTCACTTACCTGTGCCTTTTTCATTCTTTTCCTGCATGTGCCTCCCGGGAGTCCTAAAAGAGAAGACGAAGAAGAGAGTCTCAGAAGGACCATCAACCAACCACAGAGAACAAACAAACTTTTGTTCAGCATTATTTCATAACAAATAAAGAAACTTACCAACGCATCTGACCACTGGCTATCTGTCCTCATTGTGCCACCCTGTCACAAGTGGTGTCAGGAATGGGATTTATCACCAGCAAAGCCCACAACAAGCAGGGACCGCAATGGAAGAGAAACCTACCCTCGCCGACATGATAGCCCAGTTGGCAGAAGGGCAAAGACACCTCCAATTGGTATGGGAGGAGCAGTTGAAAGAAACCAAGGAGGAAAGGGAGGCTCTGCAGACCGCCCTGAAAAGCCAGGCCACAATCATGGCAAATAACCAACTGGTACATGAAACCGCGTTGGGCAAATTAACCGACACCATCGCACATACCAAGGTACACCCTAATGTCCTGAGTAGCGTCCTTCAGAAATATCAGGAAAATGAGGATCCTGACTCCTTTTTCACCAATTTTGAATGAGTGGCGAGTTCTGCTAATTGGTCCATGGACAAATGGGGACAATACATCACCTCCTTTCTTACGGGCCATCATCAGGCCGCCTACCAGGCGGTAAACCCGGGAGGCAAAACTCCTTATAATGAAGTAAAGAAGGCTATTTTGGAATGAATTGGTTTAGATCAAGAAAGCTAGAGAGTAAGGTTTCGGCAGACAAAATGGATGTCGCAAGAAAACCCTCTTATATTATCGTGTCTATCATGCAGGGGGTAAATGGCTCCACCCTACTAAAACAACTAAGGAAGAAATGTTTGACGCCATTGTACTAGAACAATACTTGAAAGCCCTCCCAGCCACTACCCGTAATTGGGTCAGACAGCATCCGGATCCGACCAACCGCACAGCAATAGATCGAATCCGAGGGGCCCATGCGAAACTCACTCCCTCGGCTTCCCAGATGTCAGCGGGGAAACCCATACAGCCCCGCCAGATGACTGGTCCGGGTTCTGAAAAGTTAGCCCCCGTACATCCCTCGTCCACAAGGGAGGCCCTAACCGTGCCGCAATGTTTCCATTGTTCTGAATGGGGACATATCGCCTGTCATTGCCCCTTAAAAAGGGACCCTGAAGAACCCATGGAAATAGGTATGACGAGGGGACGCTTCCTGTGGTCTGGATGCAATAAAACAAAGTACACTATAATCCTGAGACTCAATGGTAAAGAACTGAGGGTGTTGATAGACTCTGGGTGTAGCCAAAGCGTGGTGAAACAGGATCATGTACGCCCAGAGCAATGGATTCCACACACTCAAGTCCTTATCACTTGTGTTCATGGAGAACAGAAAACCTATCCCGTAGCCACAGTCTCCCTAAATTGGAGGGACCAAGAAGAATGCCTACCCGTGGGTGTTATCCCTAACCTGGGCGAAGACATGATTTTTGGAACGGACTATGAGGGTTTTGCTCACCTGTTAGCTAATACTTCTCGGGATCATGTAGCCGATACCTGGTGGGAGGAGGCGCCCTTTGGTTCCATCGACATAGAGGAACCCCAGCTCAGGCAGAGACACAGTAAAAAGAAAAGGAGAGAACAGAGGCAATACCATTATAACTACAGAAAAGAACCATTCCATCCTCCCAATGATACACCCACTGCGGTACTGAAAGCAGCCGGTAGTTTTCGACAGGCCCAAAGGGAAGATCCAACCCTGAAGCACGCCTGGCAACATGTCTTAGTTCCTGCAGGGCCCTCGGTAGGTCCAACATTTGCCATGACCAATGACCTGTTGTATCGAATCTGTCCTAATATCCTGGAAAAGCCCCTCAGTTAGTAGTACCTCAATCATATAGAGAACAAGTCCTCCACTTGGCCCACGGGGATACTGGGGAAGGGCACTTGGGAAGGGAAAAAACAGAGGCCACAATACTAAAAAGGTTCTATTGGCCAGGAATATACGGGGACATAAGGAAACATTGTCAGAAGTGTCCGAAATGTCAATTCATAAACCCATCCCCTCACCGATTGGTTCCCCTACAACCCCTGCCCATAATAGAAACACCGCTTACCTGGGTGGGACTAGATCTCGTCGGACCTTTGACCCCGTCCAGTAAAGGCCACCAATATTTGTTGGTGTTAGTCGATTATGCTACAAGATATCCGGAGGCTATTCCTATAACCAGCATGAACACCAAAACCATAGCTCAGGCTATGATTGATTTTTTCTCACGAGTAGTATTCCTAAAGAAATCCTTACTGATCAAGGGACCCCTTTCATGTCCGACTCATGGCTGAGATATGTCATACCCTGGGAGTAAAACATATCCGTATGTTGGTATGCCATTCACAGACGGACAGTTTAGTTGAACGCTACAACAAAACCATCAAGACATTGTTACGAAAAGTCATTAGTGAGTCGGGAAGAGACTGGGAAAAGAAGTTACCCTTAGTCCTCTATGCCTTGCGTACCCATATACAGTCATCTACCGGATCTCAGCCCCTTCGAGTTATTGTTCGGTAGACAACCTCGTACCCTACTCGAGATGTTAGCAGAACAGTGGAAGGAGTCTGAAGACAAGGAAAAGGATCTTTTAACCTATACCAAAGATCTTAGAAATAACCTACATTCCTTGTGGGAAGAATCCCACAGTAAATTAAGGGAAGCACAGGCCAAACAGAAAGCACACTACGACGTACAAAGTACTTCTCAAAGACTAGAAGTAGGAGGTAAAGTACTGGTATTATTACCCACCAGTGAGAATAAACTGTTGGCACGTTGGCAAGGTCCATATAATGTATTAGAACAAGTGAACCCAACCACCTATAAAATCGAGATACCAAGGGGCACAGGT
Organism: Pleurodeles waltl; assembly: GCF_031143425.1. Taxonomy (NCBI): domain Eukaryota; kingdom Metazoa; phylum Chordata; class Amphibia; order Caudata; family Salamandridae; genus Pleurodeles; species Pleurodeles waltl. Next base: position 1,553,361,579 of record NC_090440.1, read on the forward strand.
AGAGAAGAAATCTATCATATTAATCTGTTAAAGAAATGGTACGATCAGAGAGAGTCACACACATTGATGTACATCACGACAAAAGGCGATCAGGAAATACCCTTGTATCATCTCCAGTATAGTGGTCAGGGGAACACCCCATGCCCCAAATAAATAACTCCTTAAAACCCGAGCAACAGAAGCAGCTTGAACACCTAGTTCATTCCAACCTGGACGTGTTCTCTAAAATACCCGGCCGAACTTCATTAATTCAACACCCCATTGGCGAAAACCATGTTAGATGCAGGTATAATTGAGCCATCATCCAGTCTCTGGTGTTCTCCTGTCGTCTTAGTGCCAAAACCGGATAGGAGCACCAGATTCTGTATTGACTTTAGGCAAGTCAACGCAGTGTCCCTCTTCGACTCCTATCCTAGGCCCCGCATAGATGAACTCTTGGAACGGTTAGGCCAGGCCACATATATGGCTGCCATACAACAGCAGGAGCACAATAACATCATCTCATCCCGAATAAAGGGCGGAGACAGCTACAAGGCGAAGGAAACAGACACAAGCGAAAGGGAGAGAGAGATAGTGAGAGAGAATAAAGGAAAAAAAGAAAAGAAACGAAAAGGAGAAGAAAGGAAACAGCGAGTACAAGAATCTGAAGCACAGAAAAGAAGGCAGGATCAGTGATAGGAGAAACAAAAGGGGGGGAGAAAGGGAAGGAAGAGAACTAAACAGAGAACAATTCACTTACTTGTGCCTTTTTCACTCTTTTCCCGCATGTGCCTCCAGGGAGCCCTAAAACATAAGACGAAGAAGAGAGTCTCAGAAGGACCATCAACCAACCACAGAAAACAAACAAACTTTTGTTCAGCATTATTTCATAACAAATAAAGAAACTTACCAACGCATCTGACCACTGGCTATCTGTCCTCATTGCGCCGCCCTGCCACAGTCTTGTTTTATATAGATAAATATTGGCTATTCTTCTAAAACTGGTGTGGTGTCCTTGTGTAGTGTTTTCACTGCATTACTGTGTGTTATGTGCAAACGCTTTATACCTTGCTTCTGAGATAAGTCTGACTGCTCATGCCAAGCCAAGGGGGTGAACAGGGGTTATCTGAGCGAGTATCTCCCTTATCCTGACTACAGTGAGGGTCCCTACAGGGTGCAAACCAACTGCCAACTAGAGACCCAATTTCTAACATTATGTAATAAATGATAATTTATCCAAACGTTGTAATGTCAAACCACACCAGCTCCACATCATAAAATGCCATTACATATCAGGCAACACATCATATATCTATAGCTCCATCTATTTTAAAGGAGAAACCTGTGGTAGTGAGAGAGGTGCATGGGTAAATGGAATAATCCTTACAAAATACCCATGGTCTCAAGGTGGTCCAGGGGCAATGGAATAATCAATAAAAAATGAATTATGCTGCTAATGTGTCTGCAGTGCACCATAGCCAGGGTGTCCAGGGGGAATCGGAAGTATACTTTAAGAAACAAACTGCTGCAGCACAGTTGTGCACCTATGGTAGATGGATGGATAGAGAAAGGCAAAATGCAAAAACAAATTACATAAATACATTTGAAATCTAAAGTTTTCATTGAAATTTTTTTTAACTCTAAAATAAAAAAGGAAAAAATAAACAAAGAAATTAAAATTACAAAAATTTAAAATAAAATGAAAACATTAAAATAATAGAACTAAAATAAAAGATTAAGTTAAAAAGAGATTAATAATTGCTGATGTTTGTAAGGGAGGACTAGAAGAAAGAAAGCCATTGTGAGGTAAGGAGGTGCAAAATAAAAATTGCAAAACAGGCATGTAATAAATTAAGCACTGTTCATCAAAATCATATTTTTGTATACACACTCTACAATGATCCCCAAGCATAAAACTGGTATCACATCCATCCTGCAAGCCTATGGCAAAGGCACACTGGCTGGATGCACAAAATGTCCGCCAGCCACATGTACAAATAACAACAGGAAGCAAGGAGGCAGAGAGAACAAAGAACACATGAAAGTCTATGGCAAATGCACACTGGCTGGATGAACAAAATGGCTGCCATACAACAGCAGAAAGCAATCAGGCATGGAGAACAAAGAACACATGCAAGCCTCTGGCAAAATCACACTGGCTGGATGCACCAAATGGCCATTAGCCGCATGGTCAAAGAAAAGCAGCGAGCAAGGAGGCATGGAAAACAAAGAACACATGCAAGTCTATAGCAAAATCGCACTGGGTGGATGCACAAAATGACCACCAGCCACCTGGTCAAAGAACAGCAGCGAGCAAGGAGGCATGAAGAACAGAGAACACATGCAAGTTAATGGCAAAAAAACACTGGCTGGATGCACAAAATGGCCACCTGCCACATGGTCAAACAACAGCAGCGAGCAAGGAGGCATTTGGAACAAACACATTTAGGCCTGTGGACGTACACTACACAAAATGGCTCCTGGCCACAAGGCATGGAAAACAAAGACAAATGGCGGCAGATGACAAACAAGTGGCTGAGACACAGACAACATAGGTGCACGAGCATGTTGCTCCCTTTGGAGTAAGTGTGACTACAAAGGGCAACCCCCCTCTGTTAGTTCCCAGACCAGAAGCTATCCACCTTTTTTCGCAGGGCCATACCCCCTCAAATTTTCCAGGTAGGCCTATTTTCTTAGAGCACTTATCTTTCCAAATGAGCAAACAATTCTGCTCCTCACCTTTAGGGATCCTTGACCCTGATGAATGATACAGAACTTTTTGGCTCTTAGTGTGGGCAGAAACATGTTGGTCCCCATTTTTTAGACCCCTTGAGTCATCAGACTCAAAAGAGTCCCCATCCCCGTTTTTACTCTTACCTACGAACACCTACATTAAAACTTCTTAACTAAACAGGTGATTTTTAAGGTCATTTTATCTTTCACTACCCTTATCTGGATCCCTTGTATTATCCAGCAAGATTCAATCTCCGCACTCCCTCTGTAGTTCTTTTGACAACAAGGTTGAGTCCGCCCGGTAGTTTCATCTTACCTGGGTGGGGTTAGGTGTTCATATGATGAAGCATGACACTATAATGTGTGTGAGTCCACCTAGTCCGTAAAGGGAACTCCCTCAAAGGTCCAGCCACCCTTCACACCCATACATCCTTTTCCATTACGGCGAGCGCTCAACCAGCGTACATTGAACAGGCCACAAGAGACCTGTTCTCCCATATTCCACCCCACACACTTTGTGTGTTTGCAGTTTCTAGCTTAGACGGGAGTTAGTGTGGGGTTGGGTTACTCCTGATACTCTCCCTTTGTGTTGTAATAAGATGACAAACACACACATGCACACACACAGGCCAGAAAAAGGGGTCATGGTGGTAACATTAAAGGAAACACTAAAATTAATTCAGCAATGAAAACATGAAAATTAGCTGAGCTAGAAACACTTTACAACAACACACATCCTCCTTTGCCATCAAATATTATCCCATATATACACTTTTTTGAGCTGTGCAACAATTTGCCTTTACAAAACATGAAAATTCAATGAAATGCAAGAAAAAAACTATGCCCATGCTTGAACTCCAGGCCACCCACCACAATGAAATTTAAACATCAAATAAAACTACAAAGAAATACTGGTGCATGTCATATCAAACAAAACAAAACCTTTATACAGTAGTTTGTTAACTTACTTGTGTGATATCACAAAAAAAAGCCCTTGAATCTAAAAGTATATATCCAGGAGACAATGAGAGTGATTCTTCCACCTTGAAATCCAAGTGAAAAGTGACCAGGAGATGGACCACGCCCTTGGAGGAGCCTGCTGGACAGGAACAGGAAGTTGGAGTTTCTGGGGCAGTTCCTTCCTGTTGGAAAAAAAAGTTTAAAAAATCTTCCCACCCTAAAGAAAAACTTAAACTGTCTGTTCAGTGGCATAACAAAGGCCCCCACATCAGCGCAGTGTGGAAGAGCCCCCTCAGCACAGTACACTGTGCATGGGCGGTAGGCCCCTGACTGGGTCCAGTAGAGAGGGAGACCCCTTCCAGGCACTGCGCAGGGCCCCCCCTCAAGTTTTGTTATGCAACAAGGTCCATTGGAGAAGAAAATCCACTCAAAAACTATTTTTGAGTAGATTTAGCTGCTTCGTGAGGTGAAAAGCTACGTGAGGTGCATATGAAGTTGAGAGCCTCACTATATCGGAGCCATTGCGGCCGGAAGCCATGTGAACAGGTGGAAAATCTCATGGACGAGAGCTAGCGTCCTGAGAATATTGTGGCACTCTCTTGCGAGCGCCAAAAACAAATCTCGCTCACGCAAACAGATAAAAAATTAACTCCACCTCATGCCGGATAATGGAATTCAGGAACTCCGCACTGCTCCATGTAGCGCAAAGTGCCCGAATTCTGAAAACTCTGCAAGCAGAGCAGAGGTTTCCACTTAGGCCTAGTAAAAAGAGTAATCTTATATTGATTAGGACTAGATGAAGAGAGCTACTGTCTTACTTTTCATAAGGAGAGGGGAACAATTAGAGACTCTCCTAGGAGCTTTTTCTTTAAATTAAAAGATGCTGCAGATAATTGGCTAAAGCCCAATAAAGCACAAAGGAGAAATTAGTCATTAAAATCTATGTAGAACAAGTTATAGAAGCCCTCCCAATAAATATACAAAGATGGCTGAAGCAACATTTGAGACTCACCTTGCGACTGCAATTGAGGTGGCTAATTGATACTCCTGAGCACACTATACCAGATGTTCCCTCTAAAACATACAAATAGGTAAAACTCGCCTCCTCGGCACAGACAAAATAACACAGAGACCCATAACCTACAAGAGTAAGATATCTCCTCACCCTGGGCCCGCTGGAAGCAGCAATACGACAGGGCCACAAATTTTTGAATGTGGTGAATGGGGATACATAGCCAGATTTTGCAATTCCAGTAAGAGGGAACAAGAACCCATGGAAATGCATTGTGGTACCAGACCAATATATTTTACACATGAAGAAGGACTTAGCTGCTGCCTAAACTTGCAGGTGAGTCATACATTAGATACCACCTTATTAGATTCCGGGTGTACGTTTTCTGTTATCAGGGACAACCTGGTTTCTCCTTCTCAAATTATATCACAACAAAAAGTTATTATCAAATGTGTGCATGAAGATCAAAAAGAATATAACATAGATAAACTCCCAATGGTCTTCCCAAACAGAGTACAGTTACAATTATAGAAGTAGGAGTACTCCCAAACCTTCCAGAAGAATTAATAATAGGGACAGACAATCCTCACTTCCTTACTTTCTTAAAAAAAACACTTTAAAGGAAGAGAGACCCTGGTTAGAACAAGCTCCACTTTCCCAAGAAGTTAAAGACTATCCCACTAACCATTAATTACCTAAGTACTGGAGAGAGAGAGAGAAATCCATAAACAGAAAAAACCTCCCAAAGAATACATAATAAAAACCAGAGTTTAGGAATTAAATAAGAGCGTCTCAAGCTAATGATGATTCCCTCTAATATACATGGTGGCAAATGCAAGTAGATGAGAAACAAAAAAGTCAGGTACACCCTTGCATTAGTATACAAAAGGGGTTATTTTATTGAGTGGAACCGTCTGGTGATAAAGTCCAGTTGTTGGTTCCTGCTGACTTTCATGAGCAAGTACTTTGTGTCGGTCATTCATTTAGTAGCAGGGTACTTTACACTACAGAAGACATCTTACAGCAATTTTATTGGCCTGGTATATACCACCAGATTAAAAGGTACTGTCAAGAATGCCATATTTGTCAAAAAAAGAATACCTATAAGCCTAGTATAGTATAGTAGAAATTTTCTCTAGGTTAATATTTCCCAAACAAAATCTGGACAGATAGAGGTACATCTATTGTCTCTAAATTGATGCAATAATTGTGTCAAAACCTGGATAGTAAACATTTACGTACTTCTGTTTACCGCCCTCAAACAGATGGGTTAGTACAGAGGTATAAAGGGACATTAAACTTAACACTAAAACAGATGACAGGAGTAGGTAGAAATTGGGATCAGTTATTGCCTTTAGCACTTCATGTCTTTGGTAACCAGGTCCAGAGCAGTTTAAGGTATTCGTGAATTTGGGATTCTCTAGGGACGGAAGCTAAGAACCCTGCTAAAAATGATTCAAGAGGCCTGGGAAGATGCATCTACAGACTCTAAAACTCTCCTAGAATATACTATGCAACTCAAGTGCAGCTAGATGAAACTCAAACAAAGCAGAAATATTTTTACAATAAAGGGACACAGTGGAGGGAATTATATGTCGAAGACTGGGCTCTCATATTAATGTATACTAGTGAGAATAAACTGATAGTGGAATGAATAGGAAAATTCCCATATAAGCTCCAAATGACTGGATATAGATGGCAGAATTATTACATTCATTTTCTGAAAAAATGGCTATGCCCTGTCTCCTTGAAGTAAACATAATAAAACCTTCTACAATGAAAGGCACAATGCTGAACGAGTTGTTTCTCAGTGATAATCTTACAGAATAATAGAAGCAAACGCTACATCAAACCTTATTCCGTTTCTCAAGAATATTTTCTGATCAAGCCAGAAGAAACCTATTAACACACCATTCTATAATCATGGAACCTGGGGAATTATAAAGCAAAGAACTTAAAGGATTCCAGAAGCCCGTAGGGAAGCCAAATGCTACAATTAGGGGTGATTGAATGCTCCTTTTGTGAATGGTCCTACCCCATAGTGTTAGTCCTTAAACCAGACGGTAGTATATGCTTTTGTATTGACTTCAGAGCTGTCAACTGTATTTCCAAGTTTGATAATTACCTCCTGCCCAAATTGATGAAATGATTAAACAACTGGGAAAGCAAAATATGTACCGGCCATAGACCTTACAAAGGGTTATTGACAGATTCCTCTTAGGGCAGCAGATTATGAGAAAAACACTTTTGTTACACCCCAAGTGCTCTTTCAATTTACTGTACTACCATTTGGATTGCATGGCACCCCTGTCACATTCCAAAGATTCCTGAACCAGATTCTAGAACCACATAAATCGTATGCACTCACATACCTGGATGATATTGTCATATTTAACAAAACTGGTATTTTTACTGCCCTTCAATGGCCTGTGCTACATGTTAACTCAAAAAAGTGTGCCCACTATAAAGTCAAATATCTAGGATATCTTCTTGGTAATTGTGTGATTGAACCTCAGGAAGGGAAAATAAGAATCATTACCAAAGTCCCCTTCCCTACAGGTAAATATGAACGGAGGGCCTTTCTGGATCTTCTAGGATATTACCGTAGATTTATCTCTAACTACTCTCACATATCAGCTTCTCTCTCATTGATATGTTAAAGAATAGCCAAAATTGGCTTCTTACCCCTTTGAAGAGGCCCTATCTGCTTTCTCTGCCTTGAAATGCTTGATTTCCTCCAGACAGATCCTTTAATCCTTTGATTTTAGAAAACACTTTCTCTTACAGATTTAGGGGGTCATTCCAACCCTGGCGGTCGGTGTTAAAGCGGCGGCTAACCCGCCAACAGGCTGGCGGTTAAAAAAATGGAATTCTGACCCTGGCGGAAACTGCCAACAGAGACCGCCACTTTAACACTCCGACCGCCACGGCGGGACAAACAAACAGCGCGGCGGTCACCGCCAACAGACAGGCAGGAGTCAATGTACCGCCCACCCTATCACAACCCACCAATCCGCCACCTTTTCCGGGGCGGTAGCCCCGCCGATAAAAACACGATGGAAACAGCCATTTCAAACGGAAAACGCTCACCTCCATACACCCCACGAGGAATCTGGACAGCATGGAACCCGAACTACACATCCTACCAGCTATTGTATTCCTGCTCCACTACCAGGAGCACGAACGCCGGCGCAGAAGACAACGGTGAGTACTGCACCTACGACACAGGGGAGGGAGGAGGAGAAAATATTACGGGCACACACACACGCGACACACCGACCACCACCCTCACCCACTACAACACACACATCAATGCATAGCAATACATCACTGTTACAACCCCCAAAGCCCCCGGAAGAATGCAAAGACAAAAGGAAATGATCATAAACAGTCGAATATATTGTATTATTGGCTTATAAAAATATCACACATTTAAAACTAATATATACATAAATATTAAAAGTCCGATAATTTTAGCAGTCATTGTCCGTGGACCACTGGGCCCAAATCACATGGGCAAGGCCCACACAGGATACCTGACAGCAACGGAGAGAACACTGCAGGGGCATCAGATAGAAAAACTACAGGCACCTCAGGGGGAAGGGAAGGGGGGGCACCTCAGCCACATGAGTGCACGACGCCAGATCCACGAGGGGCCTCCATGGCCACTGTCCCATCCTGGGGAGTGCAAAGCCACAGTCTCTCAAGTCCATACAGTGGGTGGTTTGCCCACTGTACCATCCTGGGGAGTGCAAAGCCACAGTCTCTCAAGTCTATACAGTGGGTGGGTTGCCCACTGTACCATCCTGGGGAGTGCAAAGCCACAGTCTCTCAAGTCTCTACAGTGGGTGGTTTGCCCACTGTGCCATCCTGGGGAGTGCAAAGCCACAGTCTCTCAAGTCCATACAGTGGGTGGGTTGCCCACTTTTCCATCCTGGGGATGTCCATACAGTGGGTGGGTTGCCCACTGCTGCATCCTGGGGAGTGCAAAGCCACAGTCTCTCAAGTCCATTCAGTGGGTGGGTTGCCCACTGCTGCATCCTGGGGAGTGCAAAGCCACAGTCTCTCAAGTAGATGACAGTGTCCACTGGTTCTGGAGGGGGACTGGTGCCCAGAGTGCTTCGTGCAGCCCTGCCCGACACAGATGCGGCACTGCCCCTTCCGCCAATGGGTCAGCGGTGCTTGAGATGAAGGGCCCAGTTCAGCGGTGCTTGAGACGGCGGTGCCCTGTTCAGCGGTGCTTGAGATGAAGGGCCCAGTTCAGCGGTGCTTGAGACGGCGGTGCCCTGTTCAGCGGTGCTTGAGACGGCGGTGCCCTGTTCAGCGGTGCTTGAGACGGCGGTGCCCTGTTCAGCGGTGCTTGAGATGAAGGGCCCAGTTCAGCGGTGCTTGAGATGGCGGTGCCCTGTTCAGCGGTGCTTGAGACGGCGGTGCCCTGTTCAGCGGTGCTTGAGATGAAGGGCCCAGTTCAGCGGTGCTTGAGACGGCGGTGCCCTGTTCAGCGGTGCTTGAGACGGCGGTGCCCTGTTCAGCGGTGCTTGAGACGGCGGTGCCCTGTTCAACGGTGCTTGAGATGAAGGGCCCAGTTCAGCGGTGCTTGAGACGGCGGTGCCCTGTTCAGCGGTGCTTGAGACGGCGGTGCCCTGTTCAACGGTGCTTGAGATGAAGGGCCCAGTTCAGCGGTGCTTGAGACGGCGGTGCCCTGTTCAGCGGTGCTTGAGACGGCGGTGCCCTGTTCAGCGGTGCTTGAGACGGCGGTGCCATGTTCAGCGGTGCTTGAGATGAAGGGCCCAGTGCAGCGGTGCTTGAGACGGCGGTGCCCTGTTCAGCGGTGCTTGAAACGGCGGTGCCCTGTTCAGCGGTGCTTGAAACGGCGGTGCCTTGTTCAGCGGTGCTTGAGATGAAGGGCCCAGTTCAGCGGTGCTTGAGACGGCGGTGCCATGTTCAGCGGTGCTTGAGATGAAGGGCCCAGTTCAGCGGTGCTTGAGACGGCGGTGCCCTGTTCAGCGGTGCTTGAGATGAAGGGCCCAGTTCAGCGGTGCTTGAGACGGCGGTGCCCTGTTCAGCGGTGCTTGAGATGAAGGGCCCAGTTCAGCGGTGCTTGAGACGGCGGTGCCCTGTTCAGCGGTGCTTGAGATGAAGGGCCCAGTGCAGCGGTGCTTGAGATGAAGGGCCCAGTTCAGCGGTGCTTGAGACGGCGGTGCCCTGTTCAGTGGTGCTTGAGATGAAGGGCCCAGTTCAGCGGTGCTTGAGACGGCGGTGCCCTGTTCAGCGGTGCTTGAGACGGCGGTGCCCTGTTCAGCGGTGCTTGAGACGGCGGTGCCCTGTACAGCGGTGCTTGAGATGAAGGGCCCAGTTCAGTGGTGCTTGAGACGGCGGTGCCCTGTTCAGCGGTGCTTGAGATGAAGGGCCCAGTGCAGCGGTGCTTGAGATGAAGGGCCCAGTTCAGCGGTGCTTGAGACGGCGGTGCTCTGTTCATCGGTGCTTGAGATGAAGGCCCCAGTGCAGCGGTGCTTGAGATGAAGGGCCCAGTGCAGCGGTGCTTGAGATGAAGGGCCCAGTACAGCGGTGCTTGAGACGGCGGTACCCTGTTCAGCGGTGCTTGAGATGAAGGGCCCAGTTCAGCGGTGCTTGAGACGGCGGTGCCCTGTTCAGCGGTGCTTGAGATGAGTGTCCAGTTCAGCGGTTCCGGCCCAGGCAAGGATGTCACTCGCCACCTGACATGTGGCTGGCGGGGCCTTCCTGCCCATCTGTCTGTTGGCTTGCGAGGCCCTCCTGGGCTGCAGTACCGGGCCTCTGGGTGTCCTCCTGCACACCTGGGATGGGGCTGGTGTGGCCCTCCTGGGCAGCTGGCCTGCTGCCGGACTTGTCGGGCGTGCTGCACTTCCCACCCTTCCCTGGTCGTCTGTGGCCCTTTCCCACCTTTGGCGGTGTGCCAGGTGGCACCCCACTTCCAGCCGGAGCCAGGGTAGGGATTTTGGTCCCTGGTGTCTTTGGCCTCTCGCGCCGGGCACTGGTAATCTTTGGGTGCTTTTCCGGGGGTGGGCTGGCCGTGCCTTGGCTCCTAGCAGAACTAGTTGCCCTTGAGGGTGGGGGACTCCACAGTCCTAGGACAACAGTCTTGATAGGTCCTGGTTTTGTGGTGGCTGAGGTGCTGATTGCAGTCTTAGGAGATGGACGGGGTGGGGGAGTTGTTGGAAAGAGGTCAAGTTTGGAAAGGAAAAGCAATTTGGAAAGAGAGGGACGGGTAGGTGTAGTGGGTATGGGAGTGGAAGAAGAGGATGTGGTTGTAGGAGTGTGAAGTCTGGTGTCTTTGGGTGCAGGTGCTTGGGCTGGAGGCTGTCTTGAGGTGGATGGCTGTTGGGTGGGTGGCTGCCTACGTTTGTGTGGTTTGGAAGAGGGGGTGACAGACACACTGGGAGAGGACACAGGGGACATGTAAATGGTAGTGGGGGTGGTGACTGCACGTGTGCGGAGTGTTCTGGTGGGTGTGCTGGTGATGGACGTAGTGGCTGAAGATGTTGTGCATGCAAGTGTGAGTGGAGACGTCACAGGGAGGGAGGAGGGAGACGAGGAGGAGGGGGACACAGTGGATGCAGTGGGTGTTGGTGTGTCTGCATGTGGATGTTGCTTGTGTGAATGCTTGTGTGATGTGTGGTGCTTATGTCTGGATGAGCTTCCCTTGGGTGTTGAGGTGTGTGCAGGCTGGTCTGATGGTGTGTCTGGGATAGGCAGAGGTACTGGGGATTGGGTCTGGGTGGAGGAAGTTGGAGGGGGGAGGCTAGAGACAGGGACAATTGCTGCCGTCAGAGCTGAGGCCAGAGCGTTGAACGATCGCTGATGGGCAGCCTGACCCGAATGAATGCCCTACAGGTATGCATTACTCCGGTGCACCTCCCTTTCTACACCCTGGATGGCATTCAAAAGGGTAGACTGCCCAACAATGATGGTCCTCAGGAGGTCAATGACCTCCTCACTGAGGGCAGCAGAGGTGACAGGGGCAGGGCCTGAGGTGCCTGGGGCGAAGGAGATGCCCACCTTCCTGGGTGAGCGGGCACGGGGCAAACGCTGAGGGGCTGCTGTGAGGGCGGTGCTGGTGCGCTGGGTGGCAGCTGTACCTGTTGTTGCGGGGGCACGGATGTTGCCGCCACTACAAGGGAGCTCCCTTCAGAGGACGAGTCGCTGCCACTGACATCAGCACGAGTCCCCGCTGTGGAGCTCCCATCGCCCTCCGTCCCACTGGTATACTCAGAGTCCGTTGCATGGCCCTCCAGGGCCATGTGGGATGCAGCTCCCTCGTGCTCCGATGCCACTTCTCCTCCAGCTGATGATGCTAATGCACACATGAACAGGAAGACCACAAAAAAGGGGGGGGGGGAGAAAGAAAGACATGTTGAGTGCATGCATAGGCGACACCGTTGGCGGAGAGGACAGACACAGAAGCCCCCTGCACTACGCTGCGCACTTGGGGTCCACTACTCAATCAGTGGGACATGGCCTACAAGCCTATGGACGACAACTGCACACATAGATGACACAGGGCCATGAATACCTGAACTTGGCACCCTACAGAGGTGGGGGGCAGGGGCACAGGGCCATGCCTTACGGAGGGGCCTAGCCTACAGCCCTCCTCCCCCACCCAGACACCTCCACTGCGCGCAAAGTCACCAGAATGAGAGTGTACTCACCCCCTTGTGTCTGCTGTGAATTCCTCACGCGCCCATCCAAATCGGGGTAGGCCACTGCCAGGATCCGGGACATCAGGGGGGTCAAAGTACGACTGGCACCCCTCCTACGTTGGGAGGCCATCCCCAGCTGAGCTTCCGCCGTCTTCCTGCTCCAGCGTCGGATGTCCTCCCACCTCTTCCGGCAGTGGGTGCACCGTCTGTTGTGGACCCCCAGGGTCCGGACGTCCTTGGCGATGGCACGCCAAATAGCGACTTTCTGGTGGGCGCTGACCTATGTGACATGTATAGGGGTAGAAAAAAATCATCACCTTCTGCATGCTCGATGTGAGTGTCCCCCCATCCCCACCCTTGCCATGTGGCACATGCTCTCATCTGTCGTCTGATGCATGCCTCAATCGCTCCCCTCCCCACCATCTTTCATCCACCCGACTCAACCCAGGCATTGGCCACAAAGCATGGTCCCAGTGTACTTACCTGTTGGTCTGGAGGACCGTAGAGTAGCGCATACTGAGGGAGGACCCCATCCACGAGTTTCTCCAATTCTTCAGAAGTGAAGGCAGGGGCCCTTTCCCCAGTCGCAGCAGCCATTGTCTCTTCCAGACCGAGGTCACAGCAGCACTTGCAGTGTAGGTCCTCTCCTGTGGAAGATTAGGTATCGAGTGATTAAGTAGATAGAAAATGGCGGTCACGCCCGCGGCGGTGCGTACCGCGACCACCGGCGCACATCGTCATTGGCTCGTGAAACCCATAGGGTTCAATGTTAACCAATGCTGCTTTGCGCCGCGGTCTTCGACGCCTACCGCCACGGTGTGCCACGCCAGCGCATTGACCTCACATCCCATTGTCACACTTCACAGGTCAGGCAGCCGCCATTTCAAGGGCCCACATGGCTTAATTTCTACTGCGTCACACATACATAGGCCTTGCATCAACACTCATACAAACCATTCAATGCATAGTGAATCGTGTTGTGTGCAAGCTGTGGGAACGTACCTGTGGGTTGATTGACTCTGTGCTCGCTGTTGTCCTTCCTAGGCACCGTCCGCTGGGACATGCGAGGAGATGGAGGAATCTTCCCGTGTACAGACCGCTGGTGGACCTGTCGACAATGGAGGAACGACATGTCATTCTGACATACAGGCATGACCGAGCCACTATACATGAACTGTGTGCCCAGCTGGAGGCAGACCTGATGTCACCCATCCGCCAACCCACAGGGATCCCCCCTCTAGTGCAGGTGCTGTCAGTACTCCATTTCTTAGCAAGTGGGTCATTTCAAACAACAGTGGCCATATCATCAAGGATGTCCCAGCCCATGTTTTCCAAGGTGTTGTCCAGAGTGTTGTCTGCCCTGCTCAAACACATGCGGAGCTACATCATTTTCCCTGAGGTGGGGGATTTGCCTACAGTGAAGGGTGATTTCTATGCCCTTGGACATATCCCCAACATCATAGGTGCCATTGATGGGACACATGTGGCTTTGGTACCCCCCAGCAGGAGTGAACAGGTGTACAGGAACAGGAAAAGTTATCAATCCATGATTGTACAGATGGTGTGTTTGGCTGACCAGTACATCTCCCATGTTAATGCCAAGTTCCCTTGGTCAGTGCATGACGCCTACATCCTGCGGAATAGCAGCATCCCTTTTGAGATGGGTCAACTCCAGAGGCACCGGGTGTGGCTATTAGGGGACTCTGGTTACCCCAACCTGTCCTGGCTACTGACCCCAGTGAGGAATCCCAGGACCAGGGCAGAGGAACGCTACAATGAGGCCCATGGGCGGACTAGGAGGGTGATCGAGCGAACCTTTGGCCTCCTGAAGGCCAGGTTCAGGTGCCTCCATATGACAGGTGGATCCCTAATGTACTCACCAAAGAAGGTGTGCCAGATCATCGTGGCCTGCTGTATGCTTCACAACCTGGCATTGAGCCGCCAGGTGCCTTTTCTGCAGGAGGATGGTCCAGATGGTGGTGTTGTAGCAGCTGTGGAGCCTGTGGAGAGTGAAGAGGAGGAAGCCGAAGAGGACGACATAGAGAACAGGAACACAGTAATACAGCAGTATTTTCAGTGACACACAGGTAAGAGTAGACACCAGCATATTACATTTACTTAAAGACTCCTACCTCTCTACTGTCTGACTTTTTCCCCCAGTGTATGCTAACTGTGTTGTGACTTTCCCTTCCGTTTTCAGAGCTGTGGGCCCCACTGCGTGACATCTGCTTTGTTTTCCCATGGACTACAGCTGTGTGACAGCGGTTTGTTAGCATCACAATGTGAATGAACATTTTGGCACGGTCATGTCTAATACATTTGTTCTAAATCACAGCCAGACTCCAGATTGTTTTGTGCAATAAGTGTTTTTATTCAAGTGCTCTAAATTGGATGGGTGGTTGCAAATCGGTGAGGGGTGATGGTGGAGGATTGTCCATGGCAGAGTCCAGACTATCAGTTTCACAGGTGCATTGTCCAAATGCCTGTGGGAAGTGGAGCAGGGGCAGTTTAAGGTTGGACAGGGTGACAATGTGGGACAGTGGGTTGACAATCAGGGCGGTATCCTTTGCTGGCGGGGGTCTTGACATCTTACTCTGTCTTCTTCCTGGATCTCAGGCCCCGCTTGCGGGGTGGTTCTCCTTCTGCAGGGGGTGGGGTTCTGGTGGCCTGTTGGTCTTGTGTCGGGGCTTCCTGTCCACTAGCGCCGGCGGAGGTGGTAGGCAGTTCTTGGTGCATGCTAGTGTCAGGGGCCCTTTGAGGTGCCACAGTGTCCCGCAATGTCGTGTCTACCTCATTCAGGGCCACTACGATGGTACCCATGGCGGAACTGATGTTTCTTAGTTCCTCCCTGAACCCCATATACTGTTCCTCCTGCAGAAGCTGGATCGCCTGAAACCTGGCCAGGACCGTCGCCATTGTCTCCTGGGAGCGGTGGTATGCTCCCATGATGGAGGAGAGGGCCTCGTGGAGAGTGGGTTCCCTGGGCCTGTCCCCCCCCTGTCGCACAGCAGCCCTCCCAGTTCCCCTGTTTCCCTGGGCCTCTGTCCCCTGGACCGTGTGCCCACTACCACTGCCCCCAGGTCCCTGTTGTTGTTGGGGTGGTGGGTTAGCCTGGGTTCCCTGTAGTGGTGGACACACCGCTGATTGACGTGTCCTGGGGACAGAGGTATGGGCCCGCTGGGTGGGTGCTGTGCTGGTGTTCCCAGAGGGGGGAAGGTCTACTGTGGCCTGTGGCTGTGCGAGTGGAACCGACTGTCCCGAGGTCCCCGATGGACCGGGCTGGTCATCTAGATCCAGGGAGACAGAGCTGCTGTCCTCACTGTGGGCCTCTTCTGGGGGTGGAGGGGACATTTGTGGACCCTCCTGCGTGGTGACGTGGCGTTCGGGTCCTGCAGGGGTATAAAAGCATGGTTATTGCTTCTGTGTGTGTCATAGCGTGCAATGGGTGGGTGCCCGTGTACCCCAGTGCTGGCATTCCTTTGTGGGGGCTGTTGTGACGGTGGTTGGGGGGGGGTTTGTATGTGTATGTGCAGTGGGCATGCTTAGGTGATGGGTGTCCATGCTTTGTGGACGCATGCAGGGCTAGGTGTTGGGATGGGTGGGTTGTGATGGTGAGACAGTTGCAAGGAGTAGGATGTGATGGGGGTGAGGGTGAGGGTGGGGGTATGAGTTGGCATGCAGGTGGGGTGGGGGGGAGAAGTAGTTAAGATTTGCCTTACCAGAGTCCATTCCTCCGCCTACTCCTGCGAGGCCCTCAGGATGCAGGATGTTCAAGACTTGCTCCTCCCATGTTATAAATTCTGGGGGAGGAGGTGGGGGTCCGCCGCCAGTCTTCTGCACTGCGATGTTGTGCCTGGATACCATGGAATGCACCTTCCCCCGTAGGTCGTTCCACCTCTTCCTGATGTCGTCCCGATTTCTTGGGTGCTGTCCCACAGCGTTGACCCTGTCGACTATTCTGCTCCATAGCTCCATCTTCCTGGCAATGGTGGTGTGCTGCACCTGTGCCCCGAACAGCTGTGGCTCTACTCGTACAATTTCCTCCACCATGACCCTGAGTTCATCATCAGAGAACCTGGGGTGTCTTTGCGGTGCCATGGGGTGGTGTGGGTGATGTGTAGGGTGGATTGTGTGGTGCTAAGTGTGGTGATGTGAATTGTTGTGTTGTGTGAAGTGCGTGCAAATATTGCTGGGTGACAGTGAATTGGGCGTCTGGGTGCTCGGATGTCTTTTCTCGGTGCGTGTTCATGAATCTCTAGCAGTGGAGGTTTGTGGGTGATATGGGTGTATGTTTTATATTTAATTGGGTGTGTGGGAGTGGTGTGTGTATGTGTCTCAGGTGTGTGTGTTTTGAATTGTCCAATGTGGTTGTATTTTGTAAGTGTGTGTGTATTTTGAGCGCAGCGGTGTGTACCGCCAATGGAATACCGCGGTTGAAAGACCGCCGCGTGGATTCGTGTGTCGTGATAGTGTGGGCGTATTTCTGTTGGCGTGACGGTGGAGGTTTGGTCATCGCCAGTTTCTCGCTGCCCTTTGGTGTGGCGGACTTTTGTGGATGTCTGTATTTTGGCGGTTTGCCTGTTGTGGTCAGAATGACCGTGGCGATTTACCGCGGCCGCGGCGGTGTTATGGCGGTCTTCTGAACGGAGGTAAGCGCCTTTTACCGCCGAGGTTGGAATGACCCCCTTAAAGCCTCAGACAGTAGGCTAGGGGCTGTCCTATCCCATCTGAATGGCAAACAAGAAGAAAACCCCATTCTATTTATTAGCCACAAGTTGTCTCCATGAGAACTGTCTTACCCTTCCATTTAAAAGGAGTGTCTGGCTATCAAATGGGCAGCTCAAAGACTCCAATACTATTTGGAAGGAAAACCATTTGTACTCTATACAGACCATGCCCACTCACCTGGATGTGCCTCAATAAGGGCAACAGTCCTAGAGTACTTTGTTGGTTTTTGTCTCTTCAACCTTTCTGATTTGAGGTTCAGCACAGAACAGGATGTGAGCAAGCGAATGACAACATCCTACCCTGCTCCCCTATTTTTCCCTACTGGAAAAATCTAAAGGGGGAAGTATGTAAGGAATCAGAGGATAAAAGTGAGTACTTACCCATAACCCCAAGTGCTTTGCTGCTCCCCTCTGTGACGGATCCAGCTCCCCTAGAAAAAAAGAGATAAAGAGAGATTAAACAGAGAAAACAGTTGATACAAAGACACAGTCAAAAATCATCCTCTATCTCCAAAGGCAGAGAAGCAGGAAGAGAGAGGATGGTGAGGATGGAAGTCAGGCAGAGGAGACAGGGAGACTAATAATTAGAAGTACCAAAGAGGCTACAGCATGTAACCGAAAGGAAGAGACCCTGAGTGGTGTCGGGACATCACTACAGAGGAGCACGAGGAGACCAAACCACAAAAACCAAAAGCAGGAGGCCCACTTTCTAGCCCCCATGCCTCCCAGGAAAGTGGGGTAATGGAGAGCCACTTGGTTCCTGCCACACTCACTGTGGAACATGGTTTTGTCATGTGAGCAGTCACAAATGTGAATGAAGAAAACCCAATCACAAGGGAGTAGGCTGGTAGAAGTCCTATTGAGGGCAGGTAGAACAGCAAAGTATTTTTGGGGTTTTGAATGGGAGTAGGTCACACTCCGGAGTAAATGAGCCACACAGCAAGAGAACTTTATTTATATTGTGGCGAGACAATCAGAGGAAGTGAAAGAGAAAAACAGTGACTCATTTGAGCACCATGTTTTTCCACTTTGGCTTTAGTTGGTTTCGGCTATAGAAGTTCCTCAAGAATACAAAGAATGGAGGAAGAGGGATACCTTGAAAATCCCTGATAAGAGAAGAAATTAGGAAATGACAGAAAGAGTAATCAGATAAGAAGAAAGCAAAAAATTAGTATACTATAGGAAATGACAGAAGGAATAAAGAAAGAAGACAGAGGAGTATAGGGGAGACTAGAGGAAAGACAGAGAAGGGAAACTTACCTGACCTTCTTTCTTTTCTGAGGTCTGAAAAGGAATAACATAGAAGATGAGAAGAAGAAGACTTCTGGATGGAGGACCTTGACTGACAGATGAAACAGGAAGGCCACCAAATCCATGTGAAACATTCAAGAAAATAATCTTTTTGACAAATAATATAAGAACAAACTAATTGGCTTCACAGTTCATTTCTCACACCCATATGTATAACATGCATATAGTGATGAAACACATCACTGAAATAGGCAAAGTAAGGTTATAGTTGGGTGCTTAAATGAAATAAAAACTAACATTTAAAAAACAAAAAAGATACTGAAATTCACAAAGTATAGTGTACTAACCCAAATATAACGTGCATTCATGCACTGCTTATGAGCTAACATGTTATATCATTCATAATATGTTAAATGACATCTCTGATGACAACTGAAATAACACTATTGAGGACATCACTGATACCATCATAGTCATATACAGCATAGAGTTATTCTGTGTACACATGAGGGTGCATAGCAAGAAAGCAGTGTAACTCTGGAGACAAATGTGATTGTACTTATTGACAGTTATGCAATACTCCATTTACAAATCACTACTGGGGTGCAAGTGGTACTCCACCTTACATGAGGTATAGACCGATCACACCTAATTGGTTTAAAGACTAAAGTTTATGTTACCAATAGATTATTTACCAGTGGATGTCTGGGCATTTACATGTGTTTAATAGTTGTAATGCAATGCTGTAGTCAAATTCTATGCAATGAGTACATTTAGAAGGTGCGGATGGTTATTTCCACAAGTTAGCTGACGATTTTGAGGAGTTGCAGATTTTTTAATACTGTACAAGGTAGGAGTGTCCCACTTTGAAGTGTTTTATTTCACACTAGTGTTATAAGGATGGTACTAAGATTGTATTCCATTGTGCCCATCTCCAGAAGGCGTCCTGCATTTTATCAAATTATGGAGGACTGTCATAAGATGTAAGTCTTTTTAATGGATAATATATACCTGTTGACCTCGTCATTTAAAAATTAAAATTGTCCTCCTCTTGACTTAACGTTGCAGGTCAAGTAAAGCCTTTAAGAGGTGAATCCCTTTACAATGACTAGAGTGCAAACTCTTTTTTGGTGGGCATTCAAGTTAGAAAAAAACTGGTGGTCTCATTAAAGTCCATAGAGCCATTTTGGGCACAATTATGGATACAGTTGACCTAGGACAACCTCACCCATGGTGGCGGTCCAACCGCTGCATCCTTGGTGGTCTGACCACTAGATTATGCTGCTGGTGGCCGGACCGCCACAAGACCACCACCAGGATCTTAGATCCCAATGTGCTGGAAGTGAGGAAAGCTGTGGTCAAGCACGACAGTGCCGATGTCAGCACCATCGCTGATCACAACTTGCCTTTCTTCCGGCCTTTTAATGGCTGGGGGGACGGTCAGCACAGTCGGAATGCGCACTGTCTGCAATGGCAACAGGATGTATTCCGAATGTGCTGGTGGCGCGGACAGTGTGGCGGCATTGGCCTCAGCTCTCCCTTAGAGCCAAAGTCAATGCCATGCACTGTCTCTGCTGACCGGCCCTGCAGGAACATCATAATACAGCAGTGGGGAGGCTGCAGGCTTAGCAGTATCCTCCCCACCGCCGCATTGGTGGTCCAGCAGTCAGACCACCTACTTCATAATCAGGCCCTTTGTCTGTTAGATGGGTGAATACCAGCAAAAAGAGGGTAACATCACCAAATGTGAGTGTCTTGACAGATATGGTATGTGTCGAGCATGTGGTAAAAGGTTATGGTTATTATCATGTGATTGGTGATAGAAAATTGACACTAGTGTGGCTTGTTAAATTAATTCAAGTCCATAAACCCTATCTTAATGACTGAATAATGTCATCAGTGATGTCACCATTTATGTCATTACATATCATGAGTGTTGTAATATATAAGGCTTTAAGCAGTGCATGGTGAGGTGAATATTATGTCTGTATATACATATATATATATATATATGTGTGTCTGTATATTATTTTATGCTTAACATGTTCATAGTTCATTGCATCGTTTCTTTGTAACTTGTTTGATTAGATGCTTAAGAGTCTCCGTTTTTATTTTATCTGTCAATATATGTAAATATTACCATAACTATTTATCTATGAGCATTTCACTGCTGAAATATTGAGGAAAGATAAAATAATGTAAAAAAGTACAAAAATAATTTAACTTCAAATACTGCAACTCTTAAAAGTCGGTGTTTATACAATACAACTCAAATCTCACATTACACCTATTCCCTTATGATGTAATCATGCATCTATATATTTATTACTTCAGTCCTACTGTACAAGAGGAAAAAAAACGACTCTCTCAAAAGCTTTACTCTGTTTCACCATCACCCTATACCTCTACCAATCTATCCTCTATCTCCAGTCTCTGACTCATCCCAAACACATTCTACTACTATGATCTAAAAAAAAAATCTTCCTAGACTTCCCTGCTCTACCCCTCCTGGCTTACCTCAAACCTCATTTATCTCTCCTTTAACTTATCCAGATCTCCATTTTACTACTATGAGCTCCCCAATCCCTTTGGCCCATTAAGGGAGGGGTAGGGCGTAGGTTACCAGAGGGGGTTGTGCAAGTGCTCAGCTTAGAATATGATTAAAAACAGAAACCCAAGTCTTGATGCACTACAGGCAATTCTCACTAGTCCCACCCACCAGCATATCATTACTAAATAATACATAATATTACAGTGGTATGAGGGACCTATCCATTCTGCACTGTTTCTACTCATTCTAGCAGAATGGACTTTCTCTTGCACTTTGACAGAATGGACTTTCTCTTGCACTTTGACAGGAATGTTCACATCGATCTGTAACTCACACATCATTCACTTCAAATTCCTGCACCAGATGTATTATACACCTACCAGATTGTTGAAATATGGGCTTAAACAAGATGATAAATGCATACGATGTGGGTCTCTCTGGCTGGATTTTCTACATTTAGCATGGTGATGTGCATTGTTATTCGAGTACTAGGTGCAGGTCATGAACGTCCTTACAGAAGTAGATTGTTGGACCAGTGTTGTGCACTCCTCGAATCTGTCTGTTAGGATATGACAATGCATTGCAGCCAGTGAATCATATACTGGTGGTGATGTCTTTCTTACTGGCCAAGAGGAGGGTGGCTATACACGGGGGAAAGCCATCTCCAAAACTAAGCCAGTGGTACCATGACTTTGCATACTGTAGAGATCATTTGGAGATATATGCTGAGGAGCTACTGCAAGCTTTGAGACCAAAGGATATTTGGGCACCAATAATCACATATCTATTGTCCCTTCCAGAAGAAACTCCTGTGAGTCATGTTATGTAATGTTTTGCATTGTTGCCATAAGTCTATGATGAGATGATATCACTTTTCGACCCGTCAAAACAATTATGACATGTATTGTTATTGATGGCAATTGCTGTCATGTTGTTGTATGTGTTTCTTATGATGAAAACCACTAAATAAGATAGTAAAAAATAATATGGTTTAAGAATAATTTACAAAAAATAAAAAAAATAAAAAATAATATGATTTAAAACAAGAAAGAAATTCACTGAAGAAAGACAAAGGTTAAAAATATGTTATATTTAGGTATGGTAATAATATCTTAACTGCGGTTAAAAAAATAGAAATTCACTGAAAAACTAGAAGTTAAATTGGTGTTATAGTTAGATGTTGAAATGAGATAAAAACTAATGTTTAAAAACTGAAAAAACCCTAATTGGTGATACAAAATTGGGCACAGATGTAGCTTGGTGAAGTACTTGAAGTCCAGAAAGCATATTGGACACTTTCAGAATGATTGTATGATGTCATTTGAGATATCTTCATTCATGCCATCAATGATGTTGTTTAGCATGTCGCAGATGATGTAATATATCAGGTCATGAAAAGGCCTTGGCGAAATTTTTATTACACCGGCATACTTGCCGTCATTTAGTGTAGCGCAATTTACGTGCAATTATGAGGTCAGACCATTAAGTCATGTCAAGCAACAAGGCTTCTGTACCGTGAGAAATCCTAACAAGAAATGGAGGGAAACAACTTGTCACAAACGTGAGCAACATCTTCCCAATGACAGCAGTAGTTTCTTTAACAAGGGCAGTCAACAAACATTCCAGATAAGTTTCTAACCCTGAGCCATCAATTCAGGTAAGTTTTGAAATCCACACTACAAATTCGAAACCAGCAGTATCAATCCCAGTATGAACGTCAGTTCCTTTAACACAGGCGGTCAACAAATATTTCAGGTTGATTTTTATTACCCGAGTGGACTGTAATTTCCGGGTGACAAGCACAACTCCAAACCTAAGCAGCAGTGTTTTGAACATAAGCAACTGAAATATCAACTTGAAATTACATTTTCGTTTGAATATTTACCCTAATGGACAGTCCATGTTTATTTAAACTGAAAGAACAGGGCCATACAGACTGACAGGGTGCTATACATATGGTAGAGACTTCCTCTTCCTGTCGTGACGTCTCCTCCCTATGATTTGTGCAGACCTTGGCCAGTTTGGATTAAGATTTTGGGGGGAAAACGTAATTCTCTTTTTGTCTGTAATCTTTGCTTTTTTGGGAAAAATCAAGTAAATTAAATGCAGCACTTTGCAAAAAAGCTTGTTGTTTAAGGGAGGGCAATCGCCAACATTTTTGTTATTTTTGTGTTTCATTTTTGGTTTTGTATTATTGTTGTTTTATGGCTGGAGTACGGCGTAGGAACCAATGTGGCACTTACTTTTTTAGAATATTTTTTAAGGGAAAATGTTTGCTGCCTCCTCCATAGCTGCTACTAGGATCTGGGTTGGATTAAAAAAAAAGTGAATAAAAGACAAAACCAGTAAACACAAATATGAAATAAATATGCGGCGGGAGTGGAAATAACGTAAAACAAAAAGGTGACAGTGGTGCCAAATGAGTTGGATTGGGTTGGATGGGGCCTTGGGATCGGAAAAGTTGAGGCAATGGTTAGGCAGGAGCAGACTGGTATAAACAAAATGGCCATGTGCTGGTGAAATGTGAAGTGCTGTTCATGTTGTTTTTTTGCACCTGAAATGTGTCACACAAGTCATTTTTCTGACAAGAAAACCGTGAGTAAATAAACATTTGTTAAACAGGTTTAAAGAGTATGGGCCTGATTGTGACTTTGGCAGACGGGATACTCCGTCACAAACGTGACGGATAACCGCCCACTTTTTTACAAATTGTATAGGATATAATGGAACTGGTAATGCAGCTGGTGGGATATCCGTCACGTTTGTGACGGAGTATCCCATCCACCAAGGTCATAATCAGGCCCTATGTGTGCAATTTATTGTTATGACATAGTAGCAATACATATTTCCTACAGAACTATTCATATGTAGAATATACACATAATCAGATTAAAAATATTTATCAACACAGGTATATGCAGTCCATTGCTGTTTGAATATGGTGGTTATGAAGGAAAGAGCTAACTCTTGGGTAGTCTTCTGAAGACAAGATAGTGATCCCTGGATCTTATATTTGGGGGTAATGAATTCCATAGTTTGGCTGCTTGAACAGAGAAGGATGTACCCCTATAGTCTTTTTCTTGTATGGTGGTGTTCTAAGGCAGGGTGACAATTGAGATTTTCCTAGCCTTGGTGTCTGAAAGGCTAGATTTTATTAAAGACACAGAGGCGAGTATTATGCAGTCTTTTCTTGCTTTAATTTTTAATAGCAGCCAAGTAAAAGAACTACAGTACCCAGAAAAACACAAACTACAACAATGACATCATAGCTGAACAGCCAATAGGGTATCATACAGCAATACTAATATCTTAACTGCGAGAAACAAGTCCTCTTTTCTTGATGCGAAACTAAAGAGGAGAAGTAACAAACAAAACGGCATAGAAAATAGAAACCAAAGTCACAATGTCCATGCAACAATCTCGAAAATGCCGAAAGCGGAGTGCCGTCTGGGAAGAATAGACGTTGAAGGTCGAATCCAAAATCGGTAGGAGTTGTTCGTGTGAATCATGACGAGCCAACGCTGGAAGAGGGAGTTGGCACTGAAAGAAAAATACAGGGCGGGTTAAAACAGTGGTGGGATAATACTCGCCTCCGTGTCTTTAATAAAATCTAGCCTTTCAGACACCAAGGCTAGGAAAATCTCAATTTTATTACAAGACCGGAGGCTCATATTATGCATGTTCAAAGCATAGCAATGACTGAATCTGAAACATGAGAAATCGGCTTACAATAAAAAGTCCTAAACATACTTTCATTCGACCAATCTGCAGACTTGAGAATATCCTGTAAAGAGGATCCTGCCCAAAAGGCGTGAGAGGCCATAGCACCTCTAGCCGAATGGGCACCGAAGGAACTTATATCAATGCCAGCTAGGGACATGACCCATTTAACCCAACGAGCCAGAGTAGGGGAAGAAACAGGGTTATGTGGTTTCTGAAAAGAAATAAGTAATTGGGAGGCAGAGGATGATCTCAAATCTGCAGTACGAGTCACATAACTTTTCAAACAATTTCCAACACATAGTTTGGGTTGAGAGGGAAAAAATGGATAATTAACACAAGCTAAATTAGTTTTTGTACGTCGCTTGACCTGGAAAGAAACACGAAGGGGGGAGAAGAAAAAGGAAGTAACATCCAATGCCTTAACGTCTGAGACACGTTTTATAGAGACTAGACATAAAAGCATGGTTAACTTGGCCGAAAGCTGTTTGAGAGAGAGCAAATCATTATTGGGCCAAGAGGAGAGAAATCGTAATACCAGATTAACGTCCCACATGACATTATATTTAGGAGACGGTGGAAAAACGTATCTTACTCCCTTTAATAATTGGCAGACGAGAGGATGTTCACCAATTGACCAACCATCGACTCTTTGATGTTCAGCAGAGATGGCAGATCTGTAAATGTTAATAGTGTGATAGGCCTTACCTTGAGAGGCTAAAGAAGCCAGGAAATGTATAACTAAAACTACATTAGCTGAAAAGGGATCTGAATTCCTGTCCAAACACCAGCTGCTCCAAAGGGCCCATGCGGACTTGTAGGCTCTGGAGGTTCCAGGGGCCCTGGCCTGCTGGATGAGTTTAGCAGCATCTTCCGAAATTCCTGGGGTTCTCCAGGACGACCCGAAATTCTCCAGGCTATGAGGAACAAAGAGCCGCTGAGAACTAACTGATGTTGTTGGCCTTGGGGATCCAAGAGGAGGTCGGGAAAGTGAGGAAGCCAGACGGGTCGATCGATTGCCAACTCCAATAGAGTTGGGTACCACGGTTGGGTCTGCCAGAAAGGAGCTACGAGTACCAGAGTGGACAGTTGTCTGCGTACTTGAGCAAGAACCCGGGGAAGGAAAAGGAAGGGAGGAAATGCGTAAAGAAGGGATGACGGCCAAGTCTGAAGGAAAGCATCCGTGGCTAGAGCCTGCGGATCTGGCCTCCAACTGAAATAGGAAGGAAGGTGAGAGTTGAGGCGAGAAGCGAAAAGATCTATGGACATTTCGCCAAAGATGGAAGTAAGATGCCTGAATATTGAAGGGTGCAATTGCCCATCGCTGGAATCGTGAAGATGTCTGGAATACCAATCCGCTACTGTATTCAGTCTGCCTGGCAGAAACACTGCCTTGACCGAGATCCGACGAGGAAGACAATACTCCCAAAGATGCTTCGCCAACGTGGAAAGAATCTTGGATTTGGTACAGCCTAGGTGGTTGATATACCTGACCGCGGACAAATTGTCCATCCTGAGGAGGATGGTGCAACTTACTCTGTTTTTTTGCAAAAGTGCGGATGGCCAAGGAACCTGCAAGCATCTCTAAACTGTTGATGTGCAAGAAGAACTCCTTCAGAGACCATGCGCCCCCAGTCGAGAACTGACCACATCTTGCGCCCCAACCAGTCCGACTTGCATCAGATTCTAATACAAGATCTGGGGCGGCAGAGAAGATAGTTCTGCCGTTCCAGGCATCTAGATGTGTCAACCACCACAGAAGTTCTTCCTTGGATTCGGCGTCTAGGACCAAGGGATCCGAATAAGCGAGACCCTTGTGAAGATGACGGATCTTGAGCCGCTGGAGGGCGCGATAATGTAAAGGACCTGGGAAGATGGCTTGGATAGAGGAAGCCAAAAGTCCTACTAGGCGTGCCAGAGTCCTGAGGGAGATATGAGGGAGGGATAGGGATTGACGAATCTCTTTCTTGATTAAGGATACTTTGTGTTGAGGGAGCTGCAGCACCGACAGAGTAGTGTCTATCAGAAAACCGAGAAACTCTAACTTTTGAGTCGGAATTAGCACCGACTTCTGAACATTGATAAGAAAGCCTAGGCTGAGAAGAAGGTTCTGACAAAGTTGAAGATGGTCTAGGAGCAGACGTTTGTCCTGTGCCATCAACAGAAAGTCGTCTAAATAAAGGATTAGACGAACTCCGTGAGAACGGAGAAAGACCGCAACGGGTTTGAGAATTTTGGTGAAACACCAAGGTCCGGAAGAAAGCCCGAAGGGAAGAACTCTGAATTGATATAAGGAGTCTAGCCACTGGAATTGAAGGAATTTCCTGTGCGAGTGATGAATTGGCACTGTGAGGTAGGCATCCTGAAGGTCTAATCTGACCAGCCAATCGTGCTGAAGCAGAATGTCCCTGAGATGGAGAATAGTTTCCATCTTGAAGTGTCGATAAACAATAAAGTTGTTGAAAGCCTTTAGGTTCAACACCAAATGAAATTTCTGATTTTTCTTTTGGACGAGGAAGATGGTGCTGAGGAACCCCGAAGGGTCGAACGGGACAGGTTTTATCACACGTTTGGAAAGGAGAGAGTGGATTTTGACGCGCAGAAGCTCGGTTATATCTTGGGAAAAAAACAGGGGAAGAGGAACACTGGATTGAATTGGGGTTTGATAAAATTCTAACAGGTACCCTTGAATGGATTGAATTACCCAGGGATCTGAGGTGAGAGAAAACCATGAATTTAGAAACAGAGCCAATCTGCCTCCTACTGGAGGAAGGCCAGAACTGGAAACACTTACCGGAGGTTTGGTCTCCCCTGTTGGCGTAGCCCCTGTGACGGTAGCCTCTTGATCGACGGGGATAGAATCTTGGTTTATATCCCGTGTAGGTCTCAAGCTGGGATTGCTGATTGTAGGAGTCTCTGTTGGCGTATTGGCCTCTGATGGAGCGGCCGGCAAAGCGACTCCTGCCTTTGCCGGCCCTGGCAAAAACCCGAGATGAAAAGATCTTTTTCATAGAAAGTTGGGCCTTGTCCAGGGAGGCAAAGGTGGACACATATTTCCCCAGATCTTTGATAAAAGAGTCCCCGAATAATTGGCCCTTAGCCAACGGGCCATCATCCTTGGAGGCTAAAGAGGCCAGTTTAGGATCAATCTTCAATAGGAGACTTTTCCTCCTTTCAATAGATAGCTGAGTATTGGCATTCCCCAGCATGCAGATGGCGCGTTGCGCCCAGTTCGAAAGAACTTCAGGATCTATAGGACTGTTGTCCATTTTAGCCTCTTCCGCCAAGTCAAAAATTCTGGTGAGAGGATACACCAAATCCAGGAGCTTGTCCTGACAACCTGACCAAGCTCTATCAACGCCCTTCTTGGGATCTTTGCCAAATTTGATGAAAAACATCAGCATGTTGGGATCAATAACCGGGGTTGAAGTAATGTTATCTGGTAGTGAGGGACGAGGACACTCAGACTTAAGCTTATTGCGAGTAGCTTTGTCGAGGGGATGGCGTAAAAAGAAAGAAACATAATCAGATACATGATCAGATGGATACCACTCCTTTGAATTTGGATGAACCATGAAGGAAGGGTCGAATAAGGGTTCGCCAGCATGGTCAACCAAAACATGAGACACAGGGTGAATGTCACCACCGTCACTCAGAGAAATTTTACGCCTTTTCTCCAGAGGCCCACACAAAAATGGATCTGCAGATCCGTCGATATTATCATCATGACTGGAATCATCATCGTCATCATCAGTGTCTCTCAATTGTGCAACATTCACTGGAGAAGGAGGGGGACCCGATTTAGATACCTCTCGGGTGGAAGGACCAGAAGAAACGCCTTTGGACGGCACCGGGAGGGTGGCCGCACGTTTCTTGCCTTTATTAACAGGCAACTTGGAAGAAGACATAATTTTGGAAAAGGAGGCTTCTAAATTTTTTGTGATATCTGACATGGAAACAGCCACTGCCTGTTGTACAGAATCCTTAATAAAGGATTTTAAATTTTCTTGAAAGACTTGGGAATCTTCTTCCTCAGTCATAATGACAAGCCAGTAAAATATACTAAAATAAGTATATAAAATAAGTATATAAAAATAATAAACCTGAAATCTAAAGGAAACTGGAGAAACAGGGGTTAAATATGAAGAAGAAGGGAGGGAGTGGCTGAAGGGGCAGGAACCAGGAAATAGGGGCGGTTACCAAAATGAAGGTAGAACCTGGGCGAGACCGAAAACGTGAGAGCGGCTGAAATGAAGTGCAGAAACTAGCCGGGAGAAAACGAGCGAAAATACGCTCGAAATGCCGGAATACTGGACGCAGCGCGGGCCCTGTCAAGAAGGTATGCTGAATATGAGAGGAATGCCAGGAATGTCCGCGCGTGCCCGCGCGCGTCTACAACGGCCGAAAAACGACCGTTGAAAGACGCGCTGCAGAGAAAAAAGAAAAAGACGCGCGTTTAAGCAGGAACAGCAAACGCGCGTTTATACTGAAACATAGTGCAAAGAGAAATAAGTGAAAACAGTTGGTATAAACATAATATGGAGAAAATAATGAAGGTACTTATCTTGACTGCGAGCAGCAAGAAAAGAGGACTTGTTGCTCGCAGTTAAGATATTATATTGCTGTATGATACCCTATTGGCTGTTCAGCTACAATGTCATCGTTGTAGTTTGTGTTTTTCTGGGTACTGTAGTTCTTTTACTTGGCTGCTATTAAAAATTAAAGCAAGAAAAGACTGCATAATATGAGCCTCCGGTCTTGTAATAAAATCTTGAGCTGAGGTTTCTTTGTTGAATGTATTTGGTTATTTTGTTTCTGATAAAAGGTGATCCTATTCCATGTATAGTTTTGTGGGTGATACAAAGCAGCTTGAAGGTGGATCTTCAGGCAACGGGTAACCAGTGTAGTGCTCTCAAGGCAGGGGAGATGTGGGCTTGTGGCTTTACATGTAATAGGAGCCTGGCAGTGGAGTTCTAAATAAGTTTTTTCATAATAGATAGAGATGATCCATGGTAGAGGCCATTAGCATAATCCAGTTTGAATAGTACAAGTGAGATAGTAGCCTGCACCTTGTGTGGATATCCGAGATGAGGGAAGATGCGTCGCAGAGTCTTCAAGGTGATGAAGCTTGTTTGTGCTAATTTGTCCACTTGAGCATTAATTGTTAACTTGGAGTCAATGGTAATTCCAAGGTTTTTAACTTCCTCAGATAATTGAGAACGTGATCTGAGATTGTCAGGCCAGGCGCATAGTGGGTCATAATTTTTCCAGTCACCACATGTGAGTATTTCCGTTTTGGAAGCATTTAGTTTGAGATGGCACCAAGTCATCCAATGATCAACGGACTGAGGCAACTGAAGATTTGTGAGTTTTCAATGTCTTTGGGGCATTCCAATTTAAGTAGTATTTGTGTGTCATCTGCATAGTTGTAGCATGTGAGTTGAAAATCATTGATCAACTCTGGTAATTACATCATGTAGATGTTGAAAAGCAAAGGTGAGTTGATTGATCCTTGGAGGACCCCTCTTTTCGTAAGGTACAGTTTGGACAAGAAGGGGGAGAATAGATAATATTAGTTCTGTTTTGAAGGTAGGATGTAATCCAGTCGAAAGCAGTTCCTTCTATGCCGGCTTCATGGAGTCTGAATTTGGGTGTCATGGTCAACTGTCTCAAAGGTAGCCGAGAGATTCAAGAAAAGTAGTGCAGCAACTCCATTGTGGTCGACTGTGTTTTTCAAGATCAGCCCAGATTGCTATGAGTGCCGATTCAGTGCCTCTTCCTGGGTGGAATCCAGTTTGGTAGTCTGAAAGTATTCAATTGTCTTCAATGAATTGTGACATCTGGGCGAATGCTACTCTTTCTCTCAGTTTGCCCAGGAAAGGTCAATTTGTGATTGGTCTGTAATTGTTGGGGTCCTATGGGTCTAGTTTTGTTTTCTTTAATAACGGACGTATGTATGCCTTTTTCAGGTATTCAGAAAAGGTTCCTGTAGTTAAAGAGTTGTTGATAATTCGTCTTACAGGTGTGGCAGCAGAAGTAGATAAGAGAATGTTCTTGAAGATGTGTGGTGGACAAGGGTCAGAAGGGCAACCGGAAGGCCTGCTTGCTTTGACCAAATCCATAAATTCACCTTGTGATATTTATTTGAAGGACTGTAGAGGCTGGGTTGTTTTTTTCTTAGAGGGTATTTTAGGAAACGGGTTGGTGCTGATAGTTTTCTTCTGTTTCAAATAGAAGTCCAATGTGTTTGCCTTGGTTGTATAATGAGTTGCAATTTGCTTGTGAAATCTTGAGTAGTGGGATGACTTCCTTCCATGCATTTAGGTTTGTGAAATTCATTGAGGATTTTATAAAATTCTTTGGTTGCAGATTTGGTATTTTGAATTCCATCTGAGTAGTACCTTTCTTTTAGCTTTTTTGATTGATGATTTGTATATTCTGTTACGTTTGTGTAGCTGCAGTTTATCTTGAATGCTGGTTGTTTTGAGCCAGGTCTGCTGCAACCTTCTGATTTGTTGCTTTATTTTTTTAAGTTCTGGGCTTCTCCAAGGTGTTGGTTTTCTTTTGTCCTGATTAGTTTTTCTGAGTAGTTTTAGGATATCAAAAGCTTCCTGTAGCCACTCATAAAGTTTTGGAACATAATTAATTGCATCTAGATCTGTGTTGGCTGTTAGTTGTTTTTCTAAGTCTACAAAATTGAGTTTGCTCCATGGTCAATAGGTCCATGTATGTAAGTAGTTGTGGGGTGTGCTGATTTGTGGTGTTTCATGTTGGAAAATTAGCAAATGGTGTTCTGACCTAGTGATTGGCATGATGCTATGAACGGAAACTAGTTCTGGCTTAGGAAAAATGACATCTAGGATGTGTCCAACGATGTGTGTGGGATTGTGTACAATCTGATGTAGGTTCAATGCGACTAGGCCAGTGGTGATAGCTTTTGGATGGAGCATATTGGGTTTGTCAAACCAAATATTTAGGTCCCCAAGAATGCATAGGTTGGAGTATAATGTAATAAGGTTTGAGACTGTATCTAGAAAAGCGTCTGGGAATGTTGAGTTGTTAGGTGGAGATCTGTAAAGGAGGAGAAAGTTACAGGAGGAAGTTGGAGTAGGGTGGCATCTAGTGAGGAGGGCTTCACAACTTGTGTGGAAATGTTGTCTGTTTTACTGAGATTTATTGCTTGTTTGAATATAATAACTAGTCCGCCTCCTCTCTTGCCCATACGGTTTTATGTGATAGTTTGATAGCCCGGAGGAACGGCTTCATGCAATACTGGGGCCATGTCATCTCCCAACCATGATGCTCTTAAGAATAGTAAGTCAGGTTGTGTGTCTGTGAGCAGGTTGTAGATGTGGTGCTCGTTTTCTGAGAGTGATCGAGGATTTATGGGCAGGCAGTTTAGAGAAAGTGTTAGTGGTGGTGGTGTTTTGTTAAGGAGAAGGGTGAGCAGTATATTTTGAGCTTGTAGTAGGTGTGTTGTTAGTTGTGATAACTGTGTAAGAGTTACAATAGTCCTGTTTTACAATATAGTGTTCCTCTTCCAGCGGGCTTAGGAGGCATTTTGCTGGGTCTGTGTGTGTCTGTGGTGGACTTGGTGGCTGAGAGAGACATGAAGAGTATACTTTTGTTTTGTAGGGTACCCTTATTATGTAATAGACAAGGGGATGCGAAGTTGTGAGTGGGATGTTGTTTATTTTGTTTGCATCTGTTTAGTGTGGAAGGAGTGTGGATTAGGGGTGGTGGAAGAGCATGTGGATCATAATGTAAGGCTCTAAATTGTGCAATGGATGAGAGGCAGGTGAATGAATGTTGTTGTGTCGGGGTGCTCGTGGTAGACGTTTGTGAAGATTGAGAATGTAGGGGTAATGTTTGGTCAGGATTTGTATTCTTTGTGTAGTCATGCGGGGAGTGAGTGTGACAGGAAGTATAATGAAAGTTTGTGTTATTTTGATGTGCTGATGTGTGTGGTCTGTATTGTTTTTGTGGAATAGCGAGAGGGGATATTGATCTAGTGGTTTTCTGTGAAGGATTTGGATGTCAGTTAGTGCTCGTGAGTGGTATTAGAGTATTACAGGGAGTGTTGATGTATTTTGGAGATGAGTGTATGAGGTGTGTAAGAGGGGATGGATGTGTGTCAGGGGTGTTTGTGTTAGTTGTGATAACTGGAAGAGGTAATATGTGTGGTAGAGTGGAGTGTGAGGATTGTATGGGTGTGTGTAATTGGTGAAGAGAAAGGAAGGGTGTTTGTAGATGATGTGTGGAAGGCTTGGTTTAGGTATTGTCATGATAAAAGGGGGTCTGGCAGCAGCAAATAGAGGGTAGTGCTATTGGTTTGTATGAACAGGGAGTGTGTATCTGGATGGCCGAAAGTAATGTATAATGTGGTTTTGTGTTGTGTGGGCGTTGGCAGGTTGTATTAGTGGGAATGGACAGAGTAGTGTTTGCTGTGGGAATGAAGGTGTTTTACTGTTTTAGGTGTGGTGGATATTGTGTATAGGTGTGGTATGTGGGGTTTTGTATTGGTTGATGAGACACTGCAATCTGAATGGGGTCATTTTGTGATTCAGGATTTGGATGTCTTTGCTGATAATGTGTTTGCATGTTGATTGATGTGTAGAAAGTAAGGTCCTTTCTGGTCAATGGAGAATTGGGCAGCATTTCTTGCCCCAGGCCCGACCAGTCCCGTACAGGCCCAAACAGGCAACTGCCCTTGCCCTCTCTGCCCTTAGCTGAGACGCTGGGCTGAGACGCCCAGAGCCCTAGGATTAAATAGCCCTATTGGCCAATAGAAACCTAGTCCTAATCCTAACCAATCAGATTTGTAACCCTAAATCTCACAACCAATGGGAGACCCAACCCTATTCACCAATCATATCCCTAATCCTGACAACCAATCACAACCCCAACTCTAAAAACCAGAAACCAATAGGAATCTCAACCCTAGTACCAATCACAAACCCAACCCTAATCCTTAAACCAATAGAAGGACGAACCCCAACAACCTATCACATCACCATGTGCAACAACCAATAGAAACATATACAAAGGCCAAGTTAACTGAAACCCTAGCCGCTGTGGGAAGGGAGGAGTTAGATGTTGCTCTATTCATAATATCCTTGGATACAGACAGTCTGAATTCACACTTCCAAACTAGCAGAGTCTACTTTCGGGCTAAGGGAGCGATTGTAAAAAACACTGAAAAACTGCTTGTCGTGCTCTCCAAAATTTGACTTTTTCAAGGCAAAAACAGGTAATGCAGACAGTTTCTAAACACAATTTAAATCACAGAAACAGATTAAGCAGTCTCCTAAACACACACTGGTTAGCCACTGAGGTATATATAGCCTTTTGACTTAAAAAAGAAGGGGGGCTTTATGCAGTCTTTTGCCACAAACTAGGAGGGAAATTTCAAACAGTCACTGCTAAAAACAACACTTTAAAAAGGCCAAGCTTGCTGAAACACAGAGAGTCTACAGTTAACAGGCATGGTAGCAGTAGAAAACACTTTTAATCTTTTGACACCACGTTTAACATGAAAATATTTATCATTTATAAATGTGTGAATTAGTAATAAATATTAACATGAAAGTATTATTTCCAAGTAAAAACAGTAGAAACGAAATGTATTATGAGTATTAACTGAAAATGAATTAAACACACTTACATTGAAATAAATGGATTTCATAACGAATAATGTGTTTAGAAAATATATACACATTTAAATCTGTTTGACATAACATGAATGATGTTTTAGACAAATAATTTGGTATGCATATTCTATTTTAATTAAATGTGCGCAATTGTTTTTATTAATATATTAAATGTATTAATGTGCATTTATGTTTCTTATCTTGACTAGGCCTTAAGATTAATTTCGCAAGCAGTTATGGAAAATTGTATTTGTTTGTTCTGTCCCCTCTGACCTGAATTCTTTCCCTAGGCAGCAATGTACTGTTGAATGCTCAGTTGTACTGCAGGAGAAAAGACATCTCAGATGCAATAATGTAATAATATTTGTTCTAGCTGTTGAAATGGAGTAGGAAGCTATGTGAAAGAATATTAGTTTAGTTTATTGTGGATCGTGTGAAAAGAACTGCAAGTTGCAGATTATTAGAAAATGTAATATTTTGAAGTACCCTGTAATCGGAGCAAGATGAAAATGTACTTTTGCTTAGGACATTTCTGAAAGTTGCAAACTTGGTGGTGCCATATGCAGTGATTAGATGCTGAAACTGATGCCCAGTATGTGCCAATCTGAAGGATATCAGATGGATTTGGTTATCCCCTTCAGAATCTTCTTGAAGTTAGACCTCCTTCTGCCTCATACCTGTCTGCTCACACATCTTTTCTTTAGTTTCCTGATGAGTTTCCTCATCATAGTCTTAACTGTCCTATTCTGTTAATTCTGAACTGCTGATCTGTCCTATGTGCAGCTCATGTTCTGCACTGTTCTGATGATGATGTCAACCGATGCCGGAAGATGGTAACCGCTCTGTCTCGATAAATCAACACTGCCTGCTGTCCCATGAGGAGAGGTATAACTAACTGTGCTTTCTAGTTTACCTTTCTAGTTAGTAACTTACACCAGCACATTTTTGTAGTGAGTTATTCTAGATAGAATATTTCCAAGTTATTTTTGTCTTCTCTTATTTTTGCTTTTGCCCACATGTGTTAGCCCGTTCCCACACATGAAAGTTTTAGTTCTATTATGGAGTTTATTCAAAGTATTCAAACATGGGAGCATGAGATAAATGGAAAGGCAGATGGGTGAATAAAAGAAGCCAACTGCATCTTCCAATGAAGTACAGTAGGCTGAAAGAACTGTAAAAATGATGTAAATGACAGAAATTCAAGGAGGGAATTTTGTTCCTGTCTCTTGGAGTAGAAGTGACATACTGTCATTTACAAATGATTACCCAAAGTTGCGGCAGAAACCAGTGGAATGGTACCAGCAAACAGACAGGTTTGTCAAGCTTGTGAAGTGCTTGTAGGAAGATGTAAATACTTTATTTGAGATTGTGGTTCCAGCAGATTTGTGGGCTGAGTGCAAGAGTAGCGTTGATTAACCAACACGTGAGCCACTGAGACATGCAGTAGCAGGTGCATTGTCTAAAGAACTGATGACAACTATTACAAAGTGATTGAGTTTCTGAAAATTAGAGTTTCCCCTAAAAACATTGATTGGCAAAGAATTGACAAAATATTTCAAGAGGCAAAGGAGTCTCAGTTCATGCTTATTGTGAGAGATTGATGAAAGTATTTAGACAATTCAGTCCCCAGAAATTATTGAGCCAAGAAACATGATTCATTTTGTGTTTAGATTCATTCAAGGTTTAAAGCCTGAGGTTAGCAATATGATTAAGAATCATTTCATTTGCTGCCAAGGAAAGCTGATTGATGAAATGTTGCAGTACACAAAAACTGGTAGTGATGTGATTGATATGAACAAGCAAAGGTTGAAGGAAAAGGCAATGGTGATACAGATTAAGTCAGCTCAAGCAGGAGGAATGTAGGGAGCACAACAGCAAAGCAATATGGGGCCTCAGTTCAGAGATAGAGGTCATGGAATTTGAGTAGATCTGAATGCAAATGTGGCTGATGTTCAGAACATGAAGAAAATGCCTCCTTGTCATGCGTGCGGCAATGTCAGACATTGGAGACAGGAGTGTCCCTTTAATAACGTAAAGAATTTGGTGCAAGATGGTGGTGTTGCGCAGATGGTTGACAACAGTAAATTTCAAAATCAGAAAGCTCAAAGGCCCCAAAATCAAAGATAGATGTCCCTAATGGAGCATTCTAAATGCAGGTTCCTCAGCAGCATGTACAATTTCCCCAACAGCAAATCCAAGTCCCACAGCAGATGCATATACTACATAGCTCCGATGGCACAGCAACAGGTGATTGTTCCTCAGCAGAATGCGAACCAAAGAACAAATGCAAATCTAAATCAGTTAATCACACAGTAACCATTGATTGATATCAGTGATGATGAAATGAGTGAAGAATGCATGAGTGAGAGTTCGGAAGAGGAAGAATGTGTGTTGGTCTCCTCATTGGAGGTGTGAGAGAACAGGGCTGATTGCAGAGGCCCCCTAACTTTTTGCCCTCATTTTCCACTTTTTGCTGGTGTTTTCCTGACTCTGATAGTGCCCTGGGTACTGCTAACCAGTCCCAGGGCCTGTGCTCTGTGTAAAATCAGTCTGTAAATTAGGCTAATTATAATTGGCTAAGTCAACCTACCTATAAGGCCCTAGTATATGGTAGGGCATGTAGGTTTAGGGACCCCAGCATAGGTAGTGCCCCATAGGTGCACTGCTGAGGTGCCCAGTGTCATTTTAAAGGCAGGCCTGCCTTGCTGGCTACTTTTAAATTAAAGTTATATGCAAATTCGACTTTGGAATTAAAAGTAGTTCCAAAGTCTTAAACAACCTTATTTTTACATATGTCACCCCTAAGGTGTGCCCTATGTGCCCCTGGGGCTGGGTGCCATGTAACTATAAGCAGGGACCTTATAACAATAG
The DNA here is from genome assembly GCF_031143425.1 of Pleurodeles waltl. Taxonomy (NCBI): domain Eukaryota; kingdom Metazoa; phylum Chordata; class Amphibia; order Caudata; family Salamandridae; genus Pleurodeles; species Pleurodeles waltl. Next base: position 1,553,398,712 of record NC_090440.1, read on the forward strand.
TTTTATAAGCCCTGGTGAGGTAAAAACTGTCAAATTTGTTTTTCCCTCATTGTAGTGAATGGCCTCCATAGGCTAGAATGGGGAGACTTTATTTTAATTTTTAAAGTCCCCTTAAGTAACAGATACCAAGAGTTTGGTATCAAATTTATTGTTATAATAAATCCCACAACTTCCAGTTGTGGTATTTAATATAACTTGTTCAGATAAAGAGTTTTAAACTTTACCTGAAAAGTTGCCAACTTCAGCCCTGCAGTGTTTTTGCTGCTGTGTTGTGACTGGCCAGCCTCTGGCAGCCTAGTCAGGCTGCCTTGATGAGGTGTGAAGTGGCCTGGCTTCACACAAAGAGATGTGCCTGTGGGAGGAGATATCCCCTCAGCAGATGGTGAGGCAGGAAGGGGGAGGACTGCCAAACTGGTCTTCAAAGGCAGAGAAGGACATTTGGAGCAGCCCAGCAACACCCCCACATCCTGCAAACCCAGACAATTAGGGGCCCCCTTGATTAGATTAGGAGAGGGCAGGAGAGGGGTGTGTTTAGGATTTTTAGCCCCACCAGTGGGTGGGCTCAGCCAGATGTAACCTCCAAAAATCACTTTCAGCTATGATGGGTTTTTGAGGAATGTTGCCCCCTGGGATTGATTTTTGCCACACTTCCCAGGAAGTGGTCATTGCAGGGGGAAGGACCCTGCACCTGATTGGAGAACCAGGACCCCCCTGTTTTTCACCCAGGTGCAGGGATAAAACTGGCAGGTGCAGGGATAAAACTGGCAGACCTGCACCCACACCTCAGTTCCCTACCAGATCCCTACCAGGAAGAACTACAGAAGAAGAAGGACTGCCCTGCTGGACCCGTGGCCTGCACCTGGACCCTGCACTCTGAAGGACTGCACCAGCTGCACACTTGGGCTTCACCACAAGAAGGACTTTGCCTGGCTTCAACTGGTTCAAGGAGGGAATCCCTGTTTGCTACAGGTGAAAAATTGCTAACCTGAGTCCCCTGCACCAACTCCGAAACCAACCAGCTGACCACTGTCCAGTGGCTAAAAATGAGTTTGCGCCAGGTGCATTCTGGGAGTTGTAGTCCACACCCCCCAAGGAGCATCTCAGAGCTTCTGGAACCTTGGGGTGAGCTGTGGACCCCCAAAAGAACCTTAAAGGAACATCTGGAAGAAGATCCAGAAGTTTGGAGAACTTTTGAAAAAAAGCTCCATAGAGGGACCGACCCGCCGCAGCAACTCTAGCCGGCTTGCCTCAACCGTGACCCGGCCTGACTTGCAGGTTTGCCCCGGTGAAGAAAATCTCACAAAAAGAGACTAAAGCGGTCATTCTGACCGCGGCGGTCGGCGGACGCCGCCCGCCAAGCGGTTCCCGCCCAAGGACTGCTCCGCGGTCAAAAGACCATGGCGGCCATTCTGGCTTTCCCGCGGGGCCGGCGGGCGACTGCCAGAATACCGCCGGCCAGCCCAGCGGGAAAGCCCCTTCAACAATGAAGCCGGCTCGGAATGGAGCCGGCGGAGTTGCAGGGGTGCGACGGGTGCAGCATCACGGCACCCGTTCCCGCCATCCTGGTTCTGGCGGTGGACACCGCCAGAAACAGGCTGGCGGGAAAGCGGTCGGAATCCCCATGGCGGTGCTGCAAGCAGCGTCGCCATGGCGGATACCCTGGGCCAGTGGGAAACCGGCGGGAAACCGCCGGCTCCCCTTTTCTGACCGCAGCTTTATCGCACCGGTCAGAATCGCCCAGGAAGCACCGCCAGCCTGTTGGCGGTGCTTCCGCCGCCCTCCGCCATGGCGGTCATGGACCGCCAGGGTCAGAATGACCCCCTAAGTCCGAACGTAGGAAGTTGACTGGGACCTCCCAGCCAGCGTATCCGAGGAGGGCTCCAAGGATGTCGGATCAAGATCCAGGTTTGCCCCGGTCGAAGGATTTTCACCACGACTAAGCCCGAAGGTAAAAATCTCCACCGAGGGCTCCCGCGACGCGTATCCGAGGAAGAGTTCCAGGAGGTCGGATTGGACTGGCAGGTTCGTCCAGCTGAAGAAAATCTTCTGAAAAATGACTAAGTCCGAAGGTAAACTTTTGACCGAGGCCTCCCACGGGCTGTAGCCAAGCCGGGCTCCATCGCGGTCAGCCTTAAACTATGACTTTGCCCCGGTCGAAGTGCGACCTGATGACCAGATTGGCGCTTTTTGTTTCTAGGCACTAGAACATAATCATTCTTTACAAATTCATATCTCCGGTTCCCCTTATCTGATTTTATTCGTTTTTGTGTCATTTTAAAGATAAAAATATAATCTATTTGTATAAATTGGTTTTGGATTTTTAAACTGTTTCCTGTGTTCTGTTTAATTACTGTTTTGTGATATTTGAATGCTTTACACTCTGTCTCCTAAGTTTAGCCTTGCCGCTCGTTGCCAAGCTACCCAGGGTTGAGCTGGGTTTAATTTTCTGAGACCTAACTGGACCTAAGTGGAGGTTAGTGGCCTATTGCTAAGTATAGGTACTTACCTGCCCTTACCAATAACCCATTTTCCAACAGGAGGTGAATCAGCGTGGTTCTTCTGTGCGAGTGTCATGGGTCATGATGTTTCACTTCTGGTTGACACAGGAGCAACTTGTGACATTGTCAGATCTGCAGAAGTCCCAGATGTGCCCCTGTCAGGAAGAACAGTTTAGGTTGTGGGAGTAGCAAATCAGCAATTGGTGAACTCTATTACAGAGAGAGCCCAATCAAGTTAAAATTGGAATCTTTGAGGATCTGCATCAATTTGTAGTTTGCGATTCAAGTCCTGTGAGTCTGTTAGGAAGAGACTTGCTATGCCAACTAAAATGTTCCATTACTTTTACACAAGAAGGAATTCAGACTAATAGCTATGATGAAACTTTCAGTAAAACAGATGAGAATTATCCTCTCATTACATTGTTTCCTGCTGTGACAGTTAAAAAATTACCAGACCAATTGCAAGAGACAGTAACACTGAGAGTTTGAGATCTCTCTGGAAAAGATATTGGACTTATTTGAGGTGTTGATCCAATTAAAGTAGCTGTGAAGCCAAATACAGTTTTACCCAGAACTCCACAGTATCACATGAATCCAGAAGTAATTAAAGGTATTACCCCAGTAATTGCACATTTCATTGAGCAGGGTGTGTTAAAAGAAGTGATGGGCAGTCCATGTAATTCACCAATTGTGGGTTTGCGAAAGCCAAGTGGGAAGTATCGCATAGTTCAGGATTTGAGAAAGGTGAACTAAATTGTAGTATCATGTTGTCTTACAGTGCCAAATCCAGCAGTGATTTTATTTCAGATTCCATTTGAAGCAGAATGGTTTACACTGATTGATTTGTCACAAGCATTTTTCTCAGTGCCATTGCATGAGGATAGTCAGTTCCTCTTTTGTTTCCAATTCTGCAACCGTGTGTGTTCATGGTGTCGTACTCCACAGGGGTTTTTGTAATCACCATCCATTTTCAATCAGATCCTGAAGAAGAATTTAGAGTCTTTGAACATGCCATTTCAGTCTGCCCTTGTGCAGTACATTGATGACTTGATGGTTGCATCCAATGCACATGAAGCTTGCAGGCAAGATACCATTGCTTTATTGAATCATTTGGGCGAGAACTGACACAAGGTTTCCCCTGCTAAGTTACAGTATTATCAGAAAGAAGTGACATTTTTGGGTTACCAAACTGATAAAGGTGTGAGGAAAGTGCCCCGAGAGAGAGTTGTAGCCATTATGCAAATGAATCTCCCAGTTACATAGGAAGATGTCAGAATATTTTTGGGAATATTGAGCTATTGTTGCCAATGGATCCTGATTTTTTCAGTAATTTCCAAACCATTGCAGAAGTTGGCACATGAAGAAGTCACAGATCCAGTCCCGTTCTCTGAAGAATGTCTGAAAGCTTTTACTGAATTGAAAGAGTTTTTGCAGAACTCCTGCTTTGGGAATGCCTGATTGCATGAAAGGTTTTGCACTGTTTTGTCATGAACGTGATGGTTGTGCTCTTTCTGTTTTGACACAGTCACATGGAGGAACAACAAGGCCAGTGCAATATTTTGCCACCATATTGGATCCTGTAGCTGCTGCTTTGCCTGGCTGTCTGAAAGCTGTGGCTTCGGCTGGTGTGACCATTAGTCAGTGTGAAGGCATTGTGATGGGAGATCCTTTTACTGTCTTTGTCCCGTGTTCAATTTTAAACCCTGCCACATTAATGCCTATAATTGGTAAAGATACAGTTGATGTTAATGAAATGGAACATGACTGCCTCAATGTCACTTAGCAGTGCACCAAACTCAGACCTGATGTTCAGGATACTCCTTTTAGAGGAGACTCACCAAGTTGTCATTGTTGAGACCGTGAAGGTAGTCTGAGAGCAGGATATGCAGTTTGCACCCTCTCAGGAGTTGTTGAACCCTCAAGGCTTCAAGAAGTCGTTTCTGCCCAAGTAGCCAAATTGGTTGCTCTTACAGGAGCATGCTGTGTATCAGAACAGCTCAAAGTAGCAATATTCAAAGATAGTCAATATGGATTTGGTGTAGTCCATGATTTTGGGCAGTTATGGCACCAGAGAGGTTTTATGACCTGAGAAGATTACCTGCGGTTGTAAAATGTACAGCACATGTAAAATCGAATGACTGTTTTAAATTGGGTAATGCCTATGCTGACCAAATTGCCAGATTTTGTGCACTTCGTTACGTCACCTTCTATGAAGAGTGGAGTAATGAAAGTGACACCAGTGAGACAAATCAACATTTCTTGATGTCAGTGGTTGATACTTGAGATGAAATTAAGAGTCTGCAGGAAGAAGCAACAGAAGAAGGAACACAAAGGTTGGATAAAAACAGGTTGTGCGCAATGAGAGGGAGATGATGTCTGAATTTCAAATGAAGGGACAATTGTGTTGCCACATTGTCTTTTGAATTCAATGGCTATATATTATCATAGCCAGGTTCATCTCGGCAGAGATGCAATGATTCGCACATTCAAACAGACATGGTACAACCCCCAGATTTAGATAGGTTGCAGAAGTGGTTTGTCACATATGTGTTACATGCCAACAAATGCACTTAGGGAAACGCACAATGGTTAATTTGAGCCACATAGGCAGATCGGAAGGTCCATTTAACAGAATGCAACTTGATTTCATTGAGATGACTGCCTGCAATGGATTGAAGTATGTGTTAGTCATTGTGTATGTGTGGTTTCCAAATGGATCAAAGCTTATCTAATACACAGGAATAATAGTCTCACTGAAGCTAAGTTGCTGCTCAGGGAACTTTTTCCATGCTATGGATTCCCAACTTCTTTGTAATCAGATTAAGGAACTTGTTTTAATAATGAGATCATAAAGTTGTTGTGTGTAGCACTAAACATTGTGCAAAAATTGCACTGCAGTTACAGACCAGCGGCATCTGGATTGGAGGAGAAAATGAATGGCACACTGAACAGCATTGAAATGGCCTGATGTATTGCCACTTGTTCTGATGAGCATGCGTAGCACCCCTGACAGGAAGACATGACTGTCTCCTCATGAAGTCCTGATGGGTTATGCAATGAGACTGCCAGCAGTGCCTGAAAATGCACTTGTGAACATAACAGATGACCTATGCCCTCATTACAACCCTGGCGGTCGGTGTTAAAGCGGCGGTAATACCGCAAACAGGCTTGCGGAAAAAAAATGGGATTACAACCGTGGCAGAAACCGCCAACAAAGACAGCCACTTTAACACTCCGACCGCCACGGCGGTAGTAACAAACAACCCGGCGGTCACCGCCAACAGACAGGCGGGAGACAAAGTACCGCCCACCCTATTACAAGAGGCCTAACCGCCACCTTTTCCGGGGTGGAACCAACGCTATCAAAAGCACGGCGGAAACAGTACACAGAAGGGAAAACACTCACCTCTCGACACCCAACGAGGAACCAGGACGCCATGGAGGCCGAACTCCACATACTGCCCATGTTGGTGTACCTCCTCTTCTATGAGGAGTACGAACGGCGGAAGCGGCGGCGACCACGGTGAGTACTGCGTCTACAGCACAGGGGAGGGGAGGAGGAAACAGAGTGACACACACACGCAACACCCCCACCCTCACCACCACACACAACAACAGACACACAAATACATGCAGCAACATTACATATACACCCCCCACCCCCTGGAAAAACGCAAGGACAAAAGGAAATGATTGTAACCATTGTAATCAAGAAAAATCCAGTATTCGAAAGTCAAAATTCAGTATATACAAATATGTACACCAACTACACAAGTCCGGATAGTGTACTAATCCTTGTCCATGGAGCACTGGGCCAAAAATGCATGGGCAAGGCCCACACATGATACCTGACTTGAAACGGAGAGAACATTGCAGGGGCATCAGATCGAAAATATACAGGCACCTCAGGGGAAGGGGGGGCACCTCAGCCTGATGAACGCACAACGCCACTGCTGCACGAGGGGGCTCCATGCCCATTGATGTATCCTGAGGAGTGCAAAGCCACAGTCTCTCAAGTCTCTCCAGTGGGTGGTTTTCCCACTGCTGCATCCTGGGGAGTGCAAAGCCACAGTCTCTCACGTCTCTCCAGTGGGTGGTTTGCCCACTGCTTAATCCTGGGGAGTGCAAAGCCACAGACTCTCAAGTGGATGTCATTCTCCACTGGAGGGGGCTTTGTGCCCAGAGTGCTTCATCCTGCCAAGGACTGAGGTAGTGGATGCTTTTCTCCACTGGTTTTGGAGGGGGCATGGTGCCCAGAGTGCTTCATCCTGCCAAGGACAGAGGTAGTGGATGTCAATCTCCACTGGTTCTGGAGGGGGCCTTGTGCCCGGAGTGCTTCATCCTGCAAAGGACTGAGGTAGTGGATGCTTTTCTCCACTGGTTCTGGAGGGGGCATGATGGCCAGAGTTCTTCATCCTGCCAAGGACAGAGGTAGTGGATGTCAATCTCTACCGGTTCTGGAGGGTCCTTGTGCCCAGAGTGCTCCACGTGCAGTGTGGCTGGTACAATCCCCTCACCTGGGTGTGCGTGCCACGAGATTTGCGAGGTTCAGGTAGCATGATACACCATGGAGGCAGAGACATACCCCACACTGCTATGGCTGCGCCTTCCGGCTGCAGGTGCAAACAGTGATGGAAGAAATGCCTCATGGAAGCTGCCCAGGGTCCAGGAACTCTCCTCCAGCCTCAGACGACTGACCACTGGGGATGGTAGCCATGTCAGCGGTGGTGCCTGTGGCGGTGTCTGTCGCGGCAGTGCTTGCGGCGGTGCTTGCGGTGGTGTCTGTTGCGGCGGTGCTGGCAGCGATGCATGGGTCAGTACCTGCAGAGGGACACAGCAGGACTTTTCCTGCAGCCTCGGACGGCTGCCCACTGGGGAAGATTCTGGGGACTGTTGCTGAGGCTGTAGACGTGCCGGGGTGGTACCTGTCACGGCGGTGCTTGCAGCGGTGTTTGTTGTGGCGGTGCTGCTGGCAATGCATGGGTCAGCACCTGCAAAGGGACACAGCAGGACGGCTGCCCACTGGGGAAGATGCTGGGAACTGTCGCTGAGGCAGTAGACGTGCTGGGGCGGTGCAGGTGATAGTGCATCGTTTGCAATGGGTGGTTGACACTGTACTCCAGTTCTTGCATTATTGGCTTGGTCCTTGTGTGATTGGTGATTTTGGGGCATGAGGGAGTCTCTGTAGTTGACATGCTTGGGTGATGGGTGTCAATGCACTGGTGTTACATGCAGGGCTTGGTTTTGGGATGTGTGGGTTGTGTTGGTGGGGTATCTGTGGGTTGTTGGGGTGATGGGTTTGAGGGTAAGGGTGGGAGTATGTGATGCCATGCAGGTAGGGTGGGGGATATAGTAGTAAAGATTTGCCTTACCAGAGTCCAGTCCTCCTGCTACTCCTGCGAGGCCCTCAGGATGCAGTATAGCCAAGACTTGCACCTCCCATGTTGTTAGTTGTGGGGGATGAGGGCGGGGTCCACCGCCAGTCCTCTGTACAGCAATCTGGTGTCTGGAGACCAAGTAACGCACCTTCCCCTGTAGGTCGTTCCACCTCTTTCTGATGTCATCCCTAGTTCTTGGATGCTGTCCCACTGCGTTGACCCTGTTGACGATTCTGCACCATAGCTCCATCTTCCTTGCAATGGATGTCTGCTGCACCTGTGATCCGAATAGCTGTGGCTCTACCCGGACGACTTCCTCCGCCATGACCCTGAGCTCCTCCTCAGAGAACCTGGGATGTCGTTGAGGTGCCATGATGTGGTGTGGGTGATGTGTGAGGTGGTGTGTGTTGTGATGTGTGAGGGTGTGTGTTGGTGTGTGTTATTTGAGGTGCGTGGATGTTGTGTAAGTGATGGTGTTGTGTGTCTGTGGATGCTGGTGTTGTTTTTGGTAGTGTATTTCTCTGGCATGGTTTCAAAATTTTGGTAGTAAGGGTTTGTGGGTGATGTGGGTGTGTGCTTTATATTGGATTGGTTGTGTGGGAGTGGTGTGTGTATGTGTATCAGGTGTGTGTATTTCAAATTGTCCAATGTGGTTGTGGTTTGTAAATATGTGTGTATTTTGAGCGCGGCGGTGTGTACCGCCAATGGTTTACCGCTGCGTTGATTCGTGGGTCGTGATAGTGTGGGCGTAATCCTGTTGGTGTGACGGTGTCGGTTTTATTATCACCAGTTTATCACTGACCTTTGGTGGGGCGGACTTGTGTGGGTGTCTGTATTGTGGCGGACTCCGAGCTGTGGGTCGTAATACCTGTAGCGGAATTCCACGGCCGCAGCGGTATGTTGGTGGTCTTCTGCACGGCGGTAAGCGGGATTTACCTCCAGGATTGTAATAAGGGTCTTAGTGCTGGATTATTACAAAGGTCTAGAAGATGTGGTTCACTCTTTGTCGCATCAGGTTGAGCAGCCACAATTCAAACGGCCACAGTGTTACAGCTTGAAAGGTGGTGACTGGGTCGTAATGAAAAAGCACGTGAGGAAGACTTGCCTGGAGCAAAGGTGGTAAGGTCCATTCCAAATTATCTTGGTAATGACAACAGCTGCAAAGTGTGCTGGTCTTCCAAACTGGATACAAGCAAGACACACGTGCAAAGTTCTGTGTCCTCTTGAAAACAGATTCTGATTCTGCAAGAGCACATGCAGATGAAGAGGGTGTTTGACTTGACCAAACTGTGAGGATGGAACCTGTGGCTGAAGCAGAAAACATGCAAAGTGGTGTAGGCCCAAGCGGTCTGCACACAGATAAAGGCACAAACAAAGACACAGATAAAGGTGCAGACAAAGGTGCAGACAAAGGTGCAAGCAGCCTGCAATCAGACAGAAGTGTAGGAGACCCAAGTCGAAGTCAAAATCAACTGATTCCTGCCAGTGCGGCAAACATTGTGAAAGCAGTTGTACCAAGAAAGGGAACTGTGAATGGAGACAAATGGCCTACAGCCACACATGAACTGGTTTCTGATAAACTCCCGTCAGTAACAGATGCAGTTGAAGAGTAAAATCAGAGTGAAGATGAAGATGGTGCTGTAAGGAAAATTAAAAGAAAAAGAGTGCCAAGTCACAGATACTCTTACCCTGAATGGATCTATTTTGCTACAAATGAATGGGAGAACGAGTTTATGGCCTTTTGTTTTGACTGTGAGAATTCAGTTGAACATTCTGGAACCTGAAATTACATTTGAACTAATTTTGACGATCTTGTCTGAGCTATAGCACTTTATTGGAGATCGACAACTGCTGTAAATAGTGCAAAGAGATTTTGAAAGAAAATCTTTGTTATGATTTTTGCTTGTTTTTTCTTTTTCTTTTTCTTTCCTTTTCTGACTCTATGGAACCATGAATCCTGGACAGGGCAAACACAGTAGGTGTGCATTGGTTTCATAATGGTGTTCATGATTTTGTGCATTTTATTAATTGCAGGAATGAGTGTTTCAAAGAAAGAAGAGGTGCAAAGTACAACAGCTCTAGTTCTGAAAATAACAACATCTGAGCAGGATAAGTTTTATGAAGATGAGGGATTGCTTCACTTAGATGATGGAGATTTGTCTTCCAATGTGTATTATAGCTTGCTGTTGAGAAAGTGAACATGACAAATGTGCATGATTGTTATGTGTGTACATAAATTCCTTCATCAGTGCAAGAAGGAACCACTTATCACAGCGTGCCACTTGCTTATGGGATTAGTTGCTGTCTGTTATTAACACATTTGTACAACCGGGAGTACATTCAATATTGTTCCTCAAATTTTGATTTGGTTTTCTCTTTTGTTCCCATTAATCAGCATTTGAGCAGCATTGTAAAGGCTAGAAACATAGACATCGTAGGAATTTTCTTTGAGCCTACACTGACATTTGGCACAGCATATACACACAGGAATAATTTGACATGTATTCTCACACAGGTAGAAAAGGAGTTCATTAATCAAGTAGATGATAGAAGAAAAGCAATGAAAGATAATGGTATAGTTAGCAAAAATAAATCATTTCATAATACACCTAACACACAAGGACGTTTAGCTTTAGATTGGCCACATGTAGGAAAGCTTTGTATATGGAGGCCGCAATCAAGAACTGACAAATTTGCAGGAACAACTGAATGCAGACATGAGTTCCTATTCAAGAGTGTATAGGATTTTATTCTAAGTGGACCAGACCCGCTATACCTGGTGTTCATTACATCTGTGGTAAAACGCTTATTACAAATTGCTGAAAGGTTGGTATGGTACATGCTATCTAGGAGTGGTTTTCCTGAAAAATTACCAAGCGGACAACATTGACAATCCAGAAAGGATTGAGATACCTAAAATTAGATTTAAGAGAGGAGCAAGTAGGTCAGACATTACATGAGATATTTTGGGAACTATTATTCCATCAGTGGGAGTGATCTTGAATGTTATTAAGAAAAGGAAGTTATCAACGATTGTAGATAAGATCTCAACTGATTTTTCAGGTGCAGTGCTGCTAATGGACACAGAAATGGTTGATGCAAGGTCTATGATTCTTCAGAATCGCCTCGCATTAGACATTCTTTTAGCAAAAGAGGGCGGAGACTGCAGAGTTTTGAAATCACAGCACTGCTGTATGTATATTCCTAATAACAGCAAGGAGATACTTATCTAATCTGGCAAGTCTGAAAAATTACTTAAGTGACCTAAAAGAGACAAATGTTTGGGAAACAGTAGGTGAAGGATCTTCTAAGGTAAGATATTGGTTTGGTAATTTAGGAAATGGTTTTGTGAAGATTATCCTGAAACCTCTACTGATTGTGACAGTGTGCAAAATTTGTGCACTTTGATTTTACAAAGCTTATAATTTCTGGAGAAAACAAAAGCAAAGAATATGAGAAACAGGTATTATCAGACGATAAAGAGAATTGACAATTATTGAAACCTATATCTATGTGTTAGCAAACTGCAAGGTTTTGACTTTTCTCATAAATTTATAATTCTTTTGTGACAGCATAGATTGCCGTCGAAGGAGGGATTGAGCGAGATCAAGTTTTAATAATAAATTGGTGGCACAGAAGTAGCATATGACAGCTAATAAATTTGCATTCAAAAGGCCTAACAGAAAAAAAACATAGAAATATGAATCGCATTTTGACACCACATTTAATGTGAATGTTTTGCATTTATAAATGTGTGTATTAGTAATAAATATTAACGTGAAAGTATTATTTCCAAGTAGAAACAGGAGAAATAACTAAATATAAATTAAAGACACTTAAATTGAAATAAATGGATTTCATAATGAGTTATATGTTTAGAGAATAAATACATGTTTAACCCCTTCGCTGCCAGGCCTTTTCCCCCTCCTGTGCCAGGCCTTTTTTTGCCTATTTGGGGCAGTTCGCGCTTAGGCCCTCATAACTTTTTGTCCACATAAGCTAACCAAGCCAAATTTGCATCCTTTTTTTCCAACATCCTAGGGATTCTAGAGGTACCCAGACTTTGTGGGTTCCCTTGAAGAAGGCCAAGAAATTGGCCAAAATACAGTGAAAATTTCGTTTTTTTCAAAAAAATTGGAAAAAGTGGCTGCAGAAGAAGGCTTGTGGTTTTTCCCCTGAAAATGGCATCAACAAAGGGTTTGCGGTGCTAAACTCAGCAGCTTCCCAGCTTTCAGGAACAGGCAGACTTGAATCAGAAAACCCAATTTTTCAACACAATTTTGGCATTTTACTGGGACATACCCCATTTTTGCCATTTTTTGTGCTTTCAGCCTCCTTCCAGTCAGTGACAGAAATGGGCATGAAACCAATGCTGGATCCCAGAAACCTAAACATTTCTGAAAAGTAGACAAAATTCTGAATTCAGCAAGGGGTCATTTGTGTAGATCCTACAAGGGTTTCCTACAGAAAATAACAACTGAAAAAGAAAAATATTGAAATTGAGGTGAAAAAAACATAAATGTTTCTCTACGTTTTACTCTGTAACTTTTCCCTGCAATGTCAGATTATCGAAAGCAATATACCGTTACGTCTGCTGGACTCCTCTGGTTGCGGGTATATATAGGGCTTGTAGGTTCATCAAGAACCCAAGGAACCCAGAGCCAATAAATGAGCTGCACCCTGACGTGCGTTTTCATTCTATACCGGGTATACAGCAATTCATTTGCTGAAATATAAAGAGTGAAAAATTGCTATCAAGAAAACCTTTGTATTTCCAAAAAGGGCACAAGATAAGGTGTTGAGGAGCAGTGGTTATTTGCACATATCTGAATTCCGGGGTGACCAAACTAGCATGTGAATTACAGGGCATTTCTCAAATAGATGTCTTTTTTACACACTCTACTATATTTGGAAGGAAAAAATGTAGAGAAAGACAAGGGGCAATAACACTTGTTTTGCTAATCTATGTTCCCCCAAGTCTCCCGATAAAAATGATACCTCACTTGTGTGGGTAGGCCTAGCGCCCGCGACAGGAAACGCCCCAAAACGCAACGTGGACACATCCCATTTTTTTGAAAGAAAACAGAGGTGTTTTTTGCGAAGTGCCTACCTGTAGATTTTGGCCTCTAGCTCAGCCGGCACCTAGGGAAACCTACCAAACCTGTGCATTTCTGAAAACTAGAGACCTAGGGGAATCCAAGGAGGGGTGACTTGCGGGGCTCGGACCAGGTTCTGTTACCCAGAATCCTTTGCAAACCTCAAAATTTGGCTAAAAAAACACATGTTCCTCACATTTCTGTGGCAGAAAGTTCTGGAATCTGAGAGGAGCCACAAATTTCCTTCCACCCAGCGTTCCCCCAAGTCTCCCGATAAAAATGATACCTCACTTGCGTGGGTAGGCCTAGCGCCCGCGACAGGAAACACCCCAAAGCGCAATGTGGACACGTCCAAAATTTTGGAAGAAAACAGAGGTGTTTTTTGCGAAGTGCCTACCTGTAGATTTTGGCCTCTAGCTCAGCCGGCACCTAGGGAAACCTACCAAACCTGTGCATTTCTGAAAACTAGAGACCTAGGGGAATCCAAGGAGGGGTGACTTGCGGGGCTCGGACCAGGTTCTGTTACCCAGAATCTTTTGCAAACCTCAAAATTTGGCTAAAAAAACACATGTTCCTCACATTTCTGTGGCAGAAAGTTCTGGAATCTGAGAGGAGCCACAAATTTCCTTCCACCCAGCGTTCCCCCAAGTCTCCCGATAAAAATGATACCTCACTTGCGTGGGTAGGCCTAGCGCCAGCGACAGGAAACACCCCAAAGCGCAACGTGGACACATCCAAAATTTTGGAAGAAAACAGAGGTGTTTTTTGCGAAGTGCCTACCTGTAGATTTTGGCCTCTAGCTCAGCCGGCACCTAGGGAAACCTACCAAACCTGTGCATTTCTGAAAACTAGAGATCTAGGGGAATCCAAGGAGGGGTGACTTGCGGGGCTCGGACCAGGTTCTGTTACCCAGAATCCTTTGCAAACCTCAAAATTTGGCTAAAAAAACACAGGTTCCTCACATTTCTGTGGCAGAAAGTTCTGGAATTTGAGAGGAGCCATAAATTTCCTTCCACCCAGCGTTCCCCCAAGTCTCCCGATAAAAATGATACCTCACTTGCGTGGGTAGGCCTAGCGCCCGCGACAGGAAACACCCCAAATCGCAACGTGGACACGTCCAAAATTTTGGAAGAAAACAGAGGTGTTTTTTGCGAAGTGCCTACCTGTAGATTTTGGCCTCTAGCTCAGCCGGCACCTAGGGAAACCTACCAAACCTGTGCATTTCTGAAAACTAGAGACCTAGGGGAATCCAAGATGGGGTGACTTGCGGGGCTCGGACCAGGTTCTGTTACCCAGAATCCTTTGCAAACCTCAAAATTTAGCTAAAAAAACACATGTTCCTCACATTTCTGTGGCAGAAAGTTCTGGAATCTGAGAGGAGCCACAAATTTCCTTCCACCCAGCGTTCCCCCAAGTCTCCCGATAAAAATGATACGTCACTTGCGTGGGTAGGCCTAGCGCCAGCGACAGGAAACACCCCAAAGCGCAACGTGGACACATCCAAAATTATGGAAGAAAACAGAGGTGTTTTTTGCGAAGTGCCTACCTGTAGATTTTGGCCTCTAGCTCAGCCGGCACCTAGGGAAACCTACCAAACCTGTGCATTTCTGAAAACTAGAGACCTAGGGGAATCCAAGGAGGGGTGACTTGCGGGGCTCGGACCAGGTTCTGTTACCCAGAATCTTTTGCAAACCTCAAAATTTGGCTAAAAAAACACATGTTCCTCACATTTCTGTGGCAGAAAGTTCTGGAATCTGAGAGGAGCCACAAATTTCCTTCCACCCAGCGTTCCCCCAAGTCTCCCGATAAAAATGATACCTCACTTGCGTGGGTAGGCCTAGCGCCAGCGACAGGAAACACCCCAAAGCGCAACGTGGACACATCCAAAATTTTGGAAGAAAACAGAGGTGTTTTTTGCGAAGTGCCTACCTGTAGATTTTGGCCTCTAGCTCAGCCGGCACCTAGGGAAACCTACCAAACCTGTGCATTTCTGAAAACTAGAGATCTAGGGGAATCCAAGGAGGGGTGACTTGCGGGGCTCGGACCAGGTTCTGTTACCCAGAATCCTTTGCAAACCTCAAAATTTGGCTAAAAAAACACAGGTTCCTCACATTTCTGTGGCAGAAAGTTCTGGAATCTGAGAGGAGCCACAAATTTCCTTCCACCCAGCGTTCCCCCAAGTCTCCCGATAAAAATGATACCTCACTTGCGTGGGTAGGCCTAGCGCCGGCGACAGGAAACACCCCAAAGCGCAACGTGGACACGTCCAAAATTTTGGAAGAAAACAGAGGTGTTTTTTGCGAAGTGCCTACCTGTAGATTTTGGCCTCTAGCTCAGCCGGCACCTAGGGAACCTACCAAACCTGTGCATTTCTGAAAACTAGAGACCTAGGGGAATCCAAGGAGGGGTGACTTGCGGGGCTCGGACCAGGTTCTGTTACCCAGAATCCTTTGCAAACCTCAAAATTTGGCTAAAAAAACACATGTTCCTCACATTTCTGTGGCAGAAAGTTCTGGAATCTGAGAGGAGCCACAAATTTCCTTCCACCCAGCGTTCCCCCAAGTCTCCCGATAAAAATGATACCTCACTTGCGTGGGTAGGCCTAGCACCAGCGACAGGATACACCCCAAAGCGCAACGTGGACACATCCAAAATTTTGGAAGAAAACAGAGGTGTTTTTTGCGAAGTGCCTACCTGTAGATTTTGGCCTCTAGCTCAGCCGGCACCTAGGGAAACCTACCAAACCTGTGCATTTCTGAAAACTAGAGACCTAGGGGAATCTAAGGAGGGGTGACTTGCGGGGCTCTGACCAGGTTCTGTTACCCAGAATCCTTTGCAAACCTCCAAATGTGGCTAAAAAAACACATGTTCCTCACATTTCTGTGGCAGAAAGTTCTGGAATTTGAGAGGAGCCACAAATTTCCTTCCACCCAGCGTTCCCCCAAGTCTCCCGATAAAAATGATACCTCACTTGCGTGGGTAGGCCTAGCGCCGGCGACAGGAAACACCCCAAAGCGCAACGTGGACACATCCAAAATTTTGGAAGAAAACAGAGGTGTTTTTTGCGAAGTGCCTACCTGTAGATTTTGGCCTCTAGCTCAGCCGGCACCTAGGGAAACCTACCAAACCTGTGCATTTCTGAACACTAGAGACCTAGGGGAATCCAAGGAGGGGTGACTTGCGGGGCTCGGACCAGGTTCTGTTACCCAGAATCCTTTGCAAACCTCAAAATTTGGCTAAAAAAACACATGTTCCTCACATTTCTGTGGCAGAAAGTTCTGGAATCGGAGAGGAGCCACACATTTCCTTCCACCCAGCGTTCCCCCAAGTCTCCCGATAAAAATGATACCTCACTTGCGTGGGTAGGCCTAGCGCCGGCGACAGGAAACACCCCAAAGCGCAACGTGGACACGTCCAAAATTTTGGAAGAAAACAGAGGTGTTTTTTGCGAAGTGCCTACCTGTAGATTTTGGCCTCTAGCTCAGCCGGCACCTAGGGAAACCTACCAAACCTGTGCATTTCTGAAAACTAGAGACCTAGGGGAATCCAACCTAAAATCGGCCAATCTGCCCCCAAGGGGAGCGACCCTTGCCTGATGGGTCGCTCCCCATCTCGAAAAAAACAAACAAACAAAAAAAAAACACAACAAAAAAATTTGCCCTGGTGCCCTGAGGGTTCTGCCCCCCCCCTGGGGGCAGTTCGGCCTAATAATAGGCCGATCTGCCCCCAGGGGGGGAAGAAATGGCCTAAAATAAATTCCCCCCCAGCCCCCACCCCCCCCGGGAGCGACCCTTGCCTACGGGGTCGCTCCCACTGCGTGACATTGGCGCCAAAAAACAAATCCCCGGTGCCTAGTGGTTTTTGCCCCCTTGGGGGCAGATTGACCTAAAACCGGCCAATCTGCCCCCAGGGGGGC
Organism: Pleurodeles waltl; assembly: GCF_031143425.1. NCBI lineage: Eukaryota > Metazoa > Chordata > Amphibia > Caudata > Salamandridae > Pleurodeles > Pleurodeles waltl. The sequence continues at coordinate 1,553,415,600 of NC_090440.1, forward strand.
AGAAATGGTCTAAATACAATTTGCCCAGGGGGGCAGAAATGGTCTAAATACAATTTGCCCCCCAGGGGAGCGACCCTTGCCTGATGGGTCGCTCCCCATCTCGAAAAAAACAAACAAACAAAAAAAACACAACAAAAAAATTTGCCCTGGTGCCCTGAGGGTTCTGCCCCCCCCCTGGGGGCAGTTCGGCCTAATAATAGGCCGATCTGCCCCCAGGGGGGGCAGAAATGGCCTAAAATAAATTTGCCCCCCCCAGCCCCCACCCCACCCGGGAGCGACCCTTGCCTACGGGGTCGCTCCCACTGCGTGACATTGGCGCCAAAAAACAAATCCCCGGTGCCTAGTGGTTTCTGCCCCCTTGGGTCAGATTGACCTAAAATCGGCCAATCTGCCCCCAGGGGGCAGAAATGGTCTAAATACAATTTGCCCCCCAGGGGAGCGACCCTTGCCTGATGGGTCGCTCCCCATCTCGAAAAAAACAAATAAACAAAAAAAAAAAAATTGCCCTGGCGCCTAGAGGTTTCTGCCACCCCCCCCCGGGGGCAGATCAGCCTAATATTAGGCCGATCTGCCCCCGGGGGGGAAGAAATGGCCTAAAATAAATTGTCCTCCCCCCCAGGGAGCGACCCTTGCCTAAGGGGTCGCTCCCTTTGCGTGAAATTCACGCAAAGAAAAAACTCCCTGGTGTCTAGTGGTTTCTACCCCCCTTGGGGGCAGATTGGCCTCATCAAAATAGGCCAATCTGCCCCCAAGGGGGCAGAAATGGCCAAAATATAATTTTCCCCTAAGGGGAGCGACCCTTGCCTAAGGGGTCGCTCCCCACCAAAAAAAAAAAATGAAACATAAAAAATAAAAATAAAAAAAAAATGGTCCCTGGTGCCTAGAGGTTTCTGCCCCCCCTGGGGGCAGATCGGCCTAATAATAGGCCGATCTGCCCCCAGGGGGGGGCAGAAAAGGCCTTCCCGAAAATATGCCCCCGTTGGGAGCGACCCTTGCCCATGGGGTCGCTCCCTTTTGTCAATAACAATAAAATAAAATAAAATCCCTGGTGTCTAGTGGGGTTTCAAAAGCCGGATTACAAGCAATCCGGCTTTTGAAACCCTCGGAGAGACTTCAAAGGGAAGAAAATACTTTTCCTTCCCTTTGAAGCCCCTCCGGGCCTCCCCAGTGATTGAAAGAGAAATGCTTTTGCATTTCTCTTTCAATCGCGCTGGAAGCAGAGCTCCCAGCGCGACTAGGGAGGCCCCTGTGACAAATCAGCGCGCGCTCGCGCGCTGACGTCACAGGGGGGGTGGAGGGGTGGGGGGGTCGGGGGTGGAAGGGGAAGGTGTTCTCCTTCCATCCCCGACTTGGGGGCGGGGGGGGGTGCACGGGGGGCACGCTAGCGCGCCCCCAAGTTCCCCTGTGCCATGGACGAGATGATCTCGTCCAAGGCACAGGGGAACTGTAGCCTTGGACGAGATCATCTCGTCCAAGGCACAGAAGAGGTTAAAACTGCTTTGACGTAACATGAATGATTTTTTAGACAAATGATTTGCTTTACATAGTTTATTTGAATTTAATGTGTGCAATAGGTTTTTATTAATGTATTAAATGTATTAAGGTGCATTTAGGTTTATTAACTTGACTAGGCCTTGAGATTAGTTTCACAAGCAGTTATGGAAAATCTTATTTGTTTATTCTGTCTCCTCCCACCTGAATTATTTCCCTAGGCAGCAAATTAATGTTGAATGTTCTATAGTATTGCAGGAGAAGAGGCATGTATCAAATGCAATGATTTGACAATATTTGTTCTAGCTGTCGAATGGAGCAGGAAGCCACAGTATTTATGTGAAAGAATATTAGTTTAGTTTATTGTGGATTGTATGAAAAGAACTGCAAGTTGCAGCTTACTAGAAAATACAATATTTTGGCAGAACCCTGTAGCTGGTGGAAGATTACAACGTACTTTTGCTGAGAACATTTCTGAAAGTTGCAAACTTGGTGGTGCCGTCTGCAATGATTGGATGCTGAAACTGATGCCCAGTACGTGCCCACCTGAAGAACCAATCAAATAGATTTTGATTATTTTAATTAGTGAAGGACTTTGGAATTGAAGTCAGACGCCTTCAGAACCTTCTTGAAGTTAGTCTTTCTTCTGCCTCGTAGCTGCTGCTCACACATCTTCTCTTTATTTTCCTGATGAGTTTCATCATCACAGTCTTAACTGTTGGATTCTGTTATGTGGTTTAATACTAATAAGGCCAACTAATTCTGAACTGCTGGTCTGTCCTATGTGCAGCTTATGTTCTGCACTGTCCTGATGGTGCTGTCAACCGACGCTGGAAGATTGTCTGCATTGTCTGCTGTCCCATGAGGAGAGGTATAACTAACTGTGGTTTCTTGTTTCCCTTTCTAGTTAATAATAACCAGCACATTTTTGTAGTGAGTTATTCTAGGTAGATGTTTTCCAAATTATTTTTGTCTTCTCTTATTTTTGCTTTTGCCCTCATGTGTTAGCCCATTCCCACACATGCAAGTCTTAATTCTGGTTAGTTAAAAGGATGGGCCAGCTCTGATAATTGATTATTAAAACTGCATTTTGATGATTTACTGGTGTCACCATCCTCTGCTTTGAATTCTAATAATAATGTACATATTGTGCTGTTGCTAATCTACATAACTCTTTTGGATGTATTGATGTTTAGTAAACTGAATCTTTTCAGATGTTTCGGTTAGCCTATGGTTTTCATGGGTGTTTATAATTTAGTTTTGTGCACCCTTTATGTGACATTGATTTTGGGATTTGTAATAAAGCTTTGAAACTTTATTGGGTTTGTAGTTAGATTTAATGTTCAAATTTTTATGGTGTTTAGTATTGTTTATATCATAATGTCATTGATTTGCAATTGAATGTTTCTAACTTCTACATTCTTTGACAAGTCTAAAGATCTAGTCGACCTCCATAGGTGAGAAAAGTGATGGTGTCTCACCTGCGCGCTGGTGGTTGTTGAACCCGGAACAGGAGATTGAAAACTCCTTTCCAGGGCCCCAGCAGCGCTCCAGAGCTCACCTCAGATCATCCAGAAACCTAGATGCAACTCAGTTCACAGTATGTATTATATTTGTCATATGAAAAAAAAACTACACACACATACAAAAGCAATATTCATAGGGAGTGCAAAATCGAGTAAAACGCGTAGCGTGTAAGCAAGACTTTATTATTAGCATGAGCGACTTTAAGAGGCCCTTGTTGAGGAGTCGACCTGTATTTGCCTGTAAAGTTAACTACATTAATATAGGTCCCGGCGAAGACCCATTTTAGGGTCAGTTTTAATCACTGCAGGTCTGAGAAGCCCCGCTTCGGACTAATGTCTGCTGGACATCACCAAGGTGTTAGCACCACTGTCGAACAGCACAACCACAGATTGGCGGACTGTATGCCTCTCTTTGCAACCCATTTAAATACATCTAAATCATAGCTGCAGATGTAGCAGTGTATCTAGTTTGAACCGATCAAATGCATATTATTTTACGTGTCCTTTTCTTATAAATTCATGCCCTATAAACTGACAGCTGTGACATGCTCACTGCTGCATCTTTAGAGAGGTTTTCCTTTTTTCTGGCAGTTTTGCCGTAGTGAACACTGAAAAATTATGTGTAACGAGAAACCAGTCCTGCTGTTTCTTTCATACCTGTCACTCTTTTGTCTAACAGTAGTCTCCCTGTGCCTCCCCAGACGTTCCAATTTACATGATGTCACATGCTCAAATCAGGGATTCTGCGAGCTCAAAGGGAATTAAAGTATTAAACTACAATCGCTCTGTTTCAGGCAAAGAAATGCGTGGGATTTGTATTTGTCAAAGAACATTTACCCCCTGCTATAGTGGTAGCAGAAATACAATCGAAAGAATGAAAAAGACTCAGCCTACAAATGTAAGAGGGGTATTTAACTGAGATTCCTGTGGCAGCGGGCCATTCCACAGCCAGAGAGTAATAACGCGGAGAACAAAAGTCTCTGTCAAGCAACAAAATCCATGAGGATCTTTTCTTTATACAGAGCAATTGAATGTGCATTTCTAAAGTTCCTGCCAGCACAAGAGCGTGTTTTTGTCAATCGGTGGACCTAGTGAAAAATATAGAGGTCACATGGAAAACTAAGCAGCATTAGATTTTAAATTTAGAGAATTTCGATATTGATGTCCTCACTGTAGATCCCCTTCTCTGATATGGTGAATTGCCGCATTTACAGTGCTTTAAATGGGCCGGTGCTGTCCGGTACTGAGTACCGGTACTTTTTTATTTTGAGAAGGAGAGTACCTGCATTTCTCAAGAAAAACGTAATACTTTTGATTGGAGAGTACCCACACTTCTCAGAGATTAGCAGGTACTCTGGTACAGGGTACTTGCACTTCTACTTTTCCATTTCAAGCAGTGCGCATTTACATATCAATGTACATGGGGGAGGAGATGAGAGGAAACCCTGGAGCTCTACAGATACTCAAAGGTGTCATTTGTTTGTCCATTATTTTTCAAATTCATACATAACAATACTTATTGCAGGTGTGAGCATCAATGTAGAAGACACTGATCAATAAAATGACTCTTGGCGCTGTGCATTCATTTCTGTTTGATGCTGTTGAGAATGGGGTATTAGTTTCAGTGATCGGGGCAACAGTAGCTACGGAGGGGCTTGGCATGGCCATCGGCTTCTCCCCAAGCCACTGGCTGCTCGCGAGGTTCACAAGTTAAGACTTTGGGACAGATGTACTTACATTAGGAATATCGATTTCCTAATTGCAATTCTCTCCGAATTTCAATTAGGAAATTGGTATTCCGAATGTATGAAATTCTTTTGAGTTAGTTAGCGATTCATAGTGGGTTGCAAAGCCTCTTTCATATTCATGAGGTGGGTTGCAAATTGCGACGCATTAGGAATCGCAGCCATCACAAGGATGGTAGCCTGCTTAGGTCAGCATACCACCATGTCTGAGATTACTTTTCAATAAACCAATTTTTTTTAAATTGCATCCTATTTTCCTTAAATGGAAACATGATGTGATTAAAAAGAAAAAAATGAAACTTTGCAGTTTCATTTATTAAGAGTAAGCAGTGGTCTGTGAGACCACTGCCTGCTCTTAAAAGTATTTATTTTACCATTTTCAAAGTGGAAAGGGTCCCCAAGGGACCCCACACCCTTTGCAAATGGGTTACCACCAATTTTAAGCTGGTGGTAAAGTATTATAGTTTTGTGATCGGAATTCTGTCGCAAAACTGTAATGCATACCATACCACTTCGGCATATGAAAGGGACACCTTAAACATGTCTCTTCCAACTAACAAATCACAAATGCAAAATGCAATTCAGTAACAAGTTACCGAATCATATTTTACATTTTGTAGATTAGAAAAAGCAATTTTCTGGTCGCAAACGGTCCTATTCTGCGAATCGGGTGTTTGCAATCGGAAGAATTCTTTTTACATCTGGCCCTCTGTTTTTAAATATTTTCAGCAATTTTTAAGCATCATTCACTGTAACTACGTACATCATCCATGCTAAAGTGTACTGAATGTTTTGCATTTAAAAGAGCCTAAAGAGCCACAAAAACTGATACTCTAGCGTCACAAATCAAAATCAAAATTAGAACGCGATTGGAATAGGAACAAGGTAAGGCAATAAAGGCACTGACATCCTGAATCAGGGACACTTTCCCCAAGACACTGACATTCTAATACAGTAAGACTGACACACATAGACAGGGCCACTAAAAATATTTAATTCTGCTATCAAGATGTTTTCTGCTTAGTTATGGGTTTTCCTCAACTTACTGACAGTATTTTGTCATTCAGTGGTGCTCACAAGGGCCCAGTGGAGTTGTGCCATTACACAAGTTTATGTCAAAAAGCTCTCCAGCCTATTGCCCACCTAGCTCCACATCACACATCAGTGATTCCACATTACCAACCTGATACATTCTGTTCCATATAGTTCCTTATGGCATCAAACCTTACTAGGTCACATCCTGGAGGGAGAGCTCTGTTCAGTATCACTGTTCTTGGTTCCTATGAATATACTGAACAATATGTGTATGCTTTCTGAATTCTCTCAGCTCTGATCCATACTCCATTACTGGTTTCCCTGTTTCCTTTCTTGTGATTTCTGGCTTTCCTAGTCATTCCCTCTCCAAGTCCCACCTAAACCGTGTTTCTATTGGTAGATTCCTGATTCCCAGCATCTGGTCAATTATTCACACTCTGGTTAGCAATTTGTCACCTGTAGCAAACAGGGAGTCCCTCCTTGAACCAGTTGAAGCCAGGCAAACCCCTTCTTGTGGAGAAGCCCAAGTGTGCAGCTGGTGCAGTCCTCCAGAGTGCAGTTTCCAGGTCAGGGTTCCAGCAGGCAGTCCTTCTTCTTCTGTAGTTCTTCCTTGTTGGAATCTGGTAGGGATGTGAGGCGTGGGTGCAGGTCTACCAGTTTTATCCTTGCTCCCGGGTGAAAAACAAGGGGGTCCTGGTTCTCTAATCAGGTGCAGGGTCCTTCCCCCTGTGATGACCACTTTCTGGGAAGTGTGGCAAAAATTAATCCCAGGGAGCAACATTCCTCAACTATCCATCACAGCTGAAAATTACTTTTGGAGGTTACATCTGGATGAGCCCACCCTCTGGTGTGGCTAAAAATCCTAAACACACCCCTCTCCTAATCTAATCAGGGGGGCACCTAAATGTCTGGGTTTGCAGGATGTGAGGGAGATGCTAGGCTACTCCAAATGTCCTTCCCCGCCTTTGAAGACCAGTTTGTCAGCCCTTCCCCCTTCCTGCTTCCCCATCTGCTGAGGGAAGATCTCCTCCCACAGTCACATTCCTTTGTGTTGTTCAGCCCAGACTACTTCACACCTCATCAAGGCAGCCTGGCCAATCAGAGCAAAGCACTACAGGGCTGAAATTGGCAACTTATTAGGTAAAGTTTAAAACTCTTTACCTGAACAAGTTATATTAAATCCAACAATTGTAAGTTGTGGGATTTATTATAACAATGCATTTGATACCAAACTTAAGGTATCTGACACTTAAGGGGACTTTATAAATTAAAATAACATCTCCCCATTCTAGCCTATGGAGGCCATTCACTACAATGAGGGAAAAACAAATGTGGCTGTTTTACCTCACCAGGCCTTATGAAACTATTTTTATAAGGTCCATGCTTATAGTTACATGGCACCCAGCCCTAGTGGCACACAGGGCACACCTTATGGGAGACTTATATGTAAAAATAAGGTAGTTTGAGACTTTGGAACTACTTTTAATCCCAAAGTCGAATTTGCTTGTAACTTTAATCTAAAAGCAGCCAGCAAGACAGGCTTGCCTTTAAAATGACACTGGGCACCTCAGCCAGGAGTGCACCTATGGATGCACCACCTATGCTGGGGTCCCTAAGCCTACATGCCCTACCATACACTAGGGACTTATTGGCAGATTAATTTAGCATCATAATTAGCCTAATTTGCATACTCATTTTGTACAGAGTACAGACCCTGGGTCAGGTTAGCAGTACCCAGGTCACCATCAAAGTCAGGAAAATACCAGCAAAAAGTGAAAAATGGGGGCAAAACGTTAGGGGGCCTCTGCAATCAGCCCTGTTTTCTCACACTGTTCCTACATCCATCTTTACTGCTGAAAATCTGGAGAGCTGGTGTTATCTTTCTGCTTTGCTTTAAGGCTTGCTCCTAATATATTGGCTCTTCTATGTGTTATTTATTACTCATTTTTTCACTTTACCTGTACTGCTACTTTAGCTTCTCTGGTCCTTGATGTTGCAGCCCTCTCTCCCTGTTATATTGCTTGAATCCTATACCCACTCAGCTTGCTTATTCCATAAACGCTGTTGGATGTCTTTCAAGACATTAATTGCTCGTTGTCGTATTGCTAGATGTTTTCCATTACAGATGGATAAATTTTCCATAGAGCATGCAAACTATCATTTACAGTAGTTTGTCTGCTTTTCTTCAGATTTCACTTTCTTTTTGCCTTCCTACTGTTTACACTGTTGTATTTGCATTGCATTGCTAGTTTTCTCTTACAGATTTGCTCAGTGTATGGCCAGTGGCCCAATAATTATCTGTTTCAATGAGCTCAAGTCTTTAGCTTCTGTCCTGTATACCGCCTTCCATGTTTCCAGGTACTTTGTTGTGCCTGTTAATCCACACCTCCTGAATTACTTTGGGCCCCATTACGAGTTTGGTGGTCTGTGATAGCGGTCCGACCGGCGCAACTTTGGTGGTCGGATTGCTGGATTACGAGTTTGGCGGTCAAACCACCAGAAGACCGCCAGTGGACACCCCAAAGGCAGTGCAGCAGGGACCGCAGCAGTCCTGACCGTGGTGGCCAAGGTTGGAGATCCCAATGCTGGGACCACAATGGCCATTACGACCTGCAGGACCGCCAAGCTTTCAATGGTGATCCCATCACCATGGAAAGCTTGGTGGTCAGGCAGGTAAGGGGTCCAAAACGGGGGGCTTTAGGGGGCATGGCCCTATGGAGGATGAGGTTCGATGACACAGGGTTCGGGGACGCACTATGTCCCATGCACGACATGGTGCATGGGCACAGTCCGCCCATCGTACCGCAAGGGAGGGTAGCATGGCCAGCAGTAGCTCCAGTATACTGTCCCCTGCCTCCCTCCACCAGCCCCGCAAGTTGCGTGGGAAACTCATAATCCGGTGGTCAGAGGACTGTCGGCTTGGTACCATGTGAAAGAACCCTACCAGGGCGGTCCGGCCGGCCGACCGCCAAAGTAGTAATGAGGCCCTTTGTCCCTGCAGACAACAAACTGTCCTTTTTAGGGCTGAGTCTGCGTCGCATGCGCTTGTGCATGCATTTCGCTTGCAAGATGCTTTAGGAGTTAGAAAAGGGCTCGGAGCCCCGTCCATGTCACGTCAGTGATCTTTCATTGGTTCGTGGGCTTGCCTGTTAAAATCTGATTACTTTCATTAGTGGAAGGCATGCATACCTCATGCTTTTTCTGGTGGTTAGCCCTCCTCGAGCGCAATGACCAAGTACAGAAAACATAAGAGGCTCGCTGTTTTCCGTCCGGTTTGTGGACTACTTTTTATCTTTGTTCGCAGTGTGATCTCGCTTGGCAGAAGTCGAGCGCTTTCCAATACATCGAGCCTGTTACATAGTTAATTGCACTTTTGCCGGTTCCGCAGATAATTGCACTTTTACCAGTAGGTTTCACTACGAGTGAACTGTAGCAGCGCGATCACGCTCTTTTTTTTTCATTTAATGTGGCAAGAAAAGTCTGGTTGGGGGTTTACAACTGCTAATAACTGTAACTCGGAGAAATGCGAGACCCGTTGCATTGCAAATGCTTGTTAGTCTTGCCCTGATCTCAGGAGGAGTCGGAAACTTGCAATATAATCCATCATCTGATGCAATATGTGCAAATGTAAAATCAAATGTGTCTAGTTTAAATAGATCGAATAATACTAAAAAGGCATCACTCCCAGTGCCAAATCTTTTGCAAACGTTAACTGGTTATCTTTCAACTGCTGATTACTAATGAGTTAAAACATCTTTCTCAGTCAGTATAACTAGCTGTTAAAATGACAAATAGAGAAACAATTCAGGCCTCATGATTTGCCCTTTCTTCCTTAATAATTTAGTCAGCTGGCATGTAATTTGGTGTTTTCATAACTCATAATTCCAGTTGTCTTGAGAATCACAACCTGGCATGAGGATGCTGACACTGGCACTGACATTATCGTAATGTGTTGTTGGTGTGACAAGGAAGGTACCTGAACAAAATAACGAGTTGTAAATATCAGGAGGCAGAAACATTGGTAAAAAACTATTGTGATACAAAAACGTTGCGACGAAGAAATATTGTTAAGAATATATAGTTTTTTCAGGTAAGTAACATTGGGCCAGATGTATGAAATATTTTTGCACTCGCAAACTGTGCGAATCGCAAAATTCGGCCGTTTGCGAGTGCAAAAAAGTGGTCTGCGATGCATGAAAGGCATTCGCAGACCACAAATAAGAAATCGCAAAAATTGCGATTTCTTGAGTTGCAACCTTGTTTTGCAAGTCGCAATTTGTGATTTGCAAAATCCACATCGAAAGGAGATGCTGCAAAAAATTGCAAATTGTGATTTTACGCAGAATGGCATTTTGCACATGCAAAATACCATGAAAAGAAACCAGGTGGTAACCTGGTGCAAAATTTTAAAATGCATTTAAAATGCATTTTTAAATTGAACATGTAAAGCACACATGCCCTTTTGGCATGTGTGCACCTTACATGTCCCCCAAAACATTTTTGGGGTGCAGCAGAGGGGGCCTTAGGCCCCCAGCACCCTGGGCTTTTGCATTTCCAAAATTGTGATATCTGGTTCAGAAATCGCAATTTTGGAAATGCAAAAAATTCGTAGATATGGGCCAACAGGCCCAGAGATGCGAATGGGGCCGGTATCGCAATTTGCGATTCGGTAATAGCATTTGCGATTTTTATGAAATCGCTATTATCGAATCGCAAATGTGATACATGGCACTTTGCGAGTCGGAAATATCGATTTCTTAAAAATCGATCTTTCCGACTCGCAAAGGGCCGTGATGATACATCTAGCCCATTGTTGTTAAGAATGTCCTTGTTGTTAATATTGGTTTCAATAATATAGTTGTGAAGACTTTAGTTTTTTAATTAAATTAGTGTTTTAGTTTCTATTCTATTTTTCAATATTTTAAATACAGTTCGTAAGTGATTTAGAATTTTTTATTTAATTGTTAATAGTAATTTATAGTGTCATAGTGGGTTGCTGAGTTTGAAAGGGGATAGGGTAGGAATTTAATTGTCATTATTAATTAACTAATATTTTTGAAGTAAGCATTTGATTGATATTACTTATGAATACTATGTAATACTGATTTAATTTACTTATATTTTAGGTGCAGGTTGCTTTGTTTGTAGGGGTATAGGCTGGGAAGTTAATCAGGTAATAATTAATTAAAAGATAATTTTGTATTTATTAATAATTATTTATTTGATTAGTAGTTGTGTGATAATCATATATTGTTCAATTTTAGGGGTGGGTTCCGAGGTATAAAGCACTTTAGGGTTGGAAGCTAAGTAATAATTTAAAAATAATTATTATTAATGTATAATTACATATTTAATTGATTAATAATTATGTCATCATCATCATCATCAAAATACTTTATTCGATTGAATTTAACAATCATAAAAGTAATTGCACATAAAAACGATATTCAAAAAGAAGCAAATGCTAATATATATATATATAAATATAAATACAACCAAATAAGAGAATAAAGGAAGTTTAAAAAGTTAATAAGCAATTTGGTTAAAACAAATAAGAAAGTCTCAGATATAACGCCTAAAAATCTCACTCATTTACCTCAAGGTGTAATCTAGCCTTAATCACTGAGCACAGGAATAAGGCTAGTCCATTGCAAACCATGATAGACGGGAGGGACAAAAGATACAGAAAAGCTGGGCGACATTGTCTAAAATGCATTAGTTTTAAAAATGGTATCACAAACATTTTCCTAGAAGTTAAATAATATTTGCAAAAGAAAAGTATGTGCATTGTATTTTAATCAGAGATATTATCGCAAGGGCATTTTCCCAGTTGTGGAGAACAGTCATTAGTCAAGGGAAAGCTAACAAGGCGATGAAAAGACTCTAATCTCAAACGCGTAAGGACATACCGATGTCTTGGGTTCAGAACTTTACATAAATATGGTTCCATACCGTTCTTTTGCTATATCATATGGTTTCTCCTGACACTATGTTTGTTTGCCTCTACAACCCATCTCAATTCGGCCAGGTAGGTGAGGCAAGTATTTTTCAAGTCTTTCCTGGTGATTGTTTTCATTTTATCTGGAGTAAAATACAGCTCGGGTGGCCCAGTTTAACCAAGAAGTTCTTTATGTAGTTTAGTAGTTTAGCCATGGGATTTTAAGCGAGTAAGTAAGTGCTAGGGAATCAGCTATTATGGCCCTGTTCAGCCTCGCAGGGTCAGAGGTCCAAACTTTATGCCAAATAAGATCTATAAGGTACGTTACTCCCATTTCTGAGTGGCATACTAATGAAGAGGTTGATTGCGGGACGCTTAGGACTGTTTTCAGGAAAGCGTTTTCAGTCAGCTGTAAAGTAGTGCAGTCCCGATAACCCTAAAGTCCTGCCCCATACATTGCTACTGAGACGCATTTCGCGTTATAGAGAGTCATCATATATTTGGGAGTTGCTCTCCCCACCCTTTTAGAGAAGTTTTTTATCGCCAAAACGGTTTTTGTGAATAGCAGTTTTCTCACTTTTATAGCTTGTACCCATGTTCCTTTATCGTCGAACATAATACCTAAATACGAGAATCTCCCTGTATCGGCTAGTTTTGCGCCTTTTAACTCAATTTGACAATTCTTTGAGCGGCTTCTGGAATATGTCATTGAGAAGGTTTTAGTGTGATTAATTTTAAGGCCCAAGGCATCCATGCAATTATCAAAGGTTGTTACTAATCGTTGTAGAGCCACTGGGGTACGGACCATCAAAACTGCGTCATCCGCATACAGGAGTGCCGGGATCTTCCGAGGCCCTACTTGTGGGAGATCGCTACATGCATCGGGTAGAGTCCCCTCTAGGCTGTTGATGTATAAAGTGAACAGTAGGGGAGCTAGCACACTGCCTTGACGCACCTCTCGTTCAATGGGAAAAGATGAAGTACATTCCCCCTGGCGCCCATAGCGAACCTTGGCATTTGCTCCGGCGTACAGTTCCCTAATAAAATGGACTATATTAGTGTCAACCCCCATATCCAGCAAGATAGGCCACAATTTTGAATGCACCACACAGTCAAATGCGGAGGTCAGATCGACAAATGCAAGGTATAGGGCTCCGGGCTTGGCCCTTGTATATTTGCCAAGTATGATCTCTAGGTTAAGAGCCCGTTCTGTTGTCCCTATACCAGCCCTAAACCCATATTGTAGATCAGAGAGGATATGAATTTCCTCTGTCCAGTCTTGCAATCTATTTAGGATGATACGTCCCACAATCTTTGCAAGTGTATCGAGCAATGAAATTGGACGATAACATGCAGGGTTATGGCGATCTCCCTTTTTGTAGAATGGAATAATTATAGACTCAGCCCAGACTCCATCTGGGCCTGGGGCTTTTCCGCTTTTACTTGCGTTAATAGCATCAGTGACCTCATTTAGAGTAAATGGTGAAATGATGGCATGACAGTCTAATTTAGGGAGATTTGTTTCCAGTACCAAATTTTCTGAGGAGTATATGGCAGAGAAAAAAGCAACCCAATCTTCTTCAGTGATGGCGATTTCAATTTTTGGTGTTTCTCCATCACATAATAGCGGGGAATTCACAATTTTCCAGAACTTAACATTATCATTCCGGAGACTTGCGTCGTGGAGGGATTGCCATGCCTCATTTTTTAGATTCTGTTTTCTTTTATTTATGGCGTTTTTATACTCCTTCCTCTTTAAACTTAGTTGGCGTTTATCCGGGTTTTGTAGGTGTAGGTAACATTTTAGATTCTTACGGGCTTGTGTGCATTCAGCATCAAACCAGCCTTTATCCTCCTTCAATCTCGATTTGTTAAAACTTGCCTTAAGAAGCTGTTTTATACCGGCAGTAATTACGGTGAAGGCTTTAATGCAATCTCGTGGACTCGTGTTATCTGCGAGACAGGTATTAAATTCTTTAAAATAATTAGTCACTAATCGTTTCATGAGACCTGTGGGTTCAATCTCAGACCACCGGATAGTATAACCGTTTCTTGCTCCCAATTCGATATTTTCTACTATCTCTTCCATTTCCTGTGTTTGGGAATGTGTTGGGGAAATGTAAGGCCTACGATTTGAGGGTTATGGTCACTAAGTGTGGTATCTTGAATATTATAATCAAGTACATGAGGAAGGAGATTATTAGAGAGTAAAATAAAATCAACAATCGTATTAGCATGCCTACCATTAAAAGTGGGTTTCAGTTGTGGTCTACCATGGGTCAGGCTATTGCACAGGATAATATCAGAGCTAAATAGGACTTCATTCAACAAATTGCCTGGGTTATTGTGTATAAAGTGTAATAGGTCATCATCGCCGTCGGGGGCATAGGGCAGTAACCCTTAATCGTTCGAGGGCGCAAATGTATATTGAAATCACCTCCCCACACAATATAGGACTGTTTTTTTGAAGAGTCACAAGCTCGATTTATATCGTCCTGAAGAAGGTTAAGTACTGATCGAAAATCTTGAAGGGGTACATTATTATAATAAAAATTGATGACCACCAATTGTGCAATATTTTTTAAATCACATGTAACCACTTGATAAAACATATTAGAAGTTAAAACAATGTCCTTGATTATATCACACTTATTATAAATAAAAGTACACAAACCGCCCTTAGCCCTGCCCCGTGGAGAGGGAACGGCAGGAGTATGTAATGTCCTATAGCCATTTATATGAATCGGGTTCAGAGACCAAGTTTCTTGAAGACATACCCAGGGAAAACGCTAAATATTTTCTGACCAAGCCTCATTCTCCACTTTAGATCGGAGGCCTGCCATATTCCAAAATAAAAATAAAAGGTGGTCTCTATGTATTTTTTTTACCTGCCCCGTAGGGGGCTTATCAGCTACCTGAGTCTTCCCTGGGATGATGTTGCTTTCTTTACGTACCAGAGGAGTCATTGTGCGGGTAGGGAAATGTTTTGACGGGACTCTTAAAAACAGTTCATCTTCGGCAAAATGGCTGGGGGAAGGTTCCATATCCAATCGTTCTTCTCCAAAGTCTACTGACAGGTTGTCAATGCCCAGTTGGACAGAGGCTGGTGGTTCTATAGGGTGCTTAAGCCTGGGAGGTTCCTTATCAGGTAGTAGTCAATCTGTATCTTCCAGGCTGAGCCCCCAGAATCTATTCGCAGTAGGAATCATGTATTGCGACTCAGGCCTGATTCTTTGATCCTCAGGACGAAGGCCAAGGCCGTCATGACCTTTAGTACTCGTGTAAAAAAAAAAAAAAAGGAAACAGGGCAACGCCATGGTCAGTGTTCTGTTGTGGGGTTAAATTTCTTAGGATGTCTTCAACCAACGTAGGGGTTTTAAATTAAAGAACCACACAATCGCCCCTAAATATTTTGTGGTTTCTACCCACCCATTTCACCCTTCTAACCATTTTAATATCTTCAAAAAGTTTATTAGTCAAACCAGGTTTCGAACGGGTTGCAATCCAATTCAGGGCCTTGTTCCTCAAAGCTGCCCATGATTCCCCCTGTGCTCCAGATAGAGTAGGAACGTTGCCAAGAACTACCACACAGGGGGTTGCCGCAGGCGGGAGGTCAAGTATGTCTCTCCCTGTTAAGGGGGTGCCCTGATGGACTTTGGGAGTAGTTACGTGTTCCCCACTTTTTTGCACCATTTTATGAGGTTGGGCATTACCAATTCTATCGGGTAGGATGCGAGAATCGACTTGTTTTTGGGTAATCTGAGGAGTGGGTGGTTGAGTCTGATGTGTTGAGGGAGAACTGGCATTAGGATCAGTGTCGCCAAGTTGCTGTATAGTTGGAACTGATGAGTTTATAGATTGTGGCTTCAATAGTTTAAGGAGATAGTCCATTTTTCCCTCCAATTGAGTTAGGCATTCTGTTACTTGCTCAAAGCATGAGCAAACTAATTTTTCTAAAGCAGTCGGGAGCTCTGCAGCGCTAGTTTTCCCTTTCGCCATATGGGATTTGTTCTTATAATCAGGTTTTATGTTTTGGGAGCAAGTTTTGGCGTTTTGAGTGGGTGCGTTAGATTGGGCTTCCAAAGAGCCAGGTCTAACGTTAACAGGTGGCTCTTGTCCAGATGCTATGTCCTTCCTTCCTAATTGGGGTTTCCTCTTGCGTTTTGGTGAGGGGGGATGCTCATCAGCATCTGAAATAAAATCAATTGTATCTTGAATGCAACCATTTATATTTTTGGTCTGAGTTCCACTTTCAGAAGGCTTTACCAAGTAGTCAGGAGTTATTGTTAGTGAGGGGGGATTAGGGGGTACTAGTGGCCTGTTCTGGGTAAGTATTTTTCCCTCAACATTATTAATCTGTTTGTCGATTTCCCCCATAGCTCCTGAGATAAATTTCAATGTTGACGTATGTTTTTTTTTAGACGAAATATAGTTTGCGCTAGATTGCTTCCTTTTTTCCATTATTGCTAGCTGCCTTAGACGCGGGGGATCTATAGTGGTAAACTATGGAATAAGAGTTCTCTTGCGGGGTATGGTAGCTAACAATTGCTTATAGGAAAAATAGAGGCAGAGAAAAATAAAAGGATTTATCCCAGTATTTGGAAGTTTTCAAAAGGACAGAGGTGCAGGCTATGGGGGTAAGATCACAGGGAGTCAAGGAAGATGCAGTACCTGTTTGGAGTCTTATGAACCAAGTCCTGAGTTTGCGAGGGAATTCTCAGAGGGGTGGCCCAGCCCAGCCTCTGCCAGCCACTGATGGGCGCAGGACGGGCCCGCCCTTGGCCCGGGCGCCGCCCGCGCGCATCCCGCGAGGCGGGAGCGCTGTGTTGTTTTTAAAGGGCTCCTGCCCTTTCAACGATGCCTGGCGTCTCCTCCTCTCCCCCAGGTGATTCTGCAGCGCGCAAGGCGGAAGCGCTGTGTTGTTTTTAAACGGCTCCTGCCCTTTCAACGATGCCTGGCGTCTCTTCCTCTCCCCCAGGTGATTCTGCAGCGCGTCCCTCGAGGCGAGAGCGCAGTGTTGTTTTTAAAGGGCTCTTGCCCTTTCAACAATGCCTGGCATCTCCTCCTCTCCCCCAGGTGATTCTGCAGTGCGCGTCCCGCGAGGCGGGAGCGCTGTATTGTTTAAAGGGCTCCTGCCCTTTCAACGATGCCTGGCGTCTCCTCCTCTCCCCCAGGTGATTATGTAAATTGTATAATAGTTATATATTTTAGGTGTGAGTTGCTGGATTTGTAGGGTAGTTGGGTGGGAAGTTAGTTAACTAATAATTAATTAACAACTAATTATTAATTGTCACTTAGGGGGTCATTACGACCTTGGCGGGAAAAGGCGCTTACCGCCGTGCAGAAGACCGCCAATACATCGCGGCGGCGGCGGGAGACCGCCACAGCTATTATGAGACACATTACGGAATCCGCTGAAATTCAGACACCCACACAATACCGCCACACCAAAGGTCAGCGATAAACATGCGGAAATAAATCCTCCACCTCCACGCCAACAGAAACACGCCCATGCTATTACGACCCACGAATCCACGCAGTGGTCTTTCAACCGCGGTATTCCATTGGCGGTACACACTGCCGCGCTCAAAATACACACACATATACAAAACACAGCCACATTGGACAATTACAAATACACACACCTGATACACATACAAACAACACTCCCACACACCCAGCACAATATAAAACACACACCCACATCACCCACAAACCCCTACAACCAGAAATTCTGAGAGAAGGCCAGAGAGAGACAGCACAGAATAGAGAACCCCATCACACAGAGGCACACTACACCATCACCCACACAACATCCACGCACAAAACACCACATACCACTACACTCACCACACTCATCAACACATACACCGCCCCACACATCACACACACCACCCCATGTCATGCCAAAGACACCCCGCTTCTCCGAGGAGGAGCTCAGGGTCATGGTGGAGGAAATCCTACAGGTAGACCCACAGCTATTTGGCTCACAGGTACAGTACACATCCATAGCCAGGAAGATGGAGCTATGGCAAAGAATAGTCGACAGGGTCAACGCTGTGGGACAGCACCCAAGAAATAGGGAGGACATCAGGAAGAGGTGGAACGACCTACGGGGGAAGGTGCGTTCCACGGTATCCAGGCACCACATTGCGGTACAGTGGACTGGCGGAGGACCCTCACCTCCTCCCCCACAACTAACAACATGGGAGGAGCAAGTCTTGTCCATCTTGCATCCTGAGGGCCTCGCAGGAGTCGTTGGAGGGATGGACACTGGTAAGTCAAATCTCAACTATCATATCCCCCACCCTACCTGCATGCTATCACACACCCCCACCCTCACACCCTCCACTAACACCCTAACTCCTCACTATGGTACCCATAACACTAACCACCCATCCCAACACCAAGACCTGCATGACACAACTAAGCATGGATACCCATCACTAAAGCATGCCCACTGCACATACCCACAACACCCCCCAACCATCACCACACAAGCTCCCACACAGGAATGCTAGCACTGGGGTACATGCACACCCAACCATTGCACACCATGAAACACACACATGCAATAATCCTGTACTCATACCCCCGCAGGAACCCGAAGGAACGTCACCACACCAGAGGGTCCAGACAACACCACTCCACCCCCAGAAGAGGCCCACAGTGACGACAGCAGCCCTGCCCTACTGGATCTTGATGACCAGCCCGGACCATTGTGGGCCTCAGGACAGTCGGTTCCCCTTGCCCAGCCACAGCCCAACACCGAGCTGCCACCCTCTGGTAACACCAGCACAGCACCCACCCAGCGGGCCCATACCTCCCTACCCAGGACAGGTCAATCAGTGGTGTGTCCACCACTACAGGGCACCCAGGCTAACCCAACACCCCAACAACAACAGGGACCTGGGGGCTGTGGTAGTGGGCACACGGTCCAGGGTACGGAGGCACAGGAACATAGGGGAACTGGGAGGGCTGCTGTGCGACAGAGGGAGGACAGGCCAAGGGAACCTACTCTCAACGAGGCCCTCTCCTCCATCATGGGAGCATACCACCGCTCCCAGGAGACTATGGCAACGGTACTGGACAAGTTGCAGGAGACCCTGCGTCTGCAGGAGGAGCAGTATTTGGGGTTCAGGGAGGAGCTCAGGACCATAGGCTCCGCCCTGGGCACCATCTTAGGGGTGCTGACAGACATTCAAAAGACCTTGAGGGACACCGTGGCACTCCAAGGGGCCCCTGACACTAGCCAGGACGACAAACTGCCCACCACCTCCACCGGCGCTAGTGGACAGGACGCCCCGCCATAGGACCAACACACCAGCACCCCACCCCCTGCAGATGGAGAACCACCACGAAAGCGGTCCCTGAGATCCAGGAACAGGACAGAGCAAGATGGCAAGACCCCCGCCAGGAAATAAGACTACCCTGATTGTCCCCCCACTGTCCCACTTTGTTACCCTGTCCACATTGGAACTGCCCCAGCTCTACTTTCAATGGCCAGATGTGCAATGTACCTGTGAAACTAATAGACTGGACTCTGCCATGGACATTCTTCCACCATGACCTATCCCCATTTCACAACCCCCCTACATTTTTATGCACTTAAATAAACACCCTTGAAACCTTAATAATATTGGAGTCAGTCAATGATTGTGAACTTTGTATTGTCAATTACAGTGTTAAAAAAGGTTACCCATTGGAAGGCCAACATACCAATGTCACACATCACAAGCCTTTCAAGGGTGCAAGCTGTTGACACGTAGGTTACCACATTACTGAAACTGAAATGGAAGGGGACAACTCAGTTAACAAATAGGGAGTGAAATGCAGGTACAGGATAGAGGTAGACGTGTGAAATTTAATATTATGTGAAACATGAAAAAGTACTCACCTGTGTCTCACTGAAAATATTGCTGTAAGACTGACTCCCTGTTGTCGTTTTCATCTTCATCAGCTTCATCCTCATCACTGTCCACAGGCTCCACACGCTCACCCGCTGCAACAACACCGTCATCTGGATCATCCTCCTGCAGAAAAGGCACCTGGCGTTGCAATGCCAAGTTATGGAGCATGGAGCAGGCGATGATGATGTCGCACACCTTCTTCGGTGAGTAGAATAGGGACCCACCTGTCATATGAAGGCACCTGAACCTGGCCTTCAGGAGGCCGAAGGTCCGCTCGATCACCCTCCTAGTCAGCCCATGGGCCTCATTGTACCGTTCCTCTGCCCTGGTCCTGGGATTCCTCACTGGGGTCAGTAGCCATGACAGGTTGGGGTAACTAGAGTCCCCCAATAGCCATACACGGTGCCTCTGGAGTTCACCCATCATATCAGGGATGCTGCTATTCCGCAGGATGTAGGCGTCATGCACTGAGCCAGGGAACATTGCATTTACCTGCGAGATGTACTGGTCTGCCAAACAGACCATCTGGACATTCATCGAATGATAACTCTTCCTGTTCCTGTACACCTGTTCATTCCTGCGGGAGGGACCAGAGCTACATGGGTCCCATCAATGGCACCTATGACGTTGGGGATATGTCCAAGGGCATAGAAGTCACCTTTCACTGTAGGCAAATCCGCCACCTCAGGGAAAATGATGTATCTCCTTACGTGTTTCAGCAGGGCAGACAACACTCTGGACAACACGTTGGAAAACATAGGCTGGGACATCCCTGATGCCATGGCCCCTGTTGTCTGAAAAGACCCACTTGCAAGGAAATGGAGCACTGACAGCACCTGCACGTCACGGGGGATTCCAGTCGGATGGCGGATTGGTGACATCAGGTCTGGCTCCAACTGGGTACATAGTTCCTGGATTGTGGCACGGTCAAACCGGTAGGTCACGATGACATGTCGCTCTTCCATTGTCAACAGGTCCACCAGCGGTCGGTACACCGGCGGATTCCGCCATCTTCCAATATGTCCCAACTGACGGTGCCTAAGAAGGACAACAGCGAAGAAACTGTCAGCATTCCTCCAGGTATGTACCCACAGTCACACACAAGACTACACCAGACAATTAACCCATCCGCGAAAGATTTTGAGTGTAGGCCTCGGTATGTGTGACGCAGTAGTAATTGAAGCCATGTGGGCCCCTGAAATGGCGGCTGCCTGATCTCTAAATTGGGACAATGGAATTGTGGGGTAACTGCGCTGGCGTTGGACACCGTCGCGGTAGGCAGTCGTAGAGCGCGGCGCAATGCTTCATTGGTTAACATTGGACCCTATGGGTCCCAGGAGCCAATGAACAGGTGCGCTGGCGGTGATGATGTGCACCACCGCGGACGTCACCGCCGCGGACGTCACCACCATTTTCTATCTCTTCAATCACTAGATACCTGACCTTCGACAGGAGAGGACCTACACTGCTAATGCTGCTGTGACCTCGGTCTGGAAGCGACGATGGCTGCTGCGTCTGGGGAAAGGGCCGCTGCCTTCACTGCACAGGAGTTGGAGAAACTTGTGGATGGGGTCCTCCCCCAGTATACGCTACTCTACGGTCCTCCAGACCAACAGGTTAGTACACAGGGAGCACGTTGTATGGGCTAGGCCTGGGTGGAGAGGGCTGGGTGGATGAGGGAAGGGGGCAGAGTACATAGAACAGTCATGCATGGGGATGAATGGGCCACAGGGATAGAGTTGGGAGGGGGCCAATTACAACGACGGTGCAGTAGGTAATGACTGTTCCTCTTTCCTTGTGCATGTCATGTAGGTCAGCGCCCACCAGAAGAGGGACATTTGGCGTGCCATCGCCAAGTAAGTCCGGACCCTGGGGGCCCACCAGAGACGGGGCACCCACTGCCGGAAGAGATGGGAGGACATTTGCCGCTGCAGCAAGAAGACGGCGGAGGCTCAGCTGGGGATGACCTCCCAACGTGGGAGGGGTGCCCGTCGCACCATGACCCCCCTGATGTTCCGTATCCTGGCGGTGGCCTACCCGGAGTTGGATGGGCGCTTAAGGACATCACAGCAGACACAAGGGGGTGAATACAACCTCATCCTATGGACTTTGCGTGCAGTGGAGCTGTCTGGGTGGGGGTGGTGGGCTGTGGGTGTCCCTAGGCCAGGGCGAGTTAGGTAGGCAAGGCCCCTCCATTATGTAGGCCATGTGGCACTCTACCCCAGCTCAAAAAAAAAAAGGCAAATTGATGTATAGTTGCCCCTTTGCCATCCATGTGGGCAGATTTCTACCATTGCCATGTAGGCCATATCCCAGAAATAGCATGTGCAGAGGGCAGGAGCACGGCGTAATGCATGGGGCTGCTGCGTCTGTCTTGTCCGCCAACGGTAGCGGTATGCCATGCACTAAAACTCTCTTTCTTCTGTGTCCCCCCTTTTTCTGCTCTCCCTGTCCTTCTGTACATCAGCATCAACAGGCGGAGGTACAGTGGCACCAGAGCACGAGGGAGCTGCATCCCACATGGCCATGGAGGGCCACACCACAGACTCTGAATTCACCAGTGGGACGGAGGGCGAGGGGAGCTTCACGTCGGCCACCGGATCACCAACCAGCGACACGGACTCGTCCGCCGATGGGAGCTCCCCTGTGGTGGCGGCATCATCTGTGTGCCCCACTTCCACAGGTACAGCCGCCACCTCCCCTACCAGCACCGCCCTCCCAGCAGCCCCTCAGCCTTCGCCCCGTGCCCGCTCACCCAGGAGGGTGGGCATCACCTTCACCCCAGGCACCTCAGGCCCGGCCCCAGTCAACCCTGCTGCCCTCAGTGAGGAGGCCATTGACCTCCTCAGGTCACTCACTGTTGGGCAGTCTACCATTGTGAATGCCATCCAGGGTGTAGAACGAGAGTTGAAACACGGTAATGCATTCCTGGAAGGCATTCATTCTTGTCAGGCTGTCCTTCAGCGAACCCTGCAATTTCTGGCCTCAGCACTGATGGCAGCCATTGTCCCTGTGTCCAGCCTCCCCCCTCCAACTTCCTCCACCCAGACCCAATCCCCTGTACCCCAGCCCATCCCAAGCACACCTACAGACCAGCATGCACACAAGTCAACACACACAAGTAGCTCAAGCAAACATAGGCACCACACACACCACAGGCACTCACACAAGCATCACACCCATACAGATACAGCAACATCCACTGTCTCCACTGTGTCCCCCTCCTCCTCTTCTCCCTCCTCCCTCCCAGTGTCGTCTACACACACACCTGCATGCACCACATCTACAGGCACTAGGACTCGCACCAGGACACCCAGCACCACAAGCCGCTCACCTGCACCCACCACCTCCACTGCCATATACACGTCCCCTGTGTCCTCTCCCAGTGTGTCTGTGACGCCCCCTCCCAAAGTACCCAAACGCCGGCAATCACTCACCCAACATCCATCCACCTCACGACAGCCTCCAGTACCTGCACCTGCACCCAAAACAGCTAAAGTGACACTTCCTACAACCACCACCTCTTCCTCCACTCCCAGAGCCTCTCCAGCTACCCATCCCAGTGTACGTCAGAAACTGTCCCTATGTCAAATTTACCTTTTTGCCCCCACCCCCCCCCCCTCCAATTCATCAGTCCCGTCGTAGTGCCTCAGCCAAAAAGCCTCCAGTACCAGTGGTGCGTGCTCCAGGATTTTGGAGTGCCCCGTCCACCAGGGCAGGCAGTAGGACCCGGAGCCAAGGCACTGTCAGCCCACCCCCTGTAAAGGCTCTGAAATTGGAGAGTGGACGACGGGACCGTGTCAAGACTCCTGGTGGGACAAAAAGTGAAATGGGATCCAAGGCGATTGGTGAGTCAGCTGTAACTCCAAAGAAGGTGGGGAAGGTCCTGAGGAAGTCTCCCCAACCTGTTGTGAGTGTCACAGCGGAGAAGTGCGCCATCATTTCCGGCGGTCCTGACACAACTGCCAGCACCGTCGTTTCTGGTCCAGAGACCACCGCCAGAGTCACAGCCCAGGAGGGATCAAGTATCGTTACTGGTCCAGAGACCACCGCCAGAGTCATTGCCCAGGAGGGCCCAAGTATTGTCACTGGTCCAGAGACCACTGCCAGAGTCACAGTCCAGGAGGGCTCAAGTATCGTTACTGGTCCAGAGACCACCGCCAGAGTCACAGCCCAGGAGGGCTCAAGTATCGTTACTGGTCCAGAGACCACCGCCAGAGTAACAGCCCAGGAGGGCTCAAGTATCGTTACTGGTCCAGAGACCACCGCCAGAGTCACAGCCCAGGAGGGCTCAAGTATCGTTACTGGTCCAGACACAACCGCCACCGCCGGAGTCACAGCCCAGGAGGGTCCAGGATCCCACAGCCCCGCTGGGCAATGATGGAACGTCAAGCCACACACCAACGTCCAGTGTGGAGTTCATCATGACACACACCAATGTCCAGTGTGGAGATCGTCATGCCACACACCAATGTCCAGTGTGGAGTTCGTCATGCCACACACCAATGTCCGTACCAGAACCGCCATGGCAAAGCACCGCTGAACAGGCCAAAGACTGCCATGGTGAAGACCGCTGAACAGAGCAAAGACCGCCATGGTGAAGACCGCTGAACAGGCCAAAGACTGCCATGGTGAAGACCGCTGAACAGAGCAAAGACTGCCATGGTGAAGACCGCTGAACAGAGCAAAGACCGCCATGGTGAAGACCGCTGAACAGGGCAAAGACCGCCATGGCAAAGCACCGCTGAACAGGCCAAAGACTGCCATGGTGAAGACCGCTGAACAGAGCAAAGACCGCCATGGCAAAGCACCGCTGAACAGGCCAAAGACTGCCATGGTGAAGACCGCTGAACAGAGCAAAGACCGCCATGGTAAAGACCGCTGAACAGGGCAAAGACTGCCATGGCAAAGCACCGCTGAACAGGCCAAAGACAGCCATGGTGAAGACCGCTGAACAGAGCAAAGACCGCCATGGTGAAGACCGCTGAACAGAGCAAAGACCGCCATGGTGAAGACCGCTGAACAGAGCAAAGACCGCCATGGTGAAGACCGCTGAACAGGGCAAAGACCGTGTGGGTATGAATAGTCCGGCACATCAGGCATCGTTCTCCCATGTGCAGCTGGGACAGTGACAGGACATGTACTTTCACGGGGAGACTCATCCAGTCTGGGCACCAGTCCCACCCAGTACCAGTAGAGAACTGCATCTACGTGCGAAGATGTGTCTTTGCACTCCCCAGGATGGCTCAGTGGGCAACCCACCCACTGTAGAGACTTGAGAGACTGTGGCTTTGCACTCCCCAGGATTGAACAGTGGGCAAGCCACCCACTGTAGAGACTTGTGAGACTGTGGCTTTACACTCCCCAGGATGGTACAGTGGGCAAGCCACCCACTGTAGAGACTTGAGAGACTGTGGCTTTGCACTCCCCAGGATGGCATACATGGGCATGTAGCCCCGTCGTGGATCTGGCTTCGCATTCATCTGGCTGAGGTGCCCACCCTTCCCTTCCCCCTGAGGTGCCTGTATTGTTTCTATCTGATGCCCCGGCAGTGTTCTCTCGGATTTTGGTCAGGTATCTATTGTGGGCCTCGCCCATGCATTTTTGGACTGTTGGTGCACGGACATTGTTGTGTACATATCTGCACTACTTCTTGTATTGTATATTTAATTTTGACAGATTTCGTGATATATATCAGTATATTTTTATATGAGTAGTATATTGGCACAATACAATGTTTGACCGCAATTCGCTTTGTCTTTGCATTCTTCTGGGGGGATTGTGGGTTGTTACTGTGATTTTTGTGACTGCATTGGTGTGTATGTTGTCTAATGTGAGGGTGGAGATGGGGGTGTTTGGTGGGTGTCCCCCTAACTTTTGCTTCCCCCCTCCCCCGTGTCGTAGGTGCAGTACTCACCGGTATCTTCTGCGCCTACGTCGCTGTTGGTCGTATATGAGCAGGAATACAAGGGCAGGGAGTATTTGTAGTTCCGGCTCCATGGTGTCCTCGTTCCTCGTGGGATGTGTTGAGGTGAGCGTTTTCCCACAGCAAAAGCTGTTTCCGCCGTGTTTTTATCCACGGTGAATCCGCCCCGGAAAAGGTGGCGGATTGGTGTGTTGTGATAGTGTGGGCGGTACATTGTCTCCCGCCTGTCTGTTGGCGGTGTCCGCCACGCTGTTTGTCTGTACCACCGTGGCGGGCGGTGTGTTAAAGTGGCTGTCTTAGTTGGCGGTTTCCACCAGGGTCGTAATTCCCTTTTTTTGTCCGCCGGCCTGTTTGCGGTATTACCGCACCTTTAACACCATCCGCCAGGGTTGTAATGACCACCTTAGGGTCTTCAGACCGCCAAACTCGCAGTGGCGGTCAGACCCTCACACTCCTTGCAGTCTGACCGGCAGATTACAACCCTGGAGGCCGGACTGCCAGGAGACCGCAGCCCCCACCAGGAATCACGGATCCAAACGGGGTGGCTGCAACCAAAGTCATGGTCAGCCATGACGGTGCCCATGGCAGCACCGCCATGCTGGTCATGACTTCACTTTCCACCAGCCCTTCCATGGCAATGAAACTGGCATGGAAAGGCTGGCAGAAAGCCAGTGTGGGGGCCACAGGGGGTTCCCTGCAATGCCAACGATCATGCAATGGGCAGTGCAGGAGCCCTTCTGCCATTACGACTTTCCCACGAGGCTAACCGGTGGAAACCAAGGCTTCTGCCGGTCAGCCCAGTGAGAAAGGTGCAGAAACATTGTCGCCAACTCATAATAAAGTCAGCAGCAACGCTGCCACATGCAGGAGGCTCCAGCACCTTCGAAATGCCCAGACGTGGGTCCCGTGCTTCCCATGCCACTGGATTCAAGCTAGCCTGGCTGATGAGGGGTGAAACCCTAAAACCGGTTTCAGGATGCTTGTTTCTAGTCCAGAGAAGACCTGGCCTGGCAATGCCCGCTGGACTGTTCTCATGGGGACAGGGTCAAGACTGATTTGCATATGGCTGGGTCCAAACTGGAATGGCATGGGCAGCAAAAAGACGATGGATTTAGGCCCAGGTTTCTATACTGGGGATGAATGTTTGACATTGTTCAGCATTCCGTCCATCCCTTGTTCTTTTTGCCTTTGTCGCCCTAAGTGGGATGGGTATGCAAGACGTGGGTCCCGTGCTTCCCATGCCACTGGATTCAAGCTAGCCTGGCTGATGGGGAGAGAAACCTGAAACCGGTCCCAGGATGCTTGTTTCCAGTCCAGGGAAGACCTGGCCTGGCAGTTCAGGCTGGACTGTTCCCATGGGGAACAGGGTCAAGACTGATTTGCATATGGCTGGGTCCAAACTGGAATGGCATGGGCAGCAAAAAATGACGGATTTAGGCCCAGATCTCTGTACTGGGGTGAATGTTTGACATTGTTCAGCATTCCGTCCATCACTTATTCTTCTTGCATTTGTCGCCCTTAGTGGGTCCCGTGCTTCCCATGCCACTAGATTCCAGCTAACCTGGCTGATGAGGGGTGAAACCCCAAAACCGGTCCCAGAATGCTTGTTTCCAGTCCAGGGAAGACCTGGCCTGGCAGTTCGGGCTGGACTGTTCCCATGGGGAATAGGGTCAAGACTGATTGGCATATGGCTGGGTCCAAACTGGAATGGAATGGGCAGCAAAAAAAAGATGGATTTAGGCCCAAATCTCTGTACTGGGGGTGAATGTTTGACATTGTTCAGCATTCCGTCCATCACTTGTTCTTTTTTAACTATACAACATAACCTACAATGGCATACTGAGGCATACACTGATTATTACCTTGGCATCCAAAGACCATGCCAGGCATTAGGAAACAAATATACACAGAGTGTACTCACCCCCTTGTGGCTGCTGTGCTGTCCTCAAGCGCCCATCCAACTCTGTGTTGGCCACCGCCAGTAAGGTCCGACGGCACCCCTCCCTCGTCGGGAGGACATCCCCAGCTGGGCCTCAGCAGTCTTCCGGGCCCAGCGTCTCAGGTCCTCCCACCTCTTTCTGCAGTGGGTGCTCCGCCAGCTATGGACCCCCAGGGTCCGTACATTCTTGGCGATGGCACGCCATAACCCTTTCTTCTGATGGGCGCTGACCTGCATAGGAAACACAGACAGAAGGACACCATTAACTACACACAATGTTCAGTTACAGCAATGGACTACATACTACATTGAGCCAACATTCATCGTACATATCATTCGTACCTCTGTGTACATACTGCATGCAGCAAACAACACTCCCTAAAGGAGACACTGCATGCACACACATACATCAACATACAGCCATGTTGCATCCAAAATACCTAAAAGGTGCTCACCTGTTGATCTGGAGGCCCATACAACTGTCCATACAAGGTTAGGACCCCATCTACAAGCTTCTCCAGTTCTTTGGATGTGAAGGCTGCGGCCCTATCCCCTGTAGCACGGGCCATTGTGGGTTCCAGACACAGGACACAGCAGCTCACGCATTGGAGTTCTTGATAGGGTGAAGTCAGGAGTCAAGTGACATGGGGATCTGAAAAAGGCAGTCACATCCACGGCGGTAATCACCATCACCACCGGCAGTGATCATCATTGGCCCCTGTGCTACATAGACTGCAATGCTAAACACTGAGAAGTTGCACGGCGGTTCAGACCGCCCTCCGGCATGATGTCAAACGCTGGCGGAGTGAGGTCACTTCCACCTGTCCTCTGCAAGCAGGGCAGGCGGGTGCCATTTCCTGATGATTGTAATCATGGTAGTCAATAAAATGTGTGTCATAGGTACATATGGTATACACAAAGGCAATTCCAACATGTCTAGATTATACATTTGGTGGGAGAATCTGGCGCCTCAATGAGAGCTCATACCAGTGCACTGCTTGCAGAAGGGTAGTTGAAAATACATGTTAAATATGAAGGTACAAATCACGTCTCACAACTTCGACTACATCTGTAAATCACTATGACAAATTATTGAGAATGTTTGGTTTCAGAAGTCTGTTTGCATGTAGAGTTCACAAGAGCAGATTTCAATCATTGGTTGCCTGAAATATATGAGACAACTCTGTTTACTGTGATGTGGGTTTCTATCCTTCCTGCTATAACACACTTGTGATGTTTTGTCTGTTCAGATGCCAACCACTGCGGAGGAGGAGGAGGAATGCACTGGTGTACAGACCCCTAATTGACTTGGCTACACTGGAGGAACGCCATATAATCCTCAACTGTCGTCTGTACAGGGCCACAAATACTGAACTGTGTCAACAACTGGAGCCAGATCCCACTCCTGCTCTTTGTAGTCCTACTGCAATACCTCCTACAGGATAGGTGCTGCCAGTGCTCCAGTTCCTGGCCAGTGGATCATTTCAGGTGACAATGGGTTTAGCTTCAGGTAAGTCACAGCCAATGTTTTCTAATGCGCTGAGTAGATTATTGGCTGTTTTGTTGAAACATTATATCACATTCCCCCAAAGTGATGATTTGCTCACTGTGAAGGCTGCTTTCTATACAATGGGCCACATTTCACATGTGATTAGCGCCATTGACAGGACCCATATTGCTTTGGTCCCTCCCAGGATAAATGAGCAGGTGTTCAGAAACAGGAAGAATTACCATTCTATAAATGTGCAGATAGTGTGCCTTGCTGATCAGTATATTTCCCACTCTACTGCCAAGTTTCCAGGATCTGTGCATGATGCCTACGTAATGATGAACAGCAGTGTCCCACAGAATGTGGCACAGCTACAGAGAGAGAGAGCCTGGCTCATTGGTGAGCATGATGTTTCACACAATGTATGTCACAGTGTTGTTGGAGTTGTTCTCTGTGCCATTGTACACATGTAATATGAGTTTCTCACTACTTCCAGGTGACTCTGGCTTCGCAAACTTATTCTGGCTGTTGACACCAGTGAGGAATCCAAGGATAGGAGCAGAGAATCGATACAATGAGGCACATGGACGGATCAGAAGAGTAATTGAAAGAACATTTGGGCTGCTGAAAGCCAGATTCAGGTGCCTCCATATTTCTGGTGGATCCCTATGCTGCTCCCCTGGAAAGGTCTGCCAGATAGTAGTGGCCTGCTGCATGCTTCACAATTTAGCCCTTGGTTTCCGTCTGTCAGCCTAGCGGGGTACAGGCTACAGCATTGTCACGACTCGTAATCAACCCACTGGCAATGCTGTAACCTGCAGGGTGCACCAGCACCCTCAGAATGTCCACTGTCTGCAAAGCAGAGAGTGAACATTGAGATGGTGGTGGGTAAGGGGGCCCCTGCACTGCCCATGCCAAGTGCATGGGCAGTGCAGGGGCCCCCCTGTGGCCCCCTGTACCTGTTCCCCACCAGCCTTTTCATGGTGGTGTCACCGCCATGAAAAGGTTGGCAGAAAACAAGGTCATAATCTCCAGGGCAGTGCTTCTTGTAGCTCTGTCCTGGCTGATTGGTATCTCCACCACCTCCAGACCACCAGGATCCAAGATCCTGGCGGTGCTGGTGGTTCTATGGCGGTCTGACCGCCAGGGTTTTAATGTGGCTGTCTATAGACCACCACACTCATAATTAACCTCTTTATTTAAATGCTAGTAGTGCAAGCAATAGTTTAGTTTGGTTGGAGATGTTTGGTTTGAGTTGGGGTAAGGATTGTTATATTATTATTTTTTTAAACTTTTATTTATGCATTTTTATTCAGTAACATAACAGAAAGTGCACAGTAATAGGTGTCAGAATCATTAATGAGAAAATTAGGGATGCACTCACCAATTAGCTAGGCATACATAATACATTTGTTGAGACAGTAGGCAGATTGTAAATGTAGCAAATCAAAATAATTCTCACTTGGCAATGTTATCTCTCTTAAATTGTGTGGGGCAATATCTCTTCATAACTCTAATTCCCCCACATCTGAGTCTGTATCTGTGTCCCTCTATTCATTAAATGAGTCCAACATTGCACCCCAGGTTACCAAATCCCCCATGACCTTACCATCTGTATGAGAGAGCCTCATGTGTTTTTCCTCAGCGACCCCCATTTCAAAACATCCTTCACCCATAGGATCTCACTAAGTGTCCGTGGTCCTATCCATCCTATCACTATTGTCGGTTTGCAAAAAGTAATGCCAGCCCGTAGGAGCTTATACAAGAACTTAAGGCCCATATTTATACTTTTTATAGCGCCGCATTTGCGTCATTTATTTACGCAAAAGCAGGGCAAACTTACAAAATACAATTGTATTTTGTAAGTTTGCGCCGATTTTGCATAAAAAACCGACGCAAGTGCGGCATTAAAAAAGTATAAATATGGGCCTAGATCCTTTGGACCGCCGTACTCCCCCTAGCAAGCATGCACCAGATGTCATAGGGGTATCTATCCCTACTGTTTCAGGGATGCGGAGTATTACCATTTTCCAAAATCCATGGGCCCACACACAATTCCAAGCCAGATGAAGAAAAGTGGCTCCTTCCTCCCTGCAACATGCACATCTTGCCCTCTTATTAGGATCAATATAGTTGAGTCTGGCCGATGTTACATATGTGCAATGCAGGAAGTTAAAGTGGAGTAGTTTAAATTGTTTATTACATGAGACTGATTTCACCAGACTGCATGCATGCTTCCAGTCTGATCTGGCACTAGGTTCTCCCACCCAGGCCACACTTGCTTTATATTGCTGGTCTGTTTGATCCTCTCAGAGTGCTCTGTAGAACAGGGAAATAAGGTGCCTGCCCTCCCACCAATGAAACAATCTCCCCAGTGTCTGTGAGGGTGTAGGGGCCACTGGGTGTGTGTATTATAGTTCTTTTGCAGTGTTTTCCAATTTGGCATAGTGTAGGAAGTGTCCCTGCCCTACCTCAAATGTAGCCTTGCTTCCTGCAATGTTATGAAGTTTTCCCCAGGATATAGATCCCCTGCTATAAGACATCCACTCTCTCTCCACCGCTCCATGTACATGTCTTGGTCAATGGAGCGGAAGGCCTCCAATTCCGAAAAGGGTAACTGCCTGTCAAAGGGGGCTATACACAGTACCCTCTTCACCACTGTCTCCCATAGGTGTACTGCATGTCTAATCAGATAGTATATGAAGGTGTCTGCCTGACCTCCCCTAATTACGAGACGTGGCAATGTGTCCCCTCTCGTCGACCCCTGAAGGAGCCGCTTCCCCCAATTGATGCCATTGGTAAGCCATCTGGCAGCATGTTGTAGTTGTGCTGCATAATAGTATAGTTTTATATCTTGGAGCGCTAGGCCACCCTCATCCATGTCCCTTTTTACTACTGAAAAGGGGACCCTGCTATGTTTCCTTGCCCACACCAATGAAATAAATAGACTACCTAGGTTCCAAAATAATGTTTTGTGCAGCAGAAATAGTGCATTTTGCACAAGATGATGGCATCTAGGAAGGAAGGCCATTTTTGCCACTGCTGCCCTCCCTATGACTGATAGGGGGAGTGTATTCCAGAAGGCAACTGATTAAGTGAGCCACCGTACTACGCAGTCAACATTCATTTGTTGATGCTCCATCAGCGTCCTGGTGACCATAATGATGAGGTACCGGAAACTTTCTTGTTCTGATCTGATTCCCAAGTCTGGTAGTTCGTCCTGAGGTATCCGGGCCAGTCTACCCAAAGGAAACAGTAGCATTTTCCTAAGACTTATCTGCAAACTCAACACAAGTCCAAAAATCTCTGGGTGCTACATGAGTACAGGTAACGCCTCAATAGGAGAGTGGACATATACATGTGCATCGTCGGCATACAATGAGATGACTTGGATTGTCTCACTCTCTCATATGCCCCATGCCTCCAATTCTCTATGTAATAGAATGGCCATAGGTTTAAGTGCCAGGCAAAATAACAAGGGTGAGTGAGGGCATCCCTGACGGATGCCCTGCTCAGCTGACCAAGCCTCGGAAATTTCTCCTCCCAATAGGCGTACCCATTCCTGGAAAACTGGGCCAAAGCCCATCTCCTGGGACATTCTCATGAGGTAGCTCCACCACACTGTGTCAAATGCCTTCTCGATATCTAATGCCACAAGGGCAAGGTCCAGGTCAGACACCTCAGTCTCGTGCAATATGTATGTTAAGCATTGCAGATTGAAGTTTGTGCTGTGCAAGGGCATAAAACCACATTTGTTCTCATGGACCAGGGTACCCTTCTGCAATACTTTGCAAAAGCAGCCATGCTGCCAATACTTTGCAAAGGCAGCCATGCTGCCAACACTTTGCGAAGGATTTTAACATCAGTATTGATCATAGAGATGGGTCTATAGGAGGAGGGTCTCCCCCTGGTTTCAGCAGAAAGCTAATGATGCCCTCACGCAGAGTTGGAGTTAGGGTACCGCTGTGCCTCTGAAAAAAACCTGCATCACTTTTTCCCCAAGAACATCAGGGTACTCCTGATAAAACTCGGCGTGGAAGCCATCACCTTCTGGGGCTTTTGCCCTATTCAGGTCCCAGAGTGCTGGCCGCAGCCCTCCAGGGTAAGATCCGTTTCATGGTCTAGTGCATCATCTGCTGTGATATCGGGTAGTACCGCTCCTGCAATAAATCTCTCTGTCCTTTTAGTACTGACCTCCCCTCCCTTCCAATATACAGTGTGGAAGGGGGACACCAGAGTTGTTAGTATGTCATGAAGCTGCATCAGCACCATTCCCCCCGAATCACGCATCTGCAAAATGGTTGGGATCTCCTGCTCTCTCAGCAGTATCCATGCCAGTAGTCAGCCAGACTTGCCCACCTCCCTGTTTAGTTTCTGTCTATAGGAGTTGAGGGTATGTCTATCTAGAGATGCCGATAGTCCCTGTAAATCTTGTTGGGTCCGCATTCTTTCACTTATAATGGTGGCCTAGTTTGCTTCATTCCTGTTTAGTGTCACTAATCTCCGCTCTTGGCTCTCAATGTCTGTGACAAGTTGTCTCCGGACCCCACATGTCATCCCGATACAGGTGCCCTACAGAACAGCTTTAAGGGTCTCCCATTCTGTCACTGAGTCCAGATCGATCCCCAGTTACTGTCAAAGTATGTCTCAGGTGCCACTCTCAGTGTCTCTTGACAGGCCGCATCCATTAACATGTCTGGGAACATGCACCAGTGTTGAGTGGCAGGTGGCTCCCCCCCAACCCAAGGAGATCAACACCAAAGCATGATCGAAGATGTATCTGCCCAAGTGTTCTATCCTCCACAGTGCCCTGGGGTCGAGTCCTGAAACAAGGACTCTGTTGAGGCGCCTGTATGTAGAGTGGGTCAGTGTTTGACAGGTATATCCATGTTGTTAGAAATGGGGTCTTTGGTTGGCAGTCAGGTTACCCCCTGTCCAAGCAAGGACTCTCACTCTAGTCAGGGTAAGTCACACACAATCCAAATTATCCTGTGCCCACCCTCTGATAGCTTAGTACTGAGGAGTCAGGCTTAACTTAGAAGGCAATGTGTAAAGTATATGTGCAATAAATCCTGAAATAACACAGTATAGTACCACAAAAATACACCACACAGTATTTAGAAAAATATAGAATATTTATCTGGTTAAATGCACGTCAAAACGATCAAGATTTGATAAGTACCCATTGAAATATCACTTCAGAGAATGATAAAAAGAGTCTTTAGTCTTTAAAAAGCAACAAGTGTCTCTTACAAGCACAAAGTACCTAGTTTGCGTTCAAATTTTCCGCAAGGGACCGCAGAGGAGGAGATGCATGGAGAACGGGGAGGTGTGCGTCTGTTTCTCTGTGGGTACACAGATGATGCATCAATAATTTTCCACGCAGGGAAGTCTTTGCTTCGATTTCCAGCACGCTGTCTTGGATCCTCTTCAGGTTGCAGGGTATTCGGAAGCTCGGGGGATGATGCAGAGAAATCCTGGGCGTGCAGGACGAAGTCACAGGAGCAGAGTCGATCCTGTAGGCGATGCAGGGAAATTAATGTCACACGGCAGGCGCTGTGTCGATTCTTCTCACAGGAAGTCAGGCTGCATCGTTCCGGCTCGGCTATGCATCAATCCAGTGGGCCGTGCATCGAAGTTCCGGTCACAACGTTAGTGCTGCATCAATCTCCTCTCGGGGAGCCGGGCTGTGTCGTTCCGGTTCAGCATGCAGTGATTTTCTCACCGCAAGGCAGGCTGTGTGTCTTTTTTGGCAGGGTGTGCGTCGAATTTTCGCCATACAAGGAGTTCTTTGCAGAATGAGGTCTTTTTGGTCCTGAGTCTTCAAGGAACTGGAGACAAGCTCTATCCAAGCTCTTGGAGAGCACTTCTCAGCAGAGCTAGAGGGCAGCAAGGCAGCAGGGCAACAGCAGGGCAGCAGTCCTTTCCAGGCAGTTCCTCTTGGCAGGTTGCAGGGTCTGGTTCAGAGTTTCGTCACCAGTGGTATCTTGTACAGAAGTGTCTGAGTTGGTAGGGTCAGCGGCCCTGTTTAAATACCCAAATGTGCCTTTGAAGTGGGGGAGACTTCAAAGAGTGGCTTAGAAGTGCACAAGGTCCCCTTTCAGTCCCATCCTGTCTGCCAGGGTCCCAGTAGGGGGTTTGGCAGTCCATTGTGTGAGGGCAGGCCACTGTCCTTTCAAATGTAAGTGTCAGGCCCTCCACCCTCCCAGCCCAGGAAGACCCATTCAGTATGCATATGTGTGCAGGTGTGACTAAGCATCCTGTGTTTGGGGTTGTCTGAGTGAAATGCACATGGGAGCTGTCAAGTAACCTAGCCAGACGTGGATTGGAGATAGGCTTTGAGAATCTGAGTGTAGAGAAATGCTCACTTTCTTCAAGTGGCATTTCTAGAACAGTGATATTAAATCCAACTTCACCAGTCAGCAGGATTTTGTATTACCATTCTGGCCATACTAAATATGACCTGGCTACTCCTTTCAGATCGGAATCTACCACTCAAACAGTATGTGAGGGTAGCCCTAACACTACCTTTGAAAGGAGCAGGCCTCACAGCAGTGTAAAAACAAATTTGGGAGTTTTACACTACCAGG
Source organism: Pleurodeles waltl (assembly GCF_031143425.1). Lineage (NCBI taxonomy): Eukaryota > Metazoa > Chordata > Amphibia > Caudata > Salamandridae > Pleurodeles > Pleurodeles waltl. The sequence goes on from NC_090440.1 coordinate 1,553,451,189, forward strand.
ACATATAGAACACACATGTTCATGTCCTGCCTTTTACCTACATAGCACCCTGCCCTGTGGGCTACATAGGGCCTACCTTAGGGGTGACTTATATGCAGAAAAAGGTGAGTTTAAAGCTTGGCAATTACTTTTAAATGCCAAGTCGAAGTGGCAGTGAAACTGCACACACAGGCCCTGCAGTGGCAGGCCTGAAACATGGTTAGGGGGCTACTTATGTGGGTGGCACAACCAGTGCTGCAGCCCACTAGTAGCATTTAATTTACAGGCCCTGGGCACATGTAGTGCACATGACTGGGGGCTTACAAGTAAATTAAATAAGCCAATTGGGTATGAGCCAATATCACCATGTTTTAAGGAGAGAGCATATGGACTTCAGCACTGATTAGCAGTGGTAAAGTGTGCAGAGTCCTAAAGCCAGCAAAGAGAAGGAGGAAGGCAAAATGTTTGGGGGTGACCCTGCAGTAAGGCCATTTCTAACACATGTTTGTGGGTGTAATGCATGCCAGCAATCACGCATCCCCATATGCATGACTTGAGCCAATGCTTCAGTGCCCTGTTTTGGTGGGTGCTGTACCCATTCTTCATCTAGGATACAATTAAAGACATCTTTCCATATAGTGAGATGCTATACTATCTTCCAGTAGCCCTTGCATTGTGATGTAGAATAGCCCATCATCTATATTGGGGCCATAACTATTCAGGATAGTTATGGCCTTACCATCTAGCGTGTCCTGCAGGAGAACATAGTGTCCCTTTATATCTGTTTCACTGTTGATTTGACAAAATGGTACCCCCAGGGCCACCCATATCGCCACTCCCCTGGCATATGAGGAGCATGTTGTGGAAAATAGCCGCCCTCTCCATTTTTTTGCTGGCTTTTGCACTCCTGTGCCCACAAGGTGTGAATCCTGCAGGCAGGCTACTTGGACTCTGTGGCATCTGAGATACGAGTGAGCTCTATAATGATTTGTGTAATCCCACAGGTCTCCAGATGATAATACGCAAATGTTCAACCACAGTCATCTGTAAACCCTGTCTGAGCCTGTACCCATCCCCTTACAGGTTAAATCAATTAGAAAAATGCTCCATTCAAGGAGTCAGCTGTATTTGCACCTACCCATGCACAGTAACGAGCATCACCTGAAAACATAAACATGAAGAATAGTAACTAACCCCCCATCCGAACAAACATCAGAACAACAACAACCCAAAATATTGTCTACCCACAGATCTTGACGCTGTCAGGACTAGCAGCCTAACCCTACCCCCCTAACTAACTCCTACCACTAACATGGGAAGGGCTCTCCACCATCCCGCTTTGTCAAATTGCTGAGGTGTACATAATTCGCTGCTTCACCAGTACAAATGAACATTTGTAGCATACAACTGTACCTACTCATATTAAGAATGTTTCCGCACCCCCACTGTAAAATAGAAAAACTTTATAGGTGAAGAGGAGAGAAACACAGACACATGTAGCTCTAAGATCTGTCATTGGAAAATCTGCTCACATCATACAGCAGGGTCTCCTGTAATTGCGGTCGACAGTGGGCCCAATTCAGCATCCTCTGACCCAGCCAATGCCACTGGGGAGGCTCGTGCCATGGTGCGGTCCTCATGCAATACAATACACCCAGAGTCTCAGATGTGCAGACTCTGAACATCCTCCTCTGATGATCTTTGCTAGGACCTCCAGTTTGGGCCTCGTGCCCCTTGTCCGGAGTGAGCCGTTGGTTTCCAAGTGCCCACCCTACCCCGGGGGACCTAGACCCACACCTCTGGCCATCACCAGGCCTCCTCTGGAAAGTCAAAGAAGTGGGGCCTGCCCACTGCGATCACTCAGAGGCAGGCAGAATATAGAAACATGTATCAGAGTCACATTGAGCTCAGTTTACTCTTCACCTCTAGGAAACTTTTCCGGTTGCATTGCACATTGTGGGTATTATCAGGATAGACAGGTATTTTGTGGTTCTTGAAACAGGTGTTTTAAGTTTCTCAGGCCACATGAAGAGCACAGTCTCTATCTCTATAATTAAGGGTGAGTGCTAAGATGGCCCTTGAGGAGGCCCCCAGCTGGCAAGGGGCCACTAGTGTGCGATGCCCCCACTCAAAGGCAAAGAACGGCAAGAGGTCCGTGGGCCGCAGAGTCTCCTATATCCAACTTTCAACAAATTTCTCCGTCTGTGTCCCCTCTGCCTGTTCAGGGAACCCCAACAGGTGCAGGTTGTTACGGTGTGACTTCCCCTCTGCATCCTCAGCACAACCTCGAGCGTCACAGTTTTAGCTGTGACAGTGACCAGCTGTGTTTTGAGTGCTGCTACCTCTGATTATAGGTCCCAAATAGATCCCTCTTCAATAACTTTGGTAGGTCGGCGTAGAGGAGGTTTACTTCCAGGGCCACAATCTTGATTTTTTCCTCCAGAGCCACATGGGATCCCTGGATAGCTGCCATGAGTTCCACCTTTGATGGCCCCTCCACTGAGGGGGCCACCATGGTATCCCCTCGGGTGTTCCCCTGACGTGGGGTATGGTTCTGGGGTTGACTGCATGGAATATTGCTCCATTGTGTTCTCCTGTGGGCCTCCAGTCTGATTAGTCCTGCCCATGGGGAGACTAGAGGCTCTGTATCACCCATCCGTGTCACCCATCTGCTGCTGCACCAACCGGGTACCAGGCATCTCGACTGGGGACACCAGGCCCCCACCAATATTAATGAGCACGGTCTTTCCCCAGGGTTCCATTCCCCGGGACCACAAGGCCCAACCAGCATCTCAGGAGTAACTGTCACAGTGCAGACCCCTGGGAGGACCCCACTCCCCAGCCATAGGTGCGCAGCCATAGCACAAACCCCAAGCGGGGCAACTGACTGGGCATTTGGAGGCAAGGGGTCCAAAGGGATTTTGTAGACAACTGATGAGACGAGGGGGCATCAGGAAACAACTCTGCTGCATAGGATTGTTACCCCCCCACCTCCTGGAGGTGATTCTTTTTCAGTCACAGGTTAACATCCTATCTCTTTGCCCCGAGTAGTGGTCCCCTTTTCTTATCCTCAGCACGGTGGGCCCCACCCAGTGCAGTACTGCCTCGACGAGGCCTGAGCACTTCTCTGCCCGACGTGGTTGTCCTTTTGGGTACCCCTCTGAGGAAGGAGGAGCACCCCCACGCAGTCACTCCTCCAACCGGGGGTCCCCCTTCACCAGCAGCAATGCAGGGGCCCACACTGCACAGCTCCAACCTGTTTACACTAGGGCAATCGGCCACGAAATTCAGTCCCCAGTTGGAGTCAGCCTCCTTGTATCAGGGACCCCAGGACAAGCCTAGAAGGCTGGCCACACCGTGCTGTGCTCCAGTAACACAGCAGAGGGGAGGGAGGTTATGGGGGACTGCAGGTTAACCGCTATCAACAGGCGGCCTCTGTAATTCTGTCCTCAATGAGGCGGCCATGCAGACTGTGTCCTATGAAGTTTTCCGACCCCAGACAGGTGGGCCGGCTCTCAGCCACGCAGGCCTGGCACACCATGCGGTCGCCACCGATGGACCCATGCCCTCTGTGGCTATCAACTCTCTCCGGACCCAGTCGTCACCCAGAAGGTGGCCCGCTCTGCAAGAGTGGATGAGCAGAAGTCAGTGCCACAATCTGCCAGTTGTTTTGGGCACCACAGACACAGGATTATGTAGGATTTAGTGGAGCTTATCAGGTACGCGTACCATTGGCCATTTTGTATGGCCACACTATATTCTTAGCTTCTAGTGGCTTTGATCTTTTTATAGTATTTCTAGGAATGTAGGGTGGCTTCTTCCAAGCGTTGAATATAAAGAATTGTGCCACTGCTGTATTTCTCTTTGCTTCTTGGGACACTGTGCTCTCATCGATTTTCCATCATGGAATGTGACACTTGGGTTGGCATCTGTTGCCTGATCAATGCAGGCCACCAACCCAAGTATCCTCTAATTAATCCATTGGTGGATCTAGTTTGGATTCATGTTGTTGGTAATAGGTGGAATTAAGAAGCATGTCATAGGTTTTAGAGAATTTAGTGACAGGGATATATGCTAAAACTATCTATCTGCTTTTCTATTTTGTGTGCACATTCTAACTTAGTTTCATATGCTATGCTCAGGGTTGATTTTTTGGAGGTGTCTCCAAATACTCTGGTTTAAGTGGCAGTAGCACCTCTGATCTGCAGTGTGTGGGTAGATTATAAGTATGGTCAAAATCATTGCCTGTTCAAAATCAATAATGATTTTTGTGGCTTATAATTGTTAGTTTGTTGTTTTATATATGTTTGCTTTTGTATTTGTTAGGTAAGAGTGTATAAACTAATGGGATGTTTGCATTTTGAAACTGAACATGTATTCTGTATATATGACTTAAAAACGTTTCCTCCGTCATCCATGTGTTACTTTGACTTAAGTTTAGAAAACTGTTATTGGTACCATATATTATTATCTGTGTATTGTTATTGTGATTGTCATATAATAAAAAGGTCTCTTTTTATGTGTAATTAGTAAGTGTTAGCCTATGTCTAGATCTTCGTATTTTTATGTCCTACTGATGTTTTTATATGTATTCTATGCGATCTGGAAATTAATGTTTTTCAGGGTGGTATGCCAAGGACTTTGCCTGTTGTTTTTTGAGCAAAGCTTGGTACAATATTTTTAATTTATGTTTCAAATGTCTTTATTTAATTTTAGTTTAATTAGTTTGTCTTTTCAGGTCTATTTGATGTTGTTGTGGCACAGTTTCCTTTGTTGAAATCAATTGAGAGGATAAATCTGTTAGTTGTGTTGATTTATATTTTAACCTAAAGTTTAATTGGAGGTTTGCATGCTTTATTGCATTTTTTAATCTGTTAAATTGTTATTTGGACTTTAATATGAGTTTTATGCTTTGGTTACTATACATGATTTCTAAGAGGTCTTTTTTAAATTTGGAGTAATTCAGTTTCTGTGTATTTATTTTGCTTTCCCTTCTTGTGGAGGATGTACCTGTTATCTGGAAAATAAGTATGTAGCATAGTTTTGATTACTTAAAATACTTTTAGTTATAATTCATTTTGTTAACTATCATTTGTTGTAAAAGTTGCTTTGCAGTATTTAGTTGTCTGTTAAAGAATTGCATTAAATTTGCAATAAGGCAGAGTGACAGCATCCTGCTGTAATTCCTTTAGGATGTAGGTTCTGTGGCCTATTTATAATGTTTGATAATTGGAAAGTCTTTCTATTTGTTAACTGTCTTGAAGTTTAATTAGTTTGGTTGGCTGGAGACTAGTTTAACATTTTTGGCAATATTTATGCCAAATGTTAATTAGTGTTTTCATTATTTATTTAATCTATATTATGTTTATTTTGGCTTAATTTTATATTTGGGCATAAATGTAAAGTAATAGTGTACATTTTATTTAGAATTATTTTCATTTCCTCAGTTTTAATGTATAAGCATTATTTATTTCTTTATTTTTGTTTATGATATTGATGTATTTTAGATGTTTTTCTGCAATAAGTTCATCATCAATATTTGTGTGTATACTGTTTATGTATAGGGCCACATTATTTATTTTTTCGATATTTCTGGTGATATTTTTGTGTGTCAAGATTCATTTTCTTAATATTGTATCATATAACTGTTAAGAGATCTCTTTTGTCTTGCAAGTTTATCACTTTTGAAAAGGCTAAGGAAATGTTTAATATGTGGATTTTGGATCTTTTAAAACACAACAGGCTGGTAAAAATGAGGAAAGATACCTGAGAACAGTTTCCTGGGCAACCTAAGACCAACAGCACAGTAGAAGTCATAATAGAGTCAAATTGAGTATTTTATTATGGGGAACTTCTTTTACACTCTTCAGCAACAGCCAGCATCTAGACCCTTGATGAAGACTCCCAAGATCCTAAATGCACTGGGTAAATGAACTTACAGGATGATAAAAAGTTTGATTTGCTGTATATGATGTAACATTGATTGTTTAACAAGGAAAAACAATAGTTGATGAACCTTCGGGTCACAGTAAAGAGCGTCTGGGGGCTGGTAAGCGGCACTGTATTATGATGCTTGGGGTCCATAGACAAAAGACCTCTGCGGTCCTGCCGGCATGGACAGGCAGTGCAGACTACCGTGTAGCGAGATACCAAAATGCACATGTTGGAGGATGGACCGACAGTGTTCCCCACTGGTCAGATTACGATGATACTTTTGTCACGCCTAGTGAGACCGCTGGTTTAGGGATGACAGCACATTTGTTTGTATGTGACTAAGTGTGAGAAAGTAGCCTCTTTCTAGCCTTGTTACCCCCACTTTTGGCCTGTTTGTGAGTATATGTCAGAGTGTTTTCACTGTCTCACTGGGATCCTGCTAGCCAGGGCCCAGTGCTCATAGTGAAATCCCTATGTTCTCAGTATGTTTGTTATGTGTCACTGGGACCCTGCTAGCCAGGACCCCAGTGCTCATAACTTTGTGACCTATATGTATGTGTTCCCTGTGTGATGCCTAACTGTCTCACTGAGGCTCTGCTAACCAGAACCTCAGTGGTTATGCTCTCTCTGCTTTCCAAATTTGTCACTAACAGGCTAGTGACTAAATTTACCAATTCACATTGGCATACTGGTACACCCATATAATTCCCTAGTATATGGTACTGAGGTACCCAGGGTATTGGGGTTCCAGGAGATCCCTATGGGCTGCAGCATTTCTTTTCCCACCCATAGGGAGCTCTGACAATTCTTACACAGGCCTGCCAGTGCAGCCTGAGTGAAATAACGTCCACAGCCATTTACCACTGCACTTAAGTAACTTATAAGTCACCTATATGTCTAACCTTCACCTGGTGAAGGTTGGGTGCAAAATTACTTAGTGTGTGGGCACCCTGGCACTAGCCAAGGTGCCCCCATATCGTTCAGGGCAAATTACCCGGACTTTGTGAGTGCGGGGACACCATTACACGCGTGCACTGTACATAGGTTGCTACCTATGTACAGCGACACAATGGTAACTCCGAACATGGCCATGTAACATGTCTAAGATCATGGAATTGTTACCCCAATGCCATTCTGGCATTGGGGGGACAGTTCCATGATCCCCGGGGTCTCTAGCACACAACCCGGGTACTGCCAAACTGCCTTTCCGGGGTCTCCACTGCAGCTACTGCTGCTGCCAACCCCTCAGACAGGTTTCTGCCCTCCTGGGGTCAAGGCAGCCCTGGCCCAGGAAGCCAGAACAAAGGATTTCCTCTGAGAGAGGGTGTAACACCCACTCCCTTTGGAAATAGGTGTGAAGGCTGGGGAGGAGTAGCCTCCCCCAGCCTCTAGAAATGCTTTGATGGGCACAGATGGTGCCCATCTCTGCATAAGCCAGTCTACACCGGTTTAGGGATCCCCCAACCCTGCTCTGGTGCGAAACTGGACAAAGGAAAGGGGAGTGACCACTCCCCTGACCTGCACCTCCCAGGGGAGGTGCCCAGAGCTCCTCCAGTGTGTCCCAGACTTCTGCCATCTTGGAAACAGAGGTGTCTGTGGCACACTGGACTGCTCTGAGTGGCCAGTGCCAGCAGGTGACGTCAGAGGCTCCTTCTGATAGGCTCTTACCTCTCTTGGTAGCCAATCCTCCTTCCTAGGTAGCCAAACCTCCTTTTCTGGCTATTTAGGGTCTCTGCTTTGGGGATCTCACTAGATAACGAATGCAAGAGCTCACCAGAGTTCCTCTGCATCTCCCTCTTCACCTTCTGCCAAAGGATCGACCGCTGACTGCTCAGGACACAGGCAAAACTGCAACAAAGTAGCAACACCACTACTAGCAACCTTGTATCGCTTCATCCTGCCGGCTTTCTCGACTGTTTCCAGGTGGTGCATGCTCTGGGGGTAGCCTGCCTCCTCTCTGCACCAGGAGCTCTGAAGAAATCTCCTGTGGGTCGACGGAATCTTCCCCCTGCAACCGCAGGCACCAAAAGACTGCATCACTGGTCCTCTGGGTCCCCTCTCAGCACGACCAGCGTGGTCCCTGGAACTCAGCAACTCTGTCCAAGTGACTCCCGCAGTCCAGTGACTCTTGAGTCCAAGTTTGGTGGAGGTAAGTCCTTGCCTCCCCATGCTAGACTGCATTGCTGGGTACAGCGTGATTTGCAGCTGCTCCGGCTCCTGTGCACTCTTCCAGGATTTCCTTCATGCACAGCCAAGCCTGGGTCCCCGACACTCTACCCTGCAGTGCACAACCTTCTGAGTTGTCCTCCAGCATCGTGGGACTCCCTTTTGTGACTTCGGGTGGACTCCGGTTCACTCTTCTTCCAAGTGCCTGTTCAGGTACTTCTGTGGGTGCTGCCTGCTTCTGTGAGGGCTCCCTGACTTGCTGGGCGCCCCCTCTGTCTCCTCATCCAAGTGGCGACATCCTGGTCCCTCCTGGGCCACATCAGCATCCAAAAACCCTAACTGCAGCTAGCAAGGCTTGTTTGCAGTCTTTCTGCGTGGGAATACCTCTGCAAGCTTCATCATGACGTGGGACATCCATCCTCCAAAGGAGAAGTTCCTAGCTCTCTTCTTTCTTGCAGAACTCCAAGCTTCTTCCAACAGGTGGCAGCTTCCTTGCACCCTCAGCTGGCATTTCCTGGGCTCCTGCCAACGCTCGACACTGTCGCGACTATTGGGCTTGGTCCCCTCAGGTCCGGAAATCCACTGTTGTTGCATTGCTGGTGTTTGTTCTTCCTGCAGAATCCCCCTATCATGACTTCTGTGCTCTCTGGGGGTAGTAGGTGCACTTTACACCTACCTTTCAGGGTCTTGCGGTGGGCTATTTTTCTAACCCTCACTGTTTTATTACAGTCCCAGCGACCCTCTAGAAGCTCAAATAGGTTTGGGGTCCATTCGTGGTTCACATTCCACTTTTGGAGTATATGGTTTGTGTTGCCCCTATTCCTCTGTGCTCCTATTGCAATCTATTGTAACTTTACACTGCTTGCATAAGAGTGAACAGAAAAGTTCATACAGGGGGTGACAAGGATGGCAAGAAGAAAGATGGTGAGAAATTTCAGGATAAGCATGGGGATAAGGGTAAAACCAAAGATCCTCCTTCACATCCTAAATACTCTTCTGGGGGTGAGGATAAATCAAACTCTTCCTCTTCTTCACAACATACACACACTAAAAAGCCTTGGTGCTATGTGTGTAAAAATAAAGGCCATTGGCAAGGGGATAAGTCCTGTCCAGGTAAACCCCCTGAGCCAACCACCACTAATACATCAAACTCTTGTGCCCCTAGTAGTAGTGGTAATAGTGGTGGGACTGCTGGCAACAGTCAAAGTAAGGGTGTAGTTGGGTTCACTTATGGGTCCATCATAGAAACTGGGGAAGTCAGTCCCAATATAGTTTCTGTCACACCTAGTGGCATTGGCCTTGCCACACTGGCTGCTTGTCCCCTTACAATGGATAAGTACAGGCAGACAGTTTTAATAAATGGTGTTGAGGCCCAGGCCTACAGGGACACAGGTGCCAGTATCACTTTGGTGACTGATAACCTACTGCCTCCTGAACAACACATCATTGGACAACAGTACAAGATTATTGATGTCCATAACTCCACTAAGTTTCTTCCCTTAGCTATAGTTCAGCTTAGTTGGGGTGGAGTTACTGGCCCTAAGCAGGTGGTAGTGTCACCTGGCTTACCTGTAGACTGTCTCTTAGGTAATGACCTAGAGACCTCAGGTTGGGCTGAGGTAGAGTTTTATACCCATGCAGCCATGCTGGGTATCCCTGAGGAATTGCTTCCTCTCATTTCTACTGAAATGAAAAAGCAAAGGAGAGGAACAGGCCTGAAAACTCAGGATCCTTCTCCAACAACAGGTAAAAGGGCATCACAGTATTCCCTACCCACCCTGCCATTCAGGATACCATTCCTGTGGTAGGAGAAACCTCCCCTGGGGTGGCACCTGTACCAAGGGAATCATCAGCTGGCACAGCTGTACTCCCTGAGGTGAAAGTACCTCTCTGTGGGATAACTAATATTGGTGAGAAAAAGGGCACCATTTTTAGTTAACATGGAGCATCCCTCCAACCCTCCCAGAGAAACTTTAGTGCAGAAACCGTGCACTGCCTCACAACACTTAGGACAGCAGTCCTGCCCTAGTGTGGAGCTCATAGGACAGCATCCCTGCCCTGTTCCAACTAAAGAGAACAGCATCCCTGTTCTCTCTTACAGCCATATGGACAAAGTTTTTGCCCAGCTATGGCTTTACTGAGACAGCATCCCTGTCTGGCATTCTCATCACTAGAAATAGGTTCAGTAGACAATTCCCACTGTTCTAAACTAAAACGTACTGATAGGAACTCTGAAAATATATCTTCACATTGTTGGTTAGCTAAAAAACTTCAAACAGAGTGGTTTACATCCCCACAGGGAAGTAACCATATAGTGGATGATAAAGGGAGTGACCAGTCTATTGCAGAGCTACTCTCCACTTATCACCACTTAGACAATAAAGACTCAACTGGCCAAGGTTAGCCTTATTGTCCTTCGTTTGGGGGGGGTTGTGTGACAAAGTAGCCCCTTTCTAGCCTTGTTAGCCCCACTTTTGGCCTGTTTGTGAGTATATGTCAGGGTGTTTTCACTGTCTCACTGGGTTCCTGCTAGCCAGGGCCCAGTGCTCATAGTGAAAACCCTATGTTGTCAGTATGTTTGTTATGTGTCACTGGGAGCCTGCTGGCCAGGACCCCAGTGCTCATAACTTTGTGACCTATATGTATGTGTTCCCTATGTGATGCCTAACTGTCTCACTGCATAATTTTGGTTTGTGTACATATATCTTGTGTATATAACTTATCCTCATACTGAGGGTACTCACTGAGATACTTTTGGCATATTGTCATAAAAATAAAGTACCTTTATTTTTAGTACCTCTGTGTATTGTGTTTTCTTATGATATTGTGCATATGACACCAGTGGTATAGTAGGAGCTTTACATGTCCCCTAGTTCAGCCTAAGCTGCTTTGCCATAGCTACCTTCTAACAGCCTAAGCTGCTAGAAACACCTCTTCTACACTAATAAGGGATAACTGGACCTGGTAAGTACCTCTGGTACCCACTATAAGCCAGGCCAGCCTCCTACACTAAGCCAGTCCTACAACAAGTCGCAACTGTCAGCCCAACCTCCCGGCTCACAAGCAGCATCTCACCAAAACCCAAACAGTAAAAGGTGATTCCTGGCGGCCTTATGCATGGACTCTAGATTGCAACATCTCAGGGAAGTTGTGGTGGAACAGAAGTTCCCTTTTCTTTAATTTGCAATAAGTCTCAGTCACACCCAGGCAGTAAAGGAGATGCAGGAGAGTTTTCAAAAGGTTTATTGAAAAGACTGCAATCTACAATAAAATGCATGAGCTGCAATGATAAGGATAATGAACAGTAAAAGAAGCATAATTGTGAAGATGAGAGTTGTGAATACAGAAACCCCCACAATCTTGCAATAAACATGAGATGTCAAACCCCTAGCATAGAGAACCTAATCTCTAACCTAATGAGAGCTAGGTATGATAAACCTAATCTGCCAGTACCGTGTCCATGAGAAGCACCCCCAACCCCTGTTACCTTCGTATGAGGTCTCTAGGTCTGACTCCGTGATGACACAAAGGCTGAATTCTGCAGCAAGGTGACGTGCAGTGTAGATGGCATCTGGAAGGAATCCCTCTCATGACCTTGTCCGTGTGCGATGTATTTACACAGATCATGTAGGATCCCTGAAGCAGGTATGTTCCCAAACAAATGATAGGGAGGCAGACTTGTGGCGCCAATTATATAAACAATCCCCAACAGTGTACATTATGTCCCTGTCACACATAATTGAGAAAATGACATGATGTTAATACCTACGTACATCACTGATCATGATGCTAATAGTGACGCCTTCACAGAGTGGCGCTGATAATGCAAATCAAAACATTTCTATAACTATAAACAATGGCAGCTATCTTTAAAGAAATAATTAAATAAATGGACTAAAACAGAGCAAACTAAGTAGGTTAAAAGTCACTAGGTGACGGGGGCAAGGCCTGCAAGCCAAAGGGCTAAGCTAAATTCCTGAGCCCCAATAAAAACTAAATTGGATTCACCACACCCTCCCCATTGCCGAAACGAGGATACTAACTCGCTATTGAGGGTGCATGAGTCCAAGCTAAAATGCTCTGAGCTAAATAAAGTCTCAAATCTAATTAAAAATTAACCTAAAACATACAAAGAGATCAAATATCAACCATGACAAGCACATCAGGCCAAATGCGAGCCAAATTAATAAGACAATTTGGTGTTATATTTAAAAATTTTAATAAGGCACATAGTAGAAACATTCAACAATAATCATGATTTTGAAAAATGTCTCAGAAGTCATCAAATGGGAGTGTGTCCAGGAAGGACTCCACATCATCAGATGTGAGATTGATCACAGCATTGGCACAAGGATCCATGGAGCAGAAGTGCACAGAAGCCTCAAGCACAAGATCACCCACGTAGGCAGCACCATCCATAGTGCCTGACGTCAATGGAGCCAGATAGTTAACCAGCTGTAACTCATAAGTGGCCTCACAAATCAACCTCAGTCTCATGATGCACTACCCTGAATGAACCTTCATTGGTAATTTAAGCAGTTCCTTGTACACAGGAGGCACTGACTGAACCGCAAGGCACATCCATGACAGACACATGAAAAGGCACCAAGTGCAATGAAAGACAGGTTGCATGCACCACAGGACTGGTCGGAATGACAATTACCAATCATGCTCCAATTCCTCCAGTAACGAAGCACTAAGAAACTGTACCCTGAGATCACAACACAGCTGGGCTGGTGGTAGTAACTCCGTTACTCTGCTGAGCAGAGAAGGCACAATCACTGCGTATTAGGAATAGCAGCAACAGGATCCTGCCAATCAGTGGCAAAGTCACTTTAAAGTCACCAAACACACTTGAAAAGAGTGAATGGATAGCTTATGTAATGACCCCAAAGACAGTCTTAAAGATGGAAACAAATCCAGACCCAACAGCCTTAAAGAAATGTACAATCCTGCAGTGCTCAAGGCATTGAAAATTCTGAAGACCAGCTGTTCAAAGTGCTTGAGGAAGTTGGTATTTAATAGGGATTGTATCTCGGCTGATGACCTTGCTATTTGGTGGGCATACATCTCCTTGGCCGATGTCAATGCCACTTGTTTCTGGAACTGTAGTGCCTTTAGTCGGCTCAGTTTGTCATAGTTTACATTAGTAGTAAAGCCATATTTTTACTACTTTTATCTCTTGTGTTGGGGGAATAGAACATGTCCACAACAAGTTACAATTTGAAAGACTGCGATTGTGGTCTCATTCCGCAGCATCTCTGATTGCTCAGGATCACATAACTTCCATTCAAAAGTATATGAAATGCTGGATGAATCAAAGGGACGGGAGTACCCTTCAAAAAGCATGGCAAGTTTGCGACCCCTGCATTGCAGAAACCATGAACTTTGCCATATTATGACACACACACACTAAACTGACAGAATACTGCCACAAATCCGCCAGACCAAAGGTCAATGTTTAAGTGTTGGTACGAATACCCATAGCGTTACGCCAACAAAACAATGCCCACCACATTATGACCTGTGAATCTCCACAGCGGACATTCAATGGTGGTACAAACTGGCGCCTTCAGAATGGCCACCCAAATACAAAACAACACAACATTGGCCAAAACTAAAATCACACACCTGACACTCATACACACACCACCCACACCCACCCATAGCACTATAAAACACACAACCATGTTACACACAACCGTTTGCCAACGTGAAAAGATTGCGATAGCTTTCCACAAAAATCACAGAGACAACTCCACACAACCACCCATACATCGTCACACACTCCACATCCCACACCCCACCACATTACTCAACACCCTCTGCACAACACACACCACACAACACCGATGTCTCCACTAAGGCACCCCCGTTTCACAGATGAGGAGTTGCGGGTCATGGAGGAAATAGTCAGGGTAGAGCCACAGCTCTTTGGAGTACAGGTACAGCAAATATCCATTCCCAGGAAGATGGAGCTATGGTGGAGAATTGTGGACAGGGTGAACGCCGAGGGACAGCATCCAAGAACAAGGGTCAACATCAGGAAGAGGTGGAACGACCTACGGGGTGAGATATGTTCTGTGGCAGCAAGGCACCAGCTCACCATCCAGAGGACTGGCGGAGGACCTCCACCTCCTCCCCCACAGCTTACAACATGGGAGGACCAAATCATGGCAATCCTGTATCCTGAGGGACTCACTGGAGTAGCAGGAGGACTGGACACTGGTGAGTCAATATTTACTATTTATCACCCCCATACCTGCATGCCATCTCATCCCCTCACCCTGACTCCCATCACTCCACTCCATCCCACACAGTGCACCTACACGAGACTAACCCCAATGCCAAGCCCTGCATGCCATACGTGGAGGCATCTGAACCTGGCCTTCAGGAGGCCGAAGATACGTTCTGCGATTTGCCTGGTTCGCCCATGTGCATCATTATACCGATTCTCAGCCCCTGTCCCTGCATTCCTCACAGGGGTCAGGAGCCACAACAGGTTTGGGTAGCCAGAGTCACCTGCAAGAATTGAGGGACAAATAATAGTCTTACATAATGGTATGGGGGATGACTCCAGATGGCATACACCAACACATCTTGGTTAGGGACTCAGGCTCACCTATCAGCTACACCCTGTGCCTCTGTAATTGTGCCATCACATTTGGGATGCTACTATTCCTCAGGACGAAGGTGTCATGCACCGACCCAGGGTTCTTGGCCATGGTGTGAGAGATGTACTGGTCCGCCAGGCACACAATTTGCACATTGAGTGAGGAGAAACTCTTCCGATTCCTGAACACCTGTTTATTGTGGCTGGGGGGACAAATGCAATATGTGTTCCGTCAATCGCCCCAATAATATTAGGAATATGTCCCATTGCATAGAACCCAGCCTTCATAGTGTCCAAATCTTCCACTTTGGGGAAAGAGATGAACCTGCACATGTTTTTGACCAAGGCAGACAAAACCCTTGCCAGCACTATTGAGAACATTGCCTGTGACATTCCTGCTGCTAAGCCCACTGTCTCTTGGAAATAACTATTTGCCAGGAAATGGAGCACTGATATAACTTGCTCAAGAGGGGGGATCCCAGTAGGATGGGTGATAGCTGATATGAGAACAGTCTCCAATTGAGTACACAGCTCTGTGATTGTGGCCCTGTCCAGTCTATAGGTCAGTGTTATATGCCTCTTCTCCAGTGTAGCCATGTCCACAAGGGGTCTGTACATGGTGGCTTGCCTCCTCCTCCTATTCCTCCACAGTGGGAGGTATCTAAGGGACACAAGAGTGAGAAGGGTGACACAAACTGAACAATGGAACCACCACCCCAATGCAATTGGGCATGTATGTAATTGGACAATGTGAATGGCGATGTATGTACAATTCACAGAAATGACACAGTTTCCAATTTCTGATTGTTGTCCACCACCATGAAATGGCGACTGCCTGTCATGTAACTATGGACAAGTTGGTCATCATGGCGGAAGGTGATCTTGCACCGCCGTGCTATTCCAACAGCATCAATAGCCACCACCATCACAACCACATCATGCAGCACACACACCTCACTTGCAGACACCTCCACAGCATCCATCCATGCGTCCCCTGTGTCCTCGCCCACCCTGTCTGCCCCCCTCCTAAGAGACACAAACGCACACACTCAGACTCCCAACATCCATCCACCTCACACACGCACTGTCCATGCACCTGCACCCACGTCCAGCAGACGTACACCTCCGACAACCACTCCCTCAACCTCCACTCCCGTCCCTCCTCCCTCATCCCACCGCAATGTACCTAGGAGGCTTTTCCTTGCCCATCTTGACCTCTTCTCTCCTCCTTCACCCCCTGTCCTGTCCATCAGAGCAGGGTCCCAACGACCCAGCACAGCACCTCAGCCAAACAGTCTGCCACTGCTCCCATCAAATCCTCAGCTGCTGGCACAAAGGGGCCCCAGAGTGTGATGGCTGCCACTCCTATTGTGAGCACACCTCTGCCTCAGAAAGGCAGGACTAGGGTGGTGAAAACCAAGGGACAGGTGATTGGGACAGTGGAGGTACCTCCTAGAGACAAGAAAGGGAAGGTTCCCACTCCACCACCCAAGAAAGGGAAGGTTCCCACTCCACCGGCAAATAAAGGCAAGAGGGCCCCCTCCACCAGCAGAGTGCAAGGAGACCTCACCTCTAGCAGAGGTAGCCAGGGTAACACCTCCACCAGCAGTGGCCAAGGAGACCTCACCTCCAGCAGAGGAAGCCAGGGTGACACTTCCACCAGCTGTGAGCAAGGGGCCCTCACCTCCAGCAGAGGCAGCCAGGCACCCATTCACCAGCAGTGGGCAAGGAGCCCTCACCTCCTGCAGAGGGCATGTAGGCCACCAACCAGGGACAATTGGGCAAGGAGCCCCCTCCAGAACCAGTGGGCATGCTTCCCTCTTCAGAGACTGTGGCCTTACACTCCCCACAAGGGCCAATTGGGCAAGGAGCCCCCTCCAGCACCAGTGGGCATGATCCCCACTTCAGAGACTGTGGCCTTACACTTCCCACCAGGGACAATTGGGCAAGGAGACTCCTCCCGGACCAGTGGGCATGTTCCCACTTGAGAGACTGTGGCCTTACACTCCACACCAGGGACAATTGGGCAAGGAGCCCACCCCAGAACCAATGGGCATGTTCCCCACTTCAGAGACTGTGGCCTTACACTCCCCACCAGGTACAATTTGGCAAGGAGCCCCATCCAGAACCAGTGGGCATCTTATCCACTTCAGCTGAGGTGCCTGCCCATTTCCGACATGAAGGCCCTGCACAGTGGAGTCCTGATAATGTCAGGAGTCAAGTTGGTCCTTGGACTGTGCCCTGTGGACATGTGGGCGTTTTGTACTTTGGACTGGCCATTGGCTCTTTCTGAACATTGATGGATGCTTTTGTTTTCGCATAGACAATATGGTGGCTGTTGGCATTAAATAACAGTGTCACTTAAACCTAAATATGGTTCTTGTTTTAATTAGATGTGTGTCCTGTGACATTGGTTTAACTCTGCAGCTGGTTGTGTGTATGGTGTGTGTGTGTGAATGGTGTGTGTTGTGCAAGTGTGTGTGTCACTCTCCTTTTCCTCCCTCCCTCCCTTGTGTGCTAACCGGCTGTACTCACCATTGTCGTCTTCGTTGTCATTTGTGTTCCAGAAGGACCATGGCATAGAAGAGCATCAGGACGACTTGAAGTTCCGGTTCCATGGCGGAGGCGGTCTCCTCTGTGTCTTTGATGGTGAGTCTTTCGTTTTCTATGCAGTGTTTCTGCCAGGCTGTTGATGGCATTGGTACTGCCCCGGAAAACATAGTGGTTTTCTATGTCATAATATGGTGGGCGGTACCTTATCTTCTGCCTGGCTGTTGAAGGCTACCACTGTGGTCAGTGGTGTTAACGCCCTGGCGGTTGGTGTGGTACATTGGCTGTCTATGGGAGGGATCACCACCATGGTCATAATTTGGTAGTAATTACCACCAATCACCGGCAATGTCATAATGAGGGCCTAAGATGTTCTTTAACTGCTTCTAAGGTGTTAGTGCGTAACCATTGTTGGCACAGTTTACCCACACTATACGTGGTAACTATACCCAAGTGTTGACCCGAGACATAGCGAAAGTGCGGCCGGCTAGCCTTGAAATGAAAAGCCCTGAGGAATTAACAAAACACACTTGACACCCATTTGTGTCTATTGGCCACAATAACCACCCACCGGGACTTGAAAGTGCGGAATTATAGGTACCATCCTGAACCCAAGCATTCAGTTCTTCCTCTGTGACATTTAGGAACGGTTGCCAATCAGTAAATTTAGCAGGTGTAGGGATATTGGGTGCATTAATTTCTTTTATTTTTGCTAACCCTAGGCAGGATGTTTGTTGAACTGTGTCATTTAAAAATATCGTTTGAACAGGAATAAGGCATGCACTGAACAAAACTTCCCTACCCTGAGTTTGCCAATCTTGTGTTCCCCATACACTTTTCACATTGATAGTGCTCTTCAAGCATTCATAACCTTCAACAGCACGTCGGGAAACAAAGTTATCTGAATAGATTAATTTGGTGTCAGTTACCAAAATCTTCCGCATTTTGGATGGTGGTAATGTGAAATATTATGACTCTGCATTTGTAGTGTCATGCCCAGAAAAGAATGCAGATTTGTCTGTATATGTTTTGGGGCTCTCCACAGGTGGAGTGGAACAATGTTCCCACTGTGTGTAATTAAATACTGATCTCTGTCTAGTTGCTCGGTGCAGAAAGCAATGTCCCCACTGGTTATAACAGAACATTTCCCCATAATTCACTGTGTTTATATACACATAGTCACTTCAAATACAGTGTAGTCCTGCAGTAAGCATAGAATCAACTGTTTTAACATCCCAATCATCAGAAACAACACCATGTGTAATTACGTCAGTAATTGAAATTTTAAATACATAAGGAATTTGTATAACCTCAGTATGCCCATTAAGCAAAAGGAACTTTATCCCAAACAATCCCATCTGGAATAGATACTGCTGAAATGTTCACAAGGGACAAGTCTCTTTGGATCTTATGTGAAGAGAGATATGGTGTTAAAACCTCATCCACTGGCTTGACAGAGGAGCGTTCAGGAAGAAAATGACCATTTATCAAGAGAAAGAAAACAGTCACAAAACCAATCTATAACAGAAAGGCAAGTCATGTCAGAAATATCCACAGACAATACCATGGATATACCAAATAGGTATTTTTAAGCCATATGTACAGCTTACATGTCTCTTGAAACAGTTTGAGTTGCAGGTGAAGATGAAGTTGAAGAAAAGTCATCAAGGTTGATGAAATAACCAGAAGTAATTTCTGCGAATACAGGAGCAGGTGCATTACTGGTGGATGGATCCCCTTCATGTGGAGGTTCATAGTAGAAAATGTTGTTAGTCTGTGCTGAATTGGATTAGAAAACAGCCACATCTTGGTCATTTCTTGTCAGTGAAGTGCTGACAGGAATTAGGAGAAGCTCATTCTCTGCCCTCCCCGTGCTTAAGGAGGCATTTGTAGCATCGTTGTACATGCTGGTATTTTCAGAAGGGTTGTTGTTTCTTCTTTGGAGAGGTATATCCTATTAGGTAGTGAGAGGGTCCCGGGGACTACCCAAGGGACCTCTGGGTCTACGGTGGGGGATCAGCCATTTGATGCAATTTGATGTTGTTGATGGGGACAAATGTGATCCCTTTGGAACCTGTCAGCGGTGGTAGGGTGACAGTTCTAGTGCCTTGTATTCCCAGGTCTGGAACAGGTGGAAATGGGCTGGATTCCTTCTTCACAGCAATCTTCTCACAAACCAGATCCACAACTTTAGGAATCCAGCCTGTAGAAGTTGTTGGCAAATCCCTTATTCCTATAGTGGCAGCACTGGCGGATGAATTATCATCACAAAATTGCTGAAGCTCTTGTAAGACAGTGAGATGTTCATTTATGTCAAACGGTGTGTCTGCTGCCACAATACCAGGGTCATCTAGATCTGGGACATACATAGGTATCCCAAAGAGGACCTCGTAAGGAGTGCGTCCACCCAAGGACTGTCTTGGCAGATTATTCAGTGTTCTCTGGACCCCACATAGGTGATGAAGCCAACTGTAGCCTGAACCTAATACTCTAGCTGTTAAGGACTGCTTTAGGTCATGATTCTTCCTCCCCACAACAGAATTACCTTTGGGATGATATGGGGAAGAGTAAGTTCAACACCCATTGCCCTCATGGTGTCCCTGAATGACTAAGACAGCAAGTCTTTTATAACAGTTCAAGCGTCAGCCGACCACTGTGGCCATACCGACAGGAATCTAGAACAAGGATCAACAGTGACTAAAATACATTTGCATGCACCATCAGGTTGTAGGGGACCACAATGGTCCAGGTACACACATTGTAGTGACCTATTGGACACTAAGAGGGATGTCTGCGTTGGGCGTTTGATTTTTTAGTCCTATATTTGCTGGCAAATGTCACAGCAAAAGACATATTGCTTGGTCTGTTTGTACAGACCCGGCCACCAGAAGCGTTTCTGGAAGAGTGATATTGTGGCCACGACAACAGAATGAGCTGATGTGACTTCCTCTTGTGCTGCTTTCATGAGCTCTAATCTCTGGTCTTGGTCGGGGATCACTCGATCTCCCACCCCAGGAATTGTCACAAAGGCAACATTCCGTGGACTGGTATCGAAGGCATATTTTGTAGGGTATGCTTTTGGAAGAAGCTTGCCAAAGCTTTCATGGCAGCCTGAATTTCATTATCCAATCTCATGTGGGAACGAGTCACTGCAGCAACAGAAGCAGTAGCTTCCGCTGATTTGGCTGCTTCATTAGCCAAAGTGTTACCAATAATGTGTACTCCTACACGTTGGCGGCCCAATGTATAGACTACATGAGCATCTGTTAGCTTCTCCTTAAGATCAGCCACTCTCCTCCTCAGAGTTCTATGTTTTATAGTGTTCCTCTTTGAGTCTCTGCATCCGTTCAACCGCCAGTGATTGAGATAATCATTGTAGGAATGGACACAATAATACGAATACCACACAATCAATGTGAGCTGTTCTGGGTCCGTATGTTCAAGTGCCAAGATAAGAGCTTTACGCTCAGCCAGCTGTGCTGTGCAGTCCCACAGGGTCTGCTTGTAAGTATGTTGATGGTAGAATACACCATCCTTCATTACTCCGCTCACGACTGCAATACGGCTGAGTATTGATGTTTTGTACCCACAGCTGCTTGTGTTGACCATCAGTGTAAATGACAGTTTGATATCTGTCAAGTGGTAAGATGTTAAGAGGTGCGGGGTACTCTTGCTCATATTGGAGAAAGCCTTGTTGTTAAAGTTTTGGGTCAAAGATGTAATCAACATCAGTGGCAGTCAGGGAGGTTGCCCATTGAATCCAAAATGGATGTAATGCTTTAGTGTTAGTAATGCTTGCTTTGGTAACAGCCTCACACGCCGGCACTGGGGTAAAGAAAATAATGTGTTTCCCTTGGGCAAATGGCCTCTCCTTAATGACAGCCATCTGTACAGCAGTCAGAATCTTTTCTGTGGGTGCAAAGTGTTGCTCTGCATTTGAGTATATGATGTGTATAGTATGTGATTTATATACTATGGTCACCATGTTGTCCTCATTATAGGTGAACCCAATGGCATCAACAATTATTCTTACAACCAAATATGTTTTGTTGTCATGTGTAAGTGTTTTGCTTCTAGCATGTCTTACTACAATCCTCTAAGGATGTATGTGTGCTCAACTGTCCAGTGTCTCCTTGAGAAATCTGGGCGTATTGAACTATAAAGTGGTTTTATGCGTTGTGCAGAATCTGGAATGTAAGTTCTGCCAAAGTTAATGAAACCAAGTAAAGACTGAAGTTTCTTGAAGGTATTTTGTGGTTGAAGTTGGGGACATTTTTCTAAAAAGTGTGGGGCCAGTCTCTTGCCCTCATTTGATAGTTCATACCCAAGAAACAATACACTGAAAAAGGCTGTTTTAGTTTTTCTAAAACTGAATTTGTAGCCAAGGGCTGCGAACCCTAAAACAATCTGATCAATACTGGCAAGATGAACGTTGAGGTTGTCATCTGTGAGATAGGTATCATCCACATAGGTCAACACCTCTCGATCAATATCATGCAATATTGATGTTACATCGGCTGAAAACAACCCTGGGCTGTTCTTATAGCTCTGGGGCAAATGGCAAAAACGTTTTTGTGAGCTAAATGAGAATGCACTCAGGTCCCGACTTTCATGTGTTAAGTTTTTGCAGAAAAAAAACATTGGAAATATCCAAAGTTGTTTTGTATTTGTTACGCACTATGTTGTTAATTAGTGCTGTGCTATGTGAATTTTATATTGCATATGTGCATGTATAATTGTTTAAGTGTCTGTATCTAAGACTATTCTATATGAATGGTCTAGTTTTGCGAAGAATAACAGGTTATTCATTGCAGAGACACAGGTCTCTATTACTCCCTGGTACTTGAGCTGAGTGAGGATCTCTCTCACTGGAGCTTTAGCCTCGTGTTTAACAGGATATTGGTGCTGAGACTGGTGTGTGGACCTGATAGGTATTACATGCTCGTGAGAATCCTTATCCCATCATATGTGTTTGCAGTATAGAGCGGGTGCCTGCGCCAAAGCCCATCTAACAGCGTAGGCTTCTTTTTCCGCATCCGGAACTAAATCTGAGAAAGAAGGTAAAATTACATCTTCCCCATGTGGGACCTTACGGATGTGTTCAGAAGGCCAGTCTCTTTCTGCCAATAGGATATCACAATTAAGTTCTTACCAAAACATTACTCTGATAGTGTGCTCTATGTGTCCCCCAATGTGGATATTTAAATCATAAACCCTGTCAGGTGGGAGAACATGCCCGACTGCAGTCTAGTCTGCAAGAAAGTCATTAGTTGCTGTCATTTACAGATCATCTTTCAGACTCTGACAACATATCATGACTTCTGCCACGCTGTCCAGCATGGTCACTGCCCATGTCTTATTCCTCGGCAATGTTCTCAAGTTTGCTGGCATGTTTCATTGAAATTGCTGCCACCTTTTTCTTTTTAAATTGTGGCTTTTGCTGTGGGGATTTGTCTTCTGTCTCATCTGAGGACTGCTGTAAGTCTTTCTTCTGTTTCACATAGTCAGGACGTTGCTCTGACCGGCCTACTCTCTTACTCCGTCTATCTGGTCTGTCCGGAAAGGAACAAGAGGGACTTGAATCAGTATATCTGACAAGAGTCTTTACAATTTCTCTATTTCGGAGATAATATCTCCTTTCGGAGCTCTCCAGATGTGGAGAGTCTGCTCTCTGACTTTTTCTTTATTTTGTGTTTTTTTATCCTAGCGTTTTTTAGAAACCTCTTGTGCTTATTTAGTACCGTGCTTAGGGGTGGTACTCTGAATTTAGGCCTCTTCAGCTTGACTCCCAAACTATCCCGTCCTATACTAGTATGTGTCAGAAATAATTTTCGGTAGTTGATGCTCCTGTTCCAACTGTGGAATCTCCCAGAGCTGCTGGCGGATAGCCAACCCTACTGCTTCCCCTTTAATATTACTTAGTATTACTGAGGAGACTGTGTTCAAGTTGTGCATCAGTTTCATCCCCAAATCTAGGGCTGAAGCAGCCCTGTGCTCATTTTGAATTTCTTTTAACACTTCCGGTAAATTGGCAAGTGCTGGGGTACCTTGCATGGTAGTGTAAATTGCAGCAATGACTGTACCCATTGTGATGTAGTAGGCCACTGAGGGAACCACTCCGAACGGCAAGCATATTGTGATAATTCTATGTTTATCTTGGGGTCTTGTATGGGGAAATACTGCATCCAGCTGGTTAGGTTTTTTGTGCTATCCAGAACAGAATCTTTTCACATTCTGTGGGCCCATGATAGAATGTACTGTTTGTGGGTTAATTCCAGTAACGGCCAATTGGTGACCAGCTGGTGCATCCCATGCTGGGGCAGTGTTCAAGGTCCGCATACGAATTGTACTAATAGTCTGTAAAGTTGTACTAGCTCATTATAAAGTGTGCATACATCACCTATTTGCATTGCCTGTATGCCAGGATGTGGTGTGTATGTGGCAATTAATGGCCACGTTGGTCCATCATCAGTTAAGAGACCTAATCTCACGGGTTGTATTACCTGTAATAGGGTGCCATTAAACCAATTTTGATGTTCTTGATAGGAAAGCGGTATTTCTAGATACCGGTAAGCTTGGTACTGCTACGGTACGTCTGCAATTATTTATGTGTTCTGTCATCTTCCTCTGGAAAGGTGACCCAAGAATAGAATGTTTCTGTTTGGTAAGCTTCATGAGATTCCACGATAAATGTGACATCCCCGCCATCATTTGTTAAGCCCTGGGCTTCTAGATATTGTGTTAATGCGTGTCTGACATTTTCTGAATTGTCTATGGTGTTAGCCATTTTGAATAATGGGTGCAGAGATGGAACACCAAATCGGGAGAAGGTCCTTTCAAGAGTTCAAACTTGAACAACCTACATCCTAGTTAAGTACTCCCTATTCAGCTGAGTAGGATTATCCCTAAGACCACAGATGACTCTATATAATGGTACTTAGGGTACCTGCTGTGTGTGAGACAGATATACTCAGGATATCCATAAATTAGTACCAAAACACCATCGTTGGTGGCACCCTGTGGTAGTTAGACTCTCGCTCCTAGCAAAACTGCTGGCTCAAGGATGACGGCACTTTTGTTTGTAGGCAACTAAGCCAGTCCTACAACAAGTCGCAACTGTTGGCCAAACCCCTCCCCCCCCGGCTCACAAGCAGTCCCTCACCAAAAGCCAAAACATTAAAAGGTGATTTCTGGCAGCTTTAGACACGGGCTCTAAATTGGGACATATCAGGGAAGTCGTGGTGGAACGGAAGTTACCCTTTTCTCTCGTTAGCAATACGTCTCAGTCACACACAGGCATTAACGGAGATGCAGGAGAGTTTTCAATATGTTTATTGAAAATACTGCAACCTACGATAAAATGCATGAGCTGCAATGATTAGGACAATAATGAACAGTAAAAGAAGCATAATTGTGAAGATGAGAGTTGTGAATACAAACCCCCCCCACCATCTTGCAATAAATATGAGATGTAAAATCCTTAGCACAGACAACCTAATCTCTAAACTAATGAGAGCTAGGTATGATAAACTAAACCTAATCTGCCAGTACCGTGCCATGAGAAGCACCCCCCAAACCTCGTTACCTTGGAATGAGGTCTCTAGGTCAGACTCCTTGGTGACACAAAGGCTGAGTTATGCAGCAAGGTGACGTGCAGTGTAAATGGCATCTGAAAGGAATCCCTCTAATGACCTTGTCCGTGTGAGATGTATTTATAACTGATTAGGAGACAGACTTGTGGCTGCAATTATTTAAACAATCCCCAACAAGTGTACATTATGTTCCTATCACACATAAGTGAGAAAGGAACATAGGCCCTCATTATGACCTTGACAGTCAGGTTACCGCCACGCCGGCAATGGCGGTAGTACCGTCACCAGGCCAGCGGGAATGACCGCCAAATAATGACCATGGTGGTGATCCCTCCATAGAAAGCCAATGTACTACACCAACCACCAGTGCAGTACGAACACTGAACACGGTGGTAGCAATCTCCAGGCAGGTGTTAGACAAGGATCTGCCCACCATATTATGACATAGCACACCGCCAGGATTTCCGGGACGGTAGCAATGCCACCAACCAGGGACACAGAGGAGTCAGCAGCCGCCATGGAACCTGAACTGCAAGTCTTCCCGATTCTATACCACGCCATGGCCATCCTGGAGCACCAACACCGATGAAGACGATGATGATGAGTACAGCTGCCTAGGACACAAGAGAGGGAGGGAGAGAGGAAGGGGAGAGTGGCACACACACACAGACACACACATAACACACACCATACACACACACCACACACCCAGAACTATCCGCAGAGTAAATCAACAGTAACAAAACCCAGGAGCAAAGAAAGCCAGGACACATACCTCTGTTCCAACCACTGTAATCCAGTAGGATGAAGAGCCCAAACCTAAATAAAATAGAAAAACATATTTATAGGCAGGGCCATTGGTCAGTTCAAAGTCTGTCATGCCCATTGGGCAAAGTCCAAGCCCCAACTTGGCTCCTGTCAACATCAGGACTCCACTGTGCAGGGGCATCATGTTGGAAATAGGAAGGCACCTCAGGGGGAAGGGGGGGAAAAGGGGTGGGGGGATTCTTTTTGGGAGGGGGCTCCAAGGGTTTTGGTTTGGGAGAGGGCTGCTTGGGTTTTGGTTTGGAAGGGGGCTCCAAGGGTTTGGATTTGGGAGGAGTCTCCTTGGTTTGGGGTTTTGGTTTGGAGGGGGGGTGGCACTTTAGCCTTCCGTTTTGTTGGTGGAGGAGTGGGCTTAGGGCATGGGGCCGGAGTCACACTCATGTGCCCCTTAGTGTCAGCTGAGGTATTTGGGGGTAGAACAGGGTCAGACTGGGTGTTGGAGATACTGGGCTGGGGCTGGGACCTTTCTCTTGCGGACAGGACAGGGGGAGAGGGAAGGGAAGAGGTCAAGGCGGGAAAGGAAAAGCTTCTTAGGGCCAATGGGGCAGGTTGTGGGAGGAGGGATGGGAGTGGGGGTAGAGGGAGTGGTTGTAGGAGGAGGAGGTGTGATGGACTTGGGTGCAGGTGCATGGGCAGCGTGCATGTGTGAAGTGGATGACTGTTGGGGGTCTGAGTGTAAGCGTTTGTGTGTTTTTGGGGGGCAGACAGGGTGGGAGAGGTCAAACAGGGCGCATGGATGGATGGTGTGGTGGTGTCTGCAAGTGAGGTGGGTGTGTTGCATGAGGTGGTGATGGTGGTGGTGGTGACTGTGCATGTGGTGTGTGGGGTGCATGCCTGCGGGTCTGCTGTTGTGGTGACTGTGGGCAAGGCTGTGCAGGTGGCAGGTTCAGGGACTGTTGATGGAGTGCATGCAGGTGTGAGTGCGGATGTGACTGAGGGAGGAAGAGGATGGGGAGACAGTGGAGGCAGTGGATGATGTCTGTGCATCTGTGTGTTGGTTGTAAGTGCTTGTGGACTGAAGTATGCTGCCCATGTTTGTCGGTGCAAGTCTTGTCTGTTGTTTTGTGTGCATGCTTGTCAGAATGTGTGTGTGGGATGGGCTTGGGGTGAGGAGAAAGGGACTGGGAAGTGGTTTTGGCGGGGGTACGGAAGAAACAAGGACACTGGCTGCTTTGAGGGCGAAGGCCAGAGCCTGAAACGATCTCTGTGGGGCTGCCAATCCACTGTGAATGCCATCCAGGAAGGCATTGTTGCATCTGGGATGCCAGCGCCTGGATGGCATTCACTATGGTTGACTGCCCTACAGAGATGGATCTCAGGAGGTCAATAGCATCCTCACTGAGGGTAGCAGGGCTGACTGGGGCAGGGCCTGAGGTGCCTGGGGTGAAGGAGACACCCACCCTCCTGAGTGAGCGGGCACAGGCAGCTCGGTGGGGGATACTGGGAGGGTGGTGCTGATACGGGGGTGGTGGCTGAACATCTAGCGGGGTGGTCCCAGAGGGGTCCGCCACCACCAGGGAGCTCCCAATGGAGGAGTTATCAGAGTCAGTAGAATCCTGTCCCCCTCATGGTGCTCCCCGCCCTCCGTCCTACTGGTCCCCTCGGCGTCGGTGCTAATGCACACATGGACAGGAGAGGAAGGGAGCACAGGGTCAATCTCAGCAACAACAGCGCAGATGGCCTTCACATCATCATCAAACACAGGGACTAAGAATTGGCAGTATGGACCACGCTAGCATACCATTGGCTAGGTACCACAGCAGGAAGGAGACAGGCATTGCCATTTGCACATCAATTGGAACCAACTAAGCCCTGTCTGACATGGAAAGCCTGCTACCTAGCTATCTTAAATATGCATTACACCCAAAATACCTAAGCTGGACCACGCTGCAATGTCTAAGCTGGTATATTGTGGCATCCACTGACTAGAACCTTGCACCAAGATCCCATGCCAGGCAGCATAGATGGTTAATACACACACTATACTCACTCCGTTGTGGCTGCAGTGATGCTCTAAAGCGCCCATCCAGCTCTGGGGAGGCCATTGCCAGTATACGGGCCATCAGGGAGTCAAGTTCTGACAGCCACCCTCCCTCGTTGGGAGGCCGTCCCCAGCTGGGCCTCTCCGGTCATCCAGGCCCAGCATCTCTGGTCCTCCCACTTTTTCCTGCAGTGGATTCTCCGCCGGCTATGGACCCCCAGGGTCCGCACGTCCTTGGCGAGGGCATGCTCCAACCCCTTCTTCTGATGGGCGCTGACCTGCAGAGGAAACACAGACAGAAGGACACCATTAACCATACAATCCAGCCTGTCAAAGAAATGGCTCACATACTGCATTTGGCCCTCATCAGGCACACACATGACCCGTACCACTGCACGCCACAAGCCATACCCTCCTAAATGACACACTGCCAGCACACACACATCTCCGTGCAGCCATCCCTCATGCAACGTACCCATGGTGTACTCACCTGTTGGTCTGGAGGCCCATACAACTTCCCATACAGGGGTAGGACCCCATCCACAAGCCTCTCCAACTCCTCCAACATGAAAGCTGGGGCCCTTTCCCCTGTTGCACGCGCCATGGCAGGTTCCAGACACAGGTCACAGCAGCCCACACAGTTGAGATGTTATCCTGTGGAAAGTCAGGAATCAAGTGAAGTGGCAGAAAGAAAATGGCGGTCACCGCCGCAGCGGTGAACGCCGTCACCGCCGTCATTGGTCATCATTGCGTCCTATACTCCATAGAGGCACATGTTAGCCAATGAGGAATTGCACGGTGCGCAGACCGCCTCCCGCCATGACGCCTAACGCAGGCAGAGTGAGGTCACTTCCAACATCCCTGCATACAGGACAGGCGGTTGCCATTTTCTACTGCTAGTACACATGTAATGATTTAAAAGTGTATCATTGTTGTCAAATGTACACACCTAGACAATGCCAGTGCCAACATAAAAACATGCTCTGGGTACACTGAAGTAGTGTGTCTATAGTTCCTGTTGTCACTCCCTTCGTACATTTGAGTTCCTTAGGTACCAACCACTGCAGAGGAATAGGAGGAGGAGGCAAGCACCCGTGCCCAGACCCCTTTTGGACTTCGCTACACTGGAGGACAGGCACATCATACTGACCTATCATCTGGACTGGGCCACAATCACAGAGCTGTGTGCACAAGTGGAGCCTGACCTGCTATCTGTTGCACCACAGTAATCCCCCCTCTTGCGGAGGTACTATCACTGCTCCATTTCCTGGCAAGTGGCTCTTTCCATGTGACAGTGGGCTTGGCTCCAGGAATGTCACAGCCAATGCTCTCTATTGTGCTTGCAAGGATTTGGCAGTCTTGCTCAAACACATATGCAGCTACATTGCATTCTCCAGGTAGATGAATTGCCTACTTTGAAGGCTGGATTCTATGCAATAGGACATATATCACATATTATTGGGGCCATTGACGGGACCAATATTCCCTTAGTCCCTCCCCCCGTGACAATGAAAAAGTGTACAGGAACAGGAAGAGTTTCCACTCACTCAATGTCCAGGTGGTGTGCCTTGCTGACTAGTACGTACATCTCCCATGTCACTGCCAAGTATCCTAGGTTGGTGCATGATGCCTTTGTCCTGAGGAATAGCAGGGTCCCACAGCTGATGGTACAACTACAGAGGCACAGAGTGTGGCTTATAGGTGAGCCTGAGTCCCCACACAATGTATGCCAGTGTTTGCCTTCAAGAGTCATACCCCCTGCTATTGAGCTAAACATTTCTCCATCTAAGTGTTGTGCTGTGTGGCTATAGCACTATGCCAGTCACTGCCTTTGCATCCCAACTGACTGTCAACTATGGCTTCCCATATTGAAAATGTTGATGTGGTTACAACAGTGTGATGCTGTGATGTGTACAGACTGCTGAGAAACATTTGTAGGATGGATCAACATATTAATGGACATCTGCACAGGACCATGCAGTTCAATACATTGTAAATTTACTTCTGATAAATCACTATTACCCAAATTGTGTCCAAGGGTGTTTATTAATTATTCTGGTATACAATGCAAAGTGCAGTAGAGTGGTGTGATGGTTGGTAAAAGTCCAGTGTAGTGGGCCAGTCTGTTTGTTGCATAGGTCCAGTGTCCAAAGGGCCATAGGAAGGGGGGAAATAATGGCAGTTCAAAGTGGAAGAGGTGACACAGTGTGACACAAGGGGGTCATTCAGGAGGGGCTCATTTCCTAGCTGTGGTCTTCGCAACTGTCTCTGGTGTCTGTCTGGGTCACAGGAAACGTTTGCGGGGTGGTTCATCTTCTGCAGGGGCATGTGCGTCCTGTGGCAGATCCTCCTGTCCGCTAGCTGCAGCAGATGTGGAGGGTTGGTCAGTACACTGGCTAGTGGAAGGGGCCCGCTGGTGTGCTGTGTACTCCCTCATGATGTTGGCCATGTCACCTAACACCCCTGCAGTGGAGACCATTGTGGTATTCAAACCCTGCAATTCTTGCTTGATCTCTTGGTGGTGTTCCCCCTGCAGCTGCTGATTCTCCTGCATGATGTTTAACACCTGACCCATCTTGTCCTGGGATTGTTGGTATGCCCCCAGGACATTAGTGAGTGTCTCTTGGGCAGACAGTTCCCTAGGCATGTACTCTCCCTGGCGCACAGCTGTCTTCCGACCTGTGTCCCCTGAACAGTGTCTTATTGTCTTGCCTGTGTGGTGTAGACACAGGTCCCTGAACAGGTGGGCACACTACTGATTGACGTGTCCTGGGGACAGAAGTCTGGGGACGTTGGGTGTCAGTTATGGTGTTGGATTCTGAGGTGGGAGGCTCTGTAGTGGACTGGGAGTGGCATGGGGAAGCCAACTGACCAATGGTCCCAGATGGGCCAGGGAGTTCATCCACATCCAGAGCTCCTGAGTTGTGTCATCACTGGGGGCATCTTCTGGTGAGGTACTGGGTAGCCGTGGCACCTCCTCGTCGCTGACATTGGCTGGGGCACCTGTGGGGATGTAAGTGGTGTTTTATGCTACATCTCTGTGACATATTCTGCATCACTAGCTTACACAATGTTATTGCTGTTGTCCTGCCACCTTTGGTTGTATATGGTGATGGATTGTGAGATTGTTAGTTCTCCATGCTGTGCATGCATTGGTGGTGGGTGTACATGCAGGGCTGGAAGGGATGTGCATGCAATGGTATGGCACGCAGGGCTTGGCATTTCATATTGATAATTGTGGTGGTGCACTGTGTGGGATGGAGTGGGGTGATGACTGTCAGGGTGAGAGGTCGTGGTGGCATGCAGGTATGGGGGGGTGATAGGTAGTAAATGTTGACTCACTAGTGTCCAATCCTCCGGCTACTCCAGGGAGTCCCTCAGAATACAGGAGTGCCAAGACTTGCTCCTCCCATGCTGTCAGCTGTGGGGGAGGAATTGGGGGTCCACCGCCAGTCCTCCTGATGACGAGCTGGTGCCTTGCTGCAATAGAACACACCTTCCCCTGTAGGTCGTTCTCCCTCTTCCTTATGTCATCCCTTGTGCGTGGATGTAGTCCCACGGCGTTCACCCTGTCCACGATCCTCCCCCATAGCTCCATCTTCCTGGCATTGGAAATCTGCTGGATCTGTGCTCCAAACAGCTGTGGCTCTATCCTGACTATTTCCTCAACCATGAACTACAACTCCTCATTGGTGAAACAGGGGTGACTTTGTGGGGACATGGATGTTATGTGGTGTGTGTATGTTGTGCAGAGGGTGATGTGTCAAGTGGTGGGGTGTGTGGTGTTTGGTGGGGTGTGTCGGAGGAATAGGTAGTTGTGATATGTATGTGAAGTTCTCTTTAGGATTGGCGTAGCAAAGTTTAGCCATGTTTGCAAAGGATTTTGGGTGATATGAGGGGGTGTTTTATAGTGCTGTTGGTGGGTGTGTGGGCTGTGTGTATTTGTGTCAGGTGTGGTTTTTTGTTTTGCCAATTGTTGTCTTGTATTTTGGTGGCCATTACTGCTATGGCGGTGTGCAGCGCCAATGGTTTACCACGGTTTAATGTCCGCTGTGGTGATTCGTGGGTCGTTATTTGGAGGGCGTTGTATTGGTGGCGTAATGGTATAGGTGGTAGTACCAACAGTTTTTCATGTTCAGAGGGTCTGGCGGATATGTGGTTGTGGCTGTTTTCTGTCGGTTTTGTATGTATGTGTCATAACCTGGCAGACGGATGTCTGCCTCCGCTGCGGTATGCTGGCGGCAGTGAGCACGGTGGTATTCGGTATTTACTGCCAATGTCATAATGAGGGCCATAATGTTAATACCTATGTACATCACTGAACATGACACTGATAGTGACACCTTCACAAAGTGGCACTGATATTGCAAATCAAAACATTTCTATAACTATAAACAATGGCAGCCATCTTAAAAGAAATAATAGAATAAATGGACTAAGACCAAGCCAAGTAGAGTAAAAGTCACTAGGTGATAGGGGCACAGGCCTGCAAGCCAAAGGGCTAACGTAAACTCCTAAGTCCCAATAATAACTAAATCGGATTCACCACACATTCCGCTGATGTGTCTGTGGCGGTCCAACAACCACATACCAGCTGGCGGTATGCGGGGGTATGAGGGAGGAAATCAAGTGTAGGCAGCTGCACTCATCCTGTGCCACCATGGATCCGATCATACACATCCTGCCACTACTCATGATGATCGATGATGCCCAAAATCCACGCCACTGTGGATGCAACCGATGGTAAGACAACATACCTACCTGTCACCACAAACTACACAGAAAATCGATGGACCACCATTCACCAGATATGTGGGCTGTGGTCCGTGGACCAAGTACATCATGTTTGTCCCAGCTCCGATGCGTACACAACATGACACAATTCCAGCCCCATACCGAACACTCACACTGCACCCCCACATTTGGCAAAACTGGACATGTCTGCACATCCCAGTTGCAGGGGGCATAACATTGTCTCACACAACAGCAAAGTCACATCACAAGCACACATACAAATGTTATGTTATGTCATGTTATGCAGTTTTATATAGCGCATGGCTACCTGAAGGCCTCCCAGCGCTGATACGGATAACTTCAAAAACACAACCACTTGCGAGAATCAGAATAGCCAGGTCTTAATCAGGCGATGAAAGGAAAATTCATGACTAGTGTGACGTATGTCCATCGGCAAAGAGTTCCACAGCTTAGCGCCCAGGAAGGCCAATGATCTTCCACCCCATCTAGCCATAGAAATGACACCCATACATTCATCACATACCATGGCCTGTCGTTATATTGAAGACACTTATGTATGGATGTGTCATTGAACCCAAACATCCCTTCCCTGAAACATACCTCTTATGGACTCACACATATCACACACATTGCAGGAGTATCTAAGCTAAATGGGAGGCACACTCTTTAGTGAGACAAAATAACCAAAAAACACAATGTGATAAATACATGCAGAATAGGGATGGTGGCAACAGGGGGACCCCAGGAAGGATGCTGTCCTGGGATACTTTTGACTATGCAAATGACTCATAAACACTATCTGCACAGGTACTGGAGCCTCGTGTATATCAGGGGTAACCAATAGTACTAACAAGTGCCATGCCCAAGTACCATATGTAGAAGTGCAGGACAGGAAAGCATATATAAAAGCAACAGCATAGGTCACACATGTTAATGAACTAGCTGGAAGATAAACACACGAAAATGAACACATGACCATTCAAAGGTATAGGAAGGTAGCACAATTGAATACCTTCCATGTGTTGACAAACCAAACTCCAGCTCACACACATGATAACAATGTGCAACATATATAAGGGGGACAAATGCAACACAAGAGATGTTGACAGTGGTCATTCTATTGAACATTTCCTCTTGTCCTGGGTGACTCCAGCACTGCTTCTAAAGTCAGATGATGACAAACACAGCACACGGATCAGCAGTCAGGGTGAAACAAACACAACTGTAGGCATACATAATTAATTACTCTGGAGCAGCAAAAAGGTAGAAAAGGATTGGCAGGACAACTGTAAAGCAAACCAAATAACTTTGCTTTATTAACCATAATTCCAGTGAGGAGTAAAGGCCAATGGCCAGGGTGAATGTCCATAAATGGATTGCACGTCACTGTGTACCACACCTTAACTCAGTGAACACTGCCACAGGAACCTCCACAGGAAGGGGCATCAAGTGGTTATACCAGGCACCTCAATTATCACCCTTGGGTGTGGTGGGGTCAGGTTTGTGAGTGTGGTAGTTTGTAATGGGAAGTTGGGGACTTCACTTTAGGAGGGTTGGGCGTCTTCTTGGGTATGGGAGGGACATGGCTGGGTCTGGGGGGGTAAAGGCAGGTTCAACAGGGGAGGACTTAGAGGTGGTAGGGATGACTTGGATTTCGGTGTGGTCTTCTTGGTCTTAGGAGAGGAGTGGTTTTGGCAGGGGTAAGGGCAAGGGAAAACAGGGAATTCTTTTTGTGAAAATGGGTAGGGACATCAGAAGGGGGTAGGGGTTTGGAAGTTGAGGAAGTGGTTCTGTCTGATGTGTGTGTTGTTGGTGCTGGTGTGTGGATGTCTGATGTATGTTTGGGTTTGGGGGTGTCTGTTGGGTGAGTGATTGTGTGCATTGGAGTTTTTTGGGGCAGTGAGGTGGAGGGGATAGGGATGGTGTGTATGTGGTGGATGTGTCTGTTGGGTTGATGTATGGGGTATAGGATGCATGCTGGTCTGTGTCAGTGAGGGTGGTGTTTGGGGGAAAGTTGGTTGTGGGTGTGTGTGGCTGTTGACTGCTTGCATGCTGGTGTGTTCTGTGGTGCTTGTAGGTGCTTGTAGTGGCTGTTGAGGTCTGTGCATGCACATGTGTCTTTGTGCTTGGGAGAGGCATGGGAACAGGAAAATTGGATGAGGAAGAGGTAGGTGGTGGGGTAGGAAGGTGGAAGGTGGATCAAGTAGGACACCTTGTAACCTTGAATGGCTTGGTTCTTGTTGCATCCCTCAGTAACCTGTTGTCATCAAATAGTATGGCAATGCCAAGTTAATGCTAACACATCCCAAACTAGGTCATGAATCTAGCAAACTTCATTTCCCCAAATCCACATCATGATGAAATGATGGACAAATAACCCAGCCATGTTTCAGCAAGAAGTACCGTAGCTGGAAGAAGGTGACATATGAATATCCATGCCATACTGTCAAAACACCACAATAGAAACTACTACGTCTAAATAGTCTTATGGAAGTTGTACCAAAGTTGCTCTGAAAGATAACACATCTTGTACAGAAATGTACACTGGAGACCATTATTGCAATATATCTGGTAAACTTGTCTACAAATATCCATAGCACAAAGAATCTGCTAGCCCCAGGGAAATATCACATGTCCTGATTGGTACTCCTGAGAATACCCTTCTAACACTGGATGAGTAAAAGCCAATAGTCCATTGAACATGTTGCCCAATGGGAAGGTACATCAGTGTCCATTTTTGTCATGGGAGCCCAGATTCCCTTGGATGAATGACTGTACACACTCACATATGATTCCAACATTCCTTCAACTCACTCCCTGATGCATTTCAATAGTCAGTCAGGCAGTCAAGAAACTTTATTGCAGCCACAGGGGCCATAAAAGCACATAGCAGCAATAAATAAATACACAAGGTTATATAGAATATGTATAGTACATGTAACTAAATAAAAATAATAAAATTAAGTGCACTCTCAGAGTGAATTGATACATTCTTACTAAAACCATTATACAGATAAAGGTTTTCTTCTAACAATCCAACTAGCCCTAAGGAACTTGGCAACAGCAATCACGAACCTCGAGCGAGTATCTGATCTGAGAATTCGAAGGGCTATGTCAAACCTGGGGACTCCAAGCAGTCTACAAGCTGGGGCCAACCATTTCCTGCGAGAGGCAGGGCACAGGGCAGACAAATAAAATATGAGAGAGGTTTTTAATAGGTGCTTTGCATGTCAATAGTCAGGTAATGAACCTATATCAAATAACATGTGCAAAACTCTTACAAAAATGTTTCCACAGAGATGACGTGGAAATGCACAATGTGAGTAATTACTTTAATCCTAACTTGCATGTCCTCATTGCTTCTGGAATTGTACATGAAAAATGTCATGTCCTGATGGGTTACGGTATGTGTGTGTCACCAATCAATGGTGACACACTCCTGTCTGGGGCACCACATAAACTGTGTACTCATCAGATATGTCTGAATCCAAACACATATTGGCATGCACACATATGTGATCGAATCAGACATTATACCATGTAGACAGGTAGAACAAGTAGGAAACATCAGTATCCATGATATGACAAAAGTGAAAGGGACACCTGTTAACATGTGGGCCCAATGAATGAGGGCAACAGTGTCTGCACTGAAATCAGGTCTCTGGACATTCCATACTTACCAAGGGGAAAGATTGCTCTGTAACTGCACCTAAAGGACAATGTATGCTATGTCACATTTATGATAGCCAACGTCATATTTAAGACATTATTTGGGCACCAACATTCTTGACACACTGAAGTGAAGACAAGCGGCCTGTGGGGGGCAGATGGCAGCATACTCAATTGAGCAGACACATGGCTGAGTACAGTAATCTATTAACTCATGATGTTTGCTGTTGTGGCTAATGCACTGAAGACAAGTGGACTGTTGGTAACAAATGATAACCACAACACCAAACAACATGAACTGATTGATCACTGTACTCAGCCATGTGTTTGCCCCGGAGAATCTATTTGTTGTAGACTGTAATCTGTTGCGGCCCAGGTCACTGGGACACTAGTCAAGGCACAGAAGCATGCAGCATCTTCCATCCCTTTCTATAGACCCTCTGCGCAGAACGTTTGCACGCTAGTGTCGCCAGTGCCGGGTGGTGCGCGGCTGAGTGGAGGAGCGAGGAAAGTGGAGCAGAGCACACGCTGGGACACGCCGAGGCAAGGCGAGACGGGGGGAATAGATCCCGCCGTATGGTGTGGCCCACCTCATCACGGCCATTTCCATCGACTTGGCCCAGGACCCCCTACCGGCCCAACACGTCTCAGTCACCCCACCAGAGCCGTGCTCCAGCATCAGGAAGCATCTGGTTTCGACCTGGTCCTGTCCTACTGCATGCAAAGGTTGAGGCAAGAGGAGGAGCTTAAGCCCAAGGCCAGGCGGCCCAAGGCCCACACCGAGTTCATCAAGGGGAGTTGAAGGTGAGGGGGCAGGGATTTGGGGGTTGGAGAGCGTGGTGTGCAGGCACTCAAGCCCCCACTCACCATCAGTCAATCGCCGACCACACCCAAGCCAGCGTTCCAGTGGAATTGCAGCGCGGTGTTTGCATCCGGGCAACACATGGGGCCACCAGACCACTCAGCTAGAAGTGAGTGAGTCAAGCGCTAAGCACCAAGCATCAACTCGCACCAATTCGCACCAGCACGGCACAACACAGGTCCAACATAGACTAGTGCAAGCAATAGTGCAAGTAACAGTGCAAGTAACAGTGAGCAACTGCAGAGCTTCATACCTCACAAGCCAAGGACATTTATTGGACATTATTGAGGGTGCAAGCTACTTCAGGGCTTTAGGCTGCAGCCATCTTTTTGCATGGAAGCGGTCAGTGTTAGACCGGTGCGGCTTGTGCCTAAAGGAAAGCTGCCAAGCACCTCATCACCTCATCACCGGCACAGGCACTCAAATCTAGCTTGGTCGCCTAACCATCAGCTACCGTCAAAAGGGGCAGAGGAGCAAGGATGACACTAACTCAGAGGAGGAGAAAGTGGCAAAGAGGTTAAGGCAAAGCTCCCCAGGACTTAATGGTCCAACTGAATGACTCTACTGAGTGGAAGCTTTCCATTAACCCAACAACGACCAAGAAACCCATCAACACCTCAAGTAAACTAATTAGACATCACGGAAAGAGGGATACAAAATCACTGACTTTCTGTTAACTAAGCTGGCGTATAAGTCCATCCCAGCTCACAATGGCTCACAGCCAGCTCTACTGCATATGGACGCTGCTACTGGGACAACTTTTGCAGTGACAGAGAGGCCTCCTCAGGAGAAGTAAAGCTTCCACAGCAGCCCCCTAAGCACTCCTAACATAATAACTATGGCAGAAGTACATACTGGTAATCAACAGGACTCCTTATCCACTTTCAATCTTAGCAACTGGAATAACTACAGCCAGAACTCCCTTCTATAGTCTCCACAAGTACCGCAAATACAGCTATTACAGCAAACACCGCGGGGAGGTGTATCAGCAACTGCACAATGACGCATGATCCACCTGTAATTGACCTCTCTGATACTTGCGTCACTGTTTCTTCAACTGAGCCAGCGGATTTTGTGGGATCCACTAATGCAGCCCAACCGTCCAACACCAACAGCATGCAAGGAGGGGAGGAGCATTCGGAACATCCAACAACTATTCTGAAATAGTGTATTACCAGTAGCAGCAGCTCATTGGCGGAGATGGAGGCATACCCCTCCTCCAATCCACGGCGCCCTAGTGCCCTAGCCAAGCTGGATCAGGCAATGGGCACCTTGTTGGGCTATCTAGAGGAGGCAACAGCCCCGGTGGATCCTTCTCTGGAAGCTAAACTCAAGGAGGACCGGTCAGTTTCCAGGGAGGCCAGGGCCTTTTGGCAGGCCCTCCTATCGACCATGGATGCAATGTCGGCAGCGATTTATTATCAAGCAGAAAAACAGGAAACTCAGGTGGACCTACTCAACGTCTTGGCAGTGCATATCGTGAGTATCGATAAGAAACTTCAAGGGTTGAATGACCTGGTAAGAAGGGCTGAGACCCATTCTTACACTCAGCAATTGCTATGTCAATATGCTTCTATAGGAGACAACTCACCCAAGACTATTGAAATTCTGAAAGTGAAAACAGAAAACCACAGACTACTTGCTTCTTCCAGCAGGAGGAAAACCAGAGATCATCCAGGGGTAGCAAAGACTCCAACACTCAAGCAACAAGTCCCATCAAGGAAGGGATAGTAGGAGAAGCTTCAAACACCTCAGCAGCAAAAGAGGTCTCTCTTACTAAAAGGGAAAAGAAACGACAAAGGAAAGCTTGGAAGAATGCCAAGGTGGCTCAGCAAAACAGTATCTGGAAGTCATTCACAAAGTCTATTTCCACACAGGGTAAAGACCCTGAAGGGAAAGATGAGGGAGATTTGGAGGACAGCAGCATATACCTCACGCAGCAGACGACTAGGCAAAAGGTTAACCAGGATACCCCAACACAAGCCGTTTCCGCATGCAAAAATCAACAACCTCATCGAAATCAGCCACTTAAGGATATCAGGTTACCACCCAGCTGCCGGGGTAGAAACCCAGTTCAGTGGGAGCTTACGACTAGCGACTCCCCGGAAGTGGATCGTAACATCAATCACATTACTGTTCAAGGGAACTGAAGGGGCAACGCTGGTTGAGAAGCCTTCAATTGTAGGGAAAACAACCAAATTCCTGCAGTAAACGATAATTGTCAGGCCTCACAACACCCTCCACAGGCAAACACCATGCCGAATACAGGCAAGAAACAATACACAAGGGATGATACCAATCTTATTCTGCCGGCATCAATAAGCCCGCCAGGAGGACAGACCTTACAACAAACTGAGGCTTTGAGTGACTACAAACTACTCTTCATCCCCCGATACAATTCAAAAGGGGCCTTTGACATCTTAAATAGAGAAACAATCATTAAGCTCTTAAATGAAATTCGGCCCCTAGCCCAAATCATTACAGCTAAGCTGCAGGCAGTGGAGTTTGTTCCGCACCCGAATAATAGGGACAAAGGGGCAACACTCACATCTTGGGCCTCTCCAGCCACTGCCGCCCAAATTCTGCCACACCAGGACATCTTTAGTTCATGCGGCATTACGCTACAAACACAAGAACCATGTCGATATCCCAGCCCCCTGCTTCCAGGAATTGTGAGGGGGACCTAAGTGTTTAAAGGAGCAGTTGGAGTGGAGGAGACTCTAGGCAGATGAGAAAATTTTACTATAGTAAAGAATCAAAGTTCACTTCATCAGGGGAGTAGTTATCAAGTACTTATTTGCAGGCCTCCAATTTGGAATCAGGCAGAGCGGCAATTCATTATGGTCTACAGTAGTAATTGGTCCCTACGAAAGATCTAGATGGGAAACAGCCATAGAGGACAGCCTCTACATATGCTCTTGGAATTGCCAGGGTCTGAAACAAATGTTAACAGACGCGGAGGCATCGACGTTCTTACAGAAATTTGATGTCATCATGCTTCAGGAAACCTGGTGTAGGGAGCCCATTTAAATCTCAGGCTATGTCAGCTGGCATGTTCCTGCAGTCAAGATCCAAAAATGTGGGCATCCCAAAGGCGCCCTTACTACCTTCTGTTCAACTAAAACTAATTGGGCCATCAAACAAATTGATCTTGGAATAGACTAGCGGCTGCCAATTATGTTGGAACCTCAGGGGCTAAACGGTGCTAATACAACACTGCTATTAACCAATGTGTGCATTCACCTGAATAAGGAGCAAAATGGAGAAAACAATGAAACACTGTTAAATATCCTCAAAATGTTGATGAGGCAGTACAAGGAGGCCATTCATATTGTTTCCAGTGATTTTAATGTTGACTTGAGCAAAGGCTATATAAAACAGGGTCAAAAATACCATGGCTTGCATCTGAAAAACATGTTTGGAAATCATGGCCTCCGTCGCTTGATGATACTCTTAAGGGGAGATTCTCCTTTACCAGTAACATTTTCAAGTGGTTCAATAAAATCAACAATTGAGTTCACCTTAATAAATGAAGCAGCTCTGCCACTAGTCGCCGCCTACAATATTTATGCACGTCTATAGAGTGATAATTTTCCACAAGCCATACAGTTAAGATGGGTATGGAAGCGACTCCCAACCGCAAGCATCATCAATACAAAGAAGTTAAAATGGCAGTGGCGTGGCATTAAGAAAGTGATGGAAGAACTGTATCGACGTGCAGGGTCAATCGATGAGCTCAATAGAGAATCTGAGAACCAGGAACTAACTGCATTGTGTTCAGGAGGTCGGGTGAAGGCATGAAAGCACCTATGCGATTCATTACTAAACAAATTTCCTAATAAAATCCCTCTCTCAAGCTCTACAATTGTTACAAATAAAAATCTGAAAAGTGTTAATGAAGAGCATCCATGGTACAACAGATCTCAGCGTAAATTAAAAAATCAAGTCTGATGTGAGACAAAATAAGTTGCAAAAGAGGCACGAATGAATAAGAACCCCGATAAAACAAAGCTCCTTAAATTGAGATCACATCATAAGAAATATTCCGGGAATAAAAAAAGGCTGTCCTATGAGGATTTGTGGTCAAAGCTCCTGATTTCTAATAAACTGAAGAACAACAAGAGTTCTGGCAACTGGTGAATAGGCTGGTACATGGGAGAAAACATCATTCTAATGCAGGCATTGATGCTGCCTCCTGGGAAGCCTACATCTCAGCGTTGTATTCATCCTCAAACCAAAAGGTGAAGGGAGGGGACCCTCTGCCAGCAATCTGCAGCATCTCAAGCTCGACCGACTTTGGCTTTAGAGTAAAGTTGAAAACAGGCGCTTCCCTTCCCGACTCTGATCAAGACAATGCTATCACGGATATAGGCATTGAGCAGCTAATAGGCATTTTAACGAAGTTAAAAATGGAAGGAACAGCAGGACAAAGTGGTTTCCCTAATGCCCTTTTTAAAGGTGATGCAACATACTGGGCGCTCCTTTTTAACGATCTCCACGGCACAGAGATGCTTCTAGATGCCTGGAAAGGTAACATTTTCCATACAACTTATAATACTGGCAATCCTGCCTCTCCACTAAATTACAGGCTAGTAGCCTTGATTGATGTTGGAGAAAAGTTTTATGCATCCTATTTGCTGTTACAATTATCAGTTTGGATACACAAGAAACATCTCCTACCAAGAAGTCAGACTGGTTTCAGAGTAGGCATGGGGACTTCAATCAGCTTGATTACCTTGGCCTTGCTAGGCATAAAGTCCAGGCCCAAGAAAAGCTGACTATTTGTCTGTTTTATTGATCTTAAGTCTGCATTTGATCGTGTCCCAAGAGCTCGCCTATAGGAAAAGCTGGGGTCTCCCCAGTAGGCTGTTGAACACAATGATGGAACTATACTCAGGCACATGGGCGCAAGTCAAAATTGGAGAAGGTGGTCAT
This sequence comes from Pleurodeles waltl, assembly GCF_031143425.1. Lineage (NCBI taxonomy): Eukaryota > Metazoa > Chordata > Amphibia > Caudata > Salamandridae > Pleurodeles > Pleurodeles waltl. The sequence goes on from NC_090440.1 coordinate 1,553,493,050, forward strand.
GTTACTAAAAGAAATCAAACGTTAAATGGTCTAAAGCAAGGATGTGTCTTAGCGCCTATGCTTTTTAGTCTAAATCTAGCAGACCTAGCCAATGCTCTTTCTCCGGTAAACAATCACCCGCCAGTTCTGGCTTAGGAAGCAATTGCATGGTTACAGTACGACATAGTATTACTTAGTCAAACTCTAATTGGTCTGCAGCACAGCATCAACGCACTTACTCATTATATAGCCAAGCAAGGTTTGGAATTGAACTTGAATAAAACTAAAGTAGTCAGACTGGTGGACTCAAAATTTAAATCTTTGTCGTGGTTCATCAACAGAACCCAGGTGGAGGTTGTTCCCGCATATTAATACTTGGGTTTCATAGTGGACCATAATCTAACCTTTAAACCTCAGCTTGTTGCTGCTCAAGCAAAGGCACAATCCTTGGCCTATGGGTTTAAGATTTTGAAACAAAAAATTAGATGTCCATCCTACAACCATCTTCTCTCTGTAATGTCTGCACAGCTAATGCCAACAGTTACATATGGGGCTGAAACAATGTTGGGCAAAGAAATAGCAGTTTTAAATCAAATTCAAACACAGGCTTGTAAAACAGTGTTCCACATTCCAAAATCAGCTTCGCCAGCTCAGGTACGCTTAGAAATTGGATTCATAAACTTCAAATTTCAGAGCAAAAATGCATACGTAAAACTCTGCTGGAGACTGCGATCTGCAGAGTCAGGAACCATAAGCAATCTATGCTGGTGTGAAATAGAGTAGCAACAGCGCTGCAACACTATAGGCTTATGGGGAAATCATCTAAACAACTCTATAAAGGAACTGGGCCTGCAAAACGTTTGGGGCATGAGCTTGAGCAAAGCAGAGTTCTACTGGATGGTAAACGCTGCAACTTGGTTACTGTTGCTTATAACAGACAAGAACACGCTTACCAAAAAATGACACGCCTGGACCGTACTATCATCATATAAAGTTCTCCAAGCACCGGAATATTTATCAGCATTTTTCACACAATCGCTGAAATATCAATTCATGCTTCTGCACTTTGGGATGATTGAAACTAGAGACATGACCTCTTCCTGGAAGCAGCAGTTCAGAACTCAATCTTGTCGTCTTTGTGGGTACAAACAGAGTCCTTTGTGCATGTTTTTTGTGCGTACCCGGCGTTGGCCGAACAAAGGAAAATATACCTAAAACACATTTTTATGGCCCTGGATATACGCTCATGAAGGCCAGCCATCATTAGCTGGTTAAGTGGCTCTTCAATTCCTCTTGCCTATTAGGGCACTAAGTTTATGGAGCTGACTTTCAAAAAAATGTCAAATATTGCTGAAATGGGAGTTCTAAGTCAGGATGGATAGGGGTGCCGCTGTTTATAATGTCCTCGGGTGCTTGCTGATGGGTAGATATTTGGCTAAGCACAGGAAACTGAGCAGGTTGTGACATATCAGAGTTTAGTTGAAGCGTTAGCATCTTCCAAATCCCTTGCTTCTGATGGGTGTTGACCTGTATGGGTGCAAAGGACAAATGAAAATTTCATAAATCCATTTTTCTGAACAAATGTGTGTGACACACATATTTTACAAACACCAGCCACAACAATATTGTATTTGTTATCAGACCACAAGTCTAAAGCATACATGGTCACAGGCACAGGGACTTAAATACACACTTTTGGAGTCACCTGCAGACTAACCCACAACTCTGCTCATTGTCCATACTGACTGAGTGAGCCCACTGACATCAGGTAGCCTCAGCACAAGCTAAATGTACTGTGATGTGAGCCACAATGATACACAATCAAGCCACTTTGACTCACTGCATACAGTCCCTACAGGATATTACCATAGTACTCACCACCCCCTAACAATTAAGTGACAAGGAAAGGGCTGACATGAGTGTCACAGAAAACCTCTTCTCTGTGCATGTGTGAACAAGTGGGCTACCCAATGGAATAACAATACCATTCCTGAGTGGGTTTGTGTAGTTGCACAGGTATTCCTGAATACACATTTTACAATATGTTTTACACCTACAGAGATAACATCAAACATACCAAGGTACGTTTTGTCTGTTTTGTTGCATGTAATAAAGCCAATGGGTTTGGCCACATCCAAGGATTTGCAGGTCTACAGGGAGTGTGCCCCTTGCACTAACCTGGTCTATTTCACATACTGAAAGCACATCTGATAGTCCTTGTTCTCTGCAGGCTGAGCATACAGAACATACAGGGCACTCACATTACCATCAGTCCCATGTATCACAGCACGTCATGTGCCCATCATCTGTGAGTACGGGGTTGTGTGGCACTCATAAGGGCACAGCAAGTTTAGCATTCTTCTCAGACAGCAGTTTGCCAAAGCCAGATGTGTCCTGAGTGTTCTGTGACACTACACATATTGATGAGGAGGTCCCCATAAGACTCAAACAGCATACAAAGGTCATGCTCTAATGCACATACATGTTGGCCTTCCTTTACAAAAATAATATCCAAAGATACATCATTGTATACTTGTAAAGTCTGCTTGCCTAGATATATCTATGCAGCAGAAGGAGAATGTATGCCCTATCACACAACACAATGGTAATGTGTCTTGCACAGAGTATAGCTCTCCACTACAGATCTGTGACTGGGGATGAGTGTTTGCATTGTGCATTGTTCAGCACTCCGTCGATCATCCTTTTGTGTTGCTATACGAGCAGCATCTACATCCTATGTATGGACCCCAGAATGTGACTACAGGCACCCTACACAACTCACTGGCACTTACAGGCACATTGTAGCCTATGTGGAAGGAAAGGATGGTGTTGAACAGAGGCAAATATGTCTATGATGTCCTTACCTGCTCCTCTGGTGAGCCATCAAGCTTAACATATATGGGAAGGACCTCCTCAACGAGCTTCGTCAGTTCCTCTGGGGTGAAGGCTGTGATTCTTTTCACTACTTGGCCTGGCACGATTGCTCCAAGAGGCAGCAGACAGCAGCTGAAGTGGTGAAGGTGTTGATGGCAGTAGTGTCAGGAGTCAGGTAAGTGATTTTGCTCAACCAGGTGTACATGTACACCACGTACACGGTCATCACCGCCGAAGGACACAGCTATTGGGCTGTGATTGTCACAGTTAACAGCATTAGCCTATGGCTGTGTCCACCACAGTTGTAACCGTGTAGTAGACCTCAGCTGGCGGACACAGACGGTTCCTAATGTCCAATGTAGGAGGTCAGGGATGCGCCATTTTAGCGGTTGTCACAACAGTGTTGGGGACTTTTAATGCGTCACAACATCTATAGAGGTGTCAGAACCTCTCAACACATGTGCAGCAGCCTTGTTATGTAGATTCAAGGACACAATCATGTATTTAGTGTGCTGCTGGTCACAGATGGCATAAAATGGCAGTTCCTGGTTTACCACCAGTGATGATATTTTTCTCAGTCAGAATGGGCCTGTCAAATTTAGAGGGGCAGATGAGGAGCAGATAGTTGGGTGATGTCCAAATCCATGTTGTACACACATGTGAAGATAGCCATGGCGGTCACATTTGGGCCTTGAGTAGTACACGGTTTGGATGTGTAATAGGTGTAATAGGTGTAATGTTATTCCAGTGATTCCTGCATTGTCACATGGACTTTTTTTGTATACATCATGTATGTTTGTGTGCACACATTTACTAATGCACCAACTCATCTGATGTCACAGATAGGTACCCTGGGAGAGGAAGGAGACGACAAGCTCCAGTCTACCGTCCACTGTCGTATCTTCAAACCATGGAAGAACGTCACATAATAAAACTGTTCCATCTGAATAGGCAACCCATTGTGGATTTATCTTGTAAGTTGGAGCCCAATATAATGCCTGAAAACAGTAATCCGACATGCATACCACCCATTGTGGGACTCATGGCAATATTACACTTTCTTCCCACATGGTCCTTCCAACATACAGTAGCCTTATCTGGTAGCATGTCCCAACTTATGTTCAGTGGTGTGTTAAAAGACGTGCTGTCAGCACTGCTGAAACACATTCACAGCTATATCAGGTTCCCCACATGTGAGGATTTGGCCAATACAAAGGCTGACTTCTATGGTTTTGGTAAGCTCCCACATGTGGTGGGAGCCATTAATGGGACACATGTTGCCATGGTACCACCGCAAGCCAGTGAACAAGTCTATCGAAACAGTAAGAACTTCCATTCTATCAATATGCAAATTTTCTGCTTGTCAGATCTCTACATCTCAAATGTTTCTGCCCTGTTCCCTGGATCAGCCCATGATTCCTTTGTAATGCAGGACAGCACCATACCCCAGCTGATGTCACAACTAAAACCAGAGAGAGCCTGACTGGTAGGTAAGTCACATCCGTTCTGATTTTGTGTGTACAATGACAGCTGCTACAGTCATGAAGTGAGTGAGTAATAATGCCACCCATGTGTCATTCCTAAACAGGAGACTCAGCCTTACTTGGTTGTTCACACTGTTAAGGAATCCAACTACACCAGGGGAAGTCATCTTCGGTGAGGCCCATGGAAGAACAAGGCGGGCAGTGGAGCGGGCATTTCGGCTCCTAAAGGTCAGAATTTGCTGTCTGGACAAGACTGGGGGAGCCCTCCTCTACTCACCCGGGAAGGTGTGTCAGATCACCATGGCATGCTGCATGCTTCATAACATCGGCCTGCAGAGGAATATCCCTTAAACCCCAGAGGAGAGAGAGCCTGCAGTGCCACCAGGTGAGAATCCTGACATGCAAATGAAAATGATAGTGGTGAAGAAGAAGGAGCTGAGTTGCGACCAGCTTCTTCTCATGAGTGTAAGTATGCCATGTGTTGTCAGGACGTTGACTGTACAATGAGCTGTACTGTGCTAATGTGTGTAGTAAATCCTCGGAACTAGGGAGCTAATTCTCAAGCAAAATCAGCCAAAGGGTGTTTGATGATGTAGCTTTTGACACATCCACATCTTGATGATGTTGCTTTGTTTGTGTTAGATTTATTATAATGTACTTTGATTTTCAGATGATTGCTATGTGACTTGTGTCATATGTATGGTTTCGTACCTATACTCCTTATTTTGTTCTTTATTCAGGTACCTTCACCATGACATCTTCATGTGGGCATTTCAGAGTTGTGACATTGCCAGGTATGTGATGCTGTTCAAACATACATGGTGGACGTGGATTGTTCAAGGGAATGTAAGTCACAGACTTTGGGTGTAAAAGACCTGTGCCAAGACAACATGCACAGTGATAGGATGGAAGTTTAGAAGACTCCATTGGACTTGTTCCTTGTCATGTGGTGGCACTGATGCATCATGTATGCCATCATGTGGTCAGACAATATGTAGTCCTAGGCCAAATTCATGTTAATTTCCCTTCTCATTGGCTAAACGCTATTTTTGTTTGAACTGTATTTAGTTGTTGATGTGTTTCATCATTGTAGGCCAAAGTTCCTGTGCCACATCACTGACATTTGTTTGTGTCATACCATCAGATGCCGAAGCACGGGATTGTAATGACCCTGTAATCAGAAACTGCTGTATTGCCAACTGTCTGAGTCTTACATTATATAATGTTAGATTACATTTGTGTGGTAGGCAATATGGCTCTAGCTGATGACATCAACTACTTAAATGTTGTCCTAGTCTACAACAAAATGTCTGATAAATCCCTTCTTTCCATGGTCTACATATCTGTACCTATAAATTTGAACATTTAGCCAGCATGATTCATACATGTACGGTTTGCTGTTTCTGACATATTGACAGCCTATGTGCTGAACAATGTAATACAATGTCTTCTTTTGACAAGACACTTGTATGTTTGTGTTTGTGTGGAATGGTTGTAATCCTGAGCTGGACACTGTGTACGTGCAACATATTGCTGCTTGCACAAGTACCTTGGATCATCAGCGTATGGTTCACATAGTCTGACATATGTACATGGCTAAATGTCAATCAATCAATCAGAGTTTATGGAGCGCAGCTACTCACCAGTTAGGGTCTCAAGGCGCTGGGGGGGGGGGAGCAGCTTGTACAGGAGGTGGATGAGAAAAGTCATGTCTTCAGTTCCTTCGTGAAGCTGGGGAGGGAATTGGTTTGTCTGATGTGGATGGGTAGGGTGTTCCAGGTGGTGGCAGCGAGGTAGGAGAAGGAGCGTCCTCCTCCTATTGTGTGCGTAGGTGAGGATTTTGAAAGTGATTCTTTTTCAATAGGAAGCCAGTGCAGTGTGCGTAGGTGTTGTGAGATGTGCAGTTTCGGAGTAGGTAGAGGAGCAATCTATCAATAGTATCACCTGTGTGGATAGACTTCCTATGATGAAGCATGCCATGATCAGTGGGTGAAGCGACTACTCCAATTCTTGGATTAACCCATAGGTTGACTGAAGTATAGGTCATAGCTATATAATGGACAGGAATCCATGTCTATTCACTTCTTTCACTAAGGCTTTGGTGGCTTAGTTACTTTGAGGTGTTTGACACTCCCTCTACTACACACACTTGACAAATGGTATCCTTGCAGGTGAGTACACTTCAATTGAGAGTTAATTCAGGGTTATTTGGGCAAATGAACACTGGGCTGGTGTTTGGAGTTGCAGACACAAGGCCTCCTGGGAGTTGCAGTCAGGTGTCATCCTCTACTACTACACCTGGCAAATGGTATCTTCCCAGGTGAGTACACTTCAATTGAGAGTTAAGACACAGGGGTAATTGGTCAAGTGAACACTGGGCTGGTGTTTAGAGTTACAGACACAAGGTCTCCTGGCTTTAGCAGTAAGATCACTCCCTCTGCTTTCCACACTTGACAAATGGTATCCTCCCAGGTTAGCACATGCCAATTGAGAGTTAACAAACAGGGTTCTTTGGCCAAGTGAACACTGTACTGGTGTTTGGAGTTACAGACATAAGGCTTCCTGTGAGTTGCAGTCAGGTCATCCCCTCTACTACACACACTCACCAGTCAAATTTTAGGTATTGCATATCTGTATGCAGACTGCATTTAGGTTTGACCATACATTTACATGTTGAGACACACCATGAATCCTGGGATTTGTTTTTATATTGTAATATTTACAAGCACCATTTCCACATATAGCATGTGATGGGCCTTGGTAGCTGTGATGTTGGGTCCAACAATACACATTGACAGTGTTAAAACTCAGATACTCTGGGTATTGAATGTTGTTTAAGTACATGAACAAGACAGTGGCAAAATCTGAGCTGTGAGCATGCAGGACATTGAAGTTTTGTGAGAGTTTTTGTGTTGTAACATACCAGACTCCACTCCCCGAGGTATTTCTGTCAAGCCATCAGGATGCAGGGTGGCCAAAACCTTCTCCTCCCAGGGAAAGAGTCCTAATGGGGCACTGGGAGGGCCACCCCCAGTCTTGTTGGCCTCCAGCTGCTGCCTGGAGGCCAGGGAATGGACCTTTGCCACCAGGTCGCTATATCTCTTCCTAATGTCCTCCTTTGTGAACAGGGTGGTGACTACAGCATTCACTCTGTCAACTATTCTTTGCCACAATTCCATTTTTTTCCTACTGAGAGGAGTAGGCTGGACTTGGGCTCCAAACAATTTTGTTTCTACTCTTATGATTTCATCCACCATGACTCTTAACTCCTCTTCAGAAAAACTGGGATTTTTGGGACGTGACATGGTGGACAACAAAATTGGGTGACAGGGACTTACTTAACAGGGGAAGGGCAATAGGGAGTGGATGGACGAAACTGTATGCAAGGTCTTAAATGGGATGGTGAAAAAAAAATAACAGGGTGCCTTATCTATTGTAAATGAGGAAATGGTGGTCAGTGTTCTTCAGAATGCAGGGGAAATGCAAAGAATTGTGGTCTGTGAAGGGATGTTTTATATAGTGTGCTTTGCAGGTGTGGCCACTGGGCCAATGTGTGTCAGCTGTGTTGTTTTTGTATTCAGGCATTAGGCATTTGTCTGTTACATTGCTGAGCGCAGACTGTAGTGGTCGGCCAGCATTGCCTTGCCACCACTGGGCGCCACCACGGCAACTGTGTGATCATACTAGGTTATGAGGTTGGCAGTGGTGTTGATGGCACTGGAGATCGAATCGCCTACATTGCAGACCACCGCACCCCTGGTGGTCTGCCTTTTTTGTTGGGTTGGCGGCGGTTCTGCCTGTATACATCATAATACAGCTCGCTAGGGACCACTGGTGCAGCGATCTTTTTGGAACCGCACTGCCATACTCATAATCGGGCCCTTAATTTTTATCATCTAATTTCAAATTTCTTCATATTCAAAGAACGTTTTGAAAATTTTGATCTTACATTTTACTTCTTCATTCATTTAAAATGCATTGATCTGTAAATATTAATTAATTCTCTAACCACTGCGGATCTCCTGAGTAGGTGTCACACTGTAATATATACTTTGAGTGTATGCGCTGTCAATTTTTCGCATGCATTGCAGAAAAGTTTTAAAGAATTCCTATTCCATCCCCATGCCATTAGCAATAGCCCTGAACATCATGCTGCAAATATGACATAGCAAATAACATTAGATATATGGGTATCAGTTGGTTTTAAACTTTGGAAATGCTTCACCAACGCAAACACTTTATGCTAGTATTGTAAAAGTGTTGTGCCAAGAGGGTTTTTGATGGTTTGACCCAGAACTCGGGACCTTTTACATATTCCATTATTATGTAGAAAGTAGCCTTAGATGTAAGTAAAAGGACAGGAGTGGCATGTTCAATTCACTGCGGACCCACAACTGTGGCATGAGCACATCCTTTACTTAGGGAGTGAGAAGCGAAGGGGAACGTATACTCTAGGGAAAACAAGTGAACACTGATTTGCATATCCTACACCACTCGCCATCCTGATGCTTAACCCATTACTTCCACCCTCTGCGCACTGCTCCTGCAGCCTCTTCCTATTCCACCTGCCCTTTAGCATGTGACATAGGAAGCTTGTGCACTCACTCGCTGTTCCCTGTTAGGGAGTTTCTTCTATTCTTCATAAGTTTACCTATTATATGCGTCTATGTTATTTTGTCATCTGCCATCTGCAATCTGGGTGAGGACTCGCCAAATGCAATGTGACTTTCTACTGCACCTCTAGGCCACCGCAGTTTGATGGCTGTGGTGAGTGGTGTCTTCCTTCCCTCTTGACTGTGAATTGGTCACATTGACTCTCCTTTTTACTTCCTGAATGGGTGAGTAGTATACTGTAGCCATGTACTGGATGTGGCGTAAGGGAAAATATGACATTACCAGGATTTGAGAATCTGTGGCACAGCTTTGAAAAGTTTTGTTGTGGCTAAAGGTTACTATTGTCCATTGTCCTTCCTTACAATGGAATGCAAGATCTTTGCTAAGATCATAGCGAACCACTTTCAAACCCATCTACTTTCTCTGGTGCATCCTGATCATTTCAGTTTCGTACCTGGGAGGAGCACATCCTCGAATATCAGGCAGCTTTGTCATGACATAGTCGGGATATCAGCGGCTTTGTAGCAAGCAGCGGCACTTTGCATCAACATGGAGAAGGCAATTGATAGTCCCTCCTGGAGTTACGGTGTTGCTGCAAATGGAACCTTGCAGTGACATACTGTCTTGGATAAAGGTCCTATACTTGGACCCCATGGTACAGTCAGGAATTCCCTGACTTTTGGCAAATTCATAGATGCGCCAAGCAGGGAAGCCCATTGTCACCCCAGCTCTTTGCACTCGCAATGGAGCCATTGCAAATAGAATTCGCCAACTTGGTGCCCACAAGGGACTAGTCATTACGGGTCAAAATCACTCAATCTAACTATACGCAGGTGACATTTCAATATATCTGAATGTTATTGCATCGGACCTCGATGCAACCTCACATTCCCTGGACTTATTCAGTACAATCTTTTGGGCTGCTTGCCAGTCTGGCTAAATACTGCTTATTCCCATTGCCAGATACTTGCATGAGTATCCTACCCAGGACAGTTTGCCTCTTGATACCCGTTGCCTTGCAGACATTTAAATACTTAGGTAGACACATGATTGTACAGGCGTCTGGAAGACGTCAAGGAAGGGAAACTTGAAATGATGTAATCCTTCCTGTCCTCCCAGATCGTCCATTCTCAAGTGTTTTTAAGCAACAATTTCTGAGTTGCTCACGCACCTTTTATTGTTCGGGTTGCTTGCTTGGTTTGGCTACATTTGTCGGTCACAGCGCACAAAAGCAAACTCGCCGGATCTCCTATTTAGATGTTTTACCTACTTCTCAAAGGCAGCGTTGACAGCTAACAATTCACAGTGGACAAAAGTATTGACAAATATTTTATTCAGGTGCTGCCCTAAAATGTGTAGAACTGCGCGAATCCTATGATCTACTGATGGGATAATTCTTATTGTGTGCTGCATTCCAGGGGGCAGTCGGCAGTACTCGGGAAGAACTGGATGTTGAACCAGCAAAAGACAGAGCTGTACGCACATTGCTGACATGGAGTCCTAAACAGGGAATCACAGGTACAGGCACTACCTCTTGCCCTTCAAATCCAGTGGAGCCAAGATCTCCAGTTTGAACTTTCTGACTGGTCTGCAATCCTTTACATCACACCCAAATTCTCCAGGAACGCACGCTTACTTCTGTCCATTGCACATACCTTCACTGGCCAGGCTATACAGCATGTTTGTTACCCCCTTCCACAAATATCCTAGAGGCGAGAGGACCAGATTGACTTTGTCCACATGACATGGCAGCGTGCTACACTCAAGTCCTTTTGGAGCGAGGTTTGCAAATGGGTTACACAATTGATAGGCATGCACCATGCTAATACACCGAAAACATGGCTCCTGGGATGGATTCACTGTCCATAAACTGACAAAGCAAGTAACAAATGTATTTATTTGGCCTCTGCGCTTACAAAATGCACAATAGCAATGAATGGGCCCAGTTCTTCCCCACTCATAAGCACTTGGAAATGTGAGCTTCAGAAGTGGTCACAGGCAGAGGACAACACAGTCAGATGTTTAAAGCACAGGGCAGAACAACATGCACCAATCACAAGTTTGGACATTATATTACTGGCCCTACACCCGAAGCCAGACTTGAAACTGCCATACACCACAGGCATAAGTTTACCACTGCCTCTGTACACTGCACGCCACTTCCTTGTGATGTGGCACCAGACCCCTGCATTTCTTTTTATTGACCACAAACACTTGCCCTTGTCACTCATTCCGTCTCAGTGCAGATCAGAGGTGGCCGCTGCAAATCTCAATAGGGGGGGAGACGATGGGGACAGGGGACATAATTTAAGAATAAAAAAAAAATCCCAATGCTGCCGCCTCGCTCCTCTGCTCTCCTGATGGTGTCCCAGCAAACCCTGAGAGACGAGCACAGGCTCCCCCTTCAATCCTGGCAATCCTCTCATGTTATATTTAGCATGAGAGCAGCACCAGAGCTGCGTCTGAGCGGCTTGGCCTGCTGTTCAGACACTGTATGGGAGCCTGTGCTATTTTTCCAAGCTGGCGGTGTAACATAGCTGCGTTGGAGGAATGTAAGTGCGCATGTCAGTTTGGCCAGCCTAAGACAATCAGCCAAACTAACATGCGCACTTAAGAGCACTCCACTCCCCCTCCCCTTTTCCCCCTTCAATTGCCCAGTCCCGCCCTACCTCTACATGCTGGCTGAGCAAGCAACTGAAAAATAAAATGAGAAAGGAATATTTTTTTATATTTTCAGCTGCTGACTCTTAGCCAGTGGAGAGATGCTCCTTCACCATTGTGGAGGAGCCGCCCCTAATGCAGATACAGCCAGCTTATATCAGACCACCACAACGCCCTCACCATGCTAGAATGTTATTGTCTCAACTGTTGCTTTATTGTTCAGAAACCGTATTGTGAAATTACGCACCTCGACATGCCCCTTTTTGTGTGAGGGACAAAACTGTTGTGTTGTATAACACATAGGCCCTCATTATGACCTTGGTGGTCCGCTGACCAACACACCGGCGATGGCAGTAGTTCCGTCGTCAGGCTGGAGGTGAAGACCGCCATATTATGACCACGGCAGTGATCCCTCCCATACACAGCCAATGGACCGCTTGAACCACCAATGCGGCCCAGTCACCGACCAAAGCGGTTGCCATCTTAAGGCTGGCAGGTCACCATTTACCGCCCACCATAATACGACATAGCAGACAGCCAGGATTTCCAGGGCAGGACCACCGCCACGAAAAGCCTGGCGGATACAACCCATATAAAAGGAGACACTCACCTCCAGGGACACAGAGGTGTCCGCGGCCTTCATGGAACCCAAACTGGAAGCCCTGCCAATGCTGTACCATGCAATGGGAGTCCAGGAGCAGCAACGCCGACCACAATGGTGAGTACAGCTGCCTAGAACACAAGGGAGGGAGGGGAGAGTGACACACCCAAACGCACAACACACACCATGCACACATAACACACACGGAGAACAATTGCAGAAAAGTACAACAACAACAGAAGCAAGAAGTAAAAAATGCCAGGACAAATACGTTTGGTCCAATCACTGTATTCCGGTGGGAATAGGATCACATTAAAATCATCAAACCATATACACAAAGGGCCATTGGCCAGTCCAAAAGTGTCCATGGCACTACATAGGGCAACTTGAGAGGCCCAATTTGACTCCTGACAGCCAAAGTGACTTCACTGGGCAGGGACATCAATGTTGGAGCAGGCACCTCACGGGGCAGGGGGTGGATGTGGTGGGGGGGCGTTTCTTGGAAGTAGGTCCTTGGACTTGGGTATGGGAGGAGGTGGGCTCTTGCTCCTCTGTTTAGTGGGCGGGGGAGTGGGTCTGGAGAGGGGGCTAGGACTGGCTGCCTTGTGTCCAGGAGTGGAAGCTTTCTTAGTGGGGATGGGATGTTGGAAACACTTGGAGGGACATAGGAGGACTGGAAGCTGGAGGTACTGGGCTGGGGGAGCGGGACCTACCTTTTCCAGACAACACGGGGTGGGTCCGAAGGAGGGAAGAGGTCAAGGCAGGCAAGGAAAAGTTTTTTAGGTACAGTGGAGCGGAGTGTGGGGGAGGTTTGGGAGTGGAGGTGGAGGGAGTGGCTGTAGGAGGAGTAGGTTGTAGGAGGAGCAGGTGCATGTGCAGTATGCATGTGTGAGGTGTATGGCTGTTGAGTGTCTGAGTGTTAGCGTTTATGTGCTTTTAAAGGGTGCAGACAGGGTGGGAGAGGACAAACAGGTCGTGTGCATGTATGTTGTGGTGGTGTCTGCAAGTGAGGTGGGTGTGCTGCATATGGTTGTGATGGTGGTGGTGATTGCACATGTGGTGAATGGGGTGCTAGTCTGCATGTCTGCTGTAGTGGTGATTGTGGGCAAGGCTGCGCAGGTGGTAGGATCTGGGACTGAGAATGCAGTGCTTGCAGATATGAGTGCTGATGTGACTGTGAGGGAGGAGGAGGAGGGGGAGACAGTGGAGGCAGTGGCTGTTGTTTTGTGTGCACCTGGGTGTTGGCTGTGTGTGTGCTCGTGGTGTGATCTGTGATGCCTGTGCTTTTTTTTAGGAGTCCTGTCTGTTGTCTTGGGTGCATGCTGGTCTGATTGTGTTCTAGGGGTGGGTGGGAGGAGAGGGTTCTGGGACTGGGAACAGGTAGTTGGAGGGGGGAAGGAAGAACCAGGGAGACTGGCTGCCATCAAAGAGGAGGCCAGAGCCTGAAACGATCTCTGTAGGGCAGCCAAGCCACCGTGAATGCCCCCCAGGTAGGCATTGTATTGCTACATCTGGGATGCCAGCCCCTGGATGGCATTCTCTATGGTTGACTGCCCTACAGAAATGGATCTCAGGAGGTCAATAGCTTCCTCAGTGAGGGCAGCAGGGCTGCCTTGGGCAGGGGCTGAGGTGGCTGCAGCAAAGGAGACCCCACCCTCCTGGGTGAGCGGGCACGGGCAACTGGGTGGAGGGCTACTGAGAGGGTGGTGCTGGTACGGGGGTGGTGGGAGATGATGTAGCTGGGGTGGTCCCAGAGGGGTCTGCCACCAACAGGAAGCTTCCATCGGAGGAGGAATCAGAGTCTGTTATAACTACTGTCTCCCCTGTGGTGCTCCCCTCACCCTCCAATCCACTGGTCTCCTCTGTGTCGGTTGACACTCTCTCCTGGGTCCCATGGGCCGCAGCTCCCCCACTCGCCGGTGCTCCTCCTTCTTTGCCAGATGATACTAATGCACACAAGGACAGGAGGAAAAAAGGAGAAAGGGTGGAGGAGAACGAAAGGGAGCACATGGTCAATTGCAGCAATAACAGCACATATGGCATACACATCACAATGACTCACTGGATCTAACACTGTGCAGTAACAACTACAATACCAAACCATTGCCTGGGAACAACAGCAGAAATGAACTCAGACACTGCCATCTGCACACCTACTGGGACTCACTATGCCTTACATGCCTGTTGACAAAGGCACAGCTACACAATTCTGACAAAGTAACTGCACAACGTGGAATTGCCGGGTCACACCACCTAGGCAGTGGACATCAGAGCATCACAACAACACCGGTGAGTCAGGATGTAGGTCTCAAATGAAGATGGAATACCAGCTCATTGCCAATACAAAATGTACATACCATTCACCATTGCCAAGCAGGACTCTACAAGATTAGCTACATGGGCATATTGGGCCATACACTGACTAGTACCTTGCACCCAAATACCATGGCAGGCATCAGGAAAGAATTCCAGATAGTGTGTACTCACCACTTGTGGCTGCTGCGCTGCCTTCAAACACCCATCCAACTCCTTATTGGCCACTGCCAGTAAGTGGGCTACTAGGGGGGTCAGGGTCCGATGGGCACCTCTCCCTCGTTCGGAAGATGTCCCCAGCTTGGCATCTGCGGTCTTCCAGACCCAGCGTCATAGGTCCTCCCACTTTTTTCTGCAGTGGGTGCTACACTGTATATGTACCCTCAGGGTCCGCACGTCCTTGGCGATGGCACTCCATAACTGTTTTTTCAGATGGGCACTGACCTGCAGAGGGAACACAGACAGAAGGACACCATGAAGTCCACACTACATTCTGTTACAGTAATGGATTACAAACTGCATAGATCCCACATTAACCTTACACATTACTCGTACCTCTACGTACACATTGCATGCACCAAAAATACACTCCCCAAATGACACACTGCCTGCATACACATACATCTACATACAGCCACGTCGCATCCAAAGTACCCAAAAAGTGTTCACCTGTTGATCAGGAGTCCCATACAACTGTCCATACAAGGGTAGGACCCCATCCACAAGCTTCTCAAGTTCTTCATTTGTGAAGGCTGGGGCCCTATCTCCTGTAGCATGGGCCATTGTGGGTTCCAGACACAGGACACAGCAGCACCCGCAGTGGAGGTGTTGATATGGTGAGACTCAGGAATCAAGTGAAGTGGGATACAGAAAATGGTGGTCACATCCGCGCCAGTGAACATCGTTGGCCCCTGTGCTCCATAGGATTCCATGTTAACCAATGAGGAGTTGCACAGCGGTGCAGACCGCCCTACGCCATGATGCCATATGCCGGCGAAGTGAGGTCACTTCCACCTGTACGTGCATGCAGGACAGCCAGTTGCCATTTCCTGATGCTGGTACTCATGGCGGTCAATTTAATGTGTGTCATAGGTACCGATGGTACACACCAAGGCATTTCCAATCCGCTACATACTTTGGTTTGGTTGTAGACTCTAGCAATCAAATTAGATCTCATACCAGTGCACTGCTTGCAGATGAGTAGTTGACAGAACATGTAAAATGGGATGCTACAAAGCATAACACACGACTGCGACTACATCTGTGAGACACAATGGAACATGAATAGTATGTATTTTGAAGAAGTCCATTGGCATGTAGAGGACACCAGTGCTAATTACAATCATTGGTTGCGTGAATTGGATGAGACTGCTCTGTGTACTGTGCTGTTGTGTGTCCATCCTTCCTGCTGTCACACACTTCTGATGTTTGGTTTATTTAGATACCAACCACTGCGGAGGAGGAGTAAGCATGCGCCCGTGTACAGCCCCATAGTCGACTTAGCTACACTGGAGGAACGCCATATTATACTCACCTTTTGTCTGGACAGGCCACAATCATTATACTGTGTCAACAATTGGAGCCAGATCTCATTCCTGCTATTCATAGTTCTACAGTAATACCCCCTGCAGTACAGGTGCTGTCAGTGCCCCACTTCCTGGCCAGTTGTTCTTTCTAGGGGACTGTGGGCTTGGCTGCAGGTGTGCCGCAGCCAATGTTGTCTAGTGTGCTGACTGGAGTTTTGGCTGCCTTGCTTAAACACATGAGCAGCTATATCTCATTCCTCCACAGTGAAGATTTCTCCACTGTGAAGGCTGCATTCTACACAATGGGACACATTCCACTTGCGATTGGGGCCATTGATGGGACCTATTTTGCCTTGGCCCCTCCCAGGACAAATTAGCAGGTGTACAAAAATAGGAAGAATTACCATTCAATAAATGTCCAGATGGTGTGCCTTGTTAATCAGTACATTTCTCACGGACTGCCATGTTTCCAGAATATGTGCATGATGCCTATGTATTGAGGAACAGCAGCATCCCACAGATGATGGCACAACTACAGAGAGAGAGAGTGTGGCTCATAGGTGAGCCTGACGTTTCACACAATGTATGTCACTGTATGCCACCTAGAGTTGTCCTCTGTGCAACTGTATATAAGTAATGTGTGTCTCTCACTACTTCCAGGTGACTCTGGCCACCCAAACCTATCCTGGCTATTGACACCAGTGAGGAATCCGAGGACAGGGCTAGAGAATCATCACAATGAAGCACATGGTCGGACTAGAAGAGTAATCAAAAGGACTTTTGGGCTACTGAAAGCCAAGTTTAGGAGCCTCCATATTTCTGGTGGATTCCTACTTTACGCCCCTGGGAAGGTCTGCCAGACAGCGGTGGCCTGCTACATGCTGCGCAATTTGGCACTCAGATGTCATGTGCCATTCCTGCAGGAGGAGGGGGGGAGACAATGCACCTGTGGCAGCATAGGACATTGAAGACAATGATGAGGATGGGGAGGAGGAGAATGTGGACAACAGGACACAGCTGATACAGCAGTACTTCCAATGGCACTTAGGTAAGACTGTACTTCTGTTCATTCCTCCATTACAATTGAGTGCTGTGTGGCTGCTGTGTTGTACCAAGCACAAATATGTGCGTTATGTGACCTGACACTGTTCCATCTAAGGTCAGTCGTGCCAGTGTTAGGGTGATAGTGATCAAGATTATTCAGCCCATGCAACGTATCAGAAGTTTACCATTTTTTAATACATGCCAACTGCAAACTGTATCCTCATTCCATACAGTACTTAGCATTTGTTGCTGGGAATGTTATGTGAGTTACATTGTGCATACACTACCACTCTGTGACTTCAATTTCCCTGACAGTGTGGCCCAGACTAGGTGGTCCAGAGGAGGGATTGGCATACTGACAACATGGCATAGCTAATACTGTGGTAGCTTGTGTAAGGGCCTGAAAATAGTTGTTTCTCCTCACTCATGGTGTTTGTATTCAATTACTGTGTACATTTCTGAGTTGAAGTGATCAGCTGGTTATGTTACAGGGGCTCATTTTGCTCTACTTCCTTTACTTCTCATTTGAATGTCAGTAATGGTTTCCCTTATTTCAGATGTTGGTGTGGTCAATACTGTGAACTCACGGAATGCCTACAGAATGCTTTCACACAGTTTGGTGGATGGTGACTTGTGGCAAGCACTACACTGGTAATGTGTACCCCAAGCTGACTGTATATTGGATGGATTCACACTCTACATCACATTTGCACAGGATTATAAAGGTCAAGTCATTTCATGCTGATGAAATAACAGCAAAAATCCTTCAATTGTGTTTAAGTGTGTTTATTGAAATGACAAAAAGGAAGGGATGCTGCAATAGAGTGGGGTTATAGTGGATGCAATCCTCAGTGTAGTGGCCCAGTTAGTTTGTAGCACAGGTCCGGAATCCATGTGGCCATTGGAAAAGGAGCAATGGCAGTCCAATGTAAACAAGGTGTCTCAGTGGCACACAAGGGAGACATTTAGGAGGGGCTCACGTCATGGCAGTGGTTTGGGTCTTGGCTACAGTCTCTGGTGGCTGTTTGGGTCACAGGGAATGTTTGCGGGGTGGTTCCTCTGCTGCAGAGGGAGGGGTGCTGGTGGCCTGTGAGTCCTGTTGCAGGTCCTCCTGCACCAGATGTGGAGGGCTGGTCAGTACACTGGCTAGTGGAAGGGGCCCGCTGGTGTGTTGTGTTCTCATGCAGGGGGTAACAGGCGGATCAGCAAGCAGAAGGAGGAGAAGGCAACACACAAGAGCTGGTGGCGCTGCGGGGACAGGGGGGCGACCTACCCTGAGGTCAAGGGTCACCACCACTGCCTCGCAGCGGCCGCCATTTAAGGGGGTAGCCGGGGGGGCGGGGTGAGCTGGGAGGCGGGAGGAGGGCGGGTAGGCGGGAAAAGCGGCAAAAGGCGAAGGCGGAAAAAAGCGGCGCAAAGAGGCCTAAAGGACGAGGCGGCCTCAAAAAAGTGGGAAAAACGGACGGCGAGGGGGGGGAAAAACGGCGAGTGGGACAGAAGGCACAGTCTTACAGGGGTACAGAAGGCAATAAACGGGGGGGGGCGCAATCATACGAGGATACAAAATGCAAAAAGGGGGGAGAGGGGATCACAAGCACGCAAGGATACAGGAAGCAAAAGGGGGGGGCGCGATCACACTGGGGTACAGAATGCAAACAGGGGATCACAAGCACACAGGATACAGAAGGCAGAGGGGGTAACAGGCGGATCAGCAAGCAGAAGGAGGAGAAGGCAACACACAAGAGCTGGTGGCGCTGCGGGGACAGGGGGGCGACCTACCCTGAGGTCAAGGGTCACCACCACTGCCTCGCAGCGGCCGCCATTTAAGGGGGTAGCCGGGGGGCGGGGTGAGCTGGGAGGCGGGAGGAGGGCGGGTAGGCGGGAAAAGCGGCAAAAGGCGAAGGCGGAAAAAAGCGGCGCAGAGAGGCCTAAAGGACGAGGCGGCCTCAAAAAAGCGGGAAAAAACGGACGGCGAGGGGGGGGAAAAACGGCGAGTGGGACAGAAGGCACAGTCTTACAGGGGTACAGAAGGCAATAAACGGGGGGCGCAATCATACGAGGATACAAAATGCAAAAAGGGGGGAGAGGGGAGCACAAGCACGCAAGGATACAGGAAGCAAAAAGGGGGGGCGCGATCACACTGGGGTACAGAATGCAAACAGGGGATCACAAGCACACAGGATACAGAAGGCAGAGGGGGTAACAGGCGGATCAGCAAGCAGAAGGAGGAGAAGGCAACACACAAGAGCTGGTGGTTCTGCGGGGACAGGGGGGCGACCTACCCTGAGGTCAAGGGTCACCACCACTGCCTCGCAGCGGCCGCCATTTAAGGGGGTAGCCGGGGGGGCGGGGTGAGCTGGGAGGCGGGAGGAGGGCGGGTAGGCGGGAAAAGCGGCAAAAGGCGAAGGCGGAAAAAAGCGGCGCAGAGAGGCCTAAAGGACGAGGCGGCCTCAAAAAAGCGGGAAAAACGGACGGCGAGGGGGGGGAAACGGCGAGTGGGACAGAAGGCACAGTCTTACAGGGGTACAGAAGGCAATAAACGGGGGGGCGCAATCATACGAGGATACAAAATGCAAAAGGGGGGAGAGGGGAGCACAAGCACGCAAGGATACAGGAAGCAAAAGGGGGGGGCGCGATCACACTGGGGTACAGAATGCAAACAGGGGATCACAAGCACACAGGATTCAGAAGGCAGAGGGGGTAACAGGCGGATCAGCAAGCAGAAGGAGGAGAAGGCAACACACAAGAGCTGGTCCTCCTTCTGCTTGCTGATCCGCCTGTTACCCCCTCTGCCTTCTGTATCCTGTGTGCTTGTGATCCCCTGTTTGCATTCTGTACCCCAGTGTGATCGCGCCCCCCCCTTTTGCTTCCTGTATCCTTGCGTGCTTGTGCTCCCCTCTCCCCCCTTTTTGCATTTTGTATCCTCGTATGATTGCGCCCCCCCCGTTTATTGCCTTCTGTACCCCTGTAAGACTGTGCCTTCTGTCCCACTCGCCGTTTTTCCCCCCCCTCGCCGTCCGTTTTTCCCGCTTTTTTGAGGCCGCCTCGTCCTTTAGGCCTCTCTGCGCCGCTTTTTTCCGCCTTCGCCTTTTGCCGCTTTTCCCGCCTACCCGCCCTCCTCCCGCCTCCCAGCTCACCCCGCCCCCCCGGCTACCCCCTTAAATGGCGGCCGCTGCGAGGCCGCGCAGCGGACGCGCACAGCAGGCGTGCCGCTGGCGCGCCGAAGGCGCGCCTAAGGCAAGCCCGTCTGCGCCTGGACCGCGCCCAGCGCCCGAACCCCTGGTCCCCGCCCCCCCGCCTGACCTACGACTCCGCCATCCTCACCAGCCTCAACCCCGGCCGCACGCCGGGCTGCTACCGCGCCACCCCGAAACGGACCCACGGATCCTTCACCTGCAACAACTGCCACTACTCCTGCCATCGCACCCACTCCGCTCCCGCCGAGAACAACGCCCCCGGAAACAACCTCCACTGCATCCTGATCAACACCCGATCCGTCCACAGGCACGCCATCGAACTGTGGAACCTCATCAACTCTACGAACCCGGACATCGCCTTCCTCACCGAGACCTGGATGAAACCCACCTCGGCACCCGACATCGCCATAGCCATCCCCGACGGCTATAAAATCATCCGGAGAGACCGCACCAACCGCATCGGAGGAGGCATCGCCATCGCGCACAAAAACTCCATCTGAGTCACAACCGACACCGACAACTCATTCCCCGACGCCGAACATCTCCACTTCACGATCCACAGCGACCCCAAGACCACCCTCAGAGGCACCCTCATGTACAGACCACCAGGACCTCGCTCCAAGTTCACCGAAGACATCGCAGACTTCGTCAACCCTCACGCACTCTCCTCCACCGACTACATCCTCCTAGGAGACCTCAACTTTCACCTAGAGAACCCCACCGACAACAACACCACCGCCCTCCTGGACAACCTCGCCAACCTGGGACTGAATCAGCTTGTCAACACCCCCACCCACTACGCCGGACATACGCTCGACCCCATCTTCTCCTCCAGCAGACACGTCACCTTCAACCACACCACCAAACTCACCTGGTCGGACCACAGCTGCGTCCACTTCAGCTTCAAGAAGACCACCGTGCATCACCACACTCAGCAACCACCAAGAAGACACTGGAACCGTATCACCACGGAACAGATCGCAGCAACCCTCTCCCAGAACCAACCCACCGGCACCACCGACCCAAACGAAGCCGCCAACAACCTCACCAACTGGCTCTCCGACTGTGCAAACCTCCTGGCCCCCCTGAAGACTCAAGCCAGCACCAACAACCACAAGAAAAACTCATGGTTCACCCCCGACCTCAAAGACTCCCAAGAAAGAATGCTGCACCCGAGAGAAGACGTGGCGCCTCAACCAGACCGAAGAGAACCTCTCAGCTCTCAAGGACGCCACCCGCCAACATCACCAACACCTCCGCGCCGCACGAAAAACCGCCTACCGGAATAGACTGGACAACAACGCCCACAACAGCAAGGAACTTTTTGGCATCATCAAAGAGCTCTCCAACCCGGACGCAGAAAACAACTCCATCCCTCCATCACAGGACCTCTGCGACTCCCTCGCGACCTTCTTCCACCAGAAAATCACCAACATTTACAACAGCTTCCCGACCGCCGACGCGAACCCCCCCCCAGAACCCGCCAACGAGATCACCACCATCCTCAACTGGAGCCCAACCACCACCGAGGAGACCACCCGCGCCATGAATTCGATCCACTCCGGCTGCCCATCGGATCCCTGCCCGCACCACATCTACAACAGGGCCGACGACATCATAGCACCACACCTTCGAGACGTCATCAACGCCTCCCTCACCACCGCCACCTTCCCGGAGAGCTGGAAGCACGCAGAGCTCAACGCCCTCCTGAAGAAGCCCACAGCAGACCCCACCGATCTCAAAAACTTCAGACCCATCTCTCTCCTGCCGTTCCCCGCCAAAGTGATTGAGAAAATTGTCAACTCGCAACTCACCATCGCCCTGGAAACCCACGACTCCCTCGACCCCACACAGTTCGGATTCAGAGCCAACCACAGCACCGAAACCGCCCTCATCGCAGCCACGGACGACATCAGAGCCCTGACCGACAAGGGTGAGACCGTGGCCCTCATACTACTGGACCTCTCTGCAGCCTTCGACACGGTCTGCCACCGCACCCTGATACGACGCCTCAGCAACGCCGGCATCAGAGGCAAGGCCCTCGAATGGATCATCTCCTTCCTCTCCGGCAGGACCCAGAGAGTCCGCCTCCCCCCTTCAGATCGACAGCCACGGAAATCATCTGCGGCGTACCCCAAGGATCTTCCCTCAGCCCCACTCTCTTCAACGTCTACATGACCCCCCTGGCAAACATCGCACGCAACCACGGACTCAACCTAATATCATACGCCGACGACACCCAGCTCATCCTTTCCCTCACTAACAATCCCACCGCAGCCCGAACCAAACTTCACGAAGGAATGAAGGAAGTGGCGAACTGGATGACAGACAGCCGTCTGAAACCGAACGCAGACAAGACGGAAGTCCTCATCCTCGGCCCCACTCCCACCGCATGGGACGACTCCTGGTGGCCCCCCGCCCTAGGCAGCACTCCCCAACCCACCGACCACGCACGCACCCTCGGCTTCATCTTGGACTCATCACTCTCCATGACCAGGCAGGTGAACGCGGTGACCTCGGCATGCTTCAACACCCTCCGCATGCTCCGCAAGATCTTCCGCTGGATCCCCACCGACACCAGGAAGACCGTCACCCACGCCCTCGTAGCCAGTCGCCTGGACTACGGGAACACCCTGTACGCCGGCATCATCAACAAACTGATGAGAAAACTCCAACGAATCCAGAACGCCGCCGCGAGACTCATCCTGGACATCCCTCGCCACCACCACATCTCCGGACACCTGAGAAAACTCCACTGGCTCCCCATCAACAAGAGGATTACCTTCCGACTCCTGACCCACGCACACAAAGCCCTCCACAACCTCAGACCCAAACCGATCAACAGCCGCGTCTCCTTCTACACCCCCCCCGCG
Organism: Pleurodeles waltl; assembly: GCF_031143425.1. Taxonomy (NCBI): domain Eukaryota; kingdom Metazoa; phylum Chordata; class Amphibia; order Caudata; family Salamandridae; genus Pleurodeles; species Pleurodeles waltl. Next base: position 1,553,516,216 of record NC_090440.1, read on the forward strand.
CACTCTACGTTCCGCCGGTCAGGCCCTGGCAGCTGTACCCCGCATCCGCAAAGCCACTGCCGGAGGAAGATCCTTCTCCTTCTTGGCAGCGAAGACCTGGAACTCGCTGCCCAGCCACCTTCGCGCCATACCTGACCACCTCTCCTTCAGAAGGCAGCTCAAGACCTGGCTCTTCGAGCACTGACCCCCCCCCCAGCGCCTTGAGACCCTTTATGGGTGAGTAGCGTGCTTTATAAATGCGAATGATTGATTGATTGATTGATGCATGATGGTAGCCATGTCACTCAGCACCCCTGCAATGGAGGCCATGGTGGCATTTAAGGCCTGCACCTGCTGAATGACCTCCTGGTGGTGTTCCCCCTGCAGCCTCTGGTTCTCCTGTAAGATGGTAAGTACCTGACTCATCCTGTCCTGGGATTTCCGGTATGCTCTCAGGACATGTGAGAGTGCCTCCTGGGCAGTCGGTTCCCTGGTTTTGCCCACCCCTAGGCGCACAGCTATCCTCCCACTGGCCCTGTCCCCCATGTCCTTGTCCCCTGAACTATGTGTCCACTACCACTGACACCAGGACCTTCATCGTCTTGCCTGTGTGGTGTCGACTCGGGTTCCTGTACAGGTGGGCACACTGTTGATTGATGTGTCCTGGGGACAGAGGTGTGGGGATGTTGGGTGGCTGCTGTGGTATTGGAGTCTGATGTGGGGTGTCCTGTGGTGGCCTGGGTGCTGCCTGTGGTGTTCAGCTGAAGAGCGTCCCGGATGGGCCAGGGAGATCATCCAAACCCAGACATCCAGAGTTGCTGTCATCACTGGAGCCTTCTTCTGGTGGAGGACTGGGTTGACGTGGCACGTGCTGGCCGCTGACATTGGCTGGGGTACCTGTGGACATGTGTGAGATTTGTTACAGTCATTGTCAGTTACATATTCAGCATTTCCAGCCTTCCCTGTGCGATGGGTGTTGTTATTCCACCTTTGGTTTGTGCATTACTGTTGTGTGTGCATGCTGAGCTTGGAGGGGTGTGCTTGCAATGGGTAGGGTATGCAGGGGTACACAGTTGAGGGTGGTTATGGGGATGGTTCTCTGTTTGGGATGGAGTGGGTGAAGGGATTCAAGGTGACAGGGTCACATGCCATGCAGGTATCGGTGGTGGTGGGGTAGTAATGGTAACTTACCAGTGTCCAGCCCTTCAGTGATTCCAGTGAGGCCCTCTGGATGCAGGATAGCTAGGATTTTCTCCTCCCATGTTGTCAACTGTTGGGGAGGTGGTGGGGGTCCACCACCAGTCTTCATGATGGCAATGTGGTGCCTGGATGCCACTTCACGCAGCTTCCCCCGTAGGTAGTTCCACCTCTTTCTTATGTCATCCCTTGTGCGTGGATAGGTTCCCATGGAATTCACCTTCTGCACGATCCTCCACCATAGCTCCATCTTCCTGGCAATGGATATCTGCTGGACCTGTGCACCGAACAGCTGCGGCTCAACCCTCATGATTTCATCTACCATCACCCGAAACTCCTCATCAGTGAAACGGGGGTTCTTTTGTGGGGACATGCCTATTGTGTAGTGGGCATAGTGTGTGTGTTATGCAGAGGGTGGAATGTTTTGTTGGAATGCAGGGTGTGTGTGTGTATGTGGGATGTTGTGGAGTGGTGACCACCGTTGAGTGACTGCTGTGGTGATTTGTGGGTCATTATTTGGAGGGCGGTGTGTTGCAGACGTGGCTACCAACTGTTTTTCGCCATCATTAGGTCTGGAGGGATGGTTGTTTTGGCTGCTTTCTGGCAGTTTTGTGTTTGTGAGTCATTATCTGGTGGGAGGATTGCCGCCTACGCGGCGGTCTGTTGGCGGCTGCTACCACAGCGGTCTTCTGATAAGACCACCAAATCATAGTCTTGATATTTATGGATCTATGAAACCTCTCAATAAAGAGCAATTTGAGAAAAAAACACTGAATTTAGATCTCAATCCAACCCAGCCTTCGAAAGGTTAATCTAAGTCCAGTGAAACTGAGTTTAAAAGAATTAATTAATGAGCTCCATGCAAGTTTATACCTCTGAGTTTGCTAACCTGCAAAAAGAAATACCAGCTCATATCACATAATGTTGCTAATCTGCAGAATTAAGAAGAAAAATATGAAAACTGAAGACAGTGCAAATGATGCTCATAGTAGGACACTCACGCAAACCATTGGATCGCTCATTCACACAGGAGCACTTCCTTAACGGGGATCTTCATGAAAATAGAGACTGGAGGCTTAACAAGCATGATCTCTTTACGCACAGGTTGTAGTGTCTTGCCTGACTTAGAATGGAGCCTTTCGGGCTCCCGAGGACTCTAAATCAGTGAGATGTAATCGCTGGAATAGAATATAATGAAAGCTTGGTTTAGATTGTTGGTGTTCACAGGTAAACGCAGAGGAATAAAGGCGAGTGATTTACAGCTCCGTGTGTGGCCTAGTCATTCAGCGGTTGCCAGGCTTGGGAGGTAGCTACAACTGGTGACAAGATAGGGGATAAGTAACCTGAAGCAGAAAGTGCTCTCCTGGAGAGTTTGCTGTGGTCCAAGCAAACTGCTTGGGTGGGCCATGTGTGCCTTTGTGGAAGTGCTGGGTCGACAGATGGCGAATGTGGAGTCAAAGTGCAACTCCAGCTGGTATGGAGCGTGTGAATAGAAAGAAAGCTTAAATGAAAAGTCAGCACATCATTGGTCAAGAAACTATGACCAAGATCCTACTAAACGGTACGTGCTACCGCACAAAATAAAGTTGTACAGTATATGGAACGGTAATGTTGAAGGCGGATACAATCAGGCTTATAGAGTACAGATAAAGACAATCATAAGTTGCCATATATTACTGCAAATAATTGTTCTGGCTGACAAAACAAGCAAAAAAGATGTAAACTGGTATTACTCTTACCAGAGTATTGGCAAGTAGAGCATTATGACCTTTGCACAGGGTGGGGAGACCCAGGATGAAGCACTGGGGTTGTACTTACTGAGCTGTTCAATACTTGAAGCAGCACACCATCAAAGCTGTCGGGTGGCTGTCAGAACAGCTACCGAGGTCACCATGAGTGACGGGGCTCCAATTGAGAATAAAAAGAAAGCCAAAACTCCAAAGACTTCCTGGATGACCCGGAGGCTGACACATCGTCAGGCCTCAGTGATGATGCAGATTCCCAGGGACAATCAAAAGCATTTGACAGAGCTCCATCCTCGACATCAGCCACTCCCATGAACAGTTACAATGCTGCTGTTTACCTGAAACCACTACCACCCCCTTTTGGTACTGCCAAAAAGCAAAATATTGGTGATAGATGGACTGCATGGATAGAGACATTTGAAGATTCCATTGATGCATTTGAAGAGACAGATAACAGGGAGATTATCAAATATCTCAAAAATCTTGCTGGTAATGGTGTGGAAGAAGTCATAAATAAAATGCCAAGAACTGACAAAGAAGTCACATACCATCAAAATGAGAATGTGTTGAATCTCAAGTTCAATCCAGTACCAAACATTGACTTCGAATGATACATTTTCAGTCAAGAACATCAAAGAGTAGGTGAAACAATAGATGAATTCATGGAAAGACTTGACACACTCCTCACACACTGTAAGTTCCATGAATTTAATGATGAAGAAACCATGAGGCTTAGAGTGATCGATGGGTGCTTGTCCAATTCATTCAGGTGACGAATGCTGAGAGGAAATCTCAGTCTGGAGTGAGTAATGATGGCTGCCAGAGCTGAGGAACGTGCTGCCAGACAAGATGCCGACATGGGGGCCAGAGGTGCACAGAGCAAGTCAGTCATGAGTGTGAAAAGTAATTTGAAGCAAAAGATGAAGGACACAAAGTGATGTGTACAATCAAAAAGATGTTTCGGATGTGGATTTACGTATCCACACAAAGGAAAGTGTCCCACCATTGGTCATGTATGCAAAGGCTGTGGTAAAGAGAACCATTTTGGGATGATGTGCAAAACAGAGGAAAAAGCAAGTGCATCATGGCACAAAGGCAAAATGGCCACCAGATTGTTCCAGAAGCAACGTTTCACATGCGCCCACAAGGCCAAGCAGCGACATCATATACCAAACAAAGTAAATCATCATCTAAATCATTGTTAAAAAGTTCTTCTTCCTCAATAATAAGTGAAAATGAAGAAATTGACTGTGCCATGTCAATGCTTACCTCAGAAAAATGTGCACGTCAGACTGGTCACCTGTGAGGGGAAAGGTCAGTCACAGAAGAGTCAACATGTCAAAGCAATGAAATCATGCAAACACTGTACAAAGATTACATTAATAGTAAATGGATGTTCAATACCTTTCATTATTGATAGCAGCAATAAATATAATGCCTGAAGGAAAGTACAATGAATTGTCTATGCTCCCTCGTCAAAGACCAAAGTGTACACTTGAACTGTATCAATGCCCATGAAGAGTCGAGGTTCATTTATAGCGACAGTGAAATATAAGAAAACAAAAGTACAAACATTGATCAATGTGCTTCAAGGTACCACAGCAAGTGCCTGTTTGTTCAGCTTCAACGAGGCTGCCGACATGGAACTGATTTTGGTGAATTACAACATGAATGCTCATCATGAAATAGTAAGTCAATTGACTTCATTGTTTCATGGTTTAGGAACGGTAAAGACTATGGGGCCTGATTTAGGTTTTAGTGACCAGGTTAATCAGTCACAACAGTGACGGATATCCTATCGGCCGAAATATAAATCCTAATTATTTCTTATGGGATTTATTTTTCTGTAGACAGGATATCCGTCACTGTTGTGTCTGAGTAACCAGTCTGTCGAAATTTAAATCAGGCCCTATGAAAGTAAAGCTGCTTATTAATGAGGATGTCCATCCTGTTGCTCAGAGACATAGGTGAGTTGCTTTTTATTTACAAGAAACTGTTGAAAAAGAATTTGAATCATTACTTAAGCACAACATTATTGAACGTTCCACTGGCCCAACACCATGGGTTTCTCCCTTAGCAGCAGTGCCTAAAAAGGACCATGAAGGAGATGTGCACATATGTGTTGGCATGCACCAGGTGAACAAAGCAATTGAATGAGAACGACATCCGGGACAGCCCATTGCTGACATGATAATGCAATTGAATGGTGCCAAGGTCCTTTCTTGACTTGATTTGAATAAAGGTTATCATCAGTTAGAACTTGATGAAAGCTGCAGATATATCACAACCTTTTCTAACATGTTGGTTTGTTTAGATACAAGAGACTTATGGCCTCATTACGACTTTGGTGGTCAGAATGAGCTAATCGCCAAAGCTGCAGGGCGTAGGCAGTCATCATATCGGCAGCCTCCCCCACCTGGCAGAAACATAGTATTACGACATTTACACCGGTCAGAGCGGCGAAATCAGTGCCACGGTATTGGCCTCGGCTCCCATAAAGGAGCCGAGGCCAATGCCGTGGCACAACAGAAACCTTGTTGCACACTGTCTCCGCATTCCGAGGGTGCTGGCAGGAAGGTCCCTGCACTGCCCATGCCAATGGCCTGGGCAGTTCAGGGGCCCCCATGTGGCCCAGAGCACTGGCTTTCTGCCAGCCTTTTCATGGCAGGGACCCTGCCATGAAAAGGCAGGCGGATAGAGGACTCGTACTAGCACGGCATCGCTGAACTCAGCATTGCCATGGCTGACCACGACTCCGACTGCTGCTGCACCACCGGGATCTATGATCTTGGCGGTGGCAGCGGTCCCCAAGCTGTCCAGCCTCCAGGGTCGCAATCTGGCAGTCAGACCACCAGGAGTGCGGTGGTCCGACTGCCACCATGGGTTTGGCAGCCCTCAGACCGTCAAACTCGTAATAGGGTCCTTTGTTTTGGTGTGTCTTGGCTGCAGAACTTTTCCAAGACATCATACGATTCTTCATACAACTTGTTGTGAATGCATTTAATTATAGTGATGACACATCAGTTTTTGAAGCTACACAGAAGCAGCATGATAAAGCCCGCACACAAGTATGTCAATTACTCAGTGATGCAGGTTTGATCTTAAATACAGTCAAATGTGAGTTCAGCAAGACAAAACTGAATTTTTTTGGCCATATCTTTTCTGACAGGGGTATGACGCCTGATCCAGCAAACGCACAAACTTTGACAAATGCTGAACCCCCACAAGATGTTTCACTGGTATGTTCTTTTTGTGGAATGGCACATGGTGGACTTTGCCACTGTTAGTGCTCCATTACGAGACTTAACAAAGAAATGTACATAGTCGTGAGAATGTGAAAAAAAGTTGCAAGAGACTCAAACACATCTTTGAAAATACTATGGAAAAGGCGAACTTCAATCCAAAGCTTTATACAGAGATTGTGGTTCACGCTAGCCTGGTCAGGTTAGGGGCTACACTTGCACAGCATGGTGGATGGCCAAATACTAGATGACATATTGTGACATAGGCTAGCAGAAGTTTGTCACAAACAGAACGTGCTTACTCACAGCCTGAGAAAGAAAGGATGGCTGTAATATAGTTTTTTGAACATTTCCATATATTCCTCTACGGAAATCGTTTTACGTCAATTTCTGATCATCAAGCTTTGCTGACTATCTTTGGCAAATCCAAAAGCAATTGGGGACTATGACTGCAAGAGTACAATTATACAATTGTGCATTGACCAAGAAAGGATCAAAATCCTGCTGACTATTTTTCGAGAGCGCCTATTTGTGGTCATGGTTCCCCATCCAAAATGGCTGAGGTCTACATCAATTTCATTATCAAGTTAAATACACAAGCTGCTGTGTCGTTAGCCCAGATTGTCACTGTCATGAGTCATGATGGTGACTTGCTGAAGTTAAAAGACATAATTACACATCAGTCGTGAAATAAACACATTCAACCTCTTCAGTAATGATGGTAAATATCAAAAATACAAAAATGTTAAAGATGAATTGTCCATAATTCAGGAAGGAGTTATACTGTGAGGATCGAGGATCCTGATTCCAGAGTGACAAAAGGTGATCAAAGTGGCTCACAAACGACATAGTTGTACTGTTGCTAAAAAACAAGCTCTCCAAGACCGAGTTTTGCTTCCATACCTAGATGAAAGAGTTGAAAAGGAACACAAGGCCTGTCACATATGCAATTGCCTATCAACCAAAGTTACTCAACATACTCTGAACATGTCAGGACTCCTGCAACATGCCTGGGAGAGATAAGCCATCGATTTCTTTGGTCCACTCGATAACAGACATCATTTAATGGCAATTATAGATGAATATAAACTTTTTGTATTGGTTGAAGATCTGTCATCCATGACACATGAGCGAGTAACCAATAAACTTAATGCCATCTTTGCGACATGGGGCATACCAGCCATTGTAAAGTGTGACAATGGTCCACCCTTCAATAGTAAAGAATTGAACAGATTTCTGGAGCATCTGTACATAAAGTATCAAAAGATCACCCATTCTGGTGACCAGTCAATTGATTTGTTGAGTGTTTTATGAGTAAGCTACAGGGGATACACTCTACATGACAGTCTTTCTGCTTTGTAAGAGCATTCTTTCCTGTGAGATAAGGGCCCCCATTTTCACTTTGATGGAGGACTCATTGGTCTCCCTGTTACATATTCTTCATTTGGAGTACTAACGGAAACATTTTGGTCCACCAAATGTCTTGGTCCTGAGCCTTGAAGAAGTCCGTGAGGACGAAACACGTGTTGGCTGTTACCGAATTCTCATGTATTCGTTATAACATATGGACATTAATATTGCTGTATAAATACTCAATCTTTCACTACTAAGGATTAATAATAAATTCCTCTACAAATCTACTCATCTTGGATCTTTCACTTAGGAGTGCCCTGGTTGCTCTGCTTGCTTTTCAGAAAAAATATTGTGTCAAAAATTATTGATTACATGAATATTATTTACCTATACTTATTGTGGTAAATACAAAAATGTCTAAAAAAACGTCACTTCACATTAATATATAAAAAATAAGTATTTTTTTATATATAGTACTAAATATTATTTATTTTGTTAATTCACATTATATTACACATACAAACATATGTGTGTACGTTTAAATATACATATATTCACTTAAAAAAAACAAAGGTTACAGGGAAGTTATAGTTAGGTTCTGAATTTATTCGCACAAAACCATAGAAATTCAGCAGTTGTAGTTAGAGTTTTTTCAAGTAACGATAACCTGTGCCCTGAAATAACTATAACTCACTCCCTCACCATGCACTGCTAATTACCCCAGATATCACAGCACTCATGACAACTTTTATAACATCAATTAAGATACCAATGAAACATTGGCAGTCAAAATATTGAAGAAAAAACTGTGCATGGCGGGGGCACAAGTTATATTTACCTTAGGGCACAAGTTATTGTTACTTGAGGTAACTATAACTACTGAATTTCGATGGTTTGTTATGATTCACATGTGAGCCTAACTATAGCGTCCCTGTAACCTTTGATTTTTTAAGGGAATTTATATATATACATATATATATATATGTACAGCCTTTGGCCGTGCGTGGCAGGGGTTGGCCGCAGGGACTGGCCTGCAGCAGAGCCCTGCTAAAGATACATCTTCCTGTCTGCAAGTGGGCAGGGAAACATAGGAAACCTCTGCTTGCAGCAGGTGAGAGCTGTTTGACAGCTCCTGAGTGTTTGCTTTGACTTGGCTGTAGCTGTGAAAGCCTTCGCCAAGTCAGAGCAAACAGCTATGTCCTGGAGGAGGGCACCCCAGGACATAGCAGGAGCTGGCCCGGGGGGGTGGAGGTCCCCAGGGCCATTATTGGCTCCATGATGGGGGCCACGTGGCCCCCTTCAACATTCAATTTCACCCCGGGGAGGTGGTGGTCCCAGGGCATGGTGGTCCGCAATAGACCCTCTATCTTATTTAACTTTAGCGCTGGGTAGGTGATGTCCCCGGGGTTGCAGAGGGCCTCTCACATTTAATAATACCTTTTGCCCTGGGGAGGTGGCAGCCCCTGGGCTTGCGCCCTCACCATGGACAGCTCATTACCCCACAAATTACGCCACTCATGACATTTTTGTTAACATCACTGATAATATCAATTTAATATTTGCAATGAAAAAAGTGTGCATGTTGGTGGCGTGAGTGCTGGTTACCTTAGGGCACGAGTTATAGTTACTTGAGATAACTAACTGTAACAGGTGTATTTCTATGGTTTCGTATTTTTAAATTGTGAGGCTAACTATAACGCCCCCTGTATCCTTTGTTTTTATATATATATATATATAAATCAAAACTAAAAAATCCAAAAAAGACATTTACTAAAAATTATATACACAAATATATATACACACACATTCATACATATATATAATTGAAAACTAAACAAATAAAAAATCATATATATAAATTTAAACAATATTAAGAAAAGTATTCATATCTAGAAATGATAGATATACTATTTCTACTCCCGTTTATGCAACAGTAGGGAAAGCGGTGGAATTCAGAGGAATAGATTTACTATTCCCACACCAGTCTGTGCAACAATAGGGAAAGCGTTGGACTTCAAAGGGGGTACATTTACTATTTGCACGCCACTCTGTGCAGCTGTGGGGAAAGTATTAGACTTCAGAGGGGTAAGATTTACTATTCCCACTGCAGTCCGTGCAACAGTAGGGAAAGCTTTGGACTTTGGAGGGGTAAAATTTACTATTCCCACTCCAGTCTGTGCAACAGTAAAGAAAACAATATACTTCAGAATGATTACATTTACCATTCTCACTCCAGTCTATGCAAAAGTAGGGAAAGTGTTGGACTTTAGAGGGGTTACATTTATTATTCCCACTCCAGTCCGTTTAACAGAAGGAAAATCATTGGACTTTGAAGGGGTAAAATTTAGTATGCCCACGCTAGTCTGTGCAACATTAGGGAAAACAATGGACTTCAAATGGGTAAAATTTACTATTCCCATTCCAGTATGTGCAACAGTAGGGAAAGCATTGGACTTTGGAGGGATTCAATTTACTATTCGTACTCCAGTCTCTGCAACAGTAAGGAAAACGTTGGATTTCAGAGGGGTTAATGTAAGAAAATGGGTGTACTATATGATAAGGTAGAGGCCTTATCATGCACTACACTCGCATCTGTCTCCTTGGGTAAGTCAGAGTTAGTTACTTAGGCCCTCATTCTGACATTGGCGGTAAGTTCCGCTTACCGCCATGCCGGCTGCCGCCAACATAACGCTGCCGCAGCGGTTTACCGCTACCCATATTATGACCCACACATAGCAATCCTTCACTATACAGCCACACACACAAGTCCACTAGACCAAAGGTCAGTGATCAACTGGCGGTAGCAAAACCCACACCGTTATGCCAACTGAACTACGCCCACAACATTATGACCCACGAATCACCGCGCTCAAAATACACACACACATACAAAACAACACTACATTGGACAATTCAAACTACACACACCTGACACACATACACACACCACACCCACCCACCATAAAAGACACACACCCACTGCCCACAACCCTTTACAACTCAAAATAATGGACAATAGAGAGAGAGAGACACCAAGAGCACCCACAGAACCAGAGCCACAGAACACCATCACCCATACACCATCCACGCACCTTATAGCACGCACCCCAACACATCACCCCATACCCCTGCACACACACCACACACATTACACCCATGGCACCACAAAGACACCCCAGGTTCTCTGAGGAGGAGCTAAGGGTGATGGTAAAGGAAATCATCCGGGTAGAGCCACAGCTATTCAGATCACTGGTGCATCAGACATCCATTGCTAGTAAGATGGAGCTATGGCAGAGAATCGTGGACAGGTTCAACGCCGTGGGACAGCACACCAGAACAAGGGATGACATCAGGAAGAGGTGGAACGACCTATGGGAGAAGGTATGTTCTGTGGTAGCAAGACACCAGATAGCAGTACAGAGGACTGGCAGTGGACCACCACCTCCAACTCCCACAACTAACAACGTGGGAGGAGCAAATCTTGGCAATACTGCATCCTGAGGGCCTGGCAGGAGTAGCAGGAGGACTGGACTCTGGTAAGTCAACTCATTACTACTTTCACCCCCCTACCTGGATGCAATCACATACCCCCACCCCTACCCCCACCCTCACCCCCATCACCCCGCCGCCTCACATACACCCCACCATCACAACCCACCCATCCCAATACCAAGCCTTGCATGCATCACCAATGCAAGGACATCACTCACGGCTCTGCATGGACACCCATCACTAAAGCATGCACATTAGAGAATCACCTAGCCCACAACATCACTACTCACACAAGGCACAGCTGACAGGGCAATCACAACCATACAGGGCAACACACCCATGCACAAGATGTCACACGCAGAAACAATAACACTGCATTTACATCCCCACAGGTCCCCCACCCAACGTCACCAGAGAGGAGGTGCCAGCAACATCCAGTACCCCCACAGAAGAGGCCCACAGTGATGACAGCAGCTCTAGACACCTGGATCTGGATGACCAACCTGGCCCATGAGGGATCTCCGGACAGACGGTTACCCAGGCACAGTCCCATACCAACACAGAGCCTCCCCCCTCAGGAAATATCAGCACAGCACCCACCCAGCGGGCCCATACCTCTGTTCCCAAGACACATCAATCAGCAGTGTGTCCACCACTATAGGGACCCCAGGCCGCTCCACAAACACAAGACAATCAGGGACCTGGGGTCAGTGGCAGTGGGCACACGGTTCAGGGGACAGAGGCACAGGACAACAGGGAAGCTGGGAGGACTGCTGTGCGACAGGGGGAGGACAGGCCCAGGGAACCGACTCTCCACGAGGCACTCACCAACATCCTGGGAGCATACCACCATTCCCAGGAGACGATGGGCCGGATACTGAACAAGTTGCAGGAGACCTAGCGGCTTCAGGAGGGACAGTACCTGGGGATCAGGGAGGAACTGAAGGACATCCATATCACCCTGGTCACCATTGCAGGGGTGCTGGCACACAAGGCCAACACCATGAGGGAGGCAGTGGCACACCACCAGGCCCCTGACACTAGCCACACTGATGAACAGCTCTCCATCTCCGCTTCCGCTAGTGGACAGGAGGCTCTGCCACAGGAACAACAGGCCACCAGCACCCCTCCTCCTGCCGAAGGAGAACCATCCCCAAACGGTCCCTGCGATCCAGGCAGAAGCCGGAGAACATTGCCAAGACCACAGCCAGGAAATAGGACTATCATGATTGTCACCCTGATGTCCCACTCTGTCTCCCTCTCCACCTTGAACTGCCATTGCTCCCCTTCCTATGCCCCTTTGGACAATACACCTGTGATACAAATAGACTGGACTCTATCCTGGACTTTCCTCCACCATCACCCCAGCCCATTGCACACACCCCTCTACTTATTAGCACTTAAATAAACACCATTTGAATAAATACAACTATGGAATCGGTCAAATGATTTAACTATGTATTGGTTTAACAAGGTTTAAACACTGTAATACAACTGTACAGTAATAAATACTTAGGGATGACCGGTAGTTGGCTGCAGTCAACACACCATGTGCCAGAGTGGGGCACAGATATCTGAAAATAGAGATGCCAAAGGGTACAGTAAGTGGCCATAGAATTGGAAGAATCTGCCTGCCATGTACAATGTCAAATACAAAACTGTCAATGCAGAGTGAGATTACAGTGTCTTACCTGTGTGTCACTGGAAGTACTATCGTATAATAGCTGTTCTGTTGTCCTCATCCTCATCCTCTGCCTCCTCATCTTCACTGTCCACAGGGTCCACTGCTGCCACACGCCCATCTCCAGCCTCATCCTCCTGCAGAAAAGGCACCTGGTATCTCAAGGCAAGATTATGCAACATGCAGCATGCCGCGATTATCTGGCAGACCTTCTTGGGTGAGTACTACAGGGATCCACCAGTTAGATGAAGGCATCAAAACCTGGCCTTCAGGAGGCCGAATGTCCTTTCTACGATTCGTCTTGTTCGTCCATGTGCCTCACTGTTATGTTCCTCTGCCCTTGTCCTGGGAATCCTCACGGAGTTCAGTAGCCATGAGAGGTTGGGGTAACCAGAGTAACCTGCAAATATCGAGTGATACCTGTTAGCCAAACACTAACCCTTATGGCCAACACCATACCCATACATCAACACCAACAGAGTGGGAACCATGGACTCACCTATTAGCCACACCCAGTGCCTCTGGAGCTGAGCCATCACATATGGGATGCTGCTATTCCTCAGGATATAGGCATCATGCACAGACCCAGGATACTTAGCAGATGTACTGGTCCGCCAGGCACACTATCTGCACAATTTCTGAACACCTGTTCATTTCTCCTGGGGGGGGGCAAATGCAATATGTATACCATCAATAGCCCCAATAATGTTGGGGATATGTCCCATTGCATAGAAGTCAGCTTTCACTGTGGCCAAATCCTCCACCTGGGGGAAAACAATGTAGCTGTGCATGTGTTTAATCAGGGCAGCCAACACTCTGGTCAGCACTATTGAGAACATTTGCTGAGACATTCCTACTGCCAAGCCCACTGTCACTTTGAAGGAGCCAGTTGCCAGGAAATGGAGCACAGATGGGACTTGCACAAGAGGGGGGATCCCAGTGGGGTGACCGATAGTAGATATCAGGTCTGGCTCCAATTGGGCACACAGCTCTGTGATTGTGGCCCCTGTCCAGTCTGTAGGTGAGGATAATGTGCCTTTCCTCCATTGTTGCCAAGTCCACCAGGGGTCTGTACACAGGGGGATGTCTCCATCTCCTTTTCATCCACAGCGGTTGTAATCTAGGGGGCAAAACGGTGAGCAGCTGGTCAGTATTCCACATTTCCAAACACTACACTGCATTGCATGTTGTGACTGTAACAGTATATTGTTGGATAGGCCCAAATGGTGCCTAGGTGTACTGTGACGCAGTTAGGTGCCATGGCCTGCCCCTCACCCCCGAAATGGTGTCCGCCTGTCCTGTGTGGATGGAGATGTGGAAATGAGGTTATGCCGCTGACGTTGTGCGCTGTTGCAGGAGGCGGTCGAGTACTGCTGTGCAACTCCTCATTGGTTGTCATTGGGCCCTATGGATCACAGTGGCCAATGGTGATGTACGCCGGCGGTGACGGTACGCACCGCCGTGACTTGACCACCATTTTCTATCTGTTCACTCACTTGCTACTTGACCTTCAACAGGAGAGGACCTACACTGCAAGTGCTGCTGTGACCTGTGTCTGGAACCGACCATGGCTCGTGTCACTGGGGAAAGGGCCCCTGCCTTCACAGCTGCAGAGTTGGAGAGACTTGTGGATGGGGTCCTACCCCAGTACCAAATGCTATATGGGCCTCCAGACCAATAGGTGAGTACACTATGAGCACGATGCAAGGGGCATGAATGCATGGAGTGCTGTGTTTGAGGGGTTGGTGGAAGGGTTCTGGACAGCGTGCTGCATGTATGGTGGGAACTGTCTGTGTGTAAGGGGATGTGAGGGCTATGGTGGGCCATGAGTGTAACAGGCCGGACGGTATGAATGATACCTTTTTCTATGTTTCTTTTCCTGCAGGTCAGCGCCCATCAGAAAAAGGGTATATGGTGTGCCATCATCAAGGATGTGCGGTACCTGGGGGTCTACGGCAGACTTGGGTGCAACTTCTGGCTTTTTCCAAATTGTACTTCGATGTGCTCAGCTTCCGGTAGTGGCAAAACAGCTGCAGCGGCTACCAGAGAAACAGTTTGGGCTCTTTCAGCTTTAATGTCCCCAGTGCCACTCTGGGGGCCAGCAAACTGCAGTCTCTACTTCATATTAGGGCTGGGAATCAACTTTTCCACAAGCCAGGCTCACAAAACTGGGTCCATACTCCCCTACACTGAAGTACAGCAGGTGCAGTGACTTAGACATCGCAGCCTCATTTTGTGCACTACCAATTGGTGCAAAGTGGTCTCCTGCTTGTCCTTAATCCAAATCCAGTGAGTACTGAAGTCTTGGATGCCAAGGGTACCCATTATATCCCAGTAAAGTGTCTTGAGGGAACAACAAGGCCAGTAGCAAATGAGCCAGTAGGTCCCCTTCTACCTGGTGACACAGTTCCAGTGATGTGTGGCATCTGACTATCCCAGAGGGCACCCGGAATGCCATAAACAATATGGCTGAAGTCTTCTTTGAGTGTAAGAGCCTTGGTAGCCCACTCCCAGGAGTGTGGCTACAATGGGCTGCACACCCACCAGAAAACTGGTTCTGAAACCGGGCTTCCTCTGCAAAGCCACTGGACCAGCTGGGTCAAAGAATGGAATCTTTCGCAAAAGTTGCCAGAACAAAATTTGACATAAATGTAGACTGCACTATTGAGTCGCATTTAATGTCCTCTTTCTTTTTTTACCTGACATGACATAGTTAGATAGCCTGTTGTACAGACATCAAAAATATAGGCGGTCATTACAACATTGGCGGTAAAAGCCGCTTACCGCCGTGCAGAAGACCGCCAACACACCGCCGCGGCTGCGGAATTCAGCCACAGCTATTATGACCCACATCTCGGAACCCGCCAAAATTCAGACACCCACACAAGTCCGCCACACCAAAGGTCAGTGATAAACTGGCGAAAACAAAACCGACACCGTCACGCCAACAGAAATACGCCCACACTATCACGACACACGAATCCACGCAGCGGTCTTTCAACCGCGGTATTCCATTGGCGGTACACAAAATACACATACTCTTACAAAACACAGCCACATTGGACAATTCAAAATACACACACCTGATACACATACACACACCACTCCCACACACCCAATACAATATAAAACACACACCCACATCACCCACAAACCCCTACGACCAAAAATCCAGAACGAAGCACAAAGTGAGACACCACCAGCAAGTACAATAGCACCCACAGGCACATAACACCATCACCCACACAACTTCCACGCACCTCACACAACATCCCACTACATATCACCACACTTATCACCATACACACCACCCCACACATCACCTACACCACCCCATGGCACGGCAAAGACAGCCCAGGTTCTCGGAGGAGGAGCTCAAGTTCATGGTGGAGGAAATCGTCCGGGTAGAGCCACAGCTATTTGGATCACAGGTGCAGCACACCTCAATTGCAAGGAAGATGGAGCTATGGCGAAGAATAGTCGACAGGGTCAACGCAGTGGGACAACACCCAAGAAATCGGGAGGACATCAGGAAAAGGTGGAACGACCTACGGGGGAAGGTGCGTTCCGTGGTCTCAAGACACCACCTGGCGGTTCAGCGGACTGGCGGCAGACCCCCACCTCCTCACCCACAACTAACAACATGGGAGGAGCAGGTCTTGGCGATTCTGCATCCTGAGGGCCTCGCAGGAGTTGGTGGAGGAATGGACTCTGGAAAGTCAAATCTTAACTATTACATCCCCCACCCTACCTGCATGCTATCACATACCCCCACTCTCGCCCTCACCCCTATCACTCCAACTCCTCACAAATGTACCAATATCACAAACACCACATCCCAACACCAAGCCCTGCATGCAACAACAAAGCATGGACACCCATCACTAAAGCATGCCCACTGCACATACCCATACACCCCCCTAAACCATCATCACACAAGCTCCCACACAGGAATGCCAGCACTGGGGTACACGGTCACCCACCCATTGCACACCATGCCACACACAGATGCAATAATCATGCCTTTCTACCCCTGCAGGACCCCTACCCAACGTCACCAGACAGGAGGGTCCAGACATGTCCACTCCACCCACAGAAGAGGCCCACAGTGATGACAGCACCGCTGTCCAACTGGATCTAGATGACCAGCCCGGCCCCTCGGGGACCTCGGAACAGTCGGTTCCCCTCACACAGGCACAGGCCACCACAGACCTTCCCCCCTCTGGAAACACCAGCACAGTACCCACCCAGCGGGCCCATACCTCCGTCCCCAGGATACGTCAATCAGCTGTGTGTCTACCACTACAGGGAACCCAGGATAACCCACCACCCCAACAACAACAGGGACATGGGGGCAGTGGTAGTGGGCACACGGTCCAGGGGACGGAGGACCAGGAACACAGTGGAACTGGGAGGGCTGCTGTGCGACAGGGGGCGGACAGGCCAAGGGAACCCACTCTCCACGAGGCCCTCTCCTCCATCATGGGAGCATACCACCACTCCCAGGAGATGATGGCAACGGTTCTGGGCAAGTTTCAGGAGACCCAGCGCATGCAGGACGAACAGTATATGGGCTTCAGGGAGGAACTCAGAACCATCAGCTCTACCCTGGGCACCATCGTAGGGGTGCTGAAGGAACTGCTTAACACCAGGAGGGACACTGTGGCACTACAAGGGGCCCCTGACACTAGCATGGACGATGAACTGCCCACCACCTCCGCTGGCGCTAGTGGACAGGATCACACACACCAGCACCCCACCCCCTGCAGAGGGAGAACCACCCCGCAAACGGTCCCTGAGATCCAGGAACAAGACAGAGCACGATGCCAAGACCCCCGCCAAGAAATGAGACCACCCAGATTGTCTTCCCACTGCCACACTTTGTCACCCTGTCCATAATTAAACTGCCCCAGCTCCACTTCCTATGCCCATATGGGCAATGCACCTGTGAGACTAATAGACTGGACTCTGCCATGGACACTCCTCCGCCATCACCCCTCACCATTTAACTTCCCCCTCCAATATTTTGCATTTAAATAAACACACCTAAAGCACAAAATGATCTGGAGTCTGTCTGTGATTTCAAAATAGTGTATTTACAATTACAGTGACAAAATGTTCTTGAAATAGTAATGTCAACATACCTATGTCACACAGCTCTAGTCCATGAGGAATCTAAGCAGATGACACACGTTGGGACCCACATCTGTGAAACCGTAAGGGAAAGTGACAACTCAGTGACCATACACTGAGTGAAAACGACAGACAGTAGAGAGGTAGTAGTGTAAAAGTACATGTAGTAGGCAGGAATGTATTCTCACCTGTGTTTCACTGGAAATATTGCTGGATCACTGAGTCCCTGTTCTGCATGTCTTCTTCCTCTGCTTCATCCTCATCACTGTCCACAGGCTCCACAGCTGCCACAACACCGCCATCTTGACCATCCTCCTGCAGAAAAGGCACCTGTTGTTGCAAAGCCAAGTTGTGAAGCATACAGCATGCCACGATGATCTGGCACACCTTCTTTGGTGAGTAGAATAGGGATCCACCTGTCATGTGGAGGCACCTGAACCTGGCCTTCAGGAGGCTGAAGGTCCGCTTGATCACCCTCCTAGTTCGCCCATGGGCCTCATTGTAGCGTTCCTCTGCCCTTGTCCTGGGATTCCTCACTGGGGTCAGTAGCCATGACAGGTTGGGGTACCCAGAGTCACCTGCAAATGGTGAGAGACAACTGTTAGACACACACTAACCTGTAGGGATAAACCCAGACAACCATTCCCACTGTCTTGCTTCCAGGGGCTCACCTAATAGCCACACACGGTGCCTCTGGAGTTAACCCATTATATAAGGGATGCTGCTATTCCGCAGGATGTAGGTGTCATGCACTGAGCCAGGGAACATGGCATTCACATGGGAGATGTACTGGTCGGCCAAACATACCATCTGTACATTCATGGAATGATAACTCTTCCGGTTTCTGTACACCTGTTCACTCCTGTGGGGGGGGGACTAAAGCCACATTGGTCCCATCAATGGCACCTATGATGTTGGGGATATGTCCAAGGGCATTGAAGTCACCTTTCACTGTAGGCAAATCCTCCACCTGAGGGAAAACGATGTAGCTCTGCATGTGTTTCAGCAGGGCAGACAACACTCTGGACAATACTTTGGAAAACATAGACTGGGACATCCCTGATGCCATGGCCACAGTTATTTGAAATGACCCACTTGCAAGGAAATGGAGCACTGATAGCACCTGCACTTGAGGGGGGATTCCTGTGGGATGGCGGATTGCTGACATCAGGTCTGGCTCTAACTGGGTACACAGTTCCTGGATTGTGTCACGGTCAAACCTGTAGGTGATTATCAAATGTCGCTCCTCCATTGTCGACAGGTCCACCAGCGGTCGGTACACCGGAGGATTCCGCCATCTCCTCACAGGTCCCAGTGCCTATGAAGGACAACAGCGACCACAGAGTCAAACAACTCGGAGGTACGTACCCACAGTTTACCCGGAACACCAATCATACACAAAAGCTGGCCTGTATGTGTGTTGAGACTAGGCCTAGGTATGTGTGACGCAGTTGGAAATTAGGCCATGTGGGCCCCTGAAATGGCGGCTGCCTGACCTCTAAAGTGGGACAATGGGATGTGAGGTAACTGCACTGGCGTTGTACACAGTCGCGGTGGGCGGTCGGAGACCGCAGCGCAGTCCTGTTAACATTGGACCCTATGGGTCCCAGGAGCCAATGACGTTGTACGCCGGCGGTGATGGTACGCACCGCTGCGGACGTGACCGCCATTTTCCATCTGTTCAATCACTCAATACCTGATCTTCGACAGGAGAGGACCTACACTGCAAGTGCTGCTGTGACCTCAATCTGGAAGAGAAAATGGCTTGTGCGTCTGGGGAAAGGGCCCCTGCCTTCACATCGGAGGAGTTGGAGAAGCTTGTTGATGGGGTCCTCCCCAGTACACACTACTCTACGGTCCTCCAGACAAACAGGTAAGTACACATGGAGCATGTTGTATGGGCTATGCCTGTGTTGAGAGGGCTGGATTTAAGAAGGAAGGGGGCAGAGTTTTGCGTGCATGAAAGACGGTGGGTGCATGTGCCACATGGCAAGGGTAGGGATGGGGGCCACTCACTTTGACGGTGCAGTTGGTAATGACTTCTCTTCTTCCCCTGTACATTTCATGTAGGTCAGCGCCCACCAGAAGAAAGATATTTGGTGTGCCATCGCCAAGGACGTCCGGACCCTGGGGGTCTACCACAGACGGAGCACCCACTGCCAGAAAAGATTGGAGGACATTCGCCGCTGGAGCAAGAAGACGGCTGAGGCTCAGCTGGGGATGGCCTCCCAACGTGGGAGGGGTGCCCATCGAACCATGACCCCCCTGATGTTCAGGATCCTGGAGGTGGCCTACCCAGAGTTGGATGGGCGCTTGAGGGCATCACAGCAGACACAAGGGGGTGAGTACACTCTCATTCAGCTGACTTTGCGCGCAGTGGAGGGGTCTGGGTGGGGAGGAGGGCTGTGGGTTTCCCTAGGCTAGGGCGAGTTCCGTAGACTAGGCCCCTCCGTAAGACATGGCCCTGTGGCCCCCCACCCCACCTCTGTAGAGTGCCAAGTACAGCTATTCATGCCCCTGTGTCATCTATGTGTGCAGATGTCGTCCATAGCCTTGTAGGCCATTTCCCAGGAATTGCACTGTAGAGCCCAAGAGCGCGGCGTAGTGCAGGGGGCTTCTGTGTCTGTCTTGTCCGCCAACGGTAGCGGTAATCCATGCACTCAACATGTCTTTATTCTGTTTCCCCCCCCTTTTTGTGGTTTCGCTGTTCTTGTGTGCATTAGCATCATCAGGCGGAGGAGCAGTGGCACCGGAGCACGAGAGAGCTGCATCCCACATGGCCATGGAGGGCCACACTACGGACTCTGAATTCACCAGTGGGACGGAGGGCGAGGGGAGCTCCACGGCGGGGACAGGAGCTGACACCAGCGACACAGACTCATCCTCTGATGGGAGCTCCCTTGTGGTGGCGGCAACATCTGTGCCCCCCGCATCTAAAGGTACAGCCGCCACCCCCTACCAGCACCGCCCTCCCAGCAGCCCCTCAGCCTTCGCCCCGTGCCCGCTCACCCAGGAGGGTGAGCATCACCTTCGCCCCAGGCACCTCAGGCCCTGCCCCAGTCACCCCTGCTGCCCTCAGTGAGGAGGCCATTGACCTCCTGAGGTCACTCACTGTTGGGCAGTCTACCATTTTGAATGCCATTCAGGGTGTAGAAAGGCAGTTGCAACAAACCAATGCATTCCTGGAGGCCATTCATTCTGGTCAGGCGGCCCTTCACCGAGCCTTTCAAACTCTGGCCTCACTGATGGCAGCCATTGTCCCTGTGTCTAGCCTCCCCCCTCCAACTTCCTCCACCCAGACCCAATCCCCTGTACCTCTGCCTATCCCAAGCACACCATCAGACCAGCCTGCACACACCTCACCACACAAGGGAAGGTCAGGCAAACATAAGCACCACTCATCCCACAGGCACTCACGCAAGCATCACACACATGCAGACACACCAACATCCACTGCCTCCACTGTGTCCCCCTCCTCGTCGTCTCACTCCTCCCTCCCAGTCTCGTCTACACACACACCTGCATGCACTACCTCTACAGCCACTACGTCCCTCACCAGCACACCCACCAGCACACCCCGCTCACGTGCAGTCACCACCCCCACTACCATTCACACATCCCCTGTGTCCTCTCCCAGTGTGTCTGTGACGCCCCCTCCCAAGGTACACAAACGCAGGCACACATCCACCCAACAGCCATCCACCTCACGACAGCCTCCAGCGCATGCACCTGCACCCAAAGTCACCAAACGTACACCTCCTACTACCACCACCTCTTCCTCCACTCCCAAACCCCCTCCAGCTACCAGTGTGTCCAAAAAACTTTTCCTGTCCAGCCTTGACCTTTTCCCCACACCTCCCCCACCCCGTCCATCTCATAGGTCCGAACTAGCACCTCAGCCACAACATCTCCGGGACCAGTGGTGCCTGTAGTCACAGGTATGTGGAGTGCACCAGCCACCAGGACAGCCAGTGTGGCACGGAGCCACAGCACAGCCAGTCCCCCCCCGTGAAGCATCAGAAGTTGGCCATTGCCCGGCGGGAGAGGGGGAAGACTCCAGCCACCAAACCCGCTCCCAGGGGTCCCGGTGGGAGTTTGGACTCAGCTGTGACACCTCCCAAGGTGGGGAAGGGCCACAAGAAACCCGGCAAGTCTGGGAAGAGCAGCACGGCGGAGAAGACCGCCATCATCCCTGCTGCCCAGGAGGCCACCGCCAGCCCCAGCCCAGCTACCCAGGAGGCCACCGCCAGCCCCATCCCCGCTGCCCAGGAGGCCACCGCCAGCCCCAGCCAAGCTGCCCAGGAGGGCACTGCCAGCCCCAGCCCAGCTGCCCAGGAGGCCACCGCCAGCCCCAGCCCAGATGCCCAGGAGGCCACCGCCAGCCCCATCCCCGCTGCCCAGGAGGCCACCGCCAGCTCCAGCCCAGCTGCCCAGGAAGGCCCCACCCAGCCCCAGCCCAGCTGCCCAGGAGGGCCTCGTCAGCCCCAGCCCAGCTGCCCAGGAGGGCCCCACCAGCCCCAGCCTAGCTGCCCAGGAAGGCCCCAGCTGCCCAGGAGGGCCCCTCCAGCCCCAGCCCAGCTGCCCAGGAGGGCCCCGCCAGCCCCAACCCAGCTGCCCAGGAGGGCCCCACCAGCACCAGCCCAGCTGGGCCATGAAGGACCACCAGCACAAGACCCGCTGGGCCATGAAGGACCGCCAGCACAAGACCCGCTGGGCCATGAAGGACCGCCAAATCAAGCACCGCTGAACAGGGCAAACACCGCTGAAAAGGGCACCGCCAACTCAAGCACCGATGAACAGGGCACCGCCAACTCAAGCACCGCTGAACAGGGCACCGCCAACT
The DNA here is from genome assembly GCF_031143425.1 of Pleurodeles waltl. Lineage (NCBI taxonomy): Eukaryota > Metazoa > Chordata > Amphibia > Caudata > Salamandridae > Pleurodeles > Pleurodeles waltl. Next base: position 1,553,538,881 of record NC_090440.1, read on the forward strand.
CAAGCACCGCTGAACAGGGCATCGCCAAATCAAGCACCGCTGAACAGGGCAAGCACCGCTGAACAGGGCACCGCCAAATCAAGCACCGCTGAACAGGGCAAGCACCGCTGAACAGGGCACTGCCAACTCAAGCACCGCTGAACAGGGCAAGCACCGCTGAACAGGGCACCGCCAAATCAAGCACCGCTAGCCCATGAGCGGCAGGGGCACTGACACAACTGGGACCGTCACGGGGTGAGTGATGCACTCTGGGCACCAGTCCCCCTCCAGAACCAGTGGAGGCTGTTATCCACTTGAGAGACTGTGGCTTTGCACTCCCCAGGATAATGCAGTGGGCAAACCACCCACTGTAGAGACTTGAGAGACTGTGGCTTTACACTCCCCAGGATTGAACAGTGGGCAAGCCACCCACTGTAGAGACTTGAGAGACTGTGGCTTTGCACTCCCCAGGATTGAAAAGTGGGCAAGCCACCCACTGTAGAGACTTGAGAGACAGTGGCTTTGCACTCCCCAGGATTGAACAGTGGGCATTGAGCCCCCTCGTGGATCTGGCGTCGTGCACTCATCCGGCTGAGGTGCCCTCCCTTCACTTCCCCCTGAGGTGCCTGTTGTATTTCTATCTGATGCCCCTGCAGTGTTCTCTTCATTTTGATGTGGGCCTCGCCCATGCATTTTGGGCCCAGTGGTCCACGGACTATAAATGGTGCAATACCTGGACTACTATTCTTGGTGTATATTTTGTTTATAATGTATATATGTATATTTTTGCGTACTGCATTTTAATAGATTACAATGGTTACACTCATTTCCTTTTGTCTTTGCATTCTTCCGGGGGGTTGGGGGGGGTGTAACTATAATGTATAGATATGTATTAGGGTGTGTGTTGTAGTGGGTGAGGGTGGGGGTGGGGGTGTTGTGTGTGTGTGTCCCTGTATTTTGCCTCCCCCTCCCCAGTGTCATAGGTGCAGTACTCACTGTGGTCTTCGCCGCCGGCGTTCGTGCTCCTGGTACAGGAGTAGGAAGACTATCGCAGGGAGAATTTGGAGTTCCGGGTCCATGGTGTCCTCGTTCCTCATGGAGTGTGTAGAAGTGAGCGTTTTCCCTTCGAAATACCTGTTTCGCCGTGTTTTTATCCGTGGTGAATCCACCCCGGAAAAGGTGGCGGATTGGACTGTCATAATAGTGTGGGCGGTACATTGTCTTCCGCCTGTCTGTTGGCGGTGACCGCCGCGCTGTTTGTTTGTACCGCTGTGGCGGTCGGAGTGTCAAAGTTTCCGTCACGGTCGTAATTGCAATTTTTTTTCCGCCAGCCTGTTGGCGGTCTTACCGCCGCTTTAACACCGTCCGCCAGGGTTGTAATGAGGGCCATAATGTCTTTCATATATATCAAAATCCATTCAACCGCCATTTCCTCAGCCCCATCGAGGCAGGCCCCTGGTGGGGTTGTGATCCTCTGCAATCCTGTTAACTGTTCACTCCCACAGCGACCCTTCTTTTTCCATCTTAGGTCCTACATGAAAGAACAGCCATGGCCATGTACGTTTTGCGAAACCCTTGTTTTCTTAATCCCTATGTATATATATATATATATATATATACTTAAGGGACTGGTGCACTTTGACATTAATGGTAATGGCAAAGTCACGTGTGCAGTGCATGCACATTCTCTTCAGCCTGCAATGACAGCCAAAAGTCGAGTTTTCACTGTCACACACAGAGGCACAACCAGTGCTGCAGCTCTTGTTGTGTGGACAGCCAGCCTTACATGCTCTGGGTACCATATGCAGCTCATGTTAATTCGGGACATCCAATTAAATATACAATTTTGATAAGGAAAGAACATTGTTACAGAGGTCTGGACAACAGTCCTCAGTGCACTCTCAAGCAAATAATAGTCTAAAATGGGGCAAAATGTTGGGGAAAACTTGCAAAAAAACCTGTTTTCTCACAGTTAAATATACTATTCCTGCTCTACTCTGTGCAACAGTAGGGAAAGCGTTGGACTTCGGAGCGGTAAAATGTACTATTCCTCCTAGAGTCTGTGTAACAGTAGGGAAAGTGTTGAAGTTCGGAGGGGTAAAATGTATTATTCCCACTCCAGTCTGTGCAACAGTAAAGAAATGACTGGACTTCGGAAGGATTACATTTACTATTCCCACTCTACACTAGTCTGTGCAACAGTAGACAAAGTACTTCACTTCAAACACATAACATATTTAAATAACCCTATAATTTACAGCAAATCTAAAACTCTTAATATGAACATTATTACGTAACCCAAAAAATATATAAATACAAATAAAAACAATTAACAATTTGCATGATTACTAAACAATTTAATAGTTATCAATTTTTTATTTATTTAATTAACTTTGCACATCATACCACCACAAACCTTGCAGCTCACACCTAAAATGTAACTAAAGAAATAAGTATAACACAATTAACATGATTAATAATCAACTAAATATTTATTAAAAAGTAAGAATCAATTGTTAATTAATTATTACTTAATTAACTTCCCATCCTATACCTCTACAAATTTAGCAGTCCACACCTATTATATAACTGAAAATATAATTATTGCACAATTTACATGATAAATAGTCAATTAAATAATTAATAATACATCAATAATTATTTCTTAATTATTACTTAGTTTAACTTCCCACCCTATACTGTGCTGCTACAAACCTAACAGCCTGCAGGTGATATATAACTAAAAAAATAATTATTACACAATATACATAATTAATAATCAATTAAATAATTAGTAATCTATTAATTCATTGTTATTACTTAATTAATTTCCCATCCTATACCTCTACAAACCCAGCAACCTGCTACGACCCTATAAATTACTATTATCAATTAAGTTAAAAAATATAAATTGCTTAAAATTACAAACTATGGGCCTGATTTAAATATTGGCAGATGGGTTACTCTGTCACAAGGGTGACAGACATCCCTTCCACCCAAAATCTAAATCCCATTATTTTCTATGGATCTAGATTTCGGCGGACGGAATATCCGTCACTGTTGTGACAGAGTAACCCATCTACCAATATATAAATCAGACCCTATATATAAAAATGTTATTAACAATTATACAAATAATAGCAAATAAAATTAATGTAGGAACTAATACACATAAAAGTAATTAAAAAACAATATTTTTGACAAATATATTATTGAAAATTATATTAACAACAACCATGTTCTTGACAAAAATATTACTTACGTCAGAAAATGATATTCTTGACAACAATATTTCTGCATCACAATATTTTTTCCAATATTTCTGTAACTCAATATTTAAAACTCTATATTTTGTCCAAATACCCTTTAAGAGTATCTCTACATAACCAACTATTTGTGTTGTGGCTTGTAGCTAATAATCCTAAACTATGTTACAATAAATAAGTTGACTGAGGGCCCAATTACTGGTTTGGCGGTCAGGCCACCAGTCTGCTGCGGAGGCAGTCCCAAGAAGACTGCTGCTCCAGTGGTCTCCTGTCTACCGTATTACGATGTATTGTGGCTGAAGTGCTGACTGTGTCAGCGGAGGGCTTCCCACCATTGGTGCGGCGGGCTGCAGTGTTGGTGGTGCAGACTCCATCACTGTTATGGCCACGGCTAACCGTCAAGACGATTGAAAAAACACAGTTGTATTGGTGGTCCCCTTGCAGTGGTTGCCTGATGGCGGTAGGCCGTTGGGATACATTCTCAGCAAAGCACCAGAACAGTGCCCATTGGATAGATACAAAAACAACACAGCTGACATCCCTTGGCCAAGTGGACATACCTGCAAATCACACTATAAAACACACCCCATCCCAGACCATGATCCTTTATCTCTCCACATCAGCACAGCAAGACAGATGCCACATATCATTGTTTTATTTTTTGCAAGATAAGGCAGTCCTTTTTTCCCATCCCATTTAACACTTTCCACACACTTCTCTTTTTTCCCCAATATCACTTGCCCTGTTTTTTAAGCCCTTGTCACCCACTTTAATTTACAGCCATGTCACGTTAAAAAAATCCATGTTTTTCTGAGGCTGAGTTGACAGCCATGGTGGATAAAATCAATAAGAGTAGAGCCACAATTCTTTGGAGTCCAAGGTAGCCCATTGACTCTGGATGCACACATGATGACTAATGCTACATATAAAACCAAGATGTGTGTTCAGCCTCTATCCTACACAATTAGGCTTTAGAATGATCATGTAAACAGATTATTTCTCCACTGTATTGGCTTAACTGTTAGTTAGATGTCGTGTTCATTTGTGAGTCTGGCAGCCACCAGTGATCAAAGTCGATGCACTTTATTGCCAGTATCAGGTGCTTTCAGTCCCAAGTTACAGTCAAATATTGCATTAGACTACAAGTGAATGTTCTGCCATGTAAGTTGCTGTGTTATATGTCCCCTTGAGAGAGACAAGAATGATTACACAATGTCATCCAAAAGTAATTCCATCAGCCGGTATATACTTGTAAATTGTTGTGTAGCATTGAGTAGTGTGTGTGTAATAAATGTACTTTTACTTTATCAAAAGAAAAAGCATAGACTTGACAATCATTTATTGAGTGTTAATCTTGTGTGCTCATGAATACGGATTACTAGCCCATGCCACCTCCCTTGAAAAAGCCCTGGACTGCTCTGCAACGCTACCCTGTGAGAGTCAAGTGCTACAATAGGGTGATTGGTTCCCAAGGGTAGTCGAGTGCGGACCCATTACTTGTGCAGGCCACACCACTGGTGATCCACCCTCTAACAATCATTTTATATTGTAAGTATTTCATCTTGACTTGACCATTGTCAACATCTATTGGGTTGCATTTCTCCCTATGATGTAGGTTGGATATTTGTTTAATGTATGCAAACTAGAGGTTTGTTTATCCACACATGAAGGGTGTGTACATTTTGTATACATTTTCATGGACATGTGTCCATTTTCATGTGTGTAACTTACACCTACTTCATCTAAATGTGAGACAAATGCTGTTACTGCTGTGTTTGCTTTCATGTCTTGCACTTACACGTTTCCAACATGTTAATGGCACTTGGTTATACTATTGGTTGCCACTGATGTACTTCAAGCCAGAGGTCCTGTGGAAATAGAGGTTTTGAGGCATGTGCAAAGTGGATTTTGGCCCAAGGCACCAGCTTTCAAGGGGTTCCCTTGGTATAGGCATACCTATTCTGGAGGGAGTCTTTACTTTGTGACCTTTAAATGTTTCTCATACTGATTATTTTGTATCCCATTTACCTAACATTACCTTTAAGTGTGACTGAAATGTGAGCGCCAATTACAGAGATTTAGCAGAGAAGGTGTGTTTCAGTTTCATGGTACATCCATACAGATGTTTCATTGAGGCCATATCATGTGAGCAATGTGAGGTGTCACTTAGATTAATAGGGGTGATTTTGATGAGGAGGTGCTGTTGTGTGACACAATTTAATACACACGTCACTATCCCTGATTATGGGATGATTATGGGATATGCTCACATATCAACTTTTGTAGAGTGTGGCTGTGCAGTGTTAGTAAGAGGGCATCATAAAGCTATTATTGGGCCATACTTTGAGAACAACTCCGAACAGGGGCCCAGTAAATATGTTTGACACAGGGACCACAAACCCCTTGCCAGGTCCATGGCGGAGCATCTATTTGCTGTGGAGTTGATGGAAACAGGTACGTATTTAGCTTACCGTCAGTTTGCTCCATGACAGTGTCGGGTTTGGGCATCATCAAGCAGTACAAGCAGCAGAAGCACGTGTACGATTGGCTCCATGGTGGCACAGGATGTGTGAAGCTGAGCACAGGTGAGTTTCAGTCTTATATCCCTCCCTTACGGCCAGCTAAGGATGTGATTCACGGCGGTGGGAAGGCACTTTGTAATTGGTCCGGCAGTAACACTGGTGGTCCACCCTTCAAAAGACACAAAAGCCAATCTTGTCGCCGACGTGGTCCAGATTTTCTGGTGGTGTGGGCGGGACCACAGTGGTCTTTGGTCTATGCAACCGCACGTATCGTAACACGGCGGTCAGACAGCGTTATATCCAACGATGATGAAGCCAGGGCGCTCCCCATCCCGCAAAACTCATAATCAGGCCCTCTGTCTCCTCCTCTGCTGACCCATTACCTACTGTACACCTTGTAAAGCTGTGCCCTCTGGTTTTAGTAGGCTTAGTTTCTAACTTGTCTTTTAAGGAACTGAAGAATAATGAAAAGTAATCAATTTTATATATACATTGGGGGTCATTCTGACCCCGGCGGTCATGGACCGCCGGGGCCAGGGTTGGCGGGAGCACCGCCAACAGGCTGGCGGTGCCCCGCAGGGCATTCTGACCGTGGCGCTTTGGCCGCGGTCAGAAGAGGAAAACCGGCGGTCTCCCTCCGGTTTTCCGCTGCCCATAAGAATCCTCCATGGCGGCGCAGCTCGCTGCGCCGCCATGGGGATTCTGACACCCCATACCGCCATCCTGTTCCTGGCGGCTCTGCCGCCAGGAACAGGATGGCGGTATGGGGTGTCATGGGGCCCCCGTAAGAGGGCCCCACTTTGTATTTCAGTGTCTGCTTTGTAGACACTGAAATACGCGACGGGTGCAACAGCACCCGTCGCACCTTCCCACTCCGCCGGCTCCATTCAGAGCCGGCGTCCTCGTGGGAAGGTTGATTTCCACTGGGCTGGCGGGCGGCCTTTTGGCGGTCGCCCGCCAGCCCAGTGGAAATCCCAGAATCACCGCAGCGGTCTGACGACCGCGGTGCGGTGTTCTGATGGGGGTACATTGGCGGGCGGCCTCCGCCGCCCGCCAAGGTAAGAATCAGGCCCATAATCTCCAAACAACGTGAAAGTTCAAGGATTCCTGGGAAATGTAATTTGGTTGTGGGGAGCACTCACACAGTGTATTTCCAAAGATGTGAAGCCTTTTGCCAAGCGGTGCCAACTTTCTGTGACCACCAGTCTTTACGTCTTTGTAATGAACTTCATACAAGCAGGTTTGTAACATTGTGCCTTTGCATTCACTAAGCCATAAATGGTAAGCCATGGCTCCTGTTCCCATGCTGGTTCCAATGATTGTTCCTCTGGGACAAAGCCCTTCCAATCTATTAAGTATTGCAATAGTTTTCTAACACTTTTTGCAACTATATTCCTATGCACCTCATAATCACTTTCACATTTGAAATAAGACATATTTTGGCAATAATACATTTTATATAGGATGAATGTTCACAGACTGAGGAAATTTTAACCCTAAATAAATTTGATTCACATTCTGTTCAATAAGAAAATAGACCCACACATTTTGGTTGTAACTTAGAGGATTTTTTCAATTTCAGATGTTTATGAATATGTTCTCATACATTGCATATTGCAATATTTGGCTTCTCTGCCCATTAGCATAAATTGTATGACCAACTTTAGCTTTTTCCAAGCTCTCCTGTACAGATTTCTGCACATCCCTTAACTCAGTAAAGTGTTCCTGCATCAAAGGAACTGATGTAGATAAAGACAGGTCTAGTATAGTATTTGGGAATGGTGGCCAAACATACAAAATAACAGTGACATTCCATTAGATGAATGTTCAGTATTATTGCATGTTAATTCTGCTAACCAGAATGTCTTATTCCACTCTTAATCTTGTTGACAAGATTTGACATCTCTGATATTGTTCAACACACAAACTCAATATTTCAGTCTGTCTATCTGTTTTAGGATGATAAATGGGAGACACGCTGAATGCTACATATGATTCTTTACAGAATGCAGACCACAATCTTAAAGTAAATTGAGACCCTTTGTCAGTGAGTAGAACCAGTGGAGTATCATTTTATTGAATAATGCATTGTATTAAAACATGTGCCAACTCTTTAGAGGTATGCAACCCTGGTAAAAATATGAACAACCCATCTTAATAAGTGATCCACAACCACCAGAATTACAGTACAACTTTAACTTTTCCGTAAATGTACAAAACATCTATTGCCATTGTAAACTAAGATCTAGGTAGAACAAGTAATGGTCTCAATAGGTCCACATGATTCCTATGTAAATTCCTAATCTGAGCACCAATGGCACATATCTGTACATAACCTTTAACATGAGGAAATAGACTTGAACATCAAAAATATCTCCTGACCAATGTTAACGTGTTAGTAATTCCAGGATGTCCAGCAGTTTTAGAGCCATGAAGCCAATTCATAACCTGCTGTTTGATCTGATCAAAAGTAAATAGATGTTTTTCCTTGAAAATATAATCTGCCCATCTCATGCTTAGTTTATGTTCCACTTAACCAACTCTGTTTGCATATAAACTGAGTTTCTGTACATACTTTAACAAAAATAATTACACATTAATTTAGGCTATAGAATGAATGTTTGAAATATTGGGGGGCAGATTTAACAGTGGCGCATCTGCTTACACTCTCTTTTTCAGGTAGATTCTGTGAAGAAAGAGCACCACCTTTAGCATTAGAATTTGGTTTGTAAATAAATACAAAATCATAGTCAGAAAAGAACAACGTCTATCTCAGATTTGTAGGAGTTAGTGCTTTAGCTAATATCAGAAACTGCAAATTCCTGTGATTTCTGAGTTCTTAATTGCTGGAAAAGTGCTGTAACATGTTGTATGTATGTTTCTAAGACGTCTATATAAATTAACATATCATCCAAGTAGTCCACAGAAAAAAAACACAAAAATTCCTCTCACTATTTCATCAATGAAGTACTGAAGTGCTGCAGAAGGGATGCGGAGCCCAAAAGACATGACCTATTATTCAGACAACACAAAGCAGTGTGAAGCCTAGTTTTTCATGCATTACCCTCTTGGACTCTGTTTAGGTGTTAAGCTCCTCAGATATCAAATTTCATGAATATTTTTGCACTTCGGATATTATCGAACAAAAAAGATATCAATGGGTAATGATTCTTTACTGTAATCCTATTGAGAGCTCTGTAATCTTAATTCACTTCCTTCTATGAGAACATATAGTTTTACCACGATTGTTTAGCAGAGAGCCATGGTACACACAGACACTTATAGCCAACAATTCTGGGTCCAAATCCTTGTTCCATGTCATTGCCAGTTAAGCCCAGAGGAGTCATAATTTTAATTTTGAAATACACACATCTTTTCAACATCATCCTATCTACTAAATGTAAGAAGCCCATTTCATGGTCCGGTCACAATTTGGTCTTTTTACAAGATGTTTCTGAATGTATTGCTGACTGTTGAAAGAAACGTTTGGGCATGAGACCTGCCTTTAGATCTCACAACACTAGATTTTTCTTATTTTATCATTGCCTTTTTAAGGTTACCTACAACAATAAAACAATACTCTACTATGATCCTTCAAAAATCAAACAATTCATTGACAATTGTGAAGGAGAAGCCATGAAAACTTCATGCTCCTTATATACTTAATTTGCTTGTCTTATGTAATGCCCTAATCATTTTTTTCTTTCTTCTAGGAACTGTTACTTATTCATTTTATCAAATGTCTTTGTGATCTTAATTGTTTGATTCTTCTTCCTTTAAGGTACGTACCCAACCATATTGTTCTTGTCTCATCTATGTCTTTTATGTCATCTTCTTCTGGACCCTTCGATGAAGTAAAGAAGCATAGTCTTTATTTTGTAGCTCTTCCAACCCTGAAAGTGTGTGTCCTATAGGTATAATGTTTGGTTTCTTCCTTCTTACCCCTTTTCTTTCTTTTTTGACATCAATATTTTCTACCTCTTCTGCTCACTCTAATCCTGTATCTTTTTCAATTCTTTTACTGAGTCCTTGCAGAAACTATTATCCATCTGTTTTCATGATTCAGAATGTTCATTACATAATCACATGGAACTTGAAATAGTCTCTTGGAATATCAAGGGGCTCCACTCTCCCATTAAAAGACAAAGAGTACTAGATTACTTGTCTTATCCTAAAATTAATATTGCACTTCTACAATAAACCCATTTAAATGAATATGAAACTAAGAAATGAAAAATAAGCTGGGTTGGAAATGTTTTTTCTTCATGTGTCTCTAAGAAGAAAATGTATGTAGTCATTTTTTGTTCATAAAAATTAAGGCAGATGGTTGATTGTTAAATTAAAAAATGATAATGTTCTCATTACATTGGTTAATATATCTGGTCCCACTCAAGCTGGTAATAAGTTTTCAAATTTGATGGTCTCTAAATTAATGGAATATGTAGATGACAGCTTTCCCTTGGTGGTGACTATAATCAAGTTGTTGATCTCCTTTTAAGTCAACAATCTAAAGTTAAATACATTCCAAATTATACGCAGAAATAATTTTAAACTGCAGTTACTCAATGATCCCATGCTGTTGCCTGGAGGATTGTTAAACCTGGTAAAATAGAACATAACTTTTATTCTCCAGTTCATGGATCCCAGACTAAAAATGATTACATTTTTCTGAGAACAACTAATATGCTGATAATTAAGCAATTTTAATTTCAGATCACGCTCTAGTTCTCTATTGATTTAGACCTTGCTTTTCTTCTGCAAGACCACCCAAGGTGGGGAATTAACAGTACTCTTCTTTCTGATCCATCTGGTGTTTGGACAGAATATCAGAAACAAAACTATTGTTGGAAAAAATATTGCGATGGTAAGCAAAGATTCAGTATATATAACTCCACAGATATGTACCTTGACGATATATATATATATATATATATATATATATATATATATATATATATATATATCTTAAAGGTATGTGGATGAGAAGTAAGGAATAGTAAATCTATACTCACCTATTTGCACTTACCTTCTTGAAATATTGGTCCACAATATTTTTGCACAATATTCTGTCCACACAATATATTTGTATCTGATATTGTGTCAGGGATACGATCAATATTTTACACAACCTTTCCAGTCTTTTGTTCAAGACTTTTTTACTTTCAATACAACACCTAATATGCCATTTTGCACTCTTCTCATTCAATTTGTCTCTCATAAAAAGAAAAACATTGGAACAAAATTGAAGGATTTTCTTAAATCTAATATTAAACATCTTGAGCACATTTTCTATACTTTAAAATCTGTTCAAAGTCTAGAAGATTTAATAAAAGCCAAATTTTAATTCAAAAAATTTCCACTGAAAATGCCTCTTCATGTAACCTTAAATCGAGTGCTCTTTATTATGGGGGTCAAAACAGACCTGGTAAGCTATTAGATAATTATTTAAAAATTAAAAAAGAAAATACAAAAATTGAAAGTATTCACATCTCCATTAACACACTAACATGCAACGATTCAAAACTATATCAAACTTTCGTTGATTACATTTTTATATGCTCCTGAAACACTTTTTCAAGATGAAAAAAATTATGAAAGAATTGAAGACAGATATTGATTTTCAATGCATAGAAACATATATTTCAATAGACAAAATCGATAACACACTTCATCTACACTTCACTTGATTAGAAAATGTAAAGCTCCCTGGCCCAGATGATTTTACAATTGAATTTTAGGTACACTTTTTAAATCTTTTATTACCTAAACATTTGGAACTTTTTACTTACTACCAAAGGCACTTTCCAGGACACTCTTATTTGTTTAATTCCTAAAGATGGTTGAGATGGTGCTCTTCACCAATTAGTTTCAATAGGAGGGATTTTAATCGAAGAGTAGTAGTTTTTGTGAAAATCTTATAACCTTGTGTTCACTAACTTCCTGGCTCACCTTGGAGTTACCTCATTTGCTATTGTTTCAGGTTATAAACTGAAATCAGATAAATCTTGCATTAAATACATTTTGTTTTAAACGCATGTTTAATTTTCCTAATTTTTCTTGGAGTCCTTGCAAAATAAAATATTTAGATTTATAGTTTGCCATTTCTTTTAAATCCACAAATAAACTTGAATTCGAAGCACCCACCAAAAAAGTATTAAAATCCTCCTCTCTTGTGGAAAGAACAGGATGTAGTATAGAGATCCTATGGGAAGAAGACTTAAATATCTCTTGGCCTCCTCCTACATAAATCATCATGTACTGCTAATGCCACACAAACACCATTTGTATGTATAATTGTTCATTATTGACACCTGATCAATTACATAAAATAAATTCTACTTTGCTTACCAATTGTTAGTCTTGTAATGCACCTTATGAAGATGTAAAACATATGTTTTTAGATTGCAAGAGTGTTTCTGAACTTTGGCATAAGATTTGTGGCAGGTAAAGTGTATAAAACAAAATAATAAATCATTGAATATCATTGATCTGTTTCTATCAGGTTTATCATACAAATGAAATTGTTGTTAGTTTAATGTTCAAATTCTTTAATTCTTATGAATGTAGCTTTTCAATAGATTAGATTACAAAACATTGGAAAGATAATTCTAATGTTTATTTTCAAGCATGGTGGTATGGAGTTCGTTTTCCCATAGATGAGCTATAGCATTTGCCACACCAATGACTTTGTTATCTAAGAGAAATTACTTTGTTCTCCAATCCCTACCTTTTTCCCAAGGTTTCAGCTGAATCCAATTTGCATTCTCCATGTATTGAAAGAGTATCCCAGCCACCTTGATCTATTACACTTTAAATCATTTATAGGAAATGCTATTGTTTTTTATATTTATGATTGTGTATTTACAGTTTCAAATTACATAATTGCGTATATAGTACACATTCTCCTGAATGACAGTTTGAAGTTTGGATTTTGTTTTATAATTTCCCCCTTTTCCCTTCCTTCTTTTCCCAATGCCATGAATTGTATCTATGTTTTCCCTATTCATTATTATTCATGATTGTATTTATAATGTACTTTATTGATCCTAATATTTATTGTCTTCTAACATAATGTAAATACATTTTCTTTAAACCAGACACTACTGCTGGGCTACTGTTAGGGTTTGTGCACAGCAAAGAGCATGTCCCCTCTCACTGCACTAGTGGGTTCTGTAATAGCTCCCTTTTAAACTTACTATTCAAACCCTTTCTTGTTATCTCACCTTCCCCCCCCCCTTAGGCTTCTGTGTATGTTGTTTAATGTGCTGTTTTGTTTACACATTGGGCCTTACTTTTACCAAGGCTTCTTTAAAACACTCCTCCCTAGGCCATGTGTTAATTCAACTCATTTGCATAATAACTGAAACTCTGCACACCTTTCAAGAACATGTGCAGCATGTGAGGACCACACCCAGCCCTTCAAACCACACCCAGCTCTTCGAACCACACCCAGCCCTGTCTATAAAAGGCAGCCCCCGAGCCTCACCCAGTGCTTGTGCTCGTCTACCTCCCGCTTACCTGAGAACAGATCCCTCAGCGCTGGCACTCCTGCTCTCTACAGACTTTCATTGGCTTCAATGGGCGCAGCTGCTGGCTCTTTCTTCTTCTGGTTTCCGGTTCCTCCTTGCCTCAGCCTCTCTCCTACAAACAACCTGCAAAAGAGAAAGAAGACAAGGTTAGACTGATCAGTATCTCTTGCCAGCAACAAGTAAGTGCAAAACTTTTTATTACCTGAAGGAACTTTGACAATAATTTCTGGATTCGTGTGTGGACGGTTTGAAGCAAGATACCTTCCACGAACATTGTGATTCAGGCTCTTTGTTGCAAGAATACCTTGCGGAGCTTTGTGAAACAAACATTGTTTTTTTTTATGGAACTTTTAAGAATCGAACAGTGGAAACCATTAACAGCAAGGCAAACAGTAAATCAAGGACTTGCACAAATTACATGCTGTATTTTGATGTAAAAGTACAGTATTTGTTTTCCAAAAGATTCTGGAGATATGGGAAAAGTGAGTCTGCTATTGGGAATTTAGGCTTTAGTTATATTAAGATGAATGTTTGATATTGGTAATTCTGATAACGGTATTTGTTTAATGTTTTAGAAGCTTTACAGTAATAGAAAGCACATCCCAGAGCAGTAACACATTCCAAACCTGGAAACTCGAGACCAGGATCCAAGAGGTACTTTTAGAAGAGAATTTCTAATAAATAAAGGGATAGTCAGGAACCCATTTAGGAATAGGTTGCACTTATCTGTTCTTTGTTTATGTTTCATTAGGCACCAGTTTCTACAGAAGTCAGAAAGGGCCGCAGATTTGTGCAGCACTTCAACAGTGGAAACGCAAGAACGGTGTTGTCTCTCTTTTTATTTTATCCACTTCCCCCCTACCCTTGAGCTTCTGTTCTTAGTGCACTGTGTTAAAAACTAGTGTGCTGGAACAAGCAGTTTCAGGGTGGGGTCGGATTGTCTTCAACCTCCATCAGAACTGAACAAGAACTCAGGTGAGCTGGGCTTTGACAGAAGCACAAGCCTTAAAAAATTTCAGTTCTGGTGGACGATGAATACCGGGGAAGAAATAGAGGGCATTGACGTCACGGATATGGCGCAGGCCCTAAATGAGGACTTGGCTCATAATGAATCAGTGTCTGGCATCTTACAACATATGCAAGAGGAAATAGAGAGATTAAAGATGGAGAATACCTCTTTAAAACAGGATTTAAGCAGGTATAAATTTAGGGGATCTCAGTGGAACACAGCTTTTACGCCTTTGTTTAAAACCACCTCAGAGACAGGGGCGCCATCAAAACATACAACTTTGCCTCCCCCAGTTGAGGTTACTGTTAATGTTCCTAATGCTGTGCCCTTAGCAGCACCTGAACGTTTTCATGGAGATAGTAACAAATTCCATGTTTTTATCCATCAATGTCAATTACACTTCGTTTGTAAGCCACAACAGTTCCCTACTGATGCTACGAAAGTGGCATTCGTCTTGTCTTATTTGGGTGGCACAGCAGCCAATTGGTCAATTCCTTTCGTGGATAGAGATGATCCCATCCTCCATAATTGGAATCAATTTAAACGTACCATGACCAGCCTTTTTGCAAAACACACTTTCATGCAGGCAAGTGATAATGAGCTTTTAAATCTTAAACAAGGTAACAAGGATTTATTGACCTATCTCACTAGTTTTAATCGTTTACTCACCGAGACACAGTGGCCAGAAGGAAAGCGTGTCTCCCTTTTTTATAAAGGTTTGAGAGACGAGTTAAAAGACGCGCTGGCTCATATCGTTGATTTGCCAGAAGACTATTCGGACTTTGTAGATTTAGTTGTGAAATTAGAACATAGACTAGGAGAAAGAAAGGGAGATAAATACAAACTGGAATCACGGTTAACTTTTATTAAACACGAGAAGAAAGACACAGATAATAAACTCCCTGAACCTGAGCCTATGCAAATAGGGACACTCAGAGGTCCACTCACATCAGAGGAAAAAGAAAGAAGGAGAAAACTTCAATTATGTTTATATTGTGGCAGGGCAGGTCACTTTGCCAGAGAATGTCCAGTAAAGCCTAAAACTCCACAAAAGGGTGCTGTTTCCTCCACCTCCTCAACTGAATCGGGAAACGATTAAGCTCGACAAGGGGAGAGGTTACTTGTTCGAGAAAACATTTTAATCAAACCTCTAATGCTGCAGCCTTCATGGTACCGCACATACCTAGACATTTCATAATTCAGGTTGTTTTAATTGTTACTACCCAAGTGAGGCATTCTCTCCCTGTCCTACTGGACTCAGGCGCGACAGGAAATTTTGTGGATAATAAGTTAGCTGAAAACTTAGGACTTCCTATGTGCCTAAAGCCTTGTCCAGAAGCAGTATGTGCAGTGGATGGGTCAGAATTGACCTCTGGATTAATCACAAAACAAACAAGTCCACTTGTTATGGTCTGTCAGAACGGGCACACAGAGGTGATTAGCTTTGATCTGATAGATACTCCTAATTTTGGTTTGATTCTCGGGGTACCCTGGTTAACAACTCATAACCCAAAAATTGACTGGGTGAACAGAACTGTTACTTTGGATTCCTCTTTCTGTAGAACCAATTGCTATCAAGAAGCAGGTACAGAACAGAGCACAATATTACACTGTGCTAGTGTTACACAAGATGAACCAAGTCTCCCTCCTGAATATTCTGACTTTAAAGACGTCTTTGATCCAGTAAAGGCTAGTGTGCTGCCCCCACATCGGTCTTATGACTGCCGTATAGATCTTATCCCAGGGGCCCCTTTACCTAATAACAGAGTATATGCTTTGACTGACGAAGAAACCAAATACTTAAGAACCTACCTAGATGACCTACTACAGTCTGGGTTCATCCGTCATTCCACATCTCCGGTATCATCTCCACTCTTTTTTATCCCGAAGCCGGATAAATCCCTGCGCGCGTGTATCGATTATAGAGGACTAAATAAGGCTACAATAAAGAATAAATATCCTCTTCCTCTAATACCTGTGTTGTTGGATCAATTAAGACATTCTACTGTATACACTAAACTAGATCTGCGGGGAGCTTGCCACCTGGTCCGAGTAAAAGAGGGGGATGAGTGGAAGACAGCTTTCAAGACAAAGTTTGGTTTATTTGAGTACACAGTAATGCCCTTTGGGTTATGTAATGCCCCTGCGGCCTTTCAGTTCTTTATAAATGAGGTCCTACACGAATTCCTGGACGTTTGTGTCATAGTATACATAGACGACATCCTCATTTACTCTAAGAACTCAGAAGAACATACCCAACATGTTCGTGCAGTATTATCAAAGTTAAAAGAAAATCATCTTTTTGCTAAGTTAGAAAAGTGTACTTTTAATGTCAGCAAGGTGGACTTTTTAGGATACTGCCTGTCACCTCAAGGAATAACTATGGATGTAAAGAAAATCAGTGCTATTGCTGATTGGCCAGAACCATCCTCTGTAAAAGATATTCAGAAATTTCTGGGTTTCGCCAATTTTTATAGGAGGTTTATTGCACATTTTGCAGACATTGCGGCCCCAATAACTACCTTGTTGCGGAAAGGGCAACGATTTCTTTGGACTGATGAGGCGGCACACGCCTTTCAACTCCTAAAACAAAAGTTCACTTCAGCCCCAATTCTGAAACATCCTGATCCTGACTTGCCCTTTTTTGTTGAAGCGGATGCTTCACAAGTAGCTTTAGGAGGAGTTCTCTCTCAACGAGATATAGTAGATGGCCAGTTACATCCTATAGCCTTCTATTCCAAAAAGTTATTACCAGCTGAACAAAATTACACTGTGGCTGAAAGGGAACTACTAGCTATCAAAGTAGCCTTTTCAGAATGGAGGCATCATTTAATGGGAGCCAAGTACCCAGTTACAATCTTTTCTGACCATAAGAACCTACAGTTTTTTGGATCACTTAAAGCACTAACACCACGTCAGATGCGCTGGTTAAATTTTTTTAGCACATTTGACTTTGTTATAACCTATAGACCAGGTGCACAACAAATTCAATCTGATGTGTTATCTAGATACGGACATACCTCAGACATGAAACAAGATAAAATAGGAGAACCCATTATTCCTCCCCAAAAGTTTTTGGCACCAGTACAACAGAAGGATTTCATCACAGATCTATATAATGCACACATGCAAATAGCACCTCAGGATTGGTTAAATGATTCCCATAACACAATACAACGAGGTTTATTGTATCATGACAACATGCTGTTAGTGCCCACCTCTGAATTACAAACACAGGTGATAATTTGGCATCACACCTCACCGTTGGCAGGTCATCCTGGTTGGGTAAAAACCCTGGAAAATGTGCAAAAACACTTTTGGTGGGTCACTATAAGAAAGGACATTAAGCAATTTGTCACTACCTGTCCAATTTGTGCAAGACATAAATCTTCTCATAAGGCCCCTGACGGCTTGTTAATACCAATGCCAACACCCAAGCAACCTTGGCACACTGTGAGCGTAGACTTTATTGTAGGCTTACCACCTGTAAAATCCTTCACAACAGTGTTGGTTATAGTGGATTTTTTATCTAAAATGGCACATTTTGTACCATTACGGAAATTACCCACGGCGGCAGAATTTGCCGATATTTTTATAAGGGAAATTGTGCGTTTACATGCTTTGCCAAGCAAAGTGGTGTCAGATCGAGGGAGCCAGTTCAACTCTAGATTTTGGAAAAAATATGTGAAAAACTGAAAATAGATGTGGCATTATCCACTGCTTTCCACCCAGAGACAGATGGACAGACTGAACGACTGGACCAAACCTTACTTCAAACGCTACGTTGTTTATTGGCTGATTATTCTAGTGAATGGTTGGAAGCTCTCCCTGTAGCGGAGTTTGTTTATAATAATACTGAGCATTCAGCTCTACTTTGCTCACCATTCTATTTCTTGCAGGGGTATCATTCAAGAGCTATACCCATTTTGTTAGAAGAGTCCCTGTTGCCTACAGTAACGGATAGACTAACGAGGTTAGGTGACATACAAGACAAAGCCAGGAAACATTTATTAAAGTACAAGGAAAGCATGAAAAGACAAGCAGACAAACACAGATCTGAGGCCCCAATGTATAAAATTGGTGACAAGGTATGGCTCTCCACAAAGAACCTAAACATAGAGGGATCCCGAAAGCTGCAACCACGTTTCATTGGACCCTTTAGTATAACTGCCATAGTAAACCCGGTAACAGTAAAATTAGATTTACCAAAAGAATATCCAGTACATACTACATTCCATGTGTCCTTGCTTAAGCCGTACAACCCAAAAACCCGACCTGAACCACCACCTCCACCCATACCAATTAAGGGAAATCTAGAATATGAAGTGAAAAACATAAAAGACTCAAAAAGAATTAGTGGACGTCTGTTTTATTTAGTAGAATGGAAAGGATATGATGAATCTGAGAATTCATGGGAACCAGCATCATATGTACATGCCCCACAGCTGATTAGACGGTTTTATTTAAAAAACCCAGGAAAACCCTGTCCTGTAGGAGGGCCTTTGAGGGGGGCAACTGTTAGGGTTTGTGCACAGCAAAGAGCATGTCCCCTCTCACTGCACTAGTGGGTTCTGTAATAGCTCCCTTTTAAACTTACTATTCAAACCCTTTCTTGTTATCTCACCTTCCCCCCCCCCCTTAGGCTTCTGTGTATGTTGTTTAATGTGCTGTTTTGTTTACACATTGGGCCTTACTTTTACCAAGGCTTCTTTAAAACACTCCTCCCTAGGCCATGTGTTAATTCAACTCATTTGCATAATAACTGAAACTCTGCACACCTTTCAAGAACATGTGCAGCATGTGAGGACCACACCCAGCCCTTCAAACCACACCCAGCTCTTCGAACCACACCCAGCCCTGTCTTTAAAAGGCAGCCCCCGAGCCTCACCCAGTGCTTGTGCTCGTCTACCTCCCGCTTACCTGAGAACAGATCCCTCAGCGCTGGCACTCCTGCTCTCTACAGACTTTCATTGGCTTCAATGGGCACAGCTGCTGGCTCTTCCTTCTTCTGGTTTCCGGTTCCTCCTTGCCTCAGCCTCTCTCCTACAAACAACCTGCAAAAGAGAAAGAAGACAAGGTTAGACTGATCAGTATCTCTTGCCAGCAACAAGTAAGTGCAAAACTTTTTATTACCTGAAGGAACTTTGACAACAATTTCTGGATTCGTGTGTGGACGGTTTGAAGCAAGATACCTTCCACGAACATTGTGATTCAGGCTCTTTGTTGCAAGAATACCTTGCGGAGCTTTGTGAAACAAACATTGTTTTTTTTTTATGGAACTTTTAAGAATCGAACAGTGGAAACCATTAACAGCAAGGCAAACAGTAAATCAAGGACTTGCACAAATTACATGCTGTATTTTGATGTAAAAGTACAGTATTTGTTTTCCAAAAGATTCTGGAGATATGGGAAAAGTGAGTCTGCTATTGGGAATTTAGGCTTTAGTTATATTAAGATGAATGTTTGATATTGGTAATTCTGATAACGGTATTTGTTTAATGTTTTAGAAGCTTTACAGTAATAGAAAGCACATCCCAGAGCAGTAACACATTCCAAACCTGGAAACTCGAGACCAGGATCCAAGAGGTACTTTTAGAAGAGAATTTCTAATAAATAAAGGGATAGTCAGGAACCCATTTAGGAATAGGTTGCACTTATCTGTTCTTTGTTTATGTTTCATTAGGCACCAGTTTCTACAGAAGTCAGAAAGGGCCGCAGATTTGTGCAGCACTTCAACAGTGGAAACGCAAGAACGGTGTTGTCTCTCTTTTTATTTTATCCACTTCCCCCCTACCCTTGAGCTTCTGTTCTTAGTGCACTGTGTTAAAAACTAGTGTGCTGGAACAAGCAGTTTCAGGGTGGGGTCGGATTGTCTTCAACCTCCATCAGAACTGAACAAGAACTCAGGTGAGCTGGGCTTTGACAGCTACTGATGAATTGCTTTGCTCTTCTCTCCCTTCTAGCAATTCTAGTTTCTTGTAAGCATGCCACTGAGAGTTAACAACTATCCCTTGCTTCATCCTGTGCATCCTAAGTCTGGCATTTAGCTTCTTTTGCATTCAGGGTCCTTTCTTTACACTGTGCCATGGTTCATTATCGGGTGCATTCTTGACCAATCAGTTATTTACATATGCCTCTCTGTTTTTATCCCCATTGCTTCCTTCTCTCTACCTGACCTGCAAAACCCCTTTCTTCACCTTATGTGCCTAACCAGCTGTTGGTAGACCCTCTCTCTCCCCTATCTGTAGCAGAGGCTGATGTCTGCATCATAAGAACATGGTTCCAGTCCACTAATTCCCTGTAGTCCCAAACTCAAAATATGGTTTCCAAGACTTTATTTCCAAAAGCATATGAGTTCCCTGCTTCAGTTTGTCCCCAAAGAAACCTGTTACCCTTAGCTTAATTAATTCTAGGGCACTTTCAAGCACGCCCAGGCACTTGACATGTATCCTCTTACTGGGTCAGCATGTAGTATTGCACTTTGCAGAGGCACCAGATCAAGTGTCCCAGATGACTGAAAATGGTACCTTATATGGTGGCAAATCCCAGCACCACTGAACAGCAGCTGAGTTTTCAGCACACAATTCAAACTATGTTTAGGTGTTTGCAATAGTGTTATTGGGTAGACCAGTAGACTGGAGTGCACTGTATATTTTCTATGTAAATGATACATGAAGGTTGTCCTTAACTGAAAGCAGATCTTCTGCAACTTCTGCATGTGGACTTTAACCACTTGCCTGCTAAGGTCTTTCCCCATTGTTGCAGAGTCATTTTTTGGGATATTTGAGGCCGTTAATGCATAAGCCCTCATACCTTATTTCCACAGAAGATATCCAGGCAGTTTGTGGATTGGCCTGGAAGGAACTAAGAAAATAGTCAGAATACAGCAACATTTTGTTTTTTGTTGGAAAAAATGGACAAAGGTGCAGTGGAAGAAAGTGTATGTTTTATTCCCTTAAAATGGCATCAACGAAAGGGTTGCTGTGCTAAGATCATTATATTCAGGAACAAGCAAAATTGTAAATGAACACCAATTTCGTATCAGCATTTTGCATTTCTCTAACTATTAGCCCATTTTTCCTATTTTTGTGGTTTCAACCTACTTGTAGTTTGTGGTGGAATAAGAATTTTCAAACCTGGCGCTGAATAGTGACAATTAAAGCAAGGATTCCACAAAATTGCTAATTTCCCATGTTGTCTGCCTGCCATAGATTGCATCCTTGTGACCTTGGTGCCCCCAGCTGAACTTAATGGATCTGTAACATGATCTTAGGATAAACATATCTCACTATAGAAAATGGGTTCTACCAATGTAATCCTGTGGATTTGTTCTTGTTGACAACACGGTTTTATACTTTTACTGTGAGTGAGTCTCACCATCTGAGTCTTTCCCACCGTAAATTGTGTGGAAATGGACTGAGAATGCTAACCGCCAGTTACCACCTTTGAAGCTGTGCACTGGGTAAGAGGCTTGTTACATATTAACATAGGAGCACATGCATGTGCACATGTATGAGAGCTGAGCGTTTGGGACTACCATCTAACTCAGCCCAGTATCTGCACACACAGCCTGTCACCGAAGGGACCCTTCAGAGTTTTGTGCTGATCTGCTGCAGGCCTTATAATGTGAGTAGGTATTCATAGTGCATGTCTGTAGTGCTGAAAAGGCTGAGTGCTCACTGCATTATACATTATGGAGGAAATCTGTGTCGCTGCATAGATTTGTTATACTTAGGCCTAGAGATACCAATTGTAATGTACACAGGAATACCAAGTGCAGATCCACTGTAACTTTTGTAATATTTGTATTCCTAATGGCACTTGAATGAATTATCATATCTCCCTGGTACAACTATAACACGGTTCCAGGCCTATGTACCCCTTGGGAGGAAATCTGCTTTTGCATAAGAACTCTTCATAATGCACCTGACTGGGCAAGTCCACAGAAACAAAGCAGAAAGGTCAGACCAAACACAGGAGGGGCTCGACTTAGAGATTTCAGTGAAAAGAACTCAGGCATTTGAGTCAGTCAGGGGTGGGTCTGAGGCTCCCAAGGAAAGTCTTTATATAGACAACTTCAAGTCACCATATTTTCTACCCCCACTTAAAAACCTCTGCATAATGGAGGGACATTTGGAAAGACACTGGACCTTAGAGCAACATGACTGAGTGGAATGGGAGTCACAACACAAAAATAATTCCTGAAGGAGTAAATTACATAGTACTTCAGCTTACTAAAGGTGGTTAGTATCACAGATATCCAGTCACTAATAACAATGAAAGTTACTGGTGCTGAATGAATCCATATTCATATAAAGGTAATGTAATGAGGAATACTCTGAACTATGAACAATATATAGCATTTTAATATGGAATATGTCTATCATTGTTCACCACATTATAGGGTCATAAATAAAAATGCACACTCACTGCACAGTAGTCCCAGACTATAAGGATCACTTCTTATTTAGTGGTGACTAGCTTCAACCAGGAAGTCCATGGAACCAATTACAGTACATCGAGAAATCCTCCCACTAACAGTTGTACATCAATGTTGTATGCAGTAGAGAGATGATAGAGGTGGATATGCCACTGACGTTTCGGTTTCTAGGTGTGGATTGTACAAAAAATGGCAAAGTATCCACTTTTACTATCTCTCTACTGCATACCACATTAGAGTGTTTACATCAGGAGTCATCAATAGGGGTGAATGAAATTTATGTAATATGGTTTTGCATAACTATGTGCAATATTGGGAAAAATACATGAAATTATACAATAATTACATGAAGCCCCATGAGACAGGCTGAGCGCCGAATCGTGTTGGGTCTAAAAGCTGACTTTGAATAAACACATTGGTGTCCCAAACAATCAAGAAAACACACTATTTTGTTGTCAGTGAAAGGACAACAAGGTATATTACCTACTGCTCATGCTCGGGGGAGTACTTGCACTGGGGGTTTTAATGACGTCACCACCTCTGACCCTGGTCTAAATGTTATGGTATCCCTTATGGATCAGGATGTACTTTTTAGGACTTGTAAGAACAATTCAGTCATATCACTGCAATTATCCATCAGCTGCCATCTTCTTCTGAACCTACCCCGCAGGCCACCTAAAGAAAGGGGAAGACTGACCGTAGACAGTGCAACTCACCTTTGAGTAAGGTATCTGTACAGCTGTTTAATGGTTTGGACCAGGCTAGAGAACCTTGTAGTTTACAAAATGCACTGAGTGGGTTTCATCCTAAAATTGAGAGTTTGATAAAACTCCTGGATCCTGCTTTCTTACACCTGGAACAGATAGAGCAGCTGATCAAAGATCAAGCAAGAGCTGCTTTTCCCAAACCTCCAATCCCTCTGATACAATGCGAGTGAAGCATTCTATGAGGTTGGGAGACTGTACCTATTCAAGCACCCATAAGACCTGATGTTAATTCTTCTTTAACTTTAGTCAACGTCAGCAACAGGACTCACTTAGAAAGAGGGGCAGGCCTCCTTCCTTAAATAGTGTCAATGCCAGAGGTCTCCAACCTCTACCTCAGGAGATCCCAGCCCCTGCTTTACCATGATGTAGCCTAGGTAATCTTCATGATGGGCCCAAGATTGGTTGAGCTACTATTAATCTACTGCTAGAGGTGATCCCCTACATTGTGGTACTAGGGAATGTCCCCCTCTACTTTTTTACGAATCAAGTGAAAATTTTACGCAACTCAAGAACAAAATCATGCATTGGCTTGGGGCTCACACAACTTTGGGGCTGCATCCTGGTGATTGGATCAATATGGTAAGGTGAGTGCACTGGATTGGAAATTGGACAAAGCCTTTTTTGGGGGACTGTGTTATCAATAACTTCTCCAGCACTGACATGGCAGAACGTGTTCTTGACTCTGCCAATCTGTTTACAAAATAATTTTTTGTGCTTTGCCATTGGGGTACTTTATAGGCCAAACTTAGTCCCCCATAATCTGGGCCCGATGTCTTCCTTGTACCCTGAGAGTCGGAACACGGGGCAAATAGTTCATTTCACTTCAGAAACGTCAAATACATTTTCACCTCTTGGATCTCTGGACTCCTTTGATTGACTGACCCAGTCCACTAGCCCAATTTCCCCCACAGGGCTAAATAGCTTTTCTGGGGGTGCAAGCACTCTGCAGACTATAAATAACTTTAATCCTATTAGTTGGAAAATTGCTGGACTTGAGGCTAAGCTTATTGACTTAGTCTGGGTGGAGTATGTAAAACAGGTTTCTGTAATATTTCTTTAGGAGACGTGGACAATAGATAGCTGTAATTTTGAGGGTTTTAAGTCCTATTTCACCCTGACTAGGGAATCAAGAAAAGATCAGGCGATGTGTGGCCTGATTGTTTTTACCTCTCTAGCAATAGACACCACTGTGGAGATCCTTGATACTGCGTCCCCTAATCTGCAAGCTTTGTTACTTTGTTTTGCAGGGACCATCGCTACCCTGTTGTTACATTTTTATAACTCCATGACTGCCCTGCAGAATCTTAGTAATATACATATCCTGGATTCTTTCCCTGGCTCCTTGGAGGGTACCAGACGGGAAAGCGTTGTCATTATTTTGGCAGGCGATTTTAATTGCAATCTATGTGAGGATCCTTGTATTCTGCCTTACAAACCTTGTCATTGTTTTTCTCCAGAGGGCTTGCATTTTGATCACAGTCCACAAGGGAATTTGTTGAATTTGTTTCATAGCAAGTATGACCTGGTTTTTACCTTGGATAAAACTGTATATTCTGCCACAGGTGAGATGGTCCTGACCTTTACAGGTACATGGTATGCTTCATTTATAGACTTTATCTTAGCCTCGCCTCTTGGAGGTCACCAAAGATTGAAGCCCCCATAGTGACCATAACCCTAATTGTATCTTCCTTAGAGGGTGTAAGATGCTTAAGCAGAAACTTGGAGAGCCCAGAAGAGTTCTTAAACCTATCAGCCAGGGAAAAAGGTTACGATGGTCGCAGGTTTCTCCTGATATCTTAATCTCGCTCTTTTTACTAAATGCTCACAGGAGCTTGTTACCTGTTACCGTAGGTCATTGTGTCCCTTATTAATAACTTAAGTTGCAATTTTCCATACAGAGTCCCTACAGGTCTAAAACAGTTTGATAAAGGTTGTTCACTTGCCTTCTGAGAAACTTAAATGTGCCCGAGAAGCATCTCCGAGAGATGCTTTTCTGGTGCCACTATGCTACCGCAATTATAAGACCAAGGTAAACCGGCGCAAAAAAGAGATTAGAGATGCAACATGGCAGAATTTGCTTGATGCAGGATGTTTAAGGAGCAGTGATAGATTCTGGGGCATTTTTTATCTTCCTATTTTTGTGCAAGCTGATGCCCCTGCCCTGGTGCACCATATTGAGGATTTCTCACTTTTAGAGAGGTACAGAATGGGGGACCAGACATAGGCCTCATTACGAGTTTGGCTTTCGGAAAGCTGGACCGCCATGATGATGGTCTTCAGAACGGTGCCAGGCTGATGGTCCCAAGACTGCTAGATTGCAAGTTCCTCACAGGGCTGGCATGACTGGCGGGGGAGGCACTATAATGGAGCTACTGCTGGCCAAACTTCCCTACCTGTTGGCACGATGGGCGGACTGTGTTCATGCATCACGTCGTGCACAGGACACTGTGTGCTCCTGAACCCCAAATTTTTGGGGCCCCTTCATCCCCCTCCATAGGGCGTACACCCTAGGGCCGCCTGTTTTGGGCCCCTTACTTGCCTGTCCAGCAAGCTTTCCATGGAAGTGGGATCGCCATTGAAGGATTGGCACCGCGGTCCCTGCTGCACTGACTATGGCAGTGCCGGGGGTCCACTGGCAGTCGGATTGCCAAACTCAAAATCCAGCGGTCCGACCGTCAAAGTTGTGGTGTTTGGACCACCACCGCTACCATGGCGGTCAGGGAGTGTCAAACTTGTAATGAGGCCCATAGTGACCAAGGAGGCAGGTATGTCATTTGAAGGGGTCTCTCAACTTGTATTCACCCAGGAAGAAGTAAACAAGGGTATTGTGGGTATGTCTAGAAATAAAGCGCCAGGTCCAGATGGAATTTCTCCTGACTTATGTCAGAGTGATGTGAATACTTGGGCCCCTGGCTTGACTAGTCTTCAAGAAGAGGAGTAGTGATAGTCCTTCCTCTTATAGACCTATCTCTCTTCTTGATTCTGTAGTCAAGAATATAGGGGGTATTTTACTGGGTAGACTCAAGCACTGGTCAGAGGAGCTATACTGTCTGATTTCCAATACAGTCTTGGACCAGGAATATCAACTATTGACCCATGCTTAACCTTCTAATCTTGAATAAATATACAGTGACCCGTATGGGTTCTATTCAGTTAGGTTTCATGGATTTAAACTCAGTTTTTGACCAGTTTAATTGTGGCAAACGTAGGAGGATTATTCTGGATATGGGGGTTGATCAGAATATAGTTTATTTCCTGAGGGACCTCCATGCCAATACAGAGACTGCATTCAGATATACAGACAATTCCCTGTGCACAGAGAGATTTAAAAACTTGTGGGGCATTAGGCAGGGGTTCATTATGGCCTTTCTTATTACTTTGTATATAAATAAACTTGAGCAGGTTCTAGTGGAGGAGGGAATAGATTGCCTGCAAGTAAAAGGTCGGGCCTTGCCCATTCTGCTCTATGCAGACCTGCCATCTGGAAAGAGGTCCAATGTTAATAGGTCTAATGCTGCAGTCTGGAAATTTGCCTCTAGACTGGGGAGGAAGCAGGTCAACTTTTTTTTTACAAGTCTATTGAGCTAAAACCATTTCTAAAGTCACCTATGTGTGTGATGACCGGGGATAGATTAAGCATGACGCCCTTCAGGTAGCTGAAAAAAAGTTCTTGCAATGTTTGCTTTGTGTCCCACAGGGAGCCGCCGTGGGGCCAAAAATGTTTTTGTTTATTTTTGCCATGACTTTGAAGTGGGTCTGCAAATCTCTGGCTAATGTTTTTTTTTAATAAAAAAAAAACACAAGTGCGGTCCTTGGTCCTCCTCCTTTTCCCTCATTTTAACTGCTTTCTCCTTGCTTTTCCCCCCGATTTTTGTGTCCTTTCTCTTTGCTTTTTCTAAATTTTCACTGCTTTCTCTAGGACCTCCACACACCTGGATACACTGTTGGGTGATTAGCCATGCTTTACAAATCCTGGTTGAGTGAATGATTATAAGGGAATGGGGTGCACACAGCCCCTGCCCTGGGCTGCTTTCAGCCCAGGGATCACCACCTCCCCAGGGCCAGGCCGATATCCAAAACAGGGAGGGAGGCCGTGCAGCCGCCCGCTCCCCTTGCTCTAATAGGTGAGGCCCCAGGGAATGTTATACCCAGGGCCAAAATCAGCCCATAGAGGAGTGCTGCATGCCTCCCTCCTCACTAATATTTTAAAAGGGTCCCAGAGGGCCCTGGGGCACAAAGTATAGTTACTTGAGGTAACTCGAACAATATAGCTGCTGAATTTCTATGATTTTGTGCATGTAAAATGTTTAGTGATATATATATATATATATATATATATATATATAAAACATTGTGGCAGGCACCACTAGTTAGTTATAGTTAGGACCTAGTTTCTATAGAAAAAAAACTGTTTTTCCTTGCCTATATCTTTGGCGCCGGTTGATGAATCTTTACAAACTTTTCCCAAAAGATTTGCCAGTCTCATCAGCTGTTATCTGGAAAGTTTCATGGTGATCCATCAAGCGGGGGTCAGGAAAAAGGGGAGGTCCCAAAATGCTTTTTCCCCATTCATTTTTCCATAGGGATTTTGAACAGTGATAGCGCATGAACCACTGGAGAGAATTTCACCACATTTGGCAGAAAGCTAGGGCACGGTCCAGAAAGCAACCTTTTTGTGATTTGGTGTAAATCCATTCAGTATTTTTAGGGAAATTAAAGAAAGTCCAAATTTGTATATATAGGTATGCAAAGGATTTGCTTGTTTTCTATCATATCCCCTGGGGGGCCAGGTCCCAGGGGCATTTAATATTTCAGTGTGCCACCACCTCCCTAGGGCAGAATGTGAAAATAATGCAGGGGGCTACCTGCCCTCCGTAGCCCGGGGGACCACCACATCCCGAAGGCATTTCAGGAAATGTGTGTGGGGGTCCGAATGCCCCAACTCAGCCCTGGGGACCACCACCTCTCCGGGGCATAAACACTAAAGTAATGCAAGCGACTGATTGGCCCCACCTATAAACCCAGGGAGTGCCACCTTGCCATGCACAGTTGTCTCATCAGTAATTTTCTCGCAAATGTTGCAGTGAGAATATCAAAGCTGGCATACAATATGTCTGCAATTATATAATATGTGGAGTAATTAGCTGTGCATGGCGAAGGCACGAGTTATAGTTACCTTAGGGCGCATGTTTTAGTTACTTGAAAGAACTCTAACTGCGGAATTTCTATGGTTTTGTAAACAGTAAATTCAGAACCTAATTATAATGTCCCTGTAACCTTTGGCTTTTTCAGTGAATTTCAATTTTTTTTTTAATGTATGGTGATTTTCATTGCTGTACGTGAATCCAACCTGGCCCACCAGGGGGCCTATAAAAATACAAGAGTGGGAACCTGCGCTTGTTCTTTTTAATTTTTCTGCTGCAAATATCAAAATTTTGGGGCAAAAGAATAATTTTTCAAAAAGTTGTTTTGCTCTGGGGTGGTCCCTCGGGGACCCCTCCAGCAGTTCTAATGGGTCAGGGTCTCTCTACCCTGGCCCCTATTATTATTGTTTTACTTTTCTTCTGGGACTCGGCTCAAGCCGAGTCCCAAGATGGCTGCCAAAACTTGGTGTGAAGTGTAGGCAGCCAATCAGAACTGTGCATTTCTCTGCACAAGCTCGTCTTTGTTCGCAAATACTTCGCAGCAAATTACAAATTTGAATTTCCCTGAATTTCTCAAAAATTACTTAACGGATTTACACCAAATAACAAAAAACACAATCTATGTACCAACAGCTAGCTTTCTGCAAATTTGGTGTAATGATGTACAGCGGTTCGGCCTGTAGGTGTGTTGACAGATCCTATAGGAATTAAAAAGGGAAATGCAATGTTTTTTTAGCCCCCTTTTTCTTGGCCCCCGCTTGACGGATCACCCCAAAACTTTCCATGCGCAACAAAAAGCACCAGACCACTGTTTTCAGAACTTTTTGTGAAGATTCGTCAAACGGTGCCACAGATATAGGCAATTTAAAAAATGCTTTTCCTATGGAAACATGGTCCTAACTATAACCAGCAGTACACACCCTACTGCACACACTCATCACTCTGGAGGTACACATGTCTGCCAAGAGAGAGGTGTCAGTTGAAGGGGCAGATCCTCAAAACACACCTTACCACACACATCTGATGCCCTGGGGATAGCTGTGTTTGAAGAGGCCTGTCCTTCTCCATTCCCTACTATGTACACCCGTCATCCAAGAGAGAGGTCTGAATGGAGATATTAGTCTCTCATCACACCCTGTTAGCACTTGTGTCATACAAGAAAGATGTGGGAGTGGGCAGGCAGTCCCTGTCAACACCCTACTATGCACACCCCTGTTCTAAGAAAGAGGTGTTAATTTAAAGGTCAGTTCCCTCACACATCCTACTACACATAGCTGATGCCCTGGTCATAGGTGTCAGTGGGTGTAGGAAAGTACCATCTTGCCTGGCATGTTACCCCCATATTTCACTGTATATATGTTGTTTTAGTCTATGTGTCACTGTATGTGTTCCCTCTGTGATGCCTAACTGTCTCACTGAGGCTCTGCTAACCAGAACCTCAGTGGTTATGCTCTCTCTGCTTTCCAAATTTGTCACTAACAGGCTAGTGACTAAATTTACCAATTCACATTGGCATACTGGTACACCCATATAATTCCCTAGTATATGGTACTGAGGTACCCAGGGTATTGGGGTTCCAGGAGATCCCTATGGGCTGCAGCATTTCTTTTGCCACCCATAGGGAGCTCTGACAATTCTTACACAGGTCTGCCACTGCAGCCTGCGTGAAATAACGTCCACGTTATTTCAGAGCCATTTACCAATGCACTTAAGTAACTTATAAGTCACCTATATGTCTAACCTTCACCTGGTGAAGGTTGGGTGCAAAGTTACTTAGTGTTTGGGCACCCTGGCACTAGCCAAGGTGCCCCCACACCATTCAGGGCAAATTCCCCGGACTTTGTGAGTGCGGGGACACCATTACACGCGTGCACTGTACATAGGTCACTACCTATGTACAGCGTCACAATGGTAACTCCGAACATGGCCATGTAGCATGTCTAAGATCATGGAATTGTCACCCCAATGCCATTCTGGCATTGGGGGGACAATTCCATGATCCCCCGGGTCTCTAGCACAGAACCCGGGTACTGCTAAACTGCCTTTCCGGGGTCTCCACTGCAGCTGCTGCTGCTGCCAACCCCTCAGACAGGTTTCTGCCCTCCTGGGGTCGAGGCAGCCCTGACCCAGGAAGGCAGAACAAAGGACTTCCTCTGAGAGAGGGTGTAACACCCTCTCCATTTGGAAATAGGTGTGAAGGCTGGGGAGGAGTAGCCTTCCCCAGCCTCTGGAAATGCTTTGATGGGCACAGATGGTGCCCATCTCTGCATAAGCCAGTCTACACCGGTTCAGGGATCCCCCAGCCCTGCTCTGGCACGAAACTGGACAAAGGAAAGGGGAGTGACCACTCCCCTGAACTGCACCTCCCAGGGGCGGTGCCCAGAGCTCCTCCAGTGTGTCCCAGACCTCTGCCATCTTGGAAACAGAGGTGTCTGTGGCACACTATACTGCTCTGAGTGGCCAGGGCCAGCAGGTGACGTCAGAGGCTCCTTCTGATAGGCTCTTACCTCTCTTGGTAGCCAAACCTCCTTCCTAGGTAGCCAAACCTCCTTTTCTGGCTATTTAGGGTCTCTGCTTTGGGGATCTCACCAGATAACGAATGCAAGAGCTCATGAGAGTTCCTCTGCATCTCCCTCTTCACCTTCTGCCAAAGGATCGACCGCTGACTGCTCAGGACGCCTGCAAAACCGCAACAAAGTAGCAAGACAACTGCTAGCAACCTTGTATCGCTTCATCCTGCCGGCTTTCTTGACTGTTTCCAGGTGGTGCATGCTCTGGAAGTAGCCTGCCTCCTCTCTGCACCAGCAGCTCTGAAGAAATCTTCCGTGGGTTGACGGAATCTTCCCCCTGCAACCACAGGCACCAAAAGACTGCATCACTGGTCGTCTGGGTCCCCTCTCAACACAACAAGTGTGGTCCCTGGAACTCAGCAACTCTGTCCAAGGGACTCCCACAGTCCAGTGACTCTTCAGTCCAAGTTTGGTGGAGGTAAATCCGTGCCTCCCCACGCTAGACTGCACTGCTCGGTACCGCGTGATTTGCAGCTGCTCCGGCTCCTGTGCACTCTTCCAGGATTTCCTTTGTGTACAGCCAAGCCTGGGTCCCCGACACTCCTTCCTGCAGTGCACAACCTTCTGAGTTGTCCTCCGGCGTCGTGGGACTCCCTTTTGTGACTTCGGGTGGTGTCCAGTCCACTTCTCTTTCAAAAACCTTTTCAGGTACTTCTGCAGGTGCTGCCTGCTTCTGTGAGGGCTCCCTGAGTTGCTGGGTACCCCCTCTGTCTCCTCCTCCAAGTAGCAACATCCTGGTCCCTCCTGGGCCACAGCAGCACCCAAAAACCTCTACAGCAACCGTTGCAGCTAGCAAGGCTTGTTTGCGGTCTTTCTGCATGCGAATACCTCTGCAAGCTTCATTGCGACGTGGGACACCCGTCCTCCAAAGCAGAAGTTCCTAGTCCTCTTCTATCTTGCAGAACTCCAAGCTTCTTCCAACAGGTGGCAGCTTCCTTGCACCCTCAGCTGGCATTTCCTGGGCTCCTGCCCACTCTGGACACTGTCACGACTATTGGACTTGGTCCCCTTGTCTTACAGGTACTCAGGTCCGGAAATCCACTGTTGTTGCATTGCTGGTGTTTGTTCTTCCTGCAGAATCCCCCATCACGACTTCTGTGCTCTCTGTGGGTAGTAGGTGCACTTTAGACCTACCTTTCAGGGTCTTGGGGTGGGCTATTTTTCTAACCCTCACTGCTTTCTTACAGAGCCAGCAACCCTCTACAAGCTCACATAGGTTTGGGGTCCATTTGTGGTTCGCCTTCCACTTTTGGAGTATATGGTTTGTGTTGCCCCTATACCTATGTGCTCCTATTGCAATCTACTGTAATTTTACACTGCTTGCATTACTTTTCATGCTATTACCTGCATAATTTTGGTTTGTGAACATATATCTTGTGTATATAACTTATCCTCATACTGAGGGTACTCACTGAGATACTTTTGGCATATTGTCATAAAAATAAAGTACCTTTATTTTTAGTACTTCTGTGTATTGTGTTTTCTTATGATATTGTGCATATGACACCAGTGGTACAGTAGGAGCTTTACATGTCTCCTAGTTCAGCCTAAGCTGCTTTGCCATAGCTACCTTCTATCAGCCTAAGCTGCTAGAAACACCTCTTCTACACTAATAAGGGATAACTGGACCTGGCACAAGGTGTAAGTACCTCTGGTACCCACTACAAGCCAGGCAAGCCTCCTACACAGGAGCTCTGAAGAAATCTCCCGTGGGTCGACGGAATCTTCCCCCTGCAACCGCAGGCACCAAAGACTACATCACTTGTCCTTTGGGTCCCCTCTCAGCACGACGAGCGTGGTCCCTGGAACTCAGCAACTCTGCCCAAGTGACTCCCACAGTCCAGTGACTCTTCAGTCCAAGTTTGGTGGAGGTAAGTCCTTGCCTCCCACGCTAGACTGCATTGCTGGGCATCGCGTGATTTGCAGCTGCTCCGGCTCCTGTGCACTCTTCCAGGATTTCCTTCGTGCACAGCCAAGCCTGGGTCCCCGACACTCTTCCTGCAGTGCACAACCTTCTGAGTTGTCCTCCGGTGTCGTGGGACTCCCTTTTGTGACTTCGGGTGGACTCCAGTTCACTTTTCTTCCAAGTGCCTTTTCAGGTACTTATGCGGGTGCTGCCTCCTTCTGTGAGGGCTCCCTGAGTTGTTGGGTGCCCCCTCTGTCTCCTCTTCCAAGTGGCGACATCCTGGTCCCTCCTGGGCCACAGCAGCACTCAAAAACCTCTACCACGACTCTTGCAGCTAGCAAGGCTTGTTTGCGGTCTTTCTGCGTGGGAACACCTCTGCAAGCTTTATTGCGACGTGGGACACCCGTCCTCCAAAGGAGAAGTTCCTAGTCATCTTCTTTCTTATAGAACACCAAGCTTCTTCCAACAGGTGGCAGCTTCCTTGCACCCTCAGCTGGCATTTCTTGGGCTCCTGCCCACTCTCGACACTGTCACGACTATTGGACTTGGTCCCCTTGTCTTACAGGTACTCAGGTCTGGAAATCCACTGTTGTTGCATTGCTGGTGTTTGTTCTTCCTGCAGAATCCCCCTATCACGACTTCTGTGCTCTCTGGGGGTAGTAGGTGCACTTTACACCTACCTTTCAGGGTCTTGGGGTGGGCTATTTTTCTAACCTCACTGTTTTCTTACAGTCCCAGCGACCCTCTACAAGCTCACATAGGTTTGGGGTCCATTTGTGGTTCGCATTCCACTTTTGGAGTATATGGTTTGTGTTGCCCCTATACCTATGTGCTCCTATTGCAATCTACTGTAATTTTACACTGCTTGCATTATTTTTCTTGCTATTACCTGCATAATTTTGGTTTGTTTACATATATCTTGTGTATATAAGTTATACTCATACTGAGGGTACTCACTGAGATACTTTTGGCATTTTGTCATAAAAATAAAGTACCTTTATTTTTAGTACTTCTGTGTATTGTGTTTTCTTATGATATTGGGCATATGACACCAGTGGTATAGTAGGAGCTTTACATGTATCCTAGTTCAGCCTAAGCTGCTTTGCCATAGCTACCTTCTATAAGCCTAAGCTGCTAGAAACACCTCTTCTACACTAATAAGGGATAACTGGACCTGGCACAAGGTGTAAGTACCTCTGGTACCCACTACAAGCCAGGCCAGCCTCCTACACAGGAGCTCTGAAGAAATCTCCTGTGGGTCGACGGAATCTTCCCCCTGCAACCGCAGGCACCAAAGACTACATCACTTGTCCTTTGGGTCCCCTCTCAGCACGATGAGCGTGGTCCCTGGAACTCAACAACTCTGCCCAAGTGACTCCCACAGTCCAGTGACTCTTCAGTCCAAGTTTGGTGGAGGTAAGTCCTTGCCTCCCCACGCTAGACTGCATTGCTGGGTACCGCGTGATTTGCAGCTGCTCTGGCTCCTGTGCACTCTTCCAGGATTTCCTTCGTGCACAGCCAAGCCTGGGTCCCCGACACTCCTTCCTGCAGTGCACAACCTTCTGAGTTGTCCTCCGGTGTCGTGGGACTCCCTTGTGTGACTTCGGGTGGACTCCAGTTCACTTTTCTTCCAAGTGCCTTTTCAGGTACTTATGCGGGTGCTGCCTCCTTCTGTGAGGGCTCCCTGAGTTGCTGGGTGCCCCCTCTGTCTCCTCTTCCAAGTGGCGACATCCTGGTCCCTCCTGGGCCACAGCAGCACCCAAAAACCTCTACCGCGACTCTTGCAGCTAGCAAGGCTTGTTTGCGGTCTTTCTGCGTGGGAACACCTCTGCAAGCTTTACTGCGACGTGGGACACCTGTCCTCCAAAGGAGAAGTTCCTAGTCATCTTCTTTCTTATAGAACACCAAGCTTCTTCCAACAGGTGGCAGCTTCCTTGCACCCTCAGCTGGCATTTCCTGGGCTCCTGCCCACTCTCGACACTGTCGCCACTATTGGACTTGGTCCCCTTGTCTTACAGGTACTCAGGTCTGGAAATCCACTGTTGTTGCATTGCTGGTGTTTGTTCTTCCTGCAGAATCCCCCTATCACGACTTCTGTGCTCTCTGGGGGTAGTAGGTGCACTTTACACCTACCTTTCAGGGTCTTGGGGTGGGCTATTTTTTTAACCTCACTGTTTTCTTACAGTCCCAGCGACCCTCTACAAGCTCACATAGGTTTGGGGTCCATTTGTGGTTCGCATTCCACTTTTGGAGTATACGGTTTGTGTTGCCCCTATACCTATGTGCTCCTATTGCAATCTACTGTAATTTTACACTGCTTGCATTATTTTTCTTGCTATTACCTGCATAATTTTGGTTTGTTTACTTATATCTTGTGTATATAAGTTATACTCATACTGAGGGTACTCACTGAGATACTTTTGGCATTTTGTCATAAAAATAAAGTACCTTTATTTTTAGTACTTCTGTGTATTGTGTTTTCTTATGATATTGTGCATATGACACCAGTGGTATAGGAGGAGCTTTACATGTATCCTAGTTCAGCCTAAGCTGCTTTGCCATAGCTACCTTCTATCAGCCTAAGCTGCTAGAAACACCTCTTCTACACTAATAAGGGATAACTGGACATGGCACAATCTGTTTCCAAGATGGCAGAGGTCTGGGACACACTGGAGGAGCTCTGGGCACCTCCCCTGGGAGGTGCAGGTCAGGGGAGTGGTCACTCCCCTTTCCTTTGTCCAGTTTCGTGCCAGAGCAGGGCTGGGGGATCCCTGAACCGGTGTAGACTGGCTTATGCAGAGATGGGCACCATCTGTGCCCATCAAAGCATTTCCAAAGGCTGGAGGAGGCTACTCCTCCCCAGCCTTCACACATATTTTCTCTCAGAGGAAGTCCTTTGATCTGCCTTCCTGGGCCAGGGTTGCCTGGACCCCAGGAGGGAAGAAACCTGTCTGAGGGGTTGGCAGCAGCTGCAGTGGAGACCCCGGAAAGGCAGTTTGGCAGTACCCGGGTTCTGTGCTAGAGACCCGGGGGATCATGGAATTGTCCCCCCAATGCCAGTATGGCATTGGGGAGACAATTCCATGATCTTAGACATGTTACATGGCCATGTTCGGAGTTACCATTGTGACGCTGTACATATGTAGTGACCTATGTACAGTGCACGCGTCTAATGGTGTACCCGCACTCACAAAGTCTGGGGAATTTTCCCTGAATGATGTGGGGGCACCTTGGCTAGTACCAGGGTGCCCTCACACTAAGTAACTTTGCACCAGGTGAAGGTTAGACATATAGGTGACTTATAAGTTACTTAAGTGCAGTGGTAAATGGCTGTGAAATAACGTGGACGTTATTTCACTCAGGCTGCACTGGCAGGCCTGTGTAAGAATTGTCAGAGCTCCCTATGGGTGGCAAAAGAAATGCTGCAGCCCATAGGGATCTCCTGGAACTCCAATACCCTGGGTACCTCAGTACCATATACTAGGGAATTATATGGGTGTAACAGTATGCCAATTTGAATTGGTGAAATTTGTCACTAACCTGTTAGTGACAAATTTGGAAAGCAGAGAGAGCATAACCACTGAGGTTCTGGTTAGCAGAGCCTCAGTCAGACAGTTAGGCATCACACAGGGAACACATACAGGGCACATTCTTATGAGCACTGGAGCCCTGCCTGGCAGGGTCCCAGTGACACATAGACTAAAACAACATATATACAGTGAAATATGGGGGTAACATGCCAGGCAAGATGGTACTTTCCTACACAACCCCCCCAAACGAAGGACAATAAGACTAGCCATGACCTGATGAGTCTTCATTGTCTAAGTGGAAATATCTGGAGTGTCCATCTGCATTGGAGTGGGTACTCCCAGGTCTATGTTCCACTGTATAGTCCATTCCCTGTAGAGATATGGACCATCTCAACAATTTAGGATTTTCACCTTTCATTTGTTTTAGCCAAAGTAGAGGTTTGTGGTCTGTATGAACAATGAAGTGAGTGACAAACAAGTATGGCCTCAACTTCTTCAGTGCCCAGACCACAGCAAAGGCCTCCCTCTCTATGGCAGACCAACGCTTTTCTCTAGGGGTCAACCTTCTGCTGATAAAAGCAACTGGTTGATCCTGGCCCTTAGAATTCAGTTGTGATAAGACTACCCCTACCGCTAATTCAGATACATCAGTTTGAACAATGAATTTCTTGGAGTAACATGGGCTTTTTAGGACAGGTGCAGTGCACATGGCCTGTTTGAGCCCCTCAAAAGCTTTCTGACAGCTAGCTGTCCACAATACCTTTTTAGGCATCTTTTTACTGGTGAGATCATTAAGTGGGGCTGCAATGGAGACATAGGGGGTCATTCCGACCCTGGCGGTCCATGACCGCCAGGGTGGAGGGCAGCGGATGCACCGCCAACAGGCTGGCGGTGCTTCCTGGGCGATTCTGACCGCGGCGGTAAAGCCGCGGTCAGAAAAGGGGAGCCGGCGGTTTCCCGACGGTTTCCCGCTGGCCCAGGGAATCCGCCATGGCGGCGCTGCTTGCAGCACCGCCATGGGGATTCCGACCCCCTTCCCCCCAGCCTGTTTCTGGCGGTGTCCACCGCCAGAACCAGGATGGCGGGAACGGGTGCCGTGGGGCCCCTGGGGGCCCCTGCACTGCCCATGCCACTGGCGGGAAAGCCAGAATGGCCACCGCGGTCAGAATGACCGCCATAGTTTTTAATGAATCTCCTGTAATACCCAGTGAGGCCTAGGAAGGCTCTCACCTGGGTCTGTGTTGAAGGGGGAACCCAATCCATGATTGTTTGGATTTTCCCCTGAAGTGGTGCAATCTGTTCTCCACCTACCAGGTGTCCCAGATAAACCACCTTTCCCTGCCCTATCTGGCACTTTGAGGCCTTGATAGTGAGGCCTGCCTTTTGCAGGACCTCCAAAACTTTCCAAAGGTGGACCAGGTGCTCATCCCAGGTAGAGCTAAAGACAGCTATATCATCTAGATATGCTGCACTAAAATTCTCCAACCCTTGCAGGGCTGTGTTAACCAACCTCCGAAAAGTGGCAGGTGCATTTTTCAAACCAAAGGGCATCACTGTAAATTGGTAGTGCCCTCCTATAGTTGGAAATGCAGTTTTAGGTTTAGCATCCTCAGCCAATTTGATCTGCCAATACCCTGCAGTCAAATCAAAGGTGCTTAGATACTTGGCAAATGCCAGTGTATCTATGAGCTCATCTGCCCAGGGTATAGGGTGAGCATCAGTTTTTGTTACCTGGTCGAGACCTCTGTAATCAACACAAAACCTCATCTCCCTTTTTCCATCTTTTGAGTGAGGCTTTGGTACAAGCACCACAGGACTCGCCCATGGGCTTTCAGAAGGTTCAACCACTCCTCGATCAAACATTTTCGGAACCTCTTGTTTTATGCAGTCCCTGACATGGTCAGGCTGCCTATAGATTTTACTTTTGACAGGCATGCTGTCTCCAGTATCAATTGTGTGTTCACACCAAGATGTGGTGCCTGGCACAGTTGAAAAGAGTTCAGAAAACTGTCCAAGGAGATTTATGCAGCTGTCGTTCTGTTCTGCAGTAAGACAGTCTGCCAAAACTACTCCCTCCACTAGAGCATCCTCTTCAGTGGAAGAGAAGAGATCAGGGAGAGGGTCACTCTCTTCTCCCTGTCCCTCATCTGTTGCCAGGAGCAGGGTGAGATCAGCCCTGTCATAGTAGGGTTTTAGGCGGTTGACATGAATCACCCTGAGGGGACTCCTGGCAGTGCCCAGGTCAACCAAGTAGGTGACCTCGCCCTTTTTCTGAACAATGAGATGGGGTCCACTCCATTTGTCTTGGAGTGCTCTTGGGATCACAGGCTCCAATACCCACACCTTCTGTCCTGGTTGGTACTGGATCAGAACAGCC
Organism: Pleurodeles waltl; assembly: GCF_031143425.1. Classification (NCBI taxonomy): domain Eukaryota; kingdom Metazoa; phylum Chordata; class Amphibia; order Caudata; family Salamandridae; genus Pleurodeles; species Pleurodeles waltl. Next base: position 1,553,577,920 of record NC_090440.1, read on the forward strand.
TTCTGGTTATGCCATTGCTTCTGGAGCTCTTGGCTGGCCTGAAGGTTTTTACTGGCCTTTTTCATGTACTCAGCCATTCTGGATCTTAGGCCAAGTACATAGTCCACTATGGGGGTCATTCCGACTCCCGCCGGCGGCGGTAACCGCACGCCCGGCGGGAGCCGCCGAATGACCGCACTGCAGTCAAATGACCGCGGCGGCCATTCTGGCTTTCCCGCTGGGCTGGCGGGCGACCACCAGAAGGCCGGCCGCCGGCCCAGCGGGAAAGCACCTTCAACGAGGAAGCCGGCTCCGAATGGAGCCGGCGGAGTTGAAGGCGTGCGACGGGTGCAGTGGCACCCGTCGCGATTTTCAGTGTCTGCTTGGCAGACACTGAAAATAAATGTGGGGCCCCCAGGGGCCCCACGACACCCGTTACCGCCATCCTGTTCCTGGCGGTGAGAACCGCCAGGAACAGGATGGCGGTAAGGGGGTCGGAATCCCCATGGCAGCGCTGCAAGCAGCGCCACCGTGGAGGATTCCCTGGGGCAGCGGGAAACCGGCGGGACACCGCCGGTTTCCCGTTTCTGACCGCGGCTGTACCGCCGCGGTCAGAATGCCCATGGAAGCACCGCCAGCCTGTTGGCGGTGCTTCCGCGGTCGTTGGCCCTGGCGGTCGGTGACCGCCAGGGTCAGAATGACCCCCTATGTCCTGTTTGGGAGCTTTTAAAGGTTGTTCCCAACCCTCCTTCACAAGTGTTAGTGGACCTCTTACAGGGTGTCCAAAGAGGAGTTCAAAGGGGCTGAAGCCCACTCCTTTTTGGGGTACCTCCCTGTAAGCAAAAAGGAGGCAAGGTAACAGGACATCCCATCTCCTCCTGAGTTTTTCAGGGAGTCCCATTATCATACCTTTGAGAGTTTTGTTAAATCTCTCTACCAGTCCATTAGTCTGTGGATGATAAGGTGTGGTGAATTTGTAGGTTACACCACATTCCTTCCACATAGCTTTCATGTATGCAGACATAAAGTTGTTACCCCTGTCTGATACAACCTCTTTTGGGAAACCTACCCTGGAAAAGATTCCCAGGAGGGCTTTTGCCACTGCAGGTGCTGTAGTGGTCCCTAGAGGAATTGCTTCAGGATATCTTGTGGCATGGTCCACAACCACCAAGATAAACCTATTGCCTGAAGCAGTAGGAGGGTCAAGGGGGCCAACTATGTCAACCCCTACCCTTTCAAAGGGGACCCCAACCACAGGTTGTGGAATAAGGGGAGCCTTTGGCGTGCCACCAGTCTTGCCACTGGCTTGGCAGGTCACAGAAGACTTACATGGATGGATTAAACCCAGATCTGTGACTGGGAGTGAATGTTTGATTGGTTCCGCATTCCGTCCATCCAGTTACGCTATCCCACAGCGTTTGTGTTTTGCTTCACAGAATACTTACAAAAATCTTTTGTGTCCTCTGACATCCTAGGCCAGTGAAACAGGGGGACAATCCTTTCCTATGTTTTGATCTGGCCCAAATGCCCAGCCAAAGGAATGTCATGTGCCAGAGTTAGGAGGAACTCTCTGTACTGCAGGGGAGTGACCAATCTCCTGGCTGCTCCAGGTTTTGGGTCCCTTGCCTCTGTGTACAAGAGGTTGTCCTCCCAGTAAACTCTATGTGAGTCACTGACATCCCCATTTTGCTGCTTGACAGCTTGCTGTCTGAGACCCTCTAATGTGAGACAGGATTGCTTTGCCACACTCAGCTCTTCCCTGGCAGGCCCCCCTCCATCTAAAAGCTCAGCAGTGTCTGCTGCCAGCTCCTCTGGTGAAGGTTCTGCACAGGGAGGAAATTCTTCTTCCTCAGAAGGAGAATCATCTGTAGAGAGAGGGATAGTGGGTAGGGATTTACCCTTGCTACCCCTAGCTTTAGGGAGCACTTGGTCCATTGTTCCAGGATCCAAGTCACCCTGTCCTTTTTGCTTTTTGGCCTGAGCCCTTGTCAAAGCAAAAATATGCCCAGGAATGCCCAACATTGCTGCATGAGCCTCCAACTCCACTTCTGCCCAAGCTGATGTCTCTAAATCATTTCCTAGTAGACAGTCTACAGGTAAATCTGAAGCAACCACAACTTTCTTTGGACCAGTAACCCCCCCCCCCAGTTGAGATTCACAACAGCCATGGGGTGGCTAAGAGTGTTGTTATGAGCGTCTGTCACTCGGTACTGCTGACCAAGTAGGTGTTGTTCAGGGTGTACCAGTTTCTCTATTACCATGGTAACACTGGCACCTGTGTCCCTGTAGGCCTGAACCTCAACACCATTTACATGGGGAAGTTGCTTGTACTTATCCATATTAAGGGGACAAGCAACCAAGGTGGCCAAATCAATGGCACCTTCAGAGACTAACACAGCCTCTGTGGACTCCCTAACAAGACCAACCCCAACTAAACTACCAAAAGTGAGCCCAGCTACTCCCTTGAATTGGCTATTAGTAGGTTTGCTCCCACCACCACTGCTATTATTAGGGGCACTAGAATTTGCAGTAGGGGTTGTGGTAGTGGGAGGTTTAGTGTTTTTCTTTGGACAACTGGCATCAGTTGTCCAATGGCCTTTGACTTTACACAAATAACACCAAGGCTTTTTAACTTGATTTGAAGAGAATTTGGACCCACCACCCCCACCAGAGGATTTTTGTGGGCCTGATGAAGTCTCCGTTTTACTTTTGTCCCCACCCTTGTCAGAAGACTTACCATCCTTCTTCTTGCCATCCTTGTCACCCCCTGTATGAAATGTTCTGTTTACTCTTGTTCTGACCCATTTGTCTGCCTTCTTTCCCAATTCTTGGGGAGAGGTCAGACCTGAGTCCACTAGATATTGATGTAACAAGTCAGACACACAGTTATTCAGAATATGCTCTCTCAGAATAAGATTATACAGGCTTTCATAGTCAGAAACGTTACTGCCATGTAACCACCCCTCCAAGGCCTTCACTGAACAGTCAACAAAGTCTATCCAGTCTTGTGAGGACTCTTTTCTGGTGTCTCTGAACTTAATCCTGTATTGTTCAGTGGTTAAGCCAAATCAATCCAAGAGTGCATCCTTCAAAACTGCAAAATTGTTAGCATCACTTTCTGTAACAGTAAGGAGCCTATCCCTATCTTTTCCATTGAAAGATAGCCACAATATAGCAGCCCACTGCCTTTGAGGGACCCCCTGTACCATACAGGCCCTCTCAAGTGCACCAAACCACTTGTTGATGTCATCCCCCTCCTTGTAAGGGGGAACTATCTTGTGCAGATTCCTGGAACCATGCTCTCTAACAGGATTACTATCAGGAATACTGCTATTGCTGCCACCAGGGGGTCCTAACCCCAATCTCTGTCTCTCCTTCTCCAGGTCTAGGGATTCCCTGTCTAGAGCCAGCTGTTGCTGTTTAAGCTTCAGTCTGGTCTCTTCCACTCTCAACATTTTGAGTTCCCTTTCTAACATGTTGTCTTCAGGGTGGGTGGGTTGAGAATGCTTGGACACAGAGGATAAATTGGAAACAACAGAGGGAGATCTGTCCCTAACTGCTTGGACTCTAACAACCTGGCCTCCAGGAATAAAAACATCCCTACTATGATGGGAGCTCCTATTACTACCAGCATTGTTAAGTGGTCTGCTAAGGGGCAGATTTGGAACAGAACCCTCCCCACCTCCCTCAAGGAGTTCCCCTGAGTCAGAATGGGAGCCATCTATTAACTTCTCAGTTGAAGTGCCTGCTTGGTACTTATCATTCTCAATGAGCATGTTATATAGAAACTCTCTTGTAGGGTTCATTCCTATCACTAAACCTCTATCTAAGCAGAGACTCCTTACGCTCTTGAAATTTAAATTGTCATAGGTAGTATTGACCATTTTAAGAGCAGCCCCTACATCAGACATGATAGAAGAAGGTTTAGAGACAGTGAGAAGAAAGAAAAAGTTTCAGGACTTTTTAAAGAACAGAGAAAAAAACTTTTTCAAACTTTTAGAAACTTTTTAGAAGTTTTAGAGTACTTTTCAGCACTTAGTAGAAAGTGTCAGAGGAGAAAAGCAACACTTTTTGGTTAGGTGTACATACACTGAACTTGTTTTGTATATTATTCTCTTATGAAAAGTACACAATGACAAAGTGGTAAGCAGTTACAAGTTCTTATCCCACCGCTGCATAACCAATGTAGGAGGCTGGCCTGGCTTGTAGTGGCTACCAGAGGTACTTACACCTTGTGCCAGGTCCAGTTATCCCTTATTAGTGTAGAAGAGGTGTTTCTAGCAGCTTAGGCTGATAGAAGGTAGCTATGGCAAAGCAGCTTAGGCTGAACTAGGAGACATGTAAAGCTCCTACTATACCACTGGTGTCATATGCACAATATCATAAGAAAACACAATACACAGATATACTAAAAATAAAGGTACTTTATTTTTATGACAATATGCCAAAAGTATCTCAGTGAGAATCCTCAGTATGAGGATGAGAAATATACACAAGATATATGTACACAAACCAAAATTATGCAGGTAATAGCAAGAAAAGTAATGCAAGCAGTGTAAAGTTACAATAGATTGCAATAGGAGCACATAGGTATAGGGGCAACACAAACCATATACTCCAAAAGTGGAATGCGAACCACGAATGGACCCCAAACCTATGTGAGCTTGTAGAGGGTCGCTGGGACTGTAAGAAAACAGTGAGGGTTAGAAAAATAGCCCACCCCAAGACCCTGAAAGGTAGGTGTAAAGTGCACCTACTACCCCCAGAGAGCACAGAAGTCGTGATAGGGGGATTCTGCAGGAAGAACAAACACCAGCAATGCAACAACAGTGGATTTCCGGACCTGAGTACCTGTAAGACAAGGGGACCAAGTCCAGTAGTCGCAAGTGTCGAGAGTGGACAGGAGCCCAAGAAATGCCAGCTGAGGGTGCATGGAAACTGCCACAGGTTGGAACAAGCTTGGTGTTCTGCAAGAACGAAGAGGACTAGGAACTTCCCCTTTGGAGGATGAATGTCCCACGTCGTGAAGAAGCCTGCAGAGGTGTTCCCATGCAGAAAGACCCCAAACAAGCCTTGCTAGCTGCAAGGGTTGCGGTTAGGGTTTTTGGATGCTGCTGTGGCCCAGGAGGGACCAGGATGTCGCCACTTGGATGAGGAGACAGAGGGTGCGCCCAGCAAGTCAGGGAGCCCTCACAAAAGCAGGCAGCACCCGCATAAGTACCTGAACAGGCACTTAGAAGAAAAGTGAACTGGAGTCCACCCGAAGTCACAAAAGGGATTCCCACGACGCCGGAGGACAACTCAGGAGGTTGTGCACTGCAGGTTAGAGTGTTGGGGACCCAGGCTTGGCTGTGCACAAAGGAAATCCTGGAAGAGTGCACAGGAGCCGGAGCAGCTGCAAATCACACAGTTCCCAGCAATGCAGTCTAGCGTGGGGAGGCAAGGACTTACCTCCACCAAACTTGGACTGAAGAGTCACTGGACTGTGGGAGTCACTTGGACAGAGTTGCTGAGTTCCAGGGACCACGCTCGTCATGCTGAGATGGGACCCAGAGGACTGGTGATGCAGTCTTTTTTTGCCTGCGGTTGCAGGGGGAAGATTCTGTTGACCCACTGGAGATTTCTTCAGAGCTCCTGGTGCAGAAAGGAGGCAGGCTACCCCCAGAGCATGCACCACCTGGAAACAGTCGAGAAAGCCAGCAGGATGAAGCGATACAAGGTTGCTAGTAGTCATCTTGCTACTTTGTTGCGGTTTTGCAGGCGTCCTGAGCAGTCAGCGGTCGATTCTTTGGCAGAAGGTGAAAAGGGAGATGCAGAGGAACTCTGGTGAGCTCTTGCATTCGTTATCTGGTGAGATCCCCAAAGCAGAGACCCTAAATAGCCAGAAAAGGAGGTTTGGCTACCTAGGAAGGAGGATTGGCTACCAAGAGAAGTAAGAGCCTATCAGAAGGAGCCTCTGACGTCACCTGCTGACACTGGCCACTCAGAGCAGTATAGTGTGCCACAAACACCTCTGTTTCCAAGATGGCAGAGGTCTGAGACACACTGGAGGAGCTCTGGGCACCTGCCCTGGGAGGTGCAGGTTAGGGGAGTGGTCACTCCCCTTTCCTATGTCCAGTTTCGCGCCAGAGCAGGGCTGGGGGATCCCTGAACCGGTGTAGACTGGCTTATGCAGAGATGGGCACCATCTGTGCCCATCAAAGCATTTCCAGAGGCTGGGGGAGGCTACTCCTCCCCAGCCTTCACACCTATTTCCAAAGGGAGAGGGTGTTACACCCTCTCTCAGAGGAAGTCCTTTGATCTGCCTTCCTGGGCCAGGGCTGCCTGGACCCCAGGAGGGCAGAAACCTGTCTGAGGGGTTGGAAGCAGCAGCTGCAGTGGAGACCCCGGAAAGGCAGTTTGGCAGTACCCGGGTTCTGTGCTAGAGACCCGGGGGATCATGGAATTGTCCCCCCAATGCCAGAATGGCATTGGGGTGACAATTCCATGATCTTAGACATGTTACATGGCCATGTTCGGAGTTACCATTGTGACGCTGTACATAGGTAGTGACCTATGTACAGTGCACACGTGTAATGGTGTACCCGCACTCACAAAGTCTGGGGAATTTGCCCTGAATGATGTGGAGGCACCTTGGCTAGTGCCAGGATGCCCTCACATTAAGTAACTTTGCACCCAAACTTCACCATGTGAAGGTTAGACATATAGGTGACTTATAAGTTACTTAAGTGCAATGGTAAAAGGCTGTGAAATAACGTGGACGTTATTTCACTCAGGCTGCAGTGGCAGGCCTGTGAAGAATTGTCAGAGCTCCCTATGGGTGGCAAAAGAAATGCTGCAGCCCATAGGGATCTCCTGGAACCCCAATACCCTGGGTACCTCAGTACCATATACTAGGGAATTATATGGGTGTACCAGTATGCCAATGTGAATTGGTGAAATTGGTCACTAACCTGTTAGTGACAAATTTGGAAAGCAGAGAGAGCATAACCACTGAGGTTCTGGTTAGCAGAGCCTCGGTGAGACAGTTAAGCATCACACAGGGAACACATACAGGGCACATACTTATGAGCACTGGTGCCCTGCCTGGCAGGGTCCCAGTGACACGTAGACTAAAACAACATATATACAGTGAAATATGGGGGTAACATGCCAGGCAAGATGGTACTTTCCTACATAGAGACTTTTTATCTTTTCTCACAGGTGTCAGTAGAGAGATTGCTGTTTGTAAACTAAATCAAACACCCTGTTCATTCTGTGCAAGGTCTCTGCAGAGGGACAACTTCATTACTAAAGCCTTTCACACCCATCCCTTATGCTGTAAAGAGGTGCCGGCAGAGAGGGCATGTTCTCATAAAACTGAACTAATTACACTGTACAGTGCTATATGAGAAACGTTTGTCAAGCTCACAATACACAATCAACACCCAGATGAAATGTGCTAGCACAGTGTGACCGGGACGAGGGCGTGGGTGGGTCGATACCCTGTCCTTTCCCCTCTATGAACATTTCACAAGAGGGGTCTTTACTTTTTTTGCAGGCTACCTGTGACGCCTTCCCCTTTAAGATGCCAGCAACACTCCAGGAACAGGAGGATGTGACCTCGACCCCGGGGAACTAAACCTTTTTCTTCCAGGCCACTGGACATTTGGAGTCCAACCAAATCGGAACAGCAAGCACACGCTGACATCAGAAGAGCTGCAACGGTGGATGAAACGGCTCCAATAAAAGAGGCAAGTGGTGAGACCTCCGGAAGGATACCCGACGCACTACCCAGCGGGTCTCCAGTGTGAAGGAACCCGGGGAGTCGAGTGAAGAAGACAGGAGGCCACTGGTGTTATGGGATGCACCCCCACGCACCCGGAGGAGCATGGCTAGCCCAGGTATGTGGGTGTTTACTGGGGACAGGTGAGGGTTGGATGATGACCAATGACCAGGAGGTGAGCAATACTGGCTCAGAGGGATCACCAGTGTAAAGCATGCATTCCCTGTAAAAGCCTTTAACCAGTACTAAAAGCTGACAGTGGATTTCCTCACATATTGAGGTTGTTGTTGTTTTGTTCTATGTTGTTATTTTATTAAAACTCGCACGATTAGAGCCTAGTGAAACCTAACCAGGTTAAACAGCCCAAATCCGAGAGTTAGGCACATAATGGTGGCGGGATAGGAAAAGAAGCGGTGTCTTCCCTCACAAACTCCATTACCCTATACATCAAGCTTGAAAACCTAAACAACGAATCACTAATCTGTTGCTTTTTCTTCTTAAATCTGAGGAGCACGCTGCATCCATGGTGGTCCTCCCTCCTTGACCCTGAAAGAAGGAGGAAGAGAAGAAATGTCGCAATTGCTAACATTTTGGATCCAAATAAAAGGAAAAATACCTAAAACATTTATGGTTTCCATCCTGTTACTTTTGAATATACCCACAGACATACCTCATCCCAACACCCCTGTCTGTCACACACAGCACCTAGTGTTTTCTAACACCTTGTATTTAGACCCTTTATTCTGTTGAGAAAAGTCAGTAGAGAGCCTGCTATTTGTGATTCCATTCACACACGTGTTCACTTAAAGAAAAGGTCTTTGTGACGATTTGTGTTCCTCACTAAAGCCTTTTGTACCCATATTTTACCCTGCACAGAGGTGTCAGACAAGAGGGTATGATCTCATAAAACTGAACCATTTCCTCTATATATAGTTGTACTCTTTCATTAAACTCTGCCATACACAATCTGCACCCTGTTAAAATTTGGCAGCACAGGGCCTTGTGTTCATCTGAAATCTTCTACACATACCCTTTTCTTTGTTCAGTTGTGTTGCTAAAGAGGCTACTCTTTGTAAACCCAATTATACATTCTGTTCACTCAGAGAAAAGGTCTTTGTAGAGGGTAAGCTCCTTACTAAAGCCTTTTACACCCATTGTTTACCCTCTCTAGACATCTCAGCAGAGAGGCTAAGTTGGTATAAAAACCAAGCATTCACACTACAGACAGTTCTAAGGAAAGGAGCTAGTGCTCCATCAATGTCTACTATACTGAATCTGCAGGCTGTTCAAATGTGATAACAGAAGGGCTAATGTTTCTCTGAAACCTTCTACACACACCTTTTACCCTTTTCAGATGTGTCAGTAGAGTCCTGTTCACTCTGATGAAAGGTCTCTGCAGAGGGATAAGTTAATTAGTAAAGCCTTTCACACCCAGCTTTTACTCTGTGGAGACCTTTCAGCTGAGAGGTCACATTGTCATAAAATTCAAGCATTCATCCTGTAGAGAGTTGCAAGAAAATAAATAATTCTTTCATCAAAATCAACCATAACACATCTGCACCATTTTAAAATGTGACAGAAGGTGCATTTTTTCTTTGAAGCCTTCTGCAGAGACTCTTTGCTCTGTTCACAGGTGTGACTAGAGATATTGCTGTTTGTAAACTAAAACGCACACCCTGTTCACTCTGAAAAAATGTTTTTGCATTGGGATAACATCTTCACTAGAGATTATCACACCAACCCTTTTCCCTATAGAGAGGTGTCAGCAGAGACAGCATGTTCTCAAAACTGAACAATTTACTCTGTATAGAGCTTTACAAAAACAGTCTTTCATCAAACTCTACTATAGCTTCCTGTTAAAATGTGATCACACAATGCTTGGGTGGTCATTCCGAGTTTGACGGTCATCACAGAAGTCTGCCGTGCAAGCGGCCGCAGAAAGACCACCAGTGATGGTGGAGTGAAGACTGCTGTATTACGAGTCACCCATACAACACCTCCCAAAATACACCCAAAAAACGACACCGACAGCCGAAACGACGGCATGAAGGAGGCGGCTGCACCTCCAGCACCGCCACGCTGAAAATATCCCGCCCGCCAAATAACAATTCACAAATCAGCACCGCAGACACAACACGGTGACAATCCATTGGCGGTAGGAACCGCTGCAGGGACAAAAGGCACCACCACCAGAACACTGCACCACATTGGACAATACCATTACCCAATACTTGAGACACATACACACACCTGTCCACAGCACTACAAAACATACCCCCACCTATATCCACAACCCTTTGCAACCAGAAACTCTGACAGAGTGAGGCAAGAGCACACTGAAAGGAGGCACTGCACCTAGATACCACAGGCACCATCACACTGCACACACATCACACAACACACTACGGCACACAAACACCATAGAACACACACACATACCAGTACACAAACACACATCAACAAACAGCACACCCCGAATCCCTGTACAACAAACACCCCCACCCACAACACAACCCCCAGGGCACCATAAAAAAAACCACGATTCACAGAAGACGAGCTGAGGGTAATGGTTGATGAAATCGTCAGAGTGGAGCCACAACTGTTTGGAGCACAAGTCCAGCAGACATCCATAGCCTGGAAGAACGACCTATGGCAGAGGATAGTCATCAGGGTGAATGCAGTGGGGGACCACCCACGCACAAGGGAGGACATTAGGAAGAGGTGGAACGACCTTAGGGGGAAGGTATGGGCCATGGCTTCCAGGCACCAAATTGCCATTATGAGGACAGGTGGTGGACCCCCACCGGACCCCCCCAGAAATGTCACTGTGGGAGGAGAAGGAACTGGCAATTCTACATCCAGAAGGGCTGACAGAAATACCTAGTGGACTGGACACTGGTAAGTCCACTGTATTCCCCGGCCAACATGTCCCCGTGCACAGCATGTGCCTCCACCACCCTCTCTCCCCCTCACACCACCCTAACGTGCACAAACCCACCAAGGACCCAATACCCACCCTACTGACACCATTCCCTCACAGTCCCACCTAGTGCACGGATACCTGCAGCAAGTACCACGTCTACCACAATGCAACACTCCCTACCCTTGCATGACTGCTACATCTACATCACATCACTGCAATTGCACCTTAAACCATGTCACTCCCCATCACCAATAAGTATGAGGAATGCACATCAGTACATGGCAATGAGAGTATCAAAGCAAACATGAACTAACCTCCAAAATAGGCCCATTGTAACATTCCACTGATGGGAACACAAGCAGTGGACTGCTAACTGTCAATGCCATTACTGCCCTGCAAATCCAGTTTATGATGGCATACAACCAAGTGTGTCAATGCTACAATACTATCATCTGACACAATACCTCTCATTACATAGGTCTCCCAAGTACTGACACACAGCAGAGAAGCCCAGTGACAGAAAACCCAGGCCTGGAAGCAGGTCCAATAGGGGAGGACTCCCCTGGAATGATGGATATGGACAACGAACCTGGCCCATCAGGCATGAGTGGTCTGTCCACCACCACCAGCATCAGCCTGCCCACAACTGAAACCACCTCCCCTGTGGCTGCCAATGTACAGTACAGCCCACCTTCTCATACCTGTGTCCCAAGGTCACATGAAACAACAGTGTGCCCCACAGGACAGGGGCAGGAGTCAATGGTGCTAACCCAAGACAATGACGGTCCTGGTCTCAGTGGGAGGGGGCACAGGCACAGGGGGCAAGGGCCAGTGTGAGGGCAATCATGGGCCAAGGGACAAAGCTGGTACAAGACACGTCTGGCCAGGAAGCCATCTCAAGAGTCCTGGGAGCCTACCAGCAAACCCAGGACAAGATGGGCCAGATACTCACCATCTTGCAGGACATGCAAAGGCTGCAGGGTGAATACCACCAGGAGGCCATGCAACAGTGGCAGGCACTCAATGTCACCATGGTCTCCATATTAGGGGAGTTCAAGGAATTGAACACCATCCTGCGGACATCCTCAACCCAACAGCAGGCCCGATCCAGTAGTCAAGCAACACCACTGCCAACAAAATCAGCACCTGCTACTGGAATTGAGGCACAGCAGGAGGACCTACCGGCCACCAGCACCCCTACCCCTGCAGCTGAGGGACCCCCCGCAAAAGAGGCCACCCATCCAGATATCTTGCAGGACCTCAGGCCAAGACCAATCCCCCCACCGGGAAGTGATCCTTCATCTGAACTGTCACCCTTGTATGTTACACCCTTTTGGCTGTCCAATACCAATTACACAGCATACCGGGCAAATGGATAGAGGACCTTTGAGACAGACAGCTGTATCACCCACTCTGATCAGCACCCACACCAGTACCCCACTCCTCTGGACTGTGATGTCATACACTTAATAAACATTGATTCACCTATCTCATGGTGCACGTCTCTTCATTGTATGTAGTGGCAATCCTGTTTCCAAGCAGCAAATAAATACATATGTCAGCACCACAACAATGTTAAAGTGACAGATGTAGTGAGGCACCCAGGCAGGTGTATAAGTAAATCCAAATTGTAATGATTTCCAGGGTCAACGATGGCAACGGACAATACAGAAATCAGCTTGCAGACAGAGGTGTGACCTGAAGAGGGGAAATGAAATGGAATCAGGCACAAAGTTGTAAGGCGTGTAAACAATATATACATCCACAACATTTAAACACATACACAGGATGACAAGCCCAGCAGCTATCATACCACATACGTATGGGTCTGCATAGGCAGTCACACACGTGTGGGACAGGAAAGTTGTAACATAGGTAATATCCTCTATTGTTCACCTCCCTGAGTGGTCAGGAACAGGTACTTGCCACACAGCAGCTGACAATGCGGCATGACATGCCTACACAGCAGGACAAGACTGATAATTCCCCCTAACATACCCCCAAACAGGCAGACTGAGGACCCTAACCCTTTGGTACAACAATAAGGCTGTACCACAATGGCATCAGCATTCCACACATGTACTTAGCAGCAGTGCATTACCACTACCCCTCATGCTAAGTCTACTACCCTTCAAGCTCGGAAACCAAGATGGAAGGCTGTAGTCCCCACACACACCTTGATGCATGCAAGTACTGGCTAGTGTGTGGCTTCAGAAATACATTTTCCATCTGTTTCCGCCAGGTTTTTTGTGGCAGCCAGCCCGCTCCGAATATCCTGGCAGTGTGGTGACTCAGAATATGGCAGGTGGAACATTGGCTTCCACCAGCTTGAAGCTGGCTTCCGCCGTCGGATGCTGCTCGTTGGCAGTGAATTGTCTGTGGCATTGGGTTCACCACCTTACTAGTTATATGGCGGTCTGCACTGCCACCCTGCCGGCGGTCAAAAGACCGCTGCCGTGGTGGTGGTTCAGTTATCACTAAACCTCGGAATGACCACCTCAGTATTTCTCTGAAGTCTTCAACACAGATCCTTTACCCTTCTCAGAGGTATGAGTAGAGAGACTGCTGTTTGTAAACTAAATCAAACACCCTCTTCACTCTGAGAAAAGGTCTCTGCAGAGGAAAGCTTTTCTCACCTAGACATTACCCTCTAAAGAGGTGTCAGCAGAAAGGGTATGTTCTCATAAAACTGAATCATTTAAACTGTATAGGGTTGTATGAGAAAGTGTCAGTCTTTTATCAAACTCTACCATTCACAATCTGTACTCAGCTAAAATGTGCTAGCACAGGGCCTAATATTTCTCTAAACCTTTTACACACACTCTTTACTCTGTTCAGAGATGTCAATAAACAGCCAGCTGTTTTGAAAACCATTCATGTACTCTGTTCACTTAGAAAAACGGTCTTTGTAGAGGGTTGAGTTCCTCAGTAAAGCCTTTCACACCCAGCTTTTACTATGTGGAGACCTTTCTGCTGAGAGGTCATGTTGTCATAAAACTCAAGCATTCCTCTGTATAGCATTGCAAGAAAAGGAGTCACTCTACAGAATATGTACCCTCTTAAAATGTGATAACATAACATGTAGAATTTCTCTGAAGCCTTCTACACAGGCTCTTCACTCTCTTCGCAGGTGTAATTAGAGAGAATGTTCTTTGTAAACTAAAATATACACCCCGTTCACTCTGAGAAAAGGTCTTTGCAGAGTTATAACCTCATCACTAGAGCTTTTCATACCCATCTTTTACCCTGTAGTGAGGTATCAGCAGAGACGGCATGCTCTCATTATACTGAAACATTTACTCTTTATACAGTTGTACAGTTGTATAAGAAAGGTCAGTCTATCATCATACTCTGCTATACACATTCAGCGTCCTGATAAAATGTAATAAAACAAGGCCTAGTGTTTCTATGAAGCCTTCCACCCAGACCCTTTTCAGAGTTGTCAAAAGAGAGATTGCCCTTTGTAAACTGAATCAAACACTCTCTTCACTCTGAGAAAAGGTAACTTGTGAGTAATGAACTAATTACTAAAGCCTTTCACACACAGACTTTACCCTGTAGAATGGTGTCAGCAGAAAGGGCACGTTCTCTTAAAACGTAACCACTTAGACTAAATAGGGTTGTTTGAGAGAGTCAGTATTTTATCAAATTCTATCAGACACAATCTGCAACCTTCTACAACGTCCTAGCGCAAGGCGTACTATTTCTCTAATACCTAGTACACGCACCCTTTATCTGTTCAGACATGTCAGTAGAGAGCATGCTGTTTCCAACCCCATTCATATATCAGGTTCACTCAGAGAAAAGATATTTGTAAAGAGGTGATTTCCTCACTAAACCCTTTCACACCCACCCTTTATCTTGTAGAGAGCTGTTAGCAGAGAGGGCACATTGACACAAAACTGGAGTATTCATTCAGTACAGAGGTGTATGAGAGAGAGTCAAGTCTTTTATTAAAGTGTACCATACAGAACCTGCATCATGTTAAAATGTGTAGAAGAGGGACCAATATTTTTCTGAAATGTTCTAGACAGATCCTTTACTCTGTTGAAAGGTGTGGCTATAGATGCTGCTCTTAGTAAACACAATTATACACTCTATTCCCTCAGCGAAAAAATATTTGTAGAGTGGTCAGTTGTCCACTAAAGCTTTTTACACCCAGCCTCCACCATGGAAAGATGTCTAAGCACAGATGCTATGTTGTGAAAAAACTCAACCATTCACCATATAAGAGGTGTAAAAGAAGCAGTTTTCATGTAACCCTAACATAGACAAGCGAAAACCATGTTATAATGTGATTGCAGAGGGTCTAGTGTTGCTGTAAAACCTTATACATCTATCCTTTACTGTGTACGGAGCTGTTAGTTCAGAGGCTGCTCTTATGTAACTCAATTACATACCCCATTGACACATTGAAAAGGTCTTTGCACAGAGATTTGTTCCTTAGCTAAGCCTTTCACACCCAGCTTTGAACCTGTAGAGGGGTTTCAGAAAAGAGATGATGTTGTCATAAAACCCAACTACACACCCTGTATAGAGTTGTACGATAAGATGTTACTTTTTCATCAAACTCTACCATTGACAAACTGTACACTGTTGAAATGTGAAGGCACAGGGCCTAGTGTTTCTCTGAAACTTTATACATAGACTCTTTACTCTGTTAAGAGATTTCACTAGAGACACTGCTCTTAGTAAACCAAATAATACATCATGTTCACACAGAGAAAATGTCTTTGCAGAGGAGTGGGTTTCTAAGTATAGCTTTTCATACCTAGCTTTTACCCTGTAGAGAGGTGATAGCTGAAATGGCATGTTGTCATAAAAATGAAGCATTCACCGTGTTAACAGTTGTTTGTGAAGGATCGAGTCTTTCATCAAACTGCACCATACAGAATCTGCACCCTACTAAAATGTGGTAGCACATGACCTAGTTTTTTTACTGAACTCTTCTAGAGAGACTTTTTACTCTGTTCAGAGGTTTCACGATACAGTCAGTTCTAAATATTATTATGTATAATATATTGTGGAATAATCTGAAGTTTCAGTGAATACTCTGTGAGAAGTTGAAGTGAATAGTATGTGTCTTTAATTTGTTTTATGTAGGGATTGAAATTGATTAAAGATGCCAACGAAAGAGCAAAATAAGAAGAAGTAAACTTAAATCAGTACAAACAAGTCTCTAAATGTGAAACACAGCAAGAGGGAGGAAAATATAGTTTAAAAAATTTTTTAAATCTAGTATGATCACCAAGTGTTTTATTAATGAATTAATAACACCATGTAACTTTTCTTATGCAGGTGTAAGTAGTAATGAAGATGTGTCAACATCTAAGAAAATATTTTTGTATTTTTCAAAAAACAGAATACCAGAAAAGAAACAGAGCAACAAAGTAGATTAATGAACAAGAAATTCAAAGAACTTCCTCAGACATTTTTCCATTGAAGAGCAGTGTCAAATATTATGAGAAGCATGAAAACAGTGAAAAGGAGAAAACATTGCAACAGTAAAAAAGAGTTTTGTTCAGTGTCTAGTAGATAATGCTTTTGTGTTACAGAGAAAGCTATTTATTCTCATTTTGAAGAGAATGAGTGTTGTAGAGAAGAGATGCGACACTGCTTAGGAAAGATAAGACTTTTAATTAGCTACAGGATCCGACGTGACCTCTGTCAAAACCAGCTCTTCTAACTGCTGAGCAGTCCACCTCTGGCTCCATGACAACAGGTACCATGACAACACTTATAATGCATTGCAACATATCCTCCTCTCTTCATACCACTCTACAATTCAATAAATAATATAACTAAACAAACATTAACGTGGAAGAAAAAAAAAGAAAAAGAAATTAAAAGCCAGTTTATCTTGCATAGTCCTTTAAGTACAAAGGGACATCTTTGTCTTTGGGGTCTTACAGAACCTAGACCCTAGTTTTGCTGTGACACACCTCCCTGTGTACTTCTGATGACCTGCTCTGCAGATCGATCAATGTTAAATTACTCAGGATAAGGAGAATTTGATATCATGTCCTTGTCTCCCATCATCATGAAACCATCACAATCATCTCACATGTCAGATTCACACACACCATCCCTTTTCCCAAAACTCACTACTCTCTCCTCATATTCCACTTTTCACCATTATTTAACACCACATGCCACTTAAAATCCTCTCTGACTTGGAAAGGACCACACAACTTATTCAACCCTCCTGTGTTCCTTCCAGACTTAATCTTGACCCAATCACTAGGTACCACCTTATGTTTATGCCTCTCTTTCTCTGTTGCACATTCTGATACCTGATCCCCTGTCGTCCCCTGTATGGGTGGGTTTGTATCCCATCCTTGTTGTCAAATTTATGTTGTAGAGAATGGATGCGTACGGGTGGGTTCGTATCCCACCCTCGTCGCCAAATTTATGTTGTAGAGAACGGATGCAACACTGGCTAATGAAAGATAAGACTTTTAATTAGCTACAGGATCCGATGTGACCTCTGTCAAAGCCAGCTCTTCTAACTGCTGAGAAGTCCACCTCTGGCTCCATGACAACAGGTACCATGACAACATTTAGAATGCATTACAACATAGAGATGTTTAGATAAACAGTTTTTTTTAAACATAGGTTTATTGATTTTTTTTGTTATTTCTTTGCATCACGCTGCATCATACATAACAGTTTAGTTGTGTTTCATTAACTGGTGAATACAGTGACATAGGGCATTGGTTGCACTGTATACCTCTTGCCGTGTCTTTTAGGCAATATTTGTTAACAACTACATATTTCACATATTTACTGATATGGAACTATTCATAAGGCTCATGGTAATATTTACATATTCAGGCAGGTTTATATAGAGCATCCGCTCAGTTGTGTCTGCCTTACTATTCAGAATACTGAGCATCTATAAATCAATGTAATCATTAAATGCATCTGTAATCTCCAACTAGTCCAATAAAAAGGAACAGGAAAAACAGAAAAATTGAAAAATACATAACAATGGGTAGTCTCTGAGAGAGCTGAATGAAGGAAATCCTAAAGTATAACACTACTGGTATGCCTACATCTCATATGTGGCTGAGCATGTCACCCACATGTATGTGTCTGTCATATCTTATTTAAGGGATGGTTGGTGGGGTTCTATAGTGTGGATACTCCTGTCAGTATCATCCTACTCCCCGCTGTGTGCGGATGTATTTTCAGTCTCCCCATCAGTCTCACTCTGTTCTGACTCTGTGTCGCTCTCTGGATGTTCCTATCTCTCTAGCACATCAGCCCATAATCTTGTTATGGGGTGCTTCCTAAGTCCACAAGCATCCTTCTTTCTCAGGAGAGTTTCCTCTGGCCTGGACCATAGGGTGACATCTCCAGCCCAGACCTCTGACATTGGTCCCATCCCAGATTTCGAGTGTAGAGCAATTCTAAGCCTAGGCAAGGCAAGTGCTAGGTCTAGAAATCTAGAGCCGACTTTGTGCTTTTTGGGTCTACTGAATCCTCCCAGCAGGCATACCTCCAAAGTACAGGGGAGGGGGCACCCCGAAGTCGTGCCAAGATGGAGTAACACCTTATTCCAATAAACGTGTAGTATTGGGCATTCCCAAATATATAGCCACGGTCTGCGTCTGGCTCTCCTCCATATATTACATGTAGCCTGTCTGGCGTGCGGTATGTCATATGTAGTATGTTAAATTGTGTATATTAAAGTTGTGTATTTCAGGAAATTCTTTGTGGGTAGGCTAATATCCTGTCCCAGTCCTTATCATTTGCCTCTTGCCCCAGCATGGTTCCCCATCTGTTCCTAAGTACTGTTAGTGGTTTCTGACTCAACTCTAGTAGTGATCTGTAGAGCCGTGTCACTTGTCATCTTGCTGAACCTA
Organism: Pleurodeles waltl; assembly: GCF_031143425.1. NCBI lineage: Eukaryota > Metazoa > Chordata > Amphibia > Caudata > Salamandridae > Pleurodeles > Pleurodeles waltl. The sequence goes on from NC_090440.1 coordinate 1,553,596,455, forward strand.
GTGTAAGCAGCAGTTGAAGCACTGCATGCTACAGTGGCTCGTCTCTCTCCCTCACCCACAGATCTGCGCATCTCCATATAAGTGCCTCATATGTCAGAAGTTGGCTGTGGGGCACTGCACACTGTTATGTCAAATCAGCTAGCAGTATGAGGACACCTGACAAAAAGCAGTCCCCCACAGTAACTACTCCAGCCTCAGTCCAGTTCCTCAATGGGGTCGAGGCAAAAACGGTGATCGGGTCACCATGAGGTAGTCCCACCAGGGGCAGAGAGACAATTTTAGGGATCTCCAGAAGGCCAGACAGGAATGAAGGAAGTGTAGTACCTGCCCTAGATTGCCCTCCCACAGGTCATTCAGTCGATGGTATATTTTTATGCCTAGATATTTAAAGTTTGCTGGTGTCCATAGTAGGCTCACAGGAAGATCAGGTGGTTTGGGGACCGCTGGGGTACACTGGAACATACACGTCTTAGTTCGGTTAACATTTAAGTCAGATAGGGCTCTAAAGGTATCTAAGTGGTGCATTGCCTTCCTGGTTCCCCTCGTGCCATTAGCTAGATATAGGAGGCGATTGTATATAATGAAATTACATGAGTGTGCCCCTCCGTTATCCTATTCCCCTTCCACCCCTCCTAAATAATTCCACCAGTGGCTCAATGGCCAGGGCGAACAACAGGGATAACAGTGGGCACCCCTGCCTCGTACCTCAGAACACTTTGTAAACTGTAGAGATGACAGTCCCAGTCTTTATCCTAGCAGTCGGTCCAGTATAGAGAAGAGTCACCCATTTTTTCCAGTCCTCTTCCATCACCATCCGGTGCATTACTTTCAATAGAAAGTCCCACCTAAGTGAATCGAAAGCCTTTCCAAGGTCTAATGACATCAGCAGTGTGTCCTGAGCATCTGAATGGTAGAGTATATGGTAGAGTCTTCTAAGACTGAGAAAAGTACTACATTGTGGTATGAAGCCTTTTTGGTCTTTGTGTACTAGGATTTGCATGTAGGGGAGGAGTCTATTTGCAAGTATTATGCTCAGTATTTCAAAGTCTGTGTTGAGCATAGATAGAGGACAGTATGCTGTGACTGGGGCACCTAATGTCATGGTCTTGGGCAGGAGAATGACTGTCACGCTCCTTGTGGTATCTGGGAGGCGTCCCTGATCCAAGGACTCAGCGTACAGTGTCTTCAGTTGTGGTGCCAAGAGGTCTGTAAAATGCTTATAAAATTCTACTGGGAGTCCATCTGACCTTGGGGTTTTACCTGTGGCAATGCCTTTAATGTCTTGCCTAATGTCTTGAGCTGTTATTGGGCCCCAATACTACGTTGTGCCTTCTGTGTCAATATCAGGAGGGTTAGATGGTACAGGAGATCATCTTGTGCATTATGTGGGAGAATATCTGGGTTGCTATATAGTGATTTGTAGTAGTTATAGAACTCATCGTTGATTCGGCCCGGGGAATAAATATGCTCACCTGTTGCTGTGTTAAGTGTGTGATCGTGCCACCTCACAATTCCGGATGAATAAGCCGTGCCAATAGCCTCCCTGACTTGCCCTCCATGTCATGCATTTTGGCTACATAGTTCTTGTCGTTGTTACATCCAAGTTTAATGTAACTTTACAGCAACCTTTTGCATCTTTACGGAGCTTGCGTGGGACCAGGACAGTTCCCATGGTGCTCCCTTTCAAGTGTAGTGTAGTTTCTAGCATAAGTAGTTATTTTCTAAATTCCTGACTAGTGCCTATAGTTTGTCCCATGAACTGGCCCCAGACCATCACCTTTAAGGCCTCCTATTCTGTAAGCACAGATGAGGCTGTACCATGATTAATCGTGAAATACTCAGTGATGGCTGTATGAGTGTATCCAGGTAGAGAGGATCTTCAAGCGCTGCTGGCTGTAGTCACCAGGTGGAAATCGCTGATCTACTGTCCCTGAGTCTTAGGGGGCTATGGTCAGATAGCATCCAGCTTAGTTATCCTGTACGAGTGATACATTGGCACAGTATGGTAGAGCATAGGAATTTGTTCAACCTAGTGTGAAGTGAGTACAGGGAGGAATAGAATGAGTATTCATGCTCTGATCCGTGTTGCTCACACCAGATGTCCAGTAAATCCCAGAGTTGCACCCAGTCTCTGAAGCCTAATACTAACCGGTGGGCATGTGTCCCTGGTAAAGACGGTGTGGACTGGTCAAGGTGTACATCTGTCACACAGTTAAAGTCACCACCCAGTAGTAGGTCACTCCTCACTAGGCATCCCATGGAGGTAGATATTGTTTGGAGAAAGGACAGTTGGTCCTGGTTAGGCGCATATATGCAACCCAACATTATCTCCTGTCCTGCAAATTTACCTCTGACCAAGACATACCTTCCTTCTTTGTCAACCCAAGATTGTGAAAGTTCAAAGGGGACACCCGCCCTAATCCATAGTAGTGCACCTCGTAAGCAGTAGCATGAAGCTGTCCGTGCCATCAATGGCAGAGTCTCTCCGTTTTGGACCCCTACAAGGTGGGCCTCTTGAAGCATAGCAATCTGCACCCCTTTGTGGGTCAAATATCAGTGTATGTTGTGTTGTTTGATAATTTTTCTCATCCCCGGACATTCCAGGTCATACAGTTACAACCTGTGGATCTAATAGCCATGATAGTACATCATACATATTAAGCACCCAGCTGATCAGGCATGACATTTGCATCATTCCACTCCATTCTTCCCCATAAGAACCCTGTAGAGACAAATAATAATGTATTACCCACAAATAACTCCAAGTACCCTGGGCCACACGGCCACGACCAGTCACCCAAACGTACAGTAACCAACAGTTTGCATTGTGGTCAATGTTCCACCAGAATCCTGTAGGGGGCCGGATGGGAGGGTGCAGGTAAGTATGACACAAGTTATGGAGGCCGGCTCCGGCCATTGGTGGCAGAATCACTCAGAGGGCGTTTCTTTAGAAGGGGCTAAGTTACATGGGCCTGGTCCCAGCCGCTCCCATCCTCTTCGTAGGGGGACTTGTGCCTTCATGTGATGACCATCAGGTATAGTGCAGCAGGGCTATCACATATTGTAGAAGTCTTTATTCATAATACAGCCTCCAATAGGCAGTTTGATGGATAATCCATCCATCACTACGCAAAATCATCAGTGGTCTGTGGTGTTACCACTGGCATCTTGTTCCTGGCCAGGACCGAGTCTCCTGAGTCTGAGTCCGCGGACAGTTTGTCTGATGCCTGGTCTGATTACAGCTCTGGATTAGTTTGAGTCCCTAGGTCGGCAGTTGCCCGCAGGGCTGCTGCGTGCTCTCGCTTCTTTTCTTCTCCAGTCAGTCTTTGAGTGAGGCTCCTGGTTCTGGTTGTGTGGGGCCATTTCTTTGGTCTTTGTTTGGTTTCCCAAAACCAAACAAAAACTGTGTCTTCGCTCTGATTGGAATGTCCCTGTTTTCTAGTTGTCGAGCCAGTTCCATGCTGATTGAGGGTCTTCGCAGAAGTGGGTTTTCCCATCCTGTATGATTTTTTGCGGGAACATTAGAGAGTACTTAAGTCCTTCCTCTCAAAATGCCTTCTTTATTTTAATATAGGTAGCTCTCTTGGATTGCACTGCCGCTGTGTAGTCTGGCAAGAGTGCCACTTTGCCATTGTCGACAGTATATGGGTCATTTGTTCTTGCTGACAATGCGGGCGGCCAGAGGCTGGCGGATTGGCAGGCACTCTATGTGTGTGTTCTATTGCGAAAAAGGGTGTCAGGTGTCTCTGGGCTATCTCATTCATCATCCAACATTTAAGGTAAGTCACCATGTCCTTCCCTTTGGTTCCTTCTCGGAGACCCACTATGTGGACATGTTTCACCTATTGCTGCTCTCTGCGTCTTCAGCTCTGTGTTCTAGGGTGCACATTCTGTCTGTTAGGGCCTCAACTTGGTTCCTAAAGTCTAATTGCATTGGAGGTAGTTCCTCTAGCCCAATTCAAGCCCTTTCATTCTTTGTACCAGTTTGTAATTATCTGCACACAGTAGTCCCAGTCCCACTGAGACCATTTCAATGGCTTTTGTGTCTGTGATAGCTGCTTGTATTTTGTCAAATTGAGCCTGCATCGTAAGTGCCACTCTATCTAAATCTGGTGGGTCTCCTCCCATGGCTGGTTGTTCATCGGTTGCCTCCCTATGTATCCCAAGGGATTTCGTTAGGAGTTTCCCCATGGTTTTTTCACTGTGTACTTTCAAGGCGGTAGTGTTACTGTTTTCGTCTGCATGGTGTGGCAGAGCAAGCAAGTCTGTGGCACAGGATGGGATTTCCAATCGGTATGGGGTGGCTACAGTAGTGGGGTAGTCTGTCTTTCCAATTCAAAGTAGTTGCTATTCAGTCGCCTCTGTTTTCGGGCCCGAACAGTAGAATAGGTTGCAGGGCAGAGTTAGTTGCAGTCTGTCAGACCCCACACTTAATCTGGTCTTCCCTCTGGTACAGGCATGCAATCCGTGTCCTCTGGGCGTGTCCGTAGAATGCAACTGTCTCCTGTTTTGTTCCTGTGAAGTTGGCTGCAGAGTGTGACCTTCAACTGTCCTGTTGTGGTAGCAACTAGGTGTTGTAGAGGGGGGACCACATCTCTCACATGCTGCTTTATGATCTTAGGCCACATAGGTGGGTGTTTACTGCCAGGGCAGATGGCTACTATTTAGGCATCAGATAGTAAGAAGTATGTCCAACTGGTGCAGCAGTCCAACATGCAGTCCCTGTTAGTCTCCTCTGGCCTCCCCAATAGCCCAGGGTGGGAGTGTGGCAGAGCAGCTCACCGTGGAGACTTCAGGCATTCGCAGCCCAAGGGGCATGGGTCTCAATGTGAGCGTCCCGGCTGGTAAGTGCGTGACTACCCTGAGTTTTCCTCAGCAGGGCCTTGCCTCCATAAATGGAGTTGTCGTGTTCCTTGTGGTGCAGCTGCGTGACAATACCACCTTTTGTCACATGCCTGGTTGTGCCTCATTCAGCTTGTTCACGTACAAGGAGAAGTGGGTAATGCAGCCAACCAGTCACACAGCCTTTTGTGTGTGGCCCCCTCTTGGGTGTGGTTGCTGGTTACATGTGTTGCGGGCCCCCCTCACCACTCTCTCCGATGTGAGCAGCAGCAAGGAACCGAGCAGGCCCAATGCTGCCACAGAGTCTCCTGAGAACCCGCCCCAGTGTCCACGTTCAACCTTGTCTTCAGTGAGGTTGCAAGACCGCCGCACATCTCACTCCACCTGTTTCTGCTTCCACAGAGGTCACGTCCACATTCTCTCTGGGCTCCCTTCAGGTACATGTACAGTGTTGTTAGGCAGGGTAGTTGGGCAGTCTAAACTCCGCCTCCTCACGCTGTGTGCATCTGTTTTTCTATTCCAAGCACGTTCAGCTACAGGTCGACTGGCAGGCTTGCCTTATGTGCTCCTCCGTATGTCTGCCTCTGGTGACTTTTTATCATCACCGCTTATATCTCCAGGTAGATTGGCCCTCTCATTAAGCAATATGTAGAATTCAGGATTTGGCTGGAGTGGAGCAGTGCAGGTAAGCGTCCGCCATCTTGTCTAGCAAGCCACGCCCCCTTTAGATAAACTGGTTAATTCACTTAACAAGACATGTTGTCAAAAGGTGCAAGTTAATAAAACAAACTTTTGCAGTGTTTTCCAGGGAGAATGGAAACACACTTCCAACAGTGAGACATTTTTTGCTGAGGGATGTTACTTACAGGAAAATGAGTTTGTGTTTGCAATTGACAGAGATGCTTGTGCATATGAAATAAATGTAGGTATACTATTTGAGTAAGAAAATGTAGTGCCTAGAAATGTAGAAGAAGATATAACCAAGTATTAGATCTGAATTGCCAACAACCTGAAGTGCAGGAGAACTTGCAACATAAGACAACAGTCTATTGACAAACCTAGACTATTCTTAAATCAGTACAACAGAGGAATGTTAAAAAACGAATCAAACTATTGCAATGCCTTGAACCTTGGTGACTTTTATTGACTTGCTTATCTCAACAGATCTGTGACAGTACTTTTCATCACATACAGATTTTTAGGACTCGTCTTATTGGAACGTAACTGCTGGATTCGAGGTGGATCCAGTTGTGGGTGACTGAGTCAATCCCACACGTCTTGGCAGCTATTGGCCCCACCTTTTTGGCTAGCTAGCAGCACCTCACCCAAACCTGAAAGAAAAGGTGATTAGTGGCAGCCTGAAACGTGATACTCTGTGGCTTCTCAGGGGAAGTTGTAGTCAGCAAGTCTCACCCCTTTCTCTCATTAGCAAATGTCTCATACACACACATAGGGCAAAGAAAGAGATGCAGGATGGTTTTCAATACGTTTATCAAAAAGACTGCAATCTACAATAAAATATATGCGCTGCAATTATTAGTCAATGAGACAAAACAGGATTAGAATTGTGGTGACCAGCAAGAAGAAAATAAACAGTCCCAACATATTGGAATAAGATACAGTGATGAATTCTACCTAACCCCTAACTCCTAAGTGAGTGCATAGCCGTGATACCTCAAATCTGTCTGTACTTAGTCCATGAGAGGAGCACCCACCCCATGACCTGGACGACAGGGGTCTGCCTGCCATCTCATGGGTTGGTTGCAGAGACAGGGCAGAGGTCAGCAACGAAAAGTATGCAGGGTGGATGGAATCTCTACTGGAATTACCTCCTTGTTGTCACTTGGACTATACAAGGTTTTTATAAGAAACATAATTCTTTTCTGTGAAAAGGCCTGATGTGGGCATGTGCCTAAGTGTTGGACTGTTTGCATACTTTTGTGGCGACAATTGCTTGCTGGATTATCACGTGCTGTTCTTGCCAGCGTTGAGCTGAGGTACATGGTGAAATGGCATGCACGGAATAATAATAACAATGCTTTCGCAGAATCACAAAGTTACAGCTGATCAGAAAATAAAAACATCCCCGCTGAAAGAAGGCTAACTTAAAATGAATAAAGCTGAATAAATTAAATCAGAGCACATATGTAGGGGAAAGGGCACAGGCCGCAGGCCTAAGGTAAGCTAAAATATGTGTGCCCAAGCAGAGCGTAAAATGAACCTCCAAAAGGGTGCTCTGTGTGCACCATACTAAAATGCATAACCAGGTAAGAAGGTTGTATTTTGTGAAGGGTTCTGTTCTTTTTCTTCAAAAGCTAAATAATACATTAGCAAGAAGTACTCATTCTGAACTGTTGTCTATTATAGACGATATTCAGATGACGTACGTTGGGCATGAAAGGCCAAATGAAGACGATGATGCAATTGGTTAGAAGAACAATGACATTTCCAATTAAAACAATGTTTAAGAAACATTGAATAGGGAAAACTGATGCATTTGCAACAACAATTGCAGAAATTCGTGACAAAGTTTGTGTTTATTCTAGGCAAGCCCACTACAAAGCACAAACTAACAAAATTGATATTTGCGAAAAAAAACAGAAGAGAGTGATCTAGTACAGTTGTTTAAACTGGCCCTTTAATAGATGAAGATCTGCTTGACTTGTGCATAAAACAGATTGTCTGTAAATATTGTGTTAGGAAACTAGATGATAATAAAATGCCCGCAAGCAGTGTTCATAGCAAATTAGAAAACTTCCCCATCCTTCTGAACTTCAACAGCTCGGTATCTGAGATAATTCTCATACACACAATGCATCCCTTCCAAGCAATTGTTAGAATGGAGACCAACAATTGAAAACTACCTCCTTCTGAGTTATTAAAAGGTCTGAAATGTAAATTTGAATATTTGCCTTTGAACATGAAGGAGAATATCAAAACTATAGGCGTAGACCGAGATGAAGAAGGACCACTAGGGGTTCAAGCAAATGGAGTTCCTCCTAAAGGTAAAGCAATTGGCTGAAACTTGTAACCACAAACTGAGTTAAGAAAAGTCTGGAACATCTAAAACTAGAAAATGTGTTTCACAAAGATGTTGATGTAGAAGGACACATTAGCTGTATCAGAACAGAAACTTCCACCTCAGCTGCTGAGAAAGCTGAATATAAGAACATTACAGCATTCATCCTCTGCATTCAAGAGATATGATGCTTTAGAATTGCACAAAATGAAGCAAAAGGAGAACTGTAAGCCTGTAGGAAAAGAGCTTGTTATTATAACAATTTTATTCCCAACAGGCGAAGGTAGTTGTTATGAACCTCCAGTATGGATTCCTGCATTAGAAAATAGATCAAGTAGATTATATTCTGAAGATCCCCAATTGGAAATGGCCTTTCTGCAGGGTCACTCCCAAACTTTTTGCCTTCCTCCTCCTCTTTTTCTGACCTCATTTATGCTGGCTTTAAGACTCTGTGCACTTTACCACTGCTAATCAGTGCTAAAGTGCATAGTCTCTCTCCCTAAAACATGGTGACATTGGTTCATACCCAATTGGCATATTTAATTTACTTGTAAGTCCCTGGCAAAGTGCACTACATGTGCCCAGGGCCTATAAATTAAATAACTACTAGTGGGCTTGCAGCACTGGTTGTGCCACCCACATAAGTAGCTCCTAACCATGTCTCAGGCCTGTCACTGCAAGGCCTGTGCATGCAGTTTCACTGCCACTTTGACTTGGCATTTAAAGGTAATTGGCAAGACATAAACTCATCTTTTCCTACATATGTCCCCCCTAGGGTAGGCCTTAGGTAGGGTGCTATGTAGGTAAAAGGCAGGATATGAGCATGTGTGTTCTATATGTTCTGGTAGTGTAAAAACTCCTAAATTCATTTTACACTGCTGTGAGGCCTGCTGCTTTCAAAGGATAGCATTAGGGCTACCCTCAGATACTGTTTGAGTGGTAGATTCTGATCTGAAAGGAGTGAACCACTTATATTTAGTATGGACAGAATGATAATAGAAAATCCTGCTTATTGGTGAAGTTGGATTTAATATTACTATTCTAGAAATGCCACTTTTAGAAAGTGAGCCTTTCTCTGCACCTAAATCCTTCTGTGCTTTCCAATCCACGTCTGGCTAGGTTAGTTGACAGCTCGCTTGTACATTTCACTCAGACAACCCCAAACACAGGATGCTCAGTCACACCTGCACACATCTGCATACTAATTGGGTCTTCCTGGGCTGGGAGGGTGGGCAGCCTGACACTTACATGACAAAGGAAGTGTCCTGCCCTCACACAATGGACTGCCAAACCCCCTATTGGGACCCTGGCAGACAGGATGGAACTGAAAGGGAATCTTGTGCACTTCTAACCACTCTTTGAAGTCTCCCTGACTTCAAAGGCACATTTGGGTATTTAAGCAGGGTCCCTACCCTACCAACTCAGACACTTCTGAAGACACTTATACAGATACTTCTGCAGACACTTCTTGAAAAGATACCTATGGGAAAGGAACTCTGAACCAGAACCTGCAACCTGCTAAGAGAAGCTACCTGGCTGCCCAATGGACTCATCTGACTGGTTTGCTGAAAAGGACTGCTGCCTTGCTGTTGCCGTCCTGCCTTGCTGCCCTCTGGCTCTGCTGAGAAGTGCTCTCCAAGGGCTTGGATTGAGCTTGCCTTCTGTTTTCTGAAGTCTCAGGGCCAAAAAGACTTAATCTCTGCAAAGAAGTCCTTGTGTGGCGAAAATCACCGCACAGCGTGCTGGAATCGACGCACAGCCTGCCCTGTGGTGAGAATATCACCGCAATGCTGAACCAGAACAACGCAGCCCGGCTCCCTGAGTGGAGATCGACACAGCACCTTTGTTGGGACCGGAACTTTGACGCATGGCCCACTGGATCAACGCATAGCTGAGACGGAACGAAGCAGCCCGACTTCCTGTGAGTGAAATCATCACTGCACCTACCGTGCAACAGAAATTTCCCTGCATCGCCCACCAGATCGACGCAGTTCCTGTGACTTTGCGCTGCACGCCCAGGATTTCTTCACATTGTCCCTGGGGCGTCCAAATACCCCATAACCCAAAGAGGATCTAAGTCTGCACGCCAGAAATCAACGCAAGGCCCTTGGTGCGAGAAAAAACATTGATGCATCATCTGTGTGCAACCCGTAGAAACCGACGCACATCTCCCATTTTCCACGCATGTCCTCCTCTGCAGTCCTATGCAGATAATTTAGACGCAAACCAGGTACTTTGTGCTTGAAAGAGATACTTATTGCTTTTTAAGATCTACAGACTTTATTTATAATTTCCAAAGTGATACCTCAATGTGTACTTATCAAATCTTGATAGTTTTGACCTGCATTTAATCAGATAAATATTCTATATTTTTCTAAACCTGTGTGGTGTATTTTTGTGGTGTTTTTACTGTGTTATTGCATGATTTATTGCACAAATACTTTACACATTGCCTTCTAAGTTAAGCCTGAGTGCTCAGTGCTAAGGTACCAGAGGTTGGGCACAGGATAATTTGGATTGTGTTTGACTTACCCTGACTAGAGTGAGAGTCCTTGCTTGGACAGGGGGTAACCTGACTACCAACCAAAGACCCCATATCCAACATCCCCCATTGAGGCAAAATATTCCATACATTTTCCATCTTTAGTTTGAAAGTGATTTCTCAGTGCTAGCTTATACTGTAGGCCATGTTATAAAAACAGGGACACAGTTCAATGCCAGAGAATTTATAGAAATAGAACACAGAAATGATGAGGTTCTAGAGAGTGATCTGATTATCATTGTGGCTTGCGGACATGGTACCATTGAATATTGGTTCTGTCTCCACGGTGAGCTAAAGCGTTTGTTTTGCAATGTAGATACAGCTACCTGATTTGTCGCTTTGAGCTGTGCTGAGAATGCGTGGGATGATCTTCATGAATTTCTCAGGCAAGCTAATGAAAACATTGTGGGCATTACTTTAAAAAGGAAGGGTGAACTGTGTCCCATTTATCCTGCCAATGTTTGTAGATACTCTGAGCACATATTTGAAGGCATGTTCCACTTTATCTGCAACCGAAGGAATCCAGGTTGTGGAATTTTTCTGGAGGAAAGAATATCAGGCTAAAGGTGCCCCACATATACATATGTTATTGTAGGTGAACGATGTGGCAAAGTTTGGTCATAGTACTGATGGATCAGTGTTATCATTCACTGATCGGTATGTAACTTATGTATGTAATAAGTCTAGGAGGCTTATTTTAGTAATTAAAGTTACAAAAAAAGATAAACTAACAGTGAAATCCAGTAAGTACCTTTTTCCATTCTACTCTGATGCAGTTTAAAGATGTGGTTTATTTAAAAAATCTTAACAGTTTTTTTGTCCCCGCAGTTCAATAATGGTCTGCAATACTGTTATTCATTTACAGTACACACACTGTTTGTGTTCTAATATAAAAATATGTCATATATGAGACCAGGGTATATTCAGTCCGAAAGCAATTTCTGATATATATATATTACCTAATGGCAGTCGCCTCTAGATAGTTATAAGTAGGATCATGTTTCTATACAAAAAGCATTTTTTAACTGGCCTATATCTTTGGCACCGCTCGACGGATCTTCACAAAACTTTCCAAAAATACCCCCTCCTGCTGCCCCAAAGACCACCACCTTTCCGGGGCGCATTTGTTTGGATGCGGGGTATTGTAACATTTGGGGGGTCTGCCTCCCCCTGCTGCCCCGGGGACCACCACTTCCCCGGGGCGACCAGTTAATTAATGCAGGGGCCCTGTGGCTCTCCTGCTGCCCCAGGGACCACCACCCCTGGGGCAAGACTAGTTGAAGTGGAGGGGCAAATGGCCCCCTGCACCTTGGGGAACACCACCCCTCGTGGCAAATGTTTTAAAAAATAAAGGGGGTCTGATTCGGACCCCATGCCCAGGGAACCACCACCACTGGGAAACATTTTTACAATATAAAGGGCCGGCTCCTATGTCCTGTGGTGCCCACCTCCAGGACATAGCTGTTTGCTATGGCTTGGCTGCAGCTCTGCAGCCAAGCCACAGCAAACACTTCAGATTTTAACAGGGTGACTTTTAAAGCAGGTCCTGCTGACAATATCTGAACCTTTCATCTCTGTCCCCTGCAGATGAAATGCTTCAACAAGCACGGAGCAGTTGTCAAAGCAGCTCTGTGCTTGCTGAAGTATTGGCACTGTAGGTGAAGCCTTACGGCATCCCCCGCAGTTCTAGGTAGCCCGTACGGGCTTTGTTTTAAAAATTAAATTAAATAAAAGTAGGGACTGCGGGGGGAGCCGTTGAGGGCTCCCTTGCGGTCCCACATAGCCCGTAAAGGGCTTCATTATAAAAAAAAATATTTTTAAATTATAATAAAAAAGTAGGGACCACCTAAGGGCCCATGAGGGATCCCCACAAGGTCCCTCATTTCATTTTTTTTAATAGAAAGCCCAGAAAGGGCTGAAAAAAAAGCAAAATAGAGAAAACCCTGAGCTATGGGAGTTCGTGTCCAGCTTGACTCATTTCCATTTTTTTTTTAATTTAAAAATGTTTTGCTTTTTTAAATATATAAAATAATTTTTGGGGGTTAAATCTAACAAAAATATTTCATTCTAAGTATGAGATATTAAAGCCTAAAAAAATTCTCTCTTCTCTCTTGCTTTCTTTCTCTCTTTCAATCAATTGCTCCCACTCACACACCCACTTAGACACTTACGCACCCAATCACAGACCCACTCACGCACCCACTCACAGACTCACTCATGCAGCCACTTACAGTCCCACGCACAGACTGGGGCACCCACTAAAACACTGATGTACGCACTCTCACACCCAGACAGACAATCTGACAGCCACTCTCACCCCCAGATACACCCTCTCACACCTATTCTCACAACCAGAGAAGCTGCGGCTAACTCCTGCTGCACACGGCGAAAGGGCTGTGCACAGCGTGGATTTGGGTGGTTGGGGAGTGTTGGCTGCAGGGTCTGGCTGCAACCCAGGTCTTGCAGGCAACCTCCCCTGCGCATGGGTGAAGGACGTGCACGGTTGGGTGGCCTTGTGGCCAACTTCTGCTGCACATGGTCAAAGACTGTGTGCTGCTGTGGTAGGATTAACGTATAGTAATTAAAATTACTATACGTTAAAAAAAGACATAGAAATTCACTGAAAAAAACAAAGGTTACAGGGACGTTATAGTTAGGAAACAGAGTAAAAAAAAACTTAGAAATTCATCGAAAAAAACAAAGGTTACAGAGACATTATAGTTAGGAAATAGAATTTTTTTAAAACTTAGAAATTGACTTAAAAAAAACCAAAGGTTACATGGACGTTATAGTTTAGGTCTGAATTTATTCATACAAACCCACAGAAATTCAGCATTTACAGGTACCTCAGCTAACTATAACTGGCGCTCCCGTAATGTACTGCTTATGACCTCACATATTACATCACTCAAGACATGGCCAGTGACATCACTGATGACATCACTGATGACATCTCACATTGACATCACTGATGACATCATCCACACAGTCACACACCCACTCATTTGCTGATACAAACTGTTGTATATCCAAACACACAAATATACTCACATACTTATTCAGAGATGCATAAGAGTAGTGATATACAGACATTCATTCAGTCAAACAGCCACTGACACAACCTCTCACTCACCCATACACTATTAACTAAGGTATACACAGACTCATACAGTTACTTAAACACCCACTCATACACCCTATTAATATATTACTATTTTAGTGACACATCCAGTTAATCAGCTGTAGACAAAATGACACACCCACACACGCACCCATACAGTCACTGACACACTCACTGACTCATTATTACTGTCACCTACACACTCAACCACTCAACTGTACAATTATTCACACACCAACTCACTCACATGAACAGGCACTTACATACCCACTCAGTCACCCATATAGCCATTGGTTCAGCCACTCGCTGACCAACACAAGTTCTCATACATCCACTCACTATCCTATATAAAAACGGACTCCCCCATTCAGTTTACGGTACTGCTACTCATACACCCACTGACTCTCACATACAGTTACTGACATAGCCACTCAGTTATACTTACAGCCATACAGTAAGTGACTAACCAGGTCACTCACCAGTACAGTGATACCCATTCACTTACCCAGACAACCACTCTGACACCCAATCACTCGCACACGCAGCCACTCACTAAATGTACTACAGCTGCTCACACAGTCACTTGTTCACCTATACAGCAACTTACACATCCCTTCAGTCTCCCATACGGCAAACTATTCAACCACTCATTCACCCAGAGACACACTCACACACCCACTCACACATCGATACAACACTTACACTCACTGGATGATGTCATCAGTGATGTCATATGAGATGTCAGTGATGTCACTGACCATGTCATGAGTGATGTAATATGTGAGGTCATAAGCAGTGCATTACGGGAGCGCCAGTTATAGTTAGCTGAAGTATCTATAACTGCTGAATTTCTATGGTTTTATACAAGGAAATTCAGAACCTAACTATATAGTCTATATATATATATATATATATATATATATATATATATATATATATATATATATATGTTTACTAATGAATAACAATAGTAATAGTATTATAGCAATAAAAATAACATAATGTGTTCTCTTTTTAATCAGCATTGGAAAATCTGAAAAGAGATATGATTGACAGCAGAGGCAGTCACTATACATCCTACCGCACAATACTGTCACTCTAGTGAGACCATTTTCCAGAAATGTCAGTTCCTGTATACTCTCTACTGCAAAGAGCCATCATCTTGAGGAGAGGTGACTGAGTGACTGAGTATGGGTGTATATTTTTGTACACCATCCATACTAAACACATATAGTAGTGTGGATAACAGTGTAGTTTCTCTCAACACATTACTACATACACCTGCTACTATTTGGAGACGATTTCGCAGAGGGTTGTTCTTCTCTATATCCTACTAACAACACTTATCATCCAAAAGGGACATCTCTGTGAACATCTCAGTCTTTCAGTATTCTACTACACACAATCATCTGAGGAGATTACTTTCTTTGCACAATCTAATCAAAACACTTGTCATGCTTGGAAGAACTCACAGCAAAGACACCAGCTCCTCCTCAAAGCCTCCTGTGGACAGGTATCACAGTGAGGTGCAGATGTAGCAAAATAACATTTTGCGACTTGCAAATTGCGAGTACTAGCGACTCGCAATTTGCAACTCGCAAAATGTTATGCAGAAAGGTGTCTCAGACACCTTCTGCGTGTCGGTATGGGGTCGCAAAGACCCACCTCATTAATATTAATGAGGTGGGTCGCAAATCGCGGCCCCATACCGAGTCTAGGCACTCGCAAACATGGAGGCCTGCTGTCGTCAGCAGACCTCCATGTTCGTGACTGCTTTCAATAAAGCAGTTTTTTTTTTTTAAGTGTAGCCCGTTTTCCTTAAAGGAAAACGAGCTGCACTTAAAAAAAAAACGAAACCTTTAGTTTCGGTTTTTTTTCAGGGCAGGTAGTGGTCCCTTGGACCACTACCTACCCTGAAAAAATATTTGTGGGTTCATTCACAAAGTGGAAGGGGTCCCATGGGGACCCCTTCCAATTTGCGAGTGGGTTACCATCCACTTGAAGTGGATGGTAACTGCGACACCATTTGCGACCGCATATGCGGTCGCAAATGGTATTGCATACCACTCAGAATCGCAAATAGGAAGGGAACACCCCTTCCTATCTGCGATTCTGAAATGCATATTGCGAGTCGGTCCCGACTCGCAATATGCATTTCTGCATAGCAAAGAGGCATTTGCGCCTCGCAAACGGCGATTTTCGCCGTTTGCGAGGCGCAAATCCTTTGCTACATCTGGCCCTGAGTGAGGTATGAACAGCATACCAGTCTCTCTTCTACTATTCATGCCCACTGGAGACAGATGTTGACAGAGAGGCCTGTCTCTACCTAAATACTAGTACAAACAATTGTCAGTCAAAATAGAAGCGTCAGTGGCCAAGATAGTGCTTTCCCACACTCTGGGAAGTGCATAAAGAGTTGAGGAAAGACATGCGAGCAGGAATGGCAGTCGCTCATCACAGTCCAGTATAGACACTTGTTATTTAAGACACAGTTGTCTTTGGAAATGTCAGTGTATCCCCACAGGATGTGATGCATCACTGTTAGTTTCTGCTGCAATATCAGTCAACAGGTCACTCGTTGCTCATAGCTTAGAACACTAAACTCATTTCTTTGGGAGACATCTCAGCAGTGAGATTACAGCTTTACACATCTTACTGCAATCACTTATTACACTATGGTGTACTCTTAGCATGAAGTAACATCTAGACACTACTATAAACACACATCATACAAGAGACAGGTCTCATCAGAGACTCCCTTCCAACAGGTTTCTGCACATGGATATCTGATAGAATATTGGAACAACAAATATCGAGATACACAAATATTGAGTCAAAAATATCGTCTACGTAAACTTATAACAGTAAGTACAAAGATATCGGAATAAAACTATCGTTTACACTAATATCATTAAAATAATAAAAAAATATTGATTTTCATTATTTATAGCATGAAATAGCATATCTAAAATTGTTTGGCTTATGACATTATTATAATGTAAAAAATAACTTTAAATAATATTTGTATACATATATATATATATATATACACACACACACAAAAATGCACACAAGCACATATATGCAAGTTTAAACATACATATTTCTATAATGTAACACTATTAATAAAATATATGTTTGAATTTATATTCATTTTGTAAAGTATTTTTGCAATTTACTACTATAAAAAGCATACATATATAAATATAGAATTTATATATATTTAAATGAAACATAAATATTAAAACACAAGTACAAAACATTAAATTAAATTACCAAATTAATTAAATAGAAAAAACCATAACAATAAACAAATATTTATTAAAACTACTACAAAAATTAAAAAATAAATCTCTATATAAACAAATAATACAAATTAAATTAACAAATAATTATATATATTTATATTTCAACAATTTTAAAAATAAGTATTTAAATCACAACATAAAAGATACAATATTACCACTCCAGTTGGTGCAACAGTAGGAAAAATATTGGTCTTCGGAAGAGAAAAAATTACTTTTCCCACTCCAGCCTGTGCAACAGTAGGGTAAGATTTCGACTTCGGAGGGGTCAAATTGACTATTCCCACTCCAGTACATGCAATGTGCAACAGTACGGAAGATGCTGATCTTCAAAGACGTAAAATTTACTATTCCAACTTCAAACTGTGCCACCGTAGGGAAAGAGTGGACTTTGGAGGTGTTAACTTTACTATTCCAACTTCAATCTGTGCAACAGTAGGGAAAGCGTTAGACTTCGAAGGGGTTGAATTTACTGTTCCCACTCCAGTCTGTGCAACAATAGGGAAATGTTGGATGGCGGAGAGGTAAAATGTACTATTCCCACCCCAGTCAGTGCAACAGTAGGGAAAGTGTTGAACTTCGGAGAGGTAAAATTTACTATTCCAACTCCAGTATGTGGAACAGTAGGGAAAGCCTTGGACTTCGAAGGGATTGAATTTACTATTCCCACTCCAGTCTATGCAACAATAAGGAAAACAATAGATTCTAGAGAGATAAATTTACTATTCGCATTCCAGTCTGTGCAACAGGAAGGAAAAGTGTTGGACTATGGAGAGGTAAAATTTACTATTCCAAATCCAGTCTATGCAATAGGAGGGAAAGCATAGGGCTTTGGAGGGGTTAAATTTACTATTCCAACTCCAGTTTGGGGAACAATAGGGAAAGTGTTGGATTGGAGGGATTAAATTTACTATTCACACTCCGGTCTGTGCAACAATAGGGAAAACGTTGGTCGGCGGAGGGGTTAAGTTTACTATTCCCACTCCAGTCTGTGCAAAAGTAGGGAAAGCAATGGACTTTGGGGAGGTGAAAGGTAAAATGTACTATTTCAACTCCAGTCTGTAATAGGGAAAGCACTGGACTTCAGAGAGGTTAAATTTAGTCTTCCCACTGCAGTCACTGCAACAGTAAAGAAAGCGTTGGACTTCAGAGAGGTCAAATGTACTACTATTCCAAATCCAGCCTATGCAACAGTAGGGAAAGCGTTGAACTTTGGAGCGGTTCAATTTACTATTCCCACTCCAGTCTACGCAACGGTAGGGGAAGCGTTGGACTTCGGAGGAGTTAGATTTACTATTTCCACTCAAGTTTGTGCAACAATAGGGAAAGTGTTGGACTCCAGAGGGGTAATATTTACTATTCTCACTCCAGTCAGCGCAGTTTCAAGGAAAGTGTCTCACTTCGAGCACATAACATATTTTAATAATCCTATTATTAAAAAAAGTAAACTTTTTATATGATTATTACATTTTTTAACAATTATGAATTATAAAATGTTATTATTGCATTATTTACTAAGTTCCAACACTATACTCCCTCAAACCTGGCAGCCCATACTTAAAATATAACTAAAATGAATAAGTATTACAAAATTAACATATTTAATAATGAATTAAATAAGTATTAATACATTATTAATGTTAATTATTATTCAAAAAGCTTCCCACCAAAAGCCCCTAAAAACACACCCCTTATCTAATATATAACTTAGAAAATATAATTATTGAGCAATTTGCATAGTGAATAATTAATTAAATAACTAATAATAAAGTAAAACATTGTTAATTGATTGTTACTTAACTAACTTCCCACCCTATACCCCTACAAACCAAACAACTCAAAATTAATATATTACTTAAAAATATAAAATACTACGCAATTTACATAATTAATAATCAAGTAAATAATTAAGAATAAATTAATGATTATTAGTTAACTTTGCATACTATCCACCTGCAAACTCGACAACAAGTACCTAAAATATAACTTAAAAAATATAATTATACAATTTACATAATTATCAGTCAATTCAATATTTAATAAATCAGTAATTGATTGATAACTAATTATACGTAATTAACTTCCCACACTTTACCCCTACAAGCCTCACAACCTGTTATGACATTATCAATTACTATTAACAATTACATTTAAAATTATAAGTGACTTAAAATTTCAAAATATGTATTTAAAAATATTGTCAACAATTATACAAACAATATTTAACAAATAAAATGAATATATTAACACAAAGTTAATTAAAAACAATATATTTTACGTATATTATTCTTAAAATAGATATTAACAACACATGTATTCAATATTACTCACCTAAACAATCAATATCCTTCTTAATGATATTTCTGCAGCATGATATTTTTGTATCACAATATTTTGTTTCTGATATTTCTGTATCACAATATTTAGAACTCGATATGTCCAAACACCACTGCACACATCTCTTACTTTTCCTCTCATTAACATTTTACACACACCCATAGTCCTAATGACTGATTTCAGAAGAGATATTAATATCACACAACATCCTGTTGTCCACAGGCATCACCCGGGGAACATGTTTCAGTTTAGAGGACACTTTCATTTCACACTTTAGTATGTAGATGGTTCATTGAAGACAGAGATCAGAATGGAGAACGGTGCATCTCCATACTGTTTCATCCACACCCATCACTCGGTGTAGAGCACAAATACTCTGGAGGGAAATTGTGATGATGATAGCATTTTTAATCTATCCTACTATGCAGAGGTGTTATCTTCTAGCATAGATGGCAGTTGCTGTCTGCATCCTACAAAAAATGCTCATAATTTAATAAAGAGAAGAGTCACCAGAGTTATTTGTCTTTCTCCTCCACTTGATATGGATTCTAATGCTAGAAGACAAATCTCTTCATGGTGAGTATAGTCTCTGAATACAGTCTAGTATATAGATAACTTCCCTGTAACCTTTGGTTATTTAAGTGAATTTCTATGTTTTGTTAAAATTCTATTTTATTACTATAACATCCTTGTAACCTTCGGTTTTTCCAGTGAATTTCTACATTTTTTTTAACATATAGTAATTTTTATTAATATACATTAATCCAACCACCGCCGGAGGGCCAACGCCCTATAAGCACCCAACTATGCACGTCCTTCACCATGGCACAGGGGAGTTTGCCCATAAGACCTAGCCTGCAGCCAGACTCTGCGGCCAACACTCCCCAACCACCCAAACCCACAATGTGCACAGCCATTTCACCGTGTGCAGCGGGAGTTAGCCACAGCTTCTCTGGGAGTGATAATAGTTGTGAGAGAGTATATTTGAGGGGAGCGAGGCAGTCATATTGTCTGTCTGGTTGTGAGAGTGCGTACATCAGTGTTTTAGTGGGTGCGTCAGTATGTGAAGGGGTCTGTGAGTGGCTGCATGAGGGTGTCAGTGGGTCAGTGAGTGGGTGTGTGAGTGTCTGAGTGGGTCTGTAAGTGGGTGCATGAGTGTCTGAGTGGGTCTGTGAGTTGGAGAAACTGATTAATAAAGAAAGAGAAAGACAGAAAGAAAGTAAGAAAGAGTTTTTTAGGCTTTAATATCTCATATACTTAGAATGAGATATTTTTATTGGATGTAACAAAAAAATGTAGTTAATATTTTTGAAAAAGTATAATTAGCAATGGTCCAGCTGTACTCGAACTCCCATAGATCAGTGTGAAGGTCTGTGACCTTCACACTGAACTAGGGGGGTTTATTTTTACCTTTTTCTTTTTTTTAGCCCTTTATGGGCTTTCAGGGACCACGAGGGAGCCCTTAAGGGCTCCGCCACTGTCCCTACATATCCTTTATTAATTTTTATTAATTTAATTATTATTTTTGGAAAAGTGTAAAAAAAAAAATCAAAAGCCCTTTGCGGGCTATGTATTTTTCTTTATTTTTTTATTAAAAAGCCATTACAGGCTACCTGGCACTTAAGGCTTCCCCTGCAGTGCCAATGCTTCAGCAAGCACAAATCTGCTTTAGCAGCAGCTCAGTGCTCACTGAAGCATTTCATCTCTTTCCTCTACATGCGTGCAGGGGACAGAGATGAAACTTTGGATTTTGACAGTGGGACCTGCTTTAAAGGTACTGCTGTCAAAACCCAAAGTGTTTGCTGTGGCTTGGCTGCAGCGTTGCATGCAACGCTGCAGCCAAGCCACAGCAAACAGCTATGTTGTGAAGTAATGGAGGATTTAGAACCCACTTTGCTATAACATACCGAATTGGCAGTTATGATACGATTTGTCATCAGAAATTAATACATCAAGTCCAAACATTGAATCCAAATGCATTTATTGGTGCTCATACGGTCTGAAGATCAAAAAACACTAGTTGAATGTTTCTCTTTGAATAAGGAGTTTTTAACTTGTAGATGAACAGCTGACACATGTTTCGCCCCCTAATGGTGGGTTCTTCTGGAGGCTTTTTCAAGGCTGTAAAGAATGTATAGTGGTGAGGTCAATAGTGAAGTATATAGTGGTGTAAATACTATAGTATAGTGTGGAAAGAGGAAAAACACCACAGAGTTTCCCCTTAATTTAGATGGGATGGTGAGGCAAAGGAGACAGAAGAGAGAAAAAAACAAGAGGTGGTTAGTCTATTGGAGAGAAATTATTACAACTAATGGTCCCATTATGATCTACTGTGGTATAGTGAGGAGATGATTAGTAGTTTATTTTACAAGATATTGGAGGTTTGTGTGCATAGACTTGTGCCGCCTAACGAGCAAAACTGGTGCTGGTGGTATCGTTACGGAGGAAGTAATATGTACGATTATCCCATAAGTATATGTGTATAAGTATAAGGTATTAAAAAATAATAAGTGGTAGCTAAAGCGGAAGGTAATCATACCTAGTATTATTCTTCAAAGGAAGTCCATTGTATACATCAGTGAGTAAGTAAAAATAACATTGCATAGGTAAGTACTCACCCAAGGATATATTGGTAACATTTATATATAGCAATAGAGATACAACATCAAATTCAATAGGGACATTGTTAAAATTGCATATATATGTCATGAAGCAGGATAAATATTGTTAGGCTATTGCACTTATTAGGACTGAGGGATACTGTTCAATATAAATATCTCTAATCATGTAATACAGCATCCAAATGTGCCAGTATTTAGGATATAAGTGGTGAAAGTTTCAAGGGCGCGTACTCGTAAAACGAGAAATATATGACATGGACACAAAACTGATTCATATGGCTGAAATCCCAGTACTACAGGAGGTAAGATATTGAAACAAGCAGTGAAAGGAGCCACGTACTCATGAGGCAAAAGGTAAGTATCATGGACATGGTGCCTATTTCACATAGCGGGATATCCAGTATATAGAGGATCAGGTAACAGGCTGTATCATGGGTCTCAAGGATAAAAATGTGCACAGAGTCTGATGTGCATATATTTTTATGAGTATGAGATACGTCCTGCAGGGGGTGAAGTATAGAGCAAGGGTAGGCAACCCCGGAACTTACCAGGAGCCGGCCCTGGGGGTGATGGTCCCCATGGCCATCTGTGGCTCCATGAGGAGGCAACACGGCCCCCCTCCAACCAGAACTTAGCCCCAGGGGGTGGTAGACCCCTAGGGTGCAAGGGTCCCATAGGGCATTTTTTTTCAAAGATTTGCCTCATGGTGGTGGGCCCGGGGCAGCCAGGGGAGGCAGACGGCCCTGCATATTACAATAAAGCCCTGGGGAGGTGGCGGACCCCAGGGCAGCGGGGCCACAGGGCCCCTGCATCCAAAAAAATGAGCCCTGAGGAGGTGGCGGTCCCCTGGGGGATGGGGAGGGGCCAGGAGACCCCTCTGCTTTAAAAAAAAAAAAAAAAAAAAAAGACCCTGGGACTTGGCCCACCCGGGCTCACTAAACTAAGGAAGGGCTGGAGACTACGCATCGTTGTTTTAAATTTTACGAGTGGATTTGTGGATCCACCGTGTCTCCGCTCGTAAAAAAAATTCAAATGCTTTTTAGCACTTAGGGGGGGTCCCTTTGGGACTCCACGACCAGAGCTAAGGGGTCAGGATATACGTACCCTTGCCCCTTTAGAGTTCTTTTAACCTTTTTGTTTGGGAGTCGGTTGCTTGCTGACAACACTTCAACAGCTTCTGTTGTTGAAGTGTTATCAGCCAATTGGATCTCAGCACAAGATCGTTAGGGGTCATGAATCCTCAGCGTCCCTAGATATACAAATGTGTTTTCCCCATAATTTCTCAACCAAAACAAAAAAAACACTCTTTCTGAACCAGGGCCTACCTTTGATATAATTTCGTCCAGCAGTTTTTGCGCTGTCGCTGTTCAAAATCCCTATGGAAAAATGAATAGGGAAAACATGTTTTGGGACCCCCTTTTTTTCTTGTGTCTGGACAAAGCTAAACCTCTCTGATGAGCTCTACTGAGATCGGAACACGTGTCAGGGGTTGCTTTTACTCATTCCAGGTTGGCTTGGCCGGTACTTTACCAGTCCAAAGCTGTAATACTGTGCCTGGAGTGGTAAATGGCTTTTGTCATATTACAGCTCGGCAAGGTTGACACTGTGTCAAACCTATGCTTAAAGACTTTGCTGTACAAATGGCAAAATACTTTGTCACTATCTAGCCCGGCGTGGATAGCACTGTGCTGATCCAATGCTTAAAAACTTTGCTACGTAAACAGACATTTGAGGTGAGCAAATCTAGAGTGTCGCTGGTGCTGTAGGGTGCTCCTTACTAGAGCTGCTCTCCACCTAAACTTGGGAACTACCCAGAGGTCTCTATCTTTTTTTCATAATTTATGCGCCACTCTAACCCTGAAAGGAATTTGTTTTGAGATATATATATATATATATATATTTATATATACATACACACATATATATCATACTGGCATTCATCAATAGGTAGTTATAGTAAGTACCTAGTTTTAAGAAAAGCGTTTTTTCTTTTGATCATAACTTTGGTGACGTTTGACAAAACTTCACAAAATGTTTAGAACTAATGTGCCAGTCACTTCAGCTGCTGCCTGAAAAGTTTTGGGGGGATTCATCAAGCAGGGGTTAAGAAAAAGGAGGAGTCCCAATACGCTTTTTCCCCATGCAACTTCTCAGAGGGATTTTATGGATGGCTACATCCCGAACCGCATTACACCAAATTTGGAAAAAAGGTAGATCTTGGTCCAGAGAGAGTGCTTTTTATAATTTGGTGTAGATTTGTTCAGTGGTTTTTAAAGGAATTAAAGGAAAAAGATTTGTGTATATATGGAGACGCGGAGGGTCCAGGGATTCTACTGATCTCAAACTGGGATCTGATTGGCTGCCACCACTCAAACCAGGAAGTCGCAGCAGCTATCTTAGGCTCTGGATTTGGCCCTGAGTCTTAAACAAAAGTGGTAATCTACATGATCACTTGATTCACAAACAAACAACTAAACAAAGAACTAAATTAACCAACAGTTTTTCATACAATTCCATGAGCAAGGGAGCAGTGATATGTGCAAGATATAAACAGTCTGTCATTTCATTCAAGAACATGAAACTTCAAAAAAGCAAGATAATGTGCAAAATATAATTTAACAACCCGTCATTATATTTAGGGACATAAGGCTTCAAAAAAAGTCAAAACAATGCGATGTCTTTCTGCTTTAAATGTGAATCATGGCCAAGTGGCTAAGTGGCTTTTCAATAGTCCATCAAAAATGGATCAAAAAAGTATGCCAAATATATAAAACTGGCTAAGTGGCCTTGTTAAATTTGCTGAAATGTCACAATTAAAAAAACATGAATATATCGACAGGTACGACAGCTTGAAGTAGTATAAACAAAGAATCTGTGAAAAAATACAGTATAATTGCACAACATCAAATTAAGCCCCCAAAGTTCATTTGTAATTACCAATATGGAAAAATCTTTCTTATCCAAGCAAATAGACACTGTTGTCCCGCAAAACAAAAGTACACTAATGTAAGAATAAGCAAAGAAAAATCGCTGTGCTATGACAATTATTCTCATAGGAAATAACCACAACTCCAGGTGCAAAGATGATATATGAACTTAATATACATACACATGATTGTTGAGGACACAGAAACTATAGAGAAATATATATATATATATATATATATATATATATATATATATATAAATATATATATATATAGCCTACATTATCTACTGGTAGTTGCAAGTAGAAAGTAGGTAGTTATAGTAGGAACATGTTTCCATAGAAAAAGCGTTTTTTGATTTGCCTACATCTTTGGCAGTTTGACAAATCTTCACAAAACATTTTTTTAAGTGTGCCGGTGATTCTTGTTGCGCACAAAATGTTTTGGGGGTTCCGTCAAGCAGGGGCAGAGAAAGAGGGGTGGACAATAAACATGTGTTTAATATGTTAATTCCTATAGGAGTTTTGAACACGACTACAGCCCGAACTGCTGGATGTAAATGCATCAAATTTGACAGAAAGGTAGCTTTTGGTCCACAGATTACACTTTGTTATTTACTGTAAATCCATTCAGAAGTTTAAGAGAAATTATCCAAATTTGTATATCTAGGGCCACGGACCCTCCCGACGACTTTGCGAATAATATGAGCGCCCGCATAGTTCTGCAGAGCTCTGATTGGCTGCAAACACCTCACCCATGAAGTATTGGCAGGCATCTTGGGACTAGCCTTTTGCCAAGTCCCTAAAGAAAAATGGAAAAAAAGAAAAGGGGCCAGGGTAGGGACACCCTGACCCCTTAGCTCGGGTGCTGGGGTCCCAGAGTGACACCGCCAGGGCAAAAAAGCACTTTTTAAAAATATGTTTTGCTGCTAATTCACAACAACGTCGCAAATTTGTGGCAGAATTTTTTTTTAACATACAAGCACGGTCTCCTGCGCTTGCTTTAATAAGGACCCTGGTGGGCCAGGTCCTGGGGCAGGTAAAAAATAAAAGAGGGAGCACATGAGGCCCCCTCCTGGGCTTATTTATGCCTCGGGGACTCCTAGCTCCCTGGGCTTTGATTCAATAGTATGCAGAGTCTGTGCAGCACCCCACGCCCTGGGGACCACCATCTCCCCAGGGCAATTCACTGCAAGTAAAGGTGGGAATTTGCGCACCCCCTCCCGCAGTCCTGGGGAACGCAACCTCCACGGGGCTGAATATCTATGCAGGGGGGCTTGTGTGGCTCCCACCCCACAGCCCCAGGAACCGCTGCCTCCCTGGGCCAGAAAGAAAATGATTAAGGTGGTACGTTATGGACCCCCGGCCCCAGGATCACCACCTCCCTGGGGAAATCAATTACAAGTAAGAAGGGACAGCACTGGGACCGTCACCTTCCCAGGGCTGGTCTTTTAAATTAAGGGGGTTGCGCGGCCCCCACAGCCCCGGTGACAGCCACCTCCCCAGGTCCAAATTTGAAATAATGAAGGGGGTCTGTCACAGACCCCCGGCCCCGGAGGCCACCACCTCCCCAGGACAAATTCATACACAGCCTCCCTCATGGAGCCATACATGCCCTCGGGACCATCACTCCCCAGGGCTGGATCCTGCTGTGTCCCGGGGTACCCACACCGGGACTAAACTTAGGTTCTGAATTTACTCACACAAAACCATAGAAATTCAGCAGTTATAGTTAAAGATATTTCAAGTAACTATAACTCGCACCCTAAGGTTACTTTAACTTGTGCCCCCGCAATGCACAGTTTTCTCTTCAATAATTTGACTGCTAATGTTTCATTGATATATTTAATGACGTTATAAAAGTTTTCATGAGTGCTGTGATGCCTGGGGTAATTAGCAGTGCATCGCGAACGTGTGCGTTATAGTTACTTCAGGGTGCAAGTTATAGTTACTTGAAATACCTAACTATAACTGCTGAATTTCTATGGTTTTGTGCAAGTAAATTCAGAACCTAACTATAACATCCTGTAACCTTTGTTTTTTTAGCGAGTTTCTATGTTTTTTTTTAATGTAAAGTAATTTTAATTACCATACGTTACCATACGTTAATCCAACCATCAATGGGCACAGCCTTTGGCTGTGTCCTACGGAGGCTGGCTGCAGGGCCTGGCCTGCAGCCAGGCCCTGCGACCAATCCCCCGTAACCACACAACCCTGCGCCACTTAGAATGAGAAATGTTCTGAGAAATTGAAAACAAATGCATTTGAGAAGTACAAATAGTGAGATCACCTTTCTGTACCTTAAATATTTGAAGTTGAAAAGAATTTAAAGTTGAGAAATGACAACTGCTACACCTAGACTGGAACCCTCAAACTTCTGTGTGAGGGTCTGAGACATTAACCACTAGGCCACAGGTGACTCCTTACTGAGTACTGTCCAGACATATCTAAGACATTCAATCCAGAGATGGTGATGGGAAAAAGACGTGAATGTTCCATCATTAGGAATGTTTAACATTCAAAACACAAGTAAATAAACAGACATACTGCCATGAGTTACCAGGCTTTGAACCTTCAGCTCAAAGTTCAAGAGATTTACCAGTAGGCCAGAGGTGACTCTGTTCTGTTGTGCATCAAAATGTAACTATAACATTCATAGGAAACATATTGTTATTGTGATGCTTTGAAGTCATTGTATTGAGAGACCGTGGTAATAACAAACTCTCTCTTTTCCATTCCATGATGAGAGAAAAAGTGAAAGGACCATGGGGGCAGACTTAGAGCTCCCGCAGTCCCAGCTAGCTCCTGTCTCATGCAGGAGCCAGCATTGCTACTGCAAGAAGGGAACTGCTTTAAATACCAGCTCTTGCTTGCAGGAGCAATGTTTCATCTCTTTCCCTGCATGCATGTTAGTATGTGGACCCCCTGCGCCTCAAGGACCGGCACCTCCCTGGGACTATTTTTAGATAGTATGCGGGCCACACGCCTTCTTGCACCCCGAGGACCACCACCTCGCGGGGCAAGATAGAATCAAAATATAAGAGGGGTCCTACAGTACCCCACCCGGGACAAAATTGAAAATATGAAAGAAGGCTGCGCAGCCACCCTCTTGGAGCCATGGATAGCCCTGGGAACCTCCACTTTCAGGGCCAGCTCCTGCTATTTCCCAGGGTGCCCTCCCCTGGGACACAGCTGTTTGCTGTGGCTTGGCTGCAGCTTTGACAGCTGCCTCCCAACCACAGCAAACACTCTGCTTGCAGCAAGAGAGAGCTGTCAAACAGCTCTTCCTCGTGCAAGCAGAGGTTTCCTCTGTCTCTCTGCCTGCAAAGATGCATGCAGGTACACAGAGGAAACAATTGCTCTCACAGGAATGCTGTGACAGGAATGCTGGCTCCCACAGGAGGTGGGGGTGTCAACTGGGACAGTGAGGGCCTTCAAGCTCCCCCCACGGTCCCCAACATTTACGTCACATGGCCAGGCCCTGGGGGATGGGGTGCCCAGAGGCCGAGATCGGCCCTGGGGAGGGGGACCATGCAGCCCCCTTCCAAAAATAATAAATAGACTGCCACCGGGGGATGTTGTCCCTGGGGCTAAGATCAGCCTGGGGAGGGGAGCCATTTAAAAATTATATATTTAGGCCAGGCCTCGGGTATGGGGTCCCCTGGGCCACGATCGACCTGTGGAAGGGGACCATG
This sequence comes from Pleurodeles waltl, assembly GCF_031143425.1. Lineage (NCBI taxonomy): Eukaryota > Metazoa > Chordata > Amphibia > Caudata > Salamandridae > Pleurodeles > Pleurodeles waltl. The sequence goes on from NC_090440.1 coordinate 1,553,624,863, forward strand.
CGGGGTTGGTCTCAAGCTCTGCAGCCGCAACCGCTGCCGCACATGGCCTTCGGCTGTGCACAGCAGCGGTTGGATTAATGTATAGTAATGAAAGTTACTTTATGTTTTTAAAAAACATAGAAATTCACTGAAAAAAATAAAGGTTACACAGACGTTATAGTTAGAAAATAGCATTTAAAAAAACTTGGAAATTCACTGAAAAAACTAAAGATGACATGGACATTATAGTTAAGTTCTGAATTTACTCTTACAAAACCATAGAAAGTCACCTGTTCGAGTTATCTAAAGTAATTATAACTCATGCCCTAAGGTAACTATAACTCAAGCTCTTGCCATGCACTGCTAATTATCCCACAAATTACAGCACTCATGACTTCTTTGATAACATCATTTATAATGTCACTGTAACATCTGTAGTAAAATTATTGATCAAATACCTGTGTATGGTGGGGGTGTGAATCATAGTTACCTTAGGGCACGAGTTATAGTTACTTTGGATAACTATAACTATAACTGGTTAATTTCTATAGTTTTGCACAAATAAATTCAAAACCTAATATTTTTCAGTGAATATATATGGATAATGTTGATTGTGCACCATGCTGTCCCACTTTGAGTGTGTTAAGGATGTTGAGGTGGATCGCTTTTGTTTTTCCCTTGCTTGAATTTCCTGGGAGCTTGAAATTGCCGTGTATGGCTGTGTGAGAGTGTTGGATGGAAGAGGTGGTGCAGAGGTCTGAAAATGTGTTTATGGCATTGTGATGTCTTGGGTTAGAACCTTGGATGTTGGGGGTTGTAGGTGAGGCAGTGGGAGGATGAGGAAGCTGAAGATAGCTGTGGCTAATGTCTTGGCAAATAAATACTTCAAGCTACCTCTCACCTGTATCTTAAAGCTTGATTTAACTGCTGCCTTGGTCTGCTCAGGAAGCATGCAGATGTGGTTCAGGTTGGCAGACTGATTTGTGGAGATGGCCAGTGCAGATGGGTAGTGGCATGTGAGGTGTTCCATGAAGGTGAGTGTTGGTTACTTGCTTAAGGTGCAGCACAGGAGGGCTTGTACATGACAGCCTGTGAGAAGGATGTCTAGGATAAAGGACGTCTAGGATGTGGTAGTGAACCATGTTTCTATTATTAAAAGTGCATCAAGGTTGTGATAGGAAATTATGTCTACAATGTCTGGAACATGGATGTCAGGACTGTGGTTATTAATTTGTGAGTGGCTGGAATATACCACGCAGTGGCAGGAAACACTTGTACGATATCTAAGAATACAGTACCACTGGGTTATAGAGTAAATCCTGAGGGAAAACTATGGCAAATATTTAGTTAGCATTGCCACACATATTTAAAAGTGGATCAGACTCCCACTAACTGTGGTTGGGTATTTCCTCCTAATGAATATGATGATCTTGCCCAAATTATTGTATGACTTCCAAAATATCTCCTACCACCAAACTGTAATATTTTTGACCAAGAACCCCCATGATCAAATTTGCATGTGCAAATAGCCAGCCTAGGATTCACTGGAAGATGTTCCAATCACTATCTAACATGGGGGGTTTGCGTTCATGAATTTTCAGATCTACCATTGAGTAACACAGGTGCAATATGCACACCACTAGTTCCATAACATTTGGCATGCTCTACATTATGAATTTGAGAAGGTATTGGCTATTCCGACCTGCTGAATATAGTGATTATGAAAAAGGCCCCACAATCAAACAGAGCAATGCACACTGTATATTGCACATTATGGGAGTGGAATAGACTGACGGATATCTACAAAATTAAAATACTATGTAATTAGTAATAACAGAACAGCTAGCAATAAAAATGCTACACCACAGGCAACTGAACACCCTCAGAGATGTGTAGGTAGATAAGTTATACATAACATTTAAATAATACTCAGTTAGAGGAACATGTGCCAAAATAGACTGCCTAATATACCACAGACTATGTTGCACTGTGTTCAGCACTTTCCCATCATCGTCAGGGGGATGGGATATGTTATCCGTGCTAACAGGAACCCCATCCTTGAAAAAAACTGGCTACCACCATCTATAATGCAGTATTCAAAGATGTGCTTATACAGGAATCTCCAACCTTTTATGTAATTTGAGTTACTTAAGTTCAATGAAAATCCTCCAGAGCTTCTAATATTATGAGAGCTGTAAGTAACTAGACAAGATTACATTAATGGACTCCATGTACAAGATCACTAGCAGTGATTACCTCCATGCATCAGGAACAGTTGCCAGCATGGATAATACATAAGTGCCATAGCTGCAGTGCCCCTAGGGTCAAGTTAATATTATTAGTAATAATCTCCTCAACACTGAATATAATCAGTCAAATACCAGCTTTAAATATATTTTGGAAATTCAACCTTTTTTTCTCCAAACATCAGCTGACAAATTCTGAAAATAAACAAATTTTTGTTTCAAATACACACTTCTCTATTTTGCTATTCATATATTAATTCAACCAAGGAAAAGCTCCTAATTTACTTCACTGGGCTACACATAGAAGAGCTACTTACAGGTAGACAGAGAGGTACCAGTAGCTCACGAGCTACTCGTTGGAGAAGCCTATACTAATAGAATGTTCTCGTTCCAGGTGTGGTTGGTACCAAGACCTGGGTCATAAGCTAACAGATGCTCAGTGGGAATATTGCTGCCAATATACCAAAGGGATCTCACTTAATGGGCGTCATAGGCAAATCCATTACAAATTTATCCAGAGAGGGTATAACACACCTGTTGCACGTATGTGTGCAAATACAGTACCACCATCTACGACTAGAAGGTAACACCCCCCATCTATGCCAAAAACTTTATGAAGGGGACCCAGAGAAAAAGTACTTGTGCATATAGCAATTGATAGTAACAAGACATTAAAAAGCATCTACTACTGGGCCGACCCTCACAATGCAGAAGGTATTAAAAAGAAATGCAGAGAGGAAGTGCTTAAACATGCAACAGTTTTGCTGCAGCAAGGGATTAAGTATGGCTACTGAAGCCAGCTTCATTCATACAGGAGGGAGTAAATAGTTCCATCTCACAAAGGCATGAAAGCTGGAGCCTTATAAGATGTTATAATTCAGTCAACCCCAGCTTAGCTGGTATCTCCCTAAGACAAGGCCAAGCAGCCAATATATATGAGGCTACCAAATTATGAACACTGATGTTACCCAGACTTACACAAAGTGCTAGTAAAGTTTTAGTGCAGTTCGCCCCACTAGATTTAAAAAGGGGGTAAAGCCACTGATGCTGAGCTGTGTCAAATTCCCTACAAAACAGGGTGACTCCCCAGAGCTACAGTCGTAGTACTCTAATCCAGCCGCTAGTCTACAGGTACGGACTAGATAGTCTCTTAGTGGCTGCACACCCAACCTATATTTTATTTACAGAGAGCGCGTCAGTTTGGGGTACAACAGATAATCTGAGGGGGCAGGGTCATAGATGTTGTTAAAGTAGTAGCTTGTAATTGATTCAGGCCTAAGTTCCTGACGTACCCTCATCTTATTAAATTTGCGGTACCAGTCCTTGACCTGACCTGTAGTTTCCTGTCTGACTGTGCCAGGATCCACCCACAGAGCCTCTAGATGGAGATTTCCTAGAATCTTTAAACATGAGCACCCCCCCACGAATGCACCCCCAGATCCACCACTCACACTGACCTCTTCAAGGGTTTCCAAATGCACTGCTGCCTTGTAATTGCGTACTAACCTTTCCCAATGTAACACTGGCCTCAGTACTGCTAGTTAAGATATTGGCACCAGGCTAAGCTCTGCGAAGAGGACCTTCAAGGGGGTTCCCGGCCTTAACCCCAATATGGTTTGCAGGAAATTATTCTCAGCTACTTGCAGCACACTGTACCCAAAGCTCTGCACCGTACAGTGCTGAGCCACTGCCTTTTGAGCATATATTTTAAAGATGGTACTAATACTTCTAGCTCCAGCATTATGCTTAAACTTCAGTATTGCCCCCACTGCTTGCTTTAGGACTACTGTGCACTGCGTCTTCTGTGAATAATAATATTGTGACCCTCCTACGGGCTACAACAGGAACATCTAACTGTTCCTCTACGAGGTAGTGAATCACGTCATTCAGGAAGAGGCTGAAAAGTAGAGGTGCCAGAACACAGCCTTGCTGAATGCCCTTTTGTACCTGGAAAGGATCTGTACACTCCCCACCCATCCCATATCTCACTCTGGCTGTATTGTCTGAGTGCAGTGCCGCTATTGCTTTCACTAAGGAAGCATCAACCCCTAAGCACAATAATGACCTCCATAATTTGCCCCTGTCCACTGAGTCAAAGGCTGCTTTTAGGTCTATAAAGACCAAATACAATAAAGACCTCCTGATTGCTGTGAATTTACACGAAATCATAAAGATCCGAATAACCTGGTCAATTGTTCCTATCCGGGACCAAAAGCCAGCTTGCACTTCTGTCATGACATCCTGGACATCTACCCACTTCTGCAGGAAATTGAGCAAGACTTTCCCTAGAACCTTCCCAGCTCCATCAAGGAGGGAGTTCGGCAGGTAGCTAGAAGGACAGCCTTGATCGCCCTTCTTGTAAATCGGGACAATGATGGCAGAATGCCAGGACTGGGGTACTGCATTCCCCCCAACACCTTAGTGAAGAGTCTATCCCACTAACAGGGTGCCTCGCAATAAAGGTCCACGGGCACCAAATCAGGGCCAGATCTTTATGCTTCTTCATACCTCCAATGCTCTGATTACTTCCGGGATTAGTATTTCTTTTGCATTAAGACAGGTAGACAGAACATCTCGCTCCAGCTTGGAATCAAAGGGACTAGCCGGAGCAGTACTATATAGAGTACTAAAATGGTGAACCCAAGCAGATGGACCTTTACAAGTTTCTACAGCATTCACTGTCCCCTCCCCTGCTCTGGCTACCAATTCCCAAAATTTCTTGGAATTATTCTCCGCTGCGGCCTCTCTCAGTTCGGCACACAAAGCATTTTGGTACAGCAGTGAGGAAGCAGAGGATAAGGAATATGGAGGAAGTTACAACATTTCCTTGGGTTTGATATACAAATGGATGAAACTGTGAATCTTTATTTGCAAAAAAGAATGATTCACAATTAGAGAATAGCAGTCCTGGGTGGGTTATAAATGCCGATTTGTTCCTAGTTATATTCATAACTTGCCGAATTCCTGTTTGTGAATTGATCGCATTTGCAAATTGTGACCATTGCAGTGGCAGATATTCATGACATTGAAAAAAACAGTAAGTGCTAAAGTTGAAGGATTCTGCTCAGCTCAAGTGCAGAGGAGAGCAGAATAGATAAACAGACTCCCGCTCATTCAGAATCGCAAGTCAGGAGCTGCATGGAGAAAACTGTTTCAGAATGAAAAGAGAGAAAAATGTAAGTGATAGCGCACTGGAACTAGCTTTTTAACCCCTTCTGTGCCCAGGACGTAATGGTTACGTCCTGAGGCACAGTGCTGCTGTGCCCAGGACGTAACCATTACGTCCTGGGCACACAGCCTAGAGGGAGCGCTAGTGCTCCCTCTGTGGGGTTTCCCCCAGCCCCCCAAGGCAGGGATGGAAGGGGAAGCCCTTCCCCTTCCACCCCGACCCTCCCCACCCCCCGTGACGTCAGTTTGTCACAGGGCCTCCTCCCATCGTGCTGGAAGCTCAGCTTCCAGCGCGATCGGAAGAGAAATGCTTTGCATTTCTCTTCCGATCACGTGGGGGAGGCCAAGAGAGGCTTCAAAGGGAAGGAAAGTTATTTCCTTCCCTTTGAAGTCTCTCTCTGCGTTTCAAAAGCTGGATTGCAAAGCAATCCGGCTTTTGAAACGCCCACTAGACACCAGGGATTTAATTTTAAAAGGGAAACTGGCATGAGGGAGCGACCCCTTGGGCAAGGGTCGCTCCCAGGGGGGGGGGGCATTTTTTAAGGCCTTTTCTGCCCCCAGGGGGAGACAGAAACCTCTAGGCACCAGGGATAAAAAAAATTGTTTGTTTTGTTTTTTGTTTTAGAGGTAGGGAGCGACCCCTTACGCAAGAGTCGCTCCCATAGGGGGCAAATTATATTTAGGCCATTTCTGCCCCCCTTGGGGGCAGATTGGCCTATTTTTATGAGGCCAATCTGCCCCCAAGGGGGACAGAAACCACTAGACACCAGGGAGTTTTTTTTTTTTGGTTTGTGAATTTCACGTAAGGGGAGCGACCTCTTAGGCAAGGGTCGTTCCCCTGGGGGGCAAATTTATTTTAGGCCATTTCTGCCCCCCAGGGGGGCAGATCAGCCTATTTTAATTAGGCCGATCTGCCCCCAAGGGGGGCAGAAACCACTAGGCACCGGGGATTTTTGTTGTTGTTGTTGTTTTACAGATGGGGAGCGACCACTTAGGCAAGGGTCGCTCCCCTGGAGGGGCAAATTGTATTTAGGCCATTTCTGCCCGCTTTGGGGGCAGATTGGGCGATTTTAGGTCAATCTGCCCCCAAGGGGGGCAGAAACCAGTAGGCACCAGGGATCTTTTTTTTTGCGCCGTCACGCAAGGGGAGCGACCCCGTAGGCAAGGGTCGCTCACCGGGAGGTGGGGGGAGCAAATTTATTTTAGGCCATTTCTGCCCCCCCCCTGGGGGCAGATCGGCCTATTGTTATTAGGCGATCTGCCCCTAGTGGGGCAGAAACCTCTAGGCGCCAGGGCTAATTTTTTTTGTGTGTTTTTTTTTTTTGTTTGTTTTTTTAGAGATGGGGAGCGACCCCTTAGGCAAGGGTCGCTCCCCTGGAGGGGCAAATAGTATTTAGACCATTTCTGCCCCTCTTGGGGGCAAATCGGCCGATTTTAGGTCAATCAGAAACCACTAGGCACCAGGGATCTTTTTTTTTTGCGCCGTCACGCAAGAGGAGCGACCCCGTAGGCAAGGGTCGCTCCCCAGGGGTGTTGGGGGGCAAATTTATTTTAGCCCATTTCTGCACCCCCCTGGGGCCGGCTGAGCTAGAGGCCAAAATCCACAGGTAGGCACTTTGCAAAAAACACCTCTGTTTTCTGTGAAAAAATGTGATGTGTCCACGTTGTGTTTTGGGCCATTTCCTTTCGTTGGCGCTAGGCCTACCCACACAAGTGAGGTACCATTTTTATCGGGAGACTTGGGGGAACGCTGGGTGGAAGGAAATGTGTGGCTCCTCTCAGATTCCAGAACTTTCTGTCACCGAAATGTGAGGAAAATGTGATTTTTTTAGCCAAATTTTGAGGTTTGCAAAGGATTCTGGGTAACAGAACCTGGTCAGAGCCCCACAAGTCTCCCCATCTTGGATTCCCCTAGGTCCCTAGTTTAAAAAAAATACACAGGTTTGGTAGGTTTCCCTAGGTGCCGGCTGGGGCTAGAAGCCAAAATCTACAGGTAGGCACTTTGCAAAAAACACCTCTGTTTTCTGTCAAAAAATGGGATGTGTCCACATTGTGTTTTGGGCCATTTCCTTTCGTGGGCGCTAGGCCTACCCACACAAGTGAGGTACCATTTTTATTGGGAGACATGGGGGAACACTGGGTGGAAGGAAATTTGTGGCTCCTCTCAGATTCCAGAACTTTCTGTCACCGAAATGTGAGGAAAATGTGTTTTTTTAGCCATCTTTTGAGGTTTGCAAAGGATTCTGGGTAACAGAACCTGGTCAGAGCCCCACAAGTCTCCCCATCTTGGATTCCACTAGGTCTCTAGTTTTAAAAAATGCACAGGTTTGGTAGGTTTCCCTAGGTGCCGGCTGAGCTAGAGGCCAAAATCTACAGGTAGGCACTTTGCAAAAAACACCTCTGTTTTCTGTCAAAAAATGGGATGTGTCCACATTGTGTTTGGGGCCATTTCCTTTTGTGGGCGCTAGGCCTACCCACACAAGTGAGGTACCATTTTTATCGGGAGACTTGGGGGAACACTGGGTGGAAGGAAATTTGTGGCTCCTCTCAGATTCCAGAACTTTCTGTCACCGAAATGTGAGGAGAATGTGTTTTTTTAGCCAACTTTTGAGGTTTGCAAAGGATTCTGGGTAACAGAACCTGGTCAGAGTCCCACAAGTCACCCCATCTTGGATTCCCCTAGGTCTCTAGTTTAAAAAAAATGCACAGGTTTTGTAGGTTTCCCTAGGTGCCGGCTGAGCTAGAGGCCAAAATCTACCGGTAGGCACTTTGCAAAAAAACACCTCTGTTTTCTATCAAAAAATGGGATGTGTCCACGTTGTGTTTTGGGGCATTTCCTGTCGCGGGCGCTAGGCCTACCCACACAAGTGAGGTATCATTTTTATCGGGAGACTTGGGGCAACATAGAATAGCAAAACAAGTGTTATTGCCCCTTGTCTTTCTCTACATTTTTTCCTTCTAAATATAAGAGAGTGTGTAAAAAAGACGTCTATTTGAGAAATACCCTGTAATTCACATGCTAGTATGGGCACCCCGGAATTCAGAGATGTGCAAATAACCACTGCTCCTCAACACCTTATCTTGTGCCCATTTTGGAAATACAAATGTTTTCTTGATAGCTATTTTTTACTCTTTATATTTCAGCAAATAAATTACTGTATACCCGGTATAGAATGAAAACCCACTGCATGGTGCAGGTCATTTATTGGCTCTGGGTATCTAGAGTTCTTGATGAACCTAAAACCCCTATATATTCCCGCAACCAGAAGAGTCCAGCAAACGTAACGGTATATTGCTTTCAAAGATCTGACATTGCAGGAAAAAGTTACAGAGTAAAACGTAGAGAAAAATTTCAGTTTTTTTCGCCTCAATTTCAATATTATTTTTTTGCAGTTGTTATTTTCTGTAGGAAACCCTTGTAGGATCTACACATATTACCCCTTGCTGAATTCAGAATGTTGTCTACTTTTCAGACACATTTCGGGTTCTGGGATCCAGCATTGGTTTCACACCCATTTCTGTCACTGACTGGAAGGAGGCTGAAAGCACAAAAAATCATAAAAATGGGGTATGTCCCAGTAAAATGCCAAAATTGTGTTGAAAAATTGGATTTTCTGATTCAAGTCTGCCTGTTCCTGAAAGCTGGGAAGCTGGTGATTTTAGCACCGCAAACCCTTTGTTGATGCCATTTTCAGGGGAAAAAACACAAGCCTTCTTCTGCAGCCCCTTTTTCCCATTTAAAAAAAAAAAAAAAACACTGTATTTTGGCTAATTTCTTGGCCTCCTTCTGGGGAACCCACAAAGTCTGGGTACCTCTAGAATCCCTAGGATGTTGGAAAAAAGGACGCAAATTTGGCGTGGGTAGCTTATGTGAACAAAAAGTTATGAGGACCTAAGTGCGAACTGCCCCAAATAGCCAAAAAAAGGCTCGGCACAGGAGGGGGAAAAGGCCTGGCAGCGAAGGGGTTAAAGAATGTTTCCAGGAAAATGACAAATTATTTAGCGAAGGCTCACTTACAGTTCTTCACCCATGAACATATCAATACAGTTAGTGTAACCAAAAGAAGCATTAGTGAAATAAGTACATCTTGGTACGTTCTTCATTTATGCACTAAAGAAAGACATCAGCAACAGAGAACCTCTATTCACCACTTGAAGTATCCAACCTGAGTCAATAGTTGGTGTCATCAGTATAGACACTTTTCCATCTCAGCACACTATGCGAGGTGAAATATCTCACTGAAGTAAATGATGGAGGCAGTTGGAAAACATATCAACTCTCATCTCGTGAAGTACTTAACCAAAAAGAAAATAGTAATGCTTGAAAGGTAAGCAGTGGAATGACGCAAGTAATTAGGATATGCTCCAGGGGTGGAACAAACAAACGAAGAGGCACAAAAGTCCACACAAGCTAAAGAATACAAGAATTTACAATGCAACGGGTCTCGCGTTTGCTCATGTTAGAGCTGATCGCGTTGTGAACTCCTAACCCGACTTTTCACCTATCGGGCAAAAGTGCATTTATGTACATAACCCGAAAAAGTGAAATCAACTATGTAAAGCGCTCGACTTCTGCCAAGCGAGATTGCGCTTGTAAATTAGAGAAAAAGAAGTCCACGAGCCCGATGGAAAACAGCGAGCCTCGCATGTTTTCTGTACTTGGTCGCTGCGCTCGAGGAGGGCTAGCCACCGGAAAAGGCATGACGTATGCGTGCCTTCGACTAATGAAAGCAAGCAGATTTTATTAGGGAAGCCCACGAACCAATAATAAACACTGACGTGAAGTTGACAGGGCTCCGAGCCCTTTTCTAAATACAAAAGAGTCTCGCTTCGATACGCATGCGCGAGCACATGCAACGCAGGCTCGACCCTAAAAAAGCAAATAACAGAGAATTACCTTAAAGTCAACCAATGGTAAGCAATGGAAACGCTTTAAGTCCACTATCAGCAGCGGTCTTTTCACAAACAGTGTCTGGTATGTGAGACTTAAAAAATAACATCCAATGCCTTGACACACAAACTGTTAATGGTTCATGCCACGATTCTTTAATATTTAAATATTTTAAACCAGCTCTGCAGAGATTCACTTATTTTAATACTTTGCACGGCCCCGTTTTGTACTGCCTTTAAAAAGAAACACAAAAATCTCTTATTTCAGAGAAAGTTTGGTTGAGACAGAAAATATTGCACATCAGTCAGAATTTCAAGCTCAATGACTCAACTCCTGAGCTTGACTTCATTGTTCTGGTTTGGGGCTTAACTGTTTGTATATCTTGACTGTTGCTAGTACTCTTAATTAATGCATTCAATAGTAAATTGCAAAAACAAATGCAATTAATTTAATTGCGTTGGCACAGCTGTGCCAGTGATTCTTTGATTAAAAAGAACAGAATAATTCATGTTAATGTTGAGGTGCATTGGAATAGATATGTGTGGGTATGTGGTGTGGAATTGCAAATGTGTTCTAAGGAGCTATACACACTGACAGAGTTGTGTGTACGTCACAATTTTGGTACAGCAAGAGTGAAGTAAATCAGGGTAGAGTGCACTGAGTTTATGTGTGTCCAAGCCCTAAAATAGCTAGACTACCACTAGTCGGGATGTGATGCGTTTTCTGGTCAAAGTACAGCATGTGGGTAAGAACTGAGGTGCACCGTCACAGTTGTGCGCATCTAGAATCTGATACTGAAATGGATCTCCAAGTTGGATTTGTGTTGCAGTTACTTTGTGGGCCCAGTTAGCAGATGTGTCACTGGCAGAGTGATCCAATAATGATGATCACTAAGGCCAATATTGGCAGTTGCCTTCTAATTGCACTTCACATTGCAACAGAAAGGTCAACAGATTCCAATAAATGACCTAAGAATGTCCTGTGTTCGGAGGGAAAGAGAGCACCCAAAAGGCAAAACAACATTTTGCCTTGCGTAATGAATGCCTTGCACTGCTGCTCTTTTTTTTTTTTACTCTAACACTATTGTCAGGCCAGGATAGGGGGAGTCATTTTGGTGCCAGGGGTCAAGTGCTTGGGAGATTGCAAGGCATATGTGAGCTATGCTGGAAAGAGTGGTGAGGTAAAGGAAAGACAGAAGGAGATGTAATGCAAGTAAAAGAGGTGCAGATAAAGGAAAGCCTGATAGTTGGAAGTATGTTGTGCAGGAAAGAGAAAGGGTGCACAGGAGAGATAAATGTGAAAATAGAAAGGGTAATGGAAAATGTGTGGGTGCATGGACACCACTGTTGAGAATAGAAAAAACGAATGTATAAAATATTAATTTTAGACCATTAAATGGACTGAGGAAGATGAAGGAAGTATAGCAGCAAGCTCCCGTCCTGCCACCCCGGTCATACCGTTTCTCAGATACCCGCCATGAACAAAGGGACCACACATGACAATGGGCACAGGCTGGTAAGAGAGTCAGCTCCCCTTGGTCCTGTTTCTATCAACCAAATGCACTGCATGACCTCTGCCGCCGCAGAGCTACTGACTGAAGATGGCGTGGATGGGTGTAGACTGGAAAAATGGAAGCTGCTTGGGATCCGATGGTGAATGAGGCCCTGAGTCCAAAAAAAGAGAAGCAGCCCACCCATGGAATGGGTTATTCCCTGTGATTGCCCTTAAATCCACTGGATGAGCAAGTGAATGGACAGAGGTGTCAGCAGCTACTGGTGCAATGGGCAGTAGGGCCTCGATGTAGTTAATCAGCACTCCTAAGAAGCAGTGAATGTGGGGGGAGGCCCACACTTGACAAAGCTGTGTGCTGACTGGCCTGAAGGAAAGGAGCCATGGGAGGATGGCAAAAGGAGGCATGTAGGAGAATACAGCCAGCCCCAAGAATAACTGGCTATGGCCACATTAGTGAAGTGGCCTAGAGAGCAAAGTCATAGCAGCCTGCCCATTTAACTAGTGTCATACAGATAGAGCCTCTACCAACCCTTACAGGCTGAGATAAGGGACAAAAGTGTCTGCGTGGCTGGTGTGACCCAAAGCCAGCAATCCTGGCCGCTAGGAAGTGCAGCAGCTGCTGTAAGGTCCATGGCGAATAATTGCTTGGAGGGGAGTAGCTGTGAAGGAGCGGCCGCCTGGTGAAAGGAGATGCACAAGCGAACACTGCTGAGGCTGATGGGGAAAGTCTTGTGACCACCAGTCAACTTGAGAAAGGATGCAAACTGTGGAACCAAAGGTGAGCTCTAATAGGATCACACACGTGGCAAGCAACTATACAGACAACAACCCAACAACTGAGCATCTACACCTGGAAGGACCAGAGAAGAAACATCAAAGAATTGGCTGGGCTAACCAGGGAAAAAAGAAGCACCTGTAAAGGAAATGCTATAATACATGGAGAAAAAGAAACGTGAAACCAAACGCAAGCATGGTGATCAAACTGTGCATATAGGAAGGAGTCAGTAAGAGCTTTCTAAAACAGGTGTGTAAGTAGTTCCAAAGGGGACTACTTGTCTTCAACGAAGAATTTAAGCAAAGCCTTAAAGAAATCTACAGGGAGGCCGTGACATTGGCGGCAGACGGGACACACTGGAAAGAGCAGTGGACAGGATAACTGCAGAGACTGACCTACATGTACTAGAAGTGCAACATATTATTCTCCAAGGAAAGTGCAAGGACCTTGAAAACCACTCTTGTAGGAACAATATCGATATTGAGAGGATCCCAGAATTTGGTCTCCCACCAGGACATGGAATACGTCGACGTATGCATGCATTGTAACAACTGAGATTCCATGGCACTGAGTGCTTACTGTAATACTGGTGAGATTGGCAGCAGACAACACAGCTTCCTTACAGGAGTGGATTTTTAGGATCCGGGAGCACCTGGCTTGGAGAAAAAAAACTAGCACTGGCTGCTTGCGAGAGAGGGGTATATGAAACTGATTTCCGCTCCAGCCCCCCCCACCCCATCCGTTAACCTATCTCTCTAAAGAGTATAGAGAGTTAACATGTCCAAGAGATCTCATAGTTCACCATTTGATTCCACGAGAGCTCTTGAAGATGTGACCGAAATAACTGCAAGCTAGAAAAGCGCCTAAGAGTCCCAAAGAAAAGCTTGGAAGAGTAAGATGACACCGAAAGCATGATGCATGAGACCTATGTAGGGGGGGGGGGGGTGAATTTGTTACTTTGCGTGTTTTATATTATTTTTTCTCTTGTGGTTGTGCTTTTTGTACTTTGCTTCATACTATCTCTTCTGTGCATCTGTAATTGGGAGGTGAACGATGAAGTACCTTTTGCGAGAGAGTATGTGTAAGTTTGATTTAATAAAATAAAAAAGAGTTACATTTAAACAATTAAGTGACCTTCTCTACATTTTGCCAAAAATAGGTTGTGAAGAACTCGTCAACAATTTTTACCAAACCCTCAACCCCTCAAAAAATCTGTAATAACTCTGATAAAGAAGATTCGTCATATATATTAAAACTCATTCTGAAAACGTATGTTATAAAATGCAAGAAACAGAGAGAGTAATAGAAAACAGAGAAACCGCATTTTAATTGTATTTACATTTTTTTCTGATAACAGGTAAGATTTTAAAGGGGCCGCTGCGGGATTTATCACTTATCAACTATGGCTAGCATGTCATAAGGCCTTGAATGGCATTTCGTTTTCCCGTTTACGTTAAGTTGTGTTGACACAAGCTAACAAATCCGTTTATAACCAGCTCATGTTCCTTTCAGCTGCCAAGGGTCCCTGAAGCATGAAGTGTAATCGAGCGACTGGTCTGAGGAGGCAATCTGCTTTCCAAACATTCGCGGAGATCTGGAAATGATGTTTTGTTTGACAGCTGTTTGCATGGCAGAGACGTGTGTGGTTGAACTTCCAGTCTTCAAATGACCGCCCACTGTGGAGTTAAGACCGATTTACATAATTGCTATCTTTAGTGGTTCGGGAAACAGGAGATGGGCGGAAACTGTCTGGGGTGCGCCAACAAAAGTAAAAACAAAAGTTAACATTCGTAAAAGTTTATTGTTAGTCAACACATAACAGAAATCATTTTCTAAAATGTTTTTTTGAAACAAATAAAGAAGGAAAGTGTAGTATAAGTATAGTTTGCTAGCAAATATATAAATGGGTACAACATTCTATGTACAAACGAGTATAATAAGCAAAGACAGAGACAGAAAATGCAAACGAAATAATTTGCGCACGATAAAAGTATTTGACTAAATTAAGACTGCAGTACATACGTGTTCTTAACTAAGCAGAGATTGGTGTCAAGTTAATAAAAGTACAAGTTACATGGGTTTAAATATAGATTCTGATAGTTTGTGGTTTTACATGATACGCGCCTACTCGGCGGTTGTGTCTGCGGCCTCCTGGGCTGTCTCTGGCAATGATTTTCTAGGCCTGAGGACACAAAGCAGACGGCAGACAGATCATTCTGATAGGAGCCGGCGGGGTTTCTCACTGGGCCACGGCGCATGAATGCTTCGTTCACCCGAAAAATCTACAAGTGAAAGGCAGCGAGCTGAGACTGGGAGAAGGGCCGGGCCAAGTATGTGTACTGTCGGCCCTACTGCAGGGAATGAAAGACACGCTGGCACACAAGTCCCTGCTTACTATGACTATACTCCGGAGCACGGGGCCAGCTCTATTTATTTCTCCTCTGTACGTCACCAGGAAGAGGCCACATACCCTTAAATAGTATGGCACTTCCTCACCTCATGGATTCGCAACATTCTTTCTACAATACAGAAAAAAAAACTACAACCATTTCCAACAGCTCTCAGTCGTGTAAAGTGTTGTTTTATTTACTGCACATAGCATTAATACTTCCGAGACGGTGTGGGGTCTCCTCAGAGACTATTGTAACGAGGGTGGTTTTCCTTTAGGTGTGTAGAGGTTAGCATTTCCACATGACCATGATCCAGCAGCCAGAAAGCTCCAGTCCAGAGGCCAGTCCTTCACTGTACTCTACAGGATGCACTCGAGACTTAAACCTTCCCCAGGCTCCAGAGGAACTCAACTAGCTGGCATCACCACATCACCCCCAGGGCCCGCAGTGCTTAATTTGTAAAAAAAAGATAAGTGCCAGGACACTTGTCAGGAGGCCTCAGCAGTTTACACCACCCGCAAACATCCGGTGGTTGAAATGGAAAAATAGAAGTGCAGTACCAGAGTACTTGCTTGTTTCTGAGAAGTGCTGGTACTCTCCATTAAAAGTATTGTGTTTTTCTTGAGAAGTGCAGGTACTTTCCCTCTCAAAATAAAAAAAGTGCTGGTACTCAATACCAGACTGTACCGGCCCATTTAAAGCACTGCAAACATCCCTACCATGTGGCAGCTGTCATAAGTGCCTGTGTAGACAATTAACTGCCAGTGCTGAGCATTGGAAACAACCAGCTCAAGTCACCCACTGAGGATCCGGTGTCCATCTGGCATAGAGCAGCCACTGTCGGTGCTCTAAAGGTGTTTAAAAAAGGATACATTTCTGGTGAAATCCTCCTCACCTCTCCAGGCAGTCACGATAGTGCCACACATCTGGAGAACTCGCCAGGGAGAAAGTTTGAACGGAATTGTAAAATTGTTGCCTTAATGGCAGTCCTTTATCATCAATCCGAATGCTGGGCTCTTCTGGCCAGCCACCTGACGCACTGTCAAGTTTATATCATTTGAGCACGACCCATGGGACATAGTAAAGGACTTTTCCATCCTGATCTCTCGTATCAGGCCATGGGTTGCCAATTTTTCACCAGCTTAGGAATCACCTTGCTGGCAAAGGTGGTGGGAATGATGATCTCAACTTCTGGATACTTCAAGTAGTCGTATATCAGCATCAACATATTCTGTCCATCTGGAAAACTCCCAAAATTTACACTGATTCTGATCCACGGTAATCTCAGGATTTCTTCTGTGATAATGTGTAGTGGTGCATCAGGACTCCCAGTGGCTCTGCACATCTGACATGTTTTTATCATCCATTCCACCATCATGGCCTAACTGGGGAAAAATACTTTGGTCTGGATCCTGCTGTTGGGTTTTACTCTTGCCTCAAGACCACCATGAGCAAGGTGGATCACTCACATCACTAGTGTTCGTGGGATCACTAGTCTCTACCCTCTCAGCACACAGCCTTCATACAAAGCCCGCAGCTCATACTGGGCATTGTAAAGAGATGATAAAGTCTGTTGGGCCCCAAAGGTTCTTTGGGAGACATGCATTTTTAGGGCACTTCAGTTTTTTCTTCGGCCAGCTGCAGAATGTTGAATGACACAACCACGCATGCCTGAACCACACATGCCTAAACAACGCAGTCGGAACCACAACTGCATCTTTGCTACGTATGCCTTTATCATGCATGCCTTTACAATTAATTTTGTAGTAAAAGCCTTTTTCGTAAAGGAATATGCTTGGTGAATCACACCCTTTCTCCCCCCACATCCTGCCCCTAACGCCCAATACCCCAGCCCTACAATCCACCCCACCCCAGCCCTTAAAACTGCCCCTTTTCCCCACCATGAGCCCTAAAACTGAGTTTTCCCTGCCCATAAAACTACCCTGACTCTCCTACCTGAGCCCTAAAATTTACCCTGCCCTGCCCATAAATCTACCCCGACCCCCCTGTCCTGAGCCCTAAAACTGACTCGCCCTGCCCTTAAAACTACCATGAGCCCCCTAACCTGAGACCTAAAACTGACCCTGCCCTTAAAAGTACTCTGACTGCCCCATGAGCCCTACAACCGACCTGCCCATAACGCTACCCCTTTCCCTCCTCGCCCTGAGGCCTAAAACCCTGCCCCTTCATAAAAACTACCCTGTCCTCAGCCCTAAAACTGACCCCACCTCTGAAAACTACCCCTTGCCCCACCACCCTGAACCCTAAAATCTGGCCCCAGCCCTTAAAATTACCCTAAACCCCCCACCCTGATCCCTTGCCCCTTTTAAAAAAACTACCCAACCCCCATTCATCCTGAGCCCTAAAACCGTCCAAAAGCATAAAACTATCACACCCCCCAAACTCGGCACCAGCCCTACTTACCTCTCACAAGCCATCCTGTTCCTATCTCTGCCCCCTTCCTAGAAACTACTCCAATCCCAGTCCCCGACCTTCAGCCCTAACACTGACCCAAACCCCTGAAAACTGTCCCTTCCCCTTAAGACTACCCGACCCCCCCACCCTGAGGCCTAAAACCCTGCCCCCTTTTAAAAAACGACCCCCACCATACCCACCCGTCCTGAGCCCTGAAACCACCCTCACCCCTAACAACTACCCCCAAACCAGGCCCTAGCCCCACTTACCTCTTCCGATTCTTCCTCTTCTGTTTTTCTCCGCCCATCCGCACAGCTAGACTGCACACTGTTCTCTGCCTTAACCACTTATATGTGTGGTTTAGGCATGTGCATGGTTAAAGCAGAGAACGGTAAAGTTGTGGTTTAGGCAAGCGTTGTTACGCTGGCGGGGAAACAGCATGTGTGGCTTAGCCCACGTTGTTAAGGCCATTTCTCACTGCAGACAGTTGTCCTTGTCTGTAGCACATTTGATCTCCAGTACTATTGTCAGGGAGCGGGATCGATCTACTACAAGTTGCTTGTACTTCTCTGTTTCTCACGCATTTGCTTCTTCTTCAGTGGCTAACTGTAGAAGGCATGATGGGTAATCAGTGGGAATCTAAGGTTTCCAGTTCTGGGCAAAAAACGACCCTTGAAAAAATGGAATAAGCAGCTTGTGGTCTGTGTGTATAACAAAAAAATTAACATACTAGTACAGATGAAAGTGCCAACTTCCCTAGAGAAAGGTGAGGAAAAGCAACAAATTGGTAACCCTTCTGCTACGTGAGCTGGCAGAGAGTTGCTTGGGGAGCCACAGATTTGCTTCAAACCTCCTGACAGCAGACAATCTTAACCCAAAGCACTAATAAATTGGAAGCAAAAAAAGCTGAGCTCACGGAGAACATCTTCTGAGAGTGGACTCGTCTGGCAAAAGCCCAGAAAAATATCAGACTGTAATGTACTTAAAATGAGTGGCTTGATGATACTGCAGTTTCTCAAACACCCAATTGAAGAAGCACTGCTGTGTCTGGCAAGTGCAGTGTTGAAGGATTCTGGTGAGTGAACGGAAGAGCTGTGGGTATGGTCAGTGGCATGATCTTTTCAAGCATAAACCCAACTGTTGGTTCAAAAATGGGAAAGGACGGGATGAACTAAGTACCACAGAGTAATAAAAAAGACCAACACTGCATCCACCAGTAAAAATAAATCTACTCACCCACAAGGCACCCAAAAAGATCAGGCAACAATGGTGAGACACTCACAGAATGAGATACTAGGGACAATTGCAGTAACAAGAATGGCCACTGAAATTAAAATAAACACAGTCGCAATAGATGAAACTTACTGAGGGCTGAGTTTACAAATTTTATGGGGCATGAGGTATAGAAACAAAGGAAGATACTGAACAACTTAAGTGGGATGCCACAGAAATGTTGAGGCAAGAACAAAACACATTCAGCCCTTGCCTAAACCCTAGCAGACAGAATGGAGGATGCTGAGTGCAGATCCAGGAGGAACAATGTGTGCTTTCCTGTATTGCCAGAGAGAGTAGTGGAGTAATGGATAATGCAGTCTCTCAACCTGAGAGTCCTTTCAACATTATTTTCGGTGGGAAAGGGGCACACAGCATTGGTGGCAGTGCTGCTATAAGGAGCACCTCCAAGAGCTTCAATCGTATACTTTTTCAACTACAAATACTGTCAAGGACAGGTCTTCCTAGTGCCGATTTCAACTCTCCATTGGTATGAAGAAATGACTACCACCTCCAGCAAAAATCTGAGGTTCCAGATGGTAACAGATAGCCAGAAGTTGCTTAGAAAGAATAGGTAGAAGAAAGGACATAAACTGGAACTTAGGGAAAGACTTCCAACTACTTCAGGCCAGTTAAAAGGACACCAGCAGGATAGACCTCAGGAACACCAGGAGCAAGAATTAGGAAGGCTGTAAAGTAAAAAGAACTAAGCACGTCCAATGAACGGGCAACAAGCAACATATGTAATTGTGACACAACGAGAACTCACTTCAGGCTTGTTTTATATAGGATTTGTCCATGAATGGACATAGATGAACAGGAAAGAATCTTCCTCCATGTTACTGTGGGAAACACACTGCTAAATTAAGAAGGAAAAGGGACAAACTCCAAGGTAAGATGTGAAATGGATTATAGGAACCAAGTGACTACTATATAACAAAAAATAACAGCAAAACCCCACTGCAATCACCTGAAGGAAAGAAAAAAAACATTACAAATAAATAAACATATGTCACTTTGCATGGTATGTTGAAGAGGCATCACTTGTGAGAAAGCCAAAGCTCACCCTATAAATGCTTAGCATGCACTGGGCTGGCAGCAATAGAGACACTGTGGCGGTCTGTGGCCCCAGCACCAGTAAACAAAGAGAGTTTTGGATGCTCACCAAGGCCATCACAGCACTTGCCATAACGTTGCATGGTAAGTCCAGATTCTGTAACAGAGTTAGTAATGTAATGCTTCAATATGCTTGCAAAATGTCACACACTCACCTCATTATGACCGCAAAGAAAATGCTGGACCTCAAATCCTGCTTGAGGCAGAGAATGAAA
The DNA here is from genome assembly GCF_031143425.1 of Pleurodeles waltl. NCBI lineage: Eukaryota > Metazoa > Chordata > Amphibia > Caudata > Salamandridae > Pleurodeles > Pleurodeles waltl. The sequence continues at coordinate 1,553,644,842 of NC_090440.1, forward strand.
TAAATTAACAACAACCCTAATTCACTAACTGCCTCTGAGGAGAAGGGGGTTGGGATAAAACAAGAAAAAGATAGGCTTGCATCACTGAGTCTCCTCTGCTGCCTTGCAAGACTGCACAGGAGGATCTGTACTCCCTGGCCCTTTGTGTGTGGATGCAGGTGAGAAGTATTAGAAGCAACAAGTAGAGTAGTTTACTAACAGTTCTTAGCATATGGTGTTTAAATAGTTACTTACAACAATAACACTTGCAGGCTTCATCGTAAATGAGAGCAGATACAAATTCAAAGGAAAACCAGAGTTCTCTGGCACGCCGCAGAATATCCAAGACAACAAGGTTCAATACGAAACTCGAAAATCATGATTGTGCGCTCAAAGCTTTTCCAAGTTCTTAATACAAAAACTTGTCAAGAATACAAACATGAAGATCTTCAGTTAAAAGGTAAATAAAAGGAAGACAAAGGGGGTCATTCTGACCCCGGCGGGCGGCGGTCGCCGCCCGTCTAGCGGGAACCGCCATTTGGCCGCCCCGCGGTCAAAAGACCGCTTGGGCCATTCCGACCTTCCCGCTGGGCCGGCGGGCGCTAACATTGTTAGCGCCCGCCGGCCCAGCGGGAAGGGGGCCTGCAACACTGAAGCCGGCTCCGAATGGAGCCGGCGGTGTCGCAGGTGTGCGACGGGTGCAGTTGCACCCATCGCGCTTTTCACTGTCTGCTAGGCAGACAGTGAAAAGCAGGCTGGGGCCTTGTTAGGGGGCCCCTGCACTGCCCATGCCAGTGTCATGGGCAGTGCAGGGGCCCCAGGACACCCGTTCCCGCCAGCCTCTTCCTGGCGGTGTAAACCGCCAGAAACAGGCTGGCGGGAAGGGGGTCGGAATCCCCAGGGCAGCGCTGCCCTGGAGGATTCTCCCAGCCGGGGGAAATCCGGCGGGAAACCGCCGGACCCAGCTGGGCGACCGCGGCTTTACCGCCGCGGTCAGAATGACGAATGAAGCACCGCCAGCCTGTTGGAGGTGCTTCCGTCATTCGCGACCCTGGCGGTCTATGACCGCCAGGGTCGGAATGAGGGCCATAATGTCCAGATTCCAAGAATGGGTTGATCTAGAAGGAACTCAGGGCCTGATTTAGAGTTTGGCAGATGGGGCTATTTCATCACAAACATGACAGATATCCCGTCCACTGTATTACGATCCCATTATATCCTATGAGAATCATAATATGGCAGACGGGATATCCGTCACGTTTGTGACATAGTAACCCATCCACAAAACTCTAAATCAGTCCCTCAGTCTTAGACAATTCTCAAAACTGAACTAAGGATTAGTGAGCACTAATCTGAGAATCAGTACTTAGCCTAGTCTTTGATTTCACAACTGGAATCCGGAAGGAGGCTGAAGGCTGAGGAGTAAGAGGCCATGAGAAGGGGGCAAAAATGTACCTCTGGACAGGAAGACACTGCATACATTGAGGGAGTTAGGATCATTGGAACACAGGAAAGCTTGGAAGACTAGAGCGCTGGAGGTTTCGGGTGACTAATAAGGTGAGGGCAGGGAAGATGCTTGTGCAGGACTGGGACAAGGCCAAGCCCCGACTCACGTTCAGGTGGGATATTTACACCCGATGGGAAGACTGTTCTAAAATGGCATGTGGCTCACATGAAAGGGGTGGAAAGTTGCTATGGAAATCTGGGAGAAAACATGTGTTAACCTAACGGATGTGACTTTTGCAGATAGCAGGTGAAATGGACGGTTGAACTCAAATAACCAAACTGCTGGCACCAAGAGAATTAGCCATTAGAGTCAATACGTCTTGCCAGTTGGTGCCAATAACCAAGGCAAGTGGAAAAATATGCCTAAATGGTTACATGCAATAGGTAATGGCATATACAGCTAATAAACTAGGTAACATGTGATACTCTTGCAAGCGTTCAACCAGTGGGAGCAACAATACAGGAGGTTCAAGCGGGTGAAGAACTATGGGAGGGGAACATTGGTTTGCAGAAGGCTGTGAGGTGGCACAGGGTAAAAGCAACATGAGCCCTGTGCACAAATTCCACCGAACAAAGGGCCAAAGAGGAGTTCATGACACAAAACAGGTGGTCCAAATAACCAAAAACAAACAATAACAAGAAGATTTTGATTGCCCCCGATTACATATGATAAATTCATCAACCTTGTATATCCTTTGTAAAGCAAATGCTGATGCCATGTATTAGATCTATGGGGACTCTGAAGAATGTGAATAGAATAAGAACTTCGGTACATCCACCACAGTTAAACAGAATAGTAGTCCAGAAAGATGGCACATCAACAGAAGACAAATTGCAGTTAGATTACGAGCATGAGAAGTTGAAAGATACTGAACTGAGTGGTGACAGCAGAAAAAGTTACAGAAACCAGAGCAGACTGTGATACATGAGGAATTGGAGAAGACGGAGCTCTTAAGATGTAAGTGTGAGCTTCCAGCTGCTGCCACAAGGACTAATATAATCACAATTGTCAATTGTGTTGGTTATGTTTAGAATTTTACTACATAAAGAATGGATTGATTGGAGGAGTATGGTTGGAAGTACCTCGCCTTCCCATACAATACAGTGAGGAGGATTGGAGACAGTGAAACGTAAAAGGTGACATAGGGCGCTAATGGACTTGGCAGAGACATTAGTATACACATCGAAAGTCCCTGCTGAAGTTGCTAGGTGATACCTGGTTTAGTTATTGTAATTGTATTAGAGGTCAGTGCAAGGGGAAAGTAACCTAGACTTCCACGGAATATAACCAACTTAAAAAGAATTCGAAAAGATCTCTATGTGCCATAAATGTAAAACAAACGAGATTTATTTTTCACACATGATATTAATTCAGATGTTTTTTTGGTATAAATCTTGTAATAACATATAATTTTTAGTAACAGAATATCATATTTTACATTTGTTTGGGTAGGTGCTCCTAAAAAACAGTGAAAGTGCTAAAGTGCAAGTGAGTGACGGTGATATATAAAAGTAGTGCAGAGTGTGGTTGTACGAAAAATATGGACTCCCAGTAGCTCCTACAATCCAGGAAGCCCTGAAGTGTCACAAAATTTCTTTATATTTATCTCATCCACTCTTTGGAAATGTGTCGACGTTTCGACCCCGTAATCAGGTGAGTCATGGAGGGGTCATCATCAGGACAAGAGTAATTGCATTGGAAGCACATAAATTCCAGTGTAGGGAATAAATCAGGTGATGGGGGAAATCTTCAGGAAATGAAGTCCCGGAGTCTGGGTATCTCTACTGGTCTGTGATTTCATAGAACTAGGGGAGCAAGGATCTGTGTTATCCGTTGCTCGGGAGGCTTAATGGATTGAATGTTCCAACAATCCGGAGGCTAAACATAGCCAGGGAGCGCTGATTGCATCCAGGCACTGGTAATTTGGTATAATGTGCAGCTACCGCAGTAGACAGCAGGCCGTCGTACTCGGCCAGATATCGGAGTGCCTGGGCCAGGGAAACTCCTGTGCGAGGTCAGCGATAATTCATGCATAGTAGGCACTTGCCTCATTGGTTTAGTTATTGAGCCTGACAAAGAACTACTCCACACATTGTGATTATGCACCAGGAAATAGGTAAACAAGAGTAAGATTGGGAGCTATTAGAAATGGGGTTTCTAGTTAGTAGTGGTAGGCACCCAGTCCAGGTAGGGACCACCACTCTAGTCAGAGTAAGTCAGATACACACTAAAAGATAACCTGTGCTCACGCTCTGGTAGCTTGGCACAGAGATGGCAGGCTTATCTAAAGAGGCAATGTATTAAGTATTTGTGTCCCCCCCACACACTAATACAATGAAAACACCACAAAAAGACTCCACACAGTTTTAGAAAAATAGAAAGTTTTATAAATAAATGAAGACCAAAACAACAAAAATCCAAGGAGTAGAAGTTGAGCTATGAATTTTAGAGGAATAAGCGTAAAGATAGCCCTTAGAAGCAGATAGTGCTTTAGGGGTTTCTTGAGGTTGCACTCTACCAGGGCAAAGTCAACAGTTCAAGTTGACCACAATAGAGCACGAGCCGGGTGCAGGAGCTACGCTGGCCCGGGGAACAGTATACCTTGATCCTGGTTGCAAGCACAAGATATAGGACAATGCATTGACAGATGCATCAATGTCACTCCCAGAGTTGAGGGGGTGCTTTGATTTTTCCAATTTGTTGATAGTGATGCATTGGTTTCAGAAGGTGAGCGTAAAAGCTGAGAAGCGTTGATTCCAAAGATGATGCAGTGGGTTTCTCCACGCTGTTGAAGGGATGCCTTAATCATCCTTCAGCGATGGCGCAAAGCAGTGGTTTCAGTGCTGGGTTGATGCTGAGGTGCTGGGTGCCACCTCTAGCAGACAGCAGTCGATGCAGTGGTTCCGAACGTTCTGCTTGGGCCCCAAGTGTGATACACCGGTTTTATTCCCGCAACTGGGTCAATGCATTAGTTGGTGCTTCCAGCAGGCAGGAGATGCATCAATTTCATTGGTGCAAGTATCTGGGTCTAATTCCAGTGAACGAGGCACTGGAGCAGGGGTAGAGACTTTGATATCCCTGAGTCTGTAGCAATACGAGACAAGCCAACAAGCCACTAGAGATCACTTTGGGATGCAAGGCAGAGTCCATCTCTCCCTCAGCAAGGTCAGAGAGCAGCAGGGTAGAATAGCAGAAAAGCAGTCTTTCCAGGTCAGCAGCTCAGCAGAGTGACAGTCCTTGATACAGCACAACAGTTCTTCTGACAGAGTCCAGTTGTAGGCCCAGAAGTAACTATGAGGGTAGTAGTAGTACATAGAACGCCTTTCCCACATTAAATTCAGTATGGGGCAAAGTTCAAAGTTCATAGAGTAATTAAATAGGTGCTAAAGTGGTATTCAGTTCCCTACTACCCAGGAAACCGTCAACAGAGAGTTAACAACCCGCTGTATATACAAAACCAACCAGTACAACATGTCTTTCATCAAAGAAAGAGGCGTTTTCAAGGCTGTAAACAAGACCATAAGTATACATTTGAGAAATCAAAATATTTCCATGCACACTCATCCAAGAAGTGTCAAGAAATTGAATAAAGTAGTATCCTAAGGGACCCCTCACAATGTCCAATTCTAAAGCCATGAATTATTAATAGGAAGACATCTTTTCTGTGTGACGATAAGTGATGATTAAAACCTGTAATCCATAAGTCACCTAACTGGTGTATCAAGTGCACTCCCAGAAAGGAAAAGTGCTAAAGAACAGAGAAGGCAAGATCTAGTCATCAGGAAATTATAAGATGTGCCACAGAAAGAACCTACATACCCCAGAGCAGTAATGAGAAAAGGAAACTTGCCTAAAAAATCATATTGGGATTTTGTAATCACACACAAGAAGATAATTTGATAGTGTTGAATAGCAATGCTATGAAGAAGGGAGAAATGGAGTAGTTATAAGTAATATAGCTTAAGTAGCATGTAAAGTGCAAAAGTAATGTCTGAGCTCACTAACTTACATATCCTGTTTGTAGTCATCATATTACATCTTAGTGAAGATGGTCTGAAAAGTTCTTCCATTGAAGGTAGGAAATGTTGGGTAACAAGGAGAAAGAGAATTATTTTTTTCCTTCACACTCAGTAATGCATATCTATACTTAAGAAGGAAAATATACCAAGTGAATACAATATATCAATAAAGCTTAAGTCTCACTTAAAAGGTAATTATAGTCAGTGCACTGTCAAAGTATGTGACATGCTATGATCCGATGTGAATATAAATAAGGCCCCTAAGAAGTTACTGCCCTGTGGTCATAATCATTCTAGGTACCAGGAATCTAGAGAAACCAGTACATTTTGCCCAAGCACTCACTAGTGTCACAAATATGGCATAGAATAGTGAACATCATAACTTAGTCTAAAAGCCGAGTAAATAGCTACATTAATTCCATTAGGGTAGACCCCAAATATTCAAAAGTACCGGTAGCAAGTACAACAGGAATTGCTATTTCCCAGTAGGCTACATGTCCAAGACCCCAAAACGAAAAAAGAGATTCAAATCCACATGTCAAGCAATGCGATATGACTACCGGATATCTTCCTGTTAATAATTCACAACTTTAGATTTGCAGATTGTATTTTTGGGGTACCTTGGGGTACTACTTTATTTAATTTCTTGGCATTCCTTGGATGACTCTGTATGGGAATATGTTGATTTCTCATATGTATACTGGTCATCTTGTTTACAGCCTTGAAAAAGTCACTTTCAGTGATGAAACACTTGTTGCCTGCCTTGTTCTATTGTTACACAGCATCTGGAAATATTTCAAAGACTGTACCGCCACACAATAAACCTTGTCTCATGGATATATGAACTCATGGACTCTAGTCTATTCATCTACATTTAGATACTAGAGATTTGAACTTCTGTTATGAGTGCTGTGGAATCTGTTTGATCTGTAGGCCCAGAATTGTTTGATTTGGTGGGGTCAGAGACCAAATACTTATACCCAAATGTGCCTTTTAAGTGGAGGTGACTTCAAAGAAGAGTCTTTGAAGTGCACAAATATCCTCTCGTCCTCAGCCCTGACTCCAGATTATCAGTAGGGGGTAATCAGCCCATGTTGTGGGTACAGGCACTGCCTATTCAGGTTTAAGTGTCACCCCCTCCTGCCCTTTCTGTCCAGGAAGAGCCTTTACAATGCAGAAGAAGGCAGATGAGCAGTCAGACACGCCGAACCTGCGTTTGGGGCTGTCTAGACGGAATGCACAAAGTGTAGCTGTCTCCCACCCCAGACGTATATTGGGGACAGGCTGCAGGCACACAGAGCAGTAAGAGCAGCGAAATGCTCACTTTCTAAAAGTCGCATTTCTAAAATAGTAATGTTAAATCCAACTTTAGCCGTAAAAAGGATTTATCATTACCATTCCAAATATATAAAACATGACACAACTACTCCTTTCTAATCAGGAATTACAACTTAAAAGTGTATTAAGGAACTCCCAATATTAACCTATGATAGGAGTAGCCCTCATTTAGTAAAAAAGACTTTGGAAGTTTTTTACTACCAGGACATGTAAAATGTAAAAGTACATGTCCTACCTTATATTTACATAGTACCCTGCCCTATGGGCTACCTAGGGCCTACGTTATAAGTGACCTATATGTGATAAAAGGGGAGTTCAGGCTTGGCAAGGGGTTTTAAATGCCCAGTCGAAGTGGCAGTCAAACTGCCCACACAGGCTCTGCAGTGACAGGCCTGAGACATGTATAAAGGCGACTTCAGAAGGTGGCACAATTAGTGCTGTAGGCCCACTAGTAGCATTTAATTTACAGGCCCTGGCCATAAGTATACCTCTTTGCAATGGACTTACAAGTAAACTAAAATTGTGTTTACACCAATGTCACCATGATTAGGGGAGAAGCACCTGTACTTCAGCACTGGTCAGAAGTGGTCAAGTGCGCAGAGTACCAAGGCTGACAAAAAGAATCAGCAAAAATATGAGACAAGCATGCAAAAAGTTTGGTGGGAAGACCATCGTAAGGATGACAGGTCTAACAGGAGCATTAATGATGTTGTTGGTGGACAAAATGTTCAGATTAAGTTGTTTAGTTTACTATATTCAGAGAAGGTAGGGAAGGGGGCTTGCAGGAATTCACACACCTGTTATCTGCTCTCAATTATAGGAGCTGGTCATCCACATTGATGAGTAATTACTCTGTTCCGGATGGTTTCTATGTCCCAGATACTGTGAATAGTATAAAAGAACCCCACCTGGGGTGTCATGAATCATCAGTTGCCATTCTGTGCTTGCCACAGAATTCTATAGTGGCAGACAGGCCCTCACCATAGGCTGAGGGAATGACCACAGAAGACCACAGAAGATCTGGGGAGTTGTGGATCTAGACAAAATAAAAATCCCATACACCTGCTCTAAATGAAGCTCTGATGTTATGAAGTGTATGACTGCAAGGCTCCCCTTATCTCACTCCTCCATGGGGTGTGAATATTGTGCAATTATGCTAAGAGACCGATTAAGTAGCCTTGTACATGTGCTGATTTCACAAAGTCACCCCATCACTAGTGTTCAACGCATGGTTTGAAAATGAGACTACAAATGCATGCCTTTGCAATAGTTTGCTGTGTTGCCTCAAAAGTGGAACAGCATGACTTCATAAGGCAGACAGTCTCTGTTGGCCTTGTGTTTTAACACATATGTCCCAGTTACAACGTACTATTGACTATTTTCTGTTTACTGATCTGTCAATTGTAACAGTGTCAGTATGTTTTATTTGTATACATATATGTTTTCTGTTTCTTTAGGATTCCTGTATTGAAGGCCAGCAAACCCATTTTGGAGCAACCAGCAATTAGAAACTGGTATTGTATGTATGTATGTCCACAGAGTGGGTGTATGAGCATATAGACAGGGATTTACATTGAGATAAGCAGGGTTCTGGCCCTGAGGAAAGCCAGATAGGGCCTTTTCGGGGCTTAAACCTGTCGACCGATGTGGAACCAAGTTGCATAATGAAACCTCATGTGTCCTATTGTTTGTTTTAACCGTCCCTTCACGCCCCCCCCCCCTTAATAAAAGCATACCTTCATTTGGAGGATGTGTATAGGATTTTTATTTTGTCTGGATACCTCACTCCCCGGATCTTCACTGAACATTCCCTCAGTGTCAGGACCGAACAGCTGAGTTCCTCAGGAGCAGAAGCTGGACCCAATGCCCCCTCACCAATATCACAATGACTGATAATACAGTCAGCGCGAGACATCAACGAGGGGGAAAGGGGAAGTGGAGAAACAAGAGAGACTGCCTCGCGGGGAATTCTTTGCTGCTTTTCCGGTGCTATACGTAACAGCCACCTGTAAAGGAAGGCAAACACAAACAGAACATTTACATTTTAACAGATATGCTAATGTTAGGGAAAACGCTTTTCCTATTTGGTATACTTCAATAACTCTAACCCCCATTTAGCAAAACTAGCACTCCTCTCTTTCATGTAGCGTTCGCTCACTTAATAAATTAAATTTCACAGTTAACATGAAGAGGGTAACAGCACTGTGACATAATGATATTATAGATTGTATTATTTGAGTGAGTGGTATGTCCGGTATGGAGATTCATTTGTAAATTCGATTTTTCTTTTCTGCACTGCAATACAATGTTGAATAATATATAAGTTTTTTGAGTAATCGGATATTCACCAGGATATACAATCTACAATGTCTTTTCTGTGAGAAATGTCGATTCTGCTTGTAATTGTTATCTTTAATTGACTGTCTTTCTTGCATTTTCTCGGGACCCTTTAGTAGGTCTGTTTCTGTTGAACAACTAATGACCTACATGAACTATGGCTACCAATATTTTGTTGTTGCTTGTAATGCATTATGTTGCAAGGCTTGCTATTAGAACAGCCTACATGAAATATCATCGCATGTTAGCTGAAGCAATATTTCTTTAGAAATGTACCATACTGTCTATGTGATGTTCTCAGTTCTGTAGAAAAATATATCACGCAATATTAGACACGTAGAACATATTCTGTAATTCCTTTGTCTATGCTTTATTTTACCGAATGTGGTGCATTATGAAGAATTAACGGCAACACCTCTTGCAGTGTTGAAGAAATGATCATACGTCAATGTCAAGAACCAATTAAATGTATGAACTTCTTTGTGGTTTGATAGCATAAAAGCTCATGTATTACGGTTTCTTTAGACTGTTTGGGCTTGGTCTCTCAGACTGATTAGTCTGTGTGTACGTCATAAATTACTTTATCTAAACTCAAGAGAAGGTCTCCGGTTTCTGAGCTGTTTTGAGCTGAGGGGAATTAGCTTTGACATCTAGGTAGAGAATGCAGTGTTTTCGTTGACGGTCTCCCAAGCCTGGCTCCCAGCTCTTTGTGGGGGGGGGCACCTTGCACCTGTGGCTTCCCTACCGAGCGCTGGAGAGGCCCTGGACTGGGAGACAGGGGCTGTCAAGAGTATCGGTCACTTCTTTGGTCACCTCTCATTTTGCCTTTCTGGGCACATATTTTGTGGGTTGTAGGTGTTGTACTTTAAAAAAGGGGGGTAGAGGTGGAGCACCATATTACCTTCCTAATGGAGCAGGGGGTTCGTTTGAAATTGACTGTTTCTGTTCCTTTGAGCCTACTCTTCTTCCTTGTTATGTTTTTCCTTTGCCGTCACTGGCATGCCGATAGCTCTGCCCCCACTCCACTGGTTGCACCAGGCTTTCCGTTGTTGGCCATCCACCACTCGTCAGATTCTGGGATTCTGTACTAATGTTACTATTGTTTTCTCACTAGAGCATACTCTCCCCCCTTCCTCTTCAGTGCTTAGTTCCTTTTTTTCCTTTATAGTTTTGTATTTGGTACGGACCTCCTTTGTGGTTAACATCAGCCGGTAGGGCAGCTGGAGGAGCTGTCTTGGGTCACAGCTGGAGGAGCTGTGACACCAGTGTCCCCAGCCGGACGAGTTGGGGTGCAAGGCACTGGTGTCCCCAGCCAGAGGGGCTGGGGATGAATACTCTAGCCAGAAGGGGTGGTAGTTCTCCACCACAGTGCAATGGGCTGGAGTTGCCCAAGTGTTGTTGAGTGGTAGTTCTCCTCTCCTGTGGAGCGGGCGGAAAGTGCCTGGTTTATTAATGATTTTTGTTTATCAATTGCATTGAAGTTTTGTGATTATTGTTTGTTCTATACAGATTTGTGTTTATTTGCGTGCCACCGGAGGATCATGCATTATTTTGAATGCCGTGTGAGTATGTAAGACTACTGATTGTATTGGAGACAGTGTGGTGTGCTATATTGTTGATGATCGCCTGCATTTCATGATAGTGATGAGTTGAAGATGTATGCCTGAGGGTGAAGGCGAGTGGGTTCCTAGTAGAAGAGGTTGATGAAATAACATTGGTGTATATTGGTACACTGTAGAAACTGACGGACTGAGGCTGATATTATACCAGGACCAAAGGTTATGTTTATAATTATCATTATATCCCCCGTAGAAACCGCAACGTAGAAAATACAGCAGACATGACATTAGATACATTTTGTCATCTTGCAATTGTAATAACGAATTGTGTGATTATTTCCCTCACACTGTGGCTCCTGTCAAGGTACTTCACTGTTAAGAATTCCCAGTGCAAAGGGTAGGAGGCACTGTCACGGTTCAGGGCTAGCCCCCTGCTTTTGTGTTGGTCTGATTGTAATTATATAAAGAGTTCGCCGCCTATGCCTCACCTGTGTGTTACCTTCCATGGATTTGGGCCAGGTTTAAATTCCATACAGCCACAAGCTGCCTTTGGGCAGGATCGCAAGGGTGTGGAATTCTGAACTTCTTTCCTTACCTTTCTGTCACCCTCCCTTATTGCCTTGCAAAAATGCCAGTAAGACAGCACCTTTGGCCTCTACCTATTTTCAACTTGTGGATGCTTACGTGAACATGAGCAAAATGTAATGTGGTAAAGTTGAAATGCGCTCTTTGCTTCACTAATGATAAAAACTGCTGGCAGATGACTGTTTGATTGCTTGAAACACCCATTGTCTTCCCCCTCGTGTCTTACTGGGAATAAGCGGCAAGCACAGCCTGCCAACATCCTTTTGTTTCCCACGCCAAGTATAGCTGTATTGTTTGTCGAGCACTACAAGGGACAGTTGCGGATAAGTCATGGGGAACCCTCTTAGTAATGAATATTTGGATACCCAAAAGCCCAGCCCCCTAAAGATTCCCCATTGCATAAAGTCTCTGTTAAACAAGTGCTTCAGACATAACTATTTCTTGACAAGGGGCATAAGTTGACGGCCATGAGACCAGATTTGCCGTTTCCTAAGACTGGCACCCAAGACATGAATAAGTTGTTATATGTGCGACAGATGCTGATTCTCAAAGGAAGGAAAATTAAGAGTTTAGAATGGGATGCGTTCTGGATGGGGGACACAGTGTTGTATGATTTGCGTGTGACTAGCTATGTGAAAGAGAAGGTACATAAAGAATTGTTGGAACTGAAAAAAGGATTTTACTAAGAAAAAAGGGAAGGAAAATTGGAAGATTGGAGAGAACATACACTTGAAGTAGTGGTGACATTTCCATCTCTTTCTGTGGTGAGTGCACAACCACAGGAACAAGATGCACAGGGTAATGAAGAAGAGGACCTGGAGGACAAACTCATTGAAGACATACTGATGCGGAGGCTATGGAATAGCAACAAGACAGTTGCTATTCATACAAAGGGACATCTTGAGGGCTCTGTAACAGGGACACAACCTCCTCAGCTGTCTTCAGCTGAGAAGGCAGTAGCCCGTGCCTTGGCACAGCGCCCGGTAAAAGAGGAAGCACAGAGAACAGAATTCGAAGCTGTAATAGGCCTTCTGTCACTGTAGGAAATAAAAGAGGAAGTAGCCCATGCTGCATGAAAAATGAGCAAGGTAAGCAAACAGTTACTAGAAGAGAGTGCGGGGAAGGAAGGCAACATGCCATCCCTTTTAAAAACAAACTGGATGCAGAGGTTTGAAGATACCTCTGGAGATTACAAAATGGGAATTGAGGAAGTGAAGAAAGTGATCCAGGACATATGCACCTATGCACACCATACATAACACAATATTGACCTCCTGACGAACCTTTTACAACCAGTTGCAGCAATGTCAGGGAACAGGAGAAACAGCATATCAAATACCCAGTCTAAGGGAAATACACCACACAGCTCTCCTGTAATGCCGAAGAGAGTATTTCTCAAATCAGACAGTACAAAGTGTCGCACCATGCTAACTGATATAACTGCTAAAAGATGGACACTTGCAGACATAGAAAGGGATAATACCAGGGTACACAAGGAAGAAATAATGACCTTAGCACGTGTGGAGCTAATGGCCCAGGCTCCTAAAGTACAACAGAAATACACACAGCACACCAAAGGTTCAGGCCCGCTGCCACAGTAGTACAGCTAGGACACCTAGCTGTAAGTTTTACAGACACAGAGTTGCATTCTTGGGACAATGCTAAATTGACAGAGAAAGTGCACTATGCAGTACTGAAGTTACAGAAGTGGAAAGAGTTTATGGAGGTCATCAACACAGCACAGATTTTCATGGGTCCGGCAGCAGGAACAGATTCGGAAGCAATAACAATTTCATCCCTAAGAGAGGTGCCAATGCTATCTACAGGGGAAAATGAGCCCACGCTGTCCTACGTCAATCTACCTTGAACTCACAGTGACTTATTTTCATTCACCAAGGACTTTCACAAATTGCGAGAGGAACCCTACAAGTAGTACACATAATTGAATAGGATAGTGACAATGGGAGGGCTGCTTTGGAAAGACTATTTAACATAATAGTACCAAGAGACCTATGGGAGGATTGCAAGAAAGTGGTGAGGTGGCCAACAGAGGAGCCACAGAGGAGAAAAAAGGGAGTACCAGGAGAAGAAGTAGAGAAGTCAAGAAAAAAGGTACTGGAATCCGTAAAGGGAAAGGTGCCAGAAGATAAGGTAGATTGGTCAAAAATAATACATACAAAGCAAGAGAAAAATTAGAGTGTAAACAGCTACTATGATCGTCTCCTTCAGGTATACCAGCAAAGCAGTGGGATGAAAAACCCATTAGGGGAGGCGAGGCCAGCGATTGTCACCACGTTTGTATACAGCTTACAACAGCCCTTTCAGACGCATTTCCAAACATCCTTCATGTGCTGGCAACAAGAACCTATAGATAAGGTATTAGCAGCAGCCAGGTACTGTGCAGACTATCAAACACATCTGCAGAAGGCAGACGAAGAAAAGACAAAAAGAGACAAAGTTAAGTTAATGGTGGCGCAGGAGCGGTTCTACAGTGGTAGTCAGGGCGGGGTGCGGTGCAGAGGACGGGGCAGTGGGCAAAATGAGCAAGCATCCGCTGTACCCCCTCTGGGCACTGCCTGTTTTCACTGCCACCAGCAGGGACACTGGAAAGCAGAATGCCCTGTCTTAGCAAGGGGACAGAGAGGTAGGAGTCAGCTGAGACAACAACATGGAACACCACCCCGCCTTACACTGATAATGGATTTGATGCCCCCGCCAATGGCAGACACAGACACCTCAACCCCCGCCGCCTCCCCGGGACGGTGGTGGACAGTGGAACAGGGAGGAGAATGGGTTCCCATATCCACTTCCTCCAGAAACTTACTTCATGGGTCCGGTAATATCGGTGGATCAAGACGGTCCATATGTAGACTGGATGGTGTTGAGTAAAACAGTACCATTTTTAGAGGACACAGGAGCAACAAGGTCAATGCTGAAAGCATCAGATTTACTAGATGCACCACTATCAGGAACACAAATAACAGCTGTAGGAATGACAAGACAACCTGTGAATGGATATCTAACGCCACCTGTAAAATTTAAAGTAGGCCCTATCATTGTAAAGCATCAATTCATCTGTGGTAGACATTACCCAGTTAACTTGCTGGGAAGGGACCTCCTATGCAAGTTACAGTGTACTATCAGCTGCTCACCTGAAGAGATATTTCTGGAAAGTAAGGAGAATGGGATAATGTTATAGGCATTTATGAGATGTGATCACCAAGAAAAAGTACAAGTGCAGGGCCTCCCACATGAATTACAAGACTCAGTCCCTAGCGAGGTCTGGGTATAGGGACCAAATGATGTGGGAAGAATATTGGATTACCCCCCAGTGCAGGTGACACTGCGCCCAGGAGTATCACTGCCACAGGTACCTCAGTGCAAAATATCTAAAGAGGGGGAGGAGGGCATAGCCTCAGTAATTGAGGACCTCCTGAAGAAGGGGATACTAAGGGAAATACTGAACATCCCCTGTAATACGCCGATCCTTCCGGAGAAGAAGGTCACCAAGGGGCCCGATGGGGGGCCGGTGTGCCGATTTGTTCAAGATCTGCGAGAACTCAATAAGGCAGTCATACCATCATTCCCAGTGATTCCAAATCCAGCCACCATTCTATCCAACATCCCAAAAACCCATTTCTCTGTCTTGGACCTCAGCAATGCTTTCTTTTCCGTGCCCCTTCATAGGGAATCCCAGTATCTCTTCGCTTTCACGTTTAAACGGAAAAGGCTAACATGAGAAAGGATAGCCCAGGGATTTTGTGATAGTCCCTCAATATTTTCCAATGTGCTACGAACAGATTTGGCATTGTTGCGCCTACCAGGAGGGTCCACTTTGGTACAATACATTGATGACTTGTTATTGGCCTCATTGTCACAGACGATATGTACTCAAGATACAGTGGCCCTATTATGTCACCTAGCAAGGAAGGGCCATAAGGTTTCCCCCAAGAAATTGTGTACGTTCTGTTCTCAGTTCTGTAGAAAAATGTATCACGCAATATTAGACACGTAGGACATATTCTGTAATTCCTTTGTCTATGCTTTATTTTACTATATATGGTGCGTTATGAAGAATTAACGGCAACACCTCTTGCAATGTTAAAGAAATGATCATGTGTCAATGTCAACAATCAATTAAATGTACGAACTTCTTTGTGGTTCGATAGCATAAAAGATCATGTATTACTTCCTTCTTTAGACTGTTCGGGCTTGGTCTCTCAGGCTGATCAGTCTCCGTGTGCATGTAATAAATTATTTTATCTAAACTCAAGAGCAGGCTGGTCTCCGGTTTCTGAGCTGAGCTGAGCTGAGCTAAGGGGAATTAGCTTTGACAATTTGAAGCTCTGAGATACTGCTTCTGAAGTCTCAAATTACAAGCCAGGACACGCCCAGAGGTGCTTCGACTGTTGGAAGTTTTTGTTCTGTGAGGAAACACATTTGCGCTGAAGAGACGCTACCAGCATCTCCAAAGGATCAGTTGAAGTATGTTGCCTTCCAAGGTGAGCACCCGGATCACGAGCTGAAGCCAGCTAGTGCTAAAAAAATTAGACTGCTGACTTCCTTGACGCATCTGCCATCTTGGAACTTTTGAAGTTGCAGCGTGTAACGAACACACGAAGAATGTCGGTCAACTGAAGTTTCGCGGATGGCATTCCGCACCTCCAATGGGGATATCGTCAGACTCTTGTCAGCCTCTGGTGTACTGGACTTCTGTTATGACACAAGAAGAGAGTGTCAGGAGTGACTAACCCCACACAAACTCCTGTTTAAACTAGAGACTGTAAACACACAAAGTGTGTGGGGTGATAAGAGAGAAAACAGGACTCTTAGGGCCTGTTCAGAAAGCACTGGTTGAGCTCGTAGTCATCAAGAAAAGTATGAGTGTGATGGGTGGCTAAACCTTTGGGTGGGCGGGGGTGGGCTAGGGGTAAGGAAACGAAGGGGAAAAGACGTAAGGCAAATAATGAAGGAGGAGACACCAACAGCAAACACAAAGGGACGAGGGAAGCCCACGAGAAAGGACAGAAAGCAGAGAGAGGAGAGATGGGAAAGGAAAAGAGAGGAATGGTGGGGGCAAGGGAGGAAGAGGGAGGAAAAAAGGAGGGAAATAAGGGGTGAAGAGAGGTAGAAGGAGAGGGGAGAGGGAAATGGAAAGGAAGGGGAAAAGGAAGGAGGGAATGATAAAGGTGCTGAAAGATTGGAAAAGGAGGGAGAAACATGAAGGGAAGATGAGAAAAAGAAAAAGAAAGGGGGAAGGAAAGAGGGGGAATTGGGGGCAAGGATGGAGACGATAATTAGCGGTTAAATGGGAGGAGGGTAAAAAGATAAGGGAAGAGGGAGTGGAAAGAAGAAGATAGGGAAAAGGGTAGGTGATATACGGAGATGCTGTGTTTTTTTACAGAGCTGACTACTGGATATTATCATTGAGGCCCATGGTGTCTGTATGTAGCCTCCACACCCATCTCTGTCATAAAACAGCAATTTTTGTTTCATGTTTATGGTCAGATTGTTTGTCGATGACGTACCACTCCATGTCATTGGGATTGTGATTGTTCGTGATGTAATGTTCTGTTAGGCGGGTGGCATCCCGTCTGCATCTAATCGTGCTTCAGTGTTCGCAGATGCGTGTGCCCACTCTCCTGGTGGTCATGCCGATATACATGAGTTGGCACGGGCATCTAATCGTATAAATTACATTTTTCCTGTTGCAGGTTGTGAGATTCCTCAATTCCCATGGTGTCTGCAGGCCTAGTTCTAATTTGATGGTCTTCTTTGTAAATTGGCAGACACTGCAGTTACCGCAGGGAGAGTGACCTTTTGGTGGTGGTAAGTGCCATAGCGTCATTTGTTTGTTAGCAGGGGACCTGTCTCATGGTCGGGTATGGACAACCATGTCCATACCCGACCATTTGCTTTTTTGAAAGCGTTAAGTGGGGGTTCAAAGGGAAGACCCCTGATGTTAGGATCTTCCAATCTTCCTTGATTATGTTTTTCACTGTATTAGATAAAGGATTGAAGGTAGTTACGCAGATTATGCTATCCCTTTTATCAGCTCTTGCTGAGGGTTGCAGCAACAGATCCCTGTGGCTGAAACAAACTCTTTTTTCGGCTCTTCTCTTGAGATGGGCAGGGTAGCCTTTGGCCCGTAGCTTATTAGTACGTTTCTTGGCATGTTTGGTGTAGTCTGTCAATTCTGTACAGTTACATGGTAGGCGTAGGAATTGGTCCACCGGTAGGTTCTCTTTGAGAGAACGTGGGTGAAAACTTTAGAATTGTAGTAAGTTATTCCTGTCAGTTGGCTTATAAAAAACGTCCGTCTTTAGGAAGCCATCTTTTTCAGAAATGAGGAGATCAAGGAAGGAAAGATCTGTGTCACCTATTGTTGATGTAAATCTCAAGAACGGATTTAAAGCATTTACCCAACTCACAAAAGTTGTTGCTTCTTCTTTCGTATCTTTCCAGATCAGGAGGATGTCGACGATGTAACGTTTCCATATACTGAATTGGGCATAGTATGGGTTTTCGTCATTTAGAACAAATTCTCTCTCAAAGTGGTCTACATAGAGACAGGCCAGGCTCGGAGCAAAGGTACTGCCCATCGAGGTTCCATGTACTTGGAGATAGAAATTCTTATTGAATTCAAAAAAGTTTCTTGTAAGTGCTGTATGTGCAAGATCTAAAACAAACTCTGGGGCGTTATGTAGTCCCAAGCACTGTTGTTCAAAAGATTGCAGATAACTTCAAGGGTGGCTTCTTGAGGTATGTTCGTGTACAGGGACTCCACATATAGGATTATCAAGTATTCCTTTACTTTGTTGAATTCTAGGCCGTCTAATAAATGGAGTACATCTTTGGTGTCCTTTAAATATGTTGGTGTTTGTTTTACATATCGTTGTAGGATCCAGTCACAGTATTGCGAGAGGGGCTCTAGAATAGATCCGATCCCAGATACTATTGGCCTACCTGGAGGAGGGTGTTTGTTTTTATGTATATTCGGTCATATATAGAAGTATGGTATTTTGGGGTTCTCTTGGTTGAGGAAGGCTGTCTCATGTTTAGTGTGCCATCCATTGTCTAGGCCTTTTGCTATTAATAAGGCTATTTCTTCTTTGATCTCATGTGTGGGGTCTCTGGAGAGTTTTTTTATAATGCTGAGTGCTTTCTAATAGACGTAAACACTCTTCATTATACATGACAGTTGGCATTATCACCGTGGCCCCTCCTTTGTCTGCTGGTTTAACTGCTCTCGAAGTGTCATCAGTAAATTCTCATAGGGCTGTTAATTCTTGGGTGCTTATATTCTGGAATACATCTGTACGATTCTGTCGTAAGTTGTCAATTTTTCCAACTTACTGATTTCTCAAAGGCGAACACCTCTGGTGGCATTTGGTGACTGGGCTGGGTAAATTTCGATTTAAGTCATAACCCAGTATTCCTCTCTTGTCCTATGTTAGCAACAGGGCTTTCTAAGAAGAAGGTCTTAAGTCTGATTTTGCGAAATAATTCATCTATTTCAATTCTCAGTTTAAAGATATCTAGTTTCAGTGTGGGGACAAAACCAAGGCCCTTCTCCAGGGCTTTTTGTTCAATGGCCTTTAATGTCCTTTGACTTAGGTTGATCACTGTGGTTGATTTAATTGCTAAATCTTGCTCGTGCTGGGAGTTTCGCTTTCTGATTGTTTCTCCCTTGGTTTCCAGCTTACTCCCTTCTTCTTCTCTCTCCCTCTTCCCAGGCCTCTTTCTAAAAAAGGAGCATTAGGGTAGGCCTAAGGTGCGGGTGGTTGAGGGTGTATTGGGGGTTGGAAGTGGGTAGGAGGCCCATATTGGGGAGTCCATCCCCATGGCTGAGTATTTATTGGGGGACCTGGGAGACCACATGTGGGTGGTTCCATCTATTCCTTGGAGTGCTGCGCCGTCTATGTATGGGGCGTGATGTTTGTGTGGGTTCTGTGTCTGAATCAGAGCTTGTGTACCCTCCTGAGGATGTATCGGAGGGCAAGGAAGATTTGGAAACATAATCTTCCTTGGTGTATGGGTATACTCTTTCGAGTGAGAATTTTTGCAAATCTTTTTTAAATTTTGAGATTTCACGTTGGGTCAGATAATCTTTGAATTTGTTAATGGTCTTATTTGTTTTTTCTAACTTTGAAGGATGCTGTTGTCAGTCCTGTTTTCAGATTGTTTTCGGCTGTCTTTATCTGTATTACTAGGGCTTCAGATAGTCTGGTTGCTGTTTTGATAATCAAGATTATTCCGCTACGGGACTTCTGTACAGGTGAGTTCTTGTTCCTGACAGTACCTCCCTCCAAAGAGAGCCTCCCCAACTTTGGCTTCTTGGAGTATATCTTATGGAAGACTTTTATCAATCTGGGAGCATGCACATTCACATCAGGATCCCAGGATTGTTCCTCTGGACCAAAACCGTTCCACTCAACCAAATTGTACAATTTTCCTTTTGCTATCTTGGAGTCTAGTATTCTGGTAACTTCAATTTTTTCTCCTGAACTAACGGTTACAGAAGTTGGGCACTTAGGTATTTTCATCCCTGGGAGGCTCTTTTTCAACAGTGATACATGGAACACCTGGTTGATTTTTATCTGTGCTGGGAGTTGAAGCTTAACTTTGAATGGATTTATTCTCTCTATTACCTTGAAAGGATCTATGTATCTGGGTTGAAATTTCCTATTATCCTTCCATTGCCTGGGGAATTGGGTGGCCACCCAAATTTGTGATGAAACAGCCTCCAACCCATACCTTTTAAATTTATTTTTCATTGGGGGTCTTGACGGCTTTCTGCTGATGGGCAGATTGGGGGCACTTCCCTCATATTTATACATCCATGGTGCAGGGGGTTGCTGAAAGCTCACCAGACTACAAGGAAAAAAGTTAGAAAAATAATGGAGCACTGGGTGTGACGGTCTTGGAACTGGGCTGCACCCATCAATCCCAGGCACCAGATAAACTCTCTGAGGCCTTAAAAGGCAAATTGGAGGGTTCACCTCCAACCTTCCTACCCCATGTGGAAGAAAGCCCACTATGCACCAGTGACTGAAAGGTGTGGGGTGACAGTCACAGAACTCGGCCCTACCCTGAGCACTAGAAATCTTTTTACGGCCCACCACAAAAGTTTGTGAATGTTAACCCAGTCGCCCCATGTAAAATATACACCCAAAGGAATCAACATTTCCTCTCACTGGCAATGTAACTAGCTGCAGTATTTGGGACCTGGGCAGCTCCAAGTCAGGACAGGCCAGCCCCTACCCCATTCTTTTTTTTTAAAAAAAGGTTATTTGGCTCTGCTCCCGCTTCTGTAATAAGCAGCAGGTGCAATGGCAAAATGTTTCCTTATTTGCATGAGATTATGTAATTGTGAAAATGATTGCAATGGTGCAAGATGTGCACCGGAGTGATATATATCATAACGAAGATACACCGACACCAGTGGCCCCTTCTGTAATATCAAAGTGCCCCAGATGTTGCACCCATGGAGAAATTTCTGTAATATAGTCCTGGTGCCTAGTGTGCTTTCTGTCCATCAAATGGAGGGCATATGGAAGGTACAATTCCAACTCTTCAGCCCCCCCAGGGTAGAAGGTCTGTTTGGGCTCTGGGAGTGATGCTGTTTGATGACAGAATGGGCCAGCACTCACCCCATTTTTGTTTTACTACACCTATGCTTGGTATCAATTAGACTTTCTTTTTTGCTGGTGTGGGTTGATTGGGAATAAGCCCTTCTGTTGAGCGAGCCATTGCTCACACCTAGGCAACCTCTTACCTCCATGATTACATCCCTGGAGTGTATTCCTGCCCAGGGAGGACGCCCTTTCCAACAACAACTCTCCAACGCACATCAATGCTCAGAGGGTGAGCTGTGTCCCAAGAACCACTCAGACTTAATAAGCTGTGGTTGCTTTCAATTTTAACCAACAGTAGTGTCAACGCACATGGCTGGCTGCAAGGGAGCTCTTGTCTTAGAGCCTGATTTGGGGCAACATAAGGAAAGCACCAAAATGGTTTCTTGACTTCAGTATGAAGATGTGATGTTCATTTCCCTCTCACTGAGGAGGTAATGCGGAGGACATGAACATCACGCCGTCTTTTCTCATTTTTCTTGTAAGGCAGAGTGACACATTTAGCTACTCACACAAATCCCTTAAATGTTATTAATTTGTTTGTTTTCCAGTTTATTGGGATAGAACCAAATAAACTTAACGTGGCATAACTGACACTTTAAGAATAATCTCCCTGTCATTCAAAGCTAAGGGCAGATACTGCCATCTTTAAGAGAGGTTTGTGATTTTCTTACTAACATTACTCACATTATCAACCATTAGCTTCCTGAGATGTGACTTCACATTAATTTCCATTATCTATAATATTATGCCTCAAAAGAAACGCAAATAATTAATTGAGTATCCTGATACATCTCCCACCTGGCCCCATAAGTAGTTTTAGCTCTCACCTGGCCCAAAAGTGGTTTTAGCAACTCCTTCTGTGCTTTCATTGCACCATTTGTATTAACATCCTTTCACATTACTATCATTTGTAGAACAGTGACAATTATGACAAATTCTCAGCATTAGAGCTCAAAGAGATCATTATCAGTGCCACTCACAAGGAGGACCACACCCTTAGCAGCATCTTCACCAACCATGAGACTATTTTAGCTAAAAAGCCTTTACCTCTGACATAGTCTCATCATTCTGCGGTTCCTTTTTAAATTAACCTTTTGAAAAGGTTCTCTAAGGTACATAGACATGAAGTCAGTTTTTTTAAAGTAGCTTAAAACATTGACCTTTGATACATCTGACACTCTTTCATCTTGTGAGCATACTTCTCCTGACTGGTTTCTTCCTTTTGCAAAGAACTGGTTTGCCACCTCTAATCCGCATCAGCGGCAGGATGCTCCTTGGGGAGTAACAGTTTGCGCTTTATAAATGACTACTAGAATAGAATTACTGTAAGTGAAGCAGAACCTGCTACCAAACAACCTAACACACCGATTACCTGCAGACTTTGCAATAGAATTAAACAGCTAACGTTGAGGCTACTTTGAGGGTAATCTTGGCAGCCGATAAATTGGCTCCTGTTAAAAAAAATACCCTTGCCAAGAATAATCCTTCCACACTCTGGCACACCAGCAACCTCCGAGATTTTAAACAAACCTGTATAACTAAGTAAAGGCCCTGGAGGAAACATTACAGAAAAGCTACCCAAAAGCTCTCCTGTCGTCCCTTTATTTCTGAACAATTTGTCTTGAACTGTGAGGTCCCTCAAAGATACTCTTTGAGTCTCACCCTATTTAATATTTACATTTCTCCATTGGCAGTGTTAGTCAGATTATTTTAATTTAACATTGGTTCCGATGCTGATGATACTCAAATCTTTTTCGAGATTTCTCAGAGCCATGACTACTAATCTTTTTTTCAGTGAACGCACTGTTGGAGTTGGTAATTGGATGACTCAAATATATCTAAAAACTCAATTTTGATAATACGGAGATAATTCTATTTAGAAAAAAAGCTTTGCTATGGTCCTCGTGTTGCTGGCTGGAACAACGAGGGTCTCATACTACCCTGGTGGATTCAGCATGGAACTTAAAAATAGTGTTCGACAATAAATTAATCTTTGTCAAACATATCAATCAACTGTCCGCCAATCGTTACCTCATTCTTCCCTTCTTATAGAAAATTCTTTCTATGATTTCTGTGTCTTCCAGGTAAACGTTGGCACAAGCACTCACCACTTCTTGCATGACTACGCCAATTCACTTTATTTCAGTCGACCAACTACCCTGTTCCACTTACTCCAATTTATCCTAAATATTTCTGTATTAGAAACCGCCTTAAACAGTTCCACTGGCTCCCAGTTCATAAATGAATTCTCTTTAAAACATGGTGTTTCACTCAAGAGGCTATAAATAACATTGGTCTCCAATACATTAGTAGAACAATTTCTAAATATTCTCTCACAAAAAATCTGAAAGTTAGCTCTTTAAGCCTTCTGTAAGTTGTCAGTATTAAGAATAGCAGAATAAGAGGCAGGTCTTTCTATTTCTCAGGGACTAAATGATGGAACGTCCTTCTATTTGATATAAAATCTTTAGAAAATTATCTAGAATGCTGAAAAAAGTTGAAGCCCAGCTTTTCAGTGACTCCTACTCTCCCAGTCCTTAATGAATGTATGTGACCCCGAGCACCTGGATGTCTCTTTGGGCAGCAGTGGTGCTATTCAAGTCAAACAAGGACTCATCATTTATATATCTAATTTAAGCTTGTATCTCATATATGTGCTGAATTTCAGACCATAACCTCTGATTTCAGTCTGTTTACAGCAAAGCCAGAAAGTTGCTCCAATGCCCCACAGTATATCAGAGTTGTCCTCTTGTTGACCCAGAGAGCCGTGCCTTAGATTACAATGATCTATCACTGGTCCGAACTTTAAAGATGATTTACGAGGATACCTATGTAGATGCATTAGAACATAAGTGGCCATGCCAATATTTGAACTTCACTATGAGGGAAAAATGAGTATCAAGACACCCTGGAACTTAAGAGATGTTGACCAAAGAAAGATCTGCAAAAGATGCATGTTATGCATGTTCAAGCAAGATAATGTTCTGCAAATCAATATTTATTAGATACAAAAACAGAATAAAGCATACCCTCTACGAAAAGGCATACCTGCCACAACGGCACACATGTAAACAATGCCAAGAGGTACAGGTCTGTACACATCTGATGACGTGCTGTTGACACTGACAATTAAGAAATTACAGTTGATCTTTTCCAAATGGTACCCATTGGATCGAGGTGCTGATATTCATTTTTGAATAATGAAGAGTTTTATGAAAAAAACACTGGCCGTTAATGATTATGCTTTCTATTAATTCAATTACTGTTTTTAACCACTGGGGCAGTCCTTGTGTTCTGCTGGACACAGTCCAGCGGGCATGCCAAAATTGGATCCAGAACATTCTGAATTACACATTTTAAATTTCCTCTAGTGAAATAAGCTTTTCGGAACAAATTACATCAGATACGTTATTTTCAATGAAGTTTCTGTTCTAAGGTTCTCAGTGATAAAATTGGGGAGTCTGGTATAAAAACTAGTGAAAGCGGATTACAACAATTATGCTGCCTACATAAAGTAGCAGTTATTCTTCTGTAGTTGTGAATGTGAATGGATGAAATAGGGAGCTGTTCCAGCACACAATAGGGAGTGCTATGATTGTGGCACATCTTGCCTCCAGCCAATGGGATGGCAGCCATTAGTAGCAGCCAACACTCTGTGAGTTGAGGACATTCATTATTTTTATTGAAATCCCAACCAAGATGCTTCTTCCTTCTGTTAGCTCTTAGAATCCATAGGTTGATTCATGTCCACATTTGCCCTGTTTTAGGAATGCATACACTTTTTTTTACAGTGTTAACGAGTCCTTCACAGTTGGCATTACTATGGCAAGCAGTAAAGCAAAGGTTAAGGATCCACTGCATCAGATATGTTTTTGAAGACTCCGACTCAAGTTGTGCCACCTAGTACTTATGTGTTCAATGATTTGGAGATGTAGGTGTAGACATCTTCCTACAGCACTGTGGAAAAGAAAAAGGAACCCAAATGTGCCTCAGAAGTTAGAAGCACAAAAGTAGTGTTTTCTGTTACAGAGGAAATACACAGCTAGAATTTGATAGGATAGGCTAGGAATGTTTATACTGATATGTTCTTTGAAGGCCAACTGTTAGTCTCTGTAGAATCAAAGAGCCATAGCATATACAGTGAGAGGGGCGGAGCCCGGAAATCATTTGTTCAATAGGCATTTCTAGTCTTTGGCTTTCCTGAATGTACAATGCGGCGTGACAGTGAATTGTGGGATTGTGATGTGAGTTGAGGTCCAGGCGTCAAGATGAGAGGTGAAATCTACGGAAATTCGGATGTGCAAGAAACCTTTTTTCAATTATTCAATGGTGAAATAACTGGGAGACTGAACTTCCCCATGGTGTGGTTGGAAATGGTGGTGGAGGATGCAAAAAGCTGGCAATGCATTTTTGCTGTGTATCTGTGCATAACACTGAGAATGATGGGTGCAAAGCTGCAAGCACTAGATAGATGCAGAGAGCTTTAAAGATGGGTGTGAAGGAGATGCCTTTCCACAAACCAATGGCCATGAACCATTGTTCGTAAAACCATGAGGTGTTATAAACAATTGCTAGACCTTCATCTGACTTACTCCTGTGGTTACAGTGTAGCCTTGTGTAGACATGAGGGATTAAATAATCAGGAATGGGAGTGAGAGGGAGATAGACATATTTCTTTTATGGACAGACTATTGAAGTTGTCCTGGGTCATGAAGCACATTATTTCTAAGATTCGAATACAGAGCGAAATATCATAAGCATGAGTGAGAATGAAAAGTTGAAGATACCATCAGTAGGAAACAGAAGGTTTGATAGGGGAAGATGTTAGGATGGTGATAGAAGCATAAGGCATGTTTGCATTTAACCTTCATGGTAAAAGGCAGACGGAGTGGCAAGAGGATTCCGGTCTTGTTAATGGCTCAACTCCCACCACTACCTACCCTGCTCCACTGTCCCATAGAAAGCCACCTACAATATAAAGCTGCTTAAAGAGTGTGAAGGTGCCTCCGAAGAGGCATCCCAGCGCTAGTGGTAAAGGTCTGAAATCAGTGTGGCAGACTGTACAGCCCAACTCAGATGCCTTTCAGGTGAGGGTCAAAGAGCAAAGTCTTTCGATTCTTTCTAAAGACCATTTCAGATGGACTAAAACTCAGGTTGAGAGAAAGAGCATTCCAAAGTTTAAAAGCAAGGATAAAAAGAGATCTCCCACCTACCCTAGACTTCAGAGTCAGGCAGTTGAAGAGGTTTAAGTTTTTTTGATCTCAGGGCTCCGACTTGATGACAAGGCATAAATCCCTTCTTTGAATGAAGGGGTGATTTTTGTTCAAATTTCCTGAAAACAAAAGTTAATGCCTTAAATTGGATCTGATTGGTTACAGGTAGCCAGTGAAGCTGACGCAAATAAAGAGTCACAGAGACCATTCTCAGGATCTTCAGGATAAGGTGAGCTGCAGATTCTGAATTGTCAGAAGTCGCTGAATTACAACAAATCGCCGAGAAACTTCCTCGGAGGAAACATGGCAAATCCCCAGGATACCCTGACTTAAGAGATACCTTGCCTCCAGAAAAGTTGGCTTGGGAGACGGGCAAGAGCTCAATGAATAAGCAAGTGAGTACTATTTCACCTTTAGTTACCTGCGCAATCTTATTTATTGTTCCATTTTTTGTTTGGGAAGATTAATTATAGTCCTGAATAAGCGCCAAGAGATCTGTTAAGACTTAAGTAGGCGCAAAACATGTTGACTTTCTTGGTAGTGACAGAAACAGCACTCTTTCTTTTGAAAGAGTAAAGGGCCATTATTTCCCTTAAACTCTGTTTGTTGTATTTAATCTTGACCAACATCCCTCATCACCAAGTAAAATCTTTTTTTTTTTTAGGAGAGTTGAGTCAATTTTACGTATTGTTTGTATATTTTTCCTTTTTTCTCTCCAATGGTTTGTTCAAGTTAACTCAGAAGTTGGCTTAATGACCCCCTTAAGGGTCCCGTCAGACATTGCAGTGCCAGTCTGGCATGGAGCAAGCCTGATGATGAAACCTGAGGGCCTCCTCTTTCTGTAGCAATCCTAATCTAGAATTTTCTGGGATTGTTCGTTATGTCTTTTGGAACAGTGCACCTTTTTTGATTATCATGCTATGAGTATGGAGATCGTACACTGGACCAATCAACCTCCCTGTCCCACCCCCCTTTTTTGTGGAATGCTAAATTACATAACCTGGTAGATTCAAATACAGAAAGCTAGCATAATTCAGTGTAGATGTCACCATGCCATGAACAATTGTGTTACGTGTATCTTCCGGGTCTAAATGCAGCTGTCCTTTTAATGCCCTAAAAGTAGCCAAACAATTGGCAGAAATAGCCTTAACTTGGGGCTCGACCATAGGTGCAGGTAGAGTGGGGGGTGCACCCTTCTCAACCGGCCACCAGTTGCGGAACTCAAGGGTGATCTTAGTGCCAAAAAGAGCTGCATATCTTCTGCATAAGAGATCATATTCACACCCCAGGATTCAACCAACTTTGCTAGTGGATACAGATAAATATTAAAAAGGGTGGGACTCATCACCGAACTTTGCACCACCCCACACTCTAACGGTTTGGAGGAAGAAGTGAAGGGAGCAGGAAAAATTGCCTGTGATCTATCTTCAATAAAAGCTTTCAGCCAGCATAGCACTTGATATCTGATTACAATTCTACTAAGACTCTTAAGCAGGATAGGATGCGAGACAGATGCAGAGGACAAATCCAATAGAACCACCACTGCAGAGGAATTTTGATCAATATTTCCTTAATGAACTCAGTCACTTCCAGTAAAGACGATTCTGTGCTATAGCCAAACCAGATCGTAATCCAGATTGAGTGTTATGCAGCAAATGGTTAGATTCTAAAAAACAAGGGAAGTTTAGCCATTGTTGGAAAGAGTGAAATTGGTCTAAAATTGCTTAAAACCTTGGGATCAGCATTAAGTTTTTTAGTATAGGAATCAAACGAGTCTGCTTCCAACACCTTGGCACAGGAGCAAGTTCCTAAAACCAGTTTATCAATTTATTTACAGTAGTTTTGACAACTGAGGATGCATATTTTAAAATTGTTGGAGGAAATTGATCTAAAAGGGAGCCCGATTTTCATTTAGCTAATTCCTTGGTAAACTCTTCCAAGAATATATGGTCAAAAGCAGAAAGTGTACGTCCAGAGCATGAGATGGTATCTTCAACCCCATGTTTGGAGTCAAGCAAAGGAAATTGCTCACAAATAGTTTGAACTTTCTTGAAAAAAGTTAGAGAGATCCTCACATAAGTTAATAGAAGGGATGAGAGAGGTCTGAGAGTTCTTTGATGCAATGGAGGAAAGAAAGGAGTTGACAATCTTAAAAAGCTCACAAGGTTTGTTAGTTGCCTGTTCAATCGTGGATGAATAATAAGCCTTATGAGACCTACGAATGGAGATATGATACCTTTTCAGAGCAGCCTTATAAGTAGGCTTTGCTCCTTATCATAGGTTTTCCTCCACTTGGCTCTAAAATTTTACATTGTGATTTATCTTCCTTTCCAGCAAGCAAGCACAAAGGGGTCGATGGCTTAGATCTCTTAGAAAAGGACATTTTATAAGGGGCAACCAGGCCTAAAGCTTTAGCTAGCCAATCATTAAAACTCACCACATCTTGTTCTAGAGCACCAGAAATATTAAAGGGGATGGAATGGAATGCGTCCAGTAAGAGGGATTCTGAAATGTTTTGGCATGCCCTAACAGTTTTCAGGACCACGGTCAGCAGTCTACTGGGTGTGTTCAAAGGAACCCTAAATGGAATCAGGGAATGATCAGAATAAATTAGCTTCTGTGCAGGCTTGACCAGCACCACTGAGAGATTTGTGAAAATAAGGTCTAGTGTACGACCAGCCTTGTGAGTATGACCCTTTACTAGCTGTTCTAGGTTGAAACCTTCAAGAGTGGACAAAAACTGCTGTGCAGGTCTACAATTAAGGGCATTAACAGGTAAGTTAAAGTTGCCCAACACCAGAAAGTTAGCATGATGTAGATACAATTGACAATCAGCAGATGAAGGTAGTTAGCAGAACAGTCAGGTGGTCTTTAAATAAGTACACTCAATAGGGCAAAGGAGGGAGCTAAGACAACAGAAAAAGCTAATCCCTCAATATTAGTAATAGTCGCCAATTTAGAAATATAGCACGTGAAGGAGGAGTGTTGCACAGTTGCCACACTGCCTCTTTTTTTATTCTCCCGATCAATATGCTGGATTTAAAACCCAGGAGGAGTGGCTAAGGCAACATCAGAAGGACAGCACTCTTTAAAACAAGTTTCCATGAAGATCATCAAATCCCAGCAATTCTCAAAAATATACTAAAAACAACCAGGGCATGTTTAGGTAAGGATCTACAATTTATAAGGCAAGCAGGGAAAGTAGTGCCCAAAGGGGGATAAGACTGGGGGACTAGC
Organism: Pleurodeles waltl; assembly: GCF_031143425.1. Taxonomy (NCBI): domain Eukaryota; kingdom Metazoa; phylum Chordata; class Amphibia; order Caudata; family Salamandridae; genus Pleurodeles; species Pleurodeles waltl. The sequence continues at coordinate 1,553,674,254 of NC_090440.1, forward strand.
ACTACTAAGGACCTTGTCTCCATTAGCACGACCATTAGACTTATGATAAGAAGAAAGCGAACATCCACATTGAAGACAATTAACCAGAGAGCCCTTGCCTTCAATGTTCCAGTTGAAAAGGTGGTCACAAGACTGAGCTGGTAACTTCATCAGTTCTTCCCTCGAGTACACTAGGGAGGTAGATTTTGACAGGGTTCGGTGGCAGCATGGCTGGCAGCAATCCGGACAGGCGCAAACAGGCTTGACTTAGGCACATCCGTACCACATCTTCAGCATGGCGATTAATATGAGGGGACCAAACCATTAGAGTGCGTCAATCAGAAAAATTGCACCTCTATGATGGAGTGAGCCCCAGAATGTGGAAGAGAACAACCTGTAAACTGCAAGCCCAATGTTTTAAAAAATAATAATTGGCAAGAGAAATGTAAAACCAGTTAAAAATTCAAGTTAAAAATAAGTTTCCCTCAAAGCCACAAATTTAAGGTGCAAAATATACACAAGTAAAAGTTAACAACTGCCAGCACTCTATCTAGCTGCTGCACATTCACAGCATTGCGATTCTAAGGAAGGGGCATGGACCGAACCATTAGAGTACGTCAATCAGCAAATGGCACCTCTATGATGAAGTCAGACCCAGAATGTGGAAGAGAACAACCAGCAATCCACAAGCCCAATGCTTTAAAAAAATCCAGCAAAAGAAATGTAAAACCAGTTAAAATTCAAGTTAAAAATAAGTTCCCCCCCAGGCAACAAATTCAAGGTGCAAAACATATACAAGTAAAACAACAACTACTGGCACTCTACCTAACTGCTGCACATACATGGCATGGCGATTCTTAAGAAGGGTCAGTGACCAAACCACTAGAGCGAGTCAAAAGCAAAATGCCGCCGATATGATGGAGTTGGCTTCGGAAGGCAAAAGGGAACAACCAGTAACTTGCAAGCCAAATGCTTTAAAAAAATAATTTGAAAAAAGAATGGAAAACTAGTTAAAAAGTCTAATTAAAAATAAGTTCCCCCCCAAAGCCACAAATTCAGGGTGCAAAACATACACAAGCAAAAATTAACAACTGCCGGCACTCTATCCAGCTGCTACTCCTAACAAACCATTCCACAGCTGGCTGTAGTGCATAGAGTTGGGAAAGATACAAATAATGGCCTCTCACTTGCTTAAGAGTTCATCATCCCAGTGTTGCACTTGCCCTCACACTGACAAATAGAGGCTGACACGCAATGTCTGAAATTAGTTCAGTAGCCACTGAGCTGTATCCCAATTATTACTACTAGGCTGCTGCTGGACTTTTGCTGTGCTAAATGCCACTAGCTGACACCAGCGTAACCCCAGCACTGACCTGAAGGTTTTAGTACTGCCTTCTATCAAGTTACAGGTTGCTGCTGGACATTGCTTCGTTCCATGTCCTAAGCCTAACATGCTAAACCTGATAGTTATCATGGCACCTTTTGGCTGCTCACATGCTGCTGCAAGGTTAACTGCCCAAAGAGAGACAGTGACAAGCAACATTTTTATACATGCCAACTCTCCAGATATAGGTTCAGGACTCCTTATTACTTGAGCCAAAATCATTATATTTTAGCATTCTCACTCTTACAGTTACCTCACCTTAGATACTGATTAATAGGAAAATAATGTTCTCCTGATTAGGTATAGAAACCTCCCTCTTAAGTATTGTCAGAAGTTGACAAAAATACTCTACCTGTCCCTACCCCACCCTAAAGCCCATGTCTATGTCCATATCAGGATGCCACACAGTTTGCCTCCCAACAACTCCCAAACTTTTGAGCTGGTTCCCACAGTTTCCATGTCCTAACTCTGAATGTGACTAGTTACCATCACATTTTTTCCACTTGGCAGCTCACTGCCTAAAAGGAATGCCCTGTGCTAATGTGTACCACAATACCGCGGCTGAAATAGTGATCTACAGGTATATAATGACCATTGTGTTGACTCCCATAATATTGTTACATTGGAATTAATATGATCAAGTCTAAGCTCACTTTGACTGTATTTTGGTATTCAATATTATAGTCATGATATCTCTGTAGGTCAATGTTTCAACCGTGCTAGTGTGACTAACAACTCTGTCCTAAGCATGACAAGCTCCTCTGGCATTGTCACTGCTAACCCCACCCACTAATAGGTATAATTAAGGTCAGCAACAAGTGCATCACAATATCTTTGAAGTACCCCTCTGAGCCACATTCATGCTGCCAAAAGTCTTTCTAGAGGACACTTGATGCCTTGTTGCTTAACTGCAGGAAGGGGTTCCCAGCCACAAGTCTGAATAACACTTTCAGCCTTGTCAAAGGTATAAAGTGCTATAACAATGTAACATTGCAGTAAAATACAATAGGTGACTACTGACCTCTTCTACACCTGACAAGAGACATACTCCATGGCACTGACCAACTCACAGGCACTCCCAGGTCATTGCTGTGCAGCTCTCACCTTTCTTCAGTAGGCAGAGCTCTATCCCATTTGCCAGAGTCCAGGCCTCCCCGTGTAGTTCACTTTGCAGACTGCAATATGGAAGCACTGTTACTAAGGCCCTCATTACAACCCTGGCAGTAAATCCCGCCTACCGCCATGCCGACGGCCGCCAACGTACCGTGACCGCAGCTGTATTCCGCTACAGGTATTATGACCCACACAGAGAATACAGCCACTATACAGACTCCCACACAAATCCGCCACACCAAAGGTCAGTGATAAACTGGCAATAGCAAAACCCACACCGTCACACCAACAGGAATACGCCCACAGTACCGCAACCCACGAATCAACGCAGCGGTCTTTCAACCGCGGTAAACCATTGGCGGTACACACCGCCGCGCTCAAAATACACACACACTTAGAAAATAACACCACATTGGACAATTCAAAATACACACACCTGACACACATATACACACCACACCTTCACACACATGGCACTATAAAATACACACCCACATTACCCACAACCCTTTCAAGGAACAAATCAGAACAAGCAGAGAGAGAAAAGCAAAGAGCACACCCTTATCCAGAGGCACAGAACACCAGCCCTCATACACCATCCACGCACATCACATAATATACCACAACACAGCACCCCACACATATCACTCACACCACATCATGGCACCTCAAAGACACCCCAGGTTTTCTGAGGAGCAGCTAAGGGTCATGGTGGATGAAATCATCCAGCTAGAGCCACAGCTATTTGGATCACAGGTGCAGCAGACCTCCATTGAAAGGAAGATGGAGCTATGGTGGAAAATAGTGGACAGGGTCAACGCCGTGGGACAGCATCCAAGAAACAGGGATGACATCAGGAAGAGGTGGAACGACCTACTGGGGAAGGTGCATTCTGTGGTATCAAAACACCAGATAGCAGTACAGAGGACTGGCGGTGGACTCCCACCTCCTCCCTCACAACTAACAACATGGGAGGAGCAAGTCTTGGCAATAATGCATCCTGAGGGCCTCGCAGGAGTAGCAGAAGGACTGGACTCTGGTAAGGCAAATTTTTACTACTTTATCCCCCCACCCTGCCTGCATGCCATCACAAACTCCCACCCCTACCCTCATCCCCATCACTCCACCACCTCACATATACCCCACTAGCACAACCCACCCATCCCAGTACCAAGCCCTGCATGCAACAATGCATGGACCTGCATGGACACCCATCACCACAGCATGCACACTAGAGAGACTCACCCACCCCGCACAATCAGCAATCACACAAGGCCAATGCGACAAGGAAAAGCACAATTCCATTAGGGAAACACACCCATTGCACAAGATGGCACATACTGATACAATAACAATGAATTTGCATCCAAACAGAACCCCTACCCAACGTCAGTGGATAGGAGGTGCCATCTACATCCAGTCCCCCCACAGAAGAGGCCCACAGTGATGACAGCAGCTCTGCACGTCTGGATAAGGATGACCAGCCTGGCCCATCAGGGACCTCTGGACAGTTGGTTCCCCTGCCACAGTCCCAAACCATCACAGAACTTCCCCCATCAGGAAACACCAGCACACCACCCACCCAGCGGGCCCATGCAACTGTCCCCAAGACACGTCAATCAGCAGTGTGTCCACCGCTACAGGGACCCCAGCCAACCCCACAAATACAGGACGATCAGGGACCTGGGGTCAGTGGACACACGGTTAAGGGGACAGAGGCACTGGACAACAGGGAAGCTGGGAGGACTTCTGTGCGACAGGGGGAGGACAGGCCCAGGGAACCCACTCTCCACAAGGCACTCTCCAACATCATGGGAGCATACCACCATTCCCAGGAGACCATGGCCACGGTACTGGCCAGGTTTCAGGAGACCCAGCGGCTGCAGGAGGGACACAACATGGGGATCAGGGAGGACCTCACAAAAATCTACAACATCCTGGTCACCATAGCAGGGGTGCTGGCTGATATGGGCAAGACCATGAGGGATGCAGTGGCACAACAAAGGTTCCCTGACACTAGCCAAACCGAGAAACAGCCTTCCACCTCTGCCGGCGCTAGTGGACAGGAGGCACCGCCACAGGAACAACAGGGCACCAGCACCCCACCCCCTGAGAAGGAGAACCACCCCGCAAATGGTCCCTGCGATCCAGACAGAAGACAGAGAACATTGCCAAGACCCCCGCCAGGAAATAGGACTCTCCTGATTGTCACCCTTCTGTCCCACTATGTCACCCGGTCCACTTTGAACGGACATTGCTCCCCCTTCTTATGCCCCATTGGACAATGCACCTGTGATACCAAGAGACTGGACTCTACCATGGACCTTCCTCTACCATCACCCCAGCCCCTTGCCCGTACCCCTATACCTATTAGCACCTAAATAAACACCCTTCAATCAAATAACAATCTTGAGTCAGTCTGATGATTCACAAATGTATTACAACAACATTATAAACAATTTGCAAAGTATATGTCCATTAACTCATACCAATGTGTGACAGTTGTTGGGCAGCAGTACACATACCAGAAGGCAGAATGGGGTACACAGATCTGAAAAAAGGAAATCCAAACAAAACAGTCAGTGTTCATAGACAGAGGTTAAGAGGCTGCCATGTACAATGTCCTAAAGGAAACTGATATGTGAAGAGAAGTTACAGTGTCTTACCTGTGTGTCACTGGAAGTACTGCAGGATGATGTTTGTTGGGTTGTCAACATCTTCTTCCTCTGCCTCCTCTTCCTCACTGTCCACAGGCTCTACCGCTGCCACAAGACCATCTCCAGGCTCATCCTCCTGCAGAAAAGGTATCTGGCATCTCAAGGCCAGGTTGTACAACATACAGCATGCCACGATGATCTGGCACACCTTCTTGGGTGAGTAGTACAGGGAGCCAACTGTCAGATGGAGGCACCGGAATCTGGCCTTCAGGCGGCCGAATGTCCTCTCAATTATACGCTTAGTTCACACATGTGCCTCATTGTAGCATTCCTCTACCCTTGTCCTGACATTCCTCACTGTGGTCAATAGCCATGAGAGGTTGGGTTAACCAGAGTCACCTGCAAATTTTGAGGAATACCTGTTAGACACACACTAACCCTTAGGGACTACCCCATACCCAGACATACTGTGTGGGGGCCTTGGGCTCACCTATTAGCCACACCCGGTGCCTCTGGAGTTGGCCCATCACATAAGGGATGCTGCTATTCCTCAAGATAGAGGCGTCATGCACAGAGCCAGGATACTTGGCATTCACATGGGAGATGTACTGGTATGCCAAATACGAATGGTAGCTTTTTCTATTTCTGTACAATTCTGCGGGGGGCCAATGCCACATGTGTACCATCAATGGCACCAATGATGTTGGGGATATGTCCCAAGGCATAGAAGTCAGCTTTTACTGTGGCCAAATCAACCCCCTGAGGGAACACGATGTAGCTGTGCATGTGTTTCAGCAGGGCAGACAACACCCTGCTCAACACGTTTGAGAACATTGGCTGAGAAATCCCTGATGCCATGGCCACTGTAGTTTGGAAGGAGCCACTTGCCAGGAAATGGAGCACTGACAGGACCTGCACAAGAGGGGGGGATACCTGTGGGCTGGCGGATAGCTGACATCAGGTCTGGCTCCAATTGGGCACACAGTTCTTGGATTGTGGCACAATCAATCTGTATGTGATTATGATGTGTCTGTCTACCATTGTCGACAGGTCCACTAGGGGTCTGTACACTGGAGGATGCCACCATCTCATATGCTGCCTCAGCGGTTGTAGCCTATGGAGGAGAACGGTGAGCAGAAGGTAATTTACCACATAGATAGCACAACTGTGACTGAACTATAGTTACAGTATCCGTGTGTGAAATCGTGAGTCCGTACATGTGTCAATATGTGCTGTGACGCAGTTAGGTGCCATGCCATGTGCTCCCCTAAAATGACGGCTGCCTGACTTGTGAGGGGGGACAAGAGGAAATTAGGTAACTGTGCTGGCATTGTGTAGCGTCGCAGTAGGCAGTCGAAGACTGCTGCGCAAATCCGCATTGGTTCTCATTGGGCCCTATGGGTCCGAAGAGCCAATGGCGATGTACGCCGGCAGTGACGGTACGCACCGCCACGGACGTGAAGGCCATTTTCTATCTCTTCACTCACTTGATACCTGACCATCAACAGGAGAGGACCTACACTGCAAGTGCTGCAGTGACCTGAGTCTGGAAGCAACAATGGCTCATGTGTCTGGGAAAAGGGCCCCTGCCTTCACTGCGGAGGAATTGGACAAACTGGTGGATGGGGTCCTCCCCCAGTACACCCTGCTCTATGGTCCTCCAGACAAACAGGTGAATACACTGTGAGCATGATGCATGGGCAATGCCTGTTTAGAGTGGTGTGGATGTAAGCCACATGTTGGGGGGTGGCCTGAATGCTGCATGTGAGGTGGCCAGTGTATGTGCGTCAGGGCATGGCTGGGAACTGGGGGGCAATGAGTATGACGGTCCGGACAGGTGAGTAATGAAATTTGTTTGCTCTTTTTACCCTCTAGGTCATTGCCCACCAGAAGAAGGGTATTTGGCATGTCATTGCCAAGGAGTTGCGGACCCTGGGGGGTCTATCACAGACGGTGCACCCACTACCGCAAGAGATGAGAGGACCTGCGCCGCTGGAGCGAGAAGGCGGCGGAGGCCCAGCTGGGGCTGGCATCCCAACGTGGAAGGGGTGCCCTTCACACCATGACCCCCCTGATGATCGGCATCTTGGCGGTGGCCTATTCCGAGTTGGATGGCTTGAGGTCATCACAGCAGCCACAAGGGGGTGAGTACAGTTTCAGAAAAGCTGACTCTGCGCAGTTTAGGAACTAGCTGCGTGGGGGGTGTGGGCTGTGGGTGCCCCTAGGCCAGGGCGATCATGCCAGGGTAGGTCCCTTGTTTGCAGGCTCTAAATCACCCCTACCCAAATGGTACAATTGCGCAGCTACTAGTGTGCAGGGTCCTGTGGGTTTCTGGTCTGCATGTGCTGGCGTTATCCATTGTACCCCATGGCCTGGTGACTACCATAGTGTCTGGTTGGGCAGGGCCTAGTGCACAGGGTAGCTCAGTGTGTGTTGTGTCTGCCAACGGTAGTAGTGTTGCTGGCATTGACCATGTGTGTCCTCTGTCTTTCCCCCCCTTCTTGTTTTGTCACCCTGTCCTTGTCCTTGTGTGCATTAGCATCATCTGGCGGAGGAGCTGAGGCACCGGCGACCGAGGGAGCTGCATCCCACATGGCCCATGAGGGTGAATCCATGGAGGGCGAAGCCACCAGTGGGACGGAGGGCAAGGGGAGTTCCATGACGGGGACAGGAAGGGATACCAGTGACAGCGACTCCTCCTCTGATGGAAGCTCACTGGTGGTGGCAGACACCTCCGTGCCCACCCCAACAACAGGTACAGCCACCACCCCCCCACCAGCAACACCCTCCCAGCAGCCCCTCAGCGTTTCCCGTGCCCGCTCACCCAGGAGGGCGGGCATCTCCTTCGCCCCAGGCACCTCAGGCCCTGCCCCAGTCAGCCCTGCTGCCCTCAGTGAAGAGGCTATTGACCTCCTGAGATCCCTCACTTTTGGGCAGTCAACCATTCTGAATGCCATCCAGGGTGTCAAGAGGCATTTGCAGCAAACAAATGCACACCTGGAGGGCATTCGTTCTGGCGTGGCGGCCCAACAGAGAGCATTTCAGGCTCTGGCCCCAGCACTGATGGCAGCCATTGTCCCTGTGTCAACCCTCCCCCCTCCAACTTCCAATAGTCTGACCCAATCCCCTCTACCTCAGCCTATCCCAAGCACACCTTCAGACCAGCATGCACACACATCAACACACAAAAGTGGCTCAGGAAAGCATAAGCACCACACATCATCACACAGGCACTCACACAAGCACCATACCCATGCACACATACCAACATCCACTTCTTCCACTGTGTCCCCTCCTCCACGTCCTCCACCTCCCTCCCAGTCTCGTCTCCACTCACACCTGCATGCACTACATCATCAGCCACTGCCTCCATAAGCAGCACGCCCATCACAACACACTGCTCACGAGCAATCATAACCCCCACCACCATTCACATGACCCCTTTGTCATCTCCCAGTGTGTCTGTGAGCCCTCCTCCCAAAGTACACAAATACAGGCACACACCCACTCAACAGCCATCCACCTCAAACAGCCTCCAGCCCATGCACCTTCACCCAAACTCAGCAAATGTACACCTCCTACAACCACTACCTCTTCCTCCACTCCCACAGCCCCTCCATCTTCCCGTCCCAGTGTGTCTAAAAAACGTTTCATAGCTAACATTAACCTCTTCCCTACACCTTCCCCCCGTCCTTCCCAAAGGGCCAGGATGTCTAGATCCCAGCCCAGCACCTCAGCCACAAAATCTGTGTCTGCTGTGATCTCTGCAAGTCTGGGTGGATAGAAGGGGGCACCCATCAGAGATGCCAGTGTCCCACCTACCGATGTGCAGGACCACCCGATTCGGCCACCTGCCAAGGTCAAGAAGGGGCCGGCATCCAGCAGGGGAAAGTCACACCACACACCCAGCAAGGCCTCATCAAAACACAAAGATGACAGTGCCAAGGTCCCAGCAGCGACTGCCAAGGTGGGGAAGGGACACAAGACAAAGGGCAAGTCACCTCAGGGCACGATGCCTCCTTTTGAGTGGCTGGTGACCACCATTTCCTCAGAGATGGCAGCGACCTGTACCACGGTCACCACCACCGCAACGACCGCCACCTGCACCGCCGCTGCCACAACATCAGTCTGCAGCATCCTCCCCAAGGATTAGCCATCCGAGGCTGTCAGAGATGGTCTGGTGTCTCCCTCCACCACTACGTACACCTGCACCTCCACCGCAGCCACCGCCACCTGCGCCACCATCTGCACCACCACGTGGTCAGTCGGTCCCACTATATCGGACGTCACCAGCATCCCCAGTGGGAAGCCATCCGAGGTTGCAGGTGACGTCCTGGACCCTGGACACGCCACTTGAGGCACCAACACCAGCACTGGCACTACCAGCAGTTTGCAGCCTGAGTCGCCGCAGGATGGAGTGTGGCTCTGCCTCCATGGAGTGTCATGCTACCTGTCCCATATACATCTCTTGGCTCAGACACCCAGGTGAGAAGATGTTAACTGCCACACCCCTGGTGCAGTATCACTGGGCACAATGCCCCCTCCAGAACCAGTGGAGAGATGCATCCGCTCCCCCTATACTTGGCAGGATGAAGCACCCTCGGCACAATGCCCCCTCCAGAACCAGTGGAGAGATGCATCCACTCCCCCTATCCTTGACAGGATCAAGCACTCTGGGCACAATGCCCCCTCCAGAACCAGTGGAAGACGCCTCCCACTTGAGAGACTGTGGCTTTGCACGCCCCAGGACCAAGCAGTGGGCAACCCACCCACTTGAGAGACTTGAGACACTGTGGCTTTGCACTTCCCAGGCCCAAGCAGTGGGCAAATCACCCACTTGAGAGACTGTGGCTTTGCACTCCCCAGGACAAAGCAGTGGGCATGGAGCCCCCTCGAGGGGCAGTGGCGTCGTACCACCTTCCGGCTGAGGTGCCCCCCCTCCCCTGGTGCCTGTGTTTTTTCTACCTGATGCTCCTGCAGCGTGCTTTCCGTTTTGAGGCAGGGGTCATGTGTACAGCCTTGTGTATATAATGTAAAATTGTGTATATACAGTTATTTACAATTCTGTTGCTATATCTGAATGTTCCAATATAACACTGGTTAGACTCATTTCCTTTTGTCCTTGCATTCTTCCAGGGGATGACGGGGTGTATCAGTAATGTTGTTGGATGTGTTTGTGTGTATGTTGTTGTGGGTGAGGGTGGGGGCTGGGGGCGTTGCGTGTCACGCGTGTGTGTCACTCTCTTTTCTCTTGTGTGCTAGGTGCAGTACTCACCATTGTCGCCGCCGTGCATTCTTTCTACTTCCTGGTGTATGAGAAGATACACCAACATAGGGAGGATCTGCAATTCAGGCTCCATGGTGTCCTTGTTCTTCGTGGAGTGTCGAAAGGTGAGTGGTTCCTCTTCGATGTACTGTTTCCGCCGTTTCCGTGGCGCTGGTACCGCCCCAGAAAAGCTGGTGGATTGGCCTGTCATAATAGGGTGGGCGGTACTTTGTCTTCCGCCTGTCTGTTGGCAGTGACCGCCGCGGTGTTTGTTGCTACAGCCGTGGCGGTCGGAGTGTCGAAGTGGCTGTCTATGTTGGCAGTTTCCACCGTGGTCGTAATCCCATTTTTGTTACTGCCGGCCTGTTGGCGGTGTTACCGCCGCTTTAACACCGACCACCAGGGTTGTAATGAGGGCCTAAGTGTGAAATGCAAAGTATGCATAAGCCACTTTGAAAAGAGGGAAAGCCCAAGAACCCCAAAACAAGTACAACCTTCTAAAGAGGAGGATAATGAAGATACAAAAAACAATTAATTTACTAAAAAGACAAAAATTACACATTAAATGTCTGACCATGGAATATTCTTTGCAAATATAGTTTGAGAGTGGTTAGGGTATCAACCTCATTCCATATCCCTAGACATACTGCTTCTAATCCTCGGCTTTTAACTTAGAAATCATTGTTATCAGGTGTCTAAGTTGCATTTCCAGAACCACTATCAAAAAGGAGAGTGAGAAGAGTGAAGGCTCACTCCAATTCCCAACTATATAAGACCATCAACAAGAGGAAACTTGCTACTTATGTCCTGATAGATCCCTTCATCAGTTGAGCTGTAACTCCTTATTAGTTTTTAGAAGAACACTCTCTTACTAACATCCGTTAGTGGCATGCTTCATTATAGGGTTCCCACCTGAGATGCCTAGTGCATCTGGATGTGCTACAATACCTGATTCATGAAGGAGTTGGTTGTTCTTTATGAGGGATTAGAATTGTTAAAATTACCTTAAGGTATCCCTACCAGAAAAGGTGATATTTAATACTGGGAACCTTAGCTAAGGTTAACAGACAAGGTTAGATGTGCAGTAAGACTTTTCTGATCTCTCACATCTTGGTCTACATGTTTCAGCAATGGCATTTAGATACCACTCATAGTGAAATGGCTTTCTACAAGACCAATTGATCTCCTTTATCATGTTTGTCATACACTGGTGTACACATGCGTACTTCTGCTTGTGAAATCATGAAATTGTGTTTTAACTTACGATCTTGGTTACATTCAGCTGTAGGTTGGATTCATGATCTCTGTGACGCTCAACACAGAATCATATCCTGTGTGTTCATAATAAATGGTGTTGCCCATTGCATCATAGAAACTTAGAGGCAGGTGGTCCCTGTAGTCACGCATTCATCAAGGTGTTGCACCTGCTACAGACCTCTGTGGTAACCTCCAAGCTCTGCAGCAAACATCAAGTCAATGACCCCAACTATAAAAGAAATTACAGATAATAACTCTTCTTTAAAAAAAATATGTTCTTGGAACATAGCATGGCTATGCCCAAAATATATGGACCTTGATATTATAAAATATTGGTGCACATTTTAAATGCTAATGTTCCAAGAGACATAGGCCTTACATTTGGTTCCAACGCCTGGGTATGTTGAAGCCAGCTGCAAAGGTGTACATTTTTCGGCGGGCAATTGCAAGGGGGGAAGCAATTTATATCTCCATCTAAAGTAAAGGGATTGTACAAAGTTATTTCCACTGACTATCAGGGCCTGCTGATTTTAGAAATAACAAAATGGATCCCAGGGTCCAATACCCCACTGAAACTAATAAATGCCTATGTTCACCCAAGTGCAAAATTAAAGACAGAGGCAACAAAGGCAACTGTGATGACAATTCTTGTACTAACAAAAAGAAACCTGCAGTCTCAAATATTTTTAACTGGGAATTTTAATATGAATGTAATTATTACTCTGGGTTTTGATAGAGATCCCCTACAAAACAGTGGGCCTGATTTAGTGTTTAGCAGATGCGGTTACTTGGTTGCAAACGTGACGGATATTCTGTCCGCCCTATTACCATCCAATTATATCCTATGGGAATTGTAATACTGTCGACCTGGTATCCGTTATGTTTGTGACGAAGTAACCAGTCTGCCAAACTCTAAATCAGGGCCTGTACTTTGAGTATTCTAGCACAATCACCAAACACAAAGCGGAGAGACAAAACTGGTGCAGCATTAGAAGAGGAGCTCTAACACTTTAGGTTGAGAGTATTAAACTGTAGACCACCATGGGACACAATTTTAAGCAGCTTGATCTGATGTTGGACCTCGCCCTTTTTACAGGGTCATCCCCAAACGTTTTGCCTTCCTCCTATTTTTTTCCTGACCCTTTTTGATAACGTTAGGACTCTAAGCACTTTACCACTGCTGATCAGTCCTAAAGTGCTTGTGCTCTCCCTTCTAAACGTGGTATGATTGGCTTATACCTAGTTGACACACAATTTACGCTGTAAGTTCCTTATACAGTGACATCCCTATACCCAGGGCCTGTAAATTAAATGCTACTAGTGGGCCTGCAGCGCAGCTTGCGCCACTCACAGAAGTAGCTTTTCAAACCTGTCTCAGGCCTGCTACAGCAGGGCCTGCGTGCGCAGTTTACTGCCACAGGGACCTGGCATCTAAATGTACCTGCCAGGCCTGAAACTCCCCTTTTACTACATATAAGCCACCCCTAAGGTATGCCCTAGCTAGCCCTAAGGGCAGGGTGCTGTATATGTAAAAGGTGGTAGGACATATGCATGTATGTACTAAATGTCTTGGTAGTGACAAACAGGCTATTTAGTTTCTCACTACTGTGAGTGCTGCCTCTCTCATAGGATTGCATTGGAAATGCCCTAACATGTGTCTAGGTGGTATTGTCTGATCTATGGGGTGTGGGGTAGGCATGTTTGGTATGGCTGGAATGATAGTAAAAAATGCTGCTTACTGGTGTAGGTGGATTTTTTATTACCTTTAAAGAAATGCCACCTTTGGAAAGTGAGCATTTCTCTGTGCTTACGACTGGTGTTTTGCAGCCTGCCTCCAATCCATGCCTGGGGCAGAGTGACACCTGGGCTTTGTGCATACTTTTCAGACAGCCTGTACACAGGGAGAGTAGAGGTGTCCCAAGAGTGCATCTGCATAATGAATGGTCTTCCTGGGCTGGGAGAAGGAGAGCCAGGGCACATCTGCATTTCTAAAGGCTTTGGCCTGGCCTCACACAAAGGGCTTGTTTACCCCCCACTGATATATGGAGCCAGTGCTGGAGGAGAGAGGGGATGTTCCTGGAACCGGTTAATGCTGCTTGGAACCCCTTCTCCCCATTTTGTGGAGGCTGTGCAAAATGAGTATAAGTACAGGGGGCTGTCCCCCACAATTTTATAGCACTTTTGGAACTGGGACCGAACCTCTGACAGAGGGACTGCTGGACTTCACAAACAACTCATCTGGACTGCTCTTCTTTTGTTGCCCTGCTTCCTGGTGTCTGCTGGGGAGTTCAAAGGACTCATCTGGATTGTTTTTCTGTATGTTGTCCTGCTCCCAGCCTCTCCCCTGACTCTGGACTGCCGAGGTTCAGTGAGGCTGCTTGAAGGAACTGCCACTGGTTGTTTGCTGGCCTGTCTGCCCCTCTGTATCCTCTGCAGATGCTTCCTGAGGAGTCCAGCGCGTGGGGAGTGCTACATCCTGCTCCTTTGCCCTCTGGCCAAAACTGGCACATGAGGAGCACTTTATTGCTGAAACTAGTGAGTGAGAAGCACTTTATTGTTGAAATCAGCGCATGTGGAGCGCTACTTCGTCATTCCCCTTAAGAGCGTGGTGAGCACTTGTATTACTCCAGGCGCTTGACTCAGGAGTGTGCATGGGGCAAAAGGAAAGTGGCGTGTAATTATACCCCCCCGTGCTGCCCATCGAGGAAGCAGGAAACTTCCTTGACGCTGGCCCGCGCCTGAGGCCCAAGACACACAGCCAGAACGAAACTAGATAGTTGCCCAGCAACCAAATAGACACCACCTGCCTGGCTGTTTCCCCAGGACTACAGAGGAAGGAGAACAATGTGACCACCATTCTGCCAGTGTGGGTCCCAGCCCTTGCGGACATTAGGAAGGACTGCGTAGCGACATGGCTTCCCTTTTTGGCAGGTGTGGGTCCCATGGGTGCGGCCGCCAGCCCAGAGGGCCCTGATTCCCAACTCACTTACCTCAAGCAGCCCATACCGGGAACTGATAACCGAGACAGCAGCTATCCCCAAGGATATCGCTGTGTTGACACCGGCTGCTCCACTCTCGCTCTTTACATCCCCTGGGACAGTTAGAGAAACCCTGACTAGTTATTTCCCAAACCCGCCTCGAGTGTTGACAATTACCGTTCGATCTCTGTTAGGAGCACAGGATCTACTGAGCTGGAGGTAGTGGGCTCTGCTACTTACCCGTTTAATCACTAAAAGAAGCACTGTAAGAGGCGCTGTGACCTTAGGGCAGAGGGAGTTCTGGGATGATCACCATATACTCTGAATGTCCATTTGTGTTTTGCCATCGTTAGAGAGGCTGCCATTCTTTTCATGACCTGATCCAGGCTACCTGTCCTGCTTGTCCCACTGGGGGTGAATATGCATGCTTTCAGGGCCTATTTGGTATACATTGCAAAAAGATCTAGGTAAGGAGCCCTGAGATATTTCTGGGTAAAAAGTATTATTTGTTTAAAAGTGTTTATTTCAGCTACCTGTGTCTGTTTTACTGTGGACTCTCGGTGTTTCAGGCAGCCTGGCCTCTTTTAAAGTGGAGTTTTTTTTTTATTTGTTTTTGCCGCGATTGTGTGAATTGCCTGGCTAGTTTGTGGCACATGACCCCCCACCCTTTTTTTCCTTCTAAGTAAAAAGGCTACATACATCTTGCAGAGTGTGTTTTTAGGAGACGGTTTTAATCTGTTTATGTGATTTAAATTGTGCTTAAAAACTGTCTGCCCCCTGTTTTTTGCCTTTAGAAAAGCCTGATTTCACAGTGCACGCCCAGCAGTATTCCAGTGTTTGTTTCTTAAACAATCTCTCCCTTACCTGGAAAGTAGACTCTGCTAGCTTGGAAGTGTGGATTCAACCTGTCTGTATCCAAGGAGATTCTGAATAGAGCAGTAGTTGCCTTCCCCCTGACCACAGGGACTGGACTTAGCTGATTGGCTTCCTGAGTCCCTGCTGCACCTGAGCCCCGCCACCCCACACCTGCTCTGGCCCCTTAAGTTTGTGGAGGGAAGCCCAAGACAGCCACCTCCATTTTGTGAGCCTCTGCATCTCCCCTGTGTCCTGATACAGACCAGTATTCAAGGATTGCAAAAAGACCTAGGTAAGGAGCCCTGAGATATTTCTGGGTAAAAAGTCTTATTTGTTCAAAAGTGTTTATTTCAGCTACCTGTGTCTGTTTTACTGTGGACTCTCTGTGTTTCAGGCAGCCTGGCCTCTTTTAAAGTGGTGTTTTTTTTTTATTCGTTTTTGCAGTGACTTTGTGAATTGCCTTGCTAGTTTGTGGCACATAACCCCCTCACCCTTTTTTTCTTCTAAGTAAAAAGGCTACATACATATTGCAGAGTGTGTTTTTAGGAGACGGTTTTAATCTGTTTCTGTGTTTTAAACTGTGCTTAAAAACTGTCTGCCCCCCTGTTTTTTGCCTTTAAAAAAGCCAGATTTCAGAGTGGGCGCCCAGCAGTATTCCAGTGTTTGTTTCTTAAACAATCTTTCCCTTACCTGGAAAGTAGACTCTGCTAGCTTGGAAGTGTGGATTCAGCCTGTCTGTATCCAAGGAGATTCTTAATAGAGCAGCAGTTGCCTTCCCCCTGACCACAGGGACTGGACTGCAGTTAACTTGCTCCTTATATAAGTTCCTATTGGGTGTTGCATATGTTATTGTGATTGGTTGTTGGGAGATGGTCTTTCCATTGATTGCTGGCTCCAGGGGTGGGGTTATGATTGGTGGATAGTGCTGAGATTCTGATGGGCTGTTGGTTCTAGGGCTGTGAATGGTGGATAGGGCTGAGATTCTTATTGGCTGTTGGTCCTAGGGCTGTGATTGGTGGATAGGGCTGGGATTCTGATTGATTGCTGGTTTTAGGGCTGGGGCTGTGATTGGTGGTCAGGAATAGGGCTATGATTGGTGGTTAGGGCTGGGTCTCCCATTCGTTGTTTAAATCAGGGCTTGAAATTGGATTGGCTAGGGTTAGTACCAGCTTCTTATTGGCCAGAAGGGCTATTAAAGCCTACGACTCAGGGCGTCTCAGCCCGGGCGTCGAGGCCAAGGGCAGCTGCCTGTTTGGGCCTGTACGGGACAGGTAGGGACTAGGGCCAGAAATGCTGCCCAATTCTCAATTGACCAGGAATGGTTCCAGCCGCTACACATCCCTCAACATGCAAACTCATATTCTACAAAGGCATCCAACTCATGCATCACAGACTGACCACAGACAGATTACATTGTCCCATCACCCAACACAATACCCTTTATACAACACATATACACATATCCCCCACAACTACAACAAACACCTGCATTCTCACAGCAAACACTACTCTGTCCACTCCCACTAACACAACCTGCCATCACCCACACAATACAAAACTACAGTATACATTTCTCTCAGTCTCAGCCTTCCAGATACACACTCTCTGCTCATACTAACCAACAACACTATCCCCTGTTTGCTCCACACAGACCACCTGTCATCATAACAATGCCCAAAGCCTACCTTCAAACACACCATCTACAAACACTCTTACCCTCTTTTCACCAATTACACACAACCATACAATCCCCACATTTCACTCCACCACACATATTACCTCTTCCAGTAATCGCAACTAACACTAACTCCCCTGACACACATCCATCACCTCTTACACACCTCGTACATTCATCTCCAAAACACATCAACACCCCATCTAACACTCAAATTCCACTCACCAGCACTAACTCACATACAAATCCCTCACCAAAAACAACTACAGCAATATCCCCTCTCACTATTCCACAAAAACAATACAGACCACAAACATCAGCACATCAAAGCAACACAAACTTACATTACACTTATCGTCATACCCACTCCCACCCTCAGGACTACACAAAGAATACAAATTACATCCTACCTCCACCCCTACTTTCTCACTCTTCACAAACACCTACCACAAGTCCCCCAACCCAGCAACTTTCATTCACTCGCCTCTCCTCCATTGCACAGTTTAGGGCCTTACATCATGATACACATGCTCCTCCACCACCCCTAACCCATACTCCATCCACGCTAAACAAACGCAAACAAAATAAAAAACATGCCACTCATAGCAACCTTGCATCCCCAAAAGACTACCCTACAAAAAACAGTACACTCTTCATGGCTCTCTCAGCCACCAAGTCCACCACCCACACACACGGACCCAACAAAATGCCTCCTTAACCTGCTGGAAGAGGAACACTATATTGAAAAGCAAGACTATTGTGAGCCTCAAACAGTTATCACAACCTGCAACACTCCTGCTTCATGCTCACATTATACTACTTACGCTTCTCCTAAACAAAACAACACTACCACTAACACACCTTTTCTAAACTGCCAGCTCATAAATGCTCAATCACTCTCAAAAAACAAGCACCACATCTAAGACCTGCTCATAGACACACAACCTGACATACTATTCATAACTGAATCCTGGTTGGGAGATGACATGGCCCCAGTGTTGCACGAAGCCGTTCCTCCAGGCTATCAAACCATCACACAAAACCGTATAGGCAAGCGAGGAGGTGGACTAGCCATTATATTCAAACAGGCACTGAACCTCAGTAAAACAGACAACATCTCCATACAAGGTTGTGAAGCCCTCCTTACCAGATGCCACCCTACTCCAACTTCCTCCTGTAACTTTCTCCTCCGTTACAGACCTCCACCTAACAACTCCACATTCCCAGATGCTTTTCTAGACACAGTCTCAAACCTTATTACACTATACTCCAACCTATGCATTCTTGGGGATCTAAACATTTGGTTTGACAAACCCAATATGCCCCATCCAAAAGCTTTCACCACTGGTCTAGTCGCATTGAACCTACATCAGATTGTACACAGTCCCACACACATCGCTGGACACATCCTAGATGTCATTTTTGCTAAGCCTGAACTAGTTACTATTCATAGCATCACGCCAATCACTTGGTCAGAACACCATTTGATAACTTTCTGACATACAACTCCACAAATCAACACACCCCACAACTACTTACATACATACACCTATCGACCATGGAGCAAACTCAATTTGGATGACTTAGAAACACAACTAACAGCCAACACAGATCTAGATACAATTAATTCTGCGCCAACACTTTATGAGTGGCTACAGGAAGCTTCTGATATCCTAATACCACTCCGAAAAACTAAACACAACAAAAGAAAACCAACACCTTAGAGAAACACAGAACTTAAAAAGATAAAGCAACAAATCAGAAAGTTGCAGCGGACCTGGCTAAAAACAAACAACAGCCAAGGCAAACTGCAGCTACACAAAGTTAACAGGATAAACAAATCATGAATCAAAAAAGCTAAAAAAAGGTACTACTCAGACAGAATTCAAAATGCTCAATCTACAACCAAGGAATTTTATAAAATTTTCAATGAATTTCAAAAACCTACATGCATGGAAGGAAGTCATCCCACTACTCAAGATTTCACAAACAAATTGACAACTCACTACACAACCAAGGCAGACACATTGGACTCCTATTTAAAACAAAAGAAAAACATCAGCACCAACACCTTTCCTAAAATACCCTCTAAGAATAAACCAACCCAACCTCTACAGTCCTTCAAACAAATATCCCAGGGTGAATTTATGGATTTTGTCAAAGCAAGCAGACCTTCCGGTTGCCCTTTTGACCCTTGCCCGCCACAAATCTTCAAGAACATTCTTCTATCTACTTCTGCTGCCACACCTGTAAGAAGAATCATCAACAACTCTTTAACTTCAGGAACTTTTCCTATAGACCTGAAAAAAGCATACATACGACCATTATTAAAGAAAACAAACCTAGACCCGCAAGACCCCAACAATTACAGACCAATCACAAATGGACCTTTCCTGGGCAAATTGATAGAAAGAGCAGAATTCGCCCAGATGTCACAATTCATTGAAGACAATTCTATACTTTCAGACTTCCAAACTGGATTCCGCCCAGGAAGAAGCACTGAATCGGCATTCATAGCAATCTGGGGTGATCTTAAAAACACAGTTGACCGAAATGGAGTTGCTGCACTACTTCTCTTGGACCTCTCAGCTGCCTTTGATACAGTTGACCATGACACTCTAATTCAAAGACTCCATGAAGCCGGCATACAAGGGATTGCTCTCGACTGGATTACTTCCTATCTCCAAAAAGATCTAATATCATCCACTCGCCCCCCTTCTTCCCCGAACCCTACCTCACAAAAGCAGGGGTCCCCAAGGATCAATCACCTCACCTTTGCTTTTCAACATCTACATGATATCTTTACCACAACTGATCAATGACTTCCATCTCACATGCTACAACTATGCAGATGAAACACAAATACTACTTAAATTAGAATGCCCCAAAAACATTGAAAACTCAGAAATCTTCAGTTGCCTCAGAGCCGTTGATCAGTGGATGACCTGGAGCCATCTCAAACTAAATACCTCCAAAACAGAAATAGTCATATGTGGTGACTGGAAAAATTATGACCCTCTGTGCGTCTGGCCTGACGATCTCTGACCACCTCCTCAATTATCCAAGGAAGTTAAAAACCTAGGAATCACCATGGATTCCAAGTTAACTACGAATGCCCAAGTGGACAAATTAGTATGAACAAGCTTCATCACCTTGAAAACTTTACAACGCATCTTCCCCCACCTCGGATTTCCACACAAGGTGCAAGCTACTATCTCGCTTGTACTATCCAAACTGGATTATGCCAATGGCCTCTACCATGGATCATCTCTATCTAATATGAAAAAACTACAACATATCCAGAATTCCGCAGCCAGGCTACTATTACATGTAAAGCCGCAAGCCCACATCTCCCCTGCCTTGAGAGCACTACACTGGTTACCCGTTTGTATCACCCACAAAGCTATACATGGAACAGGACCACTTTTAATCAGAAACAACATAACCAAATACATCCAACAAAGAAACCTCCGCTCAAGATTGGCACCCCGCCTTAGAATACCACCATACAAGAAAAAGACTATAAGTGGTACATCCTTCACTGTTCAAGCAGCCAAACTATGGAATTCATTACCCCCAACTATAAGAGCCACAGATAACTTTCTTGTCTTCAGAAAACTACTCAAGAGTTGGCTCTTTCCTTCATAACCACCATATTCAAACAACTATGGACTGCATACACCTATGTTGAATTTTTTTTTTCTTCAGATTATGTGTATATTTCTAGTTATGTATAGTTCTTTAGAAAATATGTATCGCTACTATTTCATAACAATAAAATATACACACACTCTTTAAACCTGTTTGACTAAGTATATTTTACCTATGGTTCTAATTATGTATTGTATGTGCATATGTGTGTGTATTCATGTGTGTTTGTATGTGTATGTGTGTATGTATATACATATATATATGTATGTATGTGTGTGCATATGTTGTTTCTGTGCTTGGCATGTTCGTAGGTCATTGCATGGTGGGTTGTTATACTAGATATCTATGAATTCCTGCTCTCATCTTATCACACTTATCTACCCATCATCATCATCATCATATGTCATGTCTCTATCAAACTATCCTCCATTCTCACTCTGACTCATCCCAAATCCTTTCTACTACTTTCATCTCCTAAATAACTCTGCCTAAGCTCTTCCCTCCACTTCCACATCTAACTCACCAAACCTCACTCTACTACCGTGACCTCCCACACAACCCTACTAAATTCTCCCGCATTTATCTCACCCTGCTACTATGCTCTCCCTAACCCTTCCACATACTCTTCCCTCCTTCACCCACTTTACTCATCCCAAGCCTTTGGGTTGAGTAAATTAAGGATATACTCCCAATTAACACTTCTGGATTTCTTTCATCCTCCACCCCTCCATTACTCCAGTCAATCTAACTAACAAACTCTCATATCCGCTGCTCAAATTAACTCATAATAATACTAAAACTGTACTCATTATTTCCCGATACTAATCCATCACTAATTCTTGTTGGGTTCCAGAGTAGCGTGCTACTCACCGAAAAGCGCTTTGACGCCTCGTCAGGGGTAGTAAGCGCTATATAAATAGGATTACAATACAATACATTGGGATGGTTTGCCTGTGAGCTGCCATTTGAGGAACGTTTTTCTTCTAGGTGCCTTCAGGGTTATGTCATGCCCATCATGCTATTGTGTTCATGCTGACATGTACGTGATGGGAATGGTTCCTCTTATGTGCATTCATGATGGCGTCTTGGCATTGCTGAGAATGTGTTTATTGCACTGTGTGCATTGTTGGTAACAATGGCGACCTGTGTTGGGGGGAGTAATATTCTATGACATAAGACATAGGGAGATGTTTCCTTCTAAGGGCTATCCTGGGAACGTTTCACTCTATGTGCCTTCATGATGATATCTTGGCATCTCTGATATTATGCTTATTGCTGACATGTGCATTTTTGGTGATGATGACAACCTGACTACTGCTTATGTTGCAGGGTATCACTGGTAACCTTTGTGTTTACCTGACTTTATTTTCGCAGACTACCAGTAACCTGTGTAATATTCTGAAAACGGCTTGTATTGCAGGGTATTTCTGATGCATGTCATGTTTGGTCTAGTGATGTGTTATGCAATACGGTTTATTTTTATATAACTTGTTGCTATGTTTCCTATGTGGTGTATTTATTGTATCACATGTGTTGTGTAAACGCTTTACACATTGCCTCTGGAATAAGCCTGACAGCTCGTGCCAAGCTACCAAGGGGGTGAGCAGAGGTTATCTTAGGTGTGGAACTCCTTCACCCTGACAAGAGTGGGTGGGTTCTGCCTGGTGTAAGTGCATACCCTAACCAACCAGAAACCCCATTTCTAACATCTGATTTAAAAAAAATGAACAGTTTTTTTTTCATTAATAAAAACAATCCAGATTCTTTATACAAAGACATGGATTAGAATAAAACTTGGAGCTGGTGATAGAATATAAGAAAAAAAAAACAACAACGCAAGGTCTAAAACAAGGTTGCATCCTGGCACCATACCTGTTCAATCTGTTCATAGCTGATCTCTCACATGATCTAGATAACATTATATCACATTTGCCCTGACTGAACAAATTTAGATTTAGAATCTCTGATCTACTCTATGCAGATGACGCAGTCTTAGTCACCTCAACTCAGATCAGCTTGCGGCGGCAGATCAATACATTAACACAACACGCGGAAGCCTATGCGAAGGAGATCAACTGTGTGAAAACCAAGATCATGCCAATAATAAGGAAAAGGCAAGTACTGTACAAATGGTTCCTAAATAACCAGCACTCGAGAGCGTAAGTAAATGCAAGGATGTAGGTGTTATGATGGACTCAAAAGGAACATCTGTGGTGCAAAAAACACAAATAACTATGATGGAAGCTGCGTTAATGTCAGAGTTTAAGGAATTAAAAAGAAATCCAAAGGGCCCCAGTATGCTACCAATTTTTTAAGTGAATTCTATTAAACTTCTTCTAACTCTGGTATATGTTTTGGTGGCACTCCAAGGTCAGGATACAAACATTGTTGGGCGTGCGGTTTTGAGAACTTGTAGATATGTGTTTCACTCCCAAAATATGCATCGTAGGCACATATATGACTTGAATTTGGAATTACAAAATAAGTGCTTGCAAGATATTGAGCCTAAGTGAAGAGCTGTTACAGACTGAAATTGGCCCGTAACAGAACCCTAAACAAGATTCTATGTCAGGATTGGAGGCTTTGGAATATGCTTTCTTTACTGTGAAAATAGCAGCCGCCAATCAAACATTAAAATCACAGAAAACTACTACAGACATCTCCTGGAGGTATTCATTCTCATTGGCGTAGTTCGCCGTGCTGGCTAAGCAAGAGGATATGGGGCAGTTCAGAAGGAGGGAATAGCCCCAGCAGGTCAAGTAAGGAGGAAACTCTTGTATAAAATAAGAGACAAAATGTCTCTGTTGGCCCAAAATAATTGTGGAGGGAACACCTGCCAAAATTCGCCATGGGCAAAGTCCTAAATCGTTTTTGCACCCCGTCAGGCGTTCAAGGGGATGCAATTTTCATAGAGATGAGCAGCGCCGCACCCAAGTCAGTCTCCAAGACTTTTCTGAGGTCGGGACCGCCGCGTGCACATGTGCAAACATCAACATTGAAAGAAGACCAAGTCCTAAAGACTGAGGCACTCACTGATCTCCTTCCGAGGAACAGAACCGCACCAGAACAGTGTCCAAGATCTGGACGCTCAAGTGGGCGATCTAGGCCCCTAACAGTAGACACTGTTGACAGTCCGCGCCGAACGCAGAGCGATCAGAGAAAGTGAACAAACGATCAGTCCGTGTATGAACGCGACGTTGCAACCGAAAGAGGACAGTCCTCCTGTGTGAAGAGTTAAAGCAATCCCCGCTCCCGCTCCATGGCCGAAATTATATCGGGAAAATGTTTTAACAATACATAAACATCAAAACACAAGATATAGCACAGAATAATGTATAAATATGAAGCAACTTTTCTCTGGCTGCAAGCAGCAAAGAAAGAGGAAGGACTGAGGTCGCAGAGACATATATACCAAGAGCGGGCCTAGGATTGGACAGGATATGGACTACAAGTGATATTGGGCAAAGTAGTTTTCTGTGATTTTAATGTTTGATTGGCTGCTGTTATGTTCTTAGTAAAGAAAGAAAAAGCATAATCCTCCCCTCCGTGTCCTTAATAGGATTGAAAATTATTGACTCTTTAGCTAGACAAAAATGTATTCTATGATCAGCCTTTAGTGAAAATCCAACGAGTCCCGCTAAAGCGTATCTGGAGGAAGCAATAAACAGGCTTCAGCTGCATTCCACTTGGAATGTCTCTTTTTCACAGCAATCCTTTAAATGAATAGTTAACTCAGTGGTTAAGGAGATCTCATTGCTTGAAGATAAAAAAAAAGTGCTTCTTCAAAGGGATGGCATGCATGAATGACTATTTGTAGCTACACGGTCCTAAAACATTAACATTACTCTGGGTAAACTTCTTCACTTTATATGAAGTTAAGGTACCTGAAATACATATTTGGTATTGCCTTAGAACAGGGGTCTTCAAATTGGGGGCAGGCCCCTTGTGGGGTCTCAAGAGATCCCGGGTGGGGGCGCCATGCTCAGGCCAAAAGAAGCATTATGCAGATAACAGTGCTTTGTTTTAAGCAGAAAAAAAATTATTGCATTTTTAAAAAGGTAACAGAACTTAACTGCAATGTTTAAATACGTCTAGACATATTTAAACATTGGCAACTTCATAGAATAATTATGAAAAATTCTGAGGGGGGAAATTATTGTTTTCCTCCACAGTGGGGGCGCAGCATTAAAAGGTTTGAAAATCACTGCCTTACAAGGATCCACTCATCCACCATGGGAAAAGACAGGGAGCCCTGAGGAGTGCCGCCTTTGAGGGTCAGTGAAAGACGATATTATGCACGTCATTTGCATTTGCACTGCACCAATGAAAGAAAGGGGAAGTCTACTGACGATTCCCTTTTTGGAGTATGACCTGTGAACATGCAGGCTAATTGCATGTTTTAGGCTATTACTCCCATCTGCAGGCTTGTGAAGCTTTCTGCATTTGTTGAGTCAAAATTTAAAGCTTGGGAATCACATTGCAGAGCCCAACAGGAAAGTTAAAGCTGCCTGTACTGATTGGCACATTAAGAACTTAAAATAGCTTGCGTATGCCCTCATCATGATGCTGATTCCCAATAAGTTTGTGACTGAATGTTACCATCACTTTATTCTCCTATTACTGCGTTTACAAAACAAACTGATTATCAAATCTTGCCATTTTGTTAACTGTTGTACTTTGGTATGTATATAGGATATGCTTTTAGTAATGAGTATTGTTCTTTAGCCTCGACACTGGATTCACTTTTAGACACGATCAGTGCACAATTGCTTGTTCATGCACCCCAAAATATATGTGGATTATATCCTCAGATTTGACTATTGCACTTCAGCATGTCTATAGTATGAGTGACCATCATTTAGCGTCTTTGTAGTACAAAACATATATATTTATTTCTGTATCATGAATATAAAGCACAGGACAAAAGCCAGTTTTAAGCATGGTTTTATAAATCATTCATCTTTGTGTTATGGTTTTAATTAACTAAACTATAAAGGACTCGTATTCAGGGCTCTCCATGAGGATGCCTCCACTCTTCCATGTGCTACTGCATGGGCATCCGCGAATGACCATTTTGAGAATCTCATTGAGCCATCTTTAGGCACTTTCTCATTTAATAGGCAAAGAAGGGAACACGTGAGCCACTTATAATGTCTACACCCTTCTCAGGGAACTAACAAGTACATGTATTCTCCACGATGAGAAAGAAGAAATAACAGTGCACCTCATTCAGTGTTGTTCCTCCATTAAACTAAGTTGCCTCACACTGCGAATACTACTTTTACTTCACTCCAGAACTCCTTGACCCTCGGTGGCTCTCATAAACTACTGAATGCCTGTGATGCAACAGGGAATCACCACTCGCCTGCATGAGGAGCAAATCTGAACCCACTGATCATAGCGTGAAGATGGCAGCCCCTCTACCTGTATCTTCCTGGGAATATTCAAGGGCCAAATCAAAGGACCACATGCAATTACTATTTGGCAATTCCTCACAGCTGAATTGCTTTCCAGAGACAGAGAAGATTTTTATAACGTGGTAAAATGAAGTAGATCATCAAAATGTACAGATCCAATAACATTCACAAACCTTGCCCTAAGCAGCTGCTACCAAACGCCAAGTTCACACAGTAATAAAAATGAAGTTTCAACTGTCAAAAACACTTGGATGAAGATAAGGCCAACCATATCATAAATGCCAATGATGTCTCTGCCCCTTTCTGCAGGTCACACCTTATATGCTATGTCATGGAGCCAGGACAAGCAGTCACAGGATTTGACACTGGCACGTGAATAAATGTGATATATTGTGACCAATTGACCGATCATACACTGAAGACCATCTTACTGAAGTCTACGTATTCACCTATAGCAATAACTGTTCAGCACTACAGCATTTATTGCCTACATCTCACATAATGGTTTTTGTCACAAAGACAAGTTCTGGCACCTTGCTCAGTTGCCTCACACCTAATGGCATTTCCCAGGGCATCAGATGCCTAATTGGCGAACAGATAAAGCTGCGTGTTGATTAAAGTTCATCACTACCAAAGAGTTGTGTTTAAAGTAAGACAGAGGGAAAAGGAGGGGCTAAGCAAGCTTGAACAGACATAGTTGAGAGGATCGAAGGCCCTATATACTATGTGTCTATGTTTTAGGCCGTAAGGTGAAGTAGCCTGCATCAATCCTGTCTTTATAACACCGCTATCCGCAGAGAACACCACCTGAAAAGGAAAGTTGCTTGTGGATCTCAGAAGGAAATCAGAAATACACACCTGGTTCTTATATGTGAAGGCCACGCAGGAACTAAAGTCTAATTGCCGTTCAAACCAGCCCTGTGGGTTATCTTGGCAGTTTAATAAACTTTGATCACTGACAGAAGATGCAGCGAGGATCAGTGCTTAATTTGTAAATAAAGACGTGCCGGTGCTCAAAGCCCTCCTCTTAAACATGCGGCTGTTGCAATTAAATGTGCGAACATGGAATACTGAGGCAGCGTAATCCTTTGTCAACCTCGGGCCTCTTCAATCCATTTAAAGCCATTCGCTTCCCCTTCAGCACACTCTTTCAGCTTTCTGCTTTCTCCCATTGTGATTTCGTTTTTCTCTTCCTCCGCCTTTCCCATATGTGTCTTTTGCTCGCAGTAAATGCTTGAGGCAGAAAAATAAGCGCTGGCCCTCATAAATAAGTGCTGGTTCTCAGCACTGGAAACAAGCACAAATTAAGCACTGGTGAGGATGCAACAAAATGTCTCTTTTTCCAAAAGACCGAGCCACCCAGTGTCTAGCACTGACCTCAGAGGGTCTCTCTGTCAGTTTGGAGACATCTGGACACACTGGGACACTCCGATAAGGTCACCACATTTTGAAAACCAAACACTGAGCTATGCCACAAACAAAGCAGTATCATTACAATGTTGTAACATTTGAAGGGCACAAATTGACCCAATTACTTACGGATAATATCATTATTCTTAGTCTTACTTGTCCTTGTCCCAGTCATTACAACGTGAGGTATATTAAAGCCTTTGATATCAAAAGGAGTAGCACACTATATAACTTAACATTCCAGTTTTTTTAATGGATATGTTGAGCAACCTTTCACCAAAGCAGAAGAAAAATTAATTAATTCAATCGTCAAGACATAAAATGCTCCACACTGAAAAACACCGTATCTAAGAAAGATCTGAGTTATCAATACTCTGAATATGGTAGTAACTAACAAAGGTGTGATCTGTTACCCAGGCCTCATCTCTGCAGATATTATGCAGAGAAACTAATTTAAATTCAGGCCAAGATGCAGACCACCCTCCTCCCTTTTATCTACCCTGAACACCAACAGAGACAGGTTCCTCTTGTTCAGAGGAGATCAACAAAATAGCTGTCTTGATCCAGCTGTCCGGAGTCTTTGAAATTTTCTGACTTCTTCTGATATGTTTTAACTAAAGAAAATAGATGATATACAAACAAATCTTCTTTGGGCACTTCATCAAAAGATTATCCAATCCCTAGGTCCCCTTCTTTTGAGGCAGCTGGACCAAAATCTGTGAAGAAATTGTTGTTCTTGGCAGGCAACAAGAAACAGATATGGATACACAAATGTTTTGCATTCTCTAGAATTCCAAAGTGAGCACTGCCATTGTTACAGTGTTGAATGATTTCACCAACACATTGTTTCCTTGAAATCACTGATGCAAATGGCATAAGTCTCAGAGTCTTCATGATTTGTAAGACTCCATTCTGGTCCTCTTGGCTTGAACTGAAAAGGAATTCAACGTTTCTCCCCATCCAATTGAGCAAGTGTCCATCAGTAGGACTACTGGTAGATCTGGATGGTTGCCTCTGGATGCTTCCCTATTTCCTTTGGAAGATCCTCTTGTCACAGCTACCGTCGAAGGTGAGATCTTATTTTTCCTTTCATGACACCATCATTTCCAGCGAGACTTCTGGGACCAATATTTGAGAAGATGCCAAAGAATGGGATGCAGATGCAGTCTCGTCCACTGGGCTATAAAAATGCATGGAGTCATGTGCTCTTAAACCTGTACCCACTTCTGTGCTAGGACTTGTTGGAAAGGT
Source organism: Pleurodeles waltl (assembly GCF_031143425.1). Lineage (NCBI taxonomy): Eukaryota > Metazoa > Chordata > Amphibia > Caudata > Salamandridae > Pleurodeles > Pleurodeles waltl. The sequence continues at coordinate 1,553,703,147 of NC_090440.1, forward strand.
AAAAGGTCCAAGAGAATCTTGTGAATTTCACTTTCTGTTGGAAGGAAAACTGTGTCTATAACTGTCCTGAATCTTGATTCAACAAAATGACATTTGCTTTGATGTGATCAGCTGATGTTCTGGAACACTGATAAGAAACCTATGTTGGTTTAGGGATAGCTTCAAGATTTCCCGAAACGTCTCTGATGCAGCATGCACCAACCAATCATGCAGGTATGGGAAGAGTGGGATTTCCCATAGAGGAACAGAGGCAACCACTGGAAGAACAGGTTTTATAAACACTTAAAGGACAGACTTCAAACAAAGGGGAACACCAGTGATTCTTCTGGATAGCAAATCTCAAAAACTTCTGATGCTCAATTGCAATTAATACATTAAGGTATGCATTCATCAGGTCCATCGTACACATTGTAGGAGGCTGGCCTGGCTTGTAGTGGGTACCAGAGGTACTTACACATTGTGCCAGGCCCAGTTATCCCTTATTAGTGTAGAAGAGGTGTTTCGAGCAGCTTAGGCTGATAAAAGGTAGCTATGGCAAAGCAGCTTAGGCTGAACTAGGAGATATGTAAAGCTCCTACTATACCACTGGTGTCATATGCACAATATCATAAGAAAACACAATACACAGAAGTACTAAAAATAAAGGTACTTTATTTTTATGACAATATGCCAAAAGTATCTCAGTGAGTACCCTCAGTATGAGGATAAGTTATATACACAAAATATATGTACACAAACCAAAATTATGCAGATAATAGCAAAAGGAAGTAATGCAAGCAATGTAAAGCTACAGTAGATTGCAATAGGAGCACATAGGTATAGGGGCAACACAAACCATATACTCCCGAAGTGGAATGCGAACCACGAATGGACCCCAAACCTATGTGAGCTTGTAGAGGGTCGCTGGGACTGTAAGAAAACAGTGAGGTTTAGAAAAATAGCCCACCCAAGACCCTGAAAGGTAGGTGTAAAGTGCACCTACTACCCCCAGAGAGCACAGAAGTCGTGATAGGGGGATTCTGCAGGAAGAACAAACACCAGCAATGCAACAACAGTGGATTTCCGGACCTGAGTACCTGTAAGACAAGGGTACCAAGTCCAATAGTCGCGACAGTGTCGAGAGTGGGCATGAGCCCAGGAAATGACAGCTGAGGGTGCAAGGAAGCTGTAACCTGTTGGAAGAAGCTTAGTGTTCTGTAAGAACGAAGAGGACTAGGAACTTCCTCTTTGGAGGATGGATGTCCCACGTCGTGAAGAAGCTTGCAGAGGTGTTCCCACGCAGAAAGACCACAAACAATCCTTGCTAGCTGCAAGGTTCGCGGTTAGGGTTTTTGGATGCTGCTGTGGCCCAGGAGGGACCAGGATGTCGCCACTTGGATGAGGAGACAGAGGGGCGCCCAGCAAGTCAGGGAGCCCTCACAGAAGCAGGCAGCACCCGCAGAAGTACCTGAACAGGCACTTGGAAGAAAAGTGAACCAGAGTCCACCCGAAGTCACAAAAGGGAGTCCGACGACAACGTTGGACAACTCAGAAGGTTGTGCACTGCAGGTTAGAGTGTCGGGGACCCAGGCTTGGCTGTGCACGAAGGAAATCCTGGAAGAGTGCACAGGAGCCGGAGCAGCTGCAAATCACGCGGTACCCAGCAATGCAGTCTAGCGTGGGGAGGCAAGGACTTACCTCCACCAAACTTGGACTGAAGAGTCACTGGACTGTGGGAGTCACTTGGACAGAGTTGCTGAGTTCCAGGGACCACGCTCATCGTGCTGAGAGGGGACCCAGAGGACCGGTGATGCAGTCTTTTGTTGCCTGCGGTTGCAGGGGGAAGATTCCGTCGACCCACAGGAGATTTCTTCAGAGCTCCTGGTGCAGAGAGGAGGCAGGCTACCCCCAGAGCATGCACCACCTGGAAACAGTCGAGAAAGCCAGCAGGATGAAGCAATACCAGGTTGCTAGTAGTCGTCTTGCTACTTTGTTGCGGTTTTGCAGGCGTCCTGAGCAGTCAGCGGTCGATCCTTTGGCAGAAGGTGAAGACGGAGATGCAGAGGAACTTTGGTGAGCTCTTGCATTCGTTATCTGGTGAGATCCCCAAAGCAGAGACCCTAAATAGCCAGAAAGGAGGTTTGGCTACCTAGGAAGGAGGATTGGCTACCAAGAGAGGTAAGAGCCTATCAGAAGGAGCCTCTGACGTCACCTGCTGGCACTGGCCACTCAGAGCAGTCCAGTGTGCCACAAACACCTCTGTTTCCAAGATGGCAGAGGTCTGGGACACACTGGAGGAGCTCTGGGCACCTCCCCTGGGAGGTGCAGGTCAGGGGAGTGGTCACTCCCCTTCCCTTTGTCCAGTTTCGCGCCAGAGCAGGGCTTGGGGATCCCTGAACCGGTGTAGACTGGCTTATGCAGAGATGGGCACCATCTGTGCCCATCAAAGCATTTCCAGAGGCTGGGGGAGGCTACTCCTCCCCAGCCTTCACACCTATTTCCAAAGGCAGAGGGTGTTACACCCTCTCTCAGAGGAAGTCCTTTGTTCTGCCTTGCTGGGCCAGGGCTGCCTGGACCCCAGGAGGGCAGAAACCTGTCTGAGGGGTTGGCAGCAGCTGGGGTGGAGACCCCGGAAAGGCAGTTTGGCAGTACCCAGGTTCTGTGCTAGAGACCCGGTGGATCATGGAATTGTCCCCCCAATGCCAGAATGGCATTGGGGGGACAATTCCATGATCTTAGACATGTTACATGGCCATGTTCGGAGTTACTATTGTGACGCTGTACATAGGTAGTGACCTATGTACAGTGCACGCGTGTTATGGTGTCCCCGCACTCACAAAGTCCGGGGAAATTGCCCTGAACGATGTGGGGGCACCTTGGCTAGTGCCAGGGTGCCCACACACTAAGTAACATTGCACTGAACCTTCACCAGGTGAAGGTTAGACATATAGGTGACTTATAAGTTACTTAAGTGAAGTGGTAAATGGCTGTGAAATAACGTGGACGTTATTTCACTCAGGCTGCACTGGCAGGCCTGTGTAAGAATTGTCAGAGCTCCCTATGGGTGGCAAAAGAAATGCTGCAGCCCATAGGGATCTCCTGGAACCCCAATACCCTGGGTACCTCAGTACCATATACTAGGGAATTATATGGGTGTACCAGTATGCCAATGTGAATTGGTAAATTTAGTCACTAGCCTGTTAGTGACACATTTGGAAAGCAGAGAGAGCATAACCACTGAGGTTCTGGTTAGCAGAGCCTCAGTGAGACAGTTAGGCATCACACAGGGAACACATACAGGGCACATACTTATGAGCACTGGGGCCCTGCCTAGCAGGGTCCCAGTGACACATAGACTAAAACAACATATATACAGTGAAATATGGGGGTAACATGCCAGGCAAGATGGTACTTTCCTACACACATGAAATAGTCTGTTGGAATTAATGGGTGTTTCAATCCTGCCCACAGACCAGTACATGTGAGTCCTTCCTCATCAGCCTTGAAAAGGGCCTTAAACTCAGATATCAAATGGCTAAATTAGAGCCAGAGTAAACTTTCTTCAAGGCTGAGTGAACCTTTTTGCCAGAGAATGCTTAATAATGTTCTCTTTGGTCATGGAGCACCTTCCGACAAGACTGGCTACGACAGAATTAACATAAATCCCATCAGGCAATGTCTTATCTATCTCCTCTAGGGGATAACTTTTAGTCATGAACTGAGGCCTATTAATCCTATTAGAATCTTTTGAATCATTAAGAATAACATCCATAACATGGTGGTAGATGGACAAACCTACACTAGGACCATTCTTGAATCATCTAACTAGGGCTTCATCTGAAGGACTTGGGATTTTTGCTGAGGGAACCTTATGTTGTCTCTGAAATGAGATATCAGTTCGGGTAAGTGGCCTCCGATCAGAGAAAGACAGTCCCATCACTATAGGCAGAGGCAGAAACATCATGGAAAGAAGACTCATTACTCACAGCATTCTTTTATTTACTTTTCATTGCAGTCAAAGCCTTCATTACAATCTCTTTCATCCTTTTTTTCTCATCCTTGCCTAAACCTTGAGGCAAGGATGGAGAGAGGAACCAGAGCACTATTATCAAGATATCTCCCACCATTGAGCTCACCAAATTTCACACTTGCTCCAGCTTCCCTTTCCTTCTTCTTGACTTTCCTTCTCTTACTTTTTTTACAGGGGAAAACTAGTATTTAACTGGTAAAACTTAACGATAAACTGGAACTGGCTCAAAAGGCCTCAGAACATGCAAGCATGCAGTTCTTATAGCTTAATATAGCTCCCGCCCAAGCACAGAATCCAAAACTTAGAGAATCTTTTAAGTATGTGTGGCAATTCGACACAAAGTTCTTAAACGTGTGCGGAGTCTCTGGAACCCGAAGAAGCATGACATTAGAAGGAAACTCAACCTGTGTATGCAAAGAACAAATAAGGGCACCAAGGACAGGCAAATGTGCTGATATCAAGCCAAGATCCGTGCATGCTTCCCTACATGTTATCTCAGATGAAACTTCTCACAGAGATCCACCATGACATAAAAGACGGGAATCCTATGAAAAGGAACCATGTTCAAGAAAGACAGTAAAGTGGTCAGCATAACAGTGGTGGGGCAATAATCGTGAAGCAGAGTAAATTAACCACAAAACTCAATGATATAATGGGTGCAGGCTGAAACCAAGTCAGAGTCTGGCCTTACTCCTGGGAATCAGTTCCAAAATGTTCCTATGCTTGTTGCTCCATCGATGTTCTTGGAACATCCTCCAAATTCAGCACACGATGCAGAGATGGAGATCAAAGCCCGGCAGTGACCCCCGCATTCCTGGTACTGTCCTGATAAATAGGAAACTAAAACAGGAAGAGGCTGTTGAAACTATGGCCCTCATTATGGACTTGGCGGTAAATACTGAATACCGCCACGCTGACTGCCGCCAGCATACCGCTGCAGAAGCGGATATCCATCCACCAGATTATGACACATACATACAAAACTGACAGAAAACGGCCACAACCACAAATCCGCCAGACCCAATGAATGTGATAAACTATCGGTACTACCACCCATACCGTTACGCCACCAATACTATGTCATACAAATAATGAAACACGAATCACCACAATGGACATTCAACGGCGGTAAACTATTGACAGTGAACACCCCTGCGGCGGAAATGGCAACCCAAATACAAAACAAGACAACATTGTCCAGAACAAAAAACCCATACCTGACACAAATACACACACTCCACACACCCACCAATAGCCTTTGCAAACATGAGAAGATGGCTACACTTTGCTATGCCAATCCTAAAGAGAACTGCACACACATATCAAAACTACCTATTCATCCGACACGAACCACACACCACACACCCCACACCCCACCACTTCACACATCACCCTCTGCACAACGTACACACCACACAACATCCATGCCCCCACAAAAACACCCCCGTTTCACCAATGAGGAGTTGCGGCTCATGGTTAAGGAAATAGCCAGGGTAGAGCCACAGCTGTTTGGAGCACAGGTCCAGCAGATTTCCATTGCCAGGAAGATGGAACTATGGCGGAGGATCGTGGACAAGGTGAATGCCATGGAACTACATCCATGCACAAGGGACGACATAAGGGAGAGGTGGAACGACCTACGGGAGAAGGTGCAGTCCATTGCAGCAAGGCGCCAGCTCGCCATCAGGAGGACTGGTGGTGGACCCCCACCGATAATATAATATAATACACTGTTCCAAAACTGGTGAACGGGAAAGGGGAGAAGTCCTGATAATCAGGAGCACAAGTCCTCACACACCACATTTGGTGTCATGCTTCATCATAGGACAGCTCCTCGTCAGGCCGGCACTGCAATGCCTGACGGGCACCCCCCGAAGGGGGGCTCTTTGCCGGAGATCTTTTAGTTAATGATGAAGCCGCGGAACCACATGTGGGTCCGAAAAAGAGGAAAGAGAAAAGACAAGAAGAGGATAAAATTGGCTCAAAACCCTCACTAAATAATTTATTGATCGCTGTTGGGAATTGGTCAAGATTAAAAAAGTAGCAAGGGAGTGAAACAAGAGGTAATGCTCAAACACTCGTACAAAAATCAAAACAAAGGAAGACGGTAATTATCCGAAGTCCCTCAGTATAAGGTCAATATACGGTCGACATGTTTCGCGTCTCTCATGGTCCAACAGGATCCCTTGACGCTTCTTCAGGACCTATTTATTCATTGGACTTCTCCAATTGAAAACAAAGGAAAATTCAACAGCTCCTGCAACCTAACGCTCACAGTCAAGACGTCATTGGTCACTTACTAGAGGTAAACCGGACTGGCTTCCCTTTCCTATTAGTCACCCTAGATACAGGGAGAAAAATGAGATTAATAAATTGCATAACTACTTCATCTACGCTCAGGGAGTAGTACATATAAATGCAAAGTGAAAAATAGTGACAAACTGTGCAACTCATAGTGATAAAGTGGATGGTAGCAACCCATGCTCGTGATATATAGGAGGGCTTACCATCTCTATTTAGAGGAAGTGTTTCATGGGATCACGCAGGCCTGTTGCCCGGTTCACAATGAATCTAATTGCAAGATAAGCATAAGCAATGACAAAAGGACAAAATGTCTCCGTTACTAAATCATCAATAAGATCTATAACATGGTCACTGGAAGTAAGCAGAAATTCATTATATAGTAAGTGGTGCAACACTGGGTACAGATAAAGTGTAGCATACATCCATACGCATATAATAAAGCCGAAATATAGCAGTATAACTACAAATATCTCATCATTAGTTACAAGATGATAGTGATAATAACCCTAGTATTGGGTATATGTCCAAGAGGTCTGTAAATAGACAACCTTCAGGGAGAGAACTACAACACGAGAAACAAGTCCTAGAATTACTAAAGGTCGGAGAGCAAGTGTGTGAAGGACACTCAGTAATAAGTGTGAATGGCAGTGATAGGGGGGCCAGGATATACAATCTGTACTGGCTACCTTCCTATTACATGCACAATCACCTTAAAATGTAAATAACACAAAGCCCAGGTGGTAGGGGGATAAATGTTACATAATGGATAACAAGCCGATTACTATTCCGAGTAGCTAGACAAACAACACTCCACAGCCAGGCTGCTAAGGGAAATGAACGGGAACAATATCCCTAAGTATCGCGTCCATAGCGCTCTAAACGGACCTGGAGCACTTACTTGTGAGGTTACCGGCGTGCGATGAGACACCTACCCCCGCGGCTGCGTTCCCGAATATGAGACGAGCCTAAGAACTCGAAGTATAAATAACCCGCGCGCGGAGCGCGCGTTGAGCAATAAATCAATTTGTTACCAAGCAACCATGTCAAGCTTGGTAAGAGAGATCTCAAAAGGGAGAAAGGACTTCACCTATGAGGTCGCTGTAGTCTTAACCACTGCGGCGGCCATCTTAGACTGGTGAATAATCACCAGAAAAGCAGATAAATATACCAGTCACAAATTCTGAGAATAAATTGGTGACTCGCCACCCACGTGACTCATGAGGACAACGGTTATCAACTTCTTGTATAACTACAAGAAGGCTTCTTTCAGAAAGCGTGGAAAAATAAAATAAAAAATCACAACTGTGTGTTGTGATCATGGACTCTGTCAATAGTCATAATGCATCAGTCAAGACCAGGGAGGGGTTCAGCCTGGATTTGTCAACAACCAACTACATAGAGAGATTGAACCAAGGTATGTCATCATTCAATCCTCGACGGTGGGTATTAAGTCTGTATACCCAACGTTGTTCAAGCTCAAAGAGAGGGCGAGTACCTGTCAGGGCACAGGTCTGTAGTACTACCCACCACATGTCATCTGGTGTATGATTAGATTCAATAAAGTGGATGCTTAGTTTCGTCGTGGCGCGTCCACAGCGAATGTTGCTGCGGTGTTCGTTTATCCTTACTTTCACAGATCGTGTGGTCATCCCTACGTATCTCAGATTACATGGACACGTGATCAGGTAGATACAGTTGCGAGTATTGCAATTGGTATGTTTCATCAATCGCCATGTTAGTGAGGGTTCTAGTTCAAGGGTATCTACCCGTTTGGTTAGAGAACAAACATTGCAATTTCCACAGGGGAAATGACCCTTAACTGGAGGGAGGTCCCAAAGTGACCTTTGACTGGTCGGAGTTATGGTGGGTCTTGGTCGAGTATGTACCAGCATATCTTTAATATTGGAAGTTCGTTTAAAAGCAAAAACAGGCTTGGGGATGTTCTCGCCTCCACTGCAGAGGACCGACCATCTTTTGTTAATGATTTTTTTGACTGCATTGGAGAGTGGTGTAAATGTAGATACACAGGTAAGTTTGGTTTCCGTGGATTTAGGAGTCAACTGTAGTAGGGATTCTCTGTCACTGTATTTGGCTCGCTTGTAGGCCGTGTTAATGACCCTCATCGGGTAATTACGGTCATGTAGTCTGGTCTGTAAATCAGTTGCTTGAATAGTAAATTGTTGCAGGTTACTACAGTTCCGTCGAAGGCGTAAAAACTGCCCATACGGTAAATTGTCCCTTAACGCCTTTGGATGGTGGCTGTCATATAATAACAAGCTGTTCCGATCCGTCACTTTATGGAAGGTTCGAGTTCTCAGTTGGCCTTCCTCAATGCTAATCAGTAGGTCTAAGAACGAGATCTCTGTAGTGGAGATGGAAGATGTAAAGTTCAGAAAGGGGTCCAGACCATTTATCCATGTGGTGAATGAGTCTACTTCAGATGTGGGGCCGTGCCATATGACAAGAATGTCGTCTATGTATCGACGCCATAGTTTAATGTTGTCAAAAAAGGGGTTGGACTCAGGCAGGATGAAACGTTTCTCAAAATCATACATATACATGCAGGCCAGGCTCGGGGCAAAAGTACTTCCCATAGAAGTACCGCGAATCTGGTGGAAGAGTTTGTCCTCAAACTGGAAAAAATTCTTAGTCATGGCTAGGCTAGCACAATGCATGATGAAGTGAACTGGAGTCATAGAATTTAGACTAGCAGTCAAAAGGGATGTCTCAACTACCTTCAGTGTAGCTGCCTGCGGGATATTAGTGTATAAAGCCTCAACGTCAAGGGTAATGAGGGCATTAACGTGGACTGTTGAGTTGATGGACTCAATAAGATTAAGGACATCTTTGGTGTCTCTAAGATAAGTAGTAGATTGTTGTACAAGAGGTCGTAAAAAGTGGTCACAAAATATGGATAGTGGTTCAAGGACGGAACCGATCCCTGAGACTATCGGGCGTCCAGGGGGGGGAGATCTGCCCTTATGGATTTTCGGGAGACAATAAAAATATGGAATACGCGGATCCTCAGTGTCCAGAAATTCTGCTTCTTTCTGAGATATCCAAGTATTACTATAGGCCTCCTCTATCATACCACGGATCTCTATTTGCAAACTAGCTGTAGGATCCTGATCAATCCGCGCGTAGTAAGTGGAATCACCTAAAAGGCGAAGACATTCCTGTCTGTAATCCGCTGTGTTCAACACAACAATCGCACCTCCCTTGTCCGCTGGTTTGATGGTGATATTGGTATCAGCGGATAGGTCTCGGAGTGCGTCATTCTCAGCTTTAGGTATGTTGATAAATCTGTGCTCTGGTCTTATCTTCGTAACGTCAGAGGTAACTGCTTTTTCGAAAGCCAGGACCTCACAGGGCATAGAGGAAGTGGGAGGCATGAACTTGGAAGGTCGTCTGAGACCAGAGTCCTGGAGAGAGTCATCACTGGATCTGTCTTTGAAAAAGAATTGAAGACGAATTTTTCTGAAGAACCGAGAAAGTTCACATTGCAAACGGAAAATGTCGGTTTTAGGGGTGGGGACATACCCCAATCCTTTATTCAGTGCCCTTGTTTCATAAAGGGAGAGAGGCCTGGAGGACAAATTCACCACTAGATCTTGGTTGGGGGGGTCTTGCCCTGGCTCCTTGTGACCATCTGTGGTTCTTCCTGTGACCAATGAACTCTCCTGCCTCTTCCTCGTCTTCTGCCTCTTCCTCTGCCCCTGCCCTGGCCTAAAAAAGGCATATATGGTGGCATGGGGCGTGGTTGATAAAAAGGAAAGGGATGTTGCCAAGCCATCGGGTGACCTGGATGGTATTGTGGGAAGTTGTAATAAGGTTGTGGTCTCTCGTCTTCAGTGCTCCATCCATCAGAGGATGAGCTCTAACTGAATTTGCGAGGTCTTCTACCAGATGAAGATTCATCTGATGAGACGGAAGGCGTGTCTGTCGTGTAGTCTTCCTTGATATAAGGGTAGACCTTCTCTCTATTGAACTTGTTGATATCTTTCTGTAACTTAGTAATCTTCTGTTGTGTTAGAAACTCTTTTGTTTCATTTAAATCAGTATTGATTTCTGCTAATCGGCTCTTAAATGCTGCTATAGAGATTGTAGTTTTAAGTGTATTCTCCATAAAAGTGATCTGTATAGCCATGGACTCTGCTAGTCGTCTAGATGTATTAATGATCAGGACTAGCCAGTCCCGAGTGCACTTCCATGCAATCTGGGCCCAGTCCTTCCTAAAGACAAGGTCCTGTAGGAAGATCCTGGGCATGTTGGACACAAGTAGTCCATTGGGAGCTATATTGGCTCTGAGGTATTCGGTCATAATGGTCCCATGTAGAACTGTTTTTATTAAGTCACGTTTAAGTGAGGACAGTTTGTCCCATTCTTCCTTGGTGGGACCAGATGGTCCTGCACCATCGCTGGTAAGAATGGAGGGGGTCTGCAAAATAGCAGACACAATATCATCGTCGAAGCTGAGACCTTGGAAATTATCCATATCGAGGATCTCAGAGAAATTATCTAATCAGTAATCCCACAGCAGGCCTGCTGTTCTAAATACTTCAAATAAAGAGAAGGGATCGGAGGATTATGTGGTCCAGTGTACACCCTCCAGTCAAACTGATAATATAATATAATACACTGTTCCAAAACTGGTGAACGGGAAAGGGGAGAAGTCCTGATAATCAGGAGCACAAGTCCTCACACACCACATTTGGTGTCATGCTTCATCATAGGACAGCTCCTCGTCAGGCCGGCACTGCAATGCCTGACGGGCACCCCCCGAAGGGGGGCTCTTTGCCGGAGATCTTTTAGTTAATGATGAAGCCGCGGAACCACATGTGGGTCCGAAAAAGAGGAAAGAGAAAAGACAAGAAGAGGATAAAATTGGCTCAAAACCCTCACTAAATAATTTATTGATCGCTGTTGGGAATTGGTCAAGATTAAAAAAGTAGCAAGGGAGTGAAACAAGAGGTAATGCTCAAACACTCGTACAAAAATCAAAACAAAGGAAGACGGTAATTATCCGAAGTCCCTCAGTATAAGGTCAATATACGGTCGACATGTTTCGCGTCTCTCATGGTCCAACAGGATCCCTTGACGCTTCTTCAGGACCTATTTATTCATTGGACTTCTCCAATTGAAAACAAAGGAAAATTCAACAGCTCCTGCAACCTAACGCTCACAGTCAAGACGTCATTGGTCACTTACTAGAGGTAAACCGGACTGGCTTCCCTTTCCTATTAGTCACCCTAGATACAGGGAGAAAAATGAGATTAATAAATTGCATAACTACTTCATCTACGCTCAGGGAGTAGTACATATAAATGCAAAGTGAAAAATAGTGACAAACTGTGCAACTCATAGTGATAAAGTGGATGGTAGCAACCCATGCTCGTGATATATAGGAGGGCTTACCATCTCTATTTAGAGGAAGTGTTTCATGGGATCACGCAGGCCTGTTGCCCGGTTCACAATGAATCTAATTGCAAGATAAGCATAAGCAATGACAAAAGGACAAAATGTCTCCGTTACTAAATCATCAATAAGATCTATAACATGGTCACTGGAAGTAAGCAGAAATTCATTATATAGTAAGTGGTGCAACACTGGGTACAGATAAAGTGTAGCATACATCCATACGCATATAATAAAGCCGAAATATAGCAGTATAACTACAAATATCTCATCATTAGTTACAAGATGATAGTGATAATAACCCTAGTATTGGGTATATGTCCAAGAGGTCTGTAAATAGACAACCTTCAGGGAGAGAACTACAACACGAGAAACAAGTCCTAGAATTACTAAAGGTCGGAGAGCAAGTGTGTGAAGGACACTCAGTAATAAGTGTGAATGGCAGTGATAGGGGGGCCAGGATATACAATCTGTACTGGCTACCTTCCTATTACATGCACAATCACCTTAAAATGTAAATAACACAAAGCCCAGGTGGTAGGGGGATAAATGTTACATAATGGATAACAAGCCGATTACTATTCCGAGTAGCTAGACAAACAACACTCCACAGCCAGGCTGCTAAGGGAAATGAACGGGAACAATATCCCTAAGTATCGCGTCCATAGCGCTCTAAACGGACCTGGAGCACTTACTTGTGAGGTTACCGGCGTGCGATGAGACACCTACCCCCGCGGCTGCGTTCCCGAATATGAGACGAGCCTAAGAACTCGAAGTATAAATAACCCGCGCGCGGAGCGCGCGTTGAGCAATAAATCAATTTGTTACCAAGCAACCATGTCAAGCTTGGTAAGAGAGATCTCAAAAGGGAGAAAGGACTTCACCTATGAGGTCGCTGTAGTCTTAACCACTGCGGCGGCCATCTTAGACTGGTGAATAATCACCAGAAAAGCAGATAAATATACCAGTCACAAATTCTGAGAATAAATTGGTGACTCGCCACCCACGTGACTCATGAGGACAACGGTTATCAACTTCTTGTATAACTACAAGAAGGCTTCTTTCAGAAAGCGTGGAAAAATAAAATAAAAAATCACAACTGTGTGTTGTGATCATGGACTCTGTCAATAGTCATAATGCATCAGTCAAGACCAGGGAGGGGTTCAGCCTGGATTTGTCAACAACCAACTACATAGAGAGATTGAACCAAGGTATGTCATCATTCAATCCTCGACGGTGGGTATTAAGTCTGTATACCCAACGTTGTTCAAGCTCAAAGAGAGGGCGAGTACCTGTCAGGGCACAGGTCTGTAGTACTACCCACCACATGTCATCTGGTGTATGATTAGATTCAATAAAGTGGATGCTTAGTTTCGTCGTGGCGCGTCCACAGCGAATGTTGCTGCGGTGTTCGTTTATCCTTACTTTCACAGATCGTGTGGTCATCCCTACGTATCTCAGATTACATGGACACGTGATCAGGTAGATACAGTTGCGAGTATTGCAATTGGTATGTTTCATCAATCGCCATGTTAGTGAGGGTTCTAGTTCAAGGGTATCTACCCGTTTGGTTAGAGAACAAACATTGCAATTTCCACAGGGGAAATGACCCTTAACTTTAGGGAGGTCCCAAAGTGACCTTTGACTGGTCGGAGTTATGGTGGGTCTTGGTCGAGTATGTACCAGCATATCTTTAATATTGGAAGTTCGTTTAAAAGCAAAAACAGGCTTGGGGATGTTCTCGCCTCCACTGCAGAGGACCGACCATCTTTTGTTAATGATTTTTTTGACTGCATTGGAGAGTGGTGTAAATGTAGATACACAGGTAAGTTTGGTTTCCGTGGATTTAGGAGTCAACTGTAGTAGGGATTCTCTGTCACTGTATTTGGCTCGCTTGTAGGCCGTGTTAATGACCCTCATCGGGTAATTACGGTCATGTAGTCTGGTCTGTAAATCAGTTGCTTGAATAGTAAATTGTTGCAGGTTACTACAGTTCCGTCGAAGGCGTAAAAACTGCCCATACGGTAAATTGTCCCTTAACGCCTTTGGATGGTGGCTGTCATATAATAACAAGCTGTTCCGATCCGTCACTTTATGGAAGGTTCGAGTTCTCAGTTGGCCTTCCTCAATGCTAATCAGTAGGTCTAAGAACGAGATCTCTGTAGTGGAGATGGAAGATGTAAAGTTCAGAAAGGGGTCCAGACCATTTATCCATGTGGTGAATGAGTCTACTTCAGATGTGGGGCCGTGCCATATGACAAGAATGTCGTCTATGTATCGACGCCATAGTTTAATGTTGTCAAAAAAGGGGTTGGACTCAGGCAGGATGAAACGTTTCTCAAAATCATACATATACATGCAGGCCAGGCTCGGGGCAAAAGTACTTTCCATAGAAGTACCGCGAATCTGGTGGAAGAGTTTGTCCTCAAACTGGAAAAAATTCTTAGTCATGGCTAGGCTAGCACAATGCATGATGAAGTGAACTGGAGTCATAGAATTTAGACTAGCAGTCAAAAGGGATGTCTCAACTACCTTCAGTGTAGCTGCCTGCGGGATATTAGTGTATAAAGCCTCAACGTCAAGGGTAATGAGGGCATTAACGTGGACTGTTGAGTTGATGGACTCAATAAGATTAAGGACATCTTTGGTGTCTCTAAGATAAGTAGTAGATTGTTGTACAAGAGGTCGTAAAAAGTGGTCACAAAATATGGATAGTGGTTCAAGGACGGAACCGATCCCTGAGACTATCGGGCGTCCAGGGGGGGGAGATCTGCCCTTATGGATTTTCGGGAGACAATAAAAATATGGAATACGCGGATCCTCAGTGTCCAGAAATTCTGCTTCTTTCTGAGATATCCAAGTATTACTATAGGCCTCCTCTATCATACCACGGATCTCTATTTGCAAACTAGCTGTAGGATCCTGATCAATCCGCGCGTAGTAAGTGGAATCACCTAAAAGGCGAAGACATTCCTGTCTGTAATCCGCTGTGTTCAACACAACAATCGCACCTCCCTTGTCCGCTGGTTTGATGGTGATATTGGTATCAGCGGATAGGTCTCGGAGTGCGTCATTCTCAGCTTTAGGTATGTTGATAAATCTGTGCTCTGGTCTTATCTTCGTAACGTCAGAGGTAACTGCTTTTTCGAAAGCCAGGACCTCACAGGGCATAGAGGAAGTGGGAGGCATGAACTTGGAAGGTCGTCTGAGACCAGAGTCCTGGAGAGAGTCATCACTGGATCTGTCTTTGAAAAAGAATTGAAGACGAATTTTTCTGAAGAACCGAGAAAGTTCACATTGCAAACGGAAAATGTCGGTTTTAGGGGTGGGGACATACCCCAATCCTTTATTCAGTGCCCTTGTTTCATAAAGGGAGAGAGGCCTGGAGGACAAATTCACCACTAGATCTTGGTTGGGGGGGTCTTGCCCTGGCTCCTTGTGACCATCTGTGGTTCTTCCTGTGACCAATGAACTCTCCTGCCTCTTCCTCGTCTTCTGCCTCTTCCTCTGCCCCTGCCCTGGCCTAAAAAAGGCATATATGGTGGCATGGGGCGTGGTTGATAAAAAGGAAAGGGATGTTGCCAAGCCATCGGGTGACCTGGATGGTATTGTGGGAAGTTGTAATAAGGTTGTGGTCTCTCGTCTTCAGTGCTCCATCCATCAGAGGATGAGCTCTGACTGAATTTGCGAGGTCTTCTACCAGATGAAGATTCATCTGATGAGACGGAAGGCGTGTCTGTCGTGTGAGGTCCTGGCTTTCGAAAAAGCAGTTACCTCTGACGTTACGAAGATAAGACCAGAGCACAGATTTATCAACATACCTAAAGCTGAGAATGACGCACTCCGAGACCTATCCGCTGATACCAATATCACCATCAAACCAGCGGACAAGGGAGGTGCGATTGTTGTGTTGAACACAGCGGATTACAGACAGGAATGTCTTCGCCTTTTAGGTGATTCCACTTACTACGCGCGGATTGATCAGGATCCTACAGCTAGTTTGCAAATAGAGATCCGTGGTATGATAGAGGAGGCCTATAGTAATACTTGGATATCTCAGAAAGAAGCAGAATTTCTGGACACTGAGGATCCGCGTATTCCATATTTTTATTGTCTCCCGAAAATCCATAAGGGCAGATCTCCCCCCCCTGGACGCCCGATAGTCTCAGGGATCGGTTCCGTCCTTGAACCACTATCCATATTTTGTGACCACTTTTTACGACCTCTTGTACAACAATCTACTACTTATCTTAGAGACACCAAAGATGTCCTTAATCTTATTGAGTCCATCAACTCAACAGTCCACGTTAATGCCCTCATTACCCTTGACGTTGAGGCTTTATACACTAATATCCCGCAGGCAGCTACACTGAAGGTAGTTGAGACATCCCTTTTGACTGCTAGTCTAAATTCTATGACTCCAGTTCACTTCATCATGCATTGTGCTAGCCTAGCCATGACTAAGAATTTTTTCCAGTTTGAGGACAAACTCTTCCACCAGATTCGCGGTACTTCTATGGGAAGTACTTTTGCCCCGAGCCTGGCCTGCATGTATATGTATGATTTTGAGAAACGTTTCATCCTGCCTGAGTCCAACCCCTTTTTTGACAACATTAAACTATGGCGTCGATACATAGACGACATTCTTGTCATATGGCACGGCCCCACATCTGAAGTAGACTCATTCACCACATGGATAAATGGTCTGGACCCCTTTCTGAACTTTACATCTTCCATCTCCACTACAGAGATCTCGTTCTTAGACCTACTGATTAGCATTGAGGAAGGCCAACTGAGAACTCGAACCTTCCATAAAGTGACGGATCGGAACAGCTTGTTATTATATGACAGCCACCATCCAAAGGCGTTAAGGGACAATTTACCGTATGGGCAGTTTTTACGCCTTCGACGGAACTGTAGTAACCTGCAACAATTTACTATTCAAGCAACTGATTTACAGACCAGACTACATGACCGTAATTACCCGATGAGGGTCATTAACACGGCCTACAAGCGAGCCAAATACAGTGACAGAGAATCCCTACTACAGTTGACTCCTAAATCCACGGAAACCAAACTTACCTGTGTATCTACATTTACACCACTCTCCAATGCAGTCAAAAAAATCATTAACAAAAGATGGTCGGTCCTCTGCAGTGGAGGCGAGAACATCCCCAAGCCTGTTTTTGCTTTTAAACGAACTTCCAATATTAAAGATATGCTGGTACATACTCGACCAAGACCCACCATAACTCCGACCAGTCAAAGGTCACTTTGGGACCTCCCTCCAGTTAAGGGTCATTTCCCCTGTGGAAATTGCAATGTTTGTTCTCTAACCAAACGGGTAGATACCCTTGAACTAGAACCCTCACTAACATGGCGATTGATGAAACATACCAATTGCAATACTCGCAACTGTATCTACCTGATCACGTGTCCATGTAATCTGAGATACGTAGGGATGACCACACGATCTGTGAAAGTAAGGATAAACGAACACCGCAGCAACATTCGCTGTGGACGCGCCACGACAAAACTAAGCATCCACTTTATTGAATCTAATCATACACCAGATGACATGTGGTGGGTAGTACTA
Source organism: Pleurodeles waltl (assembly GCF_031143425.1). Taxonomy (NCBI): domain Eukaryota; kingdom Metazoa; phylum Chordata; class Amphibia; order Caudata; family Salamandridae; genus Pleurodeles; species Pleurodeles waltl. The sequence continues at coordinate 1,553,720,471 of NC_090440.1, forward strand.
CAGACCTGTGCCCTGACAGGTACTCGCCCTCTCTTTGAGCTTGAACAACGTTGGGTATACAGACTTAATACCCACCGTCGAGGATTGAATGATGACATACCTTGGTTCAATCTCTCTATGTAGTTGGTTGTTGACAAATCCAGGCTGAACCCCTCCCTGGTCTTGACTGATGCATTATGACTATTGACAGAGTCCATGATCACAACACACAGTTGTGATTTTTTATTTTATTTTTCCACGCTTTCTGAAAGAAGCCTTCTTGTAGTTATACAAGAAGTTGATAACCGTTGTCCTCATGAGTCACGTGGGTGGCGAGTCACCAATTTATTCTCAGAATTTGTGACTGGTATATTTATCTGCTTTTCTGGTGATTATTCACCAGTCTAAGATGGCCGCCGCAGTGGTTAAGACTACAGCGACCTCATAGGTGAAGTCCTTTCTCCCTTTTGAGATCTCTCTTACCAAGCTTGACATGGTTGCTTGGTAACAAATTGATTTATTGCTCAACGCGCGCTCCGCGCGCGGGTTATTTATACTTCGAGTTCTTAGGCTCGTCTCATATTCGGGAACGCAGCCGCGGGGGTAGGTGTCTCATCGCACGCCGGTAACCTCACAAGTAAGTGCTCCAGGTCCGTTTAGAGCGCTATGGACGCGATACTTAGGGATATTGTTCCCGTTCATTTCCCTTAGCAGCCTGGCTGTGGAGTGTTGTTTGTCTAGCTACTCGGAATAGTAATCGGCTTGTTATCCATTATGTAACATTTATCCCCCTACCACCTGGGCTTTGTGTTATTTACATTTTAAGGTGATTGTGCATGTAATAGGAAGGTAGCCAGTACAGATTGTATATCCTGGCCCCCCTATCACTGCCATTCACACTTATTACTGAGTGTCCTTCACACACTTGCTCTCCGACCTTTAGTAATTCTAGGACTTGTTTCTCGTGTTGTAGTTCTCTCCCTGAAGGTTGTCTATTTACAGACCTCTTGGACATATACCCAATACTAGGGTTATTATCACTATCATCTTGTAACTAATGATGAGATATTTGTAGTTATACTGCTATATTTCGGCTTTATTATATGCGTATGGATGTATGCTACACTTTATCTGTACCCAGTGTTGCACCACTTACTATATAATGAATTTCTGCTTACTTCCAGTGACCATGTTATAGATCTTATTGATGATTTAGTAACGGAGACATTTTGTCCTTTTGTCATTGCTTATGCTTATCTTGCAATTAGATTCATTGTGAACCGGGCAACAGGCCTGCGTGATCCCATGAAACACTTCCTCTAAATAGAGATGGTAAGCCCTCCTATATATCACGAGCATGGGTTGCTACCATCCACTTTATCACTATGAGTTGCACAGTTTGTCACTATTTTTCACTTTGCATTTATATGTACTACTCCCTGAGCGTAGATGAAGTAGTTATGCAATTTATTAATCTCATTTTTCTCCCTGTATCTAGGGTGACTAATAGGAAAGGGAAGCCAGTCCGGTTTACCTCTAGTAAGTGACCAATGACGTCTTGACTGTGAGCGTTAGGTTGCAGGAGCTGTTGAATTTTCCTTTGTTTTCAATTGGAGAAGTCCAATGAATAAATAGGTCCTGAAGAAGCGTCAAGGGATCCTGTTGGACCATGAGAGACGCGAAACATGTCGACCGTATATTGACCTTATACTGAGGGACTTCGGATAATTACCGTCTTCCTTTGTTTTGATTTTTGTACGAGTGTTTGAGCATTACCTCTTGTTTCACTCCCTTGCTACTTTTTTAATCTTGACCAATTCCCAACAGCGATCAATAAATTATTTAGTGAGGGTTTTGAGCCAATTTTATCCTCTTCTTGTCTTTTCTCTTTCCTCTTTTTCGGACCCACATGTGGTTCCGCGGCTTCATCATTAACTAAAAGATCTCCGGCAAAGAGCCCCCCTTCGGGGGGTGCCCGTCAGGCATTGCAGTGCCGGCCTGACGAGGAGCTGTCCTATGATGAAGCATGACACCAAATGTGGTGTGTGAGGACTTGTGCTCCTGATTATCAGGACTTCTCCCCTTTCCCGTTCACCAGTTTTGGAACAGTGTATTATATTATATTATCAGTTTGACTGGAGGGTGTACACTGGACCACATAATCCTCCGATCCCTTCTCTTTATTTGAGGTGGACCCCCACCTCCTACCCCACAGCTGATACTGGAGTAGCCGGAGGGCTGGACACTGGTGAGTCAACATTTACTACCTATCACCCCTCATACCTGCATGCCACCACGACCCCTCACCCTGACACCCATCACCCCACTCCATCCCAAACAGTGCACCACCACAATTACCAAAATGAAATGCCAAGCCCTGCATTCCATACCCACTGTATGCACATCCCTTCCAGCCCTGCATGTACACCCACCACCAATGCATGCACAGCATGGAGAACTAACAATCCCACAATCCATCACCATATGCAACCAAAGGTGGCAGAGAAACAGTTATAACATTGGGGAAGCTAGTGATGCAGAATATGTCAAAGACATATAGCATAATACACCACTTACATCCCCACAGGCGCCCCGGCCAATGTCAGTGGCGAGGAGGTGCCACAGCTACCCAGTCCCCCACCAGAAGATGCCCCAGTGATGACGGCAACTCAGGAGCTCTGGATCTGGATGAACTCCCTGACCCATCAGGGACCACTGGTCAGTCGGCTACCCCATCCCACACCCAGTCCACTACAGAGTGTCCCCCCTCAGAATCCAACACCACAGCAGACACCCAATGTCCACAGACCTCTGCCTCTAGGGCACGTCAATCAGTAGTGGGCCCACCTGTACAGGGACCTGAGTCCACACCTCACAGGCAAGACCTTGAGGGTCCTGGGGTCTGTGGGAGTGGGCACACCATTCAGGGCACAAAGGCACCGGGGGACAGGGATGGTCAGAGGACAGCTGTGTGCCAGGGGAAGGATATGCCCAGGGAACCGACTGCCCAGGAGACACTCACTAATGTCCTGGGGGCTTACCAACAATCCCAGGACAAGATGGATCAGGTGTTAAACATTATGCAGGAGAACCAGCGGCTGCAGGAGGACACCACCAGAAGACCAAGCTGGGGTGCTGGGTGACATGGCTAACATCATGAGGGAGTACACAGCACACCAGCGGGCCCCTTCCACTAGCCAGTGTACTGACCAGTCCTCTACATCAGCTGCAGCTACTGGACAGGAGGCCCTGCCACAGGACCCATAGGCCACCAGCACCCCTCCCCCTGCCGAAGGTGAACCATCCCACAAATGGTCCCTGACCCAAACAGACACCAGAGACAGTTGTCAAGACCACCGCTAGGAAATGAGCCCCTCCTGAATGTCCACCTTGTGTTCTACTGTGTCACCTTGTCCACTTTGAACTGCCATTGCTCCCCTTCCTATGTCCCCTTGGACACTGGACCTGTGCAACAAACAGATTGGCCCACTACACTGGACATTTCCCAACCAAGACACCACTCTATTGCACTGTGCATTGTATACCAGAATATTTAATAAACACCCTTGGACACAATTTGAGTAATAGTGCTTTATCTGAAGTAAATGTACAATGTATTGAACTGTTTTGATCTGCATGATCCTGTGCAAATGTCCTCTAATATATTGAACTATCCTACATATGTGTCTCAGCAGTCTATACACATCACAGCATTACACTGTTGTAACCACAGCAACATCTGCAATAAGGGAAGGCATAGGTGATAGTTAGGTGGGATGCAAAGGTAGTGACTGGCATTATGCTACAGCCACACAGCACAACACTAAAATGGAGAAATGTTTAGTTCAACAGTCTTACCTGAGTGTCATTGGAAGTACTGCTGTATCATATGTGTCCTGTTGTCCATATCCTCCTCCTCTTCACTGTTCTCAGTGTCCATTGCTGCCACAGGTGCATTGTCACCCCCTTCCTCCTGCAGATAGGGCACATTGTGTCTGAGTGCCAGGTTGTGCAACATGCAGCACACAACAACAATCCTGTAGACCTTCTCAGCTGAGTAGCATAGGGACCCACCTGTCAGATGGAGGCACCTGAACTTGGCCTTCAGGAGACCGAAGATCCATTCAACAATCCTCCTGGTACGCTCATGAGAATCATTGTACCTATTCTCAGCCCCTGTTCTTAGATTCCTAACAGGGGTCAGGAGCCAGGACAGGTTTGGGTAGCCGGAATCACCTGCAAGAAGGGACACACATTAACCTTGCACAATGGCAGGGGGTATGATTCCTCAATCAATCAATCAATCAATCAGGAATTTGTAAAGCACACTACTCACCCGTGAGGGTCTCAAGGTGCTTGGGTGGGGGGGGGGGGGGAGATGCTGCTACTGTTAGAACAGCCAGGTCTTGAGAAGTTTCCTGAAGATAAGGAGGTTCATCGGTCTGACGCAGGTGGGTGGGAAGAGTGTTCCACGTCTTGGCAGCGAGGTGTGAGAATGATTTGCCGCCGGTTGTACTTCTGGGGACACGTGGACAGTTGCGAGGGTGAGGTCGGCGGAGCGGAGATGTTGGGTCGGGGTGTAGAAGGAGAGCCGTCTGTTGAGGTATTCTGGTCTGGTATTGTGCAGTGCTTTGTGAGGAGTTTGAAGGTGATTCTCTTGTTGACTGTGAGCCAGTGCAGGTTTCTCAGGTGGCCTGTGATGTGGCAGTGGCGGAGGATGTCCAGGATGAGGTCTGCGGAGGAGTTCTGGATGCGTTGCAGCCTCTTCTGGAGTTTGGCCGTGGTTCTTGCGTAGAGGGCATTGCTATAGTCCAGTTTGCTGTATAGAAGGGCTTGGGTGACTGTTCTTCTGGTTTCGGTGGGGATCCATTTGTAGATCTTTTGGCGCATGCGGAGGGTGTTAAAGCAGGAGGAGGAGATGGCTTGACTTGCTGAGTCATGGATAGTGAGGAATTCAAGATGAATCCTATGTTGCGTGCGTGGACGGTGGGAGTCGGAGCGGCTCTGAGAGTGGCAGGCCACCAGGAGTCATCCCATGTGGAGGGGGGAGCCGAAGATGAAAACTGCCATCTTATCGGAATTGAGTTTGAGGCAGCTGATCTTCATCCATTCGGCGATGGCCTTCATTCCTTCGTGGAGGATGGTCTTGGCAGAGTCCTTGGTGAGGGAGAGGATCAGCTGGTTGTCATCGGCATATGAGGTGATGTTGATATTGTGGGATTGGGCGGTGTTAGCGAGCGGGGCCATGTAGATGTTGAAGAGGCTCGGGCTGAGGGACGCAGATGATTTTGTTGGCCTCTGAGTGGAATGGGGGAGACAAACTCTGTAGGTTCTGCTGGTGAGAAAGGAGGTGGCCCATTCCAGGCCTCTGTCGCAGATTCCTGCATTGCTGAGGCGTGAGCGTAGGGTGTGTGGCAGACGGTGTCAAATGCTGCCGAGCTGTCCAAGAGGATGAGGGACGTGGTTTCGCTATTGTCCAGTATGGTTCTGATGTCGTCAGTAACGGTGATGAGGGCAGTTTCAGTGCTGTGGTTGCTGCAGAATCTGGATTGGGAAGGGTCCAGGGTGCAGTTCTCCTTGAGGAAGCGGGTTAGTTGTCTGTTGACAGCCTTCTGTAGGACTTTTGCCAGGAAGGGGAGCAGGGAGATAGGCCGGAAGTTCTTGAGGTCCTTTGGGTCCACCTTGGGTTTTTTGAGGAGGGCTTTAATCTCAGCGTGTTTCCAGCTGTCCGGGCAGGTGGCGGACTCAAAGTAGCTGTTGATGATCTTCCGTAGTTGGGGTGCGATGACGGAGCTTGCTTTGTTGAGGATGTGGTGAGGGCAGGGGTACGATGATGAACCGGAGTTGATGGTGTTCATGATTTTGATGGTGTCGGTGTCATTGACAGGGGTCCAGGAGAGCAGGAGGTTGGTCGGAGGTGAATCTGTGGTATTGGTGGTTGCCGGGGGGGGGGGGGTCTGGGTGCTGAAGCTGTTGTAGATGTCTGCAGTCTTGCGGTGGAAGTAGGAGGCTAGGGAGTCGCAAAGGTCTTGAGATGGCGGGATGTCATTGGCGTTGGAGGTGGCGTTGGAGAGTTCCTTCACGATGTTGAAGAGCTCCTTGTGGCTGTGTGCATTGTTGTTGATTCGGTCTTTGAAGGCGGTTCTCTTGGCGGTTCGGATGAGTTGGTGGTGTCTGCGGATAGCGTTTTTGAAGGCTGTGTGGTTGTCCAGAGTCTGATCTTGGTGCCACTTTCTTTTAAGTCTATGGCAGGTTTGCTTAGATTTGTGGAGGTCGGCGGTAAACCAAAAGGCCCTTCTGTCGGTGCATCTGTTGGGGGAATTCTTGATCGGGGCAAGAGTAATGGCACAGGTGTCGATTCATTGCCTGAAGTTGCGGGCAGCTGCGTCAGTGTCAGTGGTGTCGATGGGTGGGTTGCGGGAGAAGGTCGCAATAAGTTGGTCTTCGGTGACCTTGTTCCAACTGCGGTGGAGGATCCGTTGTGGGTGGTGGTGTGTTGTGGGTTTCTTGAAGGAGAAGTGGATGCAATGGTGATCTGTACAGTGGAGTTCGGTGGTGTGGCTGAAGGAGACATGATTGCTGGCAGAGAAAATAGGGTTGAGTGTATGTCCTGCGGAGTGGGTCAGTTCTTGAGGTGGAAGTTTAAGTCCCCGAGGAGTATGTAGTCAGTGGATGCAAGAGCGTGCGTTCTGATGACATCCGGTGATGGAGTCGCTGAACTGCTGTCGGGGGCCTGTAGACAAGGGTCTCTTGGAGGGTGGTGTTTGGGTTAGTATGGATCTGGAAGTGCAGGTGTTCAGCAGTGCTGAGGGTGTCTTCAGTGCTGGTCGTGATCCTGAGGGTGTTTTTGTGGATGATGGCGATGCCTCCTCCTGGTTTGTTAGAGCAGTCCCTGCGGGTGAACTTGTAGCCAGCTATGGCGATGTCAGGCACTGAGGAGGGGTTCATCCAGGTCTCGCTGCGGCCGTGGATGCCATTTTCTTTCTACCACTTCACTTGATTCCTGACTTTCCATAGGACCACATCTACACTGTGTGTGTTGCTTTGACCTATGTCTGGAACCTGCAATGGCCCATGCAACGGGGAAAGAGCCCCAGCCTTCACGGAGGAGTTGGAGAGGCACGTGGATGGGATCCTACCCCTGTATGGGCATTTGTATGGGCCACCTGATCAACAGGTGAGTACACCATGGGTAAGTTGCATGCAACATGGCTGCATGGAGGTGTATGTGTGCTGGCACTGTGTCATTTGGGGGGTATGGCTGGTGGCAGTGTCTGTGCAATGGGATGGGTCATGTGTGTGCTTGATGAGGGCCAAATGCAGTATGTGAGTAATTTCTTTGACAGGTTAGATTGTATGGTTAATGGTGTCCTTCTGCCTATTTTCCTCTGCAGGTCAGTGCCCATCAGAAGAAGGGGTTGTGGCCTGCCATCGCCAAGGACGTGTGGACCCTTGGGGGTCCATAGCCGGCGGAGCACCCTCTTCGGGAAACGGTGGGAGGACCTGAGACACTACGCTCGGAAGACCGCGGTGTAACGCTGCACTTAGACGCGGCGTCTCTTTCGGTCCTCGAGGCTGGAACGCGCTGCCGACACTCGAAGCGCTGTTCCCCGCGATTTTTGGTTGCACGTCCTGGGAAGCATAAATTTTGCTCCCGGTCGCACTACACTTACCTTTAGCCCCTTTTTTCTTCTTTTTGTTGGTGGTGGGTTTTTCTGGTTTTTTTCTTCCTTTCTCTGTCCATGCTTGTATCCATCTTGTCTTCTTCGTGTTTTGTGTCCCAGCATGCTCTAGTTTTCTTTTATACTTTCTTTTTTCCTATTCTGGTCTATGGGCTCTTCCCAATTCAAGATGGTGTTCTTTCCCTTTCCTGTGATGTCACTTTCCTTTTTCTCAGTATATAAGTATGTCAGTCTTGTTCTACCTTGCGTTGCAAACACCTCCTTCTGGTTGTGCTCTTCGCTCCTGTTTTTTGTTCCAGCTTTTGCCTTGGGATTTTTGCCTGTTCTTTGTTCCTGCTTTTTGCCTTGGGAAATGTTGCCTAGTTTTGTTCCTGTTGTCAAGTCCTGTTTTTTCTTATTTTTCTTCAGGAGTTCCTGTTAGAGGTTTTTCCCCAGTGTTATTTTTTTTCCCTCTGGGACTCCTTCTGGAGGGTACGGTCTGCTTTGGTGTTGCCTATCAAGCGGCACCGTGGCTACTAGAAGGTGTCACCCCTATCTGGGAGTATCCAGAACCTGTAGAAGACCAGGTATGTTCACCAACCCGGTATCCAGAGGTGAGAGGTCCAGCGCAGTTCGCAACACGAGGAGGCCCACCTGGGGATGGCCTCCCAATGAGGAAGGGGTGCCCGTCGGAACCTGACCCTCCTGATGGCCCGCATACTGGTGGTGGCCTACCCAGAGCTGGATGGGAACTTGAGGGCATCACTGCAGCCACAAGGGGGTGAGTACAGTGTGTGTGACAATCATCTATGTTGCCAGACATGGGATGTTGGTGCAGGGTTCTAGTCAGTGGATGCCCCAATATGCCAGCTTAGACATTGCAGCGTGGTCCAGCTTAGGTACTTTGGGTGTAATGCTTTTATTTAGACGGCTATACAGCAGGCTTTCCATGTCCGACAGGGCTTAGTTGGTTCCAACTGATGTGCAAATGGTTGTGTCTGACCCCTACCTCCTGTGGTACCTAGACAATGGTATGCCAGTGTGGTCCATACTGCCCATTCTTAGTCCCTGTGTGTGATGATGATGTGTATGCCATCTGTGCTGTTGTTGCTGTGATTGACACTGTGCTCCCATTCTCCCCCCCCCTCCTTTTGTCATCCTGTCCATGTTTATGGATAAGCATAATCTGGCGAAGGAGCAGGGGCCCCTGCGAGTGAGGGAGCTGCAGCCCACGGGACCCAGGAGGCAGAGTCCACCGTCGCCGAGGGGAGCAGTGGGACAGAGGGCGAGGGGAGCCTCACGGGGGGGACAGAAGCTGATACAAGTGACTCTGATACTTCCACCAATAGAATCTCCCTGGTGGTGGTAGACCCCCCTGGGAATACCCCAGCTACAGGTTCAACCGCCACCCCCTGTACCAGCACTGCCCTCCCAGTAGCCCCCCTCCAAGTTGCCCGTGCCCGCTCACCCAGGAGGGTGGGCGACTCCTTCGCTCAGGCACCTCAGGCCCTGCCCCAGTCAGCCCTACTGCCCTCAGTGAGGAGTCTATTGGCCTCTTGAGATCCATCTCTGTAGGGCAGTCGACAATAGTGAAGGCCATCCAGAGGCCGGCATCCCAGATGCAGCAATGCAATGCCTTCCTGGAGGGCATTCATGGTGGCTTGGAGGCTCTACAGAGATCGTTTCAGGCTCTGGTCTCCTCCCTGACAGCAGTCAGTGTCCCTGTTTCTTCCGTTCCCCCTCCAACTACCACTCCTGAGTCCCAGTCTCCTCACCTCAAACCCATCCCACGCACACATTTTCTGACAAGCATGCACACAAAACAACAGACAAGACTCACACAGACACACACAGGCATCACACTTCCGTTCACAAGCACTCACACAGCCAACACACAGATGCACCAACACACAGATGCACACAAATCATCCACTGCCTCCACTCTCCCCACTCCTCCTCCCTCACAGTCACATCCGCACTCACACCTGCATGCACTGCATCAACAGGCCCTGAACCTGCCACCTGCACAGCCTTGCCCACAGTCACCACAAAAGCAGACCCGCAGACATGCACTCCATACACCACATGCGCAGTCACCACCATCACCACCTCATGCAGCACACCCACCTCAATTGCAGGCACCACCACATCCATCCACACATCCTGTTTGTCCTCCCCCACCCTGTCAGCCCCCTTCCAAAGACACACAAACGCTGGCACTCAAGCCACAACAGCCATCCACCTCACACATGCACACTGTCCATGCACCTTCACCCAAGTCCAGCTCACCTCCTCCTCCTACAACCAGTCCCTCTATCTCCACTCCCATCCCTCCTCCCCATTCCCACCCCATTAGCCCTGGGAAGCTTTTCCTTTCCCGCATTGACCTCTTCCCTGCTGTCCTGCCCGTAAGAGAAAGGGCTCACCCCCCAAGCCCAGTACCTCCATCACCCAGTCTGACCCTGTTCCACCGCCCCAAAGACATCAGCTTCCACTAAGGGGCACATAGATGCGACTCTGGCCTCCCGCCCCAAGCCCACTCCTCTGCCCCCAAAACGGCAGGCTAAAGTGCAGCCCCCTCGCAAAACAAAACCCAAAACCAAGGAAACACCTCCCAAAGCCAAACCCAAGGAGCCCCCTACCAAACCAAAAGCCAAGCAGACCCCTCCCAAACAAAAAGCCAAGGAGTACGCTCCCAAACCAAAAGCTAAGGAGCCCCCGCCTAAACCAGATACCATGGAGCCCCCTCCCAATGAGAAGCCCCCACCACTCCCCCACCCCACCCTACCCCCTGAGTTGCCTGCCTATTTCCAACATGATGCGATTGCACAATGGAGTCCCGATGTTGTAAGGAGTCAAGTTGGGGCTTGGACTTTGCCCTGTGGGCATTACAGACTTTGAACTGGCCATTGGGACTGCACTTAAATATGTAATTCTGTATTTTTTGGATTTGGGCTCTACATCCAACTGGATTACAGTGGTTGGAACAGAGAAATGTGTCCTAACTTTCTTTGCTCCTGGGTCCTGTTAGTGTTGATTTACTCTGCAGCTGGTTCTGGGTGTGTGGTCTGTGTGTATAGTGTGTGTTGTGCATGTGGGTGTCACTCTCCCCCTCCTCCCTTGTGTGCTAGGTTGCTGTACTATCCGTCATCATCTTCGTCAGTGTTGGTGCTTCACAACAACCACAGCGTGGTACAGCAGCAAAAGGCTTGCAGTTCAGGTTCCACGGCAGAGTTCAGGTTCCACGGCGCCCGCTGACTCCTCTGTGTCCCTGGAGTTGAGTGTCTCCTTTTATATGATGTGTTTCCGCCAGGCTTTTGGTGGTGTTAGTACCAACCCAGAAATCCTGTTGGTGTGCTATGTCATAATAAGGTGGGCAGATCCTTGTCTTCCGCCCTGGAGATTGCTACCACCGTGTTCAGTGTTCGTTCCGCACTGGCAGTTGGTGTGGTACATTGGCTGTCTATGGGAAGGATCACCGCCATGGTCATTATTTGGCGGTCATTACCACCGGCCTAGAGATGGTACTACCGCCATTGCGGGCGTGGCGGTCACCTGACCACCAAGGTCATAATGAGGGCCAAAGTCTAGTTACAGTGCACTGCTTAGGTTTGGTGAGGTTTATTTTGCATTTCTGTTCTGTGCTTCCTGTCTTCAATGTGGGATTCACCTTGTGTCAAAATAACAAGGAAGAGGCATGTAGAAGTACAGAATTCATTGACAGAACTCACCATCAAGAAAACACACAGCAATGAGGCACTACGGGTAAATAAATGCAGGTTTGACACAGAGCATCATCTGCAGTACATAAATTGCTTTCTCACACAAGCTTATAACTAATCCTGCACTCTGGTAAATACCAATAGTTATCTTCCTCCGAGCTTACTCAACCTCATATGTGGTCATCTGACACATTTACAAAAATTTGCCAAAAAAGACCCTGAAAAACTGGGACTGTCCTGATAAATCAAATCCTGGACCTTCAGTCACACTACATATCTTTTTCTGAACCTTACGTGCCAAAAAACATTACTTGAGCATACTGCCAACATTCATGATTTACGTTAGACTTACAACTGCTTAGGCCACAAATCACTTCATTTTAGTTTCCTCTGGTTTAAAACTTACTCTAATTGAACGCAGTGTAACAGGGAAAATAAATTATCCCATTTTTATTTTCTAAATCTTCTTCTTGTATCAGAGCTATCAAGATTCCCAGTTTCAACCATGGGCACCATATCCGCCACAAGATGTATCTTTATAGTGTAGGATTTGTATTCCTCATGCTTCAATTATATAAATTCTACACTGCAACCCTCAGAATCTAAATAATGAAACTGACTGGCTGAAATAATCCCATTCAGACCATGGAAACTCAAGAGCTCTCCTTCTACATTCCCAAATAATGACATAAACGCTGAGAGAGGATCCTCAGGGGCAGAACACATGAAGTCATTTATTAGGTCGAAGCCTACCAAACAGCATAACTGTCTGGTTGCAAATACATATTGGAGATATGCTGAAAGCTTTCCTAGGAATGCAGTCAGCCCTTTGCTTGCCATAGGCTTGGTGTTTTGAAACTCACATGTGTTTGCTTTCTATTTAATGGCTTCATTTGTTTTAGGTTGTCCAGCATGTCTTTGTCCCTTCCGTGGAGCACAGCCTGTTTACCACCTCTCTGACTGGCTCCTTGTATTCTTCCACGAGAGCCTGCCTCCTGGGAACTCTTTTTTCCTTTTTGGTGAGGCACTTCAAAAGAGTATGTGTTTCTAGTTGCCTCCCATGTATGCTAGTTCACAGCAGTAAACAAGCTGCATTTCTTTGAATATGTTTACTGCTTCCTATATTACTGCTTGAATGATTCTACTTATCTCTGCCACTACTAGTTCATCCATCTTGCATGCCTGTGAGGAACAATGTTCTGTCTACGAGCGTGTTTACTTTGGTCAGTGCTCTTTACTAATAGCATAACTTAATTCTCTTTCTCAATTTCAGGTCCATGCCATAGGCACTGGAATCGGGTGAGTGGGGGTGTTGAAGTGCCCCCAAAACAACCATACTGGAGTTCAGAAGTAAATGAACACTAAAAAGGATTTTAAATTGTGTTCTTATCCAAACACATTTGCTGTGCATTCAAAGACAGAGGTCAAATGTTAGGCTTTGTCTTCCAATGGAGGTTGGTGTTTACTTGTTTTTCTCTGACTCCAAAGAGAGAGTATTTATGTGATTTATGTGACAATCGTGCTGGGTAACGCTCTTGGAAAAGAAAGGCTGTATAATATTATTTTTTTCTAGCACACAACAAAATTTAGATGACAGTATATAAACTGTACAAATATTTCCAAATACAGCGGAATTAGGAAAGCACAAATGAAGCACATTTTTTGTAACTCTAAAGTGTGGTGGAAACAAATATTCTAGTACGATCAAATCAAAACAATACAGTAGGTGATGTTGATGTTGATTTCCACACATTATTGCGCTGTATAGTTTTATCAGCAAAACTTTATGTCTGTGCAAATGTAATTGTGATTTCTATTGAAAACATTTTTTCTGTAATGGCAGTGCATTATCTCACTGTGCACACTCCATTCTACACCACTTCACTCTACTCCATGTTGTGTCACTGCGCCACTCTGCTCTACAACACACCACTCTATAACACTGTATGTCACCCCACTCCAATTTACTGCACTGTGACACTATACTTCACTCTGTCACACTCCACTCACCTCTGCTCAATGCTACGGCACTAAACACTATGCCCTCTACTCCACGTTACTCCACTCCTCTCTAAGACATGCTATTCTATGCCACTCAACGGTAGTCCACTCTAGGTTGCTTCACTCTATGATACTACACCCTACTCTACGACACTCTACACCACTCCACAACACCCCATGCACCTCTACGCCACTAACTTTTAACCATGCTCAACACAGCCACACTGGTGTACACCATGTGTAAACAGACCTGCCAACTTAAACAAAGAGCTCACAGTGTGAGGAGGGGCGGGCCGGGGCTTTGTGCTTAGAAGTACCTAAGAGGCACTTTTGTCCCCACCCCGCCCCCAAACCCCCCTCCTCCCAAAAAAAAAAAAAGCTTCACATTCCTTAATGGACGTCAGCAGTCCAACACCTCGGAAAATGAGCTGCTAATCCACTGTTGGTTTTCCACTTGTGTTTCCTACCACCGTATATCAGCTCCTGTGTGATAGGAGCTGATATTATGTGTCACTCGATGGCACTGTATGAGTTGGCAGGTCTGTATAAGACAAATTGGCAAAGCCAATAGCTCTTGCATAGGTGAGACCTTTGTCTTTGCAATACTTGTTTATAATAGTATTCATCCCCATTTCAAGATGACAGTCGTCTTAACAATGCCTTGAGCCCCTTTTTGCTTTAGTGACTTTGTACATGCTAAATGCCCTCCACTAGGGAAAGAACTACCCTTTCCGAAATGCATTATGCCCGGAGCACAAGGCGGGTTTACACGCAGGTGGACGGCGTCCACCCACTATTTTCACAAGGAGGACGCCGCCCCCCCCCGCCAAGAATTTGGGCGCCAGTAAAATATGATGTGATTGCCCTGATGAAATTTCTGGAAACTCTACGTTGTCTGATTTCCCTTCACAGCAGCAATGTGCAGGCAGCGAGGGGGGCTTTCATGTTTAAAATTCGGGCTGGGCGCAAAACAAAGATGGAATTTAATGGGCCATCAGCTCTCCTGCTGTTTCAGAGTGATCCTGGCTGGGAGATATCCAAGCCTCACATATAGGAGTCAATGCAATTTAGAGGAAACAAAGGCCAGGTTATCTTTTCACAAACCTTAAAAGAAGCTACGATTTGGAGGCAAGCTTTTGACTTTGTTTAATTGTTGCGCATATGTGTGCACTTTAAGAATGTTGGATGCATTAGCCTGGACGAGTATTGACACACACAAAAATTTAAATACCACTATTATTTTAATTTTATTTCCTTTATAGTGATATTTATTCCAATTAGGGTGTCTGGGTGCTTTACATCACACACACATTTTAAATTATCAATAAATCATACAACTTTGTAAATCAATGTGCAGGATGTAATTGTAATTACATTTATATAGTGCTTCCTAACCCTGACTAAGGCGTCAATGCACTTTTTCAGCAAGTAGCCTGCTACTGTGAAACCCCAAAAGGACTAATGGTGGATTTGTATAGGGAAATATGACGATGTGTTACAGACAGTGAGGATTATAATTATGAGTCACTTGTCCTTCATAGATCATGGTGCTATGTCAGAAGGGTTGTGCTATATTAGAAGGGTTGCAATTTATGAACTTCAGGTAACACAAGAATCTGTGTTAAAATCAGTAACTCACTTACCTTTATACATAAAATAAAAATGTGTCATCTGCATTTACAAGGTGTCCTTTGCAGGAAACACATTAACCACCAGAGTTCTCTTACCTTCCATGAGGTTTTCTGGACACATAGAGATCTCTGCAGCAGGTGCATTAAACTGAATAAGATATTTTAAAATGTAGTTTTTGCAACCAATTAAGCCAGAAATTATTTACAGTCTTGTTTCTTTTTGTTGCCAATTTTTTGTAGCAGGTTTTATTTTAAAGTATAAGTTGACTGTCAGACTGCTTTCCATGACTCCGTCCCTTGTGAATCTAACCTCTTTCCATTGCCACATCTTCACCCCAAAATGATGGGTTATCATAGTAAAGATTTTCAAATTCCAGCTCTGCTATAAGAATTACACACACAGCAGTAGCAAAGCTGCAATGCCGTTTCAACCCTGGGACGTAGCTCCAGGGGACTGGGGTGAGGTGGATGGGGTGAGATACCCCTTTAATCATTTTTTAGTCAGGCATTGGACTGGTATTGAAAAAGGGATTGACCGTGTGCCTGAACAGTGACAACAGTGACCTCAACACTGCAGACTGAGTCACTATATTAACTGGGATAGCTGAGAAAAGGGTCTGGCTTGGCTCTAGGAGCCCCGCGTGAGCAGAGCCATGAAAATATTTGCCATGTAAATAAAGCTATATAAAAAAATGTAACAAAGTTGCTTCAAAATTTAAAAAAAGTATATTTTTGTAACACCTGAAAGCTTTTCACCTTAGTATTCAGATTAGATCAATGCAGTTAACAGTAAAAGTTTGAAAACTTGAAATAGTGAGGGCTACCCCATTTTGATAATGCCAATAGTGAAATCACACTGAAGGATACAAAAAGTTATGGAGGGAATGCTTGCGGGTATTCTGGTGGTACAGATTCCAGGGAGAGCTGTTCTCCGGTTGGACTGGTGAATGTGAGGTTGGTTTAGATATAGTTATGCCAAGAATAAGAACAAGATAAATATCTGCTACTAAATGTGGGTGACAACCTTTTGTGGGCAGTGTGTGTGCCTAACTTGTAGCACGTAGTGGTTTATCTACTGTAATTAGTGAGACACCAAACCTCATCCCCATTTGAGCTTTTAATTCCTTTACACAGGGAATTCTATGTCAGGATCGGAGGCTACGATTATGCTATCTCTTTCTTTACTGTAAAAAATCAGGAGCCAATCAAATAACCATAAACAAAAAACTACACATCCCATGATGCTAGTTAATCAAGTATCACATGCACCAATCACTGCACATGACCTTAGTCCATAATATGAATGACCCCAAACGTCATATCCTCTTTCTTTGCTGCTTCGGAGCAGATAAGTACTATTTCTCTTTTCTCGTGTGTGTTTATGACATAATGTTGTGCTAATTGTATAATTTTAATGTATGTTCACTGCGACGCGATTCCACTCGCATAATTTCTTGTTTATGCTTTTGTTTCCGATCGGAATCTCTGCGATTTTGTGCCCGTTTTCTTGGTGGAGTAGGAGTGGGAGCTGAAACGCGTTGCGCGCGTATTCTGTTTTTCCTTTTTTAACGCAAGGGCGCGCGGATTTACGAGCTGTTGTTTGGATCGCTTTCCTACAGAGAACGGCCCGTCTTCTCAGCGCGTGTGATTCCAGAGCTATTTTTAGCTCATTGTGCTCCCGGACGCCCAGTGTGATTTACGCCTGGGTTGTAAAATAAAATTAAGCACTGCCTACAGTGGTTCGCAGGCAGCTCCCTCCACGTCTTATTGGGCCTTAATCTAATAGTGCCTGCTAGGGGGTTTTTCCACTCCCCCTGTTATTCTATATTAATGAAAATAAAGAATTTAGCACTATGGCTCAATGGGAAGACCCAGAGACAGAATACTTCCCTGATGATTCTAGCAACCAGTTAGAGGTCAATTTGGTGGAAGCTTTAGACACCAGAGTACAACAATCTGTAAATGATGCCTTAGTTCGAGCATTGGGTCCATTCTCAGGTCAGCTTTTCGAATATGCCCAATCACAAGGTTGGTTGTCTACCCAAAATGCCTCTCTTACGGAAGAGAATTCTTCTAAACAGAAATCAAGATCTAAGGCTACTGAAGACGCCAAGTCTCCCTCTGTAGATCCTCATGCTGACATTTTTTTAAAGTTACGCAAGAAACGGGCGACAGAACATAATTATAGCTCAAAGAAAGACGCCCAGTTAGTTTCTTCTTCCTTAGATAAAGACTCCTCATCCAGTGATTCTGATGACTCAGATACCCCAGGACCCAGTAAGAAAGTCAGGAAATATCCTCCTACATCGCAAGTCTTAAATTTTGATCCAACTGAACTAAGTCACCCCAGATCGTCTAATTGGCTCCCTTCATCTGAGGTAGCTCATTATGTGCACTCTATTCTCAGGAAGAGTTTTGATAAAGAAGTTTGCGCTCGCCTTCGAGCAGAATGTCCTAGACCTGATTTAGATAATAAGGTATCTGATACCCCTGAGATTGACCCTACAATGGTCACATTTATGAAAAAATGTGCTAAAGATCCTAAAAAAGGACTGGATAGGTCATGGAGAATATGCCAAGACAAACTTCTCAACTTATCGGGACTTCTAACTAAGATTTTGGATATGGCAGTTAATGCAAAAGAGTCAGGTACTCCTGTAGACACAGATACGTTGATGGGTTGGACGCAGAGAGCCATTTGCCAACTGGGTAATACCAATTGCGCTATATCCTCAGAGCGCAGGAAGTATATTCTTATGCGCATTGACCCAAAATTAGTAGACCTAACATCTTCTGAAGCTGGTCCAGCAGCTAACAGAATGTTATTTAGTTCTTCATTCATTAAAGAATTGGCAAAATTCAGTTCTACCTTTTCATCCTTGGATAAAGCCCAGATGTCCCTCAAAAAAGTATTCAGGAGAGGCCTTTTTGTCAGGGTCGGACGTTTTGGTGGACTAATGCCCGGCCGAGGATCCTATTCTAGTCCCCAAAACTATTACCCCAGAGGAAGGGGTGGTTGGTATGGAGACCAATCCGAATCTACCTTTTACCCCACCCGCACCAGAGGTAACCGACCCAGATTCCGCAGAGGGCAGCGCAGAAGTCAACAAGGAGCCATCCAAGATGCTGGCTTTCAGGTAAACATTATTCCTCACTCTCAAGTTCTTCTTGGGGGCAGAGTGGGTCTATTCATAGACAACTAGAAGAAGATCTCTGGAGATCCGTGGATTCTTCAGAAAGTCTCTGGTTTCCAGCTAGAGTTTACCATAACTCCAATACAACTCTCTCCCCCTATACAAATGAATTTTTCCCTCGACGTTCAGACTTTTATAGACGCAGAAGTACAGTCCTTACTAGACAAAGGAGTGGTAGAATTTTCTGTACCTCACCCCTCTGGGTTTTGCAGTCCTATTTTTGTAGTCGACAAAAATGGGGAGGTCATCGTCTAGTACTCAATCTAAAAGACTTCAATTCCTGGATTGTTTACAGACATTTCAAGATGGAAGGGATCCACATGTTGAGGGATATTCTATCAGAAGGAGATTGGATGGTCCGCCTAGACCTAAAAGATGCTTACCTATCAGTTCCAATCTTTCCTCCTCACAGGAGATTTCTTCAATTTCTGTAGAAAGGCCATTGTTTGGAATTCAAAGCGCTTCCGTTCGGCCTGTCCTCAGCCCCTTGGTGCTTCACGAAACTGTTGAGACCAGTTGTGGAATCGTTGAGGACCAAGGGGGTTCGATTGATTATATATCTAGATGACATCTTATTGATGGCTCAGGATCCTCGATCTCTGCTGAGTCACCTGGACTGGACCATCAATTTATTAGAGGATTTGGGTTTCTGATCAATGCGCAGAAGTTGTCATTGAATCTGACTCAAGTGATAGAGTTCTTGGGATTCAAGATAGACTCAGGACGAGCCCTTCTGGTCCTTCAGTCAGCAAAGATTCACAATATAAAAGGGGGAACTGAGATCAGCGTTAACTAACACATTTATCTCTCTGAGGACCATTGCCAGAATAGTAGGTCTGTTGACCTCCTCTATTCAAGCAATTTTTCCAACCCCCCTACATTATCGTGCTCTACAGAGATTAAAGATAAGACACCTGCAACAGGGTCTGAGTTATTCAGCATTGATCCCTTTGCTGACAGAGGTCAGATAGGAGATTCATTGGTGGTTACAACACATGGAGGCCTGGAATGGGAGAGCCATCTTTGGGTCGCACCCAGAGGTAGTAATCGAGTCAGACGCCAGTCAATGGGGTTGCAGAGCACGTTGCGGATCCTTAGTGACACGAGGCAGATGGTCACAGACGGAAAGCTCCCTGGATATCAACTGTCTAGAACTCCTAGCAGGCTTGTTTGCTATAAAGAGTCTCTCTCCTCAGAAGACAAACTGTTGCATTCTACTGCGAATGGACAATATTTCAGCAGTACGATATGTCAACAAACTAGGAGGGACGAGATCCCGACTTCTAGCGGAGATTGCCAAAGAATTTTGGCATTATTGCCTGAATCATCACTTAGTAGTGATCGCGGAGTACCTTCCGGGGACTCTGAACACTATTGCAGACTGGAACTCCAGATACCTGACGGATTCCAGCGACTGGAAACTGGATCCAGCAATATTTTCCCAGATAATCAAGGAATGGGGTCCTTGCGAAGTGGACCTCTTTGCAACCCGCCTCAATGCTCAGACATTGAAATTCTTCAGTTGGCATCCAGACCCTGTTGCTCTAGCAACGGATGCTTTTCTACAGGATTGGTTCCTTTTTCAGGGATATGTGTTCCCTTCCTTTCTGTTAATACTCAGAGTCTTAGCTCAAGTACAGAGACAGAAAACAGATTTAATTCTGGTGACACCATGCTGGAGGTCGCAACCCTGGTTCCCAATTGCACTGCAATTGTCGTGTTCCCACCCACTACTCATTCCTCCTCATCAGAATCTTCTCTTGAGCCCGGAGGGCTGTCAACATCCACTGATACTTTCAGGGAAGTTGACGTTGACGGCGTGGTTGGTTTGCGGTCAGGATGAGATTCCTCAGGCCTATCGCAACAAGCTATGAATTTTATCAAACAAGCTTGGGCCCCTAGCACTCACAAAAGGTATTCATCAGCCTGGCGTAGATGGAATAGTTGGTGCAGTGGAAGAGATTGTAATCCCGTGGAATCGAACATTGAATTGATTGTTAACTTTCTTGCTGAATTGGCTTCTTCAGGTTTGGCCTACAGAACCATCAACAATTTTAGGTCCGTCATTTCAGCTGGTCGGAGTAATATTGATGGTAAGCCAGTGGGTGAACATCCCTTAGTATGTAAAC
Source organism: Pleurodeles waltl (assembly GCF_031143425.1). Classification (NCBI taxonomy): domain Eukaryota; kingdom Metazoa; phylum Chordata; class Amphibia; order Caudata; family Salamandridae; genus Pleurodeles; species Pleurodeles waltl. The sequence goes on from NC_090440.1 coordinate 1,553,740,788, forward strand.
TATTGAGGGGTATTCGTTTGACCAACCCACCCCAATCTAAATACTCTGAGTTGTGGGATGTGGGCATTATTTTGAAGTTTCTAGATTACTGGCCGTACAATAAATATTTATCCCATAAACAGATTTCAGCTAAATTATCTATGTTATTATGTCTGATTTCCTGTAAGAGAGTATCAGATGTCAAAGCTTTAGACCTCTCAGGTAGAGTATACTCTCCAGAAGGTGTTTCATTTAATATTACCAGAGGAACGAAGACAAATTGCAGGTCAGTAACGTATCCTAAATTTCCAGATAATTCTAAATTATGTGTAGTTCAATGCTTAAAAGATTAGGAAGCAGTCACTGAAGAATTTAGACAAAATGTAAATGGACAATTACTTACCTCCCTACAGAAACCCTTTAAACCTGTCTCCTCAGCCACTCGTGCTAGATGGATGAGATGGTTAATGAGTGAAACTGGTATAGATATAAGTCACTTTGGAGCTCAACCAGTTAGAGGAGCTATGGCATCAAAAACGTATGCCTTGGGTTCGAGACTAGAGGACATTATGTAAGCAGCAGACTGGTCTTCTGAGTCTACATTTAAAGTGTTCTATCATAAACCGGTGGTTGATGTTGCATCTGTTGTTATTGATCAGCTTTGAACGAGCATAATCGGAGCCTCCGGTCCTGACATAGAATAAAAAAAAATCTAGCTTACGCATCAAGGATTTTCAATTCTATTAAGGACACGGAGGAGAGGATTATCCCTCCCTTAAACGTTTTTCTATATGTTATGGAGGTTTATAAATGAACATTTATTTCAGATTTTGTATTATTATTGTTCCCGCCGTGGGTTATTAAGTATGTTTTTTACATATTCTATCTGACTGTGTCAGCATTATGAGGTATTATCTTTCATCATTGTTCTGTTTTAGGTTCAGATCAGAAGAATGCCTGATTACCTGATTTGGTGGATTTCGGGGAAGATACTCTTCTTCTTCAATCATTAGAAGGTTGTTTCATCTTCCAGTTCCTATGAAGTTCGGCCATGTTGGGTTCCGCTGAAAGAGTCTGGTTCTACAGTTCGGAAGGACGTTTTGTTGCTGAAGTTTCAAGGTTATTGATTTTTGGCAAAGAAAGAGGATATGACGTTTGGGGTAATTCATATTATGGACTAAGGTCATGTGCAGTGATTGGTGCATGTGATACTTGATTAACTAGCATCATGGGATGTGTAGTTTTTTGTTTATGGTTATTTGATTGGCTGCTGATTTTTTTACAGTAAAGAAAGAGATAGCATAATCCTCGCCTCCGTGTCCTTAATAGAACTGAAAATTCTTGACTCGTAAGCTAGAATTTTTTTTACTCAAGTAACAGGCTTAAGTAGTGATCAGCTTTCATTTGTTACATCTCCTAAAGTGCTAAAATCTACTCATGATAGACCTGCTAAAGATAAGTGTGAGGTTTTAATATCTGATGTCACGTCCTGTGAAGTCATGGGTCATGATGCAACTTTCTGTAATGTCATGCGCAATATCACATGCTGCAATGTGACTCGCATATTGCCTTACATGGTTAGTCCCCCAACTTCCTTTATTTTAGGACTTGTGCCCTGAATATGCTTTTTTACTAGCATAGTTTAAGGCAAGCACGTTTTTATTGGCGCACAGAACCTTGTATTTATTTTTGCACGTTTAGATAGCGCGAACTCGACCTCAAGGCATTAGAGAACTTTACATGAACACCACTCCTTTACAGATGGTGACGTTCTTTTTTTTGGGCTCGGGGGATTAATTTGCCTAGAATCACAAACTGTTGAACCAACGCCGAGATTCGAACTGGGGTCCACAGCTGCAAAGCCGGCTGTCGCCAGCTTTGACCATAAGGCGCCACATCCTCTTCCCTTTTTACGAAAATAGAGGAGGTTCGGGCCCAACCCATATCAAAAATTACAAGACCCCGGGAAAATTACAAGCGATGCTAAGCAGAAATCACCTATTCAATTAACGCAGCATACAACACTGCTCAATCAAAACTCCCCGAATACCATTAGCAACAGCGGCTCACTTAAGGCTGGGCGATTCCTTCCGGAGCACCTGGGGAGGCCCTTTCCGGTGCCGCAGCAGAGGCGTTTCCTGTGAAAATTGGTGCACCATCTCTTTCGAGGCGTGCTGTTTTGCCAAACCAATAGCAGGATGTATTTGGAAGTACAGCCGCAAAGACCCTCCTAGTTCCGCCTCTCAGCCTGTCAATCAATTTAAAACCCACCTTCTCAGTGCCTGCCTGCCTCTCCTTGCCCTCCCATATTGAAGTTGGTTGTAGTCGGAAGGGAAATATAGAGTCAATCGTATGTTTACGAGCGTCTGTCGGGAGACAGGAGGTAAGGCCCATGTTCCGGAACGTCTTGACTGATCTGAGAGGGTTGGCACGTAAGGGCTTAATGGACCCGTGAGTTAAGGGAAATGTAGGACTTGTTAATATAGAAACCCCCACAGTGAGTATAGATAACGTGAAAAGTCTTTGTAGGGTTAATGTTCATAATTTGCTCATTTGCTTTTAGTACTCACCCTGACTACTTTCGTATATCCCAGTTACTTGGTTAAGTACCACTGTTGTGAAACAAACTACATAATTTCGTATTTTTTTCATACGACCCCGAGAACGTTAAAACTAGGACGTGTGTGTTTTTTTAATTTTTTATTATTCTGGTGCTCCTTGTCCATCGTTTGTTATTTCTGTTGTTGACGGATAGAGAAGTAGGCACTGCAGTGTCCGGAATGTACACTGTTAGCAGTGTTGTAACCTATGATTGTGGAGATGCCTATAGAAACCTGCTATCCCTAATGCGTGGTTTGCTGCAGTTACATTTGTACTGCACCGATACAGGCCCGTGAAGGTAATAATATAGAAAATGGTAGCATTTGATGCATATTAGTTTATAACGTGTATTGATTCTAAAATGATGATTAACACCGGAAGCATCGCAGAGAGCAGCCCCGTCTTGAGGACGTCACATACTTTTGGGGCTAACTAATGCTTTGTCTTAATCGTTTCCCAGGCTAGATTCCTAGCTTGCACACAGCGCAGGCTTCTCCCTCCCTTTCCCTGTTATAGTTTCATTCACTTCAAAGCCTGGAATGTAAAATCTGATCTTCTCAAGCCCACAAGGCAGACGTGGTTGCAGATGTTGCCCATTGCGGTGCATGTTTTCCAAAACACCATGTGAAGATACAATTTTAAGAGCTACCAGCATATCGTTTTTTTACTGTGGATTTATAAGGCTGTTTAGCAAGGACTCTGTTTACTGGGATTGGAACGCTTTACACAATTGTAAATGTCCCACTGATCACTGGTGTTGATTCCCCTTTGTCATGCAGGTTTGCGTGTGAACTCGATTTATGCGTTCAAGTTAACTCCTGTTCCTCCTGCTGAGGGATACACATCACAATGAAGCAGAGTCTGAGGCTCGCTGCCCCCTTAATTTCTTTAGTCACATTGGTGGGTCAGGGCAGTAAATGTTAGCTATTTTCAAAAGACCCTTGGGTTCAGACTAGTTAATCCATAGATATCACTTTTGGGAATGTTGCTGAAATTGTTGACTTTAGATGCTTACCAGGGTGCACGTCTACAGTGCACGCACGTTGCAGCACACTTAACCCACAATTTAAAACGTAACCTCCACGAAAAGTGCATTTTTAAACACAGAGTTCTCTTTTAACATCTCTTAATAATATACCGGTAAAAGATGAACAGTGAGTGCATTCACGTATAAAACATTTTGGGAAGTTTTCCAGAAAATGGCCTAACGCACTGCATGTCCTTTGCTAATTCCGTGTTTAAAATCACGTTAAATTGTAACTCATTTTAAAAATGTTAAATTTGTTACTCATTTTAAACATGTACTATTTAAAAAAAAAACCAAAAAAACATAATTTGGCGTCGGATGAAGACTGACGAGTTCACACAGTCTACCCGTCACCCGTCATAGCCTGTATGGTCTACAACATGGTTGTTGTTAACTCATTGTTTAATGGTTTAAATATTTTTCTTTGGCTGTAGTAGTAGAAGAGGTTTATGATTTGCAAGGGACAGTGAGAATGCTTGTCAGAAGATACATGTTGAAAGAGTTGTAGAGGTTTGGTTGGCCAAAAATGGTTTGGATGTCAGAGGGAGGCATTGTTTGTGTTTATCAGTGGCGTGACTATATTTTTAACTAAGTGACAAAAAAGTGCAGTCAGTGTTTTTTTGATAAAGATTTTTTTTTTTTTTATCTGAGCCTATATGCCACTGTTACTGTTTCTCACCACGGTAAATAACAGCAGGTTTACTGGTACTAAATGTATTGACCTCAGAAGAGTGAAAGGTTGAGGAGGCCTGTAAGACTCTAAACCTGAGAACTGTAGACCAGGGCTTGCCAACATATCTTGTTATCCTTTAATCTTTAAAATTCAGAAGTGCTGTCCCCTGTTTTCCCACAATTTGATGACTCCCAAAGGGAAAAAGGCCAGTCTCGTATACCATTAATTAACCAGTTGATGTCACACTTATTTGGATTTAACATATCCTCTGCCAAGAGCAACAACATGTGTTATGTCTCATGTGAAATAAGACTCGAAGAGCCTTACGTAATTCCAGGAAGTGTGGGTCCATACACTTAATCCAGTTATAGAATACCTGTTTTTTTGTTATTCTGGGCTGAATGATGGTAGGAGGAAATAAGAATGTTGTCTCCTGTGAAGAAAAAGAATAACTTAAAATTCAAACATGTAAGCAAATGGATTACTCCGGTCTAGTGGCTCAATGTTTTGTTTCTGAAGGCAGAAATGCTTGAAGGTACTGAGTTGAAGAAATTGATGTTGAATATATTTCAGTATCCAAAAAGGTAAAATGTCTACATTTAAAAAAAAAAATCTTTAAATGATTGCAGGGTAAGTGGTTGCAGATGTCATTAAATAGAAGAAATAACCACGACCTGTTGAGGCTTCCATCTTAAATATTAGTACAGATATTTACTGCTGGTCGCCTTTATACTTTTTTTTTTTATACCTATCATGCTTTTTAAACTTTGTAAATGTGGTGTTTAGTTTTTATTAGTTCTGACTTCAAGCAAGAACTTTTGATTATACTGAACTCCGATAGTAATATTTACTTACATGGGCTTTTAGCCAACTCTATTTTTACACTGGTCTGTTGTGCCATTCATATTTTCTTCCACGTCAAACAGCCTGGGGAAGTAGGCCAGCCTTCTTCAATTGTTGGCTAACTTCATTGCGAGTGTTTGCATTCTGCTGTTTCACAAGGAATATATCTGCACGCACAGTAGTCCCCTTTAGTGCCAGGGATTCGTTTGGCAATGTTTGAGACCAAAAAATGTTTTTACTTTTTATGTAGTTTATTTTTTTATTATTGTTGGGAGGGATCTCAACACTTATCATTTCCCCCCCCCCCCCAATAACGTTTTGCAAAAACCATGACTAAACAAACTGACTAAGGCAAAAGGTGTGTAGCAGGCAGCACTGCTTCTGTTGGCTTTGCCAGTGCTTTTTTTGCATCACAGAGCATGTGGGTGTGTCTCTGCAATGTCAGATGCACAATTCATGAATGTGAAAGGTAACACTTAGGATGTGCTGCTAAATTTTAAAGTCCTGATTGTGTTTTGAAGATGGTAGCTAAATGGCTGTTTACGTTGCTCATTGGGGTGATATTTAGTTGACTGTGAATAGATGTGCAGATGAAGCAATGTTTGAATCTTACACAGTCTCGTTAATAACAGATGATTGCTTGTGGTCTTGATGTTAGTAGACAGGGAGTTGCATAAGCAAAGAGTGACAACTGTGAAGGATTAATACAGAGAATTGGCATATTCTGCATAAGGATAAGCTAGGATCATAGGAATATTAGTTCTGGTGGCATGATCTTTGTACAGAGGGTTACCAAATATTTAAAAAAACTTAATAAGTGACCCCTGTGAAATTATTATGAGTTTAAAATGATGACGTATTTCTGAAATATTTAGCCTAATGTTTAAAGAAATGCTACGCATTGTATAGGACTACTACACATGCACTCCATGTAAAAGACAACTTTAGTGGAACAGGAATTATGCCTTAGTTGACATGACAATATTTAGGCATAGTTATTATGTTGCCCATGCTATAAATAAAAAATAGCAAGTAATGTCTCCCGTTTTATAGTGACAGTATTGCAGATTGAAGGCACCTCTTGTTGGTCACCTCCTTTTTTTTCTTGACTAATTTGTTTCTCCTAAAAAATGGCAAAATAATGTATTAGACATCTGAACCTTTTTATAAAAGCATTTCTAACTTGGCCGTTCTTGTATACACAGAACTTATGGGTCAGGTTACAGAGATAAGCTGTGATAAATAGGAAAACGCCTATAATACACCTGTTTCAGTCTGGAGGGAAGATTGAATGAAGAAACCAAATGAAAATAAATAAGTGGAATTGGAGGGGATAGAACATAGGGGAATAGACAGCCCTCTTACCATGAGGTCATGCACATTCACAGTTTCACATAGTTTACTTATTTTTTTAATTTCGGAGACCAGAATTAGTTTTGGCATAAGTGACAAAGAACATGGGCGCTCAACATTGGTCAGCAGTGGCTGAAGCCGTTCAAGAATTTCCAGTTGTCCTGAAAATCGAACATTATTCTTCCTTCAACATGTTTGACTCATCCGTGTCCCGACCTTTCCATCAACAACTCAGTGCTCTTTGAATTGTTTAACCAGTTTTCTGCCCTGGTCCTAAGCTGTTTTTTATTTTTGGGGTAGTTCATGCTTAAACTTTCATAACCTCCCCCTTTTTTTTTTTTTTTTAACACAATGTATCCTCATCAAATTTGTGTCTCGCCGCCCCCCCCCCCCCCCCCCCCCCCCACTCCCGTTCCCCTGCAGCGTCCTGCAGATTCTAAAATGTAACCAGGGTTTGTCAATTTCCCTGGAGGAAACCTAAAAAATAGCCAAAATATAGCAATATTTTGTTTTTCTCTGGGGAAAAAAGTGCTTTGGTGACACCATTTTTTTTTCTCTAGAAGTTGGATCAACGAAAGATTTGCTGTGCTAGAATCGCAATCTTCCCAGCTTTCAGAAACAAGCAGAGTTGTGTCAAAAACACCTTATTATTTTTTTTTTTTTACCATTAGTTTTGACATTTTTCTCACAGGTAGACAATTTTTCCTAATGCCAGTTGCTTCCACCTACTTTCAGTTTGTGGTGGAAACTGGTTGAAACCTATGGGTGATCATGAAAGGTTATACATTTATTAAAAGAAGACCACATTATGAATTCAACAAGGGATCGTTTGTGTAGATTCCTTAAAGGTTTCCCAAATAAACTAATTGTTGAACTAATAAAAAACTCAATAAAAATAAGTAGGAAAAGAATAGCCCTGTGTGACGATGTTTTCATCTGTCATTTTTTTCTTCTCACTGGCTGATTTGCAAAAGCATTACACATTTACGTTTGATAGAACCATCTTGTTTCTAGAATACCTAGGGTTTGTTTAAAAAAAAAAAAAACATGCAGTACCAAGAGCCAACAACTGAGCTACAGTTTACAATGATTTTTCATTGTGTACAGACCATGCATGAAAAATGGGTATGAAGGAAAGGTGTATTTCTGAAATATACTCAGTTTAGGAATAGTGGTTATTTGTACACCTCTTAATTTTGGGTTTCCCATTAACTCATGTGATTCAGAGACCATTTTACTAAAGGCTTTCTTAAAATCAACACTTTTATTATGTGGGTAGATGGGGAATTTGCATACAGCAGACGGAACGTCAACCGCGTTTTGATGAACATGCCAAGCAGAACACAAGCAAGACCAAGTTGTTCCTATTTTCTAGAGTTTGTGAAGACTTGATGCCTGAAATCTACTAAAACAAAGCTTCCTTTTTCAAACCGTCTCAGAAAGGTTCTTGTTTGTTTGAGCCAATATCAAAAGAAAACTGGGGATAGCAGTACTTGGTCTCTTGGCTGATTCTCTCTCAAGCACAGACTTAACATCTCTGGTAAGTTTGTTTCTCCTCTGTTGAAGGGAGAAGTTTAGTGGAATTGTCCAACCAATCTTGAAATACAACCCACTCCGTTTGAATAGCTGCAGCTTCAACTGCAATAGGTTTGGAGAGGATTGTCTTCTCAAAGTTAAGAATGCGCATTTTGCGTCCTAGTCCTGAATGGCATATACATCATATGCATTGTATGTTGCCGTTTGCATCAGATGCTCAGCCATCTTCTTTTACCAGAAGTGTGTCTTATGAACAGCATCGTAGGGCAGAAGCATCTGGTTATTCTTGTGAACCACACAGATTTATCTGTTATAGTCCAGGATACAATTAAGCTACTGCACTTCAGCAATTTGATCATGCATAGAGGCTGAGGATGTTTTCTTGTCATGTATGGTGGTCAAAGAGTACCCATGTTTCAATCTTGTGACTTTAGGCCTAGCAGTTCCTCATCACATAAAGCAGTACACTGCCCTTTTGCAAGCTTCCTGTTAATCAGCCCCACTGAAAGTCTTTGTACCGCAAGCAGTTGTGGCCATAGAAAACAACTCGTAGAGGAGTGGAATTCCATTGTAGAAATTTTCTAGATACAAGTGATGCTACCTGTTCAGTAGGGACTCATAAGATCCCAAACAATTTTTCTTTGGGTAGCTAGTGATTGAGAACAACCAGGTGTTGAAATGCTGGAGTCTTCCACTATGTATACATGTAGAATGTAGGTCAAGCTCTCTTGCTTTTGATTTACTGCTTAAACAGCAGCCTTCATTTGTAGAATACCAAAGAATCATCATTTTTTTTTTTTTCCCCTCACTATCTAAATTTGTTTGAAACGGCCTGTAAAGTGGTCCAGCACAGGACGGACTTTGAATAGCTGATCAGTCTGGATGGTCTGTGGGTATGGCCTGTATGTTATCACTGACATGCAGCATGCACTGCAGATGCAAAAAAAGATCTCTTCCTAAGGCAGCAGAAAACAATGGTGTTAGCCACACTAGGTCCCGAGGACCACTAAGAGGACACCATTGGCTCATGCATAATGCCCATCAGGGGAGTAAGACTCCGTAACTTCCTCAATTCTTCAACATTGATTATAGCCCACAAGTACACTCTTGAATAAGCCTACCCTGGTGCTGCATCAAATGCTGTTTGGACAAAGGTTGGTTTGAAGGGCTATCTTGCTGAGAAAATCATCGCCTATGAAGAGTTTAAAAGAATCAATTGGAGTGAAATTGTCTTTGTCCACAGATCAGCCAGCTCCAATAAAAGGATACAGGTTGGACTACATCTGGAATAACCAGTAGCATCCCCTTCATCCTTGCTGCAGCAGGTGCAAGTGTAAGAGACTTTGTGTTAGCTCAAGGTACTGTTACCTGTGAAACTTCCAGCTCCTTCTCAGCAGTCCAAGACCTTGACTAGATGACAACATATGTGTCACCATCATCAGAGTAATTCGACTCCTCTCCACCTTCAACCATTCATCTGCTTCAATTCTGAACTGAATTCACTCTAGAGCTGCAGCAGCACATACCCCGTGAAGCCACATCTGAAAGTTTTTAATGCTAAAATATTCAAAAGGAAGCGTCCACAAAAAATACATTAAGAAGCTACTAAGGTGAGCACTGATCCTTTGGACAAAAAATCAAAATAATCAGACTTTTGTAACAGAAGTATTGGGGAAAAAAGCAGAATTGTGCCGCACAGTAGAAAACCCACAATACAAATAAGACCATTTTTATTGGCACTGAAGAAGCAATTTAATGAAGTAAAGTTTAAGAAAGTGCAACTGTTTAACATATTCTACCAACTGCACAGTGTACAGAAAAACAACAAACAATACCATAACAAAAGACTTCAAGGAAATGCACCCATAGTTCTAATACACCCTAAATACTTTTACCTTCTGTAAACTACTGTCCACTAAAATGCAACTGACCACCTCCAACATTAATGTTTTATTAAACAAAGTTCAAGTTTAAGTTTGACTCGGTTAATTAAAACCATCTTAATTCCAAAATGCATAATAATAATAAAGATACTTTGCCTACTCATTATGTTAATAGAAACCCATAATAAAAACATAAAAGCTTATTTGAAACTAAAACATATCATGGTAAAGAGTTGGGCATAGCTAAAATGTTCTCCACTTAATTCCAACCTTGGTCTAGAAATTAACTTTAGGACTTTCTTACTCCCTTACGAACACTATAATAGTAAATGAGTGAAGCTGAGTGAGAATCCTAAGTAGTACCTAGGGCTGTTTCCTGGCTGGAATTAAACTTTCGGAGCTTTACTAATCATAAAATAATGGCCCTTGCACACTCGGCTTCAACTTTATTCACTAATTCTTTCTGAGCCTGTACCATGAATTTGGTCCCTCGACAGGAAAACAGGATTGAAAGTCCGCTAAGCCAGCTTATAATGGCCGGTCTGCATGAGTGTATGCTCAGTGCCTTGAAAATGTTTTTTAGATATAATATCCTGAGGCTTAGCAAAGCCGGGCACGCTAAAAAAATGTGTTCTAGTGACTCTTGTCTGTACCCACACAGTCGACAGGAATGTGTCAGATGCTTCTGTCTCCATTAAGGGACCATATCCTTCGTTTCCATCAACCCAAATCGGAAAAGCATGAACTGATGTTTCAGCGACTGGTTGAAGGTTGCTGCAAGGTATTCCTGTGCCCGTAAAGTTTCGTACGATGTTATTATAGTCCAGGCGTGCTGTCTGCTTGCCAGTTTTTGTTTATCAGAATTTAAAGATTTCTTCTTAGTGACAGCGTTTGCCTACTGAAAAAACTCCTTTTTGTCCGGGTCCTGGTCCCAGGCTTCTAGCAAACCTAGTGCTTTAATGCAGTTATTTAAGTGATGACCCCAGGTGCTTTTATCATTGTGTTGCTCTTGCTCCTCAATTTCCATTCAACATAGGTTGTTTAGAGTACCAGTCTCAGCTGCACGCAACCTCCAGCATAGTTTAATGAAGGCACATCTACTCTGAAATTCATAGTTTTTCAGACCCAATTCTAAACGAACCTGAGCTGGAGATGCTGGTCGTGGTATCCAAAAAACTGTTTTGTAGGCCTTCGTCTGGACTTGATTAAAAAAAAAAACTGCCTCCTTCCCCAGCATAATTTCAGCGCCATAAGTGATGGTGGGCATTAGCCGTGCTGCCATGACAGAAAGCAGGTGGGAGTATGAAGGGCAGCTCAGTTTTTGTTTTAGAACTTTAAAACCATAGGTCAATGAGAGGGCTTTTGCTTGAGCAACAGCAAACTGCGGCTTGAAAGTCAGGAGGCGGTCCATAGTGAATCCCAAGTACTTATATGTGGGTGCAACCTCCACCTGGGATCCGTTTATGAACCATGAAGCAGATTTAAACTTCCTGTCAACTAGGTGGACAACCTTAGTTTTACTCAAATTCAATTCTAGGCCTTGCATTGTTATGCATGTGTAAAATGCATCGATGCTATGTTGTAGCCCAACAGGTGTTTGGCTGAATAGAACTATGTCATCTGCGAACTGTAGCCATGCAATTCCTTTCTTGGCCAATACTGGCAGGTGGCTATTTACGGGAGCTAGAGCCTCGGCTAGGTCTGCAAGATATAAGTTAAATAGCGTGGGAGCCAATACACACCCTTGTTTGAGTCCTTTTGCTGTTAATATTCTGTTGGTGAGGTGGCTGCCCTCTCCAATTTTTACTTGCCCCCAAGTACCTGTGTACAAGTCCATCATTGCGCCAAGGAGGCTGCATGGTAAATCCCACCCTTTCAATTTCTCCCATAGGCGGGTTCTTGGTACACAATCAAAAGCTGCCTTTAGATCAATAAAGCACGCTAGTAGCCTTTTTTTCTTAAGCCTGGCTTTGTTTCCCAGCAGGGCCAGGGCTGCCAGGTTGGTGGAAGCACCCATACCAGCTCTGAAACCTGCCTGGCATTGTGGAATTAACTGTCTGTCATGAATCCATTCTGCTAGTTGTTGCAGTAGGCAGGATGCGTAGAGTTTTGCTTCCACGTCTATCAATGCTATTAGCCTGTAGTTGGAAGGATTTGAGGGGTTACCTGCTTTGTATATAGGGTGAATAATGCTGCCTTTCCATGCATCTGGGAGATCCGTAGTGCCTTGGAGCTCGTTAAAAAGCAGCGCCAAATAATACGCCCAGAATGAAGGGTCTCCTCTAAACAAGGCATTTGGAATGCCATTCTGACCAGCTGCCCCTTCCATTTTTAGTTTCTTAATAAGTCTTGTCAGCATTTCTATGTCAGTGGTCATTAGTTGCTGCTTTCCTTTGTTTCCGTTTAGAGTTAAGTCTGTTTGCGTTGTCACTCTGAAGCCAAAATGAATCTTACTTGAGTCATTGGCTATCTGTGAGGCCTCCTCCTTCGCATGGTGCTCTGGGAGTGAGAACATTGTCTGTACGTGGGCTTCCCATGTGGCTGCATCGATACCTGCATTCGTGTGTCGATTTTGTCCCTTAGTTATCCGTTTATTAGTTCCCAGAACTTTTTGTTATTTTTCTGTTTGTTGGACACGAGCAGCTTGGTCCACAGATCCTCGTGATAACTCTGTTTTGCCATCCAGCAGTTTTTCTTATATTTGTCTCTTAATTCAGAAAGCCTTCTGTCATCAGATTTCCTCCCCCAGTGTACTTCCTTCAGGACTTTTTTTTATTCTCTAGAGACTTGATTTTTCAAATTGCGCAATGTCCTGTTGAACCATGGCTTTTCTTCTTTGCGACTCTTGACTTTGTATTTTGACTCTATGACTGCAATTGAGAGACGTTTTTTGATGGAAAATGTATTTATTTAAGAATCACACAAATGCTTCCAAGCGATCACTCGTTCTCCTTGGGGGTGGTCTTCTAGTGCCTGTAATTTTAGTGATTCTTTGAGCTCTTTAGTTGCGCCTGCACTGTGGTACACTACTTCCATTACTTTGTTGAGGCCCGGCCCCATTAAACAAACGTATGTATATTAGCACTTATATGCATTAAAACCATATGGATATTAGGAATGTCAGTAACAAGAGCAACATTCTAGACCTACATACTAACTATTTCAAAAACCTTGCCTACCTTCACACATTTTTACACAAAATGGTACTATAATATGCAACATTTGCTCAATGTGCTTTGTAGAGAAGCCTAAATTGGATAAGCATACTGTCTAAAAACATTTATGACATAGTGATAGGCACAGGAAGAAACTTACGTTCCCGTCGGACTCAACTTGAGCTCTCAAATTGTGCCCTATCATGAGTACCTTAGGCACATAGTTCTTAGTAACCACAATACACAGACAATGGGTGGAATACAACAGAACTGAAATACACCATCCAGAAAAAGTGGCACTTTGAAGGGCGAGATGCTCTATGGGAAAGCTGGGTTGTTCCGCTTTCCAGCGATACCTCCCGGAGAATGGGGCACTAGAACAGCAGAGAACAGCTGCTAGCTCCTGCACCAGTGCCAGGTGCTTTGATGTGACCTCCACATCAAGAGCATCCTTGCATGAGCCCTCCACGTGTGGAAGTATCATCAGCAGCACCTAAGGACTTAAAAAAACATCAGTTTGTTTTTTCTTTATTTTCTCAATAAGAAGATAGATGCACTAGCTTAACCCATCCTCCAAAAATAACTAAAACATTGTAAAAGGAAGAAGTGGAAGAATGTTCAGGACCATATTACAAAGCAGTTATTGTAATATGACAAGGTTTAAATTGATAAAATAACCTGCCTGGCATTTGATAAGGCATTGTATTATATCCCTCATAAGTATCTACGCTGAGTCGTGAGCCCTGGGTGAAGCAAATGGCTGTCTAGAGGATATAAATAACTGTAATGCCCTAAAAATCTGCTTGTGTGAGAAATGCAATTAAGCCACATTGGTTTTGCCCACAAATCATACCATCAGGGCGAGTTGACTTCAGTATATATCATTCTACATTCTGTCCATTATCTGTTCTTCTTAGGTCGAACGTAGGTGTTTGACCTGGTGTATACTTATACTCTGGGTTAAAGCAATTTCATTTGTTGGTTTCAGTGTCCTTTAAAAATTCTTGCTCGCTAGTGGTCAGTTCTGCCTTTTTCTTCCTCCTTTTTCTGTTTCAGAGCAGTGATCTTCTACTGTATTGTTCCACTTTGGTTTCTTTATCGGTTGCTGTCACAGACTATTTTTGTACATATCTTTGGTGGTCTCCTTTCAGAGTGTGTTTGTGTGCATGTTATAGGCTGGGAGCCGCCTGCATTTTATTGCAGCATTCCGTTCCTCCCATGACTCTGACATTTGTTTTTGCTTTATTCCAGTGCTGTCCTGTATCTAGCTCCTAAAATTAGCTTATTTTACTAACACCATATCCTCTCCCCCCACTTATGACATCGCACACAGGGCATTGCGTATCTCCTTTATTAAGGCCATACATCTTCTCAGGCTGCACTACTAACTTCATTAGAGCTTTGTTGAAATGCAAGGCAAAAATACTTGTTATAAATGCTATGTATTAGGCACACTGACAAAGTTCTCCATGTAGTATTGTTTTTCTACCAGCGTGAATTATCAGTGTGGCTTGCACAGCCAGGTGTTCAAAACCCTATACACATTTCAGGTTGTAATAAAGCCATATCAAACAGTTCTGACTCACAATAATAGTAGCAACTACAAGGGGATTTCATTTTTTTTAAAGAACCAGCTTACGCTCGTCCCTACTTCAGGGCTGTGATCTGGTGATCTCTTCTGTTAAGAGAGTGAACTGCACTACCAATAATTACAGTAACTAATTCCATCCATGTCATGCTGAGCTTCCTTATAAAACCGTGTATGTCTGTAAATGACTAAGTGGCTTTTGAAATCATATCTCCAATTGTGGGATATCATCTATGGATTCTCAATGACCTAGTTTAAAAAATAAGCAGTATTAAAATGACAGGAAAGAGGAAACTTTTTTTTTTCGCCAGAGAAGAGTGAAATAATGTTTACAATCTATGTTTTCATATTTAATCATAGTGGTATGGAATTAATGGCTTTGTTATGCAATGATAGCTCTTAACTATAGATTGCAAAATTGTGGTAAAAGTTAGGGAATCTGCTCATGGCACAATTAACATGATTTGTACTTTTTCCAGACAAAATGAGATTCTCAGTCTCTTATCTCTAAAATTGTTCCCTTGGAGTGGGTACCAAAAAGTTTAATAATAAAAATAAGAGAAAGGCAGAGTAAACAGGCTTTTTAATGCATGAGAAAGCTGTGCCCTTTAGTAACAGCAGTGACTTGGTGCTAACAGTGGCGTTGTGTAGACCTAAACACTGCTTCTGCATGTTATTCCCTGTAAAGATACTTTACAGTATTAAGATTTTTACTGGTTGCAGGCACATAATCACTGATTCAAATCTAAGGGTTCACAAACCAGGATGTGCAATTTGCACCGCGACTGGTGAATGAATGGCTAATTAATTTAAAGTGCACACTATAAGCTTATCAAAAATTAAAGTTTTATAGTGAGGGGGGGCAGTCACAAGACAGCCTGCCTTACGAATGTTAATTATACAGGGCATATCACCATTGTTCCATTTCTTTTCCTAATTGAAAACATTTTTAAAGAAGGCTTGACCACTAAAGGGATAGGTCCTGTTTTTTATTTATTTATTTTTAAAAAAGGTTTCTAATTTGGAATCACATTTGGTTGAAGCATGCCATGACCCATACTCTGCTCTCCGTGAGGCCGCCCTACATGCTTCACAAGGGGGAAGCTGTCCCCAATGGCGTACTCTCCTTTGCAAATCAGACACCACCCCCTTTGAGGTGTTTGGATCTTGTCAATGGTTTATGACTGCAATTACATTCATAGAGCACTGATAAATTCCTTTGCAACTCTCAAATAAGAGGGGCCACCCATATCAATGCCCTCTCCTAAAGGGTTATAAAATTTCTTTTACAAGTTGAAGACTTTTCTGACTCATAAAAATGACTTTTTTTTTTTACACTTTTTCTTTTGTTGTTGCAAAGTCTGTTTTATTTATCTTCAGGATTAGCAGTCGCAAAGCAGTTTTGTATATGAGGCGCCTTATGAGAATTTGGCAAATCTTGGAATTAAACTTGTGACTTTCTGACACATTTACATACATAAATGCATATGTCTCTTCACTGGGCACATAAACACACCAACCTATCTTGTGAGGTTTTAATGTTTCAGATTCTTTGATAATTTGAGGCAAGTAATGTCCTAGAAACAACAGCCTGTCTGCAGGATGGAGGGTTCATTTTGAGGATGCAAAGTTAACAATAAGTTGCTGGTGATCAGCAGTGTGAGGAAGCTATAAATTTGTTTAGGCAAAGTTGCTTGAATGTAGATGTTGCTGAAGCTGATTGATTAAAACTCTTTGAGCCTGACTGACAAACTGCATTTTGTAGTATGTAAAGTAGAGCTGCACTAGTACCACTTAATTACCATAAAAAGCAGCTCTCAATTCTACAAATGTTTATCTCCACCTATCCTATCTTTTCTATGGGTAGATGCTCACACATGTAAGATTTACTACTTAGTCGTAAATGTGGGAAGGCCCGGGGAAGTGTCTGGAAAAAGGGGCACAATTACTACTAAATGGGAGATACTTAGGGAGGGTTTAGTGATGTATAAGGAGGAGTTTAGATGGGGACATGCACCCACCGACAAAACAGTAAGCCCAATGTTATTCACAAACTGCACTTCTAAAGTGACCACAGCCAAAAGGGAAGCACAACAGTTATAAATGTACTTCAGCTTAGAGCTGGAGTAAGACCAGTACCACACATGGCCAAACACTATTATATTACTGCAACATCCTTGATTTAAAAAAAAAAAAGAATGTTGGTAGGGACTTAAAGTAAAACCCAATAGCTGATACTGTTAAATTGAACTATTTAAACCAGTTAAGAATAATAATACATGTATTAGTAAAAATATGTAAAAATTAAACATGTTTATTTTATTTCAAAATATTTTAATAACCTTTTTAGAATTGAAAAATGTTTTTATTTTTATTTTATTAAATTAGAGCCAAAGTTCTTTAACTTTTAATGCACAATATGTTTTACTTTTGGTGGAAATGTTAAACTTAAAATTAATTTACTGTAATGTATCTTAACTAATTATATTTTATCTTAAAATTGTTGCATTTTTCATTTGTACATAGATGTATAACATTAATTTACAATATTTAACATAAAAACATTTTGCTACTTTTTGCAAGTTTATTAAATGTTTTTACTTGTTCCTATATTTTACCATTGGGAGAGCTACAGTCTAGTGGAGACCAGACACAATCAGTGCTTCCTGCACTACAAGGGGAACAAAGGTGATGGCCATGAGTTAATGGTATTGCCCTCAGGCCATGGGTTTACTCATGGTGCTACCTAAACATAGAGAAAACAGGGAGTCATCTTGGGTCTTAACTTTTAAGCACTACAACCAGAAGCACAGAGCTGAGCATGGCTTTCGAGCGTATCCTCTGCCCTGCACACATTGGCACTGGATAATCAGGACATTGCCTCCATTCATGTCCTGTGTGTTGCATGCAGAGGACACATCTTTCAGTGTGCCCATTTCAAGCTACTTTCATAGCTAAGAGACACAACATCACAGAGGGCATATCCTTCTGCAATGCCACGTGCTTGCTGCATTCAAGGGACTAAGATACTCCACAATGGAGTACAGTACCCAGCCTACATGGTTAATGATACGGTTGAGATCATCTGTGATGCCACTTATGGTTTTATTGCTGATGTTATGCATGAGAACTGGAGTAGTACATCAGCTTGCAGTTACGGTTGCATAGCTAATCTTCACTGGTGGATTTCATTATTATTTCAGTTTTTGAAGCATAACCAAAACATCCCTTCAAATGAAGTTTTCACAATCAATATAACACATTATTTAGTATGTGACCTTGCCACAGAGTCGCATGGCAGCTTAAACAAAGATTTTTTTAATTGGATTTCTTCCAACAGTACATGTAGGGCATGGCCTGTGGCATACCATTCATCATAGTGGGGCGCTGCCCATTCTGCATACCCTGTAGATATCTCTGCTATGTAAAACTACTTCTTTGGCATTTTATTTGTATATGAACATATATCTTTATATCTATCTGGATCCGACACTCGTGGTGGTAAATTTATTTTTGTTTGGTTTGAAGGTATGTAACTTGCTTCCATGCAGTCCCAGATGTTTAGATCAACAAGATGTAGGGGCCAATCCTCAAAAGCATTCATGAATATGAGACATAGTAGTGCAGGAGTACTCTTGTGTATTTACATGCCTTTGGAAACTGAACCTGCAGTGTCTAACTTCACTGAACTCGTGCACTGTTAATGTGGCTTCAATTTGCACACTAACATTTAGCAACCACTAAATTATTTTTTGAACCTATGTGTGAGTAGGTCAGTTCATAAAAGAAAGAAATGGAGAGGGTTGCAAACTAATTTATCTCATGATTGTTAATGAGGTAGGTAGCAAATTGTGAGTCACTCTGATTAGGTAATAATCACGGGGTGCTGCTGAACTACCAGCCAAAGCATTTAACCTGATAAAATCAGGGCTGCAGATCCTTAACTTTAACATGGGAACACGCCAACAGGTTTTAAAAACGACTTGAAACACTTGGCTCATTTTCATGGAACGATCTGAGGCCTTCCTGAAGCCATTAGATGGCAAAGTAAATAAAGTGGTATTATTAACAACACACCGGGGATACACGAGGTGGAAGGCGAATTGGTATAGTTTTATTGTTAACACAACTAGGATGTGTCTGAGTACAATCAAATAGGGGTGCTTCCTATTTCAATATTCTATCTTGATGATGACCATCCTGAATTAATTTCTTTGATTGGGGTCGAAACGTTGACATTGTATTCAGAAATTGTGGATTGACTTTTGAAAAATTCAGCAGGCTCGCGGTATCTATGGTTATAGGTGCTTATTTGAGACCTCATGCTTTTAACCACAATTTGGTTTTAATTTTCATGTAAATAGCACTGAAACACTTACACTAACACATAATTCACTCACACTGCGTCGTTATACAGGAGCACCTTGATTAATTGACCTTAAGTTGTTGAATTTAAGTTTCTAATAAAGGTGATATATTACTCACAAACCTCATTGGTACAGAAAATTCTTTATGGTACCACCACTGTCATGAAGGGTAATTCATATCCTTCCTCCAGAGAGACCAAAACATTTTTTTTGTTATATTGTTCACTTACCCAGGTCCCGGGGTACTGGGTTGCCCCATTTTTTCAAAAGCACTCTGATTAAGGGCCATTATAGGGCTGGTGACCTGCTTGAGTCAGCAGACTACCATGCCTGTGATCACTTTTAAATAATGCTAAGTTTCTTAAAATGCAGCTTGTTTTTCTTAAAGGAAATGGGGCTGCATTTAGAAAGAAAATTGTACTTTTTTCTCTTGGCCCACTTACCAACAAACTATTGTTTAACATTCATAAAGGGAAAGAGTCTTTAGGGAATGCCTTGCCTCTGTTGAATGGGTTACCACCTACTTTGAGATGTTTGTAACTTTTCAACATTTTGTAGATTGATTTCAGTTGTAAAAGATGCATAAAAAACCAATTGGGTATTTGGAAGGGGTGTCAACAACATGCCTCTTTCATATACCAAATCATTGTCTATTTCTAAACACAGCAATAAGAAGAAAAAAAAAATGTCCCAATCGCTAAATGTTTGGTACAAAGAAGAAACTGTTTTAGAGTTTGCAAACTCTGTAATTTACTGATTCGTATGGTTGGAGAACTCTGCAATCCTTCGTGCAAGGCCCCATTTTAGTAAAAGTGCACAGAGGGGCAAAGTCTTCTGCATTTGTACTAATTGTATATGGAAATTCCCTGAATCTTCCCACTTTATTTCCATTTTAGATGTTTTGCAGCCAACTCAAAAAGGTTTTCAAAAGTATATGAACATCTATCATAGAAGTTCTACTTTACATACTCCAAAATATCTTTGTAGATAGACCCTGTTTTTTAGGTCGAGCGCGCAAATGCTCTTGCCTGTTGAAATTTAGCTTTGGGCCTTTAACCAAGCCCACTGCACGCCCATCACTATCACTCGTTCATGGGGTTGCCTTTCAAAAATCCTTTGTTGTCATTGGTAAATGCTTTACGTTTATTCCTCTTTGGGGCAGTTTTGTTACCGCCTTGGCCATCAACCTTGTTACATGGATTATTGCACATTTGCTGATATGTTTGACTGCCAGCAAACTTCTTTTTTTCTTTTATGTCTCTCCTTTGCTCTCATGCTCATGTCAGCCGTGGCGCTTTGAATCGGCTTGCTTATGTCAACTGATTTACTTTTCATTTTCAATTTAATTTATGTGGCAATAAAAGTCCAGTTAGGAATTTACAACGCTAATTGCTCTAATTCGAGCAAATGCTTGTTGCTTTTGTCACCCTAAGTGGGGAATGTATGCCCAGACGTGGGTCCCGTGCTCGCATGCCACAAGATTCAAGCTAGCCTGGCTGACATGGGGTGATACAGTGAAACTGGTCCCAGGATGCTTGTTTCTGGTCCAGGGAGGACCTGGCCTGGCAGTTCTGGCTGGACTGTTCCCATTGGGACCACGGTCAAGACTGATTTGCGTATGGCTGGGTCCAAACTGGAATGGCACAGCACGCAAAAAGACTGATGGATTAAACACAGTTCTGTGACTGGGGTTGAATGTTTGATTTATTCCGCATTCCATCCATCTTCTCTTGTTTTTGCTATAAATAACTGTAGCAAATTAAAAGTGTGCTTGAACCCTTTGAACCTTTTGTCTATCGCATCCATGTTTAGGGCCAACCTATCTCCGTGTTCCTTTCCTCCTTATCCTACCACTCCCTTGTGCTATAATCTGTGCTTTGGGGGGGACCTTTACTGCCTTGTCTTTTAGATCATGGAAGAGCAAAGGGTGGATATTGTGTCTAAAGTCCACTACCTATAGCATCTTAAAGTTTGTCTGCAGACACAACATTTATGTAACACCTCATAGTAACATTTTTTTCCTTACATCTTTAGGCACGTTTTTTTACAGCGTACTGCTTTCAATGGTAGTGTTGCCTAATGAAATGGCAAATTTTCTTCCAGATGAGGGTTTTAAAAGATATCTGTGCTCTGATTTTCCATTTTGTGGTCCTATGTGGGAAATATTTTAAAATCAAACGGGTCAAGAAATTGTATCTTATTCTTTGTAGACTAGTTTTCTTCTTCATACAGTATTCCATCTGGAGCTGTAAAAATTAATGCAGGCGATTATGCTTTATAACTGCAAATACATATATTTGTTTTTGCAGTTGCCCTTATTATTGAGATCTTGCATAATAATCGAATGGTGTTCACATTTGACAACTGATGAGTAACACCTCCTTCAGTTTTTTAGGTTGTGCTCTTTATCACCTATTCAATGTCCAGTATCCTAAATATGATATTACATCAGCCAATGTATATATGTGTTGTAATGCCTAAATATAGACTAGCACAGGTCCTTGAGTTGCTTCTCTAACAAATTGTGGTAGAGCTGTAGCTACTTTTGCTTTAAATCAGTGTAGTCATTCGGCTGTGCCGTTTTCACTTCTTTACCTATGGTCTCTTTGTCTTCTCATCCAAGAACATTACCTGGAACAATTTTCCCACTCTTGTCTAATTTCCTCAAGTCTTAAGTGAGGGTGCCACTATAAGCATTTCTATACCAGGAACTAATTTCCTGAAAAGGTATTAATGCAGGCCTTTGCAAGGCAATGTCGAGCATAGTATTGTTCTTTGGTTCTTGGAGCACTAAGGGCTTGATCAGTTTTTCTGTAGTGAGTTGGTGTGCCTTGCTCCTAAAAATGTCCAACTTGCAGGAAAAAAATCTTTATGAATTAACATCAGATATATACCAGAAGAAACAAACCCAAGCTCTTCACATACGCTTACAAGCTCCCTTTTTAGATAAAGCCTCATGAAAAAAAAAAATGTTTCATAGGAATCTATTGGTTTTAAATGTCTAGCAGAAAGTATTTTTTTCCACTAGTGCGAATAAATCCGTAGTTTCCAAGCAGCTACTTCTCCTAGTCTTTGCCGAGTGCTTCCTCAGTTGTTTTTTATATATATATATATATATATATATATATATATACACTCTACATAGGTATAAAGTATTACTGTTGACAAAACCAGTATATTTCCTACCTGTTTCACTGCTCTCCACCCCCCAATAATAAGAGAATCTCAGTAATCCACAGTACGTTTGTTACTCATGCCACTCCTGCACAATTAATTTTATATATCAATTGAAGCAGCTCTTAGAAATATCATTTATGGCCATGCCATCTAAAAATCCTGAAGATTTATCAATTGGTAATTGTCTTAATCATGGTGCAGCAGAGTTCATTTGACTTCAAATATTCAATAATTACACTATTAAAATCTACATCAGCCCTTGACCAGGCCTATAGGACATTTGCTGTCCGATATCCTATCTACCCTATTCTGTTTGAGTGCTTGAGAGTGTAGTCCCATCGCATAATTATTTGTTAAAGCCACCACCTCCTACGCCAATTCAATTTAGGCTTCACCTGAGGAGAGAGAAAGTCAATCCTTCTGTGCATTAGATAGCATTTGATGGTAGCAGCGTGTGTGCCACCAGGGCCTGCTGTAGGGTGGTGTGAGTGGTGCGGCGGGACAGGGTGCTGACCTGGATTGGGTGGCGCTGACCTCAGGGGGACGCTGTGTTTAGCAATGACTTACGAAACATGCGATTTCAAACCACTTGCTGAAAAGTTCCTTGTCCATCCAGCCTTCAGGAAACAATTAAAATGTCAAGATAACTCTTGTGATTAATAATCCTGCTAGGGAGAGAGGTGGGATTTTGTGTCTAGGGACAGCTTTGACTCTCCATAAAGTAGTGTAGAGGGTTGTTACGCCTGCTGCAAAGAACAGAACTATATTTTGTTGAATGCTGAGTGGATTAGTAAAGCCAGCCTTTACAAGCGCTTTAAAACTAATGAATGTATGTGACAGGAGGGCTGTGGAGAGATGGAGGGGGGGGGCATTTGCAGGGGGGATAGTGAGTGAATCCGAAGAGGCGGTCATGGGGTGGTGGGTGCCAAAAAAGACTGTTGCTGAGGGTGCAACCAGCGCTAAAGCTGGCTCTGTGTGCCACAGATTTTCTGAACTCTACTTTTGTAATTTTTGGACATATCTGATTAAGTAACTTGGGGCAGGTCATATTCAGAATATAGTTATGGGTTGGTTAGACTTTTCCCTTCCAATATACCACTACCCTTCCCCCTTTTGAAGTTCACTACCATGCTCTTTCCTTCTCTGAACCTCCAGAATTGTCTTGGAGTCCCAACAGATGCACCTGGTTTTCCAAAAATCTGTATTTTGGATTAAGCTGCTATGCTGCAGCACTGTAAAAGGCAGAAAAGGTGTTCATCCTAGATCACATTTTTAAGCCTATACAATAGTTAAAATTAGATCATGTACATTATGGGCTAAATCACACTTTAAAAATTAATCAGCTCTCTATTACTGTGGCGTTTGATAGTGGTCGCCCCCCTTATGCAGACTTAGCTCCATGCCATTGCACTGCAAACTCTATTACCTACTCTTCTCTGTCCTTGACCTCAAAGCCAGTAGTGATACTCGTAGGTATCAAGTGGACTCCAGCAGCCCATGGTAGTGGAGTAGGTAAAGTAAGACGCCAGCAGCCTGCGGCCTGTGTTATTATTAGTCATTAGTTAATGTTTGTGGCTTCGGTCTCTAAAATAGTTAATCACAGATGAAATCGTGATGGTTTGAAGGACTGCATGTGATGTGATGTGATTTTATAAGGTACCCTTTGAATTGCACTTAGATGTCATGTCTGCCACCTTCGGGTACTTTTGGTGATTTAAAAAAAAACAATCACTTCTACAACTAATCAGTGAAATCATCAAAGTCAAATGTTGTGTTTTTTAAACAATAAAAAGTTCAGCCCGAGCACTGTTCGTGACACACATTGTTGACAAATCCACCTTTGTATGTTGCTTACTTGGTCTTATGCTCTCTAGGTCCATGAAAATGAATGATCAGTAATTAGTTTATTTCTGTTTAAAATTGGAGTTAGTCTATTTTCTGTAGAAAAATGCATTCTTCTAGTGCAGTATCGTCTTTCATGTCTGTTTTACTCTGATGTGTGCGGTCATCTGAATAAATGTACTTGGAATTGGCGTGAAATCCTAACGATTGAGTTTATGTAGGAGTGAAGACGACTGTTTGTGGGGAAACTACACACGAGTACTTCTTAGTACGGTCTGTATACTAACGCGTGACTCGGAAAAAAGAGTGGGAGTGAAAATGCTTTATTAGTAGCTCTTGGTGTAAAATAGTCCTACATAGAAGGTAGCATGTCAATACAAAACTGTCTTAAGAAAATAGAAGAGTAGGCCAGCACACGTTTTATTTAGGTATGCCCGAGTAGGAATTGTTTTTGTGTGTCAGTAAGATTCTTTAAAAAGAAGCCCTTGTGCCTTTTATTTGAGAGTCACTAGCACATGAAGTTTTCTGTGCATTATGTTGGTTAAAGTGTTTATGACCTGTGCGAATTTAACATGTATTCCAGCCATTACATGAGTGAAAGTGCACAAAAATAAAGCTGCTGACGCAGTATCACTAACTTTAATTCATAAACAAAATATAAACTTGCCTCACCATCCATTGGTTCAGCTGTCATGCACATTTTCCTTCGGCCCACCCCAGCATGGGTCAATGGGCCAGCCCACTTTAGCCACTTGATCTTTCACACTTCGAGGGATGGCCCTTTTTTCCTGATCACATGTTCACAGCTGCCTAAAAAGAAATGCACTTCAGTGGTTAGACTGGTGGATCAATACTTGACTTTGACAATGTTTTTAGAAAATTGTACGTACACACGTACTAAGGCCAGAGCTATTGGCATTTTTATGTTATTAATGCATTCTAGTCACATTCCCTTGGGGAAAATCCCCGTTAATTTACTGTCCATTTACACGTGCAGTTTGTTGAAGGCACGTGAAGGTTCGTTTCTCTTCTCTATAAAAATGACCCATTTGTGAGCCATTTCAACTCTCATACATATTTCTCTATATTGGAACGATAAAGGACTATTGTGGACACTGCAACATCCTCTAATTCAGTAAGATGGCGCACTTGTCACTGTCAAATGCTGGGTGTTCTTTCAAGCCAACATAACAAAGTTTCAGGTACCTGCTGTGAAAGCAATGTCATCCGTCTCCTATTGAAGTGTTCTTTTTAGGCTGGTACTATGTTAAGGCCACTGTAGGTGGCGCGGACACGGGGTGCCATTTTGCAATGGTTGGCTTTGTTACTAGTGGAGGGAATGTTCAAAGCAAAATGTGCAATCGGCTCCGAAAATACTTCCACTGGATCTACTGTTCCTCCCAATATTTTCTTCTTGGCGTTTTAGCTGGAGTTACTTGGTCCTCGTGAGGTATCAAAAATGGAAAGCTAAATACCATAATTTGAAGCTGAATAAAGGGAAGAGTGACTTCCTTAAAAGAGAACTTAAAGTTTCTTTGGAAATGGGAGCATTCTGTATGTATTTACGGAAGACGTCTTGAAGCCAGAACACTGTTTATAATACCGTGGCAAGAGAGTAGAATCTAGTCTGGGTTGGGAATACAGCTAAATGATGCAGAGCAAAGGTGCGGAATGATGAAAGTACGTTGACCTTGCATACTCTAATATTTCAAGTTTGCGATTTAGAAAATGTATAGCTTGCAGGTATGCACAGTACCAGCGAGAGGTGTTGCTCATCGTTAGACAATGTCGGCTTCATTGTTAAGAAGTGGGCCTTCAGGACTGCCTTGAATACAGGAAATCTGGATGGCGTCTGAAATCTAATTAGAAGGGGGTTACATTAGAGAGGTAGTAGTTCTTCAAATTACGTGAACGCAAATGGGACGGGGGCAGTTCGGAGACAGAAGGTTGTTTGAAGTTTGCTGATGTGTGCTTGTGTTATGTAGCTGGAACGATGATGGTAGGTGAGTTCTTGTGTACTGCCTTTAAATTACGGGGGCTTAAAGAGTTCTTTGGGTTTTAGTTCATATTGAGTGGACTTTGTAGGCTAATGAAAGGTTGTTGTGCGCTGGGGAACTAATTTTCTGTTCAGGAAACTGATAGTTCCTTTCAGTGGGGAAGAAGGAGAACTTGGTGAGACTGCCTATGACATTAAGTTATGAGAAGTGTCTAGGCTTGGTCGTGACGGGAGTTGGAACATGTGGGTAACGGTTTTACTTTAGGTAAGTAGTTGGACCCTAGATCGCAACTGGTGTCTCTATCAGTAGAAGTGATGAATGCTGCTAGTCTCATGCTGTCCAATTGCATGCCGGAGATGGCGAGTGTAACGTTTGTAGTAGTCAAAGCCGTGGTGGATTAAAATAGCGGGTGTTGGATCATCTCAGCCTTGGCACGTTAAACATTGGGGATCTGTAGGCCGTTAAGCACTGGTGGGCAGAGGGCCTGTAGTGTTTGACAATGAGACGGTTTGATTCCAGAATTGATGTGAGAGCTGGAAAGCTGATCTATGTCTCATATGTAAACAGATGATAGGAGAAACTTAGAGGGTGTTGGTCTAGAGGGGGGGAAAGGAGCGTTCCTAGATTTGTCAAGCACTGTACCAGTGATAGCAATGGTTAAATGCCGTTGAAAGGTAAAGGAGGGTGAATGTAGAGAAGTAGCTGTGATTGGCAGCGATGAGCAGTTAGCACATTTCTGTGGGAGCAGACTCTGAAGTGAAGATTGTGCAGTCCAGATTGTAGAGAATTTGGTGTGGGTTTGGTGTAAGCAAAAGCTATACCAGTTGAAACCAGAGGCACCTTTACAGTAAGAGTGCATTGCCCCTGTTCGCATCACAATACACCTTTGAGGTAGGTGCAACAGGTGCAAACGGCGACAGTGTACACTATTTCTGGTAATATGCTGTCTCAGGGCAGCTGCAAACTTGCGCTGCACTTAGGGCAGCTGTAAGGAAATGGCTCCCTGTTGCAGTTACCCCCCACTTTTTGCCTGATACTGACTTGACTGAGAAGTGTGCTGGGACCCTGCTAACCAGGCCCCAGCACCAGTGTTCTTTCACCTAAAACGTACCATTGTTTCCACAATTGGCACACCACTGACACACAGATAAGTCCCTTGTAAAAGGTACCAGTGGTACCAAGGGCCCAGTGACCAGGGAAGGTCCCTAAGGGCTGCAGCATATATTGTGCCACCCTAAGGGACCCCTCACCTAACACATGCACACTGCCATTGCAGATTGTGTGTGTTGGTGGGGAAAAAAGGCAAAGTCGACATGGCATCCCCCCCTCAGGATGTCATGCACACAAAATGCTGCCTGTGGCATAGGTAAGTCACCCCTCTAGCAGGCCTTACAGCCCTAAGGCAGGGTGCACTATACCACGGGTGAGGGCATAGCTGCATGAGCAATATGCCCCTGCAGTGTCTAAGTCTGTTCTTAGACATTGTAAGTACAGTGTGGCCATATTAAGTATATGGTCTGGGAGTTTGTCAAAAACGAACTCCGCAGCTCCATAATGACAATACTGGGAAGTTTGGTATCAAACTTCTCAGAATAATAAACCCACACTGATGCCAATGTTGGATGTATTAACAAATGCACACAGAGGGCATCTTAGAGATGCCCCCTGTATTTTCCCCAATCCTTCAGTGCAGGACTGACTGGTCTGTGCCAGCCTGCTGCTGAGAGACGAGTTTCTGACCCCCCTGGGGTGAGAGCCTTTGTGCTCTCTGAGGACAAACAAAAGCCTGCTCTGGGTGGAGGTGCTTAACACCTCCCCCCATCCAGGAACTGTAACACCTAGTAGTGAGCCTCAAAGGCTCAGGCTTCGTGTTACAATGCCCCAGGGCACTCCAGCTAGTGGAAATGCCCACCCCATGGACACAGCCCCCACTTTTGGCAGCAAGTCCAGGGGAGATAATGAGAAAAACAAGGAGTCACCCACCAGTCAGGACAGCCCCTAAGGTGCCCTGAGCTGAGGTGACCCCTGCCTTTAGAAATCCTCCATCTTGGTTTTGGAGGATTCTCCCAATAGGAATAGGGATGTGTCCCCCACCCCCCTCCCCCCCCTCAGGGAGGAGGCACAAAGAGGGCGTAGCCACCCTCAAGGACAGTAGCCATTGGCTACTTCCCTCCCAGACCTAAACACACCCCTACGTTCAGTATTTAGGGGCACCCCAGCACCTAGGAAACTTGATTCCTGCAACCTGAAGAAAGGACTGCTGACCTACAAGCCTGCAGAGAAGGAGGAAGACGACAACTGATTTGGCCCCAGCCCTACCGGCCTGTCTCCAACTTCGAAAAACTGCTCCAGCGACGCATCCAACAGGGACCAGCGACCTCTGAAGCCTCAGAAGACTGCCCTGACCCCCAGGACCAAGAAACTCCAGTGAGCAGTGGCCCTGCTCAACAATCTGCAACAAACTTGCAACTTTTCAACAACTTTAAAGACTTCACGTTTCCCGCCGGAAGCGTGAGACTTCCCACTCTGCACCCGACGCCCCCGCTCGACCTGCAGAAAACAAACACCTCAGGGAGGACTCCCCAGCGACTGCGAGCCCGTGAGTAACCAGAGACAACCCCTCTGAGCCCCCACCGCGACACCTGCAGAGAGAATCCAGAGGCTTCCCCTGACCGCGACTGCCTGTAACGAGGGACCTGACGCCTGGAACCAACACTGCACCCGCAGCCCCCAGGACCTGAAGGAACTGAACTCCAGTGCAGGAGCGACCCCACCCCCCCAGGCGACCCTCTGCCTAGCCCAGGTGGTGGCTACCCCGAGGAGCCCCCCCGTGCGTGCCTGCATCGTTGAAGTGACCCCCCGGGTCCCTCCATTGTTTTCAGTCTAAAACCCGACGCCTGTTTGCACTCTGCACCCGGCCACCTCTGTACTTTCTGTGCCTTCTTGTGTCCTTCCCCCCCCCCCCCCATGGGCTACCTGTGCCCCAACTTTGAGACTTGTAAGTGTTTTACTTACCTTCAAAACTAACCTTTACTTACCTCCCCCAGGAACTGTTGATTTTTGCACTGTGTCCAATTTGAAAATAGCTTATTGCCATTTTTACAAAGACTGTATGTGATATTGCTTTTATTCAAAGTTCCTGAAGTATCTAAGTGAAGTACCTTACATTTAAAGTATTACTTGTAAATCTTGAACCTGTGGTTCTTAAAATAAAGATATTTTTCAATATAAAAAACCTATTGGCCTGGTGTAAGTCTTTGAGTGTGTGTTCCTCATTTATTGCCTGTGTGTGTACAGCAAATGCTTAACACTACCCTCTGATAAGCCTACTGCTCGACCACAATATAGAGCATTAGAATCATCTCTTTTTGCCACTATCTTACCTCTAAGGGGAACCCTTGGACTCTGTGCACACTATTTCTTACTTTGAAATAGTTCATACAGAGCCAATTTCCTACAGCAGCACATTAGTGAACGGTAGAGCGCCTGATAGAAGCAGCCTCTCTGCCTTTCACAATGCTGGTGGGATCAGACCTGGACTTTCAAGGGGAACAGAGTTAGTACAAGCAGCCTCACTCCCATGCGAATATACTTAAACTTTGTACGCGGCCACCCCCATTTCACATGACCTGCAATTCAAAGTCTACACACGTATGTGGAAGCGTTTGGCCACAGCTTTATTTGCAGTTGTTACAATACCGCTGTTCATTGTGCCCAACCAGAAACGCATGTCTTGCTACAAGGTCATAAATCATACCACAGGCCACAAATCAGCTAGTGACAGGTCATAAATCACATTACATGCCATAAATCAATTTGTGTCATTGACCCCCCCCCCCCCCCCTGGTCATAAAACCAACAGTCATTACACCATGACCTTACAAGCTGACAATACCATAGCTACATTTTTTGCAGATTAATCTCAGTGTAGCACCTGTGCTGGCTCGGCGTTTACTGTTGCTGATTGGTCCTTGAGCTGTAGTTTTACTGTCTGTACCGAGTGGGGGTAATGCATTATCTCATACTTTTTAGGCACAATTTGCTACCTTGCATAATCTGTTGTGCTCCGCTGGCTAGCGGGCTGGGCTGCGAGTGCCGTGTCCTGACCCCTTTTCCTCTCTGACGACCTTACCCTGCTCTGAGGCATCCCAAGGCATCCGAGTGACCGGTCTAGCACCCCGTGGTGGCCTTCCCAACTCCATAAGCTCGCTCACTTCCCCTCTTTTGCTCATTACTGAACAAAGCTGTGCCAAACCTTGTCTATAGATGTGGGCGGGTTGGCCTTCCTTCTTCTGGCGCTGCTGTTCTCGAGAGTACACAAACCCCGTGAGCCCCTACCAATTATTGGGCACATGTGCCCCACGGGCATAATTCAAAAAATGTGCGGCCACCCATTGGCCAGCTTTTCGTGCCACTTGTGCCAACCTTGGCGCCTTGCTTACTGCTGCACCCCCACTCCCGATCCAGCCTGTGGGAGTGGGGGCTGCTACTGCACGCTCCCTGCCATTTTTGCTCCGGTCTCCTGAGCCCCCTACGGGTGCGGGCCTCTGCCAAATGCGGCAGAAGCGTCTGTTAACCCTTCTGTACTTCCAAAATGGCCTGGGTGTACAGAAATTGGTGCACGCACACGCATGTAGCTCCCGTGAGGCACTTTCTCTAATACGGCCTCAACTGCTAAATTGTTTTAAAAACGAGAACCAGTTGAGAAATATGGTAGTAGCTGGAAGTACATGCGGGGTATCTGTCCTTGGTTTCTTGAGCAGTGGTATTAACAAAGTATTGTGGCTAGATGCCATGGAGATAGAGATTTAAATGTTTTTGAGTAGCGGGACAGTACACGTTTTACTATGCCATTTAAGTTGAAAATGGAACTATAGACAGCTGAGTCTAATCTTTTAAACTCATGCAACTAGCAGCCTTGAAGGGTAACTTGAAGTATCGATCATGTGTCTTTAGTATTCTACTCTGAGGTTTTTTTTAATCAATAAGCAGATCTGAAGTGTTGGTTTGAGGAGGGTTTGCTCCATAAGATCAGTATGGGGAGTTTTAGAAATAATTTCAATTTTTTGCCATTTTATGCTAAAGATCAGAGTTTATTCTTTGCGAACACCTTGGGAAGGTGGAAAGGTATTTCCGGGGGCCAGCGGGGAAGGGGGATTTCTCGGACCGGCAAAATGAGAAACATTGTCTACGCTTGTGGACTAAATGTTTGGCTTGGGTGAAATCCAGAGCAGGCCATAACCATGATTATGCTCTCAATCTCAAGATTATCCAGTGAATTTATGTTCCTGACATATGGTATTTAGATTGAGTAGGATCGCAGCAACACCTCACCTTTCCTAAGAATCCTGTCTTTCACGTGCTGCAGTATTCACCCGGAAGGTACTTCGGAGTCTCAAAGCTGACGTCTGCCAGCCCCTGCAATCCTCACTTATATAAACATATGGGTTGCATGTGTCTCATGTCTGTCCGACTTGTATGCGTTTGCAGATCGCACATATCTTTTTGGGTCTAGTGCAGTTTGTAATTGTTGATACGTTTCTATGTTTTAACTTCTCATGCATCGAAAGATAGTTGACTAATGTGTGCTCAATACAAAACAGACCAGGACACGGTTTCTGTGATCCTATTTGTGATTGAAGGGTTTTTATGCTTTTATATGGTCGGTATTTCTCTAGGAGTGCAAACTTTTATAGAAATTTCCTGGGCATGAGTTTTAAAAATGATTTAGCTGTAATGGCTAAAATGATATGCCCTGGCCCTCTGTCAAACCAGAGGTAGGAGTGTTTGAAACACAGGCATTTAATGTATGGAAAACATGATCAGAAACTGCTGGCAACTGACTCATCTGGTGGTGATTCCTGAGTCATATTTTTTCTCATGCGTTGGTTAATTAATTCATGTTTGAGTCGCGTTTATGAAACACTTTCGAACATCCTTTTTTGAGACTCTTGTTATAAATCGTACATAAGCTTTATTTTCAATACGATTTCAGTTATATATCTGCTCTACTGATGCCCAGCAAAGGCCTAAATTGAGCCAGTGGTTGTGTGTGTGGCCCCATCTGCACACATTTGTATTTCATAAAGCTGAGAGCTAGAGGAGGGAAAACACGAAAAGGGTAATGAAAAGACAGGAAAAACTGCCTAAATGGGAGGCAGCGAAATCATGCACATGTGAGAAACAGGCAAGGACCCTGGTAGTGGAACAGACAGGCATGAAGTTGATTAAAGATTATGCAGCAGACACGGCCCTCATGAAGAGTGCTGGTCAGGCTGAGCAAAGGTCAGCCTGACAGACACTCTTCATGTTCAGGTCAGTCAGCCAGGAGCGAGACATGCATGATTTGCGCAGACTCCTGGCTGCCTGAGCTGAACTTTGTTGGGCTGAAGAGGTCACAGCTCCTGAGGGCGTGACCTCCTCGGCTTAGCAAAGGTGCCTCGAGGCCCTCCGCCGGGTGACGAGGGAAGTGTCACCCATTGACTGCGACCTGGGCGCTTTAGGTTTAAGCCCTGAAGCGCCCAGGGCGAGTGTCAATCGGTGACACATCGTCACAGAGTGGGGTGGGATCAGCAGTCTCACTAACCCCACCCCACTCTGTGACAAAGTTGGGACTGCTGCCTTCCCTCACTGGCTGCGAAATGGCAGCAGCCCCAACCCTCCTGGGATCTCTGAGGCTGAAGGTAAGTGTGTGTGTGTGTGATTTTTTTTTTTTTTCTTTTTAAATGAATGTTTGGTGGGTGCATGT
Source organism: Pleurodeles waltl (assembly GCF_031143425.1). Classification (NCBI taxonomy): domain Eukaryota; kingdom Metazoa; phylum Chordata; class Amphibia; order Caudata; family Salamandridae; genus Pleurodeles; species Pleurodeles waltl. The sequence goes on from NC_090440.1 coordinate 1,553,773,557, forward strand.
ATGTTTGAATGTTGATGAGTGTTGTTAAGGGATGTGATGTGTGTGCTTGTATGTGTGAAAGAATGAGTGGAAGTGTGCTTCCTGCCCGCCCTCCCTCCTAAAACTGCCGGCCGCCACTGCTATGCAGCCTTGGTAATCGGCACACTGACACTAATAGTGCCAATCGCTGGCTTCTAGGCACAGCTTTGGGGACCGGCACTCATTCTTTAGCAAATTAAGTATACTGTAACCAGTTGTTATCCACTATAGAGCTATACCCTTGTTAGTGTTAGTTTGTCAACAGGTTAGTTTTTAGTGTGTAAATCAATCATGATGTCTGTTTCTTCACTTTCATGTGTTAACATTCTTGAAAAAACATTAAAATGGTTATCTCCTAGCTTTTGTGATGTTTTTTTTTTTTTTTTTTTTTTTTTTTTTGGTACATCACAGGGTTACCTGAGTGGCACTTGCTGACTCCTTCCCCCTCCCCCCAGGTTGGTGTGTCACCACTACCCTCATCTGGTTGTGCACTACTGTCTGGGGTTCCAAGATGGATGTCGTTGAAGCACAAGGCCCCTTCATCTCCCACAGGGAAGGCCTTGCCCAAACCAAACCCCTTTCTATGTTTCCAGTGTCACCCTGCCACCTTATTGCATACCAGGACAAGGGTTAACTCTTGATAGGCTGCAACATGGAGGTTACTGAATGGTAGACACCCTTTGCTTCTCCTTTTTTGTGGGTCAGGTGTGGCTCCCTTCTTTATTGTGTACTTGGCGTCTTTGCATGTGGCGTTCATCAAATTTGTAGGTGTGTTCTCATCAAAATTGTAGGTGTTCGTGTAGTCTTCTGTGTTTTGTAGATGCTACGTAAGACACTTCCTGTGTTTTTTATTTTATTTTTTAAATTGTTCAGCGCATGCACATCTTGTTACTGTGTTGTATGCGATTTCTGTCTCTGAGTCCCTGGCATGGCTTTGTTACTACAGCCTGCTGAGGTAAGGCAGCAGAAGACAGATGCTGCCGAAATCTATGTAGCTTCTGTAGTTCCCATCACTTATTCCATCTCTTGCCTCTCGGATGCAAAGTGAGGCAGTCGGCGGCTAAATGTGGGACTTTTGTTAGCAGTTCCCACCTTTTTTGATCCCCTTAGCCTACCAGCATACACTTTGGTACTGATGGGCTAAGGAGGATCAAAAGGTGGGCACTTTACCATCTCACGGTGGATGGTACAGCAGAAGGAAGCCTGGGTAACCGAGGTCACATGTGATGCCCAAAGCGACCTTTCAGTTAGTACTGCTGCCTCTGAACTGAAGGCTACACTATACTGCAGTTAAAATTACTGCATTGGCCATTTGTGACTATCCCTGTGCATCATCCCCACTAAGAAATCGTGTCTCAAAGTGTATTATTTCAATTCTACCTCCTTCATTTTTAAGTAGTTGGCAATCATGTTAATGGATAGGCCATTGCGTTAAGCGCTCACTGCTGACACATGCAGTGCTTTGCAGGTCAGAAGTTTGAATCTTAGCACGGTCAGCTCAGTCTTTGCTATAAATTGATTGCCAAATTGCGTGTAGAAATGGCTCACCCATAATATAAATTGCTATATAGAAGTCAGTTATTTTGTGGTGTTGTTGGTAGCAATGTGCTTGAACGGAATTCAAAAGGATGCTACATTTCTAAGTTCACCCCCTATAGTGTTTAATTGTAATCCTATTTAACCATACCCTTAGTTCTAATGTTGCTTTATGAAATGTTATACCCTTCCAGCTATGATAGTTTGGTGATAGATTAATTTAAAACACTACGAATATTCACATCTAGATAATACATTTTTCATATGTGGGATCGCCTTCGTTTCTATATGTTCCTAAAACCAACTCTTAATTTTCCCTTTGCATTATTCAGTTGTCAGCTGAAAACAAATATACTGCATTTGGCATGACTAACGCAGGAAAGCAGTTTCCTGCATCCCACAACCATAAACTGAGTAATTTGTCCACAGAGAGCCATGTATTAAAAAAAAAAAAAAATACGACCATTGCTTGTCTTAAAGCGCAGCGCCTAGCACACAGCAGTTTGGCTGTCAAACACAGCTGACAGAGTAGGGTGGGACAATGTGTAGGCAGAGGGAGGGGGGTGGCTGGGAAGGCAGAGTAAGTGCTTGCTCAAAGCACCGATTTGAGGATCGGGTTACACTGTGCAGTCATTAACAACAGACACACAATGCTTAAGATACTGCTTCATGTCTGAGCAGGAGTCTGTGGCGCAGACAAGGAGGTATTTTACTAAGAAGCAGAAAAAAATCAATTGTTGCGTTTTCGTTCTTCCCATATACCACGCGTTGCTACCTATCTGGGTTGAATTAGAAAAAATACATTTGAAGGTCATTAACGGGAGAGTAATTTATTTTGGCAAGGATATTTTGTCTAACAGTTTAAGTCTTTTTTTAATTTGTGGCTCGCACATTTGTGCATGTTTTTCACCTCCTGATGGTTGGATCTTTTGCTTACGCCGTTGTATTAGTTGTGAAGAAATATTCCCCGACAATACTCACTTATCTCTCTCCCCTGCACTGTCTTCAACTGTCTTCAAAAATCATGTCACAAGAAGTTGGGGTTAACGTTTGTCCGCGAAGAATCCTTATTTGTGCTTATTTGCACTTCATTACATTGAAACTGGTAACTTAGGCGCTTAGGAGTGGCGAGGAAGGTCTGGAGGACTGAGCGATGAGGCAATGGAATCTTTTGTTCTTTTTTATAGGGTAATGTGATGTGTCGTTGCGAGTGGAAGACGGCGAGCGGCTGCCATGTTGCAGAATCGTCTTCGGTGTTTGCAGTGTGCCCGGGTTTATTGATTTTTAGCTCTCGCTGACCCCGAGCTCAGCAGACGTACTTTTAATTCTTAAATGAAACTAGAGACGGCCGCCTTTTACTGCACAGGGTAGCTGCCGGGTGTGAGAAAGCCATCTTCTTGTCATCTACCGTTTTTAGACGATCTTGGAGAGGCACTGCAGTACTTGATGAACAGTTTGAAAAATCCAGAAACTGAAGCTCCAGCTCCCTTTTGGAATTTTATATTCTTCATTATGACTGAAGTTTCTAGTGAAACGACATTTTCAAACTTAACCATGTTTAAAATGAAGCGGATGACCGGCTCCTCCTTTATTGTGGTTTATTATTCACTTATAGGAGTACCGCTCTTGCAAACTGTTTTCCCCAGGTATTGCGATTCAACTTTTCAAAACTTGAGTACTGGTTTAATTTACTGTTTCCATTGTAGATAGGAACGAATGTCTTTCCAATCTGTCTTATATTTTCACCGAAGAAGTACTAGCTAGCTCAACAACGTCCTACTGGCTCGTTCCAGCGGTCGTAAAAAAATGTAGCGATACACAAACTCCATTAATGGTGCTTACAAGCTCAGCACAGCCAATGAAACAGCGCGCTTCCCTGGAGATCAGTTTCTCTCTTGGCAGGCGCAGATGTCAATTGTGAAAAGCAACATCTGCAGGGTTAGTCAAAGGTACTGTCAAAGAACGAGAGAAACACGTGTGGAATGACCAATCCCTTCACTGACGACCTGAATTATGAAGCCTTCAAAATATGTCATGATTACGTTTAATGTGAATTTATTGACCGTAACACTAAGCCGACTACTGGCCAGTATATACGACTCGGGTGTAAGCAATAGAAACCTGACTGAATAACAATATCCTCAGAACATTTTGCGTCTGGTCATCAATAGTGTGGGAAAGTACCCTCTTTTTTGGCATGTTACCCCTAATTTCTCCCTGATGTCAGTGTGTTTGACTGTGTCATTGGAGTCCTGCTAACCAGGACCCCAGTTCTTATGCTCTCTCTCTCTTCTCAAATTTGTCACTGCATACTGGTAACCCAGTATTTCAGCCCAAATTGGCATACTGGTGCCCCCTTTTAAGTCCCTAGTATATGGTACTTGGGTACCCAGGGCATTGGGGTTCCATGGGATCCCTATGGGCTGCAACATTACTTTTGCCACCCATAGGGAGCCCAGGAAAAGGCTTCTACAGGACTGCCTTTCACAGCCATTTACACTGCACTGACACTTATAAGTCAGCCATATTTCAGGCCTTCCACCCCTGAAGGCTGGGTGCAAAGTACCTGTTTGTGAGGGCACCCCTGCACTAGCAGAGGTGCTCACACGCTGTCCAGGACCATTTTCCCGGACTTCGTGTGTGCGAGGACAACATTTTACGCGTGCATTGGACAACATTTTAAGCGTGCATTGGACATAGGTCAATACCCGTGTCCAGCTTCACAATGGTAACTCAGAATATGGCCATGTAAGGTGTCTAACATCTGGGAATTGTACCCCAATAATGATTCTAGTATTGGATTTACAGTTCAGTGCACTCTGGGGGCTCCACAGTGGACCCCCCGTACTGCTATACCAGTCTTCTGAGTTTTTCCAGGCAGCCCCATCTGCTGCCACCTATCAGATGAGTTTCTGCCCTCCTGTTGCCTGAGCAGCTCAAGTCCAGGAAGGCAGAACAAAGCATTTCCTTTGGGAGAGGAGTGTTACACCTTCTCCCCTTGGAAATAGTTTTTAGAGGCATGGGAGGGGTAGTCTCCTATAACCTCTGGAAATGCTTTGAAGGGCACAGATGGTGCACTCCTCATGTAATACAGTCTACACCCGTTCAGGAACCCCCAGTCCCTGCTCTGGCACAAAACTGGACAAAGGAAAGGGGAGTGACCACTTCCCTGTCCATCACCACTCCAAGAGTGGTGCCCAGAGCTCCTCGAGAGTGTCCCTGGGCACTGAGTGGCCAGTGCCAGCAGTTGACGTCAGAGCCCTCCCCTGATAGGTGCTTACCTGTGTAGCTGACCAATCCTCCTTTCAGGGCTATTTAAGGTCTCTCCTCTGGGTGTTTACTTCGATTTGGATTCCAAGAATCCGGCCGGAATCCTCTGCATCCTTTACTTCATCTTCTACCGACGGAACTGCAGCTGAACTCTCCAGGAACTCTACAAACTGCAACAAAGAAGCAAAGACGCCTTCTGCAACATTGTATCTTCAGCTCCTGCCAGCAACTGCAACTGTTTCCAGGTCGTGCAACCTCCGAGGACTGCCTGTCTTCAGCCTGCACCAGAAGAACCAAAGGAATCTCCCTTGAAGTGAAGAATACACTTCCCTGCTTCAGCAGGCACCCCTCTGCAACGACGACCGGTGGCGTGGGTCTCCTCTCCTGAAGAAGTGCATGGATCCAGCAACACTGGTGGTGGACTGAAGTTGTCCCGACGGCCTTAAGGTCCAGCTGTCCAAATTTGGTGGAGGTAAGAGCTTGCCTCCCCACGCAAGACAGTACCCCTGTGCAGTGCGTGATATGCAGTTGACCAGGCTTGTGTGCGACCTTCCCTGAAGTTCTTCATGCACAGCACAGCTCCGGCCCCCAGCACTCCTTCCTGCGACGCATAGCTTCCTGAGTGGTTCTCCGGCGGCGTGGGATACGTTTGTGCCATGCTGCGTGGGCCTCCATTTGCACCTTCTTTGTCCCCATGCTGTGGGACTCCTGTGCGTACTGCTTGGTCTTCTGAGGGCTCTCCAAGTTGCTGAGAGTCCCCTCTTCTCCCCCTCCTGGGTAGAGGCCACCAGGTCCCGGGCAGCACTGTTTTTCCGCTAACCGCAAGCTTTGCATGTTCCAAGGCTTGTTGGCGGAATCCAGCGATCCAAACCAGACAGCAATCATCCACCCGGGGTGGGCATCTTCTGCATCAACCAGGAACCCGCATCTGTCTTCTTGGGTGCATAACTGACTTTGTCTTCTCACTTGCGGTTCTTCTTTTGCACCTTTATCCAGGTTAGCAGGGGCTCCTGTTCTCCCTCGACTCTTCAGTGCTTCTTGGACTTGGCCCCCTTCTTCCCCAGCTCTTCAGATCCAGGAATCCATTGTTGCTTTCTTGCAGTCTCTTCTGGTTCTTGCATAATCTTCTATCACAACTCCTTGTGTGTTCTGGGAAACTTACTGTGATTTACTCCTGTTTTCCTGGGCTCTAGTGTGTGTTCTAGTACTTACCTTTGGTTTTTTCTTACATGCCCCATTACACACTACTTGCCTAGGTGGGAAGCTGACTTCCGCATTCAACTATTTTAGTATATGGTTTGTGTTCACCGTGACCCATTGCAACCTTTTTGTAATTTTCACTATTAGTACAGTTTTCTAACTGTTTGTACAGCTATTTCTGCATTCCAGTGTATATACTGTGGGTATTACTTACCTCCTAAGGGAGTATAGTCTCTAAGGTATTTTTGGCATTGTGCCACTAAAAATAAAGTACCTTCATTTTTGTGACACTGAGTATTTTCTTTCGTGTGTGAGTACTGTGTGACTAGTGGTATTGCGAAAGCTTTGCATATCTCCTAGATAATCCTTGGCTGCTCAGCTACAGCTACCCTTAGACAGCCTGGCTTCTAGACACTGACCACATTTCACTAATAAGGGATAACTGGACGTGGTATAAGGTTTAAGTACCTTTTGATACCCACTACAAACCACGCCCGCCTCCTACAAATGGGCCAGACTGTAAGGAGCTCTGAGGCTCCAGAAGTGCTTCAGGACTATACAAATGTGGAAATATGCTGTAGAAATGTACTTTCTTCAAAGTTATCATTAGCATCCCAACATGACTGTTTTTTACACTGCAGATCAAGTAAGAACCAATTCGCCTTCCTCACTGCAATTTTTCACTTTCCAAGATGTAGGCTTAAGAAGCCATATAGTTATCTTTTTCTTTACAGGTCCAGTCTACCGGACGGCGCATAGACTGTCTGTTGCAAGGCACATTGAGGCTGGAGCCTGCCTATTGCTTACCATTGGTTGGCTTGCCTATCATTCTAATTTGCCTGCTTATTATTTGTGTCTCAGCTTGTCTATCTTGTGGTGTCCCTCAATTGGAACATTGCCTTTTTTCACCATCATTTAATTGGGCGGAATTTCCATTTCCAGTGCTTGCTTCTCAAGTTCAACTTTTCTCTCTGCTGTTAAGCACTCCATGATAATGCATGTGTTTTCAAACTGTTGTGCTTGTGTACTTCTCTCCCTCTGCACTTAGTTTGCTTCTCCACAAAAGCCTCCCTGTTGCGCTCGCCCATGTGCTTCTTCCCTTTGCCCTCTGCACCCTGTGTTGTTTTACCCCCAACAATGCCTTCTGTTTTGTTTTTTTCCATTTTCTTCCTGCCCCCATATTGCTTTCACATCTCTCCCATTTTCACCTGTGTTGCCTTGGCCCTCCCCTGCACTTCCTTGTGTTGCTTTGGCTTCCTTCCCTCCCTGTGTTGCATTAGTTCTCCTGCCACCATTGTTTCCATTCTTAGCTCCCCTCACTTTAAATTAAAAGAAATTCTTTGCGAGTTGAATCCGCAACTAAAATGGAAAAATGAAATAAAAGCTCCTGTGACAATTTGTAGGAGCCCATGTGGGTGGTTCCTGCGCCTACAAAATGATGCAGTGCTCGCATCAAATACTTTTTTGTTGTTGTAATGTTTACACTAGCCATGTTGCACAACATCGAGTTTGCTGTGCAGCATCGCAAAATAAATATTGGCAAAGCCTATAGGTCACAATGATGAGACCTGTTGGCTTTGCCAATTTTTGTTTCTTTTGCTTAATTAACAGTCATGACTCATCCAACACTCCTTTGAGTATTTTGCAAGATCCGTAACTGAGGCCTAAGGTGATAGTGAAATCCCTCAAGCCACCTTATTTGGTCAACTAAATAAGCCTGGGTGGCATAAACTCTGGTCTCTAATCACCGCACCTGTCTACCACCTCATATTATCGTTGAACTTTATTTACAGCTGTTTTAGTAGAGGAGAAGTCCAGAGGTACTAATGTGGTGTCCTGTGCGACTGGAGACCCTCATTGCACAAGCATGCTTAAGTATTGTCCATTCAGAGTAAAATGTGCGGTATGGTTGGTACCTTTGAGGTACTGGTAGAGACTTAATGCTTTGGAAGTAAAGAATATGGTTCAGAGCAGCTAAGTAGAATGTAATTCATTTAAAGCACCAAGGGGATGACACAACAAGGGAGGGATATAGAACTTAATGACAAAGCGACCAGCCAATAGGTAGAAAGGGCAAAATGTTGATGTGCCCAAGCTGTCACGACCTACTCGTAGTCTGTCAGTGGCCCACGGGACGTGTGGTGAGGTTCTTGTTCTTGTAAGTTCTGCCTTGGCTCAAATAGGGGTGACCCTTTCTGGTAGCCACGGTGCTGCTGATGGAGGGAACACCAAAGGCAGTCCGTGCCCTCCAGAAGGAGTCCCTGAGGGGGGGAAAAAAAAAACAAAAGGGGGAAAAACCTCAACAAAAGGAACTCCTGAAACAAAGGCAAGAGAAAATTGGAACAAAAAGGAAAAATTACCAGGAAAAATCTGGAACAAAATCAGAGTATCAATATCTGACGTAGAGGAACAGGAGCGAAGACCACCACCAACAGGAAGTGTTGCAGCGCAAAGAGAAAAGGAAAGCGCACCTTATATACCCAAAAAACAGGAAGTGACCGACAGGAAGTAAAAAGTTGCCATATAGAATTGGGATCAAGTCTTAGAATTCTATAGAAAAAACACCATAGTGACTAGGGACCCAGTGCATGCAGGGAAAAAGAAGACCTGCTGGGATAGAGAAGGAAACATGGGTAGGAAAGAAAATTATAAGTGCAGAAGAAAACAAGGGTGACAGAAAAGAAGGAAAAGAATATAAAAGGTGAGTGGGGATGCAGGATCTAACGGGGAGCACTGCGCCAATGTAAAAACGAGGCCCCATGCCAAATTTGGGGCCTCGACAAAGATAAAGGCTCAGGGCGCGGCGCGTCCTGCTGCCGCGCCCCTAGCCGAACATTCGCGTGACCCCAAGCTGAGCGACAACTGTCGCCACCAGCATTTTGACCCCCAAGGAAAACAAAATTATGTAGTCAAAACAGCTAATTATATTTTGGGGTAGAGGAAAGGAGAATATTTGGGGAACTAGATGTTTTGTTTCGCGCACATTCCTGATGTTACTTTGCCATTTCAAAATTGTTTGTACATTTATATAAAGGCAATCCCAATGAAACCCAATGGACATATTTAAGGAGGACACTGCAGTCTTTTCACAGATTCTCTGCAAAACGTTATTCACCAGTAAATAATGAGTTTCTGCATGGAGGTACTAACACCACTTTATTAAGTATGTTCTTCATCCACTATAAAAGTAATTTTGCTCTAAACACATAGCCTGTTTCTGCAGAATCCCACATTCCATCATATACACACTAATTCTAATAAAATGTGTTAGTTTATTGGGCCCAACTATGTTTACATTTTTTTTCCTACAGTTTCTGACTTACTCTGTTCACAAGCTTCCTGAGTCTCCTCTATCAAGCTAGAATCGACCTTCTTATAAAAAGAAATTGCAGTTGTCATACTAGGACACTCTTTAAGATTAATGAAATAATATTCCGGTGGTATACTTTGAATATCTGTGTGATGAATGCAAGGGACCATCCTGCTTAGCTTTACTTCTTAGAGCAGCCTGCTATAATATTTCCCTTAAACCAAGATAACTAGTTGAGTGCTAACTACCAACGACACTTATCCCAGTAACACTTCCTGTCCTTGTACTATGTTTCCTGTCCTCCTAAGCCCAGGATCTTTGTTCATGAAAGCAGAGATATGTATGTGTTTTGCTCTTCATCTGTGTGGTGCTTGCTATTTTAGCTAACTAACATTAGTGTGTGTTATCTGTTTATCCATAGGGTTTTTACTCTTGGAGGTTCAGTAATGTAGTGCAGTGATGCCTTGTCGTTGGACGTGTGGGGGGTTGCATCTGCTGCTGTTAGTCCACCTTTGCTCGAGCACATCTGGCATAGACCCAGTTTGCTTGCCAGGTGCTTTCCTTCTCATGATGTGTGACCACCATCACAACATATGTTCCAGTGGCAGGCCGAGTGGGGCACACATTTACTGAGCCTGTTTTCTGCTGTGCCAACTCACTCTTGCTGGTTTAGTGTGTAGCAGTGGCAGAGTGGCAGTCCAGCAGAGGAAGTGTGCAGGTGTTTGTGAGAGGAGATGGTGGATGTAATTTGCTTGATAGTTGACTGGCTAATGCCCTAAGGAGGAATCGGACCAGGGGCTTCCTAATTGTTAAGTGCAGGTGTGTGGGGCATGCTTTCGGTGTAGTGCTTGATTGTTGTATTGGTTGAATGAATATAGGATTATGGGGGTTATTACAACTTTGGAGGAGGTGTTAATCCGTCCCAAATGTGACGGATATACAACCAGCCGTATTACGAGTTCCATAGGATATAATGGACTCATAATACGGCTGGTGGTATATCTGTCACTTTACCGTCACTTTTGGGACGGATTAACACCTCCTCCAAAGTTGTAATAACCCCCTATATGTCTAACGATCCTTGGGCTGTAATAAAGAAATACAACTTAAATAAGAAAAGACAGGATGACTGGAACTGACTTAGTGTTACTCTCTCGTTTCACAGCCCATCCAAGACCACCTACAGCCTCTGTATTGTCACAGAACAGGACCCAGCACCGACCCTGGCATAAAAAGGTTTGCATGTGCCTTTGAGTGTGCTTTTAGATTAGATTAGATTAGATAGAGAGAGTGTGTGTGTGAGAGAGAGTGTGTGTGAGAGAGAGTGTGTGTGAGAGAGAGTGTGTGTGAGAGAGAGTGTGTGTGTGAGAGAGAGTGTGTGTGTGAGAGTGAGTGTGTGTGTGTGAGAGTGAGTGTGTGTGTGTGAGAGTGAGTGTGTGTGTGTGAGAGTGAGTGTGTGTGTGTGAGAGTGAGTGTGTGTGTGTGAGAGTGAGTGTGTGTGTGAGAGTGAGTGTGTGTGTGAGAGTGAGTGTGTGTGTGAGAGTGAGTGTGTGTGTGAGAGTGAGTGTGTGTGTGAGAGTGAGTGTGTGTGTGAGAGTGAGTGTGTGTGTGAGAGTGAGTGTGTGTGTGAGAGTGAGTGTGTGTGTGAGAGTGAGTGTGTGAGAGTGAGTGTGTGAGAGTGAGTGTGTGAGAGTGAGTGTGTGAGAGTGAGTGTGTGAGAGTGAGTGTGTGAGAGTGAGTGTGTGAGAGTGAGTGTGTGAGAGTGAGTGTGTGAGAGTGAGTGTGTGAGAGTGAGTGTGTGAGAGTGAGTGTGTGAGAGTGAGTGTGTGAGAGTGAGTGTGTGAGTGAGAGAGTGAGTGAGTGTGTGAGTGAGTGTGTGAGTGAGTGTGTGAGTGAGTGTGTGAGTGAGTGTGTGAGTGAGAGAGTGAGTGAGTGAGTGAGAGAGTGAGTGAGTGTGTGAGAGAGTGAGTGAGTGTGTGAGAGAGTGAGTGTGTGAGAGAGTGTGTGTGTGAGAGAGTGTGTGTGTGAGTGAGAGTGTGTGTGAGTGAGTGTGTGAGAGAGTGAGTGTGTGAGAGAGTGAGTGTGAGTGAGTGTGTGTGTGAGTGAGAGTGTGTGTGAGTGAGAGTGTGTGAGAGTGAGTGTGTGTGAGAGTGAGTGTGTGTGAGAGTGAGTGTGTGTGAGAGTGAGTGTGTGTGAGTGAGTGTGTGAGAGAGTGAGTGTGTGTGTGTGTGAGAGTGTGTGTGTGTGTGTGTGAGAGTGTGTGTGAGAGTGAGTGTGTGTGAGAGTGAGTGTGTGTGAGAGTGAGTGTGTGTGAGAGTGAGTGTGTGTGAGAGTGAGTGTGTGTGAGAGTGTGTGTGAGAGTGTGAGAGAGTGTGTGAGAGAGTGTGTGTGTGTGTGTGTGTGTGTGTGTGTGTGTGTGTGTGTGTGTGAGAGTGTGTGTGTGTGAGAGTGAGAGAGAGAGAGAGAGTGTGTTTGTTCTCTCCAGTGACGTTGAGAGATGAGCACCAGGTGTGGATCCTGGAGATGATGATGGATCTTTAGATCCCACTAATTACTTTTGATTGCCATTCTGCAAAAGCAGAGTCTTCCAGTAGCTGACCCTATGCCTTTGAAGATGACAATACCAGGAACATGGCAACACAGGCCATGCACTAAGTGCAGCATAGGCTGAAAAATACTTTTTCTCACAGTCTTAACCAGAGGTTGAAGGTGACATACCCTAGACGTGTTCTTGAAAATTAAGGTGGAAGTGGCAACAGTGACATACCTTAAAAACTGTTGCATTTGCCACAAAATGTGCCAAATCCCCCCCGACCCCCCTAAAAGTTCATTATGTATTGCAGAGTCTTCTGAGACAAGCACCTTGGTTTATCTTTTCTGAGCACTAAGATGTTGGAGGTGGCAGAGATAGTAACAATCTCAAATAATACGTTTGCCCATTTTAGGTGACTGCACGGATTAACGTTTCTCTTGGCACTGGCAACTGTGTAATATCCTTTTAAAGGTGAAGCATTCTCATTCCCATGAACGAAAACGCGCCAGAGCTGACATTATCGGAAGCAGGTTTGGTTCTAGGGTGGTTAGTCAAGTGACTCATTTGTTAAATAAGTGGTGAAGTTTGTTTATCACTTTTAGCACACTTGATGGTGTCACAGACTACTGTAGCAACATGTGCGTTTTAGATAAAAAAATATTTTTGTGTTTAGACTTTTTTTTAATTTTTTTATAAGGGGGTCCAGCAGTTTCCCTAACAATGAAGTTTTGCAAAAACATGACTAGGTGCAATATTTTCTCAACAGCAGCTGCAGTGGTTATAAAATAGCAGCTATTAAAATAATAAAACTGGAATGAAAGAGCTGCGTTCCCCCAGTGATAGAACCGCATGCAAATACAGCAATGAGGTGCCATTTTCTGAGAATTCAAGCAGTGTATTAAGACCAGCTTTGTAGGTAAGTCTGACATGAGGAGCGTAGTGACTGACAGCCATCAGTAGCATCCTTTTCTGAGTTCTCTGAATATGCTGTTGCCTTAAATCTCATAGAATGGAGCAAGGTGAACTCCTCATGAAGGCCTTTCCAGAGTAAGGTGTAGTAGTAGTCTGTATATAAGTTGTCTTCTGTTAAATGAAGTATGGAAATATTTAGTGTCTGGAGTTCTGCAAGAAGTACCAAATGGTAAACCATCTGTCTGAAGCTCTCTTTGATTTCCGTTTTGGACGGACACAAGTAGTGGATTTTGCTTCTGGATTGATGGTGGGATAACTTAAGAGGTGATGCTAAGTTGCAAACCTTTTATCATTCGATTTCAGTGTGGGTCACACTTGAAATATGAACCAGTTTTCTGATGTTTAAATGTTCCACATTACATATTGGGGTTGAAGGTTTTTGTTAGTGTGGTAATCCAATCACCAGATGTAGTAATAGTAGCAGCCCAACCTAGGGTTGCAGGTAGCTAAAACATTTCTTTTATGACCACATTTTTAGCATAAACTAGGTTGTATTGATGAGTGATCAGTGAAATAGAGCAGAAAGGTGATCTAGCTGAGGTGCTTCCTTAGACGTGAAGGAAGACCATAAACCGTGGGATATCTAATACCGAGCCTAATAAACCTTATACATGTACAGACCCATTTCTTTGGGGGACATCTTGTCCCTATGCAGAAATCTCGTCATACCGGCAAAGTGTGACTAGGACATTTAGGACTCGATTGCGAATACCTCTGTAATTAACAAGCCTTGCAGAAACACTTTCTTTCGGAAAACAAGGCATGGTTTAAAGTTGGAGTGGAGTTTAGAGAACCCAGTAATTAGTAGATGTGAAAGTCCACATCCCCTGATGGCAGGTTAAATATGCTTAAATTCACCCGGGAGGGAAGCACCAATAAACAGGGCATGAAGATTGTGATGGGGAAAACGCAGTCATGCACGTTATGTTCGATTTTCAGAGCCAAGCATGTAGTGGGATCTAATTATTGCTCCTCCTAATCTCTGAAACCTGGGAGTATCCGTTTTTAACGAGTGGAGTATATATCACCCATCTCTACTGGGCACTTGCAACTGAGGCCTCCGACAGAAAGACTAACCATATGGGTAAAGTTTAACAAACAAAAAAAACCACATATCTTGTTATCCTACTACCACCTTCACTGTATGTCTCCAGTAAAACAAATACCTAACAAAGGTGAGGGTGTGTGCATCCTTAGAAGGTGCCACCTGCAGTAGGGGTTGAGAATGCAGAGGCATAGTTAAAAGTACCCTACAGGTTTGGTTTTCTAAAATTCTGAACTTTGTCTTGGGGGCAACCAGTCCTATAGAGCTGTCAAACTAGGTCAAGCCAGACAAGGGAGTCTCTGGTACAGACCTGGGTTGAGAGAAATTTCATAGTAACAATGGGACTCTGAACAATAGAAAGAATCAAGAGATTGGGATAGTTTAGATATGAGGACAAGGAAGATGGGGAAATAAAAAACAGCACTTACTACCTCCTAAAACAGATCTACTTCAGCCCCGATGTCGGGCAAGATGCTTCCCAAATGTTTCAGAGTTTTTGGTATAGCAGTTGTTTATAAGTAACTGAATTTAATTTCCCTTAGAAAACTGGATGCGTTTTATTAGACAAAATGTAGAGTGGTGGGCATGGAAGTTATTTTAGGTCTGTTTTTCTTAACAAGCTGCTACAACTCAGCCTTTGTGCGATTTTTATTGAACTAATTTCCAAGAGGAGCAAGGAGATTCTACAACCAAATATTTATGAAAATGATAATTATGCAGATCTCCATATTTTACTTCAGAAAATTGTACATTTCCTTGTCTTAAACAGCAAGCCACAAATGTCAAGTTGCTGTTGTATGCCCCAAATGGGACGAATTTATTGCCACAATCATGACCGGTTGAATTGTACCTCCATTGGTAATCAGCTGCAATTGTTTCTCTTCCTGTTTGGAAGAAGGTATTAGGGTGTCCACTTTGGTGGGTGAAAAGGGGCTTGATTTTGATGGCTTCTGACCATTGAAAAGAACCACGCTGTCACCAAGTGTACAGAGGAAAACTGCACCAACCAAACTTGGCATCTCATCTAGTCGTAGCTGGTTGGCCAGACCTCAAGCCACAAGTACCGACACCAGGTGCGGGTAACTAAGTGCACACAGAACGGAGAGTGCACATTTTCTAAGCAAGTGTTATTAAGGGGAATAATCTCTGATGTCTCCTAAGCTACAACTGTCTGTTTCTTGCTCCCTGTTTCTGGTGGTGTGATGTGTCCCTTTAGTTTAATTTACTTTCTGCTTTATAAAGAGTGATAAGCGAAATAGAGCATAATGGGACTCTGACCCTGTTTTTTTTATTTATTTTTTTAAACTAATTAGCCAAGGAAGGGCGACACTTACATACTTATGGGCGAATCAACATTTACTCAACAAACTGCCACTCAGACGTTTTAATTTGTGTATTGGTTTATTTTTTAAAGCATTCTATTAGTTTTGGTTGACAGTGGACTTAATACACTTTCATTAATATTTATTATGTTAACCATTTATTTTCTTATTTAATTTATCGTGAACTGTAGTAAGTATAATCCAAATTATCAATGTTTACCAGAACGTTTGATGCATTTAATTGATATTAAAACAGTTTACACAATACACTGATTTAAATGAATCCCTTCTAATACATGCAAGTCATTTTACTGAGGCCTTTGCAGTGTTCTGTGATAACCATGCCAATTGAAACAACTAACGTAAGGATGTAATCTGTGTATTTGAAGTCAAATGTTCTAAATCTGTTTAATTTGTTGGGCTATACTTACTGCACTTCATGCTATTCAGGTTTTTCTGACTGTAGTTCAACATAATGTATGTGGAGTGGATTTACCCAGCTACCTGCCGCATCTAATGTACGTCTAATAAAATCTCTTCCTGGTACTTTTCGACTGTTTTGTTATGGTCTAGCCAGTGAGAGCAAGCGCTAGAGCGTGTGTCTTGCTTACGAGACACTTATGTATCCAAAAAGGGCTTGGAGCCTGCCCGTGCTTACAATTTGTCTGCTTTAGCTTCATTCTTCTTTGCAGGCATGTTCATTGGCATTTGCAGCCAAAACACCACTTCCAATGCTTTCTGTGGATCAGAGACCAAGCACAGATTGATTCAACTTAATCCATGCACATCCACTGCTCCCAATGTGATTCAGGTACTTTTTCTTGTCCCCTCCAACTCTCTCTCCCTGCTGCTAGGTGCACCATACTTGCATGAGTTTCAAATTACACTACCCCACCCCCCCACTCTAACTGTGCATGTTCCCTCTGATGCTCCTGTAGCTACTTGCCTCGCCCCTCTCCCACCGTCATGGGGTGTTCCTTGTATATAGTGCAAATTCGACCAAAAGGTATTGAAGCGCTTTACTTTTTTATGAGTGTGGTCTCTCTGGAAACTTCCTAGTTTAAAAAGGCCAAGGGAGATTAATTGTTGCACCCAGGATGTTGAGCCAAGGCCGGGACTAGAACCCGGTTCCCCAATTACAAAGCTGCAGCTTTCGCCATAATGTCACTTCCTTTGCCTCCCACCCCCATTCCTCATCTGCTTCTCCCCACCCTGTGCCTTGCTTTAAATCCTCCTTCGACTCACTTTTAGTGCATTGGGGAGCTTTACGGAGTACCTTACATGATCATCAGTTCCATTACACAATGCTGCGTTCGTATATTAGACCCAGGGTGGTTAATTGATGTGCCCAGGATCACAGGATGATTATTGAGCTGATGACGGGCTTCAAACCTGGTTATTACACATGAATTCCTGGATGTAGTGTTGTGCAGCTGGGATGGTGTTGGGTGGCTCTGTTGCTTAGTTACAGTGTGAACGTTCATCTAATAACTGCGTCCCGCACCGTCTTTTGGACATGCTCACACTGCATTTTAGGAAAGCTTTACACCACCCACTCGAAGCACGTGCAGCTGACCATTTGCTGTCAACAATAAGCGGCCCTTCACAGTTGAGCTGTTGCTAATTATTGATGCACAATATCACTTCTGATTGCACAGTGTCAGTACACTGTGACAGAGAGGTAAAATGTTTTAGTAACCTCCAGCGCCTGGAATCCAACGTATGCATGTTGATTAAACAAATATTGAATCCTATTCCGTAGTGTTGAGAAAGCTAGTAAGCAAGAGGAGATCGTGCTAGCACAACCTTTGTCATTTTCAAATCTACAAAACAATTATCTTATTGTGACTAAATCTAAATTCGAATGTAATCGATTACTACCTGGAAATACCTACAAGTAACCCTTCCTGAGAAAGCACAACAGCACGGACTGGCTGGCGGGGTTATTTCATATTTTTCCACTTTCACCCACATACCTTTTTGGTATTTCATGTGTAATTTTGTATTCTTCTCTAGAACTTAACTCTAGTTTACTGGGCTACCACACCAAACCTAGACTACCAGCTTTAGGCAACAACGATAAATATCTATACAACTTTCACCATAACCATAAGTTATGTGCTGCTTTTCCGATCCACTCATAATTGCGACACATTATGTAGTGATGGCAAAACAACCCATTCCGGTTACACAAATAACATACCTTTACAGGGCAGACTTATCCCCAGCAACTTTTATTTTCTCATCTTCATTAGTAGGGGCTATGCGGGGGCAAGCAGAATTTCAGCTCAAAGCAAGATCACTGGCACACACAGCCAGCTGTATTACATGCTTCGAGTGACAACTGGATTCCGATGTGTCCAGTTTGTGGCTCAATCTGATTAGATTCGATGGAGAAGTACCAGAGGAATGTTATGCTTTTATAATAGTGATGATTGCATGTTTCTGCCTGCGTTCTGTCCTTTAAAAAAAAACAAAAAACACCCTCTCAAAAGATTCTCAGTACTTCTTTGGGCCTTAACTCTATGCCTCTATTTTGCGGCCTTGTTGGGATTGTATTTCATGCATACTTATAATTAACAACACTAGCTGTAAGGTATATACCAGGTGTATTTTCAGTTTTTCTACTTGTGATAATACGGATGTGGTATATCCATTTACTGTACTTGTCTGTTCTTCTAAGTAGGCATCACGAGTCTTTGACTTAGATTTTCCTGTGTGGGTATTCTTGTAAAGAAAAGGCAGAGAGATGTTTCCAATGCACTGCAACGACTCTTCCACAGACTAACTATGTAACTGTCGCACTTTTTTTATTTTTTTGGTGGGGGAGCGTGTATTTTAGCAACTAAAGCCTTCTCTTTAGCTTGCATACCTCAATACAGAGTCATGGTTAATGAACAGCGCTGTATTTTCTCCTTCCATCGGGCTCGGTGATTAAACAAAAAAAAAAGAAATAGAGTTCTTTATGACTAATTTTGATACAGTAGTAAACATCTACTCATGCTGCTGTACTCATTTCACCAAGTTCATAGTGGAGGTACTTTCTTCCATTCGTTCTTCCATGTGGGCTTCCTTGTTTTTTTTCAAATGACATTACTTCTACCTCCACTAGCTTTGCACAGCTTAATTTGCAAGAATGTTCCACAGACTCCAAAAGACACACTACTTTTTTTCCCCAGTGTATTTCCACTGCTTAACTGCACAAGGTCAGATTCGTTGACTCTTCAGACTACCATCCGCCCTTTTCTAAGGATATTACCAACCCATCAGATTTTCTTCTTACTGTGGAATTAATTTGCCTTTCCGGATTACTTCTAAGTGGTGTAAGTTTGTTCCCTCTAGTGAAGAGTGTTTTTCTTTGTGGTTAATTTCTTTTTTTACCCATTTATAGAGAACTAGCCCTCTGTCTGATCTGGGTGCATTTGTGTTTGTCTTGGCGATCCCTCAGAAGGTTTGTAACTTAAAGACTCATGGTCTTAAAAGTTATAATTTATACGCATCTGGTTCACCCTAAAGAAGCTTGATGTTGCAGATCCTGTCGAAGGCTTAAAAAGTAAATGTCAACCTCCTTGTCATGTACGTTGGTAGAGTATATTTTGATGCCTTGTTGATCTAACCTTCAGTGCTTTGTGCACTGAAAGGTGCGTGGACCCTTCTATTTAATATACCAATCAAGAACAGCATAATTACTTTAGATTTCAGAGATACTGGTAGCTCATCAGCTATCAATAAGCAGCCCTTCTGTGTGCAGCCCAGTTTCCTAAATTAAAAGCATTTGCTTGGTCTAATATTTGTATGCCTAAATTGAAAAGTGTATATTCAAGACCAAAATATGATATTTTTGTTGGAGCTCATTAATGATGTGGGTAGAAAAATGTCTGAATTGTCGGTATATATTTGAAGCTGTTAGTTGAATGGTAAATCACGAGGTGATAGGGAAACCTGTCACTGTTATTATTTCCTTGGTGCTAGGGGCATCTTCACTATGGCGAGTGCTGGTAATTTTGCATGTGGTGGCCATTGATATAATCTTGTTTAATATGGTAATGATTAAAACACTAATATTTAAATCTCTGGATGTTTTTCAGAGAATACAAGTGCCTCTTTTTACAGAAAAGGTTGGCGAACCCTGTTCCATGGACGCCATTTAGGGTTTGCCAGGGCTCGCAGCTGCGACCCCTGCCTTGCCCCTTGTGACCCCTAACACTGCCTTTGCAACCCTGGGGTCAGAGGTGGCAAAGTCAGTGCCTGGAACACAGTAGCTGCCCATATTAAAAAAAAAAAAATGCATTGAGATGTATGTATGTGTGTGTGTGTGCGCTTGCAGATGGACGTGTTTACGTGAGTGTGTGTGTGTAGGTGTGAGTGTGATTAAGCATGTGTGAGACTGAAATGTAAGGACAAAGGGAGCGTGATGTGTGTGCGATGTCCCTTCCGCTACCCCTGGCATTTTGGTGAATTGCCGTTAATTCCCTGTTCTAGTAAGAACTGTTTAACCACGTGTTTCGGTTAGCTGTAACTTGTTTACTTTGTGCACTTAACATACTGCATGCAATGATAAGATTAGTAGATATGAATGTAAAGTGTAATTTCTTAACTGTTACCCTAATTTGATCTAATGTAAGCCTTTTAAAAGGTCTCTCCTACTGGTGGTACCTGAAGTGCATCCATTGCTTACTCTACTCGTGGTCCGTGCCGCCGAACCTTAAATCCCATATCTTTACCATTGACCGGACATCTTCAGATCGGTAATTCATTGTAAATTGTTGCCTAACTTGTGTGCTGCACAAAAGGTAATCGATTTGCTGTGATTACTTTACAAATCCTCTCTTGGTTGACTGTGATTCTGAGGAAGATAAAACTGCAGCAGATCGTGCATTTGAGTGCTGGCTTGGTGTTTGTTGGGGGGGAGGGGGCGCGGGGGCTCCTTTGGCCTAAGTCATAATGGATGTGGTAAAACGGACTCCTTCGAGTAGACTACTCGTTAACTCGTTTAACTCAACGAACACTTCTTTGTGACTTTTTTTTAGATGCCCTAGATTTTGCTATGAATTGGTACACCTGTTCTCTCAGATTTCTCTTAAAATAAGGTTAGGGAATTAATACATTTCTTTAAAAAATAGTATCGTATTGAAATTGCTGTACTGCTAAAGGTTTTGTCCTTCCTATGTGCCTTCTGTACAAATAGGAATGCACTTGCCCTTTCTCAAGCTTTTAGTACCACTTGCACGTGGATCATTTAGGTATTGGTTTACAAGGTGGGGGGTGCACCACAGATAATAATGAACACCATGGCCTTTTACTTCACGGGCTGCTTTTTTTGTACAAATCTGGTTTATGTCAATGGATTTTTTTTTTAATGGTTTCTGAAATGACAGTCTGTAAAATTCGTTTTAGTTTTCTAATGGCTGCCAAAACACGTATTTATTTAACTGTGCTGTATCTCTTTCTACGATAATTATTGAGTGAGAGCTGAAAAGCAAGATGGAAAACCTGACTTTTTTTTCTAGCTACAGAGGGCAGCATCAGTGATTAGGACCGGCTGACGGATGTGAGCTCGCCTTTTCTGTTCACTGAACTTCCCGATTTACTTCGGTAGAAAGGGCATGGGGTCCTTTCAAAATCTTGTGCGGTTAAATTAAGAAGAGGAGTTATACCTAAATGTTGCTGAAATAAGGCTGGTTTGACAGTGTAATGATCTGCAAGTTTGACTAGACCACAAACATACTTGTCCACAGTTGCCCGTCTGTCGTAGAACCGCATGATTGCATAAACTAAGGAATACCCTGGTGTCCCACTAAGAAAAAAACCTTTTCTGGACAAGCAATTGTATGTCTTATCCAGGTTCTGGAAGTTATTTGCACCCGTTTTCGTACTGAAATATTTACATGTTTGGTGATGCGTTGTGAAAAGGTGCAAATACATTTGACTCTGCTTCTTCATTCAGATGCTAAATGAATATCGTTGCTGTTACTCTTGCTTTTATCAAAGTTTACAGTAATTTCTGATGCTGAGCAATGTGTGTAATCCACTTTTATATTTATCGTCATGTTGTGGTTGCATCCCTGGATGGAACAATATTTCCATGGAATGAAAATAATGGCCATTCGGTCTCGTTTTGTCCTGTGTAATGGACCAGCGGTTGATCGTTGAACCTCAAACTAAACGCTTTAACAACTGAGATACTGGACTTTGGTAAATGGCTCACCTACCAGTTGTCTGTGTACTCAAGAGCGTGACCCTCCTCTTAGCCATTCATTCCAAGAAAAAGATCTAGGGTGATTATGCAGTCAAATCGGGCCCTCGGGTTCGTCAAGTGAATGAGGATACGAGGGGCTTCTCGGGATAATCTGGGTACAGCGTACGGGTCACTTGTGGCCTGATAGCCCATTTTGCCGGTGTGGACAAGGGCAGAGCAGAGGTGCTTGTGGGGAGCTAGCCCTTGTTTACAAGCTAAATATGATTAAAAAGCTGCAGCACCTAATGTGACCTGCCCAGCTCCACTTTAGGAACCTATTCTCCTTTTAGAAATGCTATTAAGAAGGAATGTTAACATTTAAAGTAAATGAGTCTGAATCGTGCAGGAGACTGACGTACAACCTTTGTTCGTTTAATTAAATTTTTGGCCAGTTGTTGTATGGTGGTGATGTCTGAGTTTTACTGTAACTACAGAAATGGAAGATTCTGTCTTCAGGCATTTTGGACCTGTTTTATCATCGGGCAGATCACAAGCAATTGCGCACCGAATTTTGCGACCTGCTCAGCATTTTGCGATGCAGCTTTTTGTACTCCTCAGATGCATTTCAAAATGTAAATTCATAAATGGTTGCAAAACCTCTTTTCTTATGAGTATTAAAGTGGCAGGTTGCATTTTGCGACTCAGTAATAATGACAGTGAACTCTGGGATGGAAGCCTGCGGGGCATGTCTGATATTCCCTGCATTACCATTATGTGAACTTTCTTTTAATCGCGCCCAGTGTTCTATAAAGAAATAGGTGACACTTAAAAAAAACAACAACAAAAAACGAAAAAAACGTACATATGATGGCTGCTAAGGCATCAAGAGAAGTGTGCAGTGGTGCCCTGGACCTCTGTCTGCTCCTCTTGTGGTCACTTGAACTAATCAGTAACCACCCTAAATCAAGTGCTTGTAATCTATCGATGGTTTGCTGCCGCAGTTGTGATCCCAAACCAATGTTCCTAAACATTGCCACTTGCAGATGGTAGGGCGGTTCCACTTTCACACAACCTCTTATTGGGTGTATAGGGTTAAAAGGCCATTTTATTAATGGAAACTCTTTTCCGACTTATACAATGTTTTTTAAATATTATGAAAAGGTAATTTGTTTTTTAAAACCCTTCGATTTTGCTAATTTTAGACTCTGTATTCACAAAATATCATTGAGCATCGGGTACCTAGGTTCCACCATTAACAGATGTGTTGAAAGTGTAACAGATCTTCAAAATTCCACATGATCATGTAAAAAGCACAGAGATAATTTTAGACCAAATACTATTAACTGCAATGTGTTTATATAGCACTCCATGCCAGTTCCAAGCACTTTCAATAACACTGTTACCAATAATCAGATCATGTTAATCTATTTACGACCTCCGAAGAATGAAGTCTGATTCGGGTTTTTAGGATACAAAGCTGTGAGTCTATAATCACTACTGTTGTCACTCGTAGGTCTTCAGCTCGGAGAGTCACCTTGCTGGAATAAAACCAGCATCTTATGTTTCTAATATTTCCAGCTTGCACAATACACCTTGCTTGAGGTGGGGTGTTTCTAGTGATGAAGTCCAAGGACCACCCTCCTCTAGGAAATTAGACTGTTTTGGAGGCCTGGCCCAGATTTCTTTTTATAATGCCTTGCTTACTTACTAGCATGTTTTTACACCCTAATAGAACTTGGATGAGATATCAGTTTCATGGCAAAAACCAAAGGCTAACTTTCTGCACAAACATCTATTATTGCATTTCCTCGGATGTTGTTAAAAGCAAAAAAAGCAACATTCAAAATTCCAGGACCCAGTCAAGCAATCGGAGTTTCTAAAGCGTGGCTAGTCACCCAACTGGGTACCTGGTGCTTACAGGTCACAGAGCAGGCAGTGAAAACCAGGGAAAAGCAAGGAGAAGGCACACAGAAAAATGGGGGGAAATGCAAGGAGAAACTAGGAGATAGAAAAGAGAGGGCACACGAGCAAAGGTGGGGAGGAGGCAATGAGAAAGCAGGGAGAGTGAGGGAAAACCCTGGAGAAGGCACTCAAAATTCGGGGGGGGGGGGGGGGGGGGGTGGGGGGAGCAAGAAGGAAGGTGAAAGAGCAATGCAGCAGCACAGGAAGAGTGGGCCTGGGGCTCACTAGTACACCAAATAGTCCCTTTAGCCCCTATGACATCAGCCTCCTTCCACTTTTTTTTATTATATTGCTACGTCTTTACAACATAAATTTGCTTTACATTATGAGCCCCTTGGCTCATATTTTGATGTGGCTGAAGAGGCACCTACGAAAGGAATGGATGTGGATGCTGTCAGTGCTTTTTTTGTGGGAAAGATGTTTTCTTGGGAAACACAGATTCTGCTTTTGATTGCAGAAAGGTGTAAAGCAATAGTGATACAAAAAAGCCCAAGTTAGGGGGCTCACCCAAGAAGGGGACAAACGAAAACCCTAAGGGTTTGTTCTACAAATCTATGGTAAAATAAGTAGGGAAATATGACTAAACCAGTAGTGGTTGGGATAAAATGCAGTCTTTTTTTCCCCAAGGCTTGTTAGTAGAAGGCTTGGGAAAAGGGACTTCCTCTGATGTCCTTTCCTAAGGATCCTCTTTCAACCTCCGAATCTAATATCCCTTAGAACGTTCCCATCAGACAGGCTTCTTCCCACAGAGGCAAAGACCAGGTGTATGCATACCATCAAGAGGTAAATAAAGCTCAATCAGCTGCCTTCCAGGGTATGTATGGAAACTGTGTGTACAGGATAGAATTTACAGAATTACAGTCAGACAAAAGAACTGAGGGAGATTGTGTTTACACAAAAACAGAAATGTCTGGTGGATGAAAGGCAAAGCAGGTGGAAAAAAGCAACTGATCAAGCAGCAGAATAGCATAGGACTTTTATAATCCTTATTTTGTTCGTTTTTATATTGCGGTTCATAGCACACTACTGCCATTTTAAACCATTGTATTGACCCTAAGCAGTATTAAAGGCTGAGTTGGCTTTGCAGTTCCAACAACGAATCTTCAACTCACTGAGCTATATCTCAGGCTAACCCTCAAACAGTTCATTTACTGCTCAACAGGTTGGCCTTTTTGAGGCATAGTCTTGTATATTTTCCTCCAAATCATGCCTCTAAGTTCAAAGTTTAGCCAAGTAGTTACAAAGCTTTAGTTTAAATGCTTTATGTTGCACATTTACTTTTCATAATAATGCTAATAAAATGTGATTACATTAAAGAGAATTTTGCATTGCATGGTGAAGTAATTACATTAGAATAACAAATGAACTTGTTGTTCATTATTCAGTTTGTATGCACCAAAATGTATCCATTTATTTTCTGTCACTGGTTTACTCAATATCCTGCCAATCTCGTGTGGTATGGGTAAAAAGTCAAGTGGAAGAAAACTGCCTTGTTGTGGAAGCAATCTGCCTGGTTGTGGAAGCAATGCGTAGTTCGCTTTTACCCTCACCTGGGAGACCCCAGAGATGCAACCTGAAGTCTTTCAAATGAATCAGCAAGATGTTGGTGACATTTAGATTGGCAACAACCAGTTAGGTAGGCACTAGAGTTTCACCTTTTAAATTTATCTCTGGATCAATTTGTAGCCGCCTTATTGTGTTTTCTTTTTTAGAATCTATGGAGGTTGTACAAACTCCGCTGGTGTGGTCAATATGGTGAAATCAGACTGGGCCCCACAGGCTTATACTGTGGTTGAAATTGGGTTTCTGGTTGGCAGAGTTATGCACCCTTCACAAGTAGGAACCATAATTCTAATCGGAGTAAGTCAGACTGACAATAAAAGGTAACTTGTGCCCACTCTCTGGTAGCTTGGCTTAGAGTCAGACCTAAGTTAAGAGGCAATGTGTAAAGCATGGGTACTCGCAAACATTTTCCCAGGGGCCAAAAAGTTTGGTCTGTGATGTGCCTGGGGACCGCATTGATGCCAGGGCAGTGGCGGTCGGGTGGGGTGGCTGGGGGGATTGGTGGCAAGGTAGGTATAGGAGAAGCAAATTATATACATCTAGTGGCTGAAAAAAAAAAAAAAAAAAGGGAAACCAGAAAACCTGGAATTAATCCCGGCTTACCCACTTAGCCAAATTGTGTGATCCTAGGCAATTGTTTAGTCCTGCTTTTCCTCCCTTTTCTGCATTATCACATTTAAGATGACCTCGAAATACATGATTCATGGTGTGGCCTACACAAAACAGACCTGCTTCTATGTTTGATTTATTAAACTATAATATTGTTCATGTATGATAGGAACCCAGGCCACCCATAAAGTGCACATACCAAGTGACTTATCTCTTTAACTTACTATTGGTGGTATTCTCAGGGTAAGGGAAATAATTTGTTTCCAAATTTATGTTTCAAAACTATTACTTTTAAATGAATACATCTCAATGCACTGATAAAATAAATTGTACTAAGGCGAAAGGGTTCTACATGTTAACTACATACACTTTTTTTTTTAATTTTGAAGAGACTGTCTTAGTTTTACACTTGTGCTGCAAGATGTGTCTTAAAAATGAAGGTGTTTCTAAAGTTAAGTGCAGGAGTCCCTAGTTACTTCCTTTCTTTAACACCCATTAAGTTTGAAATAAGTGATTGTGTGTGTATTTAATATGTTTATTGTTCGTGCGGAGTCGAGCAAAGAGCTGCCCAGTGCTCCTGTTGCCCAAGGGGCCGCATGTAAAGGTCAGAAGGGCTGCATGCGGCCCGCGGGCCGTACTTTGAGTATCCATGCTGTAAAGTATTTGTGCAACACCTAAAACAGTGGCAACACCACACTAAAACACACCACACTTGGTTAGAAAAATAGAGCTTAATTTTATGAGTAAAACAAGACCTAAATGACAAAACTCCAATAAGTAGAAGTTAAGGGATGAGTTATTAAATTTTAATATGCAGTTTAGTGCCTAGAAGCATAAAGTGGCAACCGGGGATAGCCGATCATGCTAGATGAGGTGAAATCCAAAAGTTCAGGCTGACCACAATGGAGCGTGCCGGATACAGTCCCAGGTATAGCCTGCTGAAGTTCTACCTTAGTTGAGCCAAAAGTCCCGCTTGTGAGGAAGAAGTGTGCCAATGCAAGTAGTGTCGCTTGTAGTGGACTGTAGCCGCAAGGAGTCGGCCAGGTGTCATGGACTGAAGGCTTGTGATTAAGTGCAGTGATGCTGACTGTGCAAAGAGGCAAACTTGCGGCAGCCAGTGCTGATTCTTAATGTGGGCGGTGCAGTTTGGTGTGAGCGGGCCTGTTCGCGGTCGTGAAGAGCCCAAAAGCTTAATTTCAGGAGCCACAAAATCACTTTTAAGGTCCCAGGACTGCATAAAAATCCAAATTGTACTAGGAAATTTTTTTCGAGAGGCCATTTTGGATGAGTTCTGTGTAGCCTTCAACTCACAGCTGTGTCCTGCAAGGACTTTTATCCCTTTGAAGCATATTATGGGTGTATAACTGACTTGTGTCATTTAGCACAAAGAGATCATCAAGTGTTTTTGGCGTATGCACTCCGTCATTTGTCAGTATTAAATAGTTCATATTTTTCACCCTCCTATATAGTATTTCCACAACTTGAACTAACAAAATTGAGTCGTTTTGTGTTGTTGTTTCTTAGTCAATCTACAAAACAAACTCGGCTTTGCTTCCTGTGAGAAGTGACACAAAAGTCTAATCGTGACAAAAATGTAACCCGAATGTCTGATTTAAAAACTACATGGAAATGAATCTTTCTTTATTATATTGAGGTTTTAGTCTGTGATGTGGTGAATCGGATGGCTTTTTTTATTTTTTTGTTTTTTTCTGGATTAAAAGTGAAATGAATGTGTCTTTAATTAATTTACTTAGCGGAATATCACTGTGACATACTTCGTTTAGCGGAGCTTTTCCGCTGTACAGCATTGTGTAACGACCTGGGAAATAACCTTGTGTGATGCTCCAAGCAGCATGCCATCTATGGGTTTTTTCCCGCGGCTTTATCGCATTCTTATCCGTTTGTTATTTTTGAAACCCTTTGAAGTCTGCTTAAAGAAAGGGGCAGTGTTCAGACAGGCCCCAGACCGACTGTGCCACCCGTTTTCGGTGTCTGTCCCCAGGCATGAGTGGCTTGTCTGTGACTGGATCTGGTGTCGGTAAAGTAGGAAGACGGCAAATGCCATTTTTCATACATACAAAGGGACAAACCAGATCACATAATTTTTCTTATGAAATTCCATGAAAATCTCGTAAAATTACTGTTTTGGAGCAGAATGTTTAAATTTATAGCGCGTCACTTGTGTTACCCAAACACACAACTCGCTTAAAAAACAACCATCTTGTGAGATAAGGGCAGGAGACCTATTCAAAACGGAAATGTTATTCGGCGACAACATTTTCTCCGTGAACAAGTTGACCGCTGCTGTGTCGTGAAACTTTTTTTTTTCTTTTTTTCTTTTTTTCAAGGTGTTCATTTAGTTAGAAAACAATATCTAAGGGGAATCATGAACTTTTTGTAACTGAAAATGTCATCTGCACACTAAAAATTTGGTCCACGATGAACCCCGGATAGTATATTTGTCTAAGACCAGAACTTTTACAGTGATTGGAACTATGGACGTTTGAAACCTAACAAGGGCAACTCCAGTCTTACCCCTCATGATGATTGCTACAAGGGGACATAGAGGACATTTAACATGGATACATTACTCATTAAGTGTTGATGTTTGTGTGATTGCTTGCACCTAAATATTATCCTACTCTTGCTTCATGTGAGGTTATATACCCAGACTTACTTCTGTTCCAGAGGAGGAAGATTTAAGTGCTCAAATTCACTGATTTACTGTTGCTGAGGTGCAGATTACCACTACAGGACCTAATGGCAGACTGTCTCTTACTGGTAACTCTCTTCCTCCCTGGGAAGTGCTAAACAATTGGAGCGGTGTGTAATGCTATCGCCAGAAAGATTTTGACCATGTTAGGCTATTAAATATTTCATTTTGTGGGTTTAGGCTGTGTCGGGTAGCAAAGAAAAGACTGCAAGCTGTCCAGGTGGAAGCAAACGAACTGAACATGAAGATTTCGCATTTGCTCCCTTCCACACCACGGCTCATACTTACAGGGCAGGTGTATATAGTGGTCCATTGCTTTCTGTAGTCTGTGATGAGCTAGCAGCAAAAGTCAGAAGATTCTACCACCTGAACACTACGCATTATGCGACGGTTTAACTGTTGTACTGGGAGATAGGTCTGTGTGATGCTTTCCTCCTCTAAGCTACAATCTTGTATGATTCGTGGGCAGCTGGAGTTAGGCATCACGTTTTCTGAATCCTGCATCACTCTTGTTGCTTTTGGAGGTCCCTTGCTTGCAAAGTGCTTTCTATTTATTTTTTTATTTTTTTTAACTCGTATCACGTTTAAATCCACTCATGGGGTGAGGATCTGAGATCTACTTCTGTACTCTGTTGGCGCTGATTTTATGAAACTGTAAGCTTCAGGTATTTACTCTGTTATGCTATGTTCTGACCAGATTCCTTGAATGTTAAAAATCTTCAGTGGGTTTTCAAAGTGCCTTGACATTTACTCAATAAGCTGACTTTTTAAAAACAAGCCACTTCTTGTTTTGTTCCCTGCACAAGGGTACGTGAGGTATTTCTACAGGTGTTTCCGTGGTAATATTACTTTGAATATTTCAGGATGACACAGAAGCAATGCTTGTTAAAGTTGGTAGCCTGGAGGCACTGTACAGTGTCTACAGGCCAAAATTTAATTTTGGGAAAAATGCAGATGTTTCTGTTTTAGTGTAGAAGTAGTTCAAGCATTACTTTATTGAGGTTTTGTCGTGCCTTTGTTTTTTGTTTTAGAATTTTTAGGTTATTCCATGTTCAATTGAATCATATCAAGAACCTATTTTTTCCGTCATCTATGGAATTTAACAAGCAAGTACGTTTAGTGCACAGTTAAAGGAAAAGAGGAACGTTTGCTTTGTTTAAGAATTGGGTATTTCTTTTATTATCGCATTGAGACCTTTATCCTGGTAGTACCACCACACTGCAGTTTTCTGAAAGGTTGACTGTGAAATTTGTTATGTTATACATATCTGTATGGAGCTCATTCAACTGTTGGTATGGCATTGGAGTGTCACTCTGGTTGATACCTTAAGAACTACATTGTTAAGATTCTATTGCAGAACAACAAGGTCTGCTATTCCTTATGAGGTGTGGTAAGTAGTAGCGTTGTGAGGATATTTGATGTTTAGTTATTGATAGATATACTGAAAAGGTTAATTATATATGTGGACACATCCCCTAGATACTTAAACCACGTGTGCACTACTTTGTTAGCTGAAAGTGTCTTTACCAACAGTGATCTAGGAGCAACAGTATAATGGGCAAAAACACTGGAAGTGTAGAGGAGAAATTCACCATTAAAGTACATTTGGCCTTAACATGATACCGTTCTTTCTGTGTTTATGTTAATAGTTTTAACCGCAACACACTCCAGTGAATGACAGCTTACGAGATTGGACAAGTTCCAAGCAGCAGTTGTCCAAACTTTCATTTGTTTTCCAAATTTGGCAAGTTTCAAGCCACGTTCCTGGTGGACACCTGAAACTTAGCACAACTGGAACCCTCCGCCTCAGTTGGAAACCGCTAGATATCCATAGTTGGTAGCTTGTATTGGTGGTCAATGACTGTAGGAGGCTGGCCTGTTTTGAGTGGGTACCTAAGGTACTTACACCTTTATACCAGGTCCGGTTATCCCTTATTAGTGAAATGTAGGCAGTGTTCTAGCAGCTTAGGCTGTCTAGGGGTAGCTGTAACAGAGCAGCTTAGGCTGAACTAGGAGACATGCAAAGCTCCTTCAATGCCAGTATAGTTACACAGTACTTATACACAGTCAAATACAATACTCAGTGTTACCAAAAATAAACATACTTTATTTTAGTGACACAAGGCTAAAAATATCTTAGAGGCAATACTCCTTCTGGAGGTAAGTATTATACACAATATATACACTAGTAAGCAAAATCAGGTAAGTAAACAATCATAGAATAGTACAAACAGTAGAAAATACAATAGATTGCAATAGGCCTAGGGGCAACACAAACCATATACTAAAATAGTGTAATGCAAATGTCGAATTCCCCCTCCCCATGGCAAGTGTAGTGTGTAGAGGGGGGCTTGGAGTGTAAGAGCGCTCCAAAGGTAAGTAAAATACCCCACCACAGAGCCCAGGAAAGCAGGAGTAAAGTACAGCAAGTTTCTTCAGGACACACTACAAGTTGCGATAAGAGATTTTGAAAAAACCAGGTAAGACTGCAAGCAACAAACAATGTATTCCTCTACCTGAAGATCTGTGGAGAGAGGAGACCAAGTCCAGAAGTCGAAGAAGAGTCGAGGAAGGACAGGAGCCCCAGCCAACCTAGAAGAAGGTGCAAAAGTGGATTCTCTGGTCAGAAGAAAAGTACAGAAGTGCACCAAAGAAGATGGCTACAGGTTCCTGCTTGGTGCAGGAGATGTCCCACGTCGAGTTGTTGGAGGCAGGCTGTTTGTGTTGCTGGATTCCGCCAACAAGACTTGGTTCACGCAAGTACGTGGTTTGCATCAAAAAAGGAGCTGCCTGGACCCAGTAGGGACCTTGGGTCTCAACTCTGACTGAAGAGACAGAGGGGGATCTTAGCACTTCAGCGAGCCCTCAGAAGACCAGGCAGCGCCCACGGGATTCCCAGAACACTGGGACAAAGAAGATGCAAAGTGCGGTTGTCGCAACACTACACTGGAAGGTCCCACGTTGCCAGAGAACAACTCGGGGAGCTGTGCGTCGCAGGCTGGAGTGTTGGCGACTTGGGCTACACTGTGCACGAAGAACTTTTGGAAGAAGCGCACAGAAGCACAAGGAGCTGCAGAAGACGCGGTGCACAGGGGTACTGTCGCAGCATGGGGAGGCAAGCTCTTACCTCCACCAATTTTGGACAGCTGGACCTTTGGACAGTCTGGGTCACTTTTGGTCCACCACCTGTGTTCCAGGAAGCCCACTCGTCGTCCGGAGAGGAGTCCCAGAGTACCGGTTGTGATCGCAGAAGAGTGCCTGCAGAAGCAGGGAAGTGACTCCCATCCTTCCTTCGGTTCTTCTGGTGCAGGGTGAAGACAGGCAGTCCTCAGAGTATGCACACCTTGGAAACTGTTGCAAATGCTGGCTGGAGATGAAGTTGCAGGTCACAAGAGCCTTCCTGGATACTTTGTTGCAGTTACAGCGGTTCCTGGAGCAGTCTGCTGTTGATCTGACGGTCAGAAGCTGAAGCAGAGGATGCAGAGGAGTCCTGCAAGAAACATGCAAATAGAATCTGAGGAAACAGCCAGAGGAGAGCTGAAATAGCCCTGAGAGGCTGATTGGCTACCTACCTAGGTAAGGACCTATCAGGAGGGGTCTCTGACGTCACCTGCTGGCACTGGCCACTCGGAGGTCTCCAAAGGGGCCTCAAACCTTGGAGGCCAAGATGGCTAATGCCAGGGACAATCTGGAGGAGCTCTGGGCACCACCCATGGGGTTGTGATGGACAGGGGAGTGGTCACTCCCCTTTCATTTGTCCAGTTTCACGCCAGAGCAAGGACTCTGGGGGGTGGGAGGGGTCCCTGAACTGCTGTAGACTGGATTATGCAAGGAGGGCACCATCTGTGCCCTTCAAAGCATTTCCAGAGGCTCTGGGAGGCTACCCCTCCCATGCCTGTAACACATATTTCCAATGGGAGGGGGTGTAACACCCCTCTCCTAAAGGAAATGCACTGTTCTGCCTTTCTGGAATTGAGCTGCTCAGTCCCCAGGAGGGCAGAAACCTGTCTGTGAGGTGGCAGCTGGGTCGCAGTGGAAACCTCAGAGAGCTGGTTTGGCAGTACTAGGGGTCCATGGTGTGGCCCCCAGGGTGCATGGGATTGCCCTCCAATACCATATTTGGATTGGTGGGGACAATTCCATGATCTTAGACCCCTCACATAGCCATATTCGGAGT
Source organism: Pleurodeles waltl (assembly GCF_031143425.1). NCBI lineage: Eukaryota > Metazoa > Chordata > Amphibia > Caudata > Salamandridae > Pleurodeles > Pleurodeles waltl. Next base: position 1,553,805,965 of record NC_090440.1, read on the forward strand.
TACCATTGTGAAGCTACATATATGTATTGACATATATGTAGTGCACCCTTATAATGGTATCCCTGCACTCACGAAGTCCGGGCAATGGCCCTGGACGACGTGGGGGCACTTTTGATAGTGCAAGGGTGCCCTCACACACAGTAACTTTGCACCTAGCCTTCAGTAACTGAAGGTTAGACATATAGGTGACTTATAAGTTACTTAATGCAGTGAGAAATGGCTGTGAAATAGTGTGTGCACTATTTCACTCAGGCTGCAGTGGCAGTCCTGAAGGAGTGTTTGTATGAGCTCCTTATGGGTGGCAAAAGAAATGCTGCAGCCCATAAGGATCTCCTGGAACCCCAATGCCCTGGGTACCTAGGTAACATATAAGGGAGGTCCAGTGTACCAATCAGAATTGGAATATGGAGTCACTGAAGTGTAGTGACAAATTTGGTAAGTAGAGAGAGCATATGCACTGGAGTTCTAGTTAGCAGAACTTCAGTGACCCAGTCAAGCATACTGACAACACATATAGGCCACAAACTATGAGCACTGGGGTCCTGGTTGGCAGGATCCCAGTGAGACAGGCAAAACACACTGACAAACAGGCAGAAATTGGGGGTAACATGCCAAGAAAGATGATACTTTCCTACAAAGAGCAGATTGTGCATGAGCCACAGGGATTAATACTCCACAACAGGCTTGAACTTTGTTTTGAAAACCATTCTCTCAGCCTCTCCTGCTCCTTTATGCCGTGCACCATGCCTGGGTTCCAGCGGAAGAGATACCCACCTTTCTGCATGATTATTCCACAAACTGACACCCTCCAAGCCTCCCACTCACATCCCTTTTATGGAAATGGCATTGGTCCAAACCCATAGTCTGTCAGGCCTAGCCTTCCTGCTCCCCAGGGTGCTGTAAAATCTGCATGCCTGGCCAGCTCCCATCTTGAATTGGAAAGAAATGTTTTTGTTAAACCGTCTGCGCTATTATGAATAAACATTGGCAAAACCAATAGTGACTGCCCTGTTACAGTGGACTACGGTTTTTGGTAGAGTTTTTAATGAGCTCTTCACTAGGAAATTTACAAATTTATCAATATATAATTTTTTTTTTGTTTTTTGTTTGCGCACCTCGCATTTTTTTTTTTTTTTTTTTTAAACAAGTAATCAGCTGGTCTTCAAAAGAATGAAGTTCAGTGGGATTTAAGTTGGCTATCTAAGTGGTACTTTTTAACCATAGTTAATAAGGTTATAATCCGGTCACTGTTTGGTTCAGTCTTCTCTCGCTTGTAGCTTCTATTTTGAGGTTTCTTTTAATACCTTCTGCCCCCCCCCCCCCTTCCTTGTGCCGAGAGTGTAGCTGCCATTGTAATCTGCTGAGAAAGGGCCTTCAAGAGGTTAACAGACCAGTCTTCCGGTTGCATTGGGCATATGCAGATACTCTGATCACAGTGAAAATCTAGACTCCGCAGTGCCTTGCCGCTGGCATGCCAAAGCCAAGCCTGTCGATGCAGTTGGTGCAGGACTCAGTGTTATTTATTTATTTTATTTTTGTTTTTTGCAAGATCGTCCGTTCTCTCATACTAAGCTCTGTTACAACCGTAGGGAACTGTTAAAACCATGGGCCTTAACCTCTCTTCCTTCACTGTATGTCATGCAAGCAGCAGCGTCCACTTGCTTCTCTTTAGTACCGATGCAGGACAATGCAATGTAATTTGTATGCAATCGGGACTGTCTCACCTTCGTTGAATGTCACATAGGTGAAACCAATGGCACCAGCTATTACTCTGATGACCAAATGTGTTTTGTTGTCCCTCGTATGTAAGTGTTGTGCTGCAAGCATGTCTGTTTGTAAATTTAGAAGAATTTGTGTGTGTTCAATTGTCCAGATCATACGTATCAGATCACATAAATGTTTTATGCATGTAGCATAATCTGGAATGTAAGTTCTGCCAAAATTTAGGAAACCCAATAGAGATTGTAGTTTTTGTAAATCGTATTTTGTGGTTGTAGCTGTGCACATTTTTCTAAGAATTGTGGCGCTAGGCTCTTTCCTTCACTTGATAGCTCACATCCCCAAAACAGGACGCTAAGGAAGGCAATTTTAGTTTTTTTTTAAATTGAATTTGTAACCAAATTCAGCAAATCCTACCACAATGCGGGCTACTTGTCTTAGATGTTGTAGTAGTTCATCATCCGTAAGATAGATATCATCTACATGGAACAATGCTTCAGAGTCAATCTCATGCAAAATTGCAGTCACACGAGCTGTGAACAGTCCCTTGACTGTTCTTATACCCCTGAGGTAAACAACAGATTTTTTTTTCTGGGAGCCTTGTGTGCTGAAATTTGTTAAGTCTCTACTCTCAGGTACTATATTCTGGCAGAAAAACCATTGGAAATGTCCAGTGTTGTTTTGTATTTTTTATGCACTATATTGTTCATTAGTGCGGTTCTATGTGAGTTTTGTATAGCATAAGTGTGTGTATGACTGTTTAAGTGTCTGTAGGCTAAGACTATTCTATATGAATGGTCCGTTTTGGCTACTGGGAATAATGGATTATTCATTGGGAAGACCCAGGTAATTGTGTGAGTATTTCTCTCACAGGTGCTTTTGCTTCATGTTTTATTGGATACTGCGGTTGAGGTTCATTTTTGATTGGAATTACATGGTAGGGTGATTCTCTTCCCCATCATACATGATTTCAGTATAATGCAGGAGCCTGTGCCAGAGCCCAATCAATGGCATAGGATTCAGCGAGTTTCTCTGGAACAGGGGGCGAGAAGGAAGGCTTAATCGCATCTTCCCCATGTGGGCATGTACGGACAAAATCAGGTGGCCAATCTTGTTCGGCCAACAAAACATCATAGATGTTTACTACGCGATCCCAAAAGATTGCGTCTATTATGCACTCAATGTCTCCTTCTAACTGTAGAGTTACTTTATACACCCTATCCGGCGTGGAGACACACATGTCCGCAGTTTCTACTCGAATAAAGTCGTCAGTTGCTTTCACCTCCGGATGCTCTAGAAGATTCCGGCGAACTATTGTGACCTCTGCCGCGCTGTCTAGGAGTGCTAGAGCCCACTTCTTATTCTTCAGGAGGACCCTCTTCCGGAGTGGCATGTCAGACGGTGACTGCTGCCACTTTTTTATTTTTTAATTGGGGTTTTTGTTGGGCGGGTTTCTCTTCCTTTTTAACAGAAACCTCTGAGTGTTGTGATTCCTGTCTCGGTTTCACGTACCCTGTTCTTCGCTCTGATCGCCCACCTCTCTCATTTCGTTTTTCTGATGAGTCCTGAAAAGAACGAGATTGGCGTGTATCAGTATATTGATCTCTATCAGGCGTTTTGATATTATCTCTATTTCTGAGTTTGTATCTGTTCTGTGGGGTCTCCGTAAGCGGAGATTCTCCCCTCCTTTTTTTTATTTTTTTTTGTTTTTTTTTTTAGGAGTTTTTTTTTTTTTTTTATCCCAGCGTTTCTTATTACCCTCAGGAGCCTGCTTGGGAAAATCTTTAGTTGATTTTCCCTGGAATTGTGGTTTAGATGGTCTGGCCCCTAAACTGTCTCGACCTATGCTATGCTTATTTTTATTTTTTATTTTTTATTTTTTTCTCCCTAAGGCAGCTCGCGTTCCTGATCCTGTTGCGGAATGTCACGGAGCCGCAAGTGCGACTGCTTCCCCTTTAAGGTTACTTAAAATGATTGAGGAAACTGTGGCAAAATTGCCCATCAATTGCATCCCCAAATCCTGTGCCGGGGCAGCCCCATACTCATCTTGAATTTGTTTCAACACCTCCGGTAAATTGGCAAGTGTCGGTGTACCTTGTGCAGTTGTATAGAGCGTGGCAAATACCGTGCCCCAAGTATTAGTTATCCACTGTAAGGACCATCCCAAAAGGCAAGTACATTGTTAATATTCTATGTTTATCCTGAGGTCTTGTACGGGGAAATACTGCTTCCAGCGCATTCATTTTTTGTGCTAACCAAAACAGAGTTTTCTCCCGTTTGGTGGGTACCTTACCCATAATCGAATGTACAGTCGCCGGGTTTATACCTGGTGTTACTGTGTGCAGATGTGCTGAGCAGCACATGCTGTGTTTGTATTTAGTGTTTGCATTGTACTAATCGTCTATATATCGCTGTTAACTCTATATATAAGCAGCGAACCTCGGCTACCGCTAAGTATGCAATTGCAGGATGTGGTGTATAGGTGGCCAATAAAGGCCAGGTATGACCATCGTTACTTAGAGGACCCAACCTTACTGATAAAATTGTGTGGGGTAGGGCGCATTCAAACCAATTGTTATGTTCTTGATAAGATAGAGGTATTTCTAAGTATGCGTATGCTCTGGATTCTCCAGGCGCATTTGCAAGTGTATAATAATGAAATGTATTTGTGTTCCCATCAACTGCTGGAAAAGTGACCCAAGAATAAAAAAGTTCTGTTCTATAAGCTGCGTGGTCATCCACCACAAATGTGACTGGACCCCCCGGGACGTTAAGCCATTTGCTAATAGATGTGTAGTTAGAGGTTGTCTCATGTTAACCGCTATCTGTAATTGCTGTGGATTCGCCATTATAAACCAACTATATGTTCAGAGAAGGCACACCAAATAGGGCTTCCCTTTTTAAAGTTGAAGCTTGAACGACCTCCAGCTTTAGATAGGATAGCCTACGTAGATGGGGGTGGAAATCCTCAGTACCACGGACGTCTCCGTATACGTTATTGAGGTGTCATTATATATTAAGACAGAGATACTCCAGAGGAGCCGAAAATTAGAGCCTGACCAAACGTTGGTGGCTCCATGTCGTGTAGACTTATTATTCCTCAGCGGGAGAGCCGATACTACAATATTGACTGCAATCAGGAAACTCGTCCCGTAATGCTTTGTACGCATTCATTTTCATTTTTGCTCATAACTCAGCCTGTGGTGGTCCTAGGACCACGGGACCATCTTCAAAACGCTACATCATCCCTGGGTCCCCAAACTATCTTCGTGTGACCCAGAATAATAACTTCTCCCAACATTCAGTGTCTTTTAAGCTTTCTCATGGCTACAACTTTTGTTTTACAGCGGGGAGAAGTTTTGTTTGTATTATCATTGCAGTTGGCCTCACCAGCCCTAAAAACACCCCCTTAGGGGCTAAGTATTTGGTTGCACTGCATTACTTTCTCCTGTATTTATTATTTTTGTTTTTATGGAGTTGTTCCCTCTTGGGGCTAACAATATGGTTACATGACCGAATTGCGTACAAATTATATTTTTTTGTTATGGTGCGCTTCAAGGTCTGCTTTGAGAATTACAGTCTACTGACAAATGTTTTTTTTCTGATAAACTGTTTATTTGATAAATGTACAGGGAGTGCAGAATTATTAGGCAAATGAGTATTTTGACCACATCATCCTCTTTATGCATGTTGTCTTACTCCAAGCTGTATAGGCTCGAAGGCCTACTACCAATTAAGCATATTAGGTGATGTGCATCTCTGTAATGAGAAGGGGTGTGGTCTAATGACATCAACACCCTATATCAGGTGTGCATAATTATTAGGCAACTTCCTTTCCTTTGGCAAAATGGGTCAAAAGAAGGACTTGACAGGCTCAGAAAAGTCAAAAATAGTGAGATATCTTGCAGAGGGATGCAGCACTCTTAAAATTGCAAAGCTTCTGAAGCGTGATCATCGAACAATCAAGCGTTTCATTCAAAATAGTCAACAGGGTCGCAAGAAGCGTGTGGAAAAACCAAGGCGCAAAATAACTGCCCATGAACTGAGAAAAGTCAAGCGTGCAGCTGCCACGATGCCACTTGCCACCAGTTTGGCCATATTTCAGAGCTGCAACATCACTGGAGTGCCCAAAAGCACAAGGTGTGCAATACTCAGAGACATGGCCAAGGTAAGAAAGGCTGAAAGACGACCACCACTGAACAAGACACACAAGCTGAAACGTCAAGACTGGGCCAAGAAATATCTCAAGACTGATTTTTCTAAGGTTTTATGGACTGATGAAATGAGAGTGAGTCTTGATGGGCCAGATGGATGGGCCCGTGGCTGGATTGGTAAAGGGCAGAGAGCTCCAGTCCGACTCAGACGCCAGCAAGGTGGAGGTGGAGTACTGGTTTGGGCTAGTATCATCAAAGATGAGCTTGTGGGGCCTTTTCGGGTTGAGGATGGAGTCAAGCTCAACTCCCAGTCCTACTGCCAGTTCCTGGAAGACACCTTCTTCAAGCAGTGGTACAGGAAGAAGTCTGCATCCTTCAAGAAAAACATGATTTTCATGCAGGACAATGCTCCATCACACGCGTCCAAGTACTCCACAGCGTGGCTGGCAAGAAAGGGTATAAAAGAAGGAAATCTAATGACATGGCCTCCTTGTTCACCTGATCTGAACCCCATTGAGAACCTGTGGTCCATCATCAAATGTGAGATTTACAAGGAGGGAAAACAGTACACCTCTCTGAACAGTGTCTGGGAGGCTGTGGTTGCTGCTGCACGCAGTGTTGATGGCGAACAGATCAAAACACTGACAGAATCCATGGATGGCAGGCTTTTGAGTGTCCTTGCAAAGAAAGGTGGCTATATTGGTCACTGATTTGTTTTTGTTTTGTTTTTGAATGTCAGAAATGTATATTTGTGAATGTTGAGATGTTATATTGGTTTCACTGGTAATGATAAATAATTGAAATGGGTATATATTTTTTGTTGTTTAAGTTGCCTAATAATTATGCACAGTGATAGTCACCTGCACACACAGATATCCCCCTAACATAGGTAAAACTAAAAACTACTTCCAAAAATATTCAGTTTTGATATTAATGAGTTTTTTGGGTTCATTGAGAACATGGTTGTTGTTCAATAATAAAATTAATCCTCAAAAATACAACTTGCCTAATAATTCTGCACTCCCTGTATATGTTTGATTATTCTCTATTTATCACAATTATGACCATAATTCAGGCCAATTTAACATCCTTATTATACTATGACTGTTTGAACACTCTTGATATGTTTGGGTGACCCTTCTAGTTTATTTCTCTCGTTACTCCCCTGTGGATGTTTTGGGGAATTGTGTTAGTCAGCCAGCAACTCGGATGGTGGGGTGGTGAAAGTGGTATTCTATGGGAATTAGCATGGCAGATTTAAATTAGAATGCTAAATGGCAACATTTTCAGTTTTTGCTGCAGATAGAGGAAGAAGGTAAATTAAACTGCTTTAGTTATATACAGGGCCACTGGAATTGTATGGCAGGAAAAGGCAAAATTATGAGGCAGATTTGGCCAATTTATGTGGCAAGAAATGTCCAGTGATGAATTTACAATGCCAATAGCTCTCACTCAAGCAAATGTGAGACCTATTGCATTGCAAATGCTTGTTTGGTGTTTGCAATTCTTTCTTGAAACAGTTTCCCCAAATTGTAATGCTGCTCAATAATACTGGGTATTGTTTCTGCAAATAATGTTCAGGATATGATTTGTTCATCCTTCTAGCCATGTTAGAAGCAAGAAATAAAAAAGTAATTTCATGAATGTGTCTATGTATGGTAGCTCATAAATAGGCCTCCACTTGTGTCTTGTCTTCCCCCTGTAGTTACCACAGTGCTTCTTTCTTAGCTCATTCCTGGATCAGCTGGGTATCCATTAGAATACCTACTAAAGCTCTCCCAGCCCCCCTCCCCCTGTACTACTTTTTGGTGACGAGTGGGGCAATGAGAAGCAGTCGGACCACTGAGAGCAACACTGAGTGCAGGGGGAGAGATATGTATACAATGAAGATGATCCAAAAGCACACTCACTGAAGGGCTGCTTCACACAAAGCTAAATGGTAGTGCTTGAATAGCAGGCAGTGGAAGCAGTGATACCAACCAATCGAAAATTTGTAAAGAGGCAATGTCGCATGTGAGAAACAAACACAAGATTGACAAGCTGGGACTTGAATAAGAAGCAGGCAAATGAGTGACAAGCAAAGCCAACTGTTGGTAAGCAATAAGCAGGCTCCTACCCTGCAACAGACTGCACATGTGCTGCCTAACAGGTTTGACCTAAAAAGTTTCATCTGGAAAATAACAAATACCCAGTAAAGCCTGAGGCTATACTTCAGTGAGTAGCACAATCCTGACATTGTCATAAGTCCAAATCTGGACACTTGACTCCTCCAAGAAAACACTAAGATCCCCTGAAACCGAGAGGTGTAGCTTTGAGGACACAACATTTGTCAGAGGGCAAAACTGGCACAATGTGTTTATAGTCTCCGCTCCAGTGAAATGAAATGCTGGGAGGGTCGCAGGATGTACTGAAAACTATACCGATAGTTAAATGGAGAGACCCAGGAAGAAGCCCACATCCTGTACTCCAGAACCATGAATGAACCACACATTTATTAATTGCGTATAGCAACACCTAACCTGAAGAGGGTGCCCTAGTTGCCTTCTCCTGAACCAGGAAAGCAGGGAAAAATGACTACTCTAACAGATGGGAGACTAATTAGCTCAGGCACTGTTATCGCTTAATTATAGTAAGGCTGTCGCAACCATAGCATATCCTTCTTACGCTTATGGCTGAAGCCCAAACATTGCATTGTTTATGGAGATGCATCAGAAAATTGACTTTGCCATGTTTAGTTTCCATTCATCTACGTCAGTCATGATTTATCAGAGATAATGCGTGCAGGGATCTCAGAGATTTAAGGTGACCTTATGTTTTGAGTAGTGCTCTGAAGTGGCTTCCTGACAATGCGAGTATTCTATAAAGCAACACCATGGTTCATGGATCTGCAAAAACAGCACTAAAAAGTTATTTTACCTTTTGTAAATCACATGCATCAATTTTACATTGGTGTGGACTGGGCAATATAAATGGCTCCGAGTGACAGCATTTTTAAATACAGGGGAGGCCAGCTTCCTAAGCACATTTAAAAAAGGGCCATCTCAACAAGTAAAACAAATGATCTGAGTTTGTAATGTTTAATACTAAGAAGGTACCTGTCTGATAAGCAAGAGAGAGCTTGCTCTTGCTGCCTTGTGTCTCCAGTTCACAGCAGCTCGCCCTTTTCAAAGCCCCCTCCACAGTGGCTCCTCTCCATAGTCTGACACACAGATTGTGTTTCTGAAAGCATGCATCGGGTGATACACCTAATTTGTGCCCAACCAGTGGGCAGTGTGAAAGGTCCTGGCCTAACATTTGAGCTCTTAGCATAAATTATTGGTGGGGCATAAGCCCTTATTTGGTACCTGTTTGACTGAATTTTATTACTCACCCATTGGGGATACGGAAAAATCTGTAAATTTTATATTGTTTTAGTGAACCTTGTAGTCCAAATAATGCACTCCAGCTGTGTGGAAACCAAAGTAATCCTTTCTGTCATGGTTTCTGCCTAAACCCGAAGGTTATGCAACTCAATAAACTGTTAAATTCAAGGTGACTACAGATTTAATTTTTTAATAACTACCTTCGAAGATCATTTTTTAGAAATAATTTCTTGCAAAATCACTGGGATGCATGAACTCCTAAAATCTTACAACTCACTCTGCCAACAGTAATTAGTTTCATTTTTAGATCTCACCTAAGGCGGCACATACTGCTGTTTCTTGTGAGACCTTTTGTTGCCTTACAGTGGGCTTAAAGGCCACCCACTGCTTAGCATTGGTTTGCTTCATTTTCACTAATTTACCTGCTTCTTATTCGCTAGCTTCTCAAGACTTTCCTTCATCTCCTTTTGTTTATCCCTCCCTTGGAGCATGGATGCATGACTGTCTTTGCACTGCTCACTTTTTCAGGCTCTACTTTTTTATTTTTGTTAAAACACACTACACGAATGCAGGTTTTCCAGCTGTCTCCCTCGTATATTTCTACCTCCATGTTACTCCCCCATTCCCCTCCCGCTAACCATCTGTTGTCCTTGTGCTGCCCCATCCCCCCCCCCATCCATCAACCATAGTATGTATGCTCGTCACAGCCTCTCTCACCCACCCGCAGTTGTCCCTGTACTTCCCTAGCCCTTCCTACCAACGCTCTATTATCCGTGTGCGTCCCCATCACTTCTTGCGTGTCCCCTCTCCCCTCCCAATCTTTCTCTCCCATCCTCCATCTTTCTGTGTTGCCTCATTCCTAAACCCACTCTCCCATCTGTTTTGGGGTGGGCTGGGGGGTGAGGCAACCTGGAGGGGAGGGAAGGGGGGAGGGCGGGAGAGAGGGAGGACGGCAGGAGTGAAGGATGTGAATAGTTGAGAGGACAGGAGAGAGGGGTTTGGGGACCACATAGCTGAAAATAATAATGAAAAAAATGCTGTGATACAGCCAGCTCTAGTCCATTTGCTTTAAAAAAAAAAAAAAAAAAAAAAAAAACACACTGATTAGAGTTAGCCACGTCAGTATGGCTGCAAATCCTTGCCAAAAGCTCTCATAGACAGGACCTATTGGATTTGCCAATGCTTACGTAGGACTGTGCTACAGACTGCTCCTAGTTTGTTGTCAAAAACCAAAAGTGTACAGCATCCGTGCTGAGTGTGCTTTGGTTCAGCCTATTGCTTATTATCTGTTGGCTTTCTTATCAGTCTCATATGCTTGCTTCTTATTCAGTGGCTTTCCTTAATGTTTTTGTGTTGTCCCTACCTGGAAGCATAGCTTCTTTTTGTCGTACCTTTGATTTGCGCCAGCATGATCATCATTGTAGAGCAGGTGCACAAGCATCCGCAGACCCTTCTATAATGCCAAAATACCCCATACATGCAAGGAGCAGTTGTAAATGCCCATTACACTCATGAAGGACAGGAATGAATCCAACCAATGTCAGCAGGAGTCCCACGCAAGGGCTCCCGTTGTCCTATGTTTGATAAGTTCCTGTCACTGACACTAGGCACAGCTCACAAGTGGTACAGCATTTTTATCAGCACAAGTAGGTCAATTCTTGGTGGTAAGAATTTTGTGGATTCCTGCGGATTCCGGAAGTGTCCATCACAGAAATGTAAGGAAAATACGTGATGTCAGGCAAAGTTAAAGGTTTTCAGGGCATTGTAGGTTGAAAAAAACACCTCATGGGAATCATACAAGTCACCCATATCTGGATTTCCCTCGGTGCCTAGTTTAAAAAAATGTACAGGCTTTGTAGGTTTTCCTAGGTGCTGGCTGAGCTACGGCCAAAAATCGACAGCTACCCCACTTTGCACAAAACGGGTACATTTTGCCTAGAAAAATTTGATGTATCCATGCTGTGTTTTGGGCCGTTTCCTGTTGTGGGCGCTAGGTCTACCCACACATGCGGTACCATTTTCATCTGAAGACATAGGAGAATGCTGGGTGGAAGGATGTTTGTGGTTCTGTGCAGATTCCAGAATTTTCAACCACAGAAATGTGAGGACATTTTGTGTGTCCATGTTTGAGATTTGCAAAGGATTCTGGGTAGAACAACCTGGTAAGAGCCACACAAGTCACCCCATCCTGGATTCCCCTAGCTGTCTAGTATTAAAAAATGTACAGGTTTGCTAGGTTTCCCTAGTTGCAAACTACAGCTACTCACACTGCAAAAATGGGTCAGTATTACATAGATAAAATGATGTATCCATGTTGCATTTTGGCCCGTTTCCTGGCGTAGGCACCAGGAATACCTACACAAGCGAGGTACCATTTTTTTTATTGGGAGACTTGAGGGGAACACAGAATAGAAGAACAAGTGTTCGTGCCAATTGTATTTCTCTGCATTTGCACCTTCCAAATGTAATGCAATGTGTAAGAAAGAAGTAATTTTGAGAAATACCCTCTAATTCACATGCTAGTATGGGTACCCACAAATTCAGAGATGTGCAAATAACTCCTCCTTCTAAACTACATATCTTGTGCTCATTTCGGAAATAGATTGGTTTCCTTGATACCTACTTTTCACTGTTTATGAATTGCTGTATACCCGGTACACAATGAAGAACCATTTCAAGTTGAAGCTCTGTTACTGGCTCTGGGTACCTGGGGTTCTTGGTGAACCTACAAACCGTGAATATATCCTTCTAACCAAAAGAGTCCAGCGGACGTAACAGGATATTTCTTTTGAAAATCTGCCATAGTTAGAAAAAATTACAGATGAAAACGTAGACACAAATGGCTAGTTTTTTTCCAACTCAATTTCAATTGTTATGTTCTATAAGAAACCCTTGAAGGGGCTACACAAATGACACTTACTGAATTTAGAATTTTGTCTACTCTTCGGAAATGTATAGGGTTCCGGGATCCACCATTGGTTTTACACCCATTTCTGCCACTAACTGGAAGGAGGGTGATAGCATAAAAATAGGAAAAATGGACTATGTCCCAGTAAAATGCCAAAACTGTTTTGAAAATTGTGTTTTTCTGATTCAAGTCTTCCTGTTCCTGAAAGCAGGGAAGATGATGATGATTTTAGTACAGCAAACACTTTGTTTATGCCATTTGCTGAGGAAAGAAAACAGATGCTTTCTTTTGCAGCACATTTTCCCATTTTTCCCAAAACACTCTAACCCTGGATACCCTAGGATGTTGAGGGGGAAAAGGACATACATTTGGCATGGATAGCTTAGGTGGACAAAATGTTATGGGGACCAAAGCAGAAGAACTACCCCAAATAGCCAAAAAAGGCTTAGCGCAGGGGGAAAGGCCAAGCAGCGAAGGAAACCTGTCTGGTGCAAGCACCAGAGGGAATTTCTCCTTTTAGATGGAGGTTGTGATGTTCACTTCCTCTGGACTGAAGAGGTAGTGCAGCTGACGGGGACATCACATCGTTCTCATTAACAAGGTTAATGAGAAATTAGCCCATTTTATTAAAGTGTTTTAAAGTACATCTTTCATTAATTGTCGAGCTGTCATAACTGGGAGTTCAGGTATTAGAACAGTGTTAATGGTGGTCAAGGATATTAGAATATGGCTCAGGTTTTAATATCTCCTTGTTTTTTACTGTGAATGGAGTATATTTGTAAGGAAACTTTACTTATTGCATTCCTTAGGTCTCTGATTAGCACTGAGTTGGCGTAGCACAAGTGAGAGAATGGGGAGGGAGGGAGGGAGGGAGGAAATTAGTCATAACGGCTACACCCTCACTGAGGGCCAGATTGACATATCTGGAAAATTACTTGCTATGTTTGGAGTAAACCTATGTCTAGCATGGTATTCACAAGAGATTCCAGTAATTCCCATGGTAATCAGTAACCGGAATAGTTTTTTTTTTTCTTTTTTTTTCCCCTTCCATTCTTCGCACACCGTTATTTACCTTATGTAAATGTAGTAGGTGTGCATTTAGGCACTCATAAATGCGACACTTGCACTTTAAAACTTTTTTTTTCCCCATAGGGTCAAATCACAGATCCTGAAAATCATTTAAAAGATAGTCATACCATAAAGTCCACAGGTCTGCTGGCACACATCAAATTGTTGGGGGGGTGGTGGGAGTAATATTCCTTAAGACTAACAACAAACGTTCAGTAGTGAATAGCCTGACAAACATTGTCCCAATCAGACGTGATCCACTTTGATACCAACTTCCTTGAAGACAACAACCTACTCGACCCCTCTCAGTCTGGATTCCGAGCCAATGACAGCACAGAAACCACCCTCATCTCAGTCACAGACGACATCAGAACTCTGATGGACAACGGAGAAACAGTCGCCCTCATCCTCCTCGACCTCTCGGCTGCCTTCGACACCGTCTGCCACCGAACCCTAACATCCCGCCTCCGCTCCACCGGGATCCAAGGACAGGCCCTGGACTGGATCGCCTCCTTCCTCGCTAACCGCTCCCAAAGAGTTTACCTCCCACCTTTCCGCTCAGACCCCACCGAGATCATCTGCGGCGTCCCACAAGGCTCCTCGCTCAGCCCGACTCTCTTCAATGTCTACATGAGCCCCCTCGCCGACATCGTACGCAAGCACGACATCAAAATCACCTCCTACGCCGACGACACCCAACTTGTACTCTCCCTCACCAAGGACCCCGCCAGCGCCAAGACCAACCTACAAGAGGGTATGAAGGACGTCGCAGATTGGATGAGGCTCAGCCGCCTAAAGCTGAACTCTGAAAAAACGGAAGTCCTCATCCTCGGCAACACCCCGTCCGCCTGGGACGACTCCTGGTGGCCCACGGCCCTCGGCACCGCACCGACCCCCGCAGACCACGCCCGCAACCTCGGCTTCATCTTGGACCCTCTTCTCACCATGACCAAGCAAGTCAACGCCGTGTCCTCCGCCTGCTTCCTCACTCTCCGCATGCTCCGTAAGATCTTCCGCTGGATCCCCGCCGACACCAGAAAAACCGTGACCCACGCCCTCGTCACGAGCCGCCTGGACTACGGCAACACCCTCTACGCCGGGACCACAGCCAAACTCCAGAACCGCCTGCAACGCATCCAAAACGCCTCGGCCCGCCTCATCCTCGACGTACCCCGCAACAGCCACATCTCCGCACACCTGAGACACCTGCATTGGCTCCCAGTCAGCAAAAGGATCACCTTCCGTCTTCTCACCCACGCACACAAAGCCCTCCACAACAAGGGACCGGAATACCTCAACAGACGCCTCAGCTTCTACGTCCCCACCCGCCCCCTCCGCTCCGCTGGCCTCGCACTTGCTGCCGTCCCTCGCACCCGCCGCTCCACGGCGGGTGGGAGATCTTTCTCCTTCCTGGCGGCCAAGACCTGGAACTCCCTCCCCACCAGCCTCAGGACCACCCAGGACCACTCCGCTTTCCGGAGACTCCTAAAGACTTGGCTGTTCAAGCAGCGATAACCCCCCCTTTCCCCCCTAGCGCCTTGAGACCCGCACGGGTGAGTAGCGCGCTTTATAAATGTTAATGATTTGATTTGATTTGATTTGATATAATTCCAGTGGCTTTGCATATAACTAGAGCACTTCCATTTACCTTCTTCTATCTGCAGCAAAAAATGAAAATGTTGCCATGTAACATCTTAATTTAAATCTTCCATGCTAATTCCAACAGAATACCCCTTTCACCAGCCCACCATAAGAGTTGCTGGTTGGCTAAAACAATTCCCCAAACAAAGACACAAGAGTTATAGAGGAGAAATAAACTAGAAGGTTCACCCAAACATATCAAGAGTGTTCAAAGAGCGATAGTGTGATCAGGATGCTAAACTGGCCTGAATTATGGTCCTAATTGTAATAAGAAGAGATTATGAAAACGCATACAATTGCCATATAAACCTTTTACCAGAAAAACTTTTGGCATTGGACTGTAATGCTCAAAACAGCCCCTAGAGGGCACCATAACAAAAATATATTTTGTAAGAAACATGGTCATGTAACCATATTGTTAACCCCTAGAGAGGCTAACCCCTTGAAACAAACAGGAGAAAATGATGCAGTGTAGGCCCTAGAGGGTCTTTTTAGGAATAACTGGCCTACTGCAACAATAATACAAACAAGGCCTTTAAAGCAAAACTTCTCTCAGCTGTAAAACAAAAGTTGTAGCCATGAGAAAGCTTAAGACACTGAATGGTATGAGGGGTATTATTTTGGAGTCCTCACTAATCTAGTGTGGGGACCGGATATGAGGTAGACAGAGCGTTTTGAAGTTTGTCCCATTGTCCTAGTACCACCACAAACTGAGTTATGAGGAAAAATGTTTTGTAAAATTGATGCCGTGCAAAGCATTATAGGGTGAGTTTTCGTGCCACAAAAATTGTAGTATGTTGATTACAATGCTTGGAACAGTCCCTAGAGGACACCACAATAAATATAGCATTTGGAAAAAACATGGGCATCTAGCCATACAATCAGCCCTCAGAGAGCATAACTACATGAAAAAGAATGGGAGAAAGTAATGCAGTATAACCATATATGTAGCCCCTAGAGATCATAGTGGTTACACATTTTCAAGGCCAACAGGGACTATTGCAATGTTATTACAAATAAGGCCCATAAAGCATATCTTCTCCCAGCTGTAAAACAAAAGTTCCAGCCATGATAAAGCTTAAAACAAAGAATGAATGGTGGTAGGGGTTATTATTTTTGATTCCCGACTAACATAGTGTGGAGACTCAGATGATGTAGACAGAAAGATCACATTGTGGTCAATGTTTTGAAGATAGTCCCATTGTCCTAGGACCACCACAGGTCGAGTTATGAGCAAACATGTTTTGTAAAAGTAATGCCCTGCAAAGCATTATGGGATGAGTTTCCATGCCACAAATATCTTAATATGTTGCTATGTCTGTAGTTCTTAGAATAGCCCCTAGAGGACCCCCACAATGAAAATAACATTTGTAAGAAACATGGTCATGTAATTATATAGTTAGCCTGTAGAGGGCATAACCAGACAAAAAGAAAATGGCAATAACTAATGCAGTGTAAACATATATTTAGCCCCCAGAGGGCAAAGTGCATTATATATAATTTGGGGTAAAAGTCCTATAACAATGATATTCTAAACAAGGCCCTTAAAACTCAAGCTATTCCCAGCTATACAACAAAAGTTCCAGCCATGAGAGAGCTTAAACAGAGCCTAAATGGTGGGAGGAGTTAGTATTTTTGGGATCCCCACTAAGCTAGTGTGGTAACTCAAAGATGATGTAGGCAGAGCATGTTGTCATGAACGTTTTTGTGGTGGTCCCATTGTCCTAGGACCACCGCAGGCTGTTATGAGCAAAAATGTTTTGTAAAAGTAATGTTCTGCAAAGCATTATGGCTGGAGTTTTCCTGAGTGTAATGAATATTGTAGTATCGGCTCTCCTGTTGTGCCGCGAGAGTCGCTTTGCTTTGGGGATTTCTGTTTTACATGAATCATTCACCAATTTCAAGTATTTTAAGGGGATAGCCATAAGAAATGACTCTGTTAGGTAAGTGTGAACAACGTGACCAGTGCTCCAGTACCTCCGATAGAGTTCACAGTGTTGTGCCTGTTCGCACTGTGAGCACCATGGCCGCCATACAGCACGAAGGGGAGAGACAAAAGAAATATTTTGCCCATGCTGAAGTATATTGACAGTCCTGCAGTAATCCACTTAACAGGGGCAGTCTGCAAGGCGTGAGAAAAACCGCCTCAAGTCGGGACAAATGTAAAGCATTTACCAATGACATAGTCATTATTTTTTTTTTTAAAGGCAAGCCCACTAAAGAGTGAAAGTGATGTCCGTGACATGGGTGTGGTTAAAAGCCGAAAATATTTACAACAGTATTGCATGCTTGACCTAAAAACGAAGACAGACCTGTCAATCCTGTAAATGTCTCAAGTCTCGGAGGGGTTTGTGTCGAACAACAGAGAGGCAGCCCCAGCCCAACCAACAGAAACTAAAAGGCTGGGGGATGGGGAGGCCCTTTCAGCACAATGGGTGTTGTGCCCCAGTTATGCTGTGTAGGGGTGGTAAATGTTTAGCCAGTTATACATCTGTCTCTGTGGAGTTCTCCTTTAGCTGTGGATTTCATTTAAAAGTTGATGAGGTAACGGAGTTAAGGGCTTGCAATTGAGAATTATTTGCAGTCTGGTGATCTAGACAGGCATGCCTCAACGTCCGTCCTTTCACAGTTGTCAAATGTAGTACCAATGAGTTAGGCAGTGCTGAAATAGCACCCATTAACAAAACTCTGCTAAAAGGACAAACAGGGGCTCTACGTGCCAAGTAAAAAAAATACATTATGTAATGTGTATAACTGTTTTCCAGGAGTATGATAAAGAGTATGGGAATCTTACTGCATTTTTTAAATGAATAAAGCCGCAGTACTGAAAGCCAGGTCAGGCCAAAATCAGTTACACGCAGGGCATGTGCAAAATACAATTTAAGTTGCACAAAAAGTATGAAACTAAAACACAGATAAGAATACTTTTCTAGTGGAATGCATGGTAAATGAATGTGAAACTTCCACTTAATGCCTGCTGGCCTGCAAAGTACCCTATGCTAAACCAGCAGTGGGTGAGGTTTCGGTGTGCTATGGAATACCAAAGCAAAAAAAAAATATTTGCTCCTAGTAAAACAGGAAATGAAGGCACCTACACTCAGATGGTTATGTCAACGAGTCAAAAGTAAAAAATACAACGTCTCAGCCCCACCCAAAAAAAGTACAAAATAATTTCTACATCCCCCAAAGCTTTGAGAAAGTTGAGTATGTTGATGAGGCGTGTGAGAGACCAGAGTTTGAAGAATGTCTGTTGTGGGATGCAGCATGGTGTCTTTGGTGTTGGAGTAGAAGTAGGCTTGTCAGAGTTATCAAAAGATGCAGATCCTTTACTGGAGTGTGGATTCCATCTTACCTCTCATACCTTTCTCCTCACCACAGGTGTGAGAACTAGTGCTAGATTAAGGTGACGCATATTTGTGATATTAGTTTTTCCATATTGGACAATTCTTCTGTTTTTATCTCATCTTTAATATTTATTAGATAGTAAACACAAGGAAGTACTTAATTATTACTCCTAATAGTGAATCAAACAATTACAATTTCTCTCCCAGACTTGCAACTGTGATCACTTAGTTTTAGAGTCGCTCTCTCTCATATGTTGTAAGCTTCTAATACATGTAGCGTTGCCACCTGTAATCACTCAAATTTTCTCATTGACATTTGTTTCTTCTCACCTCCAAGTTTTCTTTCTTTCTTTTCAGCTTTATGATTCAAAGTTGTGTCATACACCCATGTCAATCCATGGTAATGTGTGGTACATTAAATACTGATGTTAGAACTACCTTGCAATTTAGTTGTGATCACTCAAAATCCTCAACTCTCATTTCATGGCATCAAATTGCGTCTTATAGTTTAAGCTTCTCTGGGCTTATTCAAAGGCACATGTGCTTTACTTTCTCTGAGCAATTGAATATTGCCACTGACCTTTCTTTCCTTCGGTTGTGTTCTTGATTCTCTTCACTGGTTTGTCACTCTAGGATCTCTGGATCAAGACTGAGGAATCCTGTTCTAGATCTCCTTTGGCTTTTGAAACTTTAACACATAAGAATCACCAAGCCAGCAAAGGCAAGCCCATTGCAGAGGCTGTGCTTGGTTCAAATAGTAAATGCGCCCAGTATGGCTACCACAGCTTGTGGAACCTACAAATCCTACTTGGTCTTGCAAACCCTAACCATATACACAACTAGAGGTGAGGTTCTTGGTAGCTCCTTAAAGGAGATCTTTTATCAGGATTTGAGAGCAGCTTTTCAGGGGGGGGGGGGATAAATGTGTGATAAAACACATAGAACTAATCCATGGGCCATGAATCTTTGTGACTAAAATACACGCTTGAGGAAACTGCGAAAATCTGCTTTGATCCTAATGCTTGATACTGGTTACACAGAGTTTTCTAAGGTCAGAATCACTTGTAATATGTGTGGGAGGATCACATGCGACACGTGTGCCAACACTTGTCGTCTATATGCTATCTGAGCACTGCTTCTGCTTCTTTTTCTTTGAAGAGATTGATGGCATTTCATTTGCCTATGGAGTGTGAGCTAAAATGGTTGGGCAGGGGATTGATGCAGTCCTTGATTTGTCTTCGAAAGTGGGCTTCTTCTCAACCTGCACTTTTGATTGTGCTTGTGAAGCACTTGGGTAAGGCTTATGCTATGAATTGTATGCATGTTATGCAAAAGGATTTCAGTTAAGTGGAGTAATGTTTGTCCCATTTTTATTTCTGCCTGTGGATGGAGCTTTCACTGTCAATGAGGGTTTATAATTACCAGTGTGCTGATGGGTTCAATTTGCACTTGTATTTTTTAGTGGGAGCTTTGGTGTTAACATGGTTTTGCAGATATGTTTTTAATTTAAATGGGATTTGTCACTTGACATGGAAGTGCAGGGCACAAAGGAGTTTAGCCCTTAGGTTATTGATGAAAGTCTGAAGGATCAGAAGGTTTTTTGATCTCCTGGGCTAAGCTTGTGTTGATTGGATAGTATGGTTTGATGGTGAGGTGATCGGACTAGGCCAGTAGGGTTAAATGTTTCCATTGGATTATTGATGATGTTGGAGATGAGGATTAAACCTTGAGAGTATTCTGTTTGGGTACCATATCTATTCATATTGAGCATGTGTTAACATTGAAAAATGTATCTTGTGGGACTTTTTTTCATGCTTGGCTTGTCTGGTACATTATAGTTGCAGAGGCAGGTAGTGTGGCTATTTCAGATGCATGAGAAGATCAAACAATTAGTTTGTGAAATCCATGTTCTTTCCAGAAGTTTGGTATAAGGAATCTTGTGAGAGGACCTACATGGATTTCAGTGTCAAGTGCTCGCCTATGGTTCATGACCACAATGACTTATGAATGACAGTAAGGCCTCCTCCCATTTTAAGAGTGCAGTCATAAATCTGGTTGCTTTGGCCTGTGGCACAAGGACATCTAGGATGTGGGAGTAAGTTATATTTTAATAGGTGACATTTTGTGAACTGGTCTTAAATTTTCAACTATTTGCAAAGGAAAAACACTCTGCTTTCAGATCTTGGCAAGGAACTGATATCCTCTTAAATGTTTTGAGATGAACATAACGTTCAAAAGTGCAAGTGCATTTACAGTTGTAAATGCTCAGAAATGAACACCGGGCCCTTTTGACTTTTCTGGATTTCCCCCTTCAAACCCCTCTGCTGCTGCTTCAGGAAAATACATTTTCAAAGTTGACCAAAAGCCATGTCTGTACAGTGAAAACAGTAGCCCTTTCAAGTGTCATGCGTGACACCATTGACCAGTCCTCACAATTGTCAGTCAACATTTTGCACTTCTGGAACTTGCAGGTTCGGTTTCAATATCGTGGCTATGGGCTGAAACACCAGAAAATGTGAAGTATGTTTGGCTAAAACATCAGAATTGGCTGATGGTGTTGCATTTCTTTTTAAAATCGCAACATTGACATTACTGTCACTTTGGAATAGTGGTAGCACCCATGTTTCAAACTAACATAATAAGGTTAATAGGACTACTAGGTAGTGAGTCTAACATGATGGTAGGGTGTTAGCCTGTCGGATGTTGATAAGTAAACTTACAAGGAGACGCAAATAGGTCGATTAACCTTTTGACTCGCTTCGAGGTTTTCCCACCATTTATCCTGTACATGCAGATCAATAACATTAGTAATCAATAAGGAGACCGTAATTGTCACACACCATGACCTTGCAGTTATGAATAACCACACCTTTGGGTAAAAGTTAGAATATTTATTTCTCTATATTAACAATGCTAATGTCACGTAAGTTAACCTTAAAATCAACTGATAAACATACAGAAACAACACCGCTTGACCAAAGCGGCGAAAGAATCACAATCTTATCAAAGCTTGAGCTACTACACATTCTAAGGTTACAGTACAAATTAATAGCAACAATAACTGCACAAACAATATTACATACATTTAGGTTCAGCAAAGAAAAGACATCAAATGTTTTTACATGTATGGAACTTCATTAGTGAGGACCCTAACTAACATCGGATTAGAATAGCATGTTTGGGCTTCATGCAAAACTATTTAGTCAACACAAATTTGGAAACTGTCTAACTATGGCTCTATCAAAATAGCTGTTGGTACCTAGAAACAAAAGCAAATAGACAGGGCAAACAGAATCATAGCCAGTATACCTATACTCAGTTTGGATCAGCAAGCTGTGACAGCCTTCGTCCTCAGGACATCAGTTTGGTCAGCTAGTCATCAAGATTCAGCATCAAAGTTCAGAAAAGGCAAAAGTCTCTTTAAGCAATAAAGTTAGGCACGTCCCTTCGCAAGATGGAAGAATGGACAAAATAGGGCTAAACTCTCAAGAAGAATGTGGGGAATGGCCTTTCTTCTCCTGGTGCAGTCCGGCTAATTGAGATTTTCTAAAACTACTTCCCAAGTCCCTATTGGTCAAGGATTGCATGTTTACATTTAATCCAATGAAACTACAACTTTGAATCTACACTTCTACTAGTACATGGTTCACATGTTGATGATTGGCTCTCATCTCTTCCGTTCTCCTCATTGCGCTCATCCTGTAACAATATTGTGAGTGAATTCTTTGTTTTCTCCTGAGAAGGTCAGTCTTACACACATTACATTAAACATTATTGCATTAGCTAGTACATAATCTCCTAGAAAGCAGTTCTCATGAGAAAGACGTTTAGCTATGAGCATTTGGTCAGCACAGTGGAAAATTACAATTTAATTCTCTAAGAATCCATTTTTATAAAACACCTAAGAAATGCAGATTGACATGAGGCCATACAACTAGGCCAAGACCTTCCTGAGTTAAGGCCTTACGATTAATAACCCTTAATATGACATATTACTACATTAACCAAACATAAGTTCATCATTTCATATTAATAAGCCATTAATAAGTATAATTCGTGAACATTGGTGGCAACACTGGTGGGCGCACCTTCAAATGCGTGCATTATTTTCCCTTCGTTATTACATTTTCTATGCAATTTTAACATTCAGAATACATGAATAATGAATTAATAATTTCATTAGCAAGCTCGGCGTTAACAAGAGATATGGCTCAAACTGGTCGTGTGGCGAAACCGCCTTGTGGACGTAACTCATTGCCCACAAACTTCAGCAAAACATGGGAGGTTTTGGGCAACTGGTCTTCTCCAGCAGTTCTTAACATTTTGACTGCTGTAGACCCCCACTGAAACATTATTGTAATCCGGGGACTCCCACTGAGTCATTATTGGAAGCCCGGGACCTCCTGCCTAAGTAATTTCTATGATTTTAATCTCAGTACACAAATACAAAAACATGTATACAGAAAACACATTTTTTGGAATATTTAGTTTAATTCACAATCAAATTTGGGAAAGTCTTCACATTTTCAATGTGACTTTTTTTTATTTATATGTACTTTATTAATTTTTAGTCTATTCATTTTAATATAATTTAATTTTGTAAAACAAATCGGACCCCCAGAAGTCCCCAGACCACAGGTTAAGGACCACTGTCTAGTCCTATCCAGATCCCTAAGGCTTTGAGCCCACCTCTGTGTTTGCTGGTTTGGGTAGAACTCCTGACCTGTGGGCAGCTCTTGCTCTGGTTCTCTTGCGAATCGAGGCTCTATTCAAAGTTATATGGAATCAAAATAATCCTTACGTTTTTTTAAGGAATTTGTTTATGAAAATTTTTTATTCATCTGAATGCAAACCTGTAGTTCTCCTTCAGCAAAGTTTGTTTTCAGTGAATTGTTGAGGGTTTGTAAATATGTACATTAATCCCTTGACAAAGAATAACATTGGACTTTGGCTATGCTTTTTGGGATTTGCATGGAGACCCACACCAATGTGTACTTAACCCCCTGTGTACAGTTTTACACATACACACCACATCCTGCGGTTGCAAACATGCTGGTGGCTGAAGTTCGTCGTTTATATACAGAATTAACGGCTACATATAGACGATTAGTACAATTTGTGATGCAGACATTAAACACAAACCCAGCGCGTGCTGCTCCAGCTCAACAACATGCAGTGGCTCCAGGAATAAACCTGGCGACTGGACACTCTATCATGGGTAAGGTTCCAGCCAAACGGGAAGAGACTCCATTTTGGCTGGCACAAAAAATGAATATGCTGGAGGCGGTATTTCCCCCATACGGGGCGTCAGGATAAACATAGGATATTAACAAGGTGTTTACCGTTTGGAATGGTTCCCACAGTGGAACATTGTAATACATGAGGCACAGTGTTTGCCGCGCTCTACACAACGGCACACGGTACACCAACATTGTCAAACCTACCGGAAGTGCTTAAACAGATTCAGGATGAATACGTGGCTGCCCCAGCCTTAGATTTGGGAATGCAACTGATGGGCAATTTTGCCACGGTTTCTTCTATAATATTAAGTAATCTTAAAGGGGAGGCAGTGGCATTAGCTGTGCGCATGCGCCTTCGTGACGTCCCGCAACTATATCAGGAGCGGGAACTGCCCAAAATAATAGCAGAAACATATTCCAGTATCGGTCGAGATAGCCTAGGGGCTAGACCACAATAACCACAGTTTCAAGGAAAAATTTGTAAAGATAATACTAAACAGCAACCTGAGGGTAATAAGAAGCGCTGGGAAAAGGAACAACAAACACCTATAAAAGAAAGGGGAGAATCTCCGAGGGTGGAGACCCCGCAGAGTAGGTATAATCTCAGAAATAGGGATAACTTGAAAACCCCTGATAGATATCAATACACTGATAAACGCCAATCTTGTTCCTTTCAGGACTCATCGGAAAAGAGAAATGAGAGAGGTGGGCGGTCAGAGCGAAGAACAGAGTACGTGAAACCAAGACAGGAATCACAACGCTCTTCAGAGGTTTCTGTCAAGAAGGAAGAGAAACAGATACAACAAAAACAACAGTTTAAGAAGAAGAAGGTGGCGGCAGTCTCAATTAGACATGCCACACAGGAAGAGAGTTCTCTTGAAGAACAAGACTTGGGCGCTAGCACTGTTAGGCTGCGTGGCAGAGGTCACAATAGTTCGCCGGAATCTTCTAGAGCATTTGGATGTGAAAGCAACTGATGACTTCATACAGGCTGAAACAGCAGATATGCGTGTCTCTGATCCTGATAGGGTATATACAGTGACTTTACAATTGGAAGGAGACATTGAACGCACTATAAACGCAATCTTTTGGGATCATGTAGTCAAGATATATGACATTTTGCTGGCTGAACAGGATTGGCCGCCTGACTTTGTTCGCACCTGCCCAGTTGGGGAGGAGGTTATTAAACCTTCGTTCTCCCCACTTGTTCCAGGGAAACTCGCAGAATCATATAGCATCGAATGGGCTCTAGCACAGGCACCTGCCTTATATAGAAATCACGTAGGGTGGGATAGGGATTCTCCATATCATGTAATTCCGATTAAAGGCGAACCTCAGCCACAGCCGCAATATCCAATAAAACACGAAGCAAGGGCACCAGTGAGAGAAATACTTATACAATTAGAGTACCAGGGAGTAATTGAACCCTGTGTCTCGCCAATGAATAATCCCTTATTCCCTGTAGCTAAGCCAGACCATTCATAGAGAATCATCTTAGACTACAGACATTTGAACAGACATACACGTACATATGCTATACAAAATTCACATAGCGCGGCACTAATGAACAACATTGTGCGGAAGAAGTACAAAACGACTTTAGATATCTCAAATGGTTTCTTCTGCCAGAATATAGCACCCGAAAGTAGGGACCTTACAAGTTTTAGTGTATTAGGCTCCCAGAAAATGTTTTGTTGTTTGCCTCAGGGGTATAAGAATAGCCCAGGACTGTTTTCGGCTCGTGTGACTGAAATATTGCACAAGTTGGACCCTGAAGCATTGTCATATGTAGACGATATATATCTTACAGATGACAAATTTTTAAGACGAGTAGCCCGCATTGTTGTATGGTTTGCCAAAATTGGCTACAAATTTAACTTCAAAAAGTAAAAAATTGCCTTCCTCAGTGTCATATTTCTGGGATATGAGCTGTCAAACGAAGGTAAGAGCCTAGCGCCACAATTGTTAGAAAAATGTGCACAATTGCAACCTCCTAATACAATTAAGAAACTCCAATCATTGTCGGGTTTTCTAAATTTTGGCAGAATGTACATTCCTGATTATGCTACACGCATAAAACCATTATATGAATTAATACGTCCTAATTTTTCAAGTAAATTTTGGACGATTGAGCATATACACACTCTTCGAGAGTTGCAAGCAGATCTGCTAGCTGCAAAACATCTACATACACGAGACAATAAGACACAGTTGGTCATCAGGGTAATAGCTAAGGCCATTGGGTTTACGTATGTCACCTTTAATGAAGGTGAGACAGTCCCGATAGGATACAGGTCCCATTTGTATTTGACTGCTGATCAACGATTCGCACAAACAGAAAAAATTCTCACTGCTGTACAGATGGCTGTTATTAAAGAACGACCTCTTGCCCAGGGCAAACGCATTATAGTTGTTTCCCCTATTCCGGCCCTAGAGGCTGTTACGAAAGCGAGTGTTCTTAACGCGAAAGCATTACACCCGCGTTGGATACAATGGGCTACGTCTTTAACAGCCACTGATGTAGATTACATTTTTTTGACCAAAAGTTACAAACACAGAAATTTCTGCAATATGAGATTGAATATTCAGTCCCCGCTGACATGTTGCCTATTGATCAATATCAAGTAGTCATGTACACTGATGGCTCTGCGCAACCGGCAGTGGGGACAAAACACCAATATTCAGCTGCATTTGCAGTAGTGAGCGGACATATGGAGGGGGAGAAATTCTGCCCCCAACATACTTATACACAAACATTAGGGGACTGTATGGCACAGTTGGCTGAGCTGAAAGCCCTGTTGCTGGCACTGGAACATACGGATCCGGTGCAGTTTACACTAATAGTTTGTGATTCATATTACTGTGTCCAGTCTTTTAATGAATACCTACATTACTGGCGGTTGAATGGGTTCAGAGATTCGAAGGGCAACACCATAAAGCACAGACTGCTGTGGGGGAAGGTAGCGGACCTGAAAGAGACTCTACCTAAAGTCCATGTTGTACATACTCTTGGACACCAGCGCGTTGGAATACAAGTTGCTGGAAATACTTTGGCTGATGAAGCTGCAAAGTCGGCAGTGGCGGTTGCCACTGTGGCCGCAGTTACTCGTTCGAGTTCCAAACCAGACACAGAGATTCTGGCTGCCATAAAAGCTACGGTTGATGGCACGCCTTACCCTAAAGGATTTTCTACCAAATATCAATACTTTATGGGCAGTATGCTGAATGCTGAGGTTAAGATTCCAGGCGTAGGCGTAGGCGAACGCGAGATCCCCAATAAAGTTGTAAGACCTCAATTGATTAATGCAGCGCATGAGGGGGTGGCATCTGCACATGGTGGCGTGGCGACCACAATTTCGCTATTACAGGCCCGTTACTGGTGGCCTGGTCTCTAAAAGGAGACTAAGCAGCATGTTCTTTGTTGTGACATCTGTCAACAAATTAAAGTTTCAACGGCTAGGCGCCCACCGCAGATGACCCTCTTAATATCAAACAGACCATTACAGTGTGTGTACTTGGATCATTGCGGTCCATTGACACCGGACAGTGCATACAAATATATCCTGGTGGCTGTTGATTCTTGCTCCAGATTTGTGTGGGTATTGCCACAACACTCGGCTGACGCTCGAACTGTTATTAAAGATTTGCGTATCTTTGTCGATACATATGCAGTTGCGGCGTTACATTCCGACCAGGGCCCTGCTTTTGCCTCAAGGGCATTCAGGGACGCCATGTCTTCGTTGGGGGTCCAGCTCCAGTTCTCGTCTCCATTTCATCCCGAGGGAAATTCTGTTGTGGAGCGTTTAAATCGCGATTTAAAGCAATCCTTAACGGCTAGAGTCTTAGGTACGGGTCATAGTTGGCTAACCCACCTGTTTGGAGTACAGAGAGCACTGAATAACTTGCCTAGAAGGTCCCTGGGGGGGGGGGGGTCGTACTTCATAAGAGTGCCTTTTCGGAACACAAATGTTTGTTCCGGATCTAGATGGTCTTGGTGTGGAGGCGGCGGAAACGCCTTTTGACATAAATGATCGTGTCACTGTTTTGCAGGAATTACAACAGTTCCGTGAAGATAACTCTTCTGAAAGTGCTGCCTCCACAGGAATTAAGGATGTGCCAGTAACGCCTACTGGTTGGATTCCCAGAGTTGGGGATCTTGTGCGTGAAAAGGTCGCAGTGAAAAAATAATTTGGCCCTTCATATCGAGCACCAGTCCCTGTGTTGGGGATACATGGAACAAGAGCTGTTATTTTGCTGCCAGGTGCCAAAGATAATCGCTTTGTCCATCGACAATGTCAAGTTACAACATGTGGCCTATTCTGCACAGCAGACCAGGAGGAACGTCCAGTAGTTCCTGAATCCCTCTCACTACTGGGGAAGATGTTCCACTCTAAGTCATATACACCAACACTGTTGCCTCTCCGAGCTTGGGGAGGGTGGAGGATGATCTTGTGATAGTTCCACTGACAACGAATAATTTGGAAACATTTGATCGAGTCACAATAACTACTGATGTTGCGGGTGGTGTTATCTACAGTGTACCACCGCGAGAGACAACTACTCCTCCATTGAATACGGCGGCACCTTTTGCAAGAACTGCCTCTGGGTACTTTGCTAACAACGACGATGGTTTGTCGGACTCATTTGCCTCTTCAACACCTGACCCGGGTCCAAGTAAGCTGATTTATTGGCTTAAAAATACGTATTTTGTTTTTTCTTGGAAGTATCTATGGCTCTTACTGACTATGATAGCATTTCTTCTGTGGATAGGGTTTGTCGTTACCTTTTTTCTGTTGATACATGGTCATTCTCTTCCTGAGAGATCAGCGGTTGAACAGGTGGAGGAGGTGTTGATGCCACATTTTTCATCACATAAGGTTCGAAGAGACTTGTCCTTTGTGAACATTTCTGCAGTGCCAACTCCGGATGGGATTGTGTGGGATAAAGTAATGTTTGATATATACGGTCCCACTGAGATAATTAAAATACCATATGTTCTGAAGTTATCCATGAATGATATCGTAATACCAGGCATTGTTTCTGATGATTGGGACGTGAAGACAGTTGATTCCATGATGACTGAGTTACAATATTATACTGTCTATGAGAATGAAGATGTTTAGAGACAATTATGGTGACATGTTTTGTTATAATTATTATGGGCACCACTTTATACATAAAGCCAGTAGTCCAAAAACAATATTTGACTACACGCAATGGGAGCATTGCCCAACTCCCCCGCGAGGGAGTTCTAAAACATATTCTGACAAATTTGCGTATTTTTATGGGCATTATCAAATGATTGCTAAGTCATATTATTTTAAGTTAACTCCGTATAAAGATAAGCAAATGTTGTTGACGAATACGAAATTCATATACTCTGATTCTTTTGTTTCCCGTCTGTCAATTGAAGGCTATGAATATTGGTCAAACAATGTTGATTTGAAAAGTGTTTGGGGAACAAAACATTGGCAGACACAGGGTGGAGAAACATTGTTTAGAGCATGTCTCATTCCTGTCCAGATGGTTTTTTTAAATGACACTGCAACAGACTAGCTGTTTGGGCTTAGCAACGATTAGAGAATTGAAAATGCCTGGTATACCTGTCCCTACCAAAATGAAGGATTGGCAGAAATATATCAATGCCACCTTTAGTGAACTTACAGAGTGGGTCCAGAATGGTACATGTAACACTTCATTGTCACGTCCAGGCGGGTTGTTATTGTGGCCCATAGACACCAACAGGTGTCATGAACGTTTTGTCACCTCCTAAGTGGGTTTCAGGACTAGTAGGGCAGACCCTCGCTACATATCACCTGAACATGCTGAAATTATAACTACATATAGCGTGGGTAAATTGTGCCAACAATGGTTAAAATCGTCTACACTAGATGCAGTTAGACAAGAGAGTGAGATGTGTCTTAACAACACTGACTTGCAAGACTTTTTGTCAGGCCCGAAGAAACCACGTAGGAAACGTTTTTTGTACGAAGTGTACAATGAAATATGAAAACTTTCCCAACAAGAGGCTGCGGCCCAATTAAGGCAGATAGATCAGGAAAATTTGAAACAGGCATTAGCTGTTGTCGATAATGGAATTGACACCCTGTCCGACCCAATATATACCATTGACAACATCGTTTCTTCTGCTATAGACATATAACGAAGACATGTCAGATCGTATAATCATGGACAAAGTCAAACACGGTCCATTATGCAGTTGGGTTGGACACTTCAGACACTGAAGGCGTGTCGCGTTCCGTGGCAGCACATCAGAGCAAGGGAGATATTTTTTTTCCTTTAATTTGACACGTCAACAACAACTGATGGCTAAGACTTATGTCATGTTAAACATTGAAAAATTGAAAAGATTGCCTTTTACCGTGGCCGAGATTCCCTCCGCTAAGTGATTGATACACGGGGTTATTAATCTGCCTATTTCTACACTACAATTCACTTCTTGTTTAAAACATGTTCCGGTAGGCAGATATGAAAAGCTAGGAGACAGTTATATACATGAGGTGTGGGAACTTCCCTTCTTGTACAAATGTCTTAATGGCATGAGAGAGGTTTTTCTTAGCAGTACTGCTTGCGAGACTTCAGTCAGCCATTCGATGGTTTGTAAGCAGCTGTCCTTGCATGGGGCATGTAACGCCTCTGTTGCGAATTTGGCTTGCTATCTGAAGGGAGTTCCGGTCCCCTTGATTAAACGCACATTCCAGGTGCTTTCAAACGGCAGCTACGTCCTCCTCAATAGTGAAGACTGTTGTGGCATGCGGGCCAGAATAGTTGACGTTGTTTCGGTCACCAAGGTTGTTACTTGCTGAGGGAATGTGATGTTTCCCCCCACTAAATTAAGGGAGGTAGCGGATATCTGGCCTCACATTGCTACTTCCAAGGTGAATTTCAACAAGTTAAGTAGACTAAAGGCTTCATTGTTTCAAAAGCATGTGGCCCTTACATCTGCACGCGAGACCTACGCACTTCAGGTGGCAAGGTCATCAGCGGAAATACAATCCCTGTTGAATACCAACTTTCCGAGCCACTTTGGTGAACTCGTGGGATGTATATTTAATACGTCCAGCACAGCTGGATTGGCACATTTCTTTAAAGCCGTGGGTGCTGGTTTCGTTCACACCTTCTCTTCCATATTCGGTTTGATACCTTTGGCTATTCATTCAATTTTCGGAAGCATTTTTGGGGGCTTTCCGATCACTTTGGCCTTATTAGCCGGCGATTTGCTGTATTCTGTTGTTTTTCCGCAATGGCTGTCCCGCCGCAACAAGAACGAATGGGGGCGCTCCCAACAGCGCAGCTGTGTCGTGAATGCATGATGTAGCACTTCGGAGCAACACTCCTGGAACATTTAGGGTGTGACTGGTCTCTGTCATTTAGACTGGTTTTGGATTGTGTGCAGCCCGTGTTTCGGTGCCGTTGGTGCTCATTTGAACATGCACTTGTCTGTCTCTCACGGCAACGCCCCCCAGTGGTTGATGCTGATCTTCTGATGTTCCCCATGAGGGCTCATTCCCAGACATGCGCGCTGCGGCTGCGTTTGCTTCGAGAGGCTGATTACGAATTACCCTTCCTGGAGGAAGTTGATATCAATTCATTCATAGGCCCTGCACAGGATGCCGCCTTGGTTGATTCTGAGGCTCTCAAACACACCTGCGACTTAATAGTCTTTGGCGTGGATTTTCCGGTCTTGTCATCTGCCAAAGTGGAGAACCTCCTGCTTTCACTGACCACCGTTTAAATTTGATTTGGTCCAAATTGACACTATTATATAAATATGGCTCTTATACGCATACTTAATTTTAAATTTAGAATTATTGTACTTTAATGTCCTCTTAACTTGTTGAAATTATATAAGGTTTTAGTAGTCCTTTTTTAACATAGGGCATTTTTTGGAATTAGATTGGAACCACTTTCTACCGACAAGGGGAGGGTGTAGTGTAGCCATTTTTAATATAGCCTTTGCGCGTTTGCTTAAAGCATTAGGCCTCTGTGCACTTTGTTCTAGATGCATTTTATTCAGCCTCGTACTGTTATTTTTCAATAACCAGTTTCACGGTCTTGTTTTATTTTCTTCTATCAGACTGTTTAGCTTACTTCAGCACCGGAGTTCTCAAACAATACATTCCTGCTCGCACTGTGCTTCAGTCAAGGATACAGTCTGGTACATTGCCGATAGACGTGGTAGGAGTTTAGTCTTTAGGGTTCGTAGAAAGTACACATTCTTACGTAGGGACGTTTCTCAGAACACCAGCGTGTTGATTTATAAAAACACTTCCTAGTCCTAGTACACGTAAGAGGGAGATTCCAACCAGGGAACCACAACTAGACGCTGACTGCCCTGTTGCAGATGCTGATCCAGATCACAGACCTTTGCTCAGGTATGAGGGTTGATGTCCTCCCGGTGAACCTGAAAGGCAAGCTTAGAGCTTAACATGCTGTGCTCAAAATAGAACTTAGAAGAGAGAACGTAATCTAATAGCAATATGATGGCATTATTCTTATGTTTTACTCTCCTCGTTACTATTTCAATCCTACTGTGTTGTATGGTTCTGGTTATTGCGGCTCATGCCTTATCTAAAATGCAGTTGTTTTATTAGATCAATCTGTAAAACTTAAACTGCCTCTGTCATTTGTGTATGAGACCACGCTGTGTATGAGAGAACTGGTTGGGATCTGAGTGACCATGACTTCCCTGAGAAGCTCTAAGATGTCATGCGCTCGGCTGCCCAATCATCCCTTCCCTTTGGGAGAGATGAGGCACTGCTAGTTAGCCGGAGCAAACCCGGATTGAGGGCGGCAAAGGTCCTTCTCCTTGGGTTAGACTTAGTCCCCGGCACTGAGAACAACCCTGTCACCCAAAAATCCAGTAGTCTCATTAGGATAATAAGAGCCAATGCGACACAACCACTTTGTTCCCAACTCGGGATAAACTTTTGCTTCTGCCCTGGTCATGAGTAAATTTCCGACCTTTCCCAGTATGGGAAATGATTAGGGAAGAGCTTGTGAAAATCCTTAAAACATTCAAGTTGGGTGGTGTGCAAAGATTCAAAGGCTTTCCAGATCTGGAACTATTGCTTATTAATTTCTCCAACCCCAGTAGGTAGATCTGTGGAAAGGTGGCCAAATACAGAAAAGCCTAAAGTTGGGCTTGAAATTGCTAGAATTCAAGCCCTACTGTATCATTAGCCCTGGCATAATCAGAGATGCCGTTATCAGAACTCTTACACAATGAGATTGCTGCAAACATTTGTCACCATGCTACATGGCTCCAAAGGGACAAGTAGATTTTCTTACAGGACATGTAGATTTAAGAAGCAACCCTCCCATGGACTAGCAGATATTTTATAAAATTTCACACCTCTGTCAGTGATCAGTGAAACTAATCCATTCCAAGTGAGCCACTATTGCCAGTTCTGAAATAAATATAAGCACAGTGAACCAAAAAGATTTTAATACAGCTTATTCTGCACAGTGGTTGTGAGCATGAATTAGCACACTCTTTGATTATAAAACCATTTAATAGCAGGCAAATGTTTTTGACTATTTATTTTACACGACACCGGCAATTTATGAGGAAAAGTGGTATTAGAAGGCTTAAAAAAGAGCATTGATAAAAAAGGTGGCTGTGATTGTGGTTGCATTTTCTATGGCAACCGAAAGTACAAACCTGCAACAGATATATATTACTGAAAGGGTTTGCAGATCATTCAAATAAGCTGTAGTTGTTAATTCTATCACCAAATAACATGTTCGAAAATACAAAATCCCCTGAAAAAGTCATTTGAAGAGATGCTTTGGTTACAGTCCAAACCTAAAAATCCACAAAACTTAGTTATGAAGAGCTGTGCGGCTATAATTTACCTACCCAGTTTGCATGACCTCACAGATGACATCACAGATGGCATTGTCTTGCTACATTGGAATTTTGAGCACACCTCCCTATGTGGGTTACAATCATGTCTCCAATCATGATAAAATTAGCATTTATCTGAGTGTCTCTCACTTGAGATAAAGTCAATGTTATAATTGGAACAAATGGGCTACATCTTTGGTACGGGTTGCATGCACATCTTTTGCTCCATCTGGGCATAACCCCGGAACTAGAAGTTGAGGCTTTTACTGTGTAATGAGTAATTACCAGCGGTTGAACTTCAGTCACTCCACCCGCTACTTGTTTGCCTAAAGTGGCCAAAATAAGCTGAAACTGTTCTGAAGTTGATTGTGTTCTCATTCAGAGGAGACCTGGCCTACAAGTTTAAACTGGACTGTTCCTTTGGAAGTAGGACCAGTGGCGATTTGTATTTGACTGGTTCCTTTCTGAGGGCGCATGGTGGGCAAAAAAAGATGTACTAGAATCTTGTTCATGTAACTACCAGTGGCTAAAATTAATTCAAGAAATCTACCTTTAAGAAAAAAAATAAGATAGTCCTTGTAAGGATGTACAACAAAAGTTAATGTTACCTGTGCTTATGCTATAGTCTGTACTATTAACATGTGCTTATTCCATTGGTTGCTTAGCACAAAATCAGTAACACTTAACTTGGAGGCACAGGTGTAAATTATTTATGCAGCACATAAACAGTAATAAAGCGGAAACACAACACAAGCAAAATCCCACACCAATTTAGAAAAATAAAGTAAATTGTAATGAATGAAAAGACACAAAACTAAGTAAATCCAATCAGTAGAACTGGAGCATGGTTTGGATACACAAAGTGGATTGGGCCCTGAAGAAAAGTCTAGAATTAGATATTAATTGGGTTAAGGCGGCAGGCCGTGTACAAGGAGGAGGTGTCATCGCTTGGGAGTGCTGGAGGAGGTCTTATTGAAGCTGTTGATGATGACAGGCCAAAGATCAGACTGGGAAGCAAACTGATTCCAGCTCTATCAGGTCGCCTTCATCAGTGGGGAGCTTGTCACGATCGAGCCCAGTGAAGATTTTGATCTTCAGAGTAGGACTACTTTTTGGATGTTTAAAACCTCGAGCAGGATGGAGCTGGAAACCATAGCCAAAGATGTCTCCACAAGGCTGGATACGGTTGTTTTTGAGTTCTGCTACACAGGATTTACTAGTGCGGAGAGGAACATACCAGGATCTAATATGAAGTCAGGCCAAATGGCAATGCATCCTAGACAGATCAGCTGGCAAGTAGGTCACGGTATCCTGTTGGTTCTTCTGGCACTTTTTGATGAAAATCTTTCAAAGTCCAAACTTATAGGGTTAGTCTGAAACAGCACCTCTAACATAACTACCAAGGGTACAGGACCCGGGGGGCACCGTTTGGCGTGGGTTAGGGGTTGCTCCAGCAGAGGCCATGTGCAGGGCTCAAGGTCTCTGAAGCTTATGCCCCTGTAGCTCACGCAGTAGGCCAGTCAGCTAGCCTTTAGAGCCACTGTGGTAGCCCTGGTTGAAGAAGATGGTCCTCTCTCTTTCAAACTATGAGGCCTCAAGCAGTAGAACAAGGCAGGCCTTAAGCAGCAGGGCAGTTCTCTGAAGAACAAGGCCGCACTTAAGCAATAGTGCAAACCTCTTGGGTACTGTGCAGTCCTTCTGAATTCTTCCACTGGTCCAGGAGTGTACTAAAGAGGTAGTTCAGGAGGTCCAATATTTATAACTGGTGTCAGCCTTTGAAGTGGAGGGTGAGATCCTAGCTGTCTTCTCATCTGATTCTGGAAAGTTCCTTACTTCTTCTGTTACTCCAAGTACAATAACAATGTGATGGATGGAATGTTTCAATTAATCTCAGTCACTGGCAATCGCTCGGGCTGCATCCCAATTTGCATATTGCTGTGTCCAAACTGAGGTGGCCCGGTGGGCAAAAAACCGTAAAGGATTGAGATGCGTCCTAAGCAGTTGCCACTGGTTGAGATTTGATCGTGCATTTCATCCGTCATCTTGTTGTTTTTGCATTTTCCTCCCAAAGTTCTCCGGGTATGCCTAGATGTGGGCCCCGGGCCCATTGTGCCACTGGGACCATGCTATACCTGGCTGAAGACCTCTAAGTAGGGAAAAACGTGTCCTAGGTTGCTTGTGTTCTGGTTCAGGGAGGACATGGCCTGGCAGTTCAGGCTGGACATTTTCCATGAGGAGCGGGGTCGAGACTGATTTGCATATGGCAGAGTCCAAACTGAGGTGGCATGGTGGGCAAAAAGAAATGATGAATTGGGATGTGGCTGAAGCAATTGCCAATGGTTGAGATTAATTCAAGCATTCCAACCATCATCTTGATTTGACCAGGCTCTGAGTGGTCTGTGGGGGGAGGGGGGGGGGTTGGACAAACAACTGTTATCATGTTCCTTGTGTGTGTGCTTGAGCCAGCCCTTTGAAATGTAAATGGGATAGGGAACAGCTCCACCTCACCCATTATGACCGAATGGCCCATCCTGCCAACACTTAGTCCCCCTTAGCCCCACTTGTCCTTATTATAAGAGCCATGATATATCATCATTAAAGAAACATCTCTTTGTACCTTTAAAGACCATGATGAATTTGCAGTAATATTTATTTGACAAAGTTAATTTTACCTAAAACATTTGTCCCTTTTTGCTCTGGGCTCATCAGAAGAAGAGATTGCCTCTCTTGTATTTGGTGGAATCCCCCTTGTCAGATGCCAATTGACACATTAATCACTCTTGCCTTTCAGAAATGCATTAAACACTTTTTTTAAATATATGTGCACTGTAATAACATTGACTAGTCTTTTGGGTTTTTAACGTTTTATAAATGCTTATGATTATTTGATTCATTATTGAACATCAAATTTTCCATGCTCAGACAAGAAATCTTGGATTCTTTTAACCTTATGCCTGAGACCCTGGAGAAATAAATCAGTCTCTTATTTGATGATTCCCTTAACCACTGGCTCCTCTCAGAACTGTAATATGGGCACAATTGTGACAGAATCGCTGCAGGCCATCCCGGTAGTATAGTTACTACACTGTAAACTTCTTTCCAACGGATGAAGGTATTGCAGTCCATAGTGGTTTTCAGGCCATTCGAAATGGGTGTCTGCATGGGGGCTTTTGATACTCTTTAGATTGTTTTCTGTGTTGTGAATGCTGTGCTATCTGTTGGTTTTCACAGGAATGGAACATTGAAGACTTCTATGTAGCTGGCTGGTTCTGCTAGCTCTCATATATTTTCTTGTTGATTAAGGTTTATGTGAAAGCTCTCTTGATGTCTGAGGGTTGGTCCCTGGATGGTAGTGAATTGTTGATGATAATGGTAGTAGCTCAGGTTGCGCAGCCAAGTGTTTCAAGAAGGAATCAAAGGTCCGATCCAATGCCTGTTGGTTTGTGGTACTCTTAATCTTGACTTCTAAGGGCTCTGTACTGGATCTCTTATTTGAGGTGGTGTTCCAGCATCTTTGCTGTGGTCACAAGTTAGTCTGTGAATAAGTTATAGCAAGTGATGTGAAAAAATAGGCTAAAGGTTTTGCATGTAACAAAGTGGCACAGAATATGGAATTAAAATTTAGAGACACATCAAGAATGGGCAGAACTGACCTGAAAGGGTAAGAGTTAAGAGAATTAAAGATAGGGATACGGGGATCTCTTTCTGCGGGTGAAATCAAGAACAAGGTGGTTGTTGATGCAACACCACCATCTTCACTTGGAAAAAAAAGTGAAAGAATTTAACTTCCCCAGGTTAGTTCCTGAAGTAATTAAAATACATAGCTGTTAAAGCTTATGATTGGCAATTCTTAGTTATGATGTATTCTGGGATTCAGAATTTGGTAAGGATGTTATGGAGATCCTAGGTAGGCCACTTAGCATTTGCAGATTTGGTAGGAATAATATAATTTTAAGATTCTTTGAAATATTTGGAGTTTTTGCCTTGCAGATGTGTGGATTTTGCTATTGATGTTGATGTACAATGATTTATGTTTTGATTTTATTTCCTTTTCATTGAGCTAAAGGAGTATTTAAAGTTGGTGTCGGATCTGTGGAGGTCTTGGGATGAATGACTGTATTAAAGTATTTGGTGGCCAGTTCTAGAGCTGTTTGACTTCTGTTTTTAGGTTTGCATGTGAGCGAATTGAATGTAGTAAGGTTGAACCTGTTTTGCTGTTTGTAAGTAGCTGTAGTCAAACATGTTGTAGCATTTGCTCTTGTGGGAAGATAGAGAAGCAGATGAGATGGTGATCACTCTTGATAAAATTATTTCTGTTGCTGTGATAATTCTAGGCATGGTGAAGGTGTCACGACTCACGTGCTGCTTGCGCCTGGAATTTGCAGATCTGGTGGCGTGAAGCTTCAATGTTCGGCTTTGGCCCAAAAAGGGGCGACTCTTTCTGGTAGCCACGGTGCTGTAGGTAATGGAGACACCAAGAACAGACCGTGCCCTTCAGAAAGTAGCGCCAGAGGGAAAAAACCCCTTAAAAAGGGGAAAAAACCTCCAAACAGGAAGACTCCTGGAGAAAAACAAGAACAAACAAACAGGAATCCAAAAGGAGCAAAAATCAGAAAACACAGAATGCTGAATCCAAAACCAAAAGGCAAGGAAATCAGGAGCGAAGACACTAACTGAGCAGAAAGTGTTGCAGCGCAAAGAAAGAGGAAAAACACAGCCCTTATATACCAAAAAACAGGAAGTGACCCACAGGAAGTAAAAGGACACCATCTTAGATAGGGAAACAATACATAGAACAGAATAGTAGAGGAACCATAGAGAATAGGGAACAAGGAATGCTGGGAAAGCACAGGAATCTGGGAAGGAGGAAAAAACATAAAGAAAGGCACACAACAGACTGCAAAAAAGAAGAAGGACAAAGAAACGAAGAAAAACAGGTAAGAGGGTTCAGAGACCCCTGGGACAGTGAAAGGCAGAAGGAAGAACGAGGCCCCAAGCAAATCTGGGGCCTCGAAACGCGCAGGAAAGGCTGGGGGCGCGCCGCGTCTTAATAACGCGGTGCGCGGCCTGAGCCGAACGCCCGGCAGAAGTCGAGCTCTCGGCTCGCGCCGCACCGCGCGGCGCGACAGTAGGTCCCCCTCCCGAAGGCCCAGGTTTAAGAGGGAATAAACGGTGAAAGCGTTGAATCAGGAGAGGAGCGTGAACGGAAGAGGCATCTTCCCATGAACATTCACTGAGAGGATAACCCTTCCAATGAATCAGATACTGAAGTCGTTTATGAAAAAGACGAGAGTCACAAATTTCCTGCACTTCATATTCAGGAGCATCATCCACAAGGACAGGAGGTGGACAAGGAAACTGACGTGAGTAAGGATCAGGCACATAAGGTTTAAGCTGAGAAACATGAAAAACCGGATGGATCTTCCATGTATGGGGTAAGTGAAGACGGACAGTGACAGGATTGACCAACTGGAGAATACGGAAAGGCCCATAGTAACGAGGTGTGAACTTGTTTTGAGAGAGACGTGAGGGCAAGAATTTGGAGGAGAGCCAGACTTTATCTTGCAGATGATAATTTGGATTGGTTGTACGTCTCTTGTCTGCAGCCTTCTTCATATACCTCTTGGTATGTAACAAATTAGATCGAATTAGTTTATGGAGTTGGAGAAGGCGTTTGGAGAAATAGTTAATAGCAGGTAGAGGAGAGTTGGATTGTGGAGAAGTAGGGAAAGAGGTAGGATGAAAACCATAGGAACAGAAAAAGGGAGTGACCTTGGAGGCACTATGGACTGAGTTATTGTAGGAAAACTCAGCTAAAGAGAGGTAAGTGCTCCAGTTACTTTGGGTAGAATTGCAAAAGCACCGAAGATATTGCTCTAGTCCTTGGTTCAGACGCTCAGTCTGTCCGTTGGTCTGAGGATGGAACCCTGAAGACAAGGCTCTATTTATATTCAGGGTTTTACAAAAATGCTTCCAAAATCGGGAGATGTACTGAGGTCCTCTATCAGATATTATGGTATGTGGAAGTCCATGGAGACGGAAGACATGATCTATGAATATTTGACTTCGTTCTTGAGAAGTAGGCAGCTTTTTTAGGCCAGTGAAATGAGCCATTTTTGTGAAAGAATCCACTGTGACCATGATAACCCGGTTTCCTGCTGATGGTGGGAGCGAACACATAAAATCAGTAGAGATAGTATGCCATGGGGCCGATGGAACAGGCAAAGGCTGTAGTAATCCTGCCGGTCTGGTGTGAGGTATTTTGACTTGGGCACATATGGGACAGGCCTGAACGTATTCTTCCACATCCAGTTTCCAGGTAGGCCACCAGAAAAATCGTGAAAGTAGTTCTTGTGTGGCTTTGATGCCTCTGTGACCAGCTACAGGGGAATCATGGCACATTTGTAATGCTTTCTTTTGCACCTTGTTTGTAGGGAGGAATATCAGGTCTTGGTAATAAAAATATCCTTGTTTCTTGTACAATAATGGTCTTAGTTCTTCTATGTCATGGTCCGATAGGTTGGCGTATTCTTGTTGTACTTCTTCCAGGAAAGACTGAGCCACTCCAATGATCTTACTGGGTTCTAGAAGATACTGGGATGAGGAAGGAGAACACTCTGGATATCGGCGAGACAGAGCATCAGCCAGAATGTTTTGAGATCCTGGAATATATGTAATATAAAAATCGTACTGACTGAAGAAAAAGGCCCAGCGGGCCTGACGACTATTCTGGCATACAAAATTTCTTAAACATTGTAAATTACGGTGGTCTGTCCTCACCTCAAATGGTTCCTTGGAACCCATCAGAAACTGTCTCCACTCAAGGCAGGCTGTTTTCAGAGCCAATAATTCCCTTTCAAGTACGGAATAATGTTGTTCAGCTGTGGAAAGGATATGAGACAAATAGAAAACAGGATGTTCAAGGCCATCATCCTCTTGTCGTTGGAGTAAGACAGCTCCGATGGCTCTCTCAGAAGCATCAGTTACTACTATAAATTGCTTGGTGGTATCTGGATGTCTTAAGATGGGGGCTTGGGTGAAGGCTCTCTTTAAGCTTTGAAAGGCTGCTTCAGCAGCCTCAGTCCAGACAAACCCCTTCTTTAAATTGTCCTTCTTTAAGGTGTGAGTTATGTGGCTAGTCTGACTGGCAAAGTCTAGAATGAATTGTCGATAGAAGTTTGCTAAACCTAGGAAACATTGTGTTTCTTTTATGGTAGAAGGAGAAGGCCACTCTAGGATAGCTTGTACCTTTTCTTGATCCATAGCTATGCCGGTGGGACTTAAATGATAGCCCACATATTTGACTTCCGTCATGTCGAACTCACATTTCTCTGGTTTGCAAAATAGTTGATGATCACGAAGTCTTTGAAGAACTTGTTTAACATGGGAGGTATGGAGTTCAGGATTTCTAGAATAAATAAGAATGTCGTCTAGGTAGATCACGACTGTCTGATTCAGTAGGTCTGAAAACACTGAGTCCATAAATCTCTGGAAGATTGCGGGGGCGTTAGTAAGACCAAACGGCATAACCCTATATTCAAAATGGCCAAATGGGGTCCTGAATGCTGTCTTCCATTCGTCGCCTTCTCTTATGCGTAAAAGGTGGTAGGCTCCTCGTAAATCCAATTTAGTAAAACGTTGGGCCCCTCTGATTGCTTCCAGTATGTCCCTGATGAGAGGCAAAGGATAACGATCTTTAATGGTAATTTTATTCAGACCTCGAAAATCCAGGCACGGACGAAGATCCTTAGTCTTCTTGGGCACAAAAAAGAGAGGGGCCCCAGCCGGAGACGACGATGGAACAATAAGACCACTCTGTATATTTTCGTCCAGATACTCCTTTAGAACTTCCTTTTCGGGTTCCGTGAGGGAGTACATCCTCCCAAAAGGAACAATTGTGCCGGGTTCCAATGGAATTGCACAATCATATTCTCGATGTGGAGGTAGCACAGGTTTTGACGGTTTTTGGAAAACATCCTGAAACTCCAAATAGTGGTCTGGGATCCCTTGGACCGTATTAATGGACATACCAGTGGCACCTTCAGTAGCTAAGGATCTTTTCGGAGACCAATACTTGTCAGAAGTAAAACAGTTCTCATGACAAAATTGCGAAGACAAAGAGACTGTCCGGGTAACCCAATTTATATATGGGTTATGTCTGATGAGCCACGGAATTCCAAGAATGATGGTATGGTTAGGGGACGTAATAAGATCGAAGGAGATGTGTTCTTGATGGTTTCCCACCTGTAGACTTAACATCAGGGTAGTGGTGTCTACAGGACCAGAGGATATCAAAGATCCATCCACAGTGTGTACCTGTTCGGGTACTTCTTTTGCTTGAGTAGGGACTAGGTTAGCAGCAGCCCACGTCTTGTCCATGTATATACCACTAGCACCACAATCTAGTAATGCCATAGTCTTTTCTTGACGACCGTCCGGAAGTTGTAACAGGACCGGAAAGATGAACAAGGCAGTTGTATTGTCATTAAAGGAGCTGATGGAAGGTATAGCTGTAGATCCCGTCCCCTCCCTTCTTACAGAGGACGGGAGGTGGCGTTTCCCGAAGGCCTGGACGGACGTACTGGACAGGTACGGAGCATGTGACCAGCAGAACCACAATACAGGCACAACCCTCTCTTGCGTCTGTCTTCTCGTTCACTAGCAGAGAGCGGACCTCGGGTAGTATCCACCTGCATGGGTTCCCCTTCGATGTCTCTAGCAGGAGTGCGAGGTTCCTCGGAACGCTGCAGGTATGCACGTGAGCTACTTGGCTGGGCAAACCCTCTACTCCTTTTCTTCTCCGATCTCCGTTCCTGAAGACGATATTCGATGGACAGTGCTTGATCCATCAGGCCACGAAGATCTTCCGCTCTGGTAGAATGCACTAGTTCATCTTTTATTTCTTCTTTGAGTCCTCTACGAAATAATGTTACCAGAGTACGTTCCACCCAAGTGGTCTCTGCCGCCAGCTGACGAAAACGGGTTATATATTGCAGGACGTCTTGGGAGCCTTGTTGGATGTCGCACAAGGCTTCTTCAGCGGAGGCTTCCAATCCAGGACGACTAAACATCTGTTTGAAGCGACTCACAAAGGCGGAATAGTCTGACAATACAGGGTCGTTGGAGGACACCATCGGGGTTGCCCAGGCCAAGGCTGGACCGGATAAGGCACTGATAAGATAACCCACCTTGGTCCTGTCGTGGGAGAATTGAGTAGGTCGGAAGGCGAAATACACCGTTAAAGCATCCAAGAACTCGCGAAGCTTGGTTGGTTCACCAGAGAAACAAGGGGTAGAAGCGGAGATTGTCGGAACATCACTGGTGCGGAGGGCCAAAGCCTGTCTTAACGCAGCATTTTCATTACGTAGTTGTTGCAATTCCTGGGCTTGTTGCTGAATCGTGGTCAACAGAGATTGCTCCGGATCTGCAGCAGCCGCCACTGTATTATCCATGGTGTTTGAGGACGTCGGAATGGTTTGGCGCTGCAATCTGTCACGACTCACGTGCTGCTTGCGCCTGGAATTTGCAGATCTGGTGGCGTGAAGCTTCAATGTTCGGCTTTGGCCCAAAAAGGGGCGACTCTTTCTGGTAGCCACGGTGCTGTAGGTAATGGAGACACCAAGAACAGACCGTGCCCTTCAGAAAGTAGCGCCAGAGGGAAAAAACCCCTTAAAAAGGGGAAAAAACCTCCAAACAGGAAGACTCCTGGAGAAAAACAAGAACAAACAAACAGGAATCCAAAAGGAGCAAAAATCAGAAAACACAGAATGCTGAATCCAAAACCAAAAGGCAAGGAAATCAGGAGCGAAGACACTAACTGAGCAGAAAGTGTTGCAGCGCAAAGAAAGAGGAAAAACACAGCCCTTATATACCAAAAAACAGGAAGTGACCCACAGGAAGTAAAAGGACACCATCTTAGATAGGGAAACAATACATAGAACAGAATAGTAGAGGAACCATAGAGAATAGGGAACAAGGAATGCTGGGAAAGCACAGGAATCTGGGAAGGAGGAAAAAACATAAAGAAAGGCACACAACAGACTGCAAAAAAGAAGAAGGACAAAGAAACGAAGAAAAACAGGTAAGAGGGTTCAGAGACCCCTGGGACAGTGAAAGGCAGAAGGAAGAACGAGGCCCCAAGCAAATCTGGGGCCTCGAAACGCGCAGGAAAGGCTGGGGGCGCGCCGCGTCTTAATAACGCGGTGCGCGGCCTGAGCCGAACGCCCGGCAGAAGTCGAGCTCTCGGCTCGCGCCGCACCGCGCGGCGCGACAGAAGGTTGTGCACTTTTATTTGTTCACTGAGCACTCCATACATTTGTTGCACGTTTACCAGCTCATTGTAGTGAATTTGTAATACTTCATTAGTTTCTGATGTAAATCTCAAAGTCTTTGGTTCCCTGACAGATTAGCCATCCAATTAGAAATATGTCTTTAAGCAATATGTAGTCCTGATTTGTCCAACGAAATAAGCAGTTTCTTTGAACATTGCTCAACTACTATTTTATACAGTTGGGTGAGATGCTCAATTGCCAAATGCTTAGCCAACATTTGTTTTGCTCGAGATTATAATCCACTCCGCTTCCTCAAGTACAGTGCTTCCAGGTTTTTCCTCTGGACTTTGTCAAGCAAAGGGCTTCTAGGTTTTTCCGCAAGTATAGTGCTTTAAAAGCTTTTCTTGATGGTAGAGAAACTTATTCATACAAATATTGAGATCACACAGGATGCAGATGTAAAGGAGATTTGAGAAGGTGCCTTAACCCCTTCGCTGCCAGGCCTTTTCCCCCTCCTGTGCCAGGCCTTTTTTTGGCTATTTGAGGCAGTTCGCGCTTAGGCCCTCATAACTTTTTGTTCACATAAGCTACCCACGCCAAATTTGCGTCCTTTTTTTTTAAAACATCCTAGGGATTGTAGAGGTACCCAGACTTTGTGGGTTCCCCTGAAGGAGGCCAATAAATTAGCCAAAATACAGTGAAAATATCGTTTTTTTTTTAAAAAAATGGGAAAAAGGGGCTGCAGAAGAAGGCTTGTGGGTTTTTTCCCCTGAAAATGGCATCAACAAAGGGTTTGTGGTGCTAAAATCACCAGCTTCCCAGCTTTCAGG
Source organism: Pleurodeles waltl (assembly GCF_031143425.1). Taxonomy (NCBI): domain Eukaryota; kingdom Metazoa; phylum Chordata; class Amphibia; order Caudata; family Salamandridae; genus Pleurodeles; species Pleurodeles waltl. Next base: position 1,553,850,373 of record NC_090440.1, read on the forward strand.
AACAGGCAGACTTGAATCAGAAAACCCAATTTTTCAACACAATTTTGGCATTTTACTGGGACCTACCCCATTTTTACGATTTTTGGTTTGTGCTTTCAGCCTCCTTTCAGTCAGTGACAGAAATGGGCGTGAAACCAATGCTGGATCCCAGAAACCTAAACATTTCTGAAAAGTAGACAAACTTCTGAATTCAGCAAGGGGTAATTTGTGTAGATCTTACAAGGGTTTCCTACAGAAAATAACAACTGGGAAAAAAAACATATTGAAATTGAGGTGAAAACAGCAATTTTTCTCTACGTTTTACTCTAACTTTTTCCTGCAATGTCAGATTTTTTTAAAGCAATATACCGTTACGTCTGCTGGACTCTTCTGGTTGCGGGGATTTATAGGGCTTGTAGGTTCATTCATCAAGAACCCTAGGTACCCAGAGCCAATAAATGAGCTGCACCCTGCAGTGGGTTTTCATTCTATACCGGGTATTCCTCAATTCATTTGCTGAAATATAAAGAGTGAAAAATAGGTATCAAGAAAACCTTTGTATTTCCAAAATGGGCACAAGATAAGGTGTTGAGGAGCAGTGGTTATTTGCGCATCTCTGAATTCCGGGGTGCCCATACTAGCATGTGAATTACAGGGCATTTCTCAAATAGATGTCTTTTTTACACACACTCTTATATTTGGAAGGAAAAAATTTAGAGAAAGACAAGGGGCAATAACACTTGTTTTGCTATTCTATGTTCCCCCAAGTCTCCCGATAAAAATGATACCTCACTTGCTTTGCATTTCTCTGCCGAGCGTGCTGGAAGCTGAGCTTCCAGCGCGAAGGAGGAGGCCTCTGACAATCAGCGCGCGATGCACGCTGACGTCACGGGGTGGTGGAAGGGGAAGGCATTCTTCCCCTTCCATCCACGAGCGGGGGGTGGGGGTGGGGGGCCCATGAGGAGAGCGCTAGCGCTCCCCCCACTTCCCAGGTGCAGGACGAGGTGATCTCATCCAAGGCACCGTAGGGGTTAAATAGTGTCAAATAGGGTGGCTGTGTAAGTCCTGTCATTCAGCTGTAGAAAACCATAAATGCCTACAAGGAAGTAAATGTGGGGGAACAGTTCAGTAGAATTTAGCAATCTGTCATGTCGAAATCTTGAATGCTGCTGGCCTAATTTTTTTTTGTTTTTTTTTTGTTATCCTCTGGTCTGCGGATTAATTTACATTTGGATTGTAGATTTGTTGGTGACTACCTTATGGAGTATCATTTCCTAGCCATGTTTAGCTGATCAAGAGTAGGTCTACTTTGAAGTTTGATATCATTTTTGACAATATTTAATCTGTGCTTGTTAATTGAGCCACCATTGACGTGCAGCCAATGCTTCACACATCTGTGTTTGTTTGTTTTTATTTTTATTTTTATATAATTGTCTCTTTGCAGGGCAAACCATAGTAGGGTTATAACCTACCGGAATATCACAACACAACTTCCATGAACTGACAAAATACACAAGTTGCCAATGCTATTTCATTAAACGTATACTCCATTTAAGCAGATTTCATAAGGATAGGATAAACAAGATTAACAATTGAAAATGTGGGGGGCAGGGAGGAGTGTTTTGCTTTTCACTAATGACCGAGCTGACAAAAATCTCTGGAATGCACTTAGTTCAAAGAAGACATTTATTATTTCACCATGAGGTTCCTAAAAGGAGATTAGCATGTTGGAAGCACACGTTTAAAAAATAGTCACAGCAATGAAAGGAAAACATACCAAAATGATTGTCCACCGCAATATACACAGCAAATATATATATATATAATAGCGCTTTTGTCATTTTACAGCTCGGCGAGGATGACACTATGTCAATCCTATGCTTAAAGATTTTGCTGTACAAATGGCAAAAGACTTTGTCACTATCTAGCTCGGCGAGGATAGCACTGTGCTGATCCTATGCTTAAAAACTTTGCTAGATAAGCAGACATTTGAGGTGAGCAAATCTAGAGTGTTGCTGGTTTTGCAGAGTGCTCCTTACTAGAGCAGCTCTCCACCTAAATTGGGAACTTCCCAGAGTTCTCCTTTGTTATATATATATATATATATATATATATATATATATATGTGTATATATATATATGTTCGATGGCATGTGTAGCTGCAGATACACATGCTGTGCACATCCCGCCATCTAGTGTTGGGCTCGGAGTGTTACAAGTTGTTTTTCTACGAAGAAGTCTTTTTGAGTCACGAGATCGAGGGACTCCTCCCCTTTCCGCTCCATTGCGCATGGGCGTCGACTCCATCTTAGATTGTTTTCTTTCCGCCATCGGGTTCGGACGTGTTCCTCTTCGCTCCGTGTTTCGGTTCGGAAAGTTAGTTAAATCTCGAAAAATTAGACGGTATCGTTTGCGTTCGGTATCGCGTTAGTTAACACAGATCGACACCGAATTTTGAAGAGCTCCGGTGGCCCTTCGGGGTTTCGATTCCCCGGCGGGGCCTGGTCGGCCCGACCACGTGTGTCTTCAAGGCTAATGGAACGGACCCCATTCCGCTTCTGCCCCGAATGCCATAACAAGTATCCTTACACAGATCAGCATCTGGTCTGTAATTTGTGTTTCTCCCCCGAACACAAAGAAGATACCTGCGAGGCCTGTCGAGCGTTTTGGTCGAGGAAAACGCTAAGGGACCGGAGAGCAAAAAGGCTTCAAATGGCGTCGGCGCCGACAGGACATCAAGAATTGGAGGAAGAAGAAACCTTCTCCATCGCGGATTCGTACTCGGCCGAAACAGAAAGGACACCGAAAACCGTGAGTAAAACACCCATGGCCAAAACTCACGGAAAATACATCAAAGCCCAGGGGACGCCACCGCCAACAGGCCATGGCTTAACCCGGAAATTAGGTGACCGGCCATCGGCACCAAAAAAGGGCACGCATGTGTCGAAGTCATTCGACTCTGGTCGAGATACCAGCACAGAACAGACTCGACACCAAGACATCGGGTCAGAGCAATCTCGGCATCGAGATACCGGCACCGAAACAGATCGGCACTGAGATATCGGAACACCGAAAGCCAAGAAAGTGTCTTCGGAGCTGAAACAGACAATAGAAAAAGTTTTGATACCGAAACATCCGGCTTCGGAGCCGAAACAAAGCTCCTACACTGAGGAGCAGGGACTGTCCTCACAGATGCAAGGACACAAATTCGGGCAGGAGCTAGAAGCAGGAGAGCCAGATTACACACAGAGAAGGCTCCACATTCAAAAGGAGACAGGGAAAATCAGAACTCTCCCTCCAATCCGAATGAAAAGGAAACTTGCTTTCCAAGAGAAAGACAAACAGCCACAAGCAAAGGTGGCAAAACAAGTAACTCCGCCACCATCACCACATCGCTCACCACAACCATCACCAATGGCCACTCCACCAATGATGCAGTCCCCAACGCATACAGGGATGAGCCAAGATGACCCTGATGCATGGGACCTTTACGATGCGCCCGTATTGGATAACAGTCCCGACTGTTACCCAGCGAGACCATCACCACCTGAGGACAGTACTGCTTACACACAGGTGGTGTCCAGAGCTGCCGCATTTCACAATGTCACCCTGCACGCAGAACCAATTGAAGATGACTTTTTGTTTAATACTCTGTCGTCCACACATAGTCAATACCAGAGTCTGCCTATGTTACCGGGAATGCTGAAACACTCAAAACAAGTATTTCAAGAGCCAGTGAAGGGCAGGGCCATCACTCCAAGGGTGGAGAAGAAGTACAAACCTCCATCAACAGACCCTGTGTACATCACCCAGCAATTGACACCGGACTCAGTGGTAGTAGGTGCAGCTCGCAAAAGGGCAAACTCGCACAAGGGCAAACTCGCACACCTCAGGAGATGCACCACCACCTGACAAGGAAAGTCGCAAGTTCGACGCAGCGGGGAAAAGGGTTGCGGCACAAGCAGCCAACCAATGGCGCATAGCCAATTCCCAGGCTCTGCTATCGAGATATGATAGAGCTCACTGGGACGAAATGCAACATTTTATAGAGCATCTACCCAAAGAGTTCCAAAAGCGTGCGCAACAAGTGGTGGAAGAGGGCCAAAGTATCTCTAATAACCAGATACGGTCGGCAATGGATGCAGCAGACACAGCTGCAAGAACTGTAAATACAGCGGTCACCATACGGAGACACGCATGGCTACACACATGGCTACGCACCTCAGGATTCAAGCCAGAAATTCAACAGGCGGTGCTGAATATACCTTTTAACGGACAGCAGTTGTTTGGGCCGGAAGTGGACACTGCTATCGAAACTTAAAAAGGACACAGATACGGCCAAGGCCATGGGCACACTCTACTCCCCACAGGGCAGAGGCACATTTCGAAAAACACAGTTTAGAGGGGGGGGGGTTCGGGGACAAGGCACAGAACCCTCAACCTCACAGACAAGGGCCCACATACCAGAGCCAGTATCGGAGGGGAAGTTTTCGGGGACAATACAGAGGGGGACAGTTCCCTAAAACTAGAGGGAAGTTCCAAAGTCCCAAGACCCCGCAAAATAAACAGTGACTTCAATGTTACAAATCCCCAACACAACACCAGTGGGGGGGAGACTAACAGATTTTTACCAAACTGGGAGGAAATAACAACAGACACATGGGTCCTAGCCATTATCCAACATGGTTATTGCATAGAATTCCTACAATTCCCTCCACATGTACCACCAAAAACACACAACATGTCCAAACAACACATGGATTTATTACAGCTGGAGGTCCAAGTGTTGTTGCAAAAAGATGCAATAGAACTAGTATCAAATCATCAGAAAGGAACAGGTGTTTACTCCCTGTACTTTCTCATACCCAAAAAAGACAAAACTCTAAGACCCATCCTAGATCTCAGAACCCTGAATCTGTACATCAAATCAGATCACTTTCACATGGTGACACTTAGACGTGATCCCCTTGCTCAAACAACAAGACTACATGACAACATTAGACCTCAAGGATGCGTATTTCCATATACCCATACATCCTTCACACAGAAAATACTTAAGATTTGTAATCCAAGGAGTACACTACCAGTTCAAAGTGTTGCCATTTGGAATAACAACAGCGCCAAGAGTCTTTACAAAATGCCTTGCCGTAGTGGCAGCCCATATCAGAAGATGGCAAATACATGTGTTCCCGTATCTAGACGATTGGTTAATCAAAACCAATACGCAAGAACGGTGTTCACAACACACAAAGTACGTTATAGAAACCCTTCACAAGCTAGGTTTCTCACTCAACTACCAAAAATCACACCTACAGCCGTGTCAAATACAACAGTACTTGGGAGCTACAATCAACACAAAAAAGGGGATTGCCACTCCAAGTCCACAAAGGGTACAGGCATTCCAAAACGTAATACAGGCCATGCACCCAAACCAAAGGTTCCAGGTAAAAATAGTAATGAAACTACTAGGCATGATGTCCTCATGCATAGCCATTGTCCCAAACGCAAGATTACACATGCGGCCCTTACAACAGTGCCTAGCATCACAATGGTCACAAGCACAGGGTCAACTTCAAGATCTAGTGTTGATAGACCGCCAAACATACACCTTGCTTCAATGGTGGAATACTATAAATTTAAACCAAGGGCGGCCTTTCCAAGACCCAGTGCCCCAATAAGTGATCACAACAGATGCTTCCATGGTAGGGTGGGGAGCACACCTCAACCAACACAGCATCCAAGGACAATGGGACACTCAACAGAGACAGCTTCATATAAATCACTTGTGTCGCGTGGGCTCTCATTATCCTAAATGAGACTACTGGATTTCTAGGCAGCAGGATCGATAACGGTGTGGGGGACTGAGTCTAACCCACGTGTAAAGAACTCTGCCACCCTAAATCCAGTTTTTGCTCCGGCTAACTAGCAGTGCCTCATTTCTCCCACGGGGAAAAGATGATTGGGCAGCCGAGCACATGACATCTTTGGAACTTCTCAGGGAAGTCGTGGTCACTCAGATCCAAACCAACTCTCTCATTTACAATATGATCTCATATACAAATGACAAAGGCAGTATAAGTTTTATATAATGTTTTAATAAAACTACTGCATTTTAGATAATAAGGCATGAGCCGCAATAACCAGAACCATACAACACAGCAGGATTGAAATAGTCACCAGGAGATTAAAACATAAGAACAAAGCTATCATCATGTCTAATAGTTTCTACTCTCCCTCTGCTTGTTCTATTTCGAGCACAGCATGTTAAGCTTCTAACTTGCCTTTCTGAATCACCGGGGAGACATCAGCCCTCATACCTGAGCAAAGGCCTGTGATCTTGGTTCAGCATCTGCAACGAGGCAGTCAGCGTCTAGTTGTGGTTCCCTGGTCGGAATCTCCCACTTGCGTGTATTGGGACAAGGAAGTGATTTTATAACTAACATGTCAGCATGATCACAAAATGTCCCTACGCAGGAATGCCAAAGACTAAACTCCTACCACGTCTATCAGCAATGTACCAGACTGTATCCTTGACTGAAGCACAGAGTGAACAGGAATGTGTTATGGAGAACTCCAGTGCTGAAGTAGGCTAAACAGTGTGATATGAATATAAAACAAGACCGTAGAACTGGCTATTTGAAAAATAACAGTACGAAGCCTAATAAAAAGCATTTAGAGCAAAGTGCACAGAGGCTCTAAGCTGCAAGCAAATGAATAAAATACATCCAGGGCAAAGTGCACAAAGGCCTAAAGCCTGAAGCAAACGTGCAAAGGATACGTAAAACTAACCACACTACACTTGGAACTACTAGCAGTATTTCTAGCGTTGAAAGCATTTCTGCCACTAATAACCCACAAACACATTCTTGTCAAAACAGACAACATGACAACAATGTATTATCTGAACAAACAGGGAGGGACACACTCGACACAATTGTGTCTCTTAGCTCAAAAGATATGGCATTGGGCGATTCACAACCACATTCGCCTAATAGCGCAGTTCATACCAGGAATCCAAAATCAGTTAGCCGACAATCTCTCTCGGGATCACTAACAGATCCACGAATGGGAGATTCATCCCCAGATACTACAAACTTACTTCCAAAGATGGGGAACACCGCAAATAGACCTATTTGCAACAAAAGAAAACGCAAGATGCCAAAACTTCGCATCCAGGTACCCACAGGCTCAGTCTCAAGGCAATGCGTTATGGATGAGTTGGTCAGGTATTTTTTGCATACGCTTTTCCCCCTCTCCCACTCCTTCCGTATCTAGTAAACAAATTGAGTCAAAACAAACTCAAACTAATACTGATAGCACAAACTTGGGCACGACAACCATGGTACACAACACTACTAGACCTGTCAGTAGTGCCTCATATCAAACTACCAAACAGACCAGATCTGTTAACTCAACACAAACAACAAATCAGACACCCGAATCCAGCATCGCTCAATCTAGCAATTTGGCTCCTGAGATCTTAGAATTCGGACATCTAGACCTTACACAAGAATGCATGGAGGTCATAAAACAAGCTAGAAAACCAACCACAAGACATTGCTACTCAAATAAGTGGAAACGATTTGTTTATTACTGCCATAATAATCAAATTCAACCATTACAAGCATCTGCAAAAAATGTCGTAAGCTACCTTCTACACTTACAAAAGTCCAAGTTATCTTTTTCATCCATTAAAATACATCTAACTGCAATTTCAGCTTATCTGCAAATTACGCATTCAACTTCATTATTCAGAATCCCAGTCATAAAAGCATTTATGGAGGGTCTGAAAAGGATTATCCCACCAAGAACACCACCAGTTCCTTCGTGGAACCTCAACATCGTATTAACACGACTCATGGGTCCACCATTTGAACCCATGCACTCATGTGAAATACAGTACTTAACATGGAAAGTAGCCTTTCTAATAGCTATCACATCTCTCAGAAGAGTAAGTGAAATACAAGCATTTACCGTACAAGAACCCTTTATACAAATACACAAACATAAAGTAGTTCTACGCACAAATCCTAAATTCTTACCGAAAGTCATATCACCGTTCCACTTAAATCAAACAGTGGAACTCCCAGTATTCTTTCCAGAACCAGATTCTGTAGCTGAAAGAGCATTACATACATTAGACATCAAAAGGGCACTAATGTACTACATTGATAGAACTAAACAAATTCGCAAAACAAAACAATTGTTTGTTGCGTTCCAGAAACCTCATACAGGGAATCCAATATCCAAACAAGGCATTGCCAGATGGATAGTTAAATGTATTCAAACCTGTTATATAAAAGCAAAAAGAGAACTGCCTATTACACCAAAGGCACACTCCACTAGAAAGAAAGGTGCCACCATGGCCTTTCTAGGAAACCTACCAATGACTGAAATCTGTAAGGCAGCCACATGGTCTACGCCTCGTACATTTACCAAACATTACTGCGTGGATGTGTTAACAACACAACAATCCACAGTAGGACAAGCAGTACTAAGAACATTATTTCAAACAACTTCAACTCCTACAGGCTAAACCACCGCTTTTGGGGAGATAACTGCTTACTAGTCTATGCACAGCATGTGTATCTGCAGCTACACATGCCATCGAACGAAAAATGTAACTTACCCAGTGTACATCTGTTCGTGGCATGAGACGCTGCAGATTCACATGCGCCCTCCCACCTCCCCGGGAGCCTGTAGCCGTTTTTAAGTTGATAAAAATAAACTTGTGCATTTGTAAATTTGTGAATATATCACTTTTAGTCACATTATGTACATACATACTTACTCCATTGCATGGGCACTATTACTATATACACAACTCCTACCTCACCCTCTGCGGGGAAAACAATCTAAGATGGAGTCGACGCCCATGCGCAATGGAGCCGAAAGGGGAGGAGTCCCTCGATCTCGTGACTCGAAAAGACTTCTTCGAAGAAAAACAACTTGTAACACTCCGAGCCCAACACTAGATGGCGGGATGTGCACAGCATGTGAATCTGCAGCGTCTCATGCCACGAACAGATGTACACTGGGTAAGTGACATTTTCCATATATATATATATATATAATTTGCAAAGCAAATAATGATTTAAAAATGCATCACTGTAGGGCCTGCCAGGTTCTTAATCTTTCTCATGCCAGCAAGACCATGACCCCGTTCGACTGTGAAAAAGATCTCTACCCTCATGGGAAAGATATCCGGCATCTGATGTCTAGAATCCTGATTGAGGCCACTGACACACTCACTGTCACACTGGGTCTTTTTATATCTTTAAAAAACCAAAAGGAGCTTTCTGGAAAAAAACCCTCATTTTGCAATTCAAGCATCCTGGCTAGTTTAAGCATGCTGTGAAATTAACACGTTGGGGTTTGGCCACAGTCCCAAGATGTCAAATCAAAACAAGCCAGTTTCCTGCCGTCTGAGTACATCCTTATCTACCAAAGCCCTTGGTGAGAAAAAGCACGAAAACAAGACAGAATGCACAGTTTACAACATGGAAAATTACGAGCATCCTTGAACATGGCAGTGTCTAATGGTACGATAAAGTCAGTAGGCAGAAACACACATTTCACTACCCCAGAGCCCCAGACAAGATGAAACACTTTGAAAGTCTTAAAGTGCATCCTTTTGAAATACATTGTGTTTATGTTGCCATGGCCAGGAGCCACTAGATCTTCCAATAGAAGAAATTCCTCAAACATTCTGCCAAGCTCCCAGGTCTTCCAGTCCATAACCATCCACAGCCGCGAAAAAAAAGCAGCCAGATAGTAAATCCTCAGGACTGGGAGCGCAAGCACCATCATCTCCTTGGGCTGCTGTAAAACTTGAATCTTGATGCGAGGCTTGATATAGCCCCAGATAAATCTTTGCCATGAAGTCTCTATGTTGGTAAAGAAAGATACTGGAAGAAAGAGGGGGATACAACAAAAAAGGTACATATATCGCGGAAGAATAATCCTCTTAATGAGGCTACAACGACCGAGGCCCAGATGAAGATGCTTCCAATTTGTAAAGATGTTGGCAGAATGTTGAAAGAGTGACCTAAAGTAGTTTTTATTTTATTTTATTTTTTACAATTCAACAAAGTATTGACTAAGAAAGTAACACAGAGATACTTCTGTCCTGTGCCCATCTGGAATTAAAGGAAAAGCATTAGACAACCTCAGTCTTTTCAATGTTGAGTTTATATCCAGATACTGTCCTGAATGATTGGGCTGCTGTGACTGCCTCCCGCAGTCCAAGGGGGTGGGGGGAGGGGGGGTCAAAAGCCAGTACCTTAACTTCATGTTGATGGATCCTCAGCGGCTGAATCTTATCCGCCATCTGGTGAAATTGTATAAATGGCTCTATATATAAAGAAAAGAACAGTGGTGACAAAGAGCACCCCTGCCTATTTCCCTGGAAATACATATGTAGTCCAAGAACATACCTGAGCGCTGTACCCTTGCTTTTACACCAGTATAGAGACAACAGACTCTTGAGATAAAAACAGAGCAAAGACCAGCCGCAACTATGACTCACCAAAGGAAGGGCCAGGAGAGCATGAAATTGAAAAGCGGCATCATCCTAGCGTCTTTAACACAGAGTGTTTAGCTGGAGCGGAGTGTGTCTCCTAGAGACATACAATGTGTGGTTTGAGAATATTCAGCTCCTCCCAAATCATTTTTCACTTATGGGTGGCTTAACCTGGTTGATATTCCAAGATAAAACATGCAGCTGCTGTCCAGGACACCCAGCGTTAACACAAATGGGGGCCATGGCCTCCAGTCCCCTAGCTCCCCCAGCACCATATCAACCCTGGCAAATTGCAAACCATTGTATTCTGCCACTCCTGGAAGAACAGTATTCTGTCAGCCCTAATAAGCATGCTGAGATTCAATTTCCTCACCCTTTCACCCCTACCATCCACCTCCAAAAACAGGCAAGCAAAAATCCTCATCACCCCCTCAACCAAACCGATCCCCACCCCGAATTCCTCAAATGGTGAACCCACCCTCCCAAGCAATTCCCTGACAAAAGAAGGGCCAATACCCCTACCATCAGGTTACCAATTATTATGGTTCATGGCAAAAATGACACAGGTGGGCCGGCCTTCCCTGAATTGAACAAGGTTGTTGGAAACATGTGTTTTTTTTTTTTTTTTTAAATTACTCAGTAATACAAATGATTGCCAACGAACTGTAGTACTCACAATGATAATAACAATGATAATAATAATAACAATGTAGAAAACCCCCCTCCAAGATGAGAGCACGAAAGAAGAAACCCCTCACCACAACACTAAGGCCCCCACTCCAGTCATAGTCCATCACCCAAAAGCATACACAGTAGCACTTGACAGTTTTTACAACACCTAGAAAGCAGGGAGAAATCAACTCCACCCCCGCTTGCCCCTGAGTCAACAGCCTCTTACTACCATCATTGCAATAAAAAGTCCACCCCCCTCCACCCACCTCCCCTCCCCAGCTCACCCTTTTGGTTCCTCAGTTTCAGGCTCCTTTAAAGAAACCAGAACCCCCAACTGCTGCAGGGTGGGGATGTGCTTCCAGAGATGCCATCGCCTCACAACCATCTGGTTTCAGAAATCTTAACGGATGAAAAACTCCAGACACAGGCCTTGACTGGTGACTTTGGAGTAGCTATACGCAAAATCTGTTGTCGGAGGATTAAGTTCCCAATATAAACCAGACGGGCCTGTGAGTCGTGTGAGGGCTTGCTAGGTGGCTGAAAATAGAAGCAATGCACCCTCTGAAACATGCAGTCCATATTCCAGTCACTCACTCGTCCCCTCCTGCCCCCTCCAGGTCTCCAAGGATCCACAGATTGTTCTTAGGAGACCGATTTTTCCAAGTCCTCCACCCTAGATGAAAGGCGTGGTGAGCTGCAAGTCCTTCTGGGCAATCTTCAAACTATTCTTTTCTAGAGTCTTTTGTTTAGCTATCTAAGACGATTCGACTGCCCCCAGTTGTGACTGTAAAATATCTGCATTTTTCGGGAGCTTGTGAAGGACCACCTGGTATTTCAAATGGGCAGCTTTTAATGCAAGAGTGTCCTTCCAGTACTCCTCACTGTGATGCAATAATAAGTGGTAGATAGCAGTCAAGGTAGGGGCATCCTGTGTTGATGAAGGGTCAGACAACGGAGGGGGAGCAGGAATGCTTCCCAAGACTTAGCCACTGAGAGATGGGTCAATTTCAACAAATGGTAGAAGAGGAGGTAGAGGTCAGCAGAGAGAGATTAGAGGTCAACTCAATACCATCTGGATCCCATAACAGCTCATCAAGCTCCGCTGCTGCCGGGTCAATCATTCCCACAGTCAAAGGCTGTAGATACAAGGGCCTCCTTCTGGTCAGCTGATAACCCCTACTCCCCCGACCTGCTTGCTGTCTGGCTAAAAGCAGAGCCTTAGCAGAGGGTCCAGAATCCACAGGGGGCTGCGCTGCAGCAGCAAGCCCCTCGGTTCCCAAAACTGACCAAGATGCATGGTCCACCATGTCATCCCAGTCACTATCTGAAAGGTCTGAAAAGCAAAAAGTGCCTCTTGTGTATCATTTTTTTGGTCTTACACACCAATCACTGCTGCGGGTTGATACATTACCCTTAAGGCATGCAGGAGTAGGTGAAATTAAAATGTGATGGGCACCAACCACAGACTAATGGATGAATTCTAGCTGAATCCACTATAAGCAACAATGTTATACACCTAATGTTTGTGATAGCAAAGGCCTTTTGATTTTACTGACCTCAAAATGCAGTCAATCTTGCATTGGCTGCAAGAGGGGCAGAAGGGGAAGGAGGAAAAGTGGAAAGAGAAAAGAAGGCAAGAAAGAAGGCAACAATGAAAAAGAAGTAACAAAAGAAATGAAAGAATTGGAGAACAAAGGATAAAAGGAGAGTAGGGAAGCTAAAGGGAAAGAGGAAAGAAGATAAAAGAGAGAAATGGCAAGAATGAGAGGCAAGAAAGACATAAAAAATAAGGGAAAGATAGGAGAGAAGAAAGTGAAAAGAGGATAATAAAACAGAACAGTTTCAAATAGATACACTCATCTGGTATGCTGTTAAATAGCAGCAGTCAGCATTGGCAGGAAGTGGGATCTGATAAAGATTGAATGTGCATCACAAGTGACCTGCTATCACATCAGGCTGTAAACACAAAGGCAACACTAAAGTAATTATAAAGTGAAAACAAAAGCACTGAAAGGCACTAGCTTGAGTGGGAATGTGTTCCTTGTGAAAGAGCAAAATGCAGTCATTCAAAATGAAGTTAACAAGTGCCTTGAGTAGGCTGACGCACAGCTCCATGCAGTTTGCTGTAGTGGGCACAAGCAAACTGTGAATGACACAACAGACCGATGGATGAAAAGAGGTGGCTCCTGTATGTAAGTATATTATACTTATTTTAGTAAAGTCAAAACGTCTTGGCTAATGCCAGACTTGAAAAAGGAAAAACTGGTTTAGTCTTTCTCACAGGGCACCCAGGATCAAGAGGGAAATCACTGTACACAACAGGACCACTCACATCATGCTACAATTTAAAGAGTGAAACTCACACCTCTGAAGAACACATTACGACGCAGTAACCTCTCACTTCCCCTCTTAGATCCCACCTACCTCTCAAATCCCTGACTCTGCAGGCGTTTGGCCGTTTGCACTGCTTGATTGGGTTTAAGTATATACAAATACTGCAAGAGTGAAATTTGGTACAAAAAAGGTGTGTTGAAGTGTTAAAATGCCACTTTAACTAGTACTAATAAGCTTTTGATTCCGTTGTCGAACGTTTTAATTTAAAAATAATTTACTCAATAAAAGTGCTATTAGAGCAAGAACAGTAATTGTCAGGTGGGTTTGTATTAAGGAGCTCAAATAGGACTTGGCTACCATGGTCCTCTGGTTTCCGTGGTGACATTTTTACTCTGGCTAAGCTCTAAACTCTCCCCACAGTCAGGCTGCAGTGCAGGTTATGTGGGGCTGTTGCAGAAAGGTCAGCAAGATGTCACAGCGCCAGCTGGCAGGGACACTAGTTTCAGCAGAGGAATTGAATTCGGAATACGTAGCCCAGATTTATTTCTTAAAGCCTTGAAATAGCCACGTCTGACCCAACAAGCAGCTCGCCAAGCATGCCGCTCCTACCATTGCACATCTCCATTGTGCTGGTGGCACACATGAGAGTAAACATATTTATAAACTTGAGGGGTACACTAAACTGCATTGTTGCTTAAAGAAGCATGCAAGCCAAACGTCCCAATCAACAGCTAGACCTTTCAAACCTATTGGCTCACGGTTGTCATATTAGATTTTTATTGCTTTCACGTAATGTTTTGATATTTGAAGTATGTACTGACGAAATATGAAGTTTGTTGCAAACGGAAACTAAATTCTCCGGGCAAATCATATCTGTACCATCATAGTGAGTCGAAAAATGTTGACGTACTGTGACCTACAAGAGCAATCGATAGTGCCTCGAAACACCAGGTTTGTTGCTGTTTTATGAGTGGAATAGAATCTGTTTAAGAAGGAATTTGCAGACAAACGGGTTTATTCTTAGTTTGAGCTTCCCTACATTTTTCCTAGATTTTTTTTTATGAATCGTTTTTTGACCTGTGAAGGAAAATGTAACCTTTTGATATCGTCCGCATATAAATGAGAATTTTGACCTTTTTTCCACCTTTTCTTTTAATATAAATGACTGCGGCCGACATTGAATTTCGAAAGTGAACCAAAAACATAAATTCAAGAGGCCAATATAATTGCAGATGTAGAGTGCCGTTTAAGCAAAGACCAGTGCCAAAAATGTACGTTTTGCACCAGTTTGTTGGTGTAAATGACTGTGTAAAATTGCCTTTACTGATGAGTTTCTTCCCTCCTCTAGAAGACGAGGTGTATCGAAGGGCTGACATTGAAGTAGTTGTGAGTTGTATGAAGTGTTGGTAGCGTTTGCACTAATCCATTTAAAGTCTTTAGATACCAGATGTGTAAAATGCATATTAAATCAAACCTATTCCACGCTTGTTCTTTCTTCCTTTCTGTGTATTCTTGGTCGTTTTTTCTCCTTTAATCTCCTTTATGCTTGTACCATCGTGATGTATAACGTAGATTAATGGTTTATTACCTCGTAGTATTGAAAAATTGATAAATTGTATGTAGTTGTACTGCATTTACTATATCTGAGACAGATGAATTAAAAACTCAGTTTCTCATATTTTATTTATTTTATTTTATCTGGGTGATCACACTTTTTCACAATAAAGGTCAGAAGATCAGACATCTCAGTACACCATATTAACTCAAAACATTCAAGGAAGGTTTTGCACAAAAAACGACCAGTTTCTGAATGGGGTTCGAGACAGAACTGTGCATATTGCATGTTCATATAAAAATGATTTGTTCACGGTTTTCTCTTCTTCCACATTTAGAGCCTTTTATCACCTCGGATATCTCGCCTGGAGCAAAAGAAAGTGGAACATTGTTGCTTCTGCACTTCAGGTATGAAGCATTACCTGCATAGGCTTGTTTTCGTGCTGTAGACTGCTTGCCACTTTTGCCTCAGACCATGCTATGTTTTACAATGAAAATAGGCAACATATTACTTAAAAATTTAAATATCTTGAAGGACAGATCACTGTATGTTCGTGTATACGTAACTTGTCTGAAATCACATACATATTTTCACGTTTTTAACCTGATTTACTCTAGTAGAAGTGATTCGTGATTATTACATTTTTGGTCATTAGATTTTTGAGCAGATGTCTTCAAACATGAATTATAATTATTTGTATATTCTTGAGGAAATGTGCATTTGGAAATTATATGTTCGGTGGCATGTGTAGCTGCAGATACACATGTTGTGCATAGTCCGCCGTCTGGTGTTGGGTCGGAGTGTTACAAGTTGTTTTTCTTCGAAGAAGTCTTTTCGAGTCCCGAGACCGAGGGACTCCTCCTCCTTCGTTCCATTGCGCATGGGCGTCGACTCCATGTTAGATTGTTTTTTTTCCGCCATCGGGTTCGGACGTGTTCCTTTTCGCTCCGGGTTTCGGGACGGAAAGATAGTCTTAACTTTGGAAAACTACGTCTGTATTGTTTCGCTCGGGATCGGGTAAGAATAGAATCGACACCGAATCGTGAAGAGCTCCGGTAGCCCTTCGGGGTAATTTCGATCCCCCGTCGGGGCCTGGTCGGCCCGACCGCGTGTAACATCGACACTGATGGAACGGACCCCGTTCCAATTCTGTCCTAAATGCCACAATAAATACCCATATACAGACCAACATTTGGTCTGTAACTTGTGCCTGTCGCCCGAGCACAAGTAAGAAACGTGTGAGGCCTGTCGTGCGTTTCGGTCCCGAAAAACGCTCCGTGACCGGCGAGCCAGAAGATTGCAGATGGCGTCCACGCCGACAGGACACCGAGAGTTCGAGGGACAAGGAGAAGAAGAGGAAGCCTTCTCCATCCATGAATCGGACTCGGAGGAATTCGACGTCGAAGAAACCGTGAGTAAGACGTCGAAGCAAGCACCACACAAGAAAACAGACAAGGTCCAGGGGACCCCACTGCCAACAGGCCATGGCTCAACCAATAAAGTAGGTGACCGTCCATCGGCACCGAATAAGGCCGAACTGGTGCCGAGATCGTCCGACTCGGGTCGAGACACAGGCACGCAGCAATCTCGGGACCGAGAAAGTGCTGCCGAAAAAGATCGCCGCCGAGACAGCGGAACCGAAGCTGCTCGGCGCAGAGACAGCGGCACCGAGGAAGATCGACGCCGAGAAAGCTCGACGCCGAAAAAGAAAAAATTCGCCTCGGAGCCGAAAACAAGCAGAGACACAGTTTCGGTGCCAAAACGACCAGCAACCGAACCAACTGCCAGCTCATATACAGAGGAACAATCACTGTCCTCTCAAATGCGCAAACACAGATTTGAAGAAGAGTTACAGACCACTGATGTAGACCACACACAAAAGCGGATCTTCATACAAAGTGGGACAGGGAAAATCAGCACTCTTCCCCCAATCAGGAGAAAAAGGAGACTCGAGTTCCAAACTCAAGAACAAACACCACAAAAAATGGTGAAGAAGGTAACTCCGCCACCCTCTCCTCCACCTGTAACTCACATATCACCGGCACAAACTCTGTCACATTCACCGGCTCATACCACCATGAGCCAAGATGACCAAGACGCTTGTGACCTATACGACGCCCCAGTATCAGACAATAGTCCTGAGTCGTACCCTACCAAGCCCTCGCCACCTGAGGACAGCACAGCGTATGCACAGGTGGTAGCTAGGGCAGCAGAGTTCCATAACGTGTCGTTACACGCAGAACCTGTCGAGGATGACTTCCTTTTCAACACCCTCTCCTCCACCCATAGCACCTACCAAAGCCTGCCTATGCTTCCAGGAATGCTAAGGCACGCAAAGCAGATCTTCAAAGAACCGGTCAAGAGTAGAGCGATAACTCCAAGGGTGGAGAAAAAATATAAAGCACCGCCCACAGACCCTGCTTTTATCACCTCACAACTGCCACCAGATTCAGTCGTGGTAGGGGCAGCTCGCAAGAGAGCCAACTCGCACACATCAGGCGAGGCATCACCTCCGGATAAAGAGAGCCGCAAGTTTGACGCAGCTGGAAAAAGGGTCGCAGTACAAGCTGCAAACCAGTGGCGCATCGCAAACTCTCAGGCGCTCCTAGCACGATATGATAGAGCCCATTGGGACGAGATGCAGCATCTCATCGAGCATCTGCCCAAAGAATTTCAAAAACGGGCAAAACAAGTGGTTGAGGAGGGACAAAACATCTCCAATAACCAAATACGCTCCTCTGTGGACGCAGCGGACACAGCTGCAAGAACAATAAATACCGCAGTAACCATAAGAAGGCACGCATGGTTGCGCACATCTGGCTTTAAACCGGAAATACAGCAAGCGGTGCTCAATATGCCGTTCAATGAACAGCAATTGTTTGGACCCGAAGTGGACACGGCAATTGAGAAATTGAAAAAGGACACTGACACAGCCAAGGCCATGGGCGCACTCTATTCCCCGCAGGGCAGAGGCACTTTCGGCACCTTCCGCAAAACAACTTTCAGAGGGGGGGTTTCGGGGTCAAGCCACACAAGCCAGCACCTCACAATCAACACCGTCTACCTACCAGGGACAGTACCAAAGGGGAGGCTTTCGGGGCCAGTACAGAGGAGGACAATTCCCTAGAAACCGGGGAAAATTTCAAAGTCCAAAAACCCCTACAACCAAACAGTGACTCACAAGTCACCCAACCCCTTCACACAACACCAGTGGGGGGAAGACTAAGTCAGTTTTACAAATCCTGGGAGGAGATAACAACAGACACTTGGGTCTTAGCAATTATCCGACATGGTTATTGCATAGAATTTCTCCAACTCCCTCCAAATGTCCTACGAAAAACACAGAATATGTCAAAACAACATTTAGACCTTCTAGAACTAGAAGTTCAAGCATTACTACAAAAGGACGCAATAGAATTGGTACCATGTACACAAGTAAACACAGGAGTTTACTCACTGTACTTTCTAATACCAAAAAAGGACAAAACACTGAGACCAATCCTAGATCTCAGAACACTAAACACCTACATCAAATCAGAACACTTTCACATGGTCACGCTACAAGACGTGTTACCACTGCTAAAGCAACAAGACTACATGACAACCTTAGATCTAAAGGACGCGTATTTCCACATACCGATACATCCCTCGCACAGGAAATACCTAAGGTTCGTATTCAAGGGAATACATTAATTAATTTTTTTTTTTTAAATTAATTAATCTTTATTTCGGCCAATTTGGCCATAAAAGATGTACACAAAAAACACACATATGAACATTTAAAACCATCAAGGGAAAGTAAACAGGAAACACATCAGATAAAAGACCATACAATTAAAATAAAAACTTAAAATTAGATAGGAGCCTGCAACTTTAAAATACGGGTACGAATATGCCAGACATTGGTAAGGAATTTGGCTAGTGCAAACACAATTGGACCTGAAACATCAGTTTTTAAAATTCTGTACACCGGGAGGTACTCCCTGAAACCAAGGTTTCTAGTAAGTGGTAGGAGCCAATATTTCCTGGCGACCCTGTAAGTTGGACAAAACAAGACCACATGCAGATCGCTTTCCTCTGCTCCCACACATGTCGGACATAGCTTGGTAGATGGCAGTGTTGACCAGGAGCAGGTGTAGGATCACAGAGGCAATGTGCCATATCTCCATTGGAGAAAAAGCTTCCTGGCCAGAACAGGAGACATAGCATCCAGAACCCTCTCCAAGCGGTATGAGTCCTTGCTTTGCGCGAATACAGATGTTAATGACCCCTCATTCTTGCAGTCTAGGGCCATAGCTAATTTCTGCTCGTGGTAAGCACTAACCAAAGCTCTTCGTGGGATCCTTAGTGAGGCGTTAACTGGATCCGACCACAGGTCAGGGAGGCCCAATTCCATACAAGACTTTTTTATATATTTTATCCACGGGATCTGTAGAGCTTTAGGGTGGGTTAAAAACTCCCTCAGTTCCGCCCTATAAGAAGAGAGTTCTTCGGTGCTCCATAGCCTTCGCCAGAAGACTATGGGTCTGAGACCTAATTCATCTGCTATTGGTCTCAGACCCAGATCCATCCTCAGGGGGAGGAGCGGAGTACTGGACGGAAGTGCTACTATCTGTCTAATAAATTTGTTCTCAGTTATAGACAAACTGCAGGAAGCTGTGTGACCCCACAGTTCCGCCCCGTACATCAGAGCTCCTCTAGCCTGTGCCTTGTATATCTGGATAAGCGGCCCCAGCGGTCGATATGTGGAGCTTCTCATCAACCGAGCAATGCCGCCAGTGGTCTGCACTAATTTAAGATTAACCCTAGTCTGGTGAGTTCCCCAGGACATGGTTTCATTCAACGTTACACCTAGATATTCAAAGGTGGAGACTCTCTCTAAACGTGAAGCTCCCAGTAAGGGGTTCGGGCGTGATCTTGGGGTTGGGTTCATAACCATAAACTTGGTTTTGTTAGCATTGATTTCTAACCCCCTATCTGTGCAAAAAGCCACAAAAGAATCAAGGATCCTCTGTATCCCCATAGGGGTTTTGGACAGCAGCAGGGTGTCATCTGCAAACATGATTGCAGGCACCCTGCTGCCATTCAATTTTGGGGCATCAGTGTATTCAGTTCCATTGAGATGGGCGATTACCCCGTTGACGAAGAGGCAGAACAGGGTCGGTGCCAATACACAGCCCTGTCTAACCCCCCTGTCAACGGGGAATCTGTCCGTTAATTCCCCGTGTTTCCCGCACCTGACCCTGGCATAGTTATTATGGTGCAATCTCTTTAAAATTATCAGGATGTCTGGGGGGACCCCCATCTCAGCCAGAACACTCCAGAGTTTCCCTCTGGGCACGAGGTCAAACGCAGCCCTCAGGTCCACAAATATAGTGTATAAACTACCCCCTTCCAATATTGCTGCCCTCCAATAGATAACGTTCAGACGAAAAACCTGGTCCACTGTAGAAACTCCCTTTCTAAATCCCGCCTGATACGGACTGAGGGCACCCGTTTCTTCCACCCAGTCCTGAAGCCGATTCAGCAGTATCCTGCCAAACAGCTTCTGTGACACGTCAATTAGACTGATTGGTCTGTAGTTGGCTGGGAGCAGGGGCGAGCCCTTTTTAAATATAGGAACCACCTCTGCCCCCAGCCAAGTACTCGGAATTTCCATGCCACACAAAACTCCATTAAACACTGCAGCCAGATAGGGGGCCCAAACACCGGGCTCCTGCTTGAACAGGTCCCCGGGCAGGCCGTCCAATCCTGGCGCCTTTCCAGCTTTAAGTCCCATTAGTGCTACCTTCACCTCCCCCACTGTTATCAAATCCCGCCATACTCTACCAGTCCAGTACCGAAATCAATCTTAGTTTCTCCCTGCTCGGAACTGTAGAGAGACTGGAAGTGTGCCTGCCACACCCCTGCTGCAATATTTGGTTCTATTGCCGAATGGAGGTTCCCCGACCCCCCGTTTACTACTCTCCAAAACATTCGGTGGTCTCTTGTTGCGAGGAAAGTGGTAAGCTCCTCCCACTGGTTCTCCTCCCATTCGGTTTTAGCATGGATGACCAGTTTTTTATAAGCCCGTCTACTTTCTCGCAGCTTCTCTCTATCTGTTCCCTCCTTGATGCATCTGAGGAGTTCTCCCTTTGCCTTCCTGCAGACTGCATTGTACCATAAGGAGTTATGTTGTTGGATCCTCTTCTGATTCTGGACCCTGGTAAAAAGCTCAGAGGCCGCTCCCTTTATAAGGTCCTCATGAGCCTGATATAATTTCTCATGGTGGACTATATTGCCCACATCGTTGGCTAGCTCTCCCACTTTTTTCAAAATGGGGATTAAACCTGCGTAGAACTTCGAAAGTTTCACTTGGCTCGTAGCTAGTTTATCCCACCTGATTCTTCTCCTGTTATTGTCTAATAGTAGTTCAGGTTTGGACTCCCCCATGGTTGTTATGGAGGCCTTTGGCCCAGGATGGCTAAGATCGAGTTCAAGGGCGTTATGGTCACTATCCAGTCTCTCCACCACCCTAAAGTCCAGGATAGAAGACCAGTTCACTATCTGTACAAGAGCATAGTCCAAGCGGGACTCTCTTCCCACTCTGTTGTACGTGGTTTTGTTTGGTACATCAGACTTAATACGTCCATTGCAGGCTCTAATTCCATGCTTTAGGGTGAGAGCAGTAATCTGCAGAGCCACAGGCGTCCATGCCTTTGGGGAAGGTGCTACAACAGAGGGTACTGACCACCTGAACTCTTCTTCCATGGGAAATCCCTCTACGAGACCGACCAACGGCTCGAAATGGGAATTTAAATCCCCTCCCACTATATAAGGGATATCTCTTGGCATTTCCGCTAAATATACTGAAAGCTCCTCTATAGTGGGGGATTCACGCGAAGCTCCCACTGGCCTGGAGTAAATATTTATCAGGGCAAGTTTCGCTAGGTTCGGCCAGGCTAATAAAACCACTAGGATATCATCTGATGGCACCGGTAGGCGTGAAGCCTGACATCCTAAGTGGGAAGCCACCCAAGTTGTGAGTCCACCAGAGGGGCGGCCCTTACCCTCCCACCTAGCCGAGATGGAAAATGACTCGTAACCTTGATGGTTGTAATCTTCCCTTGCCCAAGTCTCTTGGAACATGCAAACATCCCCGGACTCAATGTAAGTTATCCAATCTTGGGTGCCCAGTTTACTGGCTAGACCAGCCACATTCCACCAAATTAGTCTCATGTGTGCTGGAGAAGCCACAGAACAGATTGCAGGGATGGAGTGGGGGGAAGAGCCAGTACCAAAGCCAGAAACTACACCAATTACTCTAACAGGATAATTTTCAGAAGTGGGTTCAGCCGGATCAGGCAGTTTACTGGGACCATTATCCAAGGTCACAGGATTTGAGTTCGGGTTTGGGGGCAGTCAGTCCACACCATTCAGACAATTAAAACGATTGTGGTCCAAAAAGGGAGTCTCCGAAGGTCGATAAACTGGACGGGGAGCATATCCCCTGTGTCTAGATCTTCGTTCCACCCTTGTCCAGTTACCTTGTGACAAGTCATGGTGCAAGCGAATGGGAGGGAAAAAGAAAGAAACTGGCAAAGTCTGTATGGTAGAATCCAGTGATCTATTTGACCCAGCACAAATGTATAGTACTGTTCCAGGGTCTCAAAGACACAATGATACAGTCCCCTGCTATTGATTTCCCCGACTTCCCCAACCATGGTACCCTTCTTACCATAATGATCTCATTGTTGAGGTGAGCTGGAAGAGGTCTGTTCCAATTCAACCATTTAATGGTTTTCCTCTTGAGTGAGTGATAGTTCTCATTTTCACCCAATTCTAGAGAGGGAACACCAGCCAACACCACCATGAGGCTGTTAGCCTCTGGTGGTAAGTCGGGTCCTCGTGGTCTAGGGGCAGACTTACCAGGGAGTATACGTTGGAGTGCTGGGCCATCTATTTCTGATGGTAGGATGTTAGAGTTAGTAGGTAAAATTGGAACTGGGATAGCCATAGGTGGCTGTAGAAGAGGGGCGGCAGTGGTGCCCAAGGGAGGCCCCGTGTGAATCGGTGGGTTTTGTATATTGGGGAAGGTTCCTATTGGTAGATTGGACTCAGTGGTTCTACTCTGTTTGTTGTCCAAAATTTTCAGGGTGGTTAAAGTTGCCTCCAGAGTGGTCAGCCTGAATTCTATTTTCTGCAAGCTCTCGCTAATGGGCAACAAGAGTGATCTAATTAAGGATTCAATGCTCCCCAAAGAGCTACCGGGAAATAATGTGTTAAGTGGGCTCTTCCCTTTGTCGCTAATGGAAGCAGTGGTAATAATATTAGTACCCTTGGGGGGAGTAGCCTTCTGCACATTAACTAAAGGCCTGTCCAACATAGGTACGGACTTGAGTGACTTTCCAAAATCAGAGTGGGGGATCTTTTTCTTCCCCTGACCACCCCTCATCTTCCTTCTGCGTTTATTTGGTGGTAGGTCATACACCTCTGCCACCACAGTTTGCTTTAGCTTATTAATCTTGATTTTGGCTCTGGTGTGTGTTTGGGTGAATAAGTCAACTGCCGAACTACTGGCAACTAATAGTGGAGTGGTGTCCGTAGTTTGTTTAGGAGGTGGGCCAGAAATGGGAGAACTATCCCGGAGTAATAGGGGAACGTCTTCTTGGGATGAAAGATCCGGGCTGCCATTGAGGGAACCTTCCTCTTGGGAGATAGGATAGGAAGTTATGTCACTGAGGGGCCTATTTTTCAAGTGTTCAATCGAGCGACGACGCTCTGTCCTACGCATCTCCAGAGAGGTTTCGATTCCCCCATCACCCTTTACCGATTTAAAGTAGTTGTCCAGAGTCCCAATGTTGGCTCCCCCCTCCTTAGCTGCTGTTCCACCTAGGGCTGATGATGGCATACCCAGAACCTTTTTCGCATACCAAGTAGGATCAAGGAGATGCAGGTGAAAGAGAGTGGGCCCAGCCCAGCCTCCTGCGTGCCCTGGCGGCCACAGACGGTCCCGCCCTTGTCCCGGGCTTATCCCCGGGCGCTCCCGCGCGCTCCCGCGACGCGGAAGTAGCTGTTTGAATTTATAAGAGAAAAGTTAAGCTATGAGTGGGGCGGGGCTTGCAGGGAGACCGGCCAGGTGACAGGAGGCGCGGGTTAACAGGACTGCTGGGAGACTTAGACCTGTCCCGACGCTCGCAGCCCTGCACTCGCCCAGTCCCTCACTGAAACTGTCCGTAGGTTTTGCACAAGCGGCTCTCACGCCGCAGCGGGACCCGCGAAGCAGAGGAGAGTCCAAAGGCAAACCAGCAGCAAACAGCAAGTCCGACGGTATCTCCTGGTTATGGTTTCCCAATTGCTTTTAGATGCGAGGCTTGTGCGTTTCCTTGGCCAAAGGAGGGAAACTTTGAGACTAATATAATTGACCAGCGTCTCCTGCACTCCGGCTTCCGAAAGACGCTCCGCAGATCCCCAGGGACCAGTACCGGAGTCAGTACGGGCTAGAAGTCATACATGGGCAATTGCTCTCCCGACTGCGAAGGCTGCTGCACAGCTGATTTGGTTTTGTAGAATAGAACTACTTGTATCCTGTATGTGGAGTAGATTATCTCCGTTTGTGGAATACCTGTTTTGCTGAGTTGTAGTTGAAGTACATGCTGGCAAAAGCTTCGTATTTGCCGATGGTGAAAAACGAGCGATGGATCCACTGGTAGAATCACAGCCTCACGCTTCGTGAAATCCAAAAGCAGCACCGGATCGCCAAGCGCGCGAATGCAGGTAACATAGAGCGCCCAGGCTCTGGAAAGAGAGCCACGTTCACAGAAACAGAAACTGAATGCCGCCCAGCGGAATTCTCCTTCACCGGCGGTACCGAGACAGCGTCACAGAGCCGCACCGAGTTGCAACCAGCAGCCTCACGCTTCCTGAAGCGGCGCGGGCTCGTACTTGCCCGCAGTCTCTGGGGGCAAATGTGTGCTTCGGCTCCAGCGAGGCCACGGTTCCGGGTCTCCGTAACACAGCACTGAGCACTCCGGCTCGGTGATTTATGTTTCGGCCAAAAAGGCAACAAATCCAAAGCTGACCTAGGCAGCAGGCAGCGCCCGGAAGCCTGCAGGCACCGGGGAAAGTCGAGGCGCAGTGCGCTGATTCCACGCTAAGGTCCAGTGGATCCGATGCAGCACACGGAACAGCAGAGCAGGGAGACGAGGTGGTGGTATTAGTAGCCTCCGCTTCCTACGGGAAGACAGGCGCTGTTCCTACGCCCCTGGTGAATCGTATAAGGGGCAGGCTTCAGTCCGACTCGGCTCCCTCCCACCGCTTCACTCCGTCTGCAGACTCGGACAACACTCTCCTGAGCAGCCTCAGCTCTGGTTCTCCGAATCTTTGGAAATACCACCTGCTCGGCACTGAAAAATCCCAGCTCCAGGGAATACATTACCAATTCAAAGTGTTGCCGTTCGGTATAACAACCGCACCAAGAGTATTCACAAAATGCCTAGCAGTAGTAGCTGCACACATCAGAAGGCAGCAAATACACGTATTCCCGTACCTAGACGATTGGCTAATCAAGACCAACTCCCTAACAAAGTGTTCACAACACACAGATTATGTCATACAAACCCTCTACAAACTCGGTTTCTCCATCAACTACACAAAATCTCACATTCTGCTGTGCAAAACACAGCAATACTTAGGAGCGACAATCAACACAACAAAGGGAATAGCCACTCCAAGTCCACAAAGGGTTCAAAATTTTCACAAGGTTATACAAGCCATGTATCCAACACAAAAGATACAGGCAAAAACGGTATTAAAACTCCTAGGCATTATGTCCTCATGCATAGCCATTGTCCCAAACGCAAGACTGCACATGAGGCCCTTACAACAGTGCCTAGCATCACAGTGGTCACATGCACAGGGTCACCTTCTAGATCTGGTGTTGATAGATCGCCAAACATACATCTCGCTTCTATGGTGGAACAGTATAAATTTAAACAAAGGGCGGCCTTTCCAAGACCCAGTGCCACAATACGTGATAACAACAGATGCTTCCATGACAGGGTGGGGAGCACACCTCAATCAACACAGCATCCAAGGACAATGGGACGTACATCAAACAAAACTGCATATAAATCACCTCGAATTGTTAGCAGTATTCCTAGCGTTGAAAGCATTTCAACCCATCATAACCCACAAATACATTCTTGTCAAAACAGACAACATGACAACAATGTATTATCTAAACAAACCGGGGGGAACACACTCGACACAGCTGTGCCTCCTGGCACAAAAGATATGGCAATGGGCAATTCACAACCACATTCGCCTAATAGCACAATTTATTCCAGGGATCCAAAATCAACTAGCAGACATTCTCTCTCGAGATCACCAACAGGTCCACGAATGGGAGATTCACCCCCAAATTCTAAACACTTACTTCAAAATTTGGGGGACACCTCAAATAGACCTATTTGCAACAAAGGAGAACGCAAAATGCCAAAACTTCGCATCCAGGTACCCACACAGGCAGTCTCAAGGCAATGCACTATGGATGAACTGGTCAGGGATATTTGCGTACGCTTTTCCCCCTCTCCCTCTTCTTCCATATCTAGTAAACAAATTGAGTCAAAACAAACTCAAACTCATACTAATAGCACCAACATGGGCAAGACAACCTTGGTACACTACACTACTAGACCTGTCAGTAGTACCCCATGTCAGGTTGCCCAACAGACCAGATCTGTTAACACAACACAAACAACAGATCAGGCATCCAAACCCAGCATCGCTGAATCTAGCAATCTGGCTCCTGAGATCCTAGAATTCGGACATTTAAACCTCACCGAAGAATGTATAGAAGTCCTAAAACAAGCTAGAAGACCATCCACTAGACACTGCTATGCAAGCAAATGGAAAAGATTTGTTTGCTACTGCCATAATAATCAAGTTCAACCATTACATGCATCTCCAAAGGATGTAGTGGGATACTTACTACATTTACAGAAATCAAATCTAGCCTTCTCTTCCATAAAGATACACCTCGCAGCAATATCTGCATACCTGCAGATTACCCATTCAACTTCGCTATTTAGGATACCTGTCATTAAAGCGTTTATGGAAGGCCTAAAAAGAATTATACCACCAAGAACACCACCTGTTCCTTCATGGAACCTCAACATCGTCTTAACAAGACTCATGGGCCCACCTTTTGAACCCATGCACTCATGCGAAATGCAATTCTTAACGTGGAAGGTTGCCTTTCTCATTGCCATCACATCTCTAAGAAGAGTAAGTGAAATTCAGGCGTTTACTATACAAGAACCTTTTATTCAAATACACAAAAATAAAGTAGTCCTAAGAACCAATCCAAAATTTTTACCAAAAGTTATTTCGCCGTTCCACTTAAATCAAACGGTAGAACTACCAGTGTTCTTCCCACAGCCAGACTCAGTAGCTGAAAGGGCACTACATACATTAGACATCACAAGAGCACTAATGTACTACATTGACAGAACAAAAGAAATTAGGAAAACAAAACAACTGTTTATTGCATTTCAAAAACCTCATACAGGAAACCCAATATCAAAACAGGGTATAGCCAGATGGATAGTTAAGTGCATCCAAACCTGCTACCTTAAAGCAAAGAGAGAACTGCCCATTACACCAAGGGCACATTCAACCAGAAAGAAAGGCGCTACCATGGCCTTCCTAGGAAACATTCCAATGAACGAGATATGTAAGGCAGCCACATGGTCTACGCCTCACACATTTACTAAGCACTACTGTGTAGACGTGCTATCCGCACAACAAGCCACAGTAGGTCAAGCCGTACTAAGAACTTTATTTCAGACTACTTCCACTCCTACAGGCTGAGCCACCGCTTTTGGGGAGATAACTGCTTATTAGTCTATGCACAACATGTGTATCTGCAGCTACACATGCCACCGAACGGAAAATGTCACTTACCCAGTGTACATCTGTTCGTGGCATTAGTCGCTGCAGATTCACATGTGCCCACCCGCCTCCCCGGGAGCCTGTAGCCGTTTGGAAGTTGATCTTCAACATTTGTACATTTGTAAATATATTACTTAAACCTTAGTTGGTACATACTTATTCATTCCATTGCATGGGCACTATTACTAACATACACAACTCCTACCTCACCCTCTGCGGGGAAAACAATCTAACATGGAGTCGACGCCCATGCGCAATGGAACGAAGGAGGAGGAGTCCCTCGGTCTCGGGACTCAAAGACTTCTTCGAAGAAAAACAACTTGTAACACTCCGACCCAACACCAGACGGCGGACTATGCACAACATGTGAATCTGCAGCGACTAATGCCACGAACAGATGTACACTGGGTAAGTGACATTTTCCATCTTACTTTATTACTTCTAGTCAGTACTGGTTTATCAAACATGCTTATTCTACAAAATTACTAGTGACCGTTCCTGAGTACTCGGATATTTGATCAGAAATCTAAACCCAGGCTTTGGTGTATCCCATTAGACGGCAGAAATTTGATTGTTCTCGTTGTCAAGACCAAGTGGAGTTGCCTATTCAGCAATGGATACTATTGAAAAACGTAGTGACAAAACAATATTATTTTTGGGACTTCTTAAAACAAGCAGTGGTATAGCCAATAGGTCTTGTCTTCGTGAACTCTATTAGCTGTGTCAATCTTTTAGCCATGTTGTCAAGCACCGTAGCTGAAGGTGGTGGGAAAAGAAAGATGCGTAACGCAACCAGTGTTGTCTGCGTCATAGGCAAGACCTATTGGCTTTGCTGGTGGTTGTTTTTCCTAGCAGGATGGGATGGAGCGTGCAACAGAGTGGGGATGGGGGTGGGGGCATGCAGGACTGTGGCGTGTGGTAGGGGGAAGGCATACACAAATGGGGGCAGAGCAAGCAGTGCTGAAGAAAGGCTGGGGTTATGATGCAAGCAACAATGCAGGATGAGGGGGCAGAACGGGACTGGCAACAGCAGGGCATTGATGACTGGGTAAACAATGACCATAGGGCAATGATGTTAGGGTAAACAATAATAGCAGGGCAACAGTGACAATGGAGCAAGAAATGAATAGGCAACAACAGCTGGGTGACAACAGTTTGGCAACAACAACAGGGCAACAATAGCGAAGTAAGCAACAACTATGGTGCAACAACACAGAGTGAGGGGGAGGAGAGCATGTCTGCAAAAAAAGTACCTCCTGAGGCACAAAAGCAGTGGAAGGACATTGGCCCAAGTACTGCTTCCTTTTGGCGCCCTTTCTTCAGGGTGGGTAAAAGCCCAAAAAGTGGAAGTGGAGCCAGCACGCGCTCACCAAAGAGAATCTTATGATGAAACACTGAGACCAAGATGTTAGTAGAAAAGGAGCTTTAATACAAAAGGAGGGAGCCGATGTCCAGTAAGTCCTCCTCCTTTGACTTCCAACTGTAACTGCCTGAAGCTGCATTGGTTGGAGCTCACAGAGAGACGAGCTGAAACTTGGAATGTACAACAAATAAAAATATGTTAAATGTCAACTAAGTAAGCGTGCACTGAAACAAAAATATGTGACTTAGTTCAAAACACTACATAGAAGCAAGGAAATGAGTGACGATGAAGCCACCCTGTGGTAAGCAATTAGAATCAAGCTTTTATTTAATGATATGGCTTGAATAGAAGAACAATTGACAGAATATTAAATATCTAACTAATATACAGAAGGCAGAATTCTATGCAATTAGCCCAGCGTTGCCTGTTTTTATGGGCGAGCGCAAGGCGCTCCGTCCCATTCTGTAATCTCTCATTGGGCTTCAAACCACCCCATGTCACGTCAGTCACTTACATTGGTTCATGGGCTTGCCTTTTAAAATCCGCCTGCTTTCATTTGTGAAAGGCATGCATACGTTGTGCCTTTTCCAGTGTTTAGCCCATCTACACAGCACTGGTAAACTACTAAAAACATACGAGGCTCGATATTTTCAGCCTGGGGGGGTCTGGACTACTTTATCTGTTTATTTTCCACGCAGTGCGATTGCGCTGCATTTTAGATAGTGCAATCGGGCTGCGTTTTTTTCTTCTTTACAACGCTAATAGGTCTAACTTGAGCTAATGCCAGACGCGTTGCATTGAAAATGCTTGTTGTGTTGAATTTGTGACATGCATGAGGGCAAGCACCATTGGTTTGGGGTAGTTTTGATATCAAAGCTTTACAGAAATGTAAAAGTCATTTCAATTGCATCACACTGACCATCTCTTTTTTACGTTCATGGAATATTGTAAAATGTTTTGCAAGTAAGCTATCAGGAGTTGTTCATTTTGTTGTTCTCTTTAACAGCGTTGACCTCTCAAAAGCTGAATTATGGTTGAAAGCTGCAGTGTGGCTGAAAGCTTCGATCTTCATCACATATGCAGAGTATTGGCATTTAACTGTAATTGACAAGATCTTTTATGTAGGGTCTTTGGCGTTTTTTTGCCGGTTTTAAGACGATACATGTTTTGTACAGAAAATCACTGAATGGAGAAATATACAGGGCTCTGCAAGGGTGCATATGCATCAGCTTTTGGTCAGCCTCTCAGTATCCCAATGAGAGGCATAGGCGATTCCATTTCTACAAATATTATGCGAGCATAACCCAGTAAAGCCTTCTTGGCCATTATGCAAGCTTAGGTAGAGATTATTTTACCAACGTCATCTGAATGAATAGACAGTTTGTGACCCGTACATCTCCCTCAATTTACCCGGAACACGTACACAATGCCAAAGATGGTCATGCATTTTGATTTTTTTTGTTGCCTGTTCTGGCGACTTTTCACTGCAAGTGCACCCTCTCAATACATTCAGATTGTTATTTTGAAAGGCTTTATTTTAGTGCAGAAAACAGGAGTATAATTGCAGAACTTAATTACATTGTAGCTAACGCATAAGCACAGAATGTAAATATTATTAAAGAAGACGACATATAATATGCAGCCTGTAACATTCTCTTCATGCATAATCTTCAAGCCCCATAGGTTGCTGTAAGGAGGTTCAGTATTTTATCAGATACCCATGTGTTGATGAACGTTACCTATTTTTCCAGCCCATGGGTCTGTATGATATCTGGGGCCAATTGTGTGTCTGCAGTAGAAATGTTTTGAGACAAGTCAGCTGTGGATCGTGGCGCAGCTCTGCCAGCAGCCACTCTACTTACTGTCTGTTGGCCTGGAATAAAGAAACCTGCTCTCTCTTATGAGAGAGCTGTTAACAGTTTATTTATACTATCTAAAATATTTATTTTGAGAAAAAATAAGTCTCAAGATCATGTCCAAAGAAAGACATATTGTGATAACTTCTTGTACACACGTTCAAGCCAAAACTATTGTACCTTTTTCTTAGCACTAGTTGTTCAGATGAAAGCATGGGTGTATAAACTGGAAGTATAATATCAAATCACTTGGTAAATGTATTACACATTGTTGCACAGTAATGAAATTAAATGCTTTAACTATTTCAAATGAATATCACCATACATGACCCGAGGCTCCTAAAAGACGCATGCAGAGTGATTGGCACAGCCGTCTAAAATATGATGCCTACTATGGCTAAATTCTTCTTTTTCAGATTTGTTTAATCCTTTATAAGATTCTATCAATAACCGTAATAAATATTGTTATACATTCACGAAGTTGTTTTGTTTATAGATGGTCCTGATAAGGTGATTAGTCCATCTGATAGAATTTGTTTGTGTTTGTGTGTAGGATGAATGTGTAAGTCACACATTTTAAAGTCCAGTATTCTCGACTTCAGTTCCCTGTGGCTACATAAAAAATAGAATACTTAGCAGTTAAGTGTGTAGTCTAATCAAAAGGTGTCTGGTTACCTTATAATTTATTTTAGAGATTCAACATAAACTAAGAAAATATAAAGCAATTTGCCATTGTTAATTATTGACTGTAAATATAAACATCCTTCTGAGCATGCCTGTGTTATGTGCTCCAAAGTTTTTGTGATGCTTGCAAACACGTTTGTAGCTTACATGGCGTTCTAGTCAGCCCACTCCAGCATTAATATTACTCCTCTTCCCAGTGGCTTAGTCTGTCCAGATTTCAATGCCCACTTACTTTCCAATAAGCCAATATATGAACAATCTTGTTCCTGGGG
This sequence comes from Pleurodeles waltl, assembly GCF_031143425.1. Classification (NCBI taxonomy): domain Eukaryota; kingdom Metazoa; phylum Chordata; class Amphibia; order Caudata; family Salamandridae; genus Pleurodeles; species Pleurodeles waltl. The sequence continues at coordinate 1,553,882,543 of NC_090440.1, forward strand.
AGAAACAATATATTCTTTAAAATAGGATTACCATATTTAATCAAGAAGAAATTAAAAACACAACAAGCACTGACCATAATTTTGAAAACATGAGGAATGTTAGACCAGGAGTGAACACCATAAATGTAAGAATTCTGAGACATTGCTGTTTAATTACAGCTTTTTGGAGATCGTACCACTCCAATGGGGTTAACACTTAGTAACACATATTTAAAATATTTTATGAATATTGAAAAGCAGTATGATATTCCAAGGTTGCTCTTTTTAAAATGCTGCATACCCAGTACTACATAGATCTGAGTGTGGCAGTATAGATCTGCATGATGGCATTACATTCCTGAGATTTTTCTAAGTTCTGAAAGTGTGCCTTCTTTCGCTTAACTTGATGATCTGGAGTCAAACTGGGGGTCCAAAGGCATAATTTTGAATTTTCAGAGACATGTATGTCATAGACTAAGAATATGATATATATATAATGGATGTGGTGTTATAATATTGTAGGATAACCGGTTGTACGTATTACGTGCTAGATAAAATGTACAACTGAAATTCCTGTGCCTCCTCCAAATGTGTCAGTTGTCACTTTTCAAGGCAGCCATAATGCCTGTGATGCATGTTTTCTTTGTTCTTCATTCCAAGTAGTTTTGATTTCGAAATGATTGGAGAACCTAATTTGTCTAAGTATTGATATTTCTTATTAAACAGTACTGTCGAGCTTAATGGAATGAAAGTATAAGTAGATTGGATATGTGTTGCTTGGCGATTTTCTCCGATTAGCTAATGCATTTCTTACCTGAATCAATGATTAGCAAAATTAATCAAATATTTATTTACAATGGAAATCGTTTTCCAAGCACCCGGGTAGACCACCCTTGATAGACAGGATCACCTCTGTGTCATCTGCGTAGTTAACCAGCGTGACACAATACTTTTTTTATCAGAGAGATTAGTGTACTTATGTAAACATTGAAACCTGTCTTAAGCTTTTAAATTGTGAGCAATAAAGGCTGACACCTGTCAGACAAATAGAATCCCAACCGCTTCATCACTGTGCCCTTCACTACCACGCCATCAATAAGAGTCTATAATCAACCCTGATATACTTGAAATATTCTTTATTGGCGGTTATGTTCTTGACTTGCATACTCCTTATTAGCCATCTACTAATCCATACAATATATTACACTGTATGGGAACTGGAATGCCTTGAATACTTAGTATGAGAAATAAATGACTAGACGGAATGCTATAAATTAACACCCCATAACATGTATCCATTTGATGCTTTGACTGTTTTTTTTGACAGTTCTGCTATGTTGTAAAATAATGAAACCTTCAACTTGCATTCAGTTGACTCCAAAGACATTGCCTTATTTAAAAGGGTACTCACACACTGCATATTTGAATTACAGAAAGTTGATGACCTCATGGGAGTTATTTTATCATTGTTTTATTGTCCAAGTGAGTTATAAAATGCTCATTCAAAACATTGATGTGGGAAGGCCATTAGAATTGGTTAGTTAACTAACGCTCACATGTTATGTGTTGGTAAAGTGCACTGTCACCCGCGAGAGTGACCTGGTGCTCAGCAGGTGTGTTCCAGTTTAGCCCCGCCTATGGGTTGTTGGTTAATTAAAAAGAAAGGTCTTCAGCTTCTTGTGGAAATCAAGGACCCACTCTGGTGTGGAGAAACATGCGTGCACGTGTGATATGTTGTTCAGGTGGTGTTAGGTCTGTGTGAGCGGGTGGCTGGCGTGTGTGAGTGAGGTGCTGTGTGCTTTTGGTGCGGGACGGGAGTAGTGGGTTTAAGGTGTGGAAGAGTGCATGAGAATTTTTTGGAAGCACAAGTGAATGTTCCTTCATTGTGTGGCGGCTTGGGTTAAGAGAATGGTCAGAGTGCGGCGGGGTATCAGTGGGTAGGGGAGAACCAGGGTTCCTGGTACTGAGAACGGTTCAGGTACGGATGGATACAGATCGGCTTACTTTGGCTCGCCAGTGGTCTGTCCACGCTGCAGCTGCCATTATTTGAGGTAAAGCTTCAATTACCATTTATGGAGAATTTTCACATGCAAATTGAATGGGTTTTCTGTAACTAATGCTGACTGAAGCTGTGACTTTATATAGCCTTTGAAAGAGCTCAAATACACCTACAAAAACAAAACGTAAGTTTTGGTTACGTTGACATATTTAACAAGTAACAGAGATTTATCTGAGTAACTAAAAACTGTTGCTCAATATGTTTGAGCATTTCATTTTATGATATTCAGGTTTCCTTGACTAAATAGTCAGTGCATCCTCGATTAACTCTTTTGTTGAGGTTTGGTGGCAGGTGAATTCTTTAATTGCAATGCGGTGACTAGCTGTTCTTCTGATCCAGGAATCACACCACCTCCACAGTGTAACTGTGGTAGAAGTTGTAGTGCCCTTCTAGGATTTTCAAAAAGCATTGTAAGCTTTGAGGCTTAAAGATTTAATAATTTGTGAGATAGACTTTTCAATAAAAAACATTAGGCTGTCTGTTGGAAATGGCCCAGTTTGCAGGGTTATCCCCAAACGTTTTGCCTTCTTCCTCCTATTTTTTTTCAGATCTGTTTTTGCTGGTTTATTTTCTCTGCACACTTTACCACCGCTGATCACTGATAAAGTGCAAGTGCTCCCTATGTAGATTGTATTGGTGATTGGTTTATCCATGACTGGCATATTTGATTTACTGGTAAGTCCCTAGTAAAGTGCAGTATGTGTGCTGAGGGCCTGTAAATCAAATGCTACTCGTGGGCCTGCAGCACTGATTGTGCCACTGACATGAGTAGCCCTCAAAACCTGTCTCAGACCTGCCACTGCAGGGTCTGTGTGTGCAGTCTTGCACTGCCAGTTCAACCTGGCAAGTGTACCCACTTGCCAGGCACAAACCTTCCCTTTGCCTACATGTAAGGCACGCCTTAGGTAGCCCCATGGGCAGGGTGCAGTGTATGTTAAAGGTAGGATGTGTACTGATGTGTTTTCCATGTCCTGACAGTGAAGTACTGCCAGATTCGTTTTTCACTGTTGCAAAGCCTATCTCTCTCATAGAGTAACATGGGAACTGGCTTTAAATATCTCTTACGTGCAGTTTCCCATTGGGAGCTGATAGATGGAATTTGGCTTCTTTGAACTCACAATTTAAAAATACACCTTTTGGTAAAGTTGTTTCTTAGATTGTCAGTTTGAAAATGCCACTTTTGGAAAGGGGGAACTTTCTTGTTTAACCATTCTGTGCCTCTGCCTGCTTGTGTATTGCATGTCTGGTCAGACTGACAGTTTGGCTGTTGTGAATTCCCCCTAGATAGTGACACAGAGAGCTGGGGTGTAGCCTGCATATCCTGATAAGTCTCCTGGGCTAGTCTGGGGAGGTGGGGTTGACACACCTGAAAGGGCTGTGCCTGTCCTCGCACAGTACGGTCTCTGACCCCCCTGGAGTGTGTCTGGGGCCAGACCTGGGCATGGAAGGATCTTGTGAACAACAGAGACTTTCCTTTGAAGTTTGCCTACTTCAAAGGCAGAAATGAGTATTGGACCCAAACCCCCAGATTTTTAGAACACTTCTGGATCAAGAGGAACGTCTGCCAAGGAGCAGAGCTGAAGAGCTGGAGGAGGAGTACTACCCCTTTGCTGTGTGTGCTTTGCTGGGTTCGCCTGCAGTTACTGCTTCTTCCTTTAGGAGGGTAAAGACTGGACTTTGCTGTGTATCCTGCTTGTGAACTTTCTCCAAGGGCTAGGAGTAAAGCTTGCCTCCTGTTGGAAGTCTCAGGGACCTCAAAGACTTCAGCTTCATCTGCCTACAGCACTGGGAACTGTTTTGTGCTGCAAAGGAAGAAAAACTACTGCAACGCCGCTGCTGACTGCACTGTGCCATGACGACTCCAGACTGAGCCGTGCCCCATGTCGCACTGCAACCTTGGTTTCACTGACGCTGCCACCTGACGCCGTCAACGAACCGCTGCTTGCACCATGACCTGTGGGCCTGCACTCTGTGTCACCTTGCTTACGCCCCAGCCTTGGCATCCCTGACGGCACCGTTCCGTGCTGACACCGTTGCCACTTCCTGCACTGTTGTCTGTAGACACCACTCGTGAGGTACACAAGGTATCGTCCAGTCCTGCACCGCAGCCCCGGTCCCCCGACGCCAGCGCCATCAACTCCAGCAGTCAACAAACGCGCCTGTCTGCACGTGACCTGTGGGTGCCACACAGAGCCTGCCCCATGTCGTACCGCTGCCTTGGGCCTACCAACGACAGCACTTTAGCAACGATGCCGCTGCCTGAAAAGTGACCTGGAGACACCGCACATCGCACTGCACCGTCCCTCTTCACACTACAGCCCTGGTCTCACAGATGCCGCAGGACGCTGTCACCGAGCCGCTGCCTGCACCATGACCTGTGGGCACTGCATGTTGTATCGTCCTACTTTGCACCGCAGCCCCAACGCCATCAGCGCTAGTGCTCCTGACTTTGTCATCAGCCTGGAGTTTGATCTGCAATGCGTGTGACTTCAAGGGCCCAATGACCCCGGCCATAGCCTCCGGCACCAATACCAGCAACTCCGCACTCCGGATCTCATCACGATGCCCTGCATTGCAAATGTACTGTTTGCGGGTCTTCTCAACATAGTAGACTGCCTGCGACACTGAGGTTGACATGAACTGTTGGATTTGTTGTTCACAACGCCGTGCTAGCTCCATACAGAGCTATCAACTTCATGGAACTGGATTTTAAGTTAATTCTTGTAAAATCCTTATCTTTTATTACTGTATGTTGGATTTTTCTCCCTTTGGTCTTGAGTTACACAGCTAAATATTGGCTATTTTTCTAAAACAAGTGTGGTGTCCTTTTGTAGTGTTTTCACTGTATTTGTCCCCAGCCTGCTCTGCACCTTATGAGGCCCCAAATTGGACATGGTGCCTTGTTCTTTTTTTAGCGCACCGCGCTCCCAGGCAGGTCTGACCCTCCCCCACTCACCTGTTCTTCTTTTCTTCTTCTTCTTCTTCTTCTTTTTCTTGTTGTCTTGTTGTGCCTTCCTTTATGTTTTCTCCCTTTCCCATATTACCCCTCTCTTCCCAGCATTCCTTGTTCCCCATTCTCTATGGCATCTAGTCCATTCTGTTCTATGTGTTTTTCCCTATCTAAGATGGTGTCCTTGTACTTCCTGTTGGTTGCTTCCTGTTTGGTATTTAAGGGCTGTGATTTTTTTCTCTCCTTGCGCTGCAACACTTTCTGTTTGGATGGTGTCTGCGCTCCTGCTTCCTTGTATCCTGTGCTGGTTCTCGTCTGTTCCAGTGTTTTTTCCTGTATTTTTGCTCCTGTTGTTACCTATTCATTTTGTTCCTGTTGCAGGAACTTATCTTTTTGGAGGTTTTTTTCCCCTTTCAGGGGCTTTTTCCCTCTGGCACTACTTCTGAGGGACACGGCCTGCTCTTGGCGTACCCATTGCCTGCAGCACCGTGGCTACCAGAAAGAGTCGCCCCTACCTGGGCCAAGGCCGAACATTCAGGAACAAGATCCTCGACACACGTTCTGCGGACTCCAGGTTAAAGCAGCACGTAAGTCGTGACAGATTGCAGCGCCCAATACTCCTGACGTCGTCTAACACCATGGATGATACAGTGGCGGCTGCTGCAGATCCTGATCAATCTCTTCTGGCAACCATTCAGCAACAGGCTCAGGAACTGCAACAATTACGCAATGAGAATGCTGCTTTACGACAGGCTTTGGCTTTCCGCAATGCAGATGTTCCGGCCGTCTCCACCTCTACTCCTCGTTTCTCTGGTGAACCAACTAAACTGCGAGAGTTCCTCGATGCATTAACTGTGTATTTCGCCTCCCGACCTACCCAATTCTCCCACGACAAGACAAAGGTGGGATATCTTATCAGTGCGCTATCCGGTCCTGCCTTGGCTTGGGCCTTCCCTGATGTTATCATCCAATGACCCAGTGTTGTCGGACTATCCCGCCTTCGTGAATCAGTTTAAACAGATGTTTAGTCGTCCAGGATTGGAGGCCTCTGCAGAAGAAGCCTTATGTGACATCCAACAAGGCTCACAAGATGTCCTCCAATATATTACCCGCTTTCGACAGCTAGCGGCTGAGAACACCTGGGTGGAACGAACTCTGGTGACTTTATTCCGTAGAGGACTTAGAGGAGATTAAAGATGAGTTAGTACACTCCACCTGAGTTGAAGATCTTCGTGGTTTGATGGATCTAGCTCTTTCCATCGAATAACGTTTCCAAGAACGACGTATGGAGAAGAGAAAGAGTAGAGGATCTTCCCAGCCAAGCACTTCACGTGTCTTTTTGCATCATCCAGAGGAACCTCGTCCTCCCGCCAAAGACACAGAAGGTGAACCTATGCAGGTGGATACCACTCGAGGCCCACTTTCCGTTAGTGAGCGGGAAGATAGACGTAAGAAAGTATTGTGCATGAATTGTGGTGCTGCCGGCCACATGCTTTGTACCTGCCCCGTTCGTCCTCAAAGGCTATCGGGAAACGCCACTTCCCGTCCTCTGTAAGAAGGGAGGGGACGGGATCATCTGCTATACCTTCCATCAGTTCATTCAAGGACAATGCCACAACTTTGTTTATATTACCTGTGACGTTACAGTTACCGGCCGGCCATCAAGAAAGAACAATGGCTTTACTTGATTGTGGTGCTAGTGGCATATATATGGATAAGACTTGGGCCACCACTCAACAAATACCAGCACGACCCAAAGAAGTCCTGGAACAAGTCCACACATTGGATGGATCCTTAATATCCTCTGGTCCAGTTGATACTACCATCCTGACACTAAGTTTACAATTTGGGAACCACCAAGAACACATCTCATTTGATCTAATATCATCCCCCAATCATACTATCATTTTAGGAATTCCGTGGTTCATAAGACATAACCCTTATGTAAATTGGGAAACCCGGACTATTTCCTTGTCCTCACAGTTTTGTCATGAGAACTGCTTTGCTTCAGACACATATTGGTCACCCAAGAGGTTGATGCCTTCTGAAATTACTACCGGATGTTCCATCAATATAGTCCAAGTAGTCCCCGATCACTATCTAGAATTTCAAGATGTGTTCCAAAAACCATCCAGACCTGTGTTACCCCCACATCGAGATTACGATTGTGCTATTCCCTTGGAACCTGGAGCGATCGTTCCCTTTGGGTAGATGTATTCACTCACGGAACCCGAAAGGGATGTTCTCAAGGAGTATCTGCAAGAAAACTTGCATAGCGGTCTTATTGTACCATCATCCTCTCCGGCAGGGGCTCCCCTCTTTTTTTTGTACCCAAGAAGACGAAGGATCTTTGTCCCTGCCTGGATTTTCGAGGTCTAAATAAGATAACTATAAAAGACCATTCTCCTTTGCCCCTCATCAAGGATATACTAGAGGCAGTCAGAGAGGCTCAACGATTTACCAAACTAGATCTTCGTGGAGCCTACCACCTTTTGCGTATTAAAGAAGGAGACAAGTGGAAGACTGCTTTCTGGACCCCATTTGGTCATTATGAGTACAGAGTTATGCCTTTTGGTCTCACTAATGCCCCTTCAATTTTCCAAAGATTTATGGACTCTGTATTCTCTGATCTCTTGAACCATACGGTCGTCATCTACTTAGATGATATCCTTATTTATTCTAGACGTCCTGAACTTCATTCCTCTCGCGTGAAACAAGTCCTCCAAAGACTCCGGGAACATCAACTGTCCTGTAAACCAGAAAAGTGTGAGTTTGACAAGACTGAAGTCAAATATTTGGGATATCACCTTAGTCCCACTGGAATAGCAATGGACCAGGAAAAGGTACAAGCCATCCTAGACTGGCCTTCTCCTTCCTCTATTAAGGAAAAGCAATGTTTTCTAGGATTGGCTAATTTTTATCGGCAGTGTATCTTAGACTTTGCAGAACAAACCAGCCACATAACTCAAACATTAAAAAAGGAGAATTTAAACAAAGGCTTTGTCTGGACAAGGGCGGCTGAAATAGCTTTTCAGAGTCTAAAAAAGGCCTTCACCCAAGCACCGATATTGAGACACCCAGATACCAACAAACAATTTATTGTTGTTACTGATGCTTCCGAAAGAGCCATCGGAGCTGCCTTAATCCAACAACAACAAGAAGATGACGGTCTTGAACATCCTGTCTTCTATTTGTCCCATGTACTCTCTGCGTCTGAACAACATTACTCAGTACTAGAAAGGAGGTCATTAGCTCTGAAAAAAGCCTGCATAGAGTGGAGACAGTTTCTTATGGGTTCCAAAGAGCCCTTCGAGGTGAGACCAGACCATCGTAATCTACAATGTTTATGTAATTTTTTATGCCAGAACAGTCGTCAGGCTCATTGGGCCTTTTTCTTCAGTCAGTATGACTTTTATGTCACCTATATTCCTGGATCCCAAAACATTCTGGCCGAATCTGTCTCGCCGTTATCCAGATTGCACTCCTACGCCATCACAATATCTACTTGAGCCCAGTAAAATCATCGGAGTAGCTCAGTCTTTCCTGGATGAGGTACAACTGGAATATTCCAACCTGTCTGATCAAGAATTAAAAAAACTAAACCCCCTAATATGTAAACTGCAGGGGTATTATTATTATTATAAGAACCTGTTGTTCCTCCCTACTAATGGAGTAAGAGAAAAGGCACTACAAATGTGCCATGATTCTCTGGTTGCTGGTCATAGAGGCACCAAGGCCACACAAGAACTACTCTTGTGGTCTTTCTGGTGGCCTACCTGGAAATTGGATGTCGAAAGATACGTTCAGGCTTGTCCCAAATGTGCTCAAGTAAAGATACCCCGTACCAGACCTGCAGGATTACTACAACCATTACCTGTTCCACCGGCTCCCTGGCACACCATTTCTACTGATTTCATGTGTTCACTACCTCCATCAGCAGGAAACCGGGTTATCATGGTCACCATAGATTCCTTTACTAAGAATGCTCACTTCACTGCCATGAAAAAATTACCTACTTCCCAAGAACTAAGTCAGATATTTATCCATCATATTTTCCGTCTCCATGGACTTCCACACAGCATTGTATCTGACAGGGGACCTCAGTACATCTCCCGGTTTTGGAAACATTTCTGTAGGACACTGAATATCAACATAGCACTATCCTCTGGTTTCCATCCTCAAACCAATGGACAGACTGAGCGGCTCAACCACGGATTGGAGCAGTACCTTCGCTGCTTTTGTAATTCTACCCAGAGCAACTGAAACACTTACCTTCCTATCGCTGAATTCTCTTACAATAACACTGTCCATAGTGCCTCAAAGGTCACTCCTTTTTTCTGTTCTTATGGCTATCATCCTACCTCTTTTCCTACTACTCCTCATTCTACCTCTTCTCTTCCTGCTGTTACTTCATTTTCCAGACGACTTTTACAGGTCCATAGACTGATTTGATCTAACTTGTTGAACATCAAGAGATACATGAAGAGAATAGCAGACACGAAGCGTAGGGATGCTCCAGAATATCACCTTCAGGATAAAGTCTGGCTTTCATCAAAATGTTTGCCTTTACGCCTCTCTCAAAATAAGTTCACACCTCGTTACTACGGTCCTTTCCGTATCCTTCAGCTGATTAATCCTATCACTGTCCGCCTTCACTTGCCTCGTACCTGGAGGATTCATCCGGTCTTTCATGTTTCCCATCTCAAACCCTATGTACCTGATCCTTACTCTCAACAGTTTCCTTGTCCTCCTCCTTTGTTAGTGGATGATGTACCTGAATATGATGTACAAGAGATTTGTGACTCTCGTATCTTTCACAAACGTCTTCAGTATCGGATTCATTGGAAGGGTTACCCTCTCAGTGAATTCTCTTGGGAAGATGCATCTGTGTGTTATGTACAAATGCTTTACACATTGCTTCTGAGATAAGCCTGACTGCTCGTGCCAAGCTCCCAAGGGGATAAGCAGTGGTTATCTGAGCTGGGTATCTCCCTTATCCTGACTAGAGTGAGGGGTCCCTACTTGGACGGCGTGCAAACTGACTGCCAACTAGAGACTCGATTTCTAACACTGCCCTTTTTTCTATTCAACAGCAATGTAGAGAAGATGTTTTCTAGTAGCTTGCACTCAGCTTCCCCTCCTAGTATCCATTGGTCAATATAGTTCATCCCTAATGAAATGCTTATGTAATTAAATGGTGGAAATATACCCTTGCCCCTGCACCCCACTTAATCCCAGTCTCCACCTGGGCCTGTTAAAAATATCCAGGGTTGTACATTCTTAGTTCTCTGATTATTCTATTCTCCAAAGGAAATTAGATTGTATTGTTGGCACCCTTTAAGCAAGGTGGTGGTGTGTTAAGGATGCTATGTCAGCTTCCTTATATTTCTGAGATCGCTGGTGGTTTATGCCAATGCTAATGCTTAGACTGGAATCTGGTACCAAGAAGCAGCACAGATCTCTTCAGCAGGTACTCCAAGCTTCATTGGTTAGCCTGCATGCTAAGAGGATTATGCCTCGTCTGTCCAAGAGAACTACTATTAACTTGCTTTGCCACAAGTCCAATGTTTGACCTTGGTCTTTAATCTGGCCATACCTACACCCATTAACTGGGTTACAATTTGGGCTGAGTTAATGCTGCATCATGGACACTGGGCATGCTCACGTTGGCAGTGTTAAGGGTGGCATGTGAGCCAAAGCCACCAAATCCTAGATAATATTCCGCTGTTAAATGTGGTACTTGCATCCTTCTCCAAATGTGAAATATGTAAAAAATCTACAGCTTGAGTGGGGATAGAACTTTCAAATTATTTGGGAAGCAGAAAGGGGAATGTTATTTCTCTTTTCGGGTTTTTTTTAAGTTGAGCATGGCAGAGCGCAAGCGCTGCTCTTCTCGACATGTTCTAATCTATTCTGTGGGCTTTAACCACACCCATCTCACGCCCATCACCTTCATTTGCTCATGGGGCCTCGATGTAGTTGGTAAATGCTTTTGTTTGTCCTGCCTTAAGGCAGTTTTGTTACCGCGTTGGAGACTGACTTGTTACATACATTATTGCACTTTCGGTGAGAAATCTTACTGTGGCTTGCTATTTCTTTATTTTACTTCACCGTTTTGTGCTCATGGCGGTATGTTGTTTCTTCCTCTATCTTGGTTTCGGGCATCTTGCTGTTTCTTTGCACTGTCTGCGGGGTCTTTCCTATTGATTTTTATTTTTTTGCAGTTTTATGTAGCACAAACTCTACCTGAAGGTATTGGAGCTCTTTGTTTTTTGCAGTTTATATATATATTGCAAACTCGATACAAAGGTATTACGGCGCTCTACATGAGCACCGGTTACATTACACAAGAACACATTAATTTTTGATAGCAAGGGGAGATAAGGTGATTTGCCCAGAATCACAGGATGTTGAACCGACGCTGAGACTCGAATCATGTTCCCTGGTTCCAAAGTCTGCAGCTCTGACACTTATGCAACATCCTCTTCTCTAGGGTTCTTTGTCTGGTGCGTGCTGGGGCAGTCTGGGAATAACTCGTTTTTTATATAGCTCTTGGTAATACAGGTTCAGCCATTTCATAGCACTGCAACAAAATTACTATAATTCATTTGTGTCGACCTTGCAGAAATAAAGAGGTGAAAAAGCTAGGTCAGGATTATAATCTGACATTCTCGTTCTGTCAAGACCTCTGCAGTGGGTGCATTAGCCAACTGACTTGAGTAGAGTTTAACACTAGGCAATAGCATGTGCTCTTGATAACCTCCGGAGGGTCACCAACTAAGCACATAGGTTAGTTCTAAGCAAGAAGATGGCCAAGGTGTTGTCTCCAAAATGGTGGAAAAGGAGTTATGACTTCAGACCCAAGCACTTCACTCCACCAAGCTTGATAGCAAAAAACATCTAGCCTTTGAATGTAAATTGGGGTCACTTCAAAGAGAGTTCAGTTAGAACTAACTCAATACACGAGTATTACAGTGCTTTACATGAGCACCGGTTTACATTACACAAGAACAAATTCCTTTTTGGTAGCAAGGGGAAACAAAGTGATTTGCCAAGAATCACAGGATGTTGAGACTCGAACTATGTTCCCCAGCTCCAAAGTCTGCAGCTCTGAGATATATATATATATATATATATATATATATATATATATATATATATATATATATATATATAGTTTTTATACCACACTTTGTAATACAGGTTCTCCCATTTTGTAGTGTTGCAAAGCAGGTGCCATTCTTAAAATCGCTATCATTCATTTGCAGTTAAGCTGCTTCTTCTGTAATTCTCTTTGTAAACAGTCAGTGTTTTTAAAGGTTAGGCTTGTATTGCCAAAGTAGAGGAATAATTCCTTTAAAAGTTTAACACACAGTAATATATGGCTGCCCCCTTTTCTTTGCTCCTAACTCTTTTAGACCCCCCCCCCCATTCTCCAGATTAAATGCCATAAGTATGTCTCTTTGTGACTTGTTTGGTGCTACAAAAGTTTAGGTAAACACACTAGAAATGGTTGTATCTCTAGGGTATCAAAGCCAGTCTGTAGGAATGAGACAAAAACACTCCCAAGATGGCGGCCTTGTTGTGTCCTCTCTCCTGCAGCATTTCTGGGAGGGTTGCCATGGCACCTGGCATACATCCACTACACTCTTGACCAAAACACATAGGTAAAAGACATTGGGCCAGATGTATCAAGAAGGCCTTTTGCGAGTCAGAAATAGAGATTTTTAAGAAATCGCTATTTCTGATTCACAAAATGCAATGTATCTCATTTGCGAATCGGTAATAGCGATTTCTTAAAAATCGCAAATGCTAATACCGAATTGCGATACCGGCCCCATTCGCACCTATGGGCCTGTATGCCCATATTTGCAAATTTTTGGCATTTCCAAAATTGCGATTTCTTTACTGGAAATCGCAATTTTTGAAATGCAAATCTGCAGGGTGCTGGGGGCATAAGGCCCCCTCTGCTGCACCCCAAAAAGTTTTTTAGGACATGTAAGGTGCACACATGCCAAAAGGGCATGTGTGCTTTACATGTACATTTTAAAAATGCATTTTAAATGCATTTTTAAAATTTGCACATGGTTACCACCAGGTTCAACCTGGTGGTAAATAGCGATTTCTAAATGCCCAATTCGCATTTAGGAATTGCTTCTTACATGTGCTTAGAAATCGCAAATAAGGAATCCTTATTTGCGATTTCTTATTTAAAAACAGGGTCGCAATTTTAAGGAACCGCTATTTTAGCGGTTCCTTAAAATTGCTTTCAGAATGCCTTTAATACATTCTGAAATGGCTTTTTGCATTCGCAAATGGGCATTTGCACCGTTTGCGAATGCAAAAATCTTTCATACATCTGGCCCAATGTCATTTACAACAGCAATAGCTTGTAACTCTCACAAATGCGAGACCTATTGCATTTCAAATGCTTGTTTCACCCTGCACTTTTCCTCTGCTTTTATCAGGGGAAATGTCCCTGCAGCCATTAAGTGGACTTGCCTTTTCACCATGACACTTGCAGTGCCTTACTCCGATTTAGTTCCTTTGTGTAATCTACTTGGCCGAATTATAGCATAAAAACATGGCTAGTAGAACATCTTGGGAGGCCCTGCAGCATTTGATTAAATCAGCAGCATGATATTTTTCTTTTTCGGGAGATTAGATCATTTAGGAAACTGTAGAGGTTGATGATCAGCTGTAGTTATGTATTTTTGTCAGAATATTCCACATATGCCTTAATCAGTTTTATTGCTTGCATCTGGTTACCTAACCGTACAAAGATAATGGATTTTAGATGTAGTATATTTGCAGAAGCAGTCACAGAAGCAAGCACTGATGCACTTTAAACAAGTTTGCGTTTTTGTAGCTGTAACCACAGATCTAAAGATCAGCCACAAGAATGTTTTCATTCCGGTAGTAAAAAAAAATAAAAAATTTAAAAAGTGTTTTTCCCCGATCCTTGACATTTTAGAATAGAGAATTTGTAGAGTTGTTGTCCACGCTGTGTCTGGAGCCGAACCGATTTAATCGGTCTGGAAACTGACGGTAAATCACCAGATGGGCAGCACCAGCCTGGGTGGTGCATTTGAGGCTTATTCAGGGTAAGCTTAAAGTGGAAGATATTCAGTGGAAAAGAGCTTGGAGTCCTAATTTTTGGCTCGCAAGTTACCTCGATTTAAAACATTTCATGGCCATCTGGTGGACAAGTGCGCAACCTTAGCAATGCTTTTCCTCAGTATTAATTATTTAAATGTGCCATTTTCTGAAGTCTTGCTGTTTACATGCACTGTTCCTGATGCTGAAAGATCATGAACAGTTGTTTTTCAAGGTTATTTGGCTGTGTAAGAAGCCAAACCTGGAACATACTCTGAACAAAATGACATCCATCACAAGAGCCATACTTTGTTTCGAAGGTCCTGCCAGTTTTCGATTTCTTCAAATGTTTATCCAGGTAGCGACTTCACTCAAATGAGAAAACCAAGTTTTTCTACATAATTGATGTTTTACCTAACACTTTCTCATCTGTATTCTGTCTAAACTGTTAATTGTCATGTTTGAGAGCAGGCAGTCGAGTGTTTATTTTTGTATACTCTTTTAAATTGACATTAATGGCTTGGCAAGTCACTGATTTTGGACTTTAGCCCCGCAAAAATCCTGGTCTCCACCTTCCTTAAACAGTAAACCTGAATTCTGAGACACTGACTCTATTTAGTGACAAGCTTTTTAATGCATCACGAAATGGGTAAAACAGTCAAAGAAACTGTCAGAGAGGATAAATTTGTCCCAAAAGAAAACTCGTAATAGGGGCCGCGGGGAAGGTCACCGCCCACCAAACTCGTGATTAGGGGCTAAGCCTATTGTCTCTCTTCTAGTTGTATGTTTATGAGAAATTGATGATGAGGCCTCCCAGCCAAACCTAAAACAGGTTTTTCCTGAGAGCAAGGCTGAGTGAATTCTTTAGACATTGCTATACGTGTTGTGTGTCTAAGGTATTTGTTGTGTCCAACTAATGGGGAAGCTAAGCTGTTAGCATCATTTTTGGGTCTTTTTGCTTTTTAGGTTGAGGGGCTTGCCCTTCAAAAATCCTTTATCATTGGTAAATGCTTTACGGTTGTCCCTCCTTGGGGCACTTTGGTTACCGCCTTGGATATTGACCCTATTACATTGCTAATTGCACTTTTGTCAATACGTTTGGCTGCGAGCAAACTTCTTTTTCCTTCTGTGTGTCTCCTTCATGCTCATGGCATGGTGCTTTGAATCGATTTGCTTATGTGAAACTGTTTTACTTTTCATTTTCGATTTATGTGGTAAGGAAAGTACGGCTAGGAGTTTACAACGCTAATAGCTCTAACTCTAGCAAATGCAAGACCATCCTGGCTTTCAGTGCTCTCTAGGGTCTTAATTTGCCCTTTTTATTCTTTTTGGTTGCCTCTGAAATATTTCTCGGTTGCTACGGAGTACGACTATAGTATGTTATAACCGCTCTGCTCTCAATAAGCTAGCACATTGTTTATTGATACCCAACACAGTTATGGAGTGTAATGATTTTAAAGTTACTCTCACTTTCTCAGCAGAATGTTATATTTAAAAAAAACCTTTTTTTTTTTTGTCTCCTTCAATTACCCTCCTTTTTTTTTTTCTACATAGATCGATGAGTCCCCCTTTTATTTTAGTGTGTTCCTCACAGGACAGGAGCATTGAGTTACCTTAACAACGGCCCCCATAAGACAAAGGTAGGATTCCAGCATTTTATTGTATTAGTTGTTCATGGAGTTTGTTCCCAGCCCGGCAGTGTATATCCGGCCGTGAACTTTGTTACATGTACACATTTGTTTGATTTGTATTTTAGCTCAATATTTTCAAATAAACATAATCAATTGATAGTGGCATGGCACATCTAAAAGGTTGTTATACTTCTTTATTACACAGTGATATTCTACCCAGACGCTGTCTGGAACATGTGTTTATATGAAATTACAGTGTTTTTTCCATGTGTTTTGTTTATTTGCATTATTTGTTTAGAACTTTGCATTATGTAGCATTTTAAAAATAGCCAGTTACAAAATAATAGCAGTGAAGAGGGAAGGAGCATGTTGGCAGTTGGTGTACAATGTAGACTGTTTATTTTTTTCAGCACAGCATCAGGAGTTGTTGAATATTCTGGATCAGTATACAATAAGATAAGAACAAAAGTAAAAATAAAATAGAGGTGTCCAGAAACCACTTTCATCGAGTCTCTCATGTCCATGTATGAAATGAGTCTGAGAATCAAAACAAGTCCAGAGTGATTAAGGGAAACGGGAAACATGTATGCTTAGCTGGCATCAGAACTAAATTGAGTTATAAAAACACCTGGATATCTACACGATGTGGGTCTGAACAAGTTTGAACCCCTTAATTTGGCAATCCTATAGAATTTGAAAATTGATTTTCAGAAAAACATTGGGCATCAAGACCTCTCATTCGCAAAATAGCAGGATTCTGATTTAAAATATTTGTAAATGATCAACCCGGATATGTGTTATCAGCATTTGTAGAGTGCCTTTGGAATGGCTGCAAAGCACCAGTCCACTTGGTTCTGGGGTTACCGTGCTAGACCGGAATCAATGATGTAGTATTTTCAAACTTAATCAGTATTTAATAATGAATCGAAGTTGGGCATTTATTGAGTGGCACAGAATGTGATATATTTTTCCAGTAAAAGTGCAATAATCACTCTTGCAAGAGTTGCACATGTCTAAAAGTGTAATCGTTTTTTTTTTGTCTTAATAGCCCACTGAACAAGTGGGCACAGCATTTCAAAGCCATCATTGCACTTTCTCTTCAGGCCCCCTTGGTATGATTAGAAATTTAGTACTCCCGTCACTGATCTGGCGACCTACATGTGCTTAAACTATTACAGAAATACTGTTCTAGTCAATTTTAATACCTAATAGATTTTCTGATCCTATCCCACGAACGCCTCACTAAAAATGCTTGCACTCAGACAATACTGAACAGTCTCCTGTCCCAACAAAGATAAAGCATATGGCATTGTAAACGCTCATGACTATGAGTAAACCTATTTAGCTGGAGGGTTTATTACACTGTCCTGTCACAACACCCGTCCACTCCTATCAATGGAACAGCTAACTTTGATCATTCTCTGATGCATTCTCATAAGAATCTCATATGCTGTACCTTCTCAATATCATAGATCACTCTAATGGTATGGAGCCTCCACTGTGGACACAAATCGTCCATTAAATTGAAGATTTTTAAAACCATGTTGCATTCTCTATAATATTGAAAGAAGTGAACTGCAGTTTGAAGAGGAAAAAAAATTACACACCAAATCTGAAAACATAAAGAAAAGTCCAATACTTATTCAAACCATGAAAAGAACTGAGCACAATAGATGATTGATTCTCCTATATTGGAAATATGTGGTCCTCGCAAAACAACCTCTTTTTGTTGTTTTCGTAGACTTTAGATCTGCCTTTGATTTGGTTTGCAGAGAAAAGCTTTGGGAAGCATTACTTCAGATGGGTTTCCCCACCAATCTAGTTTTTTTGTTCCAACGCCTACATGATGACACATATGCACAAGTGAGGTGGGGCGACCAAGGAGAATTGACTGATAAGATTCCTATACGGAGGGGAGTTCGCCAGGGTTGCGTCTTGGCTCCCACACTATTTACGCTATTCATCAATAAAGTGGTACAAATCTTGTTTTCATGCACCAATGACGCCTCCACTCTAAACAAGCAGAAGATTCCAATATTGTTGTTTGCTGACGATTCCCTTCTTATCTCCAAGACTCATATGGGCCTCCAAACACTTGTGGATAGATTCAAGCCCTTCTGTGATGACCATGGCTTGGAATTGAATGTTAATAAAGCAAAATTCATGGTGTTTTCCCCTGGCAGTAGCCGAAGATGCACCATCAATTTGGATGGGGCCCTATTAAATAAAGTAAAGACCATAGACTACTTAGGCGTGAGGCTCTCAAATAACTTGCATTGGGAGGAGCAAATCAGTAAAAGCGTGGGGCTCCTTCAGCATAGAGTGGCTGCTATCCTGTGCTTCTATAAGAATTCTGTCTCCAAAGCCGTATCTCCAGCTATCAAAATCTATCTGGCAAAGGCGCAGGGTGCAGCCACCTATGGTGCCGAACTAAGGGGATACTCTGAGAGCAAAAGATTGGCAGTAGGAGAAAACAACCTTGCCAGGGCCCTACTTGCTTGCCCCCAGAGTACTTCTCTGATCCCTGTGTTTTTGGACCTAGGCTTTAATCGTATAACCAATTTGTTAGCCTTAAGACCCTTGTTATATTGGGTAAGGATCTGGACTGTTCCGGAACTTATTGTATACAGAGATTCAGTACTGGATATTCTAAGGAGGCCAGGAGCAGCTACCATACCCTGGGTCATGCATGTATCCAATTTGTTCTCTGTTCTGGGTCTAAGAAGGTTTTGGGAAGAGCCACATAACTTGGAGAGAGCTGACAAGACCCTTCTAAAGACAGTATATTGGTCCCATATAAAGAGTGACCTGGTCCGTTGCACATCCTATGGTAGATTGACCAATCTGTTCATCGATTTCAAGTGGTACCCCCAGTTTGAACAATATCTTGACCTGATTCCTGACCTGCTGGGGAAGGGTCTTTACGCACGCTTCAGCCTCCCGTTGTTATCTCTAACTAAAAATTGGGGCGGGTCTTCATTTACAGATCTTTGCCCAGCTTGCCTTGTTTGCACAGAAACTATTGAACATTTTATGTTCTTTTGCCCTGCTTATTCAACTCCCAGAGCAAAATGGATCATTGCAACTTGTCGGAACCTGGGCCTGAGACAATGTTTTACAGCTATCAGGTTTTTAAAGAGTGACACTTCCGTAAACGTTATCCACGCTGTCAGCAAGTTCCTTGCGACAACTTGGCGTATAAGACATCACTTATTGAAATAAATCTTTTATTCCATGTTAATATTTTTTAGGATTTAGCAGGTATGAAGAAAATTTATGTATTTTTATTGTTACGTTTTAAACCACGTAAATGTATATTGAGATTTTAGACCAATCTTATCTCCTTATTGTCTGTTTTTATATTTTGTCATTATTGTATTTCTTTATGCTTTCATGGCCTCAATGACCGATTAAAGCTATTTAACTGAACTTATTACAGTTGTTAAAAGCAGTATCTTGCCATTCAGAATAACTCAAAAAAATGTAATGCAACGGGAATCCATTTGACAGAGATTGTAAAGGTTTTACATGTGCAATAGTGGAAGAAATAGTCCTGCTTCTCAGTTAATTGGGCACCCACGAAAACCTTCAACATTCACTGATGATGGTATTGCATCTAAATTCATACACTAATGGGCATCATTTGCAGTAATGTTTTATCTCATAATTTGAAATGCTTGTTCATTTTTATATATTTTCTCTCGGCCTAGTCTCACACTTGTTATATAAACTTATAGTTCAGATCTGTCACTAAACTTCCTTTCTATGTTAAAACTGATAAAGAAAAATAATTTCCATTTAACTACTTGAATGATTGGAGCTTACTAGTTTCCTATAATTTGCTATTCAGACCACTGTGCAGCAAAGAAACAGTAACCCTTTGGGTGATAGACTATGCATTCTGTATTCTGAATAAAGCCATGCTCTATCTGCTAGTGCTGTTTCCATTAACTGCAGTGTCAGACATAGTTGACCATACACTTTTTTTAACTTCCTTTTTGAGTCCCAGCCTATCTGACAGCGAAGATGTCTGGTTTGCTGAAGACATCTTGGGGACTTTAAGAAAGTTAACCTAGGAATGCATTTCACCAGTTGATCATCATTGGCTTTGTGGTTTGTAACTCACATTTTCGTGCTTTCTATTTGCTGGCTTTATTTGCTGTAGGCTCTCCAGGTTCAGTTCATCCTTCCCGTTTCATAAACCGTGTTTACTGTATTCTTCCATGAACTCCCTTTTTGTCAATCAGCCTTTGAATCTTGTTCTTATCTTGTCATATTTGCAGTGCATTCTAAGATGGAGGTCAAATATCAAGCGGTGTCTTTCAAGGGCGCTTGTTTGCTTTTCTTTCTTTGACTATAACCTGAGAGGATTTATGTGACAATTTTGCTGGATATTGGGGTTAGGAAAGAGATTTGTTTTCTAGCACACAACGTCTAAATGAACTGTGTATTTCAGAATATATCAGAATGAGGAACACAAACAAAGCACATTTTTTGACATTTCTGAAGTCTGTTGGAAACAAATACTTTAAAATGAGCAAAACAAATCCTTACACTAGGTGATGCAATTTCCACACATTTACGTTTGTGCAGTGTATAGTGTAAACTATATATCTGTGTAAATTTAGTGGTCATGTCATTTGAAAATGTGTTGTCTGTAATGGCAATGCTACCATACAATGCATACTCTGCTCTACACTACTGCACACTACTCCGCACCACTCCACTTTACACCACTCAACTCCGCTGAATGTGTATCACTACACTGTACGCCACTTCACGCTGCACCTTTCTACTTCACTCTATTGCTCTACTCTATGCCAGTGTACCTCTTCACCACGCTACACCCCTGTACTGTACACCACTTCAGTCTAGGCTGCACCAATCTACTCTGCACAACTCCACTCTACCCCTCTGTACTCTACTCCACTATCCAAAACTGCACTTTTTGCCACTGCACTTTATGCCAAAGCACTTTACTCTGTAAAACAACTGTGTGTCCCTGCGCTCTGTCGATCCACTGTACTCTAATCTACTCTGCACCACTGCACTCTACACCTGTTTACTCTACGCTGTGCCACTCTGTGCAGCTGCAGTGTACCTTGCACCACTCCACACCACTTTGAAATAATTTACTCTACACAACTGCACTCTATGCCACTCTACTCTTAACCACTGTACTCTATGCCAGTGCACTCTACACAACTGCATTCTGTCACCACTTCACTGTACTCTACACCACTCTACTCCACTGACACTCTGCTCTGAAACACTGCTTTCTGTGCTACTGAGCTCTACTCCACTCTAATCTCCACTGCTCCACTCTACAACACAGCACTGCACTATACGCCACTCTGCTCTACTTGGCACCACTCTAATCCACTGCACTCTACGCCACTTGACTCTACTGTGCGCCATTGCCTTCTGCATCACTCAACTCTGCACCACTCCACCCACCTCTGCTATGCACCACTCTTATCTATGCCACTGCAGTCTACGATGCTGCATTGTATGCCCCTGTATTCAGTGCCACTTAACTCTACGCCACTGTACTCTGCAGCACTGTACACCAATGCAGTCTACAAAAGTGCACTTTATGCCACTCTACACAACTCCTCACTACACCACTACAATACATGGCACTTTCTGCCACTCCACTACTCGCCTCTCCACTGTACAACACTCCATGCAACTCTTTGCTATACGCCAATAACTTTTAGACATGCTGAACAGCAGCCATGCTGGTGTACAACATGGCTAAAACACATTGGCAAAGCCTATAGCTCTTGTGTAGGCGAGACCTATTGCTTTGCCAGTGCTAGTTAGATCTGGCCTACAGAATCCTTTTGCTGTTTTGGCAGCTTCATGTGTATCAAAAATCCTAAGGAAAAAAAAAAAAATATATATATATATATATATATATATGTATGTATATATTTATACCTGTGATATCCGCAGCCTTCTTCATCCATTGGTCTGTTCATGTCCTTCACATTTTGCTTCCATCTGCTACAGAATGGGACAGGGAGTCAGCCCATTTTCTCCATTTGCTGTAGTGCACTGTGAATGACTGAAAATATTACTTGTCTGCTAAATCTTAATTGCTGTTGTTTCCCTGTAACACGTGGTTCATTGCAAACTTGAGTTATTAGTGTTATTTTCGAGTTCTTGTGTCCCTTTTACTAAGTCTCCTCTTATTAAAGTCTTACACTTCTCAAATATGTATTTCACTCTACGGTGCCAAGAAATTCGGCTATGTCAAACCGCCTCTCTTCGGTGGCTCCCTCTGTAGCCTAGAATAATGTTCAGTGTTGCTTATTTAACCAACAAAGCTCCCACTTTTCAACAACCAATTTAATTTTACGGTGAACTCCGACTACCAAGGCATATATGCTGTTTGAAAATAAATACTCCTGAATTCTGCAAATTCCATGCCTTCTGAAATAAAAAGTACAACTTTTACGCCAGCATTGGAAAAAACTTAAGTCATCCTTTTAAAACCTGCTGTGCCAGTGACCACACTGTGTCGATGTTTCCGAGTTTTCCTGATGTGCAGTTGTAAAATTGTGCTCTACGTCCTCCTCTTAAATGTATCAAATGTTATTTTACTGGATTGGTTAAATGTAAGCGCTTCACTGACATTGTAGCTAGGTACGTGTTAAAAACGAATACTGGTAAGAATAAAAATAAATTTAACTTCCTTAAACAACACTACCCTCTTTATCTTGTGGGTTGTTTTTGAATATGAAGGGCCCATATGTTTATCATCTTATCAAAGAATATTTAAAGATATGTACATAAGTCAAATTTATCAACATTTGAAATGTATTCTGACATGTCTGAAGTTTCAGTCAGCTGAGACCATGTCCCCATAAGTTACAAATCCAGCCATCTTATTCTTGGAGCCAGAGGAGCAGTTTTATTTTTACAGCCTTGAGTTATTGGTTTGCTATTGTAGATAGCTGGTTAATTCGACGTCTGTGTGCTTCGTAAATGATTGATTTTTGCACTGTGGATTTTCCTTTTTAAGGTCCACCATGGCATGCCGCTTTTCGGTATGCAGTGAGTGGAATGCAGCAAATGTAGGAAACTGGCTTCCGCCTACTTTAACCTTCCACCTACTTTATCTTTCCACCTTTTCTGTAGTATTGGCATTGCTAACATACACCGTCTGGGTGTTAGCTGTAGTGTGTTTTGGACGATTTGTTTATTTTTGGTCCATCAGTGGAATCCCAGGGTAGAGAGTCAACATTTATGAAGATGCAACACAGACAACTTGCAGAAACTCCACCCTTAGCCCCGATGATGCAGTCATTCACATTCCGACTTTCTCTTGAACTTTCGCAGAGTACGCAGTTTTCTTTCTCTGTGTATTCTGGCGTGGGAACCGCATTCTTAGCATTCTTTACATACTGCCTTAGACATCTGATACTTTGCATATTTCCCCAATAAGCTGATGTATTTAAAGCCCAATTGGCCACAATTTGAAATTCTAGCCCCCAGGCAAAAACATTGAATCCCAAACCAAAATTCTCCACTCGTCTGCAAACCGAAAACTACAGACACTCAAGAATTCGACACTGACTATATTTCACTTATGAATGAAGATTTTAAACCTGTATTTTTCTTGTCAGCTTAACCTTCAAAGCCTTGATTGGTAAGCCATAGAGGCCGGGGTTTTAGGAGTGATCTGTTTGTGATTATAGCTTATTCTCCCCACTGTTCAAGCTCTTGAATACTTCCTTGACACCTACCACATCCCTGTATTTTGTGCAGATTATCCATTGCTTTAGCATGCAAATATACAACTGCTGTGAATCTGTGTACAAGTCACCCGCCCAACCCGTTTTAGTGCAAAGTGTCCATAGATAGAAAGCCTAGTAGCGATCGACTGTTTTGTTTTCAGGCAGTGTTTAAAAGCCATATATCCTACTCGCTCTAAACAATCAAGTTATTTTCTTATCGTTCGTGTTGACTGTTTTTTAAATCCAAATCCGAGGGTGCGTGCCACCCAAAATTGTTTTACCAGTGCGTCATATACATCCTTGCTGTGATCATCTGAGTTTTTATTGTGTTTTAAATTAGTTGAATTTTAATTTAGTATATTATAGAAATTTCAGGAATGTTTAGGCATACAGGGAGTGCAGAATTATTAGGCAAGTTGTATTTTTGAGGATTAATTTTATTATTGAACAACAACCATGTTCTCAATGAACCCAAAAAACTCATTAATATCAAAGCTGAATATTTTTGGAAGTAGTTTTTAGTTTGTTTTTAGTTTTAGCTATGTTAGGGGGATATCTGTGTGTGCAGGTGACTATTACTGTGCATAATTATTAGGCAACTTAACAAAAAAAAATATATACCCATTTCAATTATTTATTATTACCAGTGAAACCAATATAACATCTCAACATTCACAAATATACATTTCTGACATTCAAAAACAAAACAAAAACAAATCAGTGACCAATATAGCCACCTTTCTTTGCAAGGACACTCAAAAGCCTGCCATCCATGGATTCTGTCAGTGTTTTGATCTGTTCACCATCAACATTGCGTGCAGCAGCAACCACAGCCTCCCAGACACTGTTCAGAGGTGTACTGTTTTCCCTCCTTGTAAATCTCACATTTGATGATGGACCACAGGTTCTCAATGGGGTTCAGATCAGGTGAACAAGGAGGCCATGTCATTAGATTTCCTTCTTTTATACCCTTTCTTGCCAGCCACGCTGTGGAGTACTTGGACGCGTGTGATGGAGCATTGTCCTGCATGAAAATCATGTTTTTCTTGAAGGATGCAGACTTCTTCCTGTACCACTGCTTGAAGAAGGTGTCTTCCAGGAACTGGCAGTAGGACTGGGAGTTGAGCTTGACTCCATCCTCAACCCGAAAAGGCCCCACAAGCTCATCTTTGATGATACCAGCCCAAACCAGTACTCCACCTCCACCTTGCTGGCGTCTGAGTCGGACTGGAGCTCTCTGCCCTTTACCAATCCAGCCACGGGCCCATCCATCTGGCCCATCAAGACTCACTCTCATTTCATCAGTCCATAAAACCTTAGAAAAATCAGTCTTGAGATATTTCTTGGCCCAGTCTTGACGTTTCAGCTTGTGTGTCTTGTTCAGTGGTGGTCGTCTTTCAGCCTTTCTTACCTTGGCCATGTCTCTGAGTATTGCACACCTTGTGCTTTTGGGCACTCCAGTGATGTTGCAGCTCTGAAATATGGCCAAACTGGTGGCAAGTGGCATCGTGGCAGCTGCACGCTTGACTTTTCTCAGTTCATGGGCAGTTATTTTGCGCCTTGGTTTTTCCACACGCTTCTTGCGACCCTGTTGACTATTTTGAATGAAACGCTTGATTGTTCGATGATCACGCTTCAGAAGCTTTGCAATTTTAAGAGTGCTGCATCCCTCTGCAAGATATCTCACTATTTTTGACTTTTCTGAGCCTGTCAAGTCCTTCTTTTGACCCATTTTGCCAAAGGAAAGGAAGTTGCCTAATAATTATGCACACCTGATATAGGGTGTTGATGTCATTAGACCACACCCCTTCTCATTACAGAGATGCACATCACCTAATATGCTTAATTGGTAGTAGGCTTTCGAGCCTATACAGCTTGGAGTAAGACAACATGCATAAAGAGGATGATGTGGTCAAAATACTCATTTGCCTAATAATTCTGCACTCCCTGTATTTGAAAAGCAAGCAATTATAGCACAGTACCTATACATAAACATGATTTAAGTCAAATACTGACTATGTTATATTTGTATGAAAAATGTGCCTGCTTCACCATACACACTATTGTATGTTGTGTCCGTTCATACTATAGGGACAAGTGTACGTGCCCAGCGTGGTGTTAAGAAGCTCCAAGAACATTAACATGAAATGTAAAATTGCAGTTGGACCTGTTCTAAATTCACACACTGAGCATTATATTGTATGGTAGTTGCATTTAAATAGTGAGTTGCATGCTACTCTTTGAGAGTGCTTTGGATGGAAAAGTGTGTCTGTCATGTAGATTATATGGGTAATGTCTTGATGACATGCTTGATGTCCAGACTTGCACTTTTCACCTGCTTTACTGATGTGTCTCGCCAGGAATGTAAAAAGGAATGAGATATTGGATGCTTAAGCATGAGGGGCTTGTGTATTGTTAGGTAGTCTGTGTGGAAAGTGTATTGGTGTTGTGGGTGTATGGCATCGCCTGCTCACATTGTGTCAAAGCAAGCCTAGCTGCACATGGGCATAGGTGTAGATGAAAGTGTGGGAATAGGCGCTGCTGCACATGCGGACACCTACCATCTTTGAAGTGATCTGTGTTAAACAATTTAAACCACATTGAATTTGGATCATAGGAATGTGTCCAGAGGGAAAGGGTGCTTCCGTGTTGAGATGCAGTCTTTCATCAACCATAGTATATTCTCTGGAGGAAACTCGGGAGCAACAAAAGAGAATCCCAAAGGAGTGGGTATGCATCTAGCCATGGTACATGTCCTGAAGCATAGGCATTCACATTTTTTTTTTTTACGGAGAAAAAAGTATGGCCTGAGGAGTGACTTAGGGCTACATTCATGCCAGCAGGAGCTGGAGGACAGAGTAAAACACAAAAGTCATGGGGTATGATTTTGAGAGTTATTTCACACCTCTCTTCTCTAAATTCGAACTTTTAAGACCGATCTGACCAGACATTGAGAGATTTAAGGGTCATACTGAGTGGCAGCTCCATTACTGTGACCTCAAGTTAGTCTTGTCTGTGCTCTATCTATTCTCTTAGACAGTGAAGTGCAGAGCTTGATTGCCTTGGTAATCCAATTGGAATCAAATAGTATTGGGACACCAATACTTAAACAACAAAAACTTGAGTTGAAAAGTAATGTTCACCATTGTGCCTGATTAATGAAATACCATGACACACTGGCTGACCAGTAAGATTGGTCACTGAGTTGAATGTTTGCTGCTGACAAAGGTGGTGATGAATCGTAGGAGTCACTCAGACGTCCACCCTTCCAAGGTTAGTAAATTGAGTAACAATAAAATTGTTGATAGGAACATCTGTTATTTTCAGTGCTTTGAAACTTTATCGAGTACTACACATTGCTCATTATAATACTGTACAATTCTGGCTATGCCATCACATTATGATCACTGTGGGACTGTCTAAAACTTTCAAACGTCCAGCACATCCCTTTATAGTGGACTCAAGATGCGTGAATCAAGCAACTCTATTTTATTTTTTTTGCAGACCTAAAACTGGTTAAATTTATGTTTATTTCCCCAATCTATGGATGCCAATATCTCAATTTGCCATTTAAAGGTTTTAGGACAGTCTCCTGTTAATTCCATGCTGCTCCCCTGCTGTCTCGGGATTGATGTGATCACATTCATTATTACTAGGTGCTGCAGCTCTAATCACTTTTAGGATGTAAAACAAAAAATGCTGTCCCTCACAGGCATCTCTTTGCTTTTGTTTCGCAGTGGGAGGTGTATTCTGGTTATGCACCTGGAGTCTTTATTACAGCCTGCGTGTGTTAGGTTAATGTTATTAGGTTGAGCATAGCAGCGCGCAAGCGCTGCTTTTCTGACGTGTTGGTATGTATCTGAGCTTTTCACCATGCCCACCTGACGCCAATCACTACCACTCGTTAATGGGTTTGCCCTTCAAAAATCCTTTGATGGCATCGGTAAATTTGTCCCTCCTTGGGGAGGTTTTGTTACCCCCTTGGCCATTGCCCCTGTTACATGGCTAATTGCACTTTTGCCGATAAGTTTGACTGCAAACAAACTTCTTTTTCCTTTTGTGTGTCTCTTCATGCTGATGCTCGTGGCGCTGGGAATCGGCTCGCTTACGTGAAACTGTTTTACTTTTCATTTTCAATTTATGTGACAAGAAAAGTCCAGTTAGGAGTTTACAATGCTAATAGCTCTAACTCAAGCAAACACGAGACCCATACTGCTAAGCAGGGCGTCACATTAAATGGTCTGATGGGCCGAAATCGGAAAAGAGGAAGACGCAAGCAAATCAGAGGTCCAGAATTGGAGCTTGAACTCCAATTGCACAAAGTCTCATCAGTGGCACATGATACAATTTAAATGCTTAACTGTACTCACGTTCCGGTCCTCCTAGATTGCAGGCATGCTCAATAAACTTTTAAACTGCACAGTGAAAGTGGGTGTTGCAACATGAGCCACAAAACAGGGCACACACTGAGACTAAAAAAAATTCCACCATTGTCAAAAGACTAGATCTAATAATATTAGGTACTCATGTGCAGGGCTGGCTTTGAGAGGGAAGGGGGTGCGGCCGCACTGAGCCCTGACCTGAAAGGGCGGGGGAGCATTCCTTGTGCGTCCAGCTTTCAGGGAGCAATACAAATGCAGAGATAAGTCTTATGATTATTTTTCCTTCTAGAGAGCAATCAGAGTTTTGTCTCTTGGTAATTTTGACTCACCATAGAGTAGCGCAGAGGGTTAATATGCCTGCAGCAAAGGACAGGTCTGTACTTTATGTGGATAGCTGGGTAGATTAGTAAAGCCATCCTTCATCAGTGCTTTAAAACAAATGAAATGTACGTGAGATAGAGGAAATGTAGAGATGTCGGGCACTTTTGCCAGTTGGTAGTGAGGGAATCCGAGGTGGAGGTCATTTGAAGGTGGGAGGGGGCAAAAAGGTTGTTGCACCAGGTGCCACCAGAGCTAAAGTCGACTCTGCTCATGTGGCAGAAGTCCAGATTCTGTGCAGAGAGGACAGTATACTTGGTTTTACCTCAACAAAATGTTTTTTTCCCCAAGGCATTACAGAATTGGGTTGGAAGCAGAGTGCTATCTAAATAGAACCCAGCAGCTCCCTTCAAGTCCACCATTCTTTCTTCAACAAGACCAAAGGATGTAGAGGACAAGACCAAGTGGCTCATCAAAATGGAAATCAAAGGCACTTTTGGATGAAAAAATGCATTTGCATATAACATCTTTTTTGTCTTAGTGGTCTCATGAGGCCTTACCTTGTGCTTAATTTGTAAAATAATGAGCGACAGTTACCAAAGCGCTGCTCGGAAGCACTAATAAATGTCAGGGTGACTAATACTAAGGTATTGTAGGTCTGAACTCACCTTATGCCTTTTTAAATCCACAACGAGACATTCCCTGTCCCCATCTTTCTCTTGCTGCTCCCTGCTTTCGCCCTTGGTGAGTTTTTCCATCTTTCTCTTCCTCTTTCATTCCTGTTTGTGTATTTTTCTCTCGAAATGCATGAAGAGGAAAACGAAGTGCCAGTCCCTAAAAATAAGTGCTGTGGCCCCCCCACTAGCAACCATTGGTTCGAATTAAGCACTGGCCTTATCACAGCAGTGTGCATGTACTGTAAACTCATTCAAACTGGAAATGGTGCAGAAAATCATTTGTCTCTTAAGACACTAAAGAGAAGTGCTAGGAAGGCAGCTAGTTTTGACATCTTTAGTAAGTGAACAGTTTTGTGTCGAGTATAGCCCAGGCGTGTGTTGGCCTCATCATCTAGGAAAGCAGTCTGCTAGCTCACCTTCATTTTACTTGACCACGCCAAGTGAATAAAAGGTATACTTCAGTTGTGACAGATACTCCACACAGGACATACTTGTAAGAAAGAACCCGAAAGTGTGTAGGGGTAGAGTCTTATTCCAGAGTTGCATGCCAAATGAGCCTTGTCTTGCTTGACCTGATTAGTGAGTGCAGCTGGTTTGAGTCAAAGCATGAGCATGGGAAAACTGCATGCAAGGCACGAGAGATCTGGTGGAGAAAAGTCCAGGCAGTCTCAGCTCTGCCCCAGTGAAAGGAACCTGCAACAAAAACCAGAAGACTATGTTCAATGGCCGGTAGAAATTTGTTGAGGAAGAAAGAATTGGTCATATAGCAATTTGTCTATTAAGCGGTTACCCTCCTGTCATCTAGAGATAATGCCTCTACACTGTAAACATCTTAATTTTCCACATGGTAGAAACCATGTAGAGCTGAAAAAGGAGTTTAGTGTGCCCATTCAGTTGTTGGCCTCTCCTGGGCCCCTAAGGGCTCTAATAAAAGGGTGATACATTACTGCTGTGGTGAAAGAGAGATGTGGTACTGTTTTACTTTACTAATCACCGAGCTGAAACACTCATGCACTGACCAAAATCTCTGGAATGCACTTCTTATTCCAAAGAAGACATTTATTATTTCACATCGCAATTATCCTTACCTGAAGGATGACACACTCCAGCGTCCTGGATATGCCTGAGGTCTGCCGGGACTGGACCACAATCCCAAGGTGCCAATTCAAAACAAGACCGTTTCTGATCTTAGTACATTCTTATCAGCCTATGCTCTTAGTGGGAAAGAACATGAAAAATAAAAACATGTGCACATTGTACAATGTGGAAAACTACTTGCAGCTTTTAACGTGGCAGTGGCTAATGCTAAAATAGTCAATAGGCAAAATGAATCTGGTGGTCACTAATGTGACTGTGTGCTGCTAGGCTAAGTGCAACATGGAGTCAGTGGTCAAAACATAAATATCACTACAGGTACATGCTGCCTGCTAGTTGTGATTGAGACTGCGAGCGGGGCTGAAACAATTTCCTGTGCTTCTGGTGAAGTCAGATATGCAATATTGTTTATAGGAGTAGAGGGTCCTATAATAAGCTACATGTCCATTACGTTTTGACAACCAAGGTCTTGTGATAGTGTGAAGTATCACTGTAGCAAGAAAGGAATGGCAGCAGGAAAGACTGGTCAGAGTATTTGACACCGGCCTTGTCTTGGAGCATCAGCCACATGGGCGGGAACCAGGCAGAGGCATGCTAAGAGTATGTACAGGTACTCAAATCTATTCAAAGATTAGCTTTACATACACCTACTAGCCCGATATGCTCTATCCAGTCGGTTGTGAAGTTTCTGTAAGCAGCTGTACTTGCTTCATGCCTTGTGTTCTTCCAACTCAGTCGGTTCCAATGAGCTGCCTGCCTTAGCAGTAGAACAATGGTTCACGGCCATAGTTGTCGCCAACTGACAAAGAGGCAGTTGTTACGGCTTTTCCACAGCCATTATGAGAAGTAGTGGGCAGTTTTTGTTGTCCATGAGACAAGACTATCTGTACATGACAGAGTTCCACAGCCAGTCACAAACTGTCCAAATATATGGCACCTTTTATTTCCAAATTTGAGAAATAAAGGCTTAAGTACCTTGAGCAGCTCTTGCATCAGCAGTCTGAGAATTGAACGTCTACTCATTGAGTTGAGACATAACTACCAGTGCATGACAGAGATCCCCAAACAGCTGAATATATAGGCCTTTCAGTAAACAATCCGAGAGTGTTCAACAGTGCGTTAATGGCTAACGTATTTAGGTAGTCACAGCCAAGCCAAAAGTGGGCCCTTCCATTAACAATATGAGAATTAGAAGCTTCTGTGCATTGTTAACGAGTCATATCTTTTAGTACATAGCCAAGGTCCCAAAGCTGTCACTAGTAGGCCAAAGTGGGCCCTTCCTTGAAAGATCTAAGAACTTGGAAAATTAATTCACTGTGAATGAGACATGACTTTACGTACACAGCCAAGATCTGTACTCTTGCACAACATCCCAAATGTTGGAGTTTGCATTTACTGTCTGAATTAGGGGTTGGGTATATTGTTAACCTTTTTGCTAATAAGTATTCCCCCCATCCCCCTCCCCAGTCCCCCCTGAATGCTAAGCCTATTTATTGGTTATTTGGGATAGTTCACGCTTAGACCTCTAAACTTTTTTTCTGCGTAAGGTATTAAGGCCAATTTTGTGTTGTTCTTTCCAAACATCCTGGGAATTCTAAAGGTACGTGGGATTTGTGTATTCCGCTAGAGGGGTCTAAGAAAATTGCCAGATTATAGCCTTTTTTTGGGGGGGGTAGGGGGGGGGGCGTTATAGCAAAAAAGTATTCCGCCAAAAAATGCCTGTTTTCCTGAAAGAGGATGCCATCAACAGTTTGCTATGCTAAAGTCACCACCTTCCCAGCTTTTATGAGCATGCACAGCCGAATCAAAAAAACAAATTGCAACAGTTTTGCCATTTTTCAAATGGGTAGCACATTTTGTCCTAATTTGTGTGCATTCAACCTTCTTATAGTTTGTCTTGGAAATTGGTGTGAAACCCATGTGTGATCCCGGTAAGCTATAGCTTTCCGTAAAGTAGGCAAAATTCTGATTTCAGAAAGGTGTCGTGTGCAGATCCCTCAAGTTATTCCCAAAGAATCTGTTGAAATGAAAAAAATATTATAATTAAGTAGGAAATAAAGGCAATTCGTGATGACGTTTCCACCAATAATTTCTTGTCATGGTGGCTGGTTTCCAAAAGCTATATACCATTACGTCGGGTAGACCTTTCTGGTTGCGGGGATATATAGGGTTTATAGGTTTTCTGTGAACCTGAGGTACTCTGAGCCAACAACGGAGCTGCACCTTACAATGTTTTTTCTTTGTGTATCAGGTATAGAGCAATTCATATGGTAAAATATAAAGAGTGCAAGATGAATATAAAAAAAACGTATGCATTTCTGAAATGGACACCAGATACAGAGTTTAGGAGCAGTGGTTAAATGCACATTTCTGGAATTTGTGGATATCTAAAGCATATGATTCAAAGGGCATTTTTGAAGATTTCATATTTCTTATACACTGGCTTACATTTGGAAGGCACAAGTGCAAAGAAATGCAATTGGTAGTAACAAATGTTCAACTATTCTATGTTCTAACATGTCTCCCAATAAAAATGGCACTTCACTTGTGTGGATAGCGCTAGGGTTCGGGACAGGAAAGGGCCCAACATGCAACATGTTCATATTACATTTTTCCACTGCAAACTGACCCTTTTTTGTAATGTGGGTAGCTTTGGATTTCGGACCCGTATCTCAGATGGCACCTAGGGAAACCTAGCATACTTGCACATTTTTAAAAACTAGATACCGGGAGAAATCCAGAGTGGGGTGACTTACACAGAAGCCCTTGCAAACCTCAAACCTGGACTAACGAACACAATTGTCTCACGTTTCTGTGATGGAAAGTTCTGGAATCTGTGGAAAGCCACACATTTCCTACCATCCAGCATTCTCCTAAGTCTCCGGATCAAACTAGTACCTCAGTTGTGTGGGTGGGCATAGTGCCTGTGACACAAAAGGGCCCACAACACAATTTGGAGACCTCAACATTTCCTGTCTAAAAATGGACGGGGGTATAGTCGCTGCGGTGTTTGGGCCCGAGCACAGGGCCACTCAGGGAAACCTACCAAACCCAGACATTTTGTATAACTGGACAACCAGGGGAGTCCAGGGTGGTGTGCCTCATGTGGACCCACAACATTTTCCTACCCACAGTGCCGTACAAGTCTCAACGTTTGACTAAAATTACACTTTATTTTGCATTTCAGTGATGAAAATTTCCAGACCCTCAGGGATCCCCAAAATGCCTACCACCCAGCATTCCTCCACTTGTCCCGATAAATGGGCTACCCCACTTATGTGGCTGGGCCTAGTGTCCACGACAGGCACACACCAAACCAAGGTCAGTGGGGGTTTCATTGACCCTGTTTTTTTCTATTAAAAAAAACCCTAGCATCTAATGGGCACATTGGAGATAATCAACTCCAATCTCCCTGGGGGAGGGTGGGGTCATAGGGCGGTGGAGCAGATGGGGTGGGGGGCGGAAAGACTTTGTGTCTGGGGGGAGGAGGGAAGCATTAGCCCATTGCCTTGTGGACCCCCCCCTAGTTCCCCTCCACCTGCAGATACATTCCCTTGGGGTCTAGTGGGCAGATTGGAGGAAAACATCTCCTGTCTGCCCTGACGGAAGGCAGAATGACTACTGGGAGTGATTTGGGAGAGTTGGGGGCCGATGTCTGTCTGTGCCTCCTCCACCCATTTTTCTATTAAGAAAAAAACACACCCTGGTATCTAGTTGGTTTTCTACTCCCTTTCCCCCAGGGGCAGATTAGAGGTAATTGCTTCCAATTTGTCTCTGGGGGTTGGGGGGGGGGGGTGGGGGGGTTAACCCTTTTGGGGATGGGGTTGAGCATGAACCCCCCCAAAAACAGAAAATAGTCTCTGGTGTCTAGGGGGGGGGTAGATCCCAGCTTTGGGATTGCCCTTCTGTGACGATCCTCTAGCCGGGGGCCACTAGGGAAAGACACCATTGAAAAGGTGAAGCAGTTTCAGTTGCTGGGGAAGCTCTTCTGTAGGTGCTGAGGCTGAAAATAGCAAAAGAAAACCCCTCTGGTGCTATCACGAAAGGAATTTCCTGCCTCTAGTGCCAGGAAGTGCTGGAGCCGTCCACAGTACAGGAACACTTCTGTGATGGATGGGTCCAATATGTCCTTAGCATGGAAAAGGTTAATGCGAGACTGTCCTTTCTGCACATGGCAGGGATTAACAGTCTGAAAACTGACTTTGGCTCATTGTGATTACCATGGGGTCAAGATACCCATCCTTCACAAGCACACCTTATTTTATCATTTGCTTAAAAAAAAAAAGATTTTTCACAGGAAAAAAGTTTTAAAATAAGGGGCATTGTGTTTTTTTCTTTTTCGTCTTTAAAATTACCTCTATTATATGCATTGAGCTCAGAGTTCTCCTACAAAGCTAGGAAAAATTGCTCAGGTCGGCAGTGACTAGAAGTACCTTATTGATGTGCTTGTACATTACGTCATGTTTACTGTGTGCATGAAAGACAAGTGAATCTGCACAAATACCCCAAAAGTAGTAAAGCACATGCCAGCATAACCATTTGCATGTGGTTTGAGTAGTATACTCTTGTTAATCGGGGCCAGTGGTATTCGTCCAATACGTGTGTTTCTTTGCATGTACAAAAACACATAGCTGAAGGGTCTGCAGGAAAAGAAAATGGATTCCAGTATTTAGAAAACAATGTTGATAATCTGTCAATATTTTGAGATAGATGAAAGGCAGCACATTTGCCTGACTGGTAAGATGCATAGAATAGCTGTTTGTACAGCTACTCTCTATCATAATTAAAACATCTATGTCTTATTTTCAGTTACTAATTGTTTTTATAAGCTATTTCTCATAATAAAATATAATCCTGTGCATTTGCATGTTTTGCTCTTGATTATTTTATTTTAGAATTGCAGTATTATGTTGTTGTTTTCCCCACACAGGATTCAAATGTTGATTTATTTATTTTAAGTAAGGTTTTAATCTTTTATTTTTGTTTCTTGCAGTTTTACAATGTTGGATGGAGTTATGCTTCTTCCGTTGTTGATCATCATGCTTTTTCCCTCACCTAGTATTGAAGGTAAGTAATTGCCATTTTTGTTTTTATTTTTTTTATTTTATTAAACCAATCTAATAGTAATGAATACGTTTCTCAAAATGGAAATGAGGTCTGGCCAACACCATTGTAACTTTTTGAGTATTCACGAACATACTGGTATGGCATTACCATACCTTCATACACCTCCAAGGAAATAGTTGACATTTAACTGGAACTGAAAATGTGGCATGTGCACCAACCTCTTTTTTTTGTTTTTTGTTTTTAAATGCTATTACCTGGTGGAATTTAAGTGCTTTACAATGTTTTCTGTTCTCACAGGATATGTAGGAAGGTGAAATGAACAGCAACAATATAGTGCAAATTAGGGACTGAATTACACTATTTTTCTAGCTATACGCCATTAATATATGGAATGCATGCAACACATACACAGGGTTAAACAAGTATGCCATGTACATGAAAACCACATATCACATTGTATCAAGAACACGCATGAGTAGAAAACAAATGTACATGACAACACAACATTTTGTAAATTATAATTGTAATGCTGTAGAATAAGTGTGGCGCAGTTTACATAATGAGATTACTGATCTTTATAAATGTGCTCTACGAGTCGAAGGTGGTGACAGAACAATTGTGGAAATCGGGCTACTAAAAGAACACCCTTGAGGGACATGTTAAGTCACATGCCTGAAGCTTTTTTGTTTTATAAAAAAAAAACATTCAAATTCCAGGTAAAAGTAAAATAATGGACAAAAGTTTGTTAAAGACTTGTTATTCCAGTACTCCCCTGGTATACTAAATATTAATGTAAGCCTTCCTATTTTTTCTTACCCATAAGGCGTGATAGCTGGTGGGAGTTTCCACTGACTGGTTGCGAGGCCAATCTAAAGATTTTACTTCTCAAAGATTCTCACTTATCAAAAACAGAAATATTATGATACATTTTAATGGTTGTAATGTTAGCAACTTGATGAGCTATACGATAAACAGTTATAGTTTCATTTTAAGCCACAAATTTACCTCTTAAATCGTTATGAGTTTAAATTGTTAAAACTTAATTTCCACAAGACCTTTTATTAGGAAATGGGAAAGCTATATGTTATCAGTTGCATTGATCTTGTAATACATAGTAAAATTGTGAAGTGTATCTTTTACATTCTGTGAATGGTATTGAGTGATATCACACAATTCTGCTAAGCTTGCAGCACAAGTCTAACTTGCTTTGGTATTTTCTTTTTCTTGTAACACATACTCCTTGGGAGATCTTTAAAGAGATGATTGTACATGTTCTGGATTGCAAGTGAATTAATGTGGCATGTAAAATGATGTGACCAATTCCCAAAAAATGTGACTACTGTTCCATACTTTTTAAAGGCAGCCTGTTCAAATTTACTGAATAGCCTTGTAAGATGTACATATACCATCTTGTATGCTTAGTTATAAGAATGCTGTAAAAGTTCATTATACGAATATTAAGTACTTATGGGCTTTGACTAAGTAAGCTACATTATTGTGATAATTTATTTGCCCATACTTGTTTAATATTATGCATGTTGTAAACCTGCTGGCGATTGTCTGTTTACATTTTATAAAGGATGATCATTTTATATTTATAAACTAAATGGAAGACCGCACTGTAATTCTGCATTTGTATAAGTAAAACTTTATTATGAAGGGCAAAGAAAGATTACAAGTATGAATTTGATTTCTCTTGTTGTAGTGCGTCACATTTTATGTTCCTAATCTTACCTATGAATACTACTATACCGTTAACAAGGCAGATTTAAGACTTTGAGAATCACAGAATGTGATGGCAGATTAATAGAATAAAAACCATAGGCATGATAGCTTATAGAGTGTGCTGGGGTACGTTAACAATGTGAACTGAGTGTTGACTCAACACACAATGATAACTTTGCCCTCGATTTATACACTAGCCTTCCCCCAGCTACACTTATAGAAATACATTTTAATATGTATAAGGAAAGGACCAGTCAAAGCATTTGCCAAGGCCCTCTGTGCAACTCTGTCAGCACATTGTTGATTTTATTCAATTTTGCCGTTTGGTACAGTGTTTTTGTATATGTTTACCTGACAATTCCACTGATACTGCAAACTGCTTCAGTGTGACTTTCATTCTCAGAGCATTAACACTGGCTCACCAGCTGTGTTTGCACATATCAGCTTCTCAGTACAAGACATTCAGGCACTCTACCAGAACGTTTGGAACTGCTTCAGGGGCAAGTCAGATCCAGCCCCAGGTTGCTCGATTTGTCAGCATGGTTTCTGAATTTGTAAATTTTTGATATTACGGTGCTTCACACCATCTACATGGATATGCTATTCTGCTCCTAGAGCCATGGTCTCTGGTTGACTACCGTTTGTTCCACCATCATAACCACCCTGACTTCCAAACTTGTTGTATATTTAGAAGTTGTTTTACAAATTTGATAAGGCCTGGAGGGAATCAAATCAATGTGTAAGTATCCCAGTTTAGGTTGCTGCTGTCCAACTGGTCAAAATAAATTAGCTGAAATTTGAGACCTCGGGGGACAGCCAAAAATGTTGCTAGTGTTGACTCAGATTCTGTAGTTAGGTCTTTACAACTGATATTCACTTGGCAGCATGGAGTATGAAAATGTGTCAGCTAATAAAACCGGACTAGGCAGATTAATCCCCTTTAAGAGCATTGTGCTACAGTAAAGAAAAATATCCAGATAACGTTTTTAGGCTATCTTTCTTGAGAAAGACAAAAACAACCCAGTTCTTCATTTGTCTATTTGAGGAGTTTCACTGGATGGTCACGTTCTACAGCCATGCTGTTTTAGGGGAGCAGCAACCATTTACCTAAAATGTGACTGTTTTGGAATACTAGACTGAGAGAGATATTTCTTAATGTTCATTTATGCCTCATAATACTCACAGTATTATTTCTGACTTTGGTGATCACTAGACTGACCACTGCATTGCCATAGTAAACCTTCAGGATTCTAAGGCAAAAGCCTCTTTCTGGACAACCCCCACCCCTAACTTTTTTGAGTGATGCTCCTGCTTTTTCCACTCTTCTGTCCAGGCCCCAGTAAATGTGCAATGACACCCAAAGTATGTGTACAATTGGCTAATCCTCGATTGGTTAATTTAACATACTTATAAGTCCCTAGTATATGGTACAAGAGGTACTCTGGGCTCTTTAATGGACTGCAGCACTTAATATCGCCACCCCTTTAGTGAACAAGCAAAATGTGACACTGTGAACCTGCCAACTGGACATCGCAAAATAAACCCTTTTGCCATCGCAAATCCTTTCTTTATTAATATTAATAATCCACCACTAGGGAAGGCCTTGGTAGCCTATCAGTCAGGGTGCTTAAAATAAACAAGAAAGGCAAGTTATTTTTTTGCTTAACATACGCTTACAGTGACAACACGAAATTGCTGTTTTCACTGTAGCAAGGCTGGTGGTCCCATTGGTTAACTTCAGTTTCACTAGCCACTATACTAACTTCCATTTGAGACCACCATCAGATTTAAGGTAACTTTTAACATGAAGGTGACATTAAAAAAAACACCCCTTTGTTTCTCAGTCTTTGATAGCCTTGCCTGTTAATCACCAGCAGTTGTCACACATGACATCATACTGCCCCTTCTGCTAAGAAGTGTGAAGCACTCCCAGGAACAGTGAACAAAGAACTGTTGGAGAGGAGTTGTAACCTCCGCTTGCAGGATGACTACCAGGCGGTGGCCACAGACTGTTTAGTTTTAAAGAGGTTACCACCTTAGTGAAGCAAATGGCAATCGCAGCTACTCCTGCCTGCTCCTTTGTATAGGCAGACAGGCTAGCATCTCCTCCGGGGTGAAAACCAGTTGCAAAACTGGTTTCCCAGGAGGAGGAGCTCATTATGCTGGGCACACTCCAGGGGTGTGCCGAGGGCTCCCTCACAAGGGAAGAAGGCTTGCATCATCTTGGATTCTGTTAGAGAGGTATATCCAGTGATCATTTGGTGGCCAAACCCCCAGGAAGTGATGTAAAGTGGGAAGGGTAGCCTCATAGGAACTAGTGCCCCATTGGCTAGTGAGTCCTTCCCTCCCACAAATGATGACTGGCATAAAAGTAGCACCCCAGACCCTCCGTCCTCAGATCATGGCTGGACTGGCAAGAAGACAGAAGAAGGACTGCCCTATTGCTTACTAGATGCAGCAACAAAAGGCTGCACCAAAGACTGGACAGCACCTGCTGAACCCAAGGTATTTGCTAGGAGGACTGTCCCTACAGTGGCCACGCATGGAAGAAGGATCCGCTTGTGCCAGGACAAAAGAAGTGGGTTATCTCCTGTTAAGCTTCAGGGCTGCTAAAAGAGCCTTCACTCATCGAAGGCCCATCTGCCCAGAACACTTACCCACCTATGGATAACGTAGTAGCTCCTATGCAACTGAATTCAGACCTTCTCAAGGTGTCCCCAAGTCGTGGTGCCAATAATAGAAGTCAAAGTGGACTCAGGTCCACCAAAGAAAAGAATTTGCTTACCTGTAAACT
The DNA here is from genome assembly GCF_031143425.1 of Pleurodeles waltl. Taxonomy (NCBI): domain Eukaryota; kingdom Metazoa; phylum Chordata; class Amphibia; order Caudata; family Salamandridae; genus Pleurodeles; species Pleurodeles waltl. Next base: position 1,553,922,061 of record NC_090440.1, read on the forward strand.
ACCTCAGAACCAACTGTATCTGGGAGATCCATTATGGCAACTAAACCTTCACTAGACTTCCCTGCTGTAAAGTGGACGTAGTCTTGGGGCTGGGGACGACCCATGAAGATCAAGTCCAGGGTGGGTCCAGGAAATCTCACTGCTTCTCTTCAACATCCCTTAAACATGTTAGCATCCTCAGAATCCTACATCCCCTGCATCAGGACTTCTTTTTGACTGAACCACTTTAAGGAGGAAAAGGACATTGTGGACCCTAAGACTACGACAGCTAAAAAGTCCCTGGATCTTAGTTGTCCATGTGATTGGCCCCAACTCGCTTGCAACCTTCACTCCTCTGTTGAGGCGAAAGTTTCAAACTAGTTCTTGCTCTGATGGTGGAATATACTATATTACCTATATTGAATAGGGACAGCCTGGTATATCCTTCCCTTGAATGAGGCTAAGGTGCTAGGTATTGCTCTGTTGGTGGGATGTACTGCACAACAAATATTGCAGGACGTTACAAGGTATCGCCAGAAGCCAGTTCACATTCAGTGAGTTTCCAATACTTTGTACTCCTTGTCCAATATGCCATCAACGTGTCTCAATAGAGTTCCTTCTTTGTTTCACTAATAAAAAGCTGTAGTCCTATATGTGTGTGAATGTTTTCAGAGTCTCTTTCAAAATGGCTTAATGCCAGACCTAATGTGAACATAGGAAGGTTACGAACTTCTGTTTCCCTTTAGGATTAAACTGTACCATACTCTCTAATGTTCCTCCTTTTGATTTGTATTATAGACACAGTTCTCAATTCGCTAAATTGGAACTAACTGTGGTGAATCTAGCAAACTACGAGGCATGCAGATACAGGTTGTGCAAAACTTAAATTGGCTTTGTTGTGAAAGCCTTTATTCTCCATTGTATATGGATGAGTCTGAATGATATCCTACATTAATTCCAGTACTATTGAAAAGGAGCAGTAACCATATTTTATGTTGTAGGTAGCTAACATGAAATTAGCTTGAATGCGATCAACATACTGTTGTCTGATCACAAAACCTGGAAAAACTATTTCATTTCTCGTACTTTTTTTTCAGATGAGCAGTTGAAGGCAGATATTCCTTCCTACGAATGTGTCTGTGAGGGAATGTCCTGTGTAAACGGAGGTCGTTGCCATGGACAGCAGTGCTTTTCCTCATTGAGCATTAATGATGGTGTTAAAGTTTACCAGAAAGGCTGCTTTCAAGTCTACGAACAGGGGAAAATGACCTGTAAAACGCCACCATCTGCGGATCAAGCTGTGGAATGCTGCCAGGGTACCTTGTGCAATGTAAACATCACCGCACAGTTGCCCACTATAGGTAAGGCACACATGTAAGCTCGGGGGATCATGCTTTCACACCCCTTTCAAACGTTGTCTCAAAGCAATTGCCTGCTTCTGATAGTATTGCTACTAGAACCTAACATAAGATTAGCTTCTATGGATTCTTTACGTCTTTGGTAGACGGCAAGAGTTCGGAAAGTCTATGGAATGCGATCTAATATGGCATAGATCATTGTTTGGTAACAGAACAAAGATTTCAAGAACATGTACTTTACAAAGTAACAGTGCTAAATCCTTTGCGATGGTAAATTAGGGAAACAATTCATAAAACATTCCAGTGTTTTATCACACTGAAGATTCATCACTAAAAATTAAAACACTTATTGTTTGAATCGCTGTGATAATTCCTTAGTTTCTTTGTGTTTGCCAGTGTCTGTTCAAAATATAGACATCTTAGTTTTATTCTAATTTGTTTCTGTATGATGACAAATTGTTCAAAGCTCTTGCTTCATATAGTGATTAGGGCATATAGATTAGGGGTATGCAGATTTGTCCATTCAAGGCTTACTAACGAAAATCCGGTTTGTTGTTTTGTACATATTTTACTTGCCACCAATTGAAAATGTCAACAGTGTTAAAGCGTTTAAAGTTTATGGTGGTGTTTCTAAATCAGAATGCCGAGATACTTATAACAGATTTTCAAGAACAAGCCAAGAGCACATGTCTTAATGGAATGAAAGCTGTTTACCTGAATTGGTAATGAGAAACAGACTGTGTCTTGGACATATTAAAATTAGAAAATTAGATGGTTGGAAGTGATCCACACTTAAGGAAGTCTTGCCAGTGGGTTTAGTTTTTGCATCAAAGTAAGATCAAAGATAGAGTTGATGCTCGGCACACAAAGAAGTGAACACTGTCCCTCTATTAAGTACATTTGTTCCAACTTGCAAGCACTAACCACTGCTTAGCACAGACTTACTGTGTTTTGAGGCTCCCTTTTTCAAGAAACCGTTTACTTTGACTATCCACAAAATAGGAAACTCTTTTCCCACAGAGTTTTCTCACTGCATCATATCAGGATTTTAAATAATCCCAGAAAGAACTTCTGATTATGAGTCCCAACCTGCGACACCTTAAAGTGTGGATTTCTTGCTATACACCTCCATGGTCTTGTATGACATAATAGGATGCTTCTATGTTATCCCATCCCCTTCTTATAATAATACTTTGTAGATTTCTCATATTAAGTTTTGGAATGTTTTCTTTTTCCCCCACCTTATTTCTGTGTTGTTTTGTTTGTCTCCCCTGAGTTTTATGTAATGCTCCCCTTCTTCATACTTTTATGGCCCACCTTTGTTAATGTTAGGTGTAATTCATACTCCTTAATTTAAAAGCAATTATTTTTCTCTTTTTTATTTTACCCTGTTATGCACCCTCTTCCCCATGTGTATATTCTATGAAGTTTGTAAATGTATATACACATCATGTGTGGGTTTTCTCTTAAATTGACCAAATGTTTCCTAACAAGTGAATTTGCTGGGCAGATTTTTGCATGAGAACATAATATACAATGTGGATTTGCTCATGTGAAAGAAGCATTGGCAAAGCCATTAGGTTTAGCCTGTGCAACATCTATTGGCTATGTCAATGTTTTTAACATATTTTGCAGCACCACAGAAAGCTTATAGTGTCAAGAGACCATCAAAGAAAGCCACTGAAAACAAGTATGCCCACCTCTAAAAGATATCCTGATGATATATATACAGTAAATACAAGAATAGCACCATGAAGCCATTCAAAGAAGCCACAGGACTCCACCTCAAACCCAGGGATAAGAGGCTATTGGAAGTAAACATTGCAGGAGGCCAAGAGGCTACTGAAGGATACCATTGAAGTAAAGAATAGAAAACCAGCGAGGTCAGCACCAAGAGACTGTCGAAGGGAAGCCAAGGAAAACAAATACAAAAAGCTCTGAAGAAAGGGGGGTTAAAAAAAAAAAACGAGTGCTGAAGGGCTACCAAGAGGCAAAAACAAACAAGCTCACCACGAAGCAGCTATTTGCAATAAGCTGTAGAAAACAGAGTGTATGTGGGTCGGAAACAACTTGGAAAAAATTCTAGAAAATAACATGACATACTGCCAACAAGACAAAGGCACAGAGAGCGAAAAATAAAAGCACTATGGTGCAGTCTGACGGAAACAAGAAGTAGAAAAAAACTCCAGCAGCACCAAACTGACCAAAGATGACAAGGACAAATGAACAAACCAAGAGCATGACAACCGTCCAGAAGGAGGGGTATGGGAATGATGAACAATGATGAAAAGAGCCTAATTAGTGAGGGGTGGTCGGGGCAAGGAGAGAGAACAGACCGATTTGGAGGAGAGAAAGTGCAAGCAAAGGCGGTTGCCGACTGTTGAGGGTGGGAGGAGTGCAGGGCTGAAGGAGAGAAACGGCTGACACATGCACACCGGGTGCAAATGCAAAAGTTAATATAGAGTACCTGCTGGCCATTGAAAGGACACTGGCCCCCGGAAGTAGTACTTAGTCTTAGCTCCATAGCATGGTTGAAGAATTCAAAGAGGAGGAGGAAGCCAGAGACCAGGAGGAGATGCTGACCGATAGGAAGCAGGGAAATTAGACCCATGGGGGAGCCAGTCAATGGTAGGTAAAGTGACGTGTGAGTCTATCAATGGTAGGTAAAGTAATAGGCAGGCCCTAAGCCACTTGAAGTATTTTTTTTTTTTTTTTTTTTTAAAAGACACCATAGATTTCACAAGCGCTGTGCAGGTGGAACCTAAAAAGCAATTCCGAAAGGTTCGCTGAGATTATTCCTGCAACTTTAGCATGTTTCAATGCCTTCTGTGAAATAATTTGCATCCCTGAAAGTCATAAATGTGCAGCAGTGTAAGATCCTAGATCTCCAGGAACACTTTTGGTATTTAGTTTAAAGAACACATTCTCTTAATGGTTTTACAGTGCTCATATTGGTTTTAATGTAACTCTCCATAATTATTGTTCTAAATGTTTGCAGGCATCAAACACATTTATTTAAATCATGCTTTCAAAACTTCATATATAACGCTTTCCTTTAAAAGGGCACTGCAATTTAATAAAACTGTAATATTTGTCTATTTTGTATTACAAATATTGTTTGGTTTCCGTGAAAGGAAAGAGTGCACAATAGTTCAGCACAGCTGTTTGTAATCTTTGTCCATGTGTTCAAGTTGCATGTTGTTAGCTTTCAAAATATGATCACCTGTGTTGCTTCTATTATTCTGCATGCATTTACATACAAGGAAGAAACATTCAAAGAACAATAAAACAAAGTCACACATTAAGTGTTGCTAATCATTATGACTCTTTTTATATTGGAACAATAGGTTGCATGTTGTAAGAAAATACAGTAAACTAAAAGCTCACTTTTTATTAAAAACTAACAGTTAAGGCTTTGCATTAATGAAAAATATATGCATCTTTCTGAACATCAGAGACATATTGGTGTCTTATAACAGTCTTTCTGACAGCCATAATGTGGCAGTGTAAACTGGCAACCAAAAGGTTTGTGCTACAGGGGCTTGAGTCCGATTATCCCATGGATTAAAGAAAAACAAAAAAAAAACATGAAGGCCTGTTTTTCTAGATTCCTAATAGCATGTCCAGGTTGATGTGAATTCCAAATCACTAGGTCTTTACTGCCTAATACTACTTTGATAAACTCTTCATGTTGAGGCTCCAGAATGTATATGTTGGTTAGGGTAAGAGCCTAACTGTATTTGTTAGAAATGGGGTCTCCAGCTGGCAGTGGTTTGCACTCTGTCCAAGTAGGGACCCTCACTCTAGTCAGGGAAAGGGAGTCACACAGCTAAGATAATCCTTGCTCACCCCCTTCGTAGCTTGGCTTGAGCAGTCAAGCTTATCTCCGAGGCAATGTGTAAAGTATTTGTGCACAAACAGTAACAGTGAAAAAAACACAAAAGTACTCTGCACCAGTTAAACAAAACAGCAAATATTTATCTGAGTAAAACAAGACCAAAGCAAAAAAAATCCAACATACACGAGGAAAGATACCAGTTTAAAAGATTGAATGTGATTGTAGTTCCTTGAAATCAATGAACTGATTGAGGCAAAGTATTTGAGATGCTTTAGAAACAAAGACGATGCAGGCCGCATGGCAGGTAATGCGTCGAAAGAGCTGGAGATATATTGGTTCCTTACTGTTGCTGGGGAGGTGATGCGTCAGTTCCTTACTGCTGCAGGTTGTGATGCATTGCTTGGGACACAAAGGACCTGTGGTGCGGTGTCGAGAAAGAAAATGGTGCCCAGGGACAATGGTTAATGATGCATCGAAAGTCAAGCTGCAATGCGTCATTCTCACAGCGCTGAAGCACACGATGGGTTGGAGTTTGGTAATGCGGTGTTAAAAACTAATGCAGCGGGGTTCCTCTGATGCAGTACAGCAGAAAACTGTACCCTTCATTGAAAACAGTAGTTGTTACCGCAAGCGAGGACCACGCTCCGGTGCAGGCAGCTGCGATGTGTCAAGTCCTTACAGCAATGCATCTGTTCAGAATGACTCTGTGAGTCAATGGCTAGATTTTCTTCTTGTAGCACCAAAAACAATCAAGGGCACGGGCTGGATTTCGCACCACTTGACAGGACAGGGCTCTCTGCAGAGGATCCCAAGTGCTGGCAGTTTAAGGCTCTCATTAGCCAGGGCCACGGTGGCGATTTCACTGCTGACGGGCTGGCAGTGAAGCCTGCCACATTATCGGTGTGGCAGGTTGGCACATCCCTGCTCAGACCGCCAGGGCGGTTGGACCGGCCGGGCCAGAGATGAGCCTCTCCGACCCGGCAGTCCAATGAAGACCACGGACGGTATTATGAGCCGGCTTTCCACCAGTCTTTCTGCGGTGGCAGCACTGCCACGAAAACCCTGGCTGAAAGACTTCTGGTGACAGTGAATTTGTTCCCTGTCAACGGCAAATACGACTTTACCCCCACCCCAGCAAGCACATTACACCCCACCCTTCAGGTGTAGCGCCCCCATCCCCACTTCAGGTACAGCGCTCCCCTTCAGGTACAGCACCCCCCACTGCATACATGCACACGCACAGACACCCATACCCACACACATACACACACATATACCAACCCCTAGACACCCCTCTCTCCCTACCCCGTCGGACGCCCGACTTACCTTGTTCGGCGACGAGGTTGTCCGACAGGGAATGGGTACAGGCGCTTCCACCACCAGCAGCGCCCCGCCATCAGGACACCGCCAGTCTGTATTACAGGTCGTAATACAGCTGGTGGAGTACTTTTGGCGGGGCCGGTGGTGGAACCGCCCATGCACCTCTGCCTGCCAGCACGACTACTGCAGGATTTCCGCCCAAAATGGGGCAGAAATCCTGCAGTACTCGTGATATGGTGGGTGGAGGAGCGCCAGCACTGGCCTTCTGGCACCCGCGGCTTTGGCAGTCTTTCAAAAAGAACGCCAAAGTCATGAGGGCCTAAGTTTTTGATGTCCCTGGATAACCGTGGAAAGCAGGATGTAGAAAGCAAAATCCAGCCCTTTCACTCCCAGTATAGAAGCAGCAAGCAGCAGGCACACACAACAAAGCAACAGGCAGAGTGGCAGTCCCTCCCACAGCATCTATCTCTTCTTCCTGGCAGAATGTGCTCAGTCCAGAAGTGTTCTGAAGTTGTGGTCTGTGAGGCCTAATACTTATACTCATTTCTGCCTTTGAAGTAAGCAAACTTAAAAGGAAAGTATTTGTAGTGCCCAAGAGCCTGCCTATCCTACCCTGGTCGCAGACACACTCCACGGGGTTGGAGACTGTTTTGTGTAAGGACGGATGCAGCCCTATTCAGGGTCAAGTGTCTGCTCCTCCCACCACTATAGCTCCGGAAAACACATCAGGATATGCAGGGCACACCTTGGCTCCCTTTTTGTGACTGTCTGGAGTGAATTCACAAACAGCTCATTTATCATTCTGACCATTGTATTCCATAGAAAGGCAGGGGCATAGAATGGTTAAGCAAAAAAATGCCCACTTTCTTAAAGTGGCATTTTCAATCTTACATCTTTCGATGAAGCTTGTTTTTAAATGTATTTTTAAATTGTGAGTTCAGAGACACCAAAAGCCACATCTCTATCTGCTCCCAACGGGAAATTACACTTAAAAGATATTTTAAGGCATTCCCCATGTTACTCTATTGTAGATATAGTCCTTGCAATAGTGAAAAACAAATTTAGCAGCATTTTACTTTAAGGACGGTCAGTACATGTCCTACCTGTTAAATATACTGCACCCTGCCCACGGGGCTGCCTTGGGCCTCATTGAGGGTGACTTGCATGTAGTAAAAGGGAAGGTTTGAGCCTGGCAAGTGGGTGCACTTGCCATGTTGAAATGGCAGTGTAAAACTGCCCAGACACTGCAGTGGCAGTTCTGAGACATGTTTACAAGGCTACTCTTGTGGGTGGCACATTCAGTGTTGCAGGCCCACTAGTATCATTTGATTGGCAAACACTGGGCACACTGGGTGCACTATACTGACTATACTAGGGACTTACTAGTAAATCAAAATATGCCGATCATGTATAGACCAATCACCAATACAGTCTAGACAGAGAACACTTGCACTTTAGCACTGGTCAACATTGGTATAGTGCCCAGAGTCCTAAAGCCAGCAAAAACAAAATTCAGCACAGGATCAAAAACAGGAGGTCAGAAGTCAAGACCAGGGAAATCACGCCAAGAGTTGACAGGTCTAACAGTATTCAGAACTGAGGGGGAAAGATGCCTGTTTCAAAGGTATGTGCTCACCCATCTTCATTTAGTGTTAGTGGCAAATATTCTACCCAAAAATAACGTATCATTGATTGATACTTCACCTGCAGATTCCTCACCACATGAATCTCCTCAGGAGCCAGACTGGCCCTGTAAATGTTGACATGACTCTCCTCTGCCAGTAGGTTGCTCCCTGGTTGCTACTCAGTGTGGTACTTCCCTGGATGGGACATCTCAAAGCTCTATATGGCATCACCCCTTTCTCTGAAATCGTTTTTTCTGTCTCCTTCAACATGGATGTTGAGTTGCACTCTGTTCCAAATGTCTCCAATTCATTTTTTGCAGTACTTCCGGAAACCAGAAGTTAGGCTGCCATATGTGCCATTTCTGTCATTCTTGAGATCCATCATCTAGCTCCCAGAGTTCCTACTTATGGGTTTGGGCTTTCTTTGCACCACCAGGCCCGTTGTCCGTCTGTACTGTTTCCTGTTGACATCTGTCAAGGACCGAGTGGGGACTCCAGATATGTCTGGAGGCCACAGTGAACATGGTCATAGGTACCTCACCAGATCCTGCTCCCAGGATAGGTACTGATCTGTGGAAGGGAGGTCACACAAGTATTTTCATTCCAAGTTTGTTACGTACTTAACTGAGGACTATTCTTTATCTCAAAGTCTGTCCCAATTGCTGGCCATCCCTCTGATTGGTGAATACATTCTCCAATGCAGACCTTAATGTTATCTTTGGAACTATGTGCTACCCTTGTGGACATTAGCCCAATGACGGACTCCTGTCTCTGTGTCTGGCACTGTGGAGTCCTTTTCAGGCCTCTTATGCTAACTCTGCTGAAGAAGCAGCTTACACCCAGGATTTGCTGGCTATGCTGCACTCCTCTTCTGGTATGCTTTTGATGCCAGAGGTTCATGACAGTGCCTCCACTGGCTGCCTCGTCTCTCTTGCTGGTTGACCCTACCAATATTTCCAATCCTTTTTGATATCGGCAAATATTATTTTGCCACCAAAGGCGTCAACCCTAGTTTCAGCCTCCGTGATACCAATGACCTTAATGGCACTGTCTACAGGTCATTTTTTCAGTAAATGGCGCAGCCCGATTTTGAACCTCTGCAGTTCTTTCAGAGGACCTAATATATTTTAAGCTAGCTGGAACATTGTCTTTGCCATTTACAGAGATTAAAGTTAATATTCTGACCAAAATATTGTAGACTGTTGATGTTGAAACCTTTAAAACCTTTGAGTGAGATGGTGTGAGGTTGCCTCTCATTTGTAAACCCAGTGCGCTGGGCTAAAGGTTCAAGGGTTTACAGGTGTTGGTTCCTCTTCTTGCTCAGGATCTGACAGCATTTCAGTGAGTTCAGCTGATGGAAGAGACATGTGCCTATTGGCATGTTACTCCATGCTGTTTCAGAGATAGTACGTTTAGGAGTTTTCCCTTTGTTGGATTACAGAATGGATCACTTTTTCTGTTTTGGTTTAGGATGATTTTGGAGGGGGATGATGGGCATCGTCTCATCTATGTCTATCTGAAGATGTGAAAAAAAAAGACAGAAACTGACTTAAGAGTGCAATGGTTGCTCCATATATGGCTCTGTCTTGTAAAATCTTAGGAGATCTCAGTGTAGAGTGGGAGCCATGCAGGGAAAGTTGTTTCAATATTTCTGGATTCATTAATGCCTGATTAAAGTCATGCGGTTGTGGAATCTGCAGCTAGATAAGGTACCCATCAGAGGCATCACTACTGAAGATGTTACTTAATTATTCAGAAAGTATCTTTGTAGTATAATATGAGTAAAAAGTAAACCCTTTTTTCAATTTTAACCAAGGGGCATATTTTTGTTTTTCATTTTGAAGGTAAAACCAGTAAAGGAGATGCTTTGAATTACAGTGTGCAGTCCTTGGCCATTGTGATTCTTGCTCCTGTGATTGTGTTGATCATTCTGTCTGCGGTTGCTGTTCTTGTCTTCCGAAAAATCCAACAACGCCAGCTTGAACGTCTTAATGCCAGAGATGCAGAATATGGAACCATAGACGGACTTATTGCATCAAATGTTGGAGACAGTACATTAGCTGTAAGTTATATTTTACTGGGCCTAAATATGCATTCAAAATACAGTATGGAAAAAAACTAAGCATGTACGTTGATGATTAAATTGCAATCTAGAAAGTGTCAAACATCATCAATGCTGAAAGATGACAAGTTTTGTTTCCTGATATTGATTTAGGACCGAGCAAGAGATTGGGTTGTCTAACAAATCATACAAAGCTGATAGCTATATATTCACCAGTCAGTACTTTGTATTTGTGTCCACCGCTTTTATTGAAATAAATACTGTTCCCTTTAATTTTGCCTTTTTATGGTACAAAAGCATTACATTTACTTCTTAAACAGGGGCGAAGTACAGTTGTTTTCATTGTCTACGTTAAACGTGTACAAATCTTATTTGAAGAAAAAGTGTCTATATATACACACACACACACTCATGGCGATAGCCAGTAGGTACTTCTAGTTTGGACTAGCGTTTTCCATAAACTGAGCTTTTTTGTTTTGGCATTAACTTTGGCACTGTTTGACACATCTTCATGAAATTTTCAAAACTAATAGGACAGTCAGCTCAGCTGCTGTGTTGAAAAGTTCAGGGTGTTTCATTCAGCGAGGGCTGAGAAAAAGGTGTCCTCCAAAACACTTTTTCCCCATTCTCTGTGTATGGGGGTTTTGCCTTCTTTAGACATGGCTGCAGCCCGAACTGCTGAACTAAATTACACCAGATTTGGCAGGAAGCTAGATCTTGGCCTGCAGATTGTGTTTTTTGTGATTTGGTGTAAATCGGTTCAGTGTTGAGTTATTTAAGGTTAAAATATAGATAAGGAACATGGATCTTTCGCAGATCCACTCGCGGAGGATTCGTGGATCTGGGGGAAAAGCAAAGCCCTGATATGCTGGCTGCCACCTAAAAGGAATGTGGCAGCCACCATATAGTTTCTCTCATCCCCCTGGGAGAGGTAAAGATATAGTGCAAAACCATACAAGGGGCAGGGTACAGGTATCCTGATCATTTGGGACAGATGGGGGCAAACAATTGCCCAGTTATTGTTTTTTTTCTTTTGTTTTTTTCTTTTGCTCATTCCATGAATCCACCGCGCGCCCCCCTGTGTAAACTCCCAAAGGATCCACAGACACAGGGGGAAAAAAATACACCTACTGCATCTAACCCCATGCTGCACACTGCTGCAGGACATGCTCAGCGTGAGTTTGGTAGGGTTGGCTGCAGGGCGGACTGTAGGGCCCGCAGTGAGCCCTCACTGCGCTTGGCCAAAAGCCATGCGTGCCAGTGGTTGTATTAACACGCGGTGCGTACAAATCACTTCACGTAAAAAAAAAAATCGAATTTAAAAAAACTAGAAATTCACTGAAAAAAATCTAAGGTTATAGGGACATTATAGTTGGGTTCATGTTTTACCGGTACAAATCCATTGAAATTCAGCAGCTTTAAGCAATGAGTTATAGTTTCTTAAAATAAGGACCATGTTTCCATAGAAAAAGCATTTTTAACTTGCCTAGATCTTTGGTGCCTCTTTACAAAATTTTCCCAAAGAAGTGTTTCCGAGAATCTTGTTATACATGGGAAGTTTCGGGGTGATCTGTAAAGCGAGCACTGAGGAAAAAAAAGGGGGGGGGGAAGGGGGTTAAAAAAAGTTGCATTTCCCATGTTAATTCCCATTAAACATGACTACATCGCGACTGCTGCAAGGAATTACCCCATATTTGGCAGAAAGGTAGCTTTTGGCCCAGAAAGAAGCCTTTTTCTTGTTTGGTGTAAATTTGTTCAGTAGTTTTTGAGATTTTTAAAAAAAATTTTTTTTATTGATTTTATCATATCAAATATATAAAAGTAGAACAACAGTCCCTGCAGAGCAGCATATCTAAAGAGCAATAGCCGCCCACTGCAATATTAACATACATTCTGTACAGGAGAAATCAGACAGGTACACATTGATCATTACAATCCAGTTTGTTCTTCTAAATTTCCCATCCATTAATTGGGGACAAGATCTGTACGGAATTACCACGGGGCAATTTCTGCCAGAGATGCAGTAGTGATAACATACAGTTGGATAAGGGATATCAACAGATATAAACAAAAGGGGCAGGTGGGGAATACAACCAGACAACAGCAGCCATTCACCTTCCTGACATAGATGCCAGGGTACAGAGGGGTCAGTAATTCGTCCGGGCTTCTTTGGTTATATCACTCACTCGTCTTGGGCCGCTAAGAAATTATTCAGTGGGGTCCAAATATCTTTGGGTCTAGACCCTTCAGGCATCAGGCTCCAGAAGACTATAAGCTGATCATGACAAAAAGCAGCATCTCTTAGCCATTCAGAGCGGCGCAGCGCTCTCGTCCCGCCCCAGCACATGGCCACTCTACGCTTGGCTAACAGCAATAGTAGGCCCACTAAGCGTCTGTGTGTTGCCCTGATGTCCTCCACGCACCCAAGCAGCACGATTCTAGGAGTGGCAGGAATTTCTAGTTCGACCATTTCAGAGATTGCATTGAAAACTGCCACCCAGGAGGCGTAAACATCCGCACATTCCCACGCCATATGTAAAAAACTAGCCTCTGGCGCCCGGCAGCGCGCACAGCGTGCATCTTCGCGCAACCCCAAGGAGTGCATCGCACTGGGGTATAGTATAGTCTGTGCAAAAATTTAAAATGCAGCAATCTAAACCTGTAATTTGGCGTCCACGCTCTCATATGCGCACAACAGGTACGCCACAGAGCCTCCGAGATGGGTTCTCCCAGATCCGCCTCCCACGCTAGTCTAGACGGCTCCCGGAGATTATTCCTCTGTTCCTGCATACAGTTATATAATTTGGTGACCAGCTGTGAGAAACTGGGGCTGATTGCAGAGGCCCCATAACTTTTTGCCCCCATTTTCCACTTTATGCTGGTGTTTTCCTGACTCTGATGGTGCCCTGGGTACTGCTAACCAGTCCCAGGGCCTGTGCTCTGTGTAAAATGGATATGCAAATTAGGCTAATTATAATTGGCTAAGTAAACCTACCTATAAGTCCCTAGTATATGGTAGGGCATGTAGGTTTAGGGACCACAGCATAGGTGGTGCACACCTAGGTGCATTGCTGAGGTGCCCAGTGTCATTTTAAAAGCAAGCCTGCCTTGCTGGCTGCTTTTAAATTAAAGTTATATGCAAATTCGACTTTGGAATTAAAGGTACTTCCAAAGTCTTAAACTACCTTATTTTTACATATAAGTCACCCCTAATGTGTGCCCTATGTGCCCCTAGGGCTGGGTGCCATGTAACTATAAGCAGGGACTTTATAAAAATAGATTTATAAGCCCTGGTGAGGTAAAAACAGCCAAATTCGTTTTTCCCTCATTGAAGTAAATGGCCTTCATAGGCTAGAATGGGCAGACTTTATTTAAAATTTTAAAGTCTCCTTAAATGTTACATACCAAGAATTTGGTATCAAATTGATTGTTATAATAAATCCCACAACTTCCAGTTGTTGGATTTAATATAACTAGTGCAGGTAAAAAGTTTAGACTTTACCTAAAAAGTTGCCAATTTCAGCTCTGCATTGTTTTTGCTGCTGTGCTCTGATTGGCCAGCCTGCAGCAGCTTCTGCCAGGCTACTTTAATGAGGTGTGAAGTGGCCTGACTTCACACAAAGGAATGTGCTTGGGGGAGAGAATCTCCCCTCAGCAGATGGGGAAGCAGGAAGGGGGAGGGCTGCCAAACTGGTCTTCAAAGGCAGAGAAGGACATTTGCAGCACCCAGCAACACCCCCACATCCTGCAACCCCAGACAGCTAGGTGCCCCCTTGATTAGATTAGGAGAGGGCAGGAGAGGGGTGTGTTTATGATTTTTAGCCACACCAGTGGGTGGGCTCAGCCAGATCTCTCCTCTAAAAATCAGATTCATCCATTTTGGATTTTTAGAGACTGTTGCCTTCTGGGATGGATTTTTGCCACACTTCCCAGGAAGTGGTCATCACAGGGGGACGACCCTGTCCCTGATTGGAGGACCAGGGCCCCCCTGCTTTTCACCCAGGAGCAAGGATAAAACTGGCAGACCTGCACCCACGCCTCAGATCCCCACCAAATTTCAAGAAGAAAGAACTACAAGGAGAAGAAGGACTGCCCTGCTGGACCCCTGGCCTGCACCTGGACCCTGCACTCAGAAAGACTGCACCAGCTGCACACTTGGGCTTCACCACAAGAAGGACTTTGCCTGGCTTCCACTGGTTCAAGGAGGGACTCCCTGTTTGCTACAGGTGAAAAATTGCTAACCAGAGTCCCCTGCACCAACTCCTGAAAAAGTGACCAGCTGACCACTGTCCAGTGGCCAAAAAGGAGTTTGCGCCAGGTGCACTCTGGGAATTGAAGTCTGCACTTCCCAAGGACCATCACAGAACTTCTGGACCCTTGGGGTGAGCTGTGGACCCCAAAAGAACCTTAAAAGAACATCTGGGTGAAGCCCCAGAAGTTTGGAAAAGATTGGAGAAATTTTGGAAAAAAGCTCCATAAAGTGACCGACCCGACGTGGAAATTCTAGCCGGCTTGCCTCAACCGCGACCCGGCCTGACTTCGTGGTTCGTCCCGGTAAAGAAAAACATCCGAAAAAAAGACTAAGTCCGAACGTAAAAAGTTGACCAGGACCTTCCAGCCATCGTATCCGAGAAGGGCTCCACGGACGTCGGATCAAGATCCAGGTTTACCCCGGTCGAAGGATTTTCATCTCGAAAAAACGACCAAGTCCGAAGGTAGAAATCACCACCGAGGAAACCGACTTCGCGTATCCGGACAAGGGCTCCAGGAGGTCGGATCCAACTGGCAGGTTCGTCCCGGTGAAGAAAAACTTCAAAATAAAGACTAAGTCAGAAGGTAACTTTTTAACCGAGGCTTCCCGCGACCTGTAGCCGAGCAGGGCTCCATCGCGGTCGGCCTGAAAGTTTGACTTTGTCCCGGTCCTGGTGCAACCAGATGACCCGATTGGCGCTTTTTGTTTCTATGCGCTAGAAAATAATAATACTTTAAAAATTCATATCTCCGGTTCCCCTGAACCGATTTTAATCGTTTTTGTGTCATTTTAAAGATAAAAATATAAGCTATTTTTATAAATTGGTTTTGGATTTTTAAACTGTTTCCTGTGTTTTATTTAATTACTGTTGTGTGATATTTGAATGCTTTACACTTTGTCTCCTAAGTTAAGCCTTGACGCTCGATGCCAAGCTACCAAGGGTAGAGCTGGGATTAATTTACTGAGACCTAACTGTACTTTTGTGGAGGTTTGTGGCTTGTTGCTAGGTGTAGGTACCTACCTGCCCTACCAATAACCCATTTTCCAACATAATTGGAAGCAGCGACGGGATCCTGTACTTGTGTTCAATATCACGTTACAGTTTTAGATAAAACAAATTAAAAATCCTTTAAATTGTCCTAGTGCAAAAATGGTTTTTAATTTTTAATTTTATTTTTATTTTTAAATTAATTTGGATTAATTTCAATTATTGAATTTTTGTAATTTTTCTAAATTCTTGTTACCAATTTTTGCAAAAAGTTTTTGTTGACACAAAACTAGGGAACCATGGAGCTTGATCTGGCTAGCCTACCCACACTGACAGTAGTCCAGCTTAGGGGGTTGTGTATTGAGAGGGGGTTGCCTGCAACCCCTGATCTCAGGAAGCAAATCCTGATTAAATCCCTGACAGCATGGGCTGAGGCCCAAGAGGTAGAGACAGAGGAAGCTCCAGAGCAGGAAGAAAAAGAGCAAGATGCTAGCTCTAACCACTCAGGGGAGGGAAGGCATCAGACCCCAAGTGAGGAAGAGGAGGAACGGTCCTCACTGGATACAGTCACTAGGGGCAGACCCAAAGCTAGTGGTAGGAAGAGGGTCCTTTCAGGAGGAGAGAACCCATCCATCAGGGAAAGAGAGCTGGAAGCCCAGCTAGCCTACATAGCTTTGGAAGCAGAGAAGCTGGCCCTAGAAAAGAAAAAGTGGGCATACAAAGAGAAAAGAGATGGAAGCAGCGATAAAGAAGCTGAGGTGTCCATGGGTGGGGGAGTTTGCCCCAGATTACCCAAGGGGGTGGTTCCTGCTTATGTAGAGGGGGATGACATAGATAAGTGGCTAGGGGCCTTTGAGAGGGCACTCCAAATGAGAAGGGTTAAGCCTCAATACTGGGGTTCCCTTTTGTGGGAGTTGGTCCCCAACTCAGGGAGGGATAGGCTTCTGACCTTAAGGGGGGAGGAGGCAGATTCATACCCTAGTATGAAGAGGTGCTTAGTCAAGAAGTTTGGTCTGACCCCAGAGCAATATAGAATGAAGTTCAGGGACACCCAGAAGGTCAGTACCCAGTCTTGGGTTGACTTTGTGGACACCTCACTAAAGGCACTAGAGGGCTGGATTATTGGCAACAAAGTAAATACTTATGAGGGGTTATACAATCTGATCATGAGAGAGCACATCTTGACCAATTGTATCCAAGAAAGGTTACGCCAGCATCTAGTGGACTCTAAGCTGACCAACCCTAGAGAGCTAGGGGAGGCAGCTGATGAGTGGTTGAGAACCAGGGTGGTTGTCAAGTCCCAGGGGGGAGACTCCAAGAAGGGGGGGACAGGTCCCCAAAAACCTAAGGAGGGAGGTGGTAAGCCCACCACAGAGACTCCCTCTGTACCCCAGAACCCTAAGAAGGAGGAGAGTAAATCCCACTCCCACTCTGACATGCAGAGACAGGGAGACCCCGGGTTAAAAAAGCTCTTGGACAGTAGGGCCTGCTTTGACTGTCAGCAGACAGGTCACTTCAGAGGAGATGCAGCCTGTCCAAAGAAGGTGGTTAGCACTGGGCTGTCCAGTGTAGCCATAGAGGAGGATTCCTCAGATGATGAAATCCTCCTAGCATTGTGCTGGGAGACAGGACCAGATGGTAAGCTGGTGATCCCTGAGGGTGGGAGTAGGCACTTCCACCACATTCAAGTGAATGGGATCCCTACCACTGGCCTGAGAGACACCTGTGCCAGTCACACTGTAGTGAGTGACCGGTTAGTGACCCCAGACATGTATGTCCCAGGAAAGACAAAGAAAGTCAGGATAGCCACAGGGGAGGTCACCTCCAAACCTGTAGCCATAGTGCCCCTAGAGAGGGAGGGTATCCTTGACTGGATTAGGGTGGTAGTCAGTGCTGACCTTCCCCTAGATTGTATCCTGGGCAATGACCTCCCAGAGGTGAGTCTGATCACAGATGGGGTGGTCGCCCAGGGCGCCCCCCCAACCCAAAGTCCTGGGGAGTCAGTCCCTACAGTTAGGAGACAGGGGTCCCCAAGAAAAGGAAAGAAGAAAAGGAAGGGTAGGCCACTCTTAAAGAGAGTTCCAGGGAGCCAAAGGCCTTCTGCCCCAGTAGGGGGGGAGCCCAGAGTTGGCACTGGTGAGGCCTCACCTGACCCCAAGGAAGTCCTGAGTAGTCAGGCAGCTGTCCAGATGCAAGGTGTTGCCCCTGCACTGACAGAAGGGAGAGTGGAAGGAGGGTGTCTGCCACAGGAGGTGGTAGCCCCCCACTCTAGACAGCAAGAGGGGTGCCAGGACCCCAAAGATGCCCCTAAAGCAGCTCAGCCACCTGTCAGTGGAGAGCTTAGGGTGTGGTTCTGGGTACTGACAGCTGTCAGTAGCCTCTGCTGGGTGCTAGCCTTCCTGGCAGCACTGTACTTGGCCTGGGAGGCAGACCCCAGAGCCAATAGCAAAGTAGGCCCCCTGACCCTATTGGTCATGGTGGGGTTGCTCAAGTGTTGGGTGACCTCTTTGGGTAAGCTAGGTGTTGCCCTAGCAAAGTTTGGAGTAGGGGAGGTGGGCACCTCACTACCCAAGTTGGCAGAGAGAGAGGAGGAAGACCCCCCTAGAGGGAAGTTTCAGTTTGAGTTGGGTCCTTTTACTGTTGGGATGGCTTCACTACCCAGAGGGAGTGACCCTGACAGGGGGATGTAAGGCAGAGTAGGCCCTGCAAAGGGACAGCCAGTTTTCTTCACTGTCTTCCTCGCCTAACAAGCCAGGAAGACTCTCCCAGGGTTGGGCTGAGTCTCCTGGGCGTGTGGGCTGGGGGGGGGGGGTTGTGTGAGAAACTGGGGCTGATTGCAGAGGCCCCATAACTTTTTGCCCCCATTTTCCACTTTATGCTGGTGTTTTCCTGACTCTGATGGTTCCCTGGGTACTGCTAACCAGTCCCAGGGCCTGTGCTCTGTGTAAAATGGATATGCAAATTAGGCTAATTATAATTGGCTAAGTAAACCTACCTATAAGTCCCTAGTATATGGTAGGGCATGTAGGTTTAGGGACCACAGCATAGGTGGTGCACACCTAGGTGCATTGCTGAGGTGCCCAGTGTCATTTTAAAAGCAAGCCTGCCTTGCTGGCTGCTTTTAAATTAAAGTTATATGCAAATTCGACTTTGGAATTAAAGGTACTTCCAAAGTCTTAAACTACCTTATTTTTACATATAAGTCACCCCTAATGTGTGCCCTATGTGCCCCTAGGGCTGGGTGCCATGTAACTATAAGCAGGGACTTTATAAAAATAGATTTATAAGCCCTGGTGAGGTAAAAACAGCCAAATTCGTTTTTCCCTCATTGAAGTAAATGGCCTTCATAGGCTAGAATGGGCAGACTTTATTTAAAATTTTAAAGTCTCCTTAAATGTTACATACCAAGAATTTGGTATCAAATTGATTGTTATAATAAATCCCACAACTTCCAGTTGTTGGATTTAATATAACTAGTGCAGGTAAAAAGTTTAGACTTTACCTAAAAAGTTGCCAATTTCAGCTCTGCATTGTTTTTGCTGCTGTGCTCTGATTGGCCAGCCTGCAGCAGCTTCTGCCAGGCTACTTTAATGAGGTGTGAAGTGGCCTGACTTCACACAAAGGAATGTGCTTGGGGGAGAGAATCTCCCCTCAGCAGATGGGGAAGCAGGAAGGGGGAGGGCTGCCAAACTGGTCTTCAAAGGCAGAGAAGGACATTTGCAGCACCCAGCAACACCCCCACATCCTGCAACCCCAGACAGCTAGGTGCCCCCTTGATTAGATTAGGAGAGGACAGGAGAGGGGTGTGTTTATGATTTTTAGCCACACCAGTGGGTGGGCTCAGCCAGATCTCTCCTCTAAAAATCAGATTCATCCATTTTGGATTTTTAGAGACTGTTGCCTTCTGGGATGGATTTTTGCCACACTTCCCAGGAAGTGGTCATCACAGGGGGACGACCCTGTCCCTGATTGGAGGACCAGGGCCCCCCTGCTTTTCACCCAGGAGCAAGGATAAAACTGGCAGACCTGCACCCACGCCTCAGATCCCCACCAAATTTCAAGAAGAAAGAACTACAAGGAGAAGAAGGACTGCCCTGCTGGACCCCTGGCCTGCACCTGGACCCTGCACTCAGAAAGACTGCACCAGCTGCACACTTGGGCTTCACCACAAGAAGGACTTTGCCTGGCTTCCACTGGTTCAAGGAGGGACTCCCTGTTTGCTACAGGTGAAAAATTGCTAACCAGAGTCCCCTGCACCAACTCCTGAAAAAGTGACCAGCTGACCACTGTCCAGTGGCCAAAAAGGAGTTTGCGCCAGGTGCACTCTGGGAATTGAAGTCCGCACTTCCCAAGGACCATCACAGAACTTCTGGACCCTTGGGGTGAGCTGTGGACACCAAAAGAACCTTAAAAGAACATCTGGGTGAAGCCCCAGAAGTTTGGAAAAGATTGGAGAAATTTTGGAAAAAAGATCCATAAAGTGACCGACCCGACGTGGAAATTCTAGCCGGCTTGCCTCAACCGCGACCCGGCCTGACTTCGTGGTTCGTCCCGGTAAAGAAAAACATCCGAAAAAAAGACTAAGTCCGAACGTAAAAAGTTGACCGGGACCTTCCAGCCATCGTATCCGAGAAGGGCTCCACGGACGTCGGATCAAGATCCAGGTTTACCCCGGTCGAAGGATTTTCATCTCGAAAAAACGACTAAGTCCGAAGGTAGAAATCACCACCGAGGAAACCGACTTCGCGTATCCGGACAAGGGCTCCAGGAGGTCGGATCCAACTGGCAGGTTCGTCCCGGTGAAGAAAAACTTCAAAATAAAGACTAAGTCAGAAGGTAACTTTTTAACCGAGGCTTCCCGCGACCTGTAGCCGAGCAGGGCTCCATCGCGGTCGGCCTGAAAGTTTGACTTTGTCCCGGTCCTGGTGCAACCAGATGACCCGATTGGCGCTTTTTGTTTCTATGCGCTAGAAAATAATAATACTTTAAAAATTCATATCTCCGGTTCCCCTGAACCGATTTTAATCGTTTTTGTGTCATTTTAAAGATAAAAATATAAGCTATTTTTATAAATTGGTTTTGGATTTTTAAACTGTTTCCTGTGTTTTATTTAATTACTGTTGTGTGATATTTGAATGCTTTACACTTTGTCTCCTAAGTTAAGCCTTGACGCTCGATGCCAAGCTACCAAGGGTAGAGCTGGGATTAATTTACTGAGACCTAACTGTACTTTTGTGGAGGTTTGTGGCTTGTTGCTAGGTGTAGGTACCTACCTGCCCTGCCAATAACCCATTTTCCAACACCAGCCTATTAGGCGACCGCGCGCAGCAGAGAGACTCCAGAGCGCGAAACTCCACCGGGGCCTCATCCGAACTCCACAAGCGGTTCCACAAAAAAGAACGAACTCGGATCACATACATACGCTGAAGCGTTGTGCACTCGCGACCAGCCAGTATCTCAGATACATCAAGCAAGCGATCATCCATCATCCAATCTCTCAACTCAGTTAGGCCAGCATCTCGGAGAAACCCACGTACTCCACCGTCACGATACAACTGCTCGTCAGCTATCGCCATTACCGGTAAGGAAGGAGCGAACAGGACCGAAACCCCGGACCGCCGCATCAACATACCCCACGCCCCCGGGACAGTACACGTCCTCCGAATGCTCTTGCCAGGTCGTCCGGCCACACAGAGTCGCTCTCAGGCGCCAGGTGCGGCAGATAACGGATAGGATTCAGCCAGTAATACACATAGTGCGCCTGAGCACATAGATAATACAGCTCCATATCCGGCGCAGCGAGCCCACCTAGTTCGAATGGCAACGTCAGCCTCTCCCATGAAATACGCGCGCGTCGGCCCGCCCATACCAGGCAGATCAGTGCTGAGCGCAGACGCCTCAGGTAACTTCTCGGAAGCGGGAGAGGGAGATTCACAAATAGGTACAAAAATTTCGGTAGAACTACCATCTTTGCAATAGCAATACGTCCTATCAATGACAGCGGGAGGGTTCGCCAGGACTCTACCTTCCCCTCCAGCCACGTCAGAGCAGTGCCATAGTTAGCCAGCCACAGCTCCTCCACATCACAACTCAGCTGTATACCCAAATACCGCACCGGTCCATCCGCCCACACCAGAGGGTATCGAGAGTCATACCGCTGCACCCTGGGGGTCAAAGGCAGCACCACTGATTTAGACCAATTAATATTAATACCTGAAAAGGTACCGAAACGCACGATCTCATCAAGTAGTGCATCCAGATTCTGGTCGGTATTCCGTACATATAATGCAATATCATCTGCATACAGAGATATAAATATTGGTCGCTGCCGGAATTGCAATCCTCTGTCATTATAATTCTGTCGGAGCCGGGCCGCCAGGGGCTCCATTGCCGCAGCAAAAAGGAGAGGGGATAGCGGGCAACCCTGGCGTGTGCCGCGTGCAACAGGGAACGGGGCAGATACATTCCCATTAAGGCGCAATCTAGCAGTGGGCAATGTATACAGCAATCTAATCCAGCGGAGGAAGCGCACACTAATTCCCACCCGACCCAACAGAGCGAACATATAGTCCCATGTCAAGGAATCAAATGCTTTAGCTGCGTCCAGGAAAACAGCTGCCGCATTGTCATCTTCTACCAGTGTTCCCGCTACTGCGAAAAAGGTGCGCAAATTGTGGCCCGTAGACCTTCCCGGGACAAAACCCGACTGATCCGGGAGCACCAAACTGGGGAGAAGAGGCTGTAGCCTCGCCGCAATCATCTTCGCTAGGATTTTGTTGTCAATATTTATCATGGAAAGCGGGCGGTACGAGTCACATCGGGTCGGATCCTTTCCAGGCTTCAGGATTGTCACTATCAGTGCCTCCCGGAGCGAGGTCGGGAGCGACCCAGTCTCCAGGGCTTCTGCATAGACCTCCAATAGTCGAGGGGCTAATATATCCACATACTCTTTATAAAACGCAGAGGTTAGGCCATCCAGTCCAGGTGACTTCTCTCCAGGTAAGCCGCGTATGGCCGCAGACACCTCCTCCACTGTGAATGGTTCATCTAAGTATTTCCTATGCACCTCATCAAACCATATTAACGCAATATCCTCAAAGGGCATCTGTGCATCAGTCACACCAGCTCCCAACGGAGCTGCATAGAGCCCAGCGTAAAACTCAGTGAACACCTGCATAATTCCTCCCGATCCCGACACACTCTCACCCCCTCCATCCATGACCTCAGAGACATAGTCATTGGCCCAAGGTTTACGAAGTAAAGCTGCCAATGTACGTCCAGCCCTTTCACCCTCCCCATACGTGCGCGAGCCTCCCTCCTGAGGAAGCAAATTTCCCTAAGAGAAACCTCCTCATACAGCGATATCTCTTGGCGGATCTCCGCAAGGACTTCATTAGACCAGTTAGATTCCAGTCGTCTTTCCAGCTCAGCAAGCCGTGACTCAATTTCAGCCATCTCTCGTCTCAGTGTTTTAACTATACCGTGTTGTTTCGAGATACAAACCCCTCTAATAACAACTTTAAATGCCTCCCAAAGGGTTCCTGGGGACTCCACCGATCCCTGATTCTCTGCAAAGTACATTTTAATCGCCTCCCGCAGTTCCTCACGGAAGGCCGCATCGCGAAGCGCCCCCCTAGGCAGCCGCCACATAATAGATCTACCTAGTTCAGTCGGTATCTCCTTTTCCAGACACACCGGCGAGTGATCTGACAGCGTACGAGGAAGATGTTCAACCGCTCTAGTCCAGGCCAGCATGTCCCTGGAACCCAGCCAGCGGTCAATACGAGACCAGCTACCATGCACATAATTCAGACATGTCACTGAATTATCTCGCCACTCCATGCCGCCACAAGTCAACTAGCGCACCATCACGGCCTCCAAGGCCCTAGCCGCCGCAACATGTTGCATCCTGGCCTTACTCTCCCTGTCCAGCTTGGCATCAAGTACGACATTAAAATCTCCCCCCCAAAGCACCGCACCCGGCCCCAACGACTCCACCAGGCGCCACAGCTCCATGAAGAAATCTGGATCATCAACATTCGGCCCATACACAGCGACTAGGCGGCACGGCTTGTCCAGTAGCACACCACTCATCAGTACATATCTGCCATTGGGATCTACCAGAACTTTTTTCGTTCGCCACTGCAGACCCTTGCGAATAAGGACTGCGACTCCACGGGAGTAACCTGAGTATGTTGAGCAATGCATCTCACCTACCCACCCAGATTTTAGTCTGGCTGACTGTGTCTCCTGAAGCATACATGCATCAATTGCATGTCTCTTAACATATGCAGCCACAAGTTGAGCTTTCCTACTATCATTAAGCCCTCGTACATTCCAAGTCAAACATCTGATCCCAGATACTTCCTCACCTCTCGGCCCCATCCACAGTCAGCCAGTCTTGCACGCAAAGGCCAATCCCCACCTGCCATAAAGTTTGCAAGGAAACAAATAGAACATTCATACATAAATGAAGGGACAATACCCCACTAACATGTGAGAAACCCCCCACCCACTCAGGCCCCCCAATCGGACCCAACTAATTACCCACCCATCTTGGCCCCAAAACCCTCCTCGAAAACAAGAACAGTGAATAATAGGACTCATCCCAGGGGCTATGACCGGCCTAGTATCTCTCCACCCAGATGGCATCGGGAGAGAGGGCCCATGGGCCAATCACCAGTCACTTAGCAGCCGGGACCAGGCAAGGAGCAGCCGGCGCGCCCCAGCAGTTCCAACAATGGGTGTCAGGTCGATCGGAGCATATTAGTCATTGTCACTTAGGGCAGCGCCGTCACTGCCGCGGCCACGGCGCTCTGCGGTCTCCCGCTCCCTCGGCAGCTGTCGAGCAAACTTGGTCGCTTGTTTCAAGTCCGTGAAATAGTGCATCTTACCCTCATGTTGCACCCTCAGCTTGGCAGGATATAACCGGGCAAAGCTCACACCCGCCTGAGATAGCAGTCGCTTAACCGGCAGAAAGGCACGTCTCTGGGACTGCACACCAAGTGTATAGTCTGGGAAGAAATTTATTTCTGAGTTCTTATAAAGTAACGGACGTCTCTCCCTTGCCAGACGGAGTACAGCGTCACGATGACGGTAGTTTAATAGACGTGCAATAATTGGACGTGGGGGAGTCCCCGGAGGGGGTCGGGGTCCCAAAGATCTGTGAGCTCTCTCAACCACCAGCATCCGAGAGAGCTCACCGGCGAACAACTCAGACAACATCTGTTCAATAAAGTCTCCATTCGCCCCATATCGGTCGCCTCCAGCAGT
Organism: Pleurodeles waltl; assembly: GCF_031143425.1. Lineage (NCBI taxonomy): Eukaryota > Metazoa > Chordata > Amphibia > Caudata > Salamandridae > Pleurodeles > Pleurodeles waltl. The sequence continues at coordinate 1,553,946,756 of NC_090440.1, forward strand.
CCCACAATTCAAATGTTATTGCGGCGTGATCTTGATTCCAAGTCCTCGTTCTTGTTACGTATCACCTCAAGGATTCGGTCCATACGTGCGATCTGTTCCCTGTCACCCCGGCGTGCATCCTCTATCTCAGATGTACGTGACTCCAAGGCCTCAAGCCTGGTGTCGTGATCGTCTACGCGCGCCCTAATGCGGTCAAGCCGGGCTGGGAGCTAGCAGCAGCGTTTTTTTTTTTTTTTTTTTTTTCCCTTCGGAGGTAAGTTTGGCCTGACGTTGATCAGCCTTAACCATAGTTCCACCCTGCTTCAACACCTCCGACCAGGTCCAGGTAAGTAGAGCCAAGCAAAGGGAGGCCCAGACCCCAGTAACCTCTCCAGTTAACGCAGAGCTCACCGCGGGCTCCTGCTTCAGCAGCTGGGCTCGTCAAGTAACGGGATCTCAGAACATCGGCTTATCCTCACAGGCCCAATCAGCCCGCACTGCTCATCCGGGTAGTCGCCACTCGTACACCCTCCTTGGGCCACCGCAGTCACAGCCTTCACTGCCCTCCGCCGGGCCTCACTTCGTATCCCTGAGTTAGCAGCAATGAGGGGCCCGTCCGAATGATCAGTCCGTTTTCCCAGATACCAAGTAAATGAAGCTACGAACCTCGAGGGCCCCCTCAAGGCTTTGCCTTGACGGCTTGTCTCCTTACGGGCCTCCTCCTCGCCCGTTTAAGCCGCCGGGCCCAGAGATAGCTTCAGGGCCCGTCAGAGCCTCTTCCGCGTTAGCGCCACCAGGGCCAAGCTTATTGCAGGGCCGCGACGCGACCACGTCGCCAAATTGCCCCCAGGCGCAGTCTCGCGCCCGATCACATACCTCTGGGAGCAGTCGCGGGCCTAAAGTCCACCCGCACGCTATGCACCTTGCGTAGCTCCACGCACGGCCACACTCCTCAGAAGCTGCCGCGGGCCTCCACGCTCGTCCGCACCACATTCTATCCACGCGAGCGCGGCTGTCAGCAGGCCCGCCCACGTTCCTTCACCGCTGCGCCGACCGCTCTGCTGCTCCTGAGCCGCCGAAGGCAGCCCAGGGGCTTCTCTGAGCAGAGCGCGCCAGGCTCACGCCCGCCAGCACTGTCGGATATGATAATAGTCGGATAAACGGCCCCGGGCCAGGCAGAGCCTCACAAAGTGACGGCCATCTTGCCCGGCGGTCAGGCCACGCCCCGTTAGTTTTTGAGATATTAATAGAAAAAGAAATACAGATATTTGGAGGCATGAATAATAATGAGCTCATGTAGAGAAATGCGCAGCTCTGATTGGCTGCCAACATTTCAACCAGAAAGTGTTGACAGCCATCTTGGAACTCCGCTTCAACAGACTCCCACAAAAAAGTTAAAAAATAAGACAAGCAGCCACAAAGGGATTCCCCTCCGGTGTGGAAATACTTTGTAACTTTTTTTTGCCACAAATTGGCAATTAATTAGCTCCCAAAAAAAATCCACGGGCGCAGCCTCCCGTGCTTGTTAAATCTAAAGCCCCCGGGTGGGCCAAGTCCAGGGGCAATTGCCATTTTTAAGGGGGAGGCACCCGGCTCCCCCCCGCAGCCCCGGGGGCTGCCACCTCCCTGGGACCTCAAACTATTGTAACGTGGGGGTAGAGGGCACCTGCATCCTCCACAGCCCTGGGGATCGCCACCTCCTAGGGTGTTTAAAAAAAATTTATGCGGGGAAATGCCTGGCTCCCCCCTGCATCCTCCTCTCTTTCCATTACCCCGTCCCCTCCCCCGCAGGCCCAGGGGACCACCACCTCCCTGGGGCTTTAAACTAATAAAATGTGGGGGGTGCCCTGTCCCCACCCCACCCCCCCTTGCAGCCCCTTGGACCGCCAACTCCCTTGGGGCTTCAAACTAATGTATCGCGGGGGCAGCAGGCCCTCCCGCAGCACCGGGGACTGCCACCTTCCTGGGGCTATAAACAAATCAAATGTGGAAAAGCGTCCGGCCCTCCCGCAGCCCCTGGACCGCTACCTCACCAGGGCTTCCAATAAATCAAACACAGGGGGCAGAGGCTTTAATTAAAGAATGAAGGGGGTTGGTCCGTCGCAGACCCCCGTCCCTGGGGACCACCATCTCCCCTGGGCTATTTCATGTTGGAGTGGGACCACGCAGCCCCCCTCCCCTCCCCTCTCGAGGAGCCATTAATGGCCCTGAGGAATGCTACCCCCATGGCCAACTCCTGCTATATCCTGGGATGCCTGCCTCTGGGACATAGCGGTTTGCTCTGACAGCTCCCACTAAGTCAGAGCAAACACTCTGCTTACAGTGAGAGAGAGCTGTCAGACAGCTCTCCCTCGCCGCGATTGGAGGTTTTCTCTGTTTCGCTACACACGAGATGCAGGCATGGAAACAGAGGAAACATTGCTCTCTGCTTTAACAGCTCCCTCTCTGTGACAGCAATGCTGGCTCTCACAGGAGGTGGGTAGCCGGCTGGGACCACAGGGGCCTTCAGGATTCCCCCGCAGTCCCCAACATTGTGACCTGGTTTCCTCCAGAGGCAACCAGGTCACATTGATGGGCCCCAGCGGATGGGCTACCCAGGGAGGCTGAGTCCCGGGGGATGGAGTTGTCGGGGCAGAAATTGGCTGGGAGGGGTGGGCACCCAGAACTGTGGCCTACTCTCGCTGCACACATTCCAAGGCAGTGTGGGGTTGGGTTGCTATAGGGGTTGGCCGCAGGCCACGCCCTGCAGCTGGCCCAGTGCACATTGCCGGGTGGCTATGGGGGTTGGCTGGCTATAGGGGTTGGCCGCAGGCCCTGTGGCTAACCACCACAGCTAAAGGCCATGCGCAACGTAGAATTGGGTGCTGGCCCAAAGCCAGGCCAGAGGCCAACTGTGCGCCGTTGTGGTTGGATTAATGTATAGTAATGAAAATTACTTTACGTTAAAAAAATAGAAATTCACTGAAAAAAATAAAGGTTACAGGGACGTTGTAGTTAGGAAATAGAATTAAAAAAGACTTAAAATTCATTAAAAAAGACAAATTACAGGAACATTTTAGTTCTGAATTTTCTCGCCAAAATAGAAAAATTCAGCAGTTATAGTTACAATTATTTTAAGTAATTATAACTCGCCTCCTAAGGTAACTATAACACACACTTTCGCCATGCATGCTAATTACCCCACAAATTACAGCACTCAGGACAACTTAATAACATCATTGATAATGTCACTGTAACATCTGCAGTAAAAAAAAATTGTGGTCGGATAACTGTGCATAGCCAGGGAGCGAGTTATAGTTATTTGAAGTAATTCCAACTATAACTGCTGAATTTCTCTGGCTTTGTGATAGTAAATTCAGAGCCTAACGGTAATGTCCCTGTAACCTTTGTTTATAAGTGTGTGTGTGTGTGTGTGTATATATATATATATGTATATATATATATATATATATATATATATATATATATATATATATATATATATATATATATTCGATGGCATGTGTAGCTGCAGATACACATGCTGTGCACATCCCGCCATCTGGTGTTGGGCTCGGAGTGTTACAAGTTGTTTTTATTCGAAGAAGTCTTTTTTCGAGTCACGAGACCGAGGGACTCCTCCCATTTCGACTCCATTGCGCATGGGCGTCGACTCCATCTTAGATTAGTTTTTTTCCGCCATCGGGTTCGGACGTGTTCCTTTTCGCTCCGTGTTTCGGGTCGGAAAGTTAGTTAGAATCTCGGAAAAATCGTCGGTATTGTTTGCGTTCGGTATCGGGTTAGTTACAACAGATCGACACCGAATTAAGAAGAGCTCCGGTGGCCCTTCGGGGTTTTTTTCCATCCCCGTCGGTGCCTGGTCGGCCCGGCCACGTGTCTCTTCAAGGCTGATGGAACGGACCCCATTCCGCTTCTGTCCAAAATACCATAACAAGTATCCATATACAGATCAACATCTTGTCTGTAACTTGTGTTTGTCACCAGAACACAAGGAGGATACTTGTGAGGCCAGTCGAGCGTTTCGGTCCAGGAAGACACTCAGGGACCGAAGAGCAAGAAGACTGCAAATGGCGTCAGTGCCGACAGGACAAGAGCGTTTCGAGGAGGAGGAAGAAACATTCTCCACCCAGGAGTCGGACTCTGAGGAGATCGATCCCGAGGAAACGCCTAAAACCGTGAGTAAGACGTCGAAACCAAGAACTCACGAGAAAAGCGCTAAAGCCCAGGGGACGCCACCGCCAACAGGCCATGGCTTAACCCGAAAAATAGGTTACCGTTTATCGGCACCGAAAAAGGGCGAGCTGGTGTCGAAGTCATCCGACTCTGGTAGAGATACCGGCACACAGCAATCTCTGGCCCGAGATAGTGGCTCAGAGAAGATTCGGCACCGAGACAGCGGCACCGAAACGGGTCGGCACCGAGAGAGCACGACGCCAAAAGTAAAAAAGGTTTCGTCGGAGCCGAAAAAAGCAGCCGAAAAGGTTTCGGTACCGAAATATCCGGCCTCGGAACCAAAAACAAGTTCCTACACTGAGGAACAAGGACTGTCCACACAAATGAAGACACACAGATTTGGACAGGAATTACAGACAATAGAGCCAGATCACACACAAAGACGGCTCTTTATTCAAAAAGATACAGGGAAGATCAGCACTCTTCCTCCAGTCAAAATGAAACACAAGCTTGCCTTCCAAGACGAGGACAAACAGCCACACGCAAAGGTTGCTAAACAAGTAACACCGCCACCATCCCCACATCACTCTCCGCAACCATCACCGGTAGCCACTCCACCAATGATGCAATCCCCAACTCATACAGGAATGAGTCAAGATGACCCTGACGCATGGGACCTTTATGACGCACCAGTGTCAGATAATAGTCCAGAATGCTATCCAGCTAAACCATCGCCACCAGAGGATAGTAAAGGCTACGCACAGGTGGTGTCAAGAGCAGCGGCATTTCATAATGTCAGCCTTCATTCAGAGCCCATTGAAGACGACTTTCTTTTTAATACACTGTCGTCCACACACAGCCAATATCAGAGTCTTCCTATGCTACCCGGAATGCTAAAACACTCCAAACAAGTGTTTGAGGAGCCTGTTAAAGGGAGAGCTATTACTCCAAGAGTAGATAAAAAATATAAACCGCCACCAACAGACCCAGTGTACATTACACAACAGCTAACACCAGACTCTGTTGTAGTGGGAGCAGCGCGCAAAAGAGCCAACTCTCATACTTCAGGAGATGCACCACCTCCAGATAAAGAAAGTCGAAAATTCGATGCTGCAGGCAAAAGGGTGGCGGCACAGGCAGCAAATCAGTGGCGTATTGCAAATTTGCAAGCTTTGCTAGCCAGATATGATAGGGCCCATTGGGATGAGATGCAACACCTTATTGAACATTTACCCAAGGAGTTCCAAAAAAGAGCGCAGCAAGTAGTAGAAGAAGGACAGAGTATCTCCAATAATCAGATACGGTCAGCAATGGATGCTGCAGACACAGCTGCTAGAACTGTCAACACAGCAGTAACAATAAGGAGACATGCATGGCTGCGTACATCAGGATTTAAACCAGAGATGCAGCAAGCTGTGCTGAATATGCCATTCAACGGACAGCAGTTGTTTGGGCCGGAGGTGGACACTGCGATCGAAAAACTTAAAGACACTGACACAGCCAAAGCCATGGGCGCACTCTACTCCCCACAGAGCAGAGGCACATTTCGAAAGAAACAATTTTGAGGGGGGTTTCGAGGGCAAACCACAGAAGCCACAACCTCACAAACAAAGCCCACTTACCAGAGCCAGTATCAGCGGGGAGGTTTTCGGGGACAATATAGAGGGGGACAATTTCAAAGTAATAGAGGAAAGTTCCAAAGTCCCAAAACTCCTCCAAACAAGCAGTGACTTCAAGGTCACAAATCCCCAACACAACACCTGTTGGGGGGAGACTAACCAAGTTTTACAAACATTGGGAGGAAATAACAACAGACACTTGGGTCTTAGCAATTATCCAGCATGGTTATTGCATAGAATTTCTCAAATTCCCTCCAAACATCCCACCGAAAACACACAATATGTCAAAACAACATATAGATCTTCTAGGACTAGAAGTTCAGGCATTGCTACAGAAAGAAGCAATAGAGTTAGTACCAAAACAACAAATAAACACAGGAGTTTACTCCCTGTACTTTCTGATACCCAAAAAAGACAAGAGTCTGAGAGCTCAGAACATTAAATACCTACATCAAATCAAATCACTTTCACATGGTTACATTACAAGACGTAATCCCACTGCTCAAACAACAAGACTACATGACAACACTAGACCTAAAGGATGCATATTTCCATATACCAATACATCCTTCACACAGAAAGTACCTAAGGTTTGTATTCCAAGGGATACATTACCAATTCAAAGTGTTGCCATTCGGAATAACAACTGCACCAAGAGTTTTTACAAAATGCCTAGCAGTAGTAGCTGCACATATCAGAAGGCAGCAAATACATGTGTTCCCGTACCTAGACGATTGGTTAATCAAAACCAACACGCTAAGACGGTGTTCACAACACACAAAATATGTCATAGAAATCCTCCACAAACTAGGTTTCTCAATCAATTACACAGTCACACCTTCTGCCGTGTCAAACACAGCAATACTTAGGAGCAACAATCAACACAGCAAAAGGGATTGCCACTCCAAGTCCACAAAGAGTTCACACATTTCACAATGTGATACAGACCATGTATCCAAATCAAAAGATACAAGTCAAACTGGTGATGAAACTACTAGGCATGATGTCTTCATGCATAGCCATTGTCCCAAACGCAAGGTTGCACATGCGGCCCTTACAACAGTGCCTAGCATCACAATGGTCACAAGCACAGGGTCAGCTTCTAGATCTGGTGTTGATAGACCGCCAAACATAATTCTCGCTTCAATGGTGGAACAGTATAAATTTAAACCAAGGGCGGCCTTTCCAAGACCCAGTGCCACAATACGTAATAACAACAGATGCTTCCATGATAGGGTGGGGAGCACACCTCAATCAACACAGCATCCAAGGACAATGGGACATACAGCAAAAACAGTTTCACATAAATCACTTAGAACTGTTAGCAGTATTTCTAGCGCTCAAAGCATTTCAACCCATAATAAGCCACAAACACATTCTTGTCAAAACAGACAACATGACAACAATGTATTACCTAAACAAACAGGGAGGCACACACTCGACACAGTTGTTTCTCCTAACACAGAAAATATGGCATTGGGCGATTCACAACCACATTCGCCTAATAGCACAATTTATTCCAGGAATTCAGAACCAGTTAGCAGACAATCTCTCTCGGGATCACCAACAGATCCACGAATGGGAGATTCACCCCCCAAATACTAAACACTTACTTCCAAATGTGGGAAACACCACAAATAGATCTATTTGCAACAAAGGAAAACTCAAAATGCCAAAACTTCGCATCCAGGTACCCACAAGATCAGTCTCAGGGCAATGCGTTATGGATGAGCTGGTCAGGGATATTTGCTTACGCTTTTCCCCCTCTCCCACTCCTTCCATATCTAGTAAACAAATTGAGTCAAAACAAACTCAAACTCATACTAATAGCACCGACATGGGCAAGACAACCTTGGTACACAACACTACTAGACCTCTCAGTAGTACCTCATGTCAAACTACCAAACAGACCAGATCTGTTAACACAACACAAACAACAGATCAGACATCCAAATCCAGCATCGCTGAATCTAGCAATTTGGCTCCTGAAATCCTAGAATTCGGACACTTAGACCTCACACAAGAATGTATGGAGGTCATAAGACAAGCTAGGAAACCTACCACTAGACACTGCTATGCAAATAAGTGGAAAAGATTTGTTTATTACTGCCATAATAATCAAATTCAACCCTTACACGCATCTGCCAAAGATATAGTAGGATACTTACTACAATTGCAAAAGTCAAAGCTAGCTTTCTCTTCAATAAAGATACATCTTACCGCAATTTCAGCCTACCTGCAAATTACGCACTCAACTTCATTATTTAGGATACCAGTCATAAAAGCATTTATGGAAGGCCTAAAGAGAATTATACCACCACGAACACCACCAGTTCCTTCATGGAACCTCAACATTGTCTTAACACGACTCATGGGTCCACCTTTTGAGCCCATGCACTCTTGTGAAATGCAATACTTAACATGGAAAGTTGCATTTTTGATTGCCATCACATCTCTAAGAAGAGTGAGTGAAATTCAAGCATTTACCATACAAGAACCATTTATTCAAATACACAAGCATAAAGTAGTTCTACGGACAAATCCAACATTTTTACCAAAAGTGATCTCACCGTTCCACTTGAATCAAACGGTAGAATTACCAGTGTTCTTCCCACAGCCAGATTCTGTAGCTGAAAGAGCACTGCCTACATTAGACATCAAAAGAGCACTAATGTACTACATTGACAGAACAAAACTAATTCGAAAAACAAAACAACTATTTATTGCTTTCCAAAAACCTCATACAGGGAATCCAATTTCTAAACAAGGCATTGCTAGATGGATAGTTAAGTCTATTCAAACCTGCTATCTTAAAGCAAGGAGAGAGCTGCCTATTACACCAAAGGCACACTCAACCAGAAAAAAAGGTGCTACCATGGCCTTTCTAGGAAATATTCCAATGAACGAAATATGTAAGGCAGCAACATGGTCTACGCCTCATAAATTTACCAAACACTACTGTGTAGATGTGTTAACGGCACAACAAGCCACAGTAGGTCAAGCTGTACTACGAACATTATTTCAAACAACTTCAACTCCTACAGGCTGAACCACCGCTTTTGGGGAGATAACTGCTTACTAGTCTATGCACAGCATGTGTATCTGCAGCTACACATGCCATCGAACGGAAAATGTCACCCAGTGTACATCTGTTCGTGGCATTAGTCGCTGCAGATTCACATGCGCCCACCCGCCTCCCCGGGAGCCTGTAGCCGTTTAGAAGTTGATCTTGAACATTTGTAAATTTGTAAATATATTACTTTAAACTTCATTATGTACATACGTATTCACTCCATTGCATGGGCACTATTACTAGCATACACAACTCCTACCTCACCCTCTGCGGGGAAAACAATCTAAGATGGAGTTGACTCCCATGTGCAATGGAGTCAAAATGGGAGGAGTCCCTCGGTCTCGTGACTCGAAAAAAGACTTCTTCGAAGAAAAACAACTTGTAACACTCCGAGCCCAACACCAGATGGCGGGATGTGCACAGCATGTGAATCTGCAGCGACTAATGCCACGAACAGATGTACACTGGGTAAGTGACATTTTCCATATATATATATATATATATATATATATATATGTGTATGTATATTCGATGGAATGTGTAGTTGCAGATACACATGCTGTGCATATATTCTGCCATCTAGTGTTGGGTCCGGAGTGTTACAAGTTGTTTTTCTTTGAAGATGTCTTTTCTCGTGTCACGGGATCAAGTGACTCCTCCTCTCAGTAATAGTGCGCATGGGCATCGACTCCTTTATTAGATTGTTTTCTTTCTGCTATCGGGTTCGGACGTGTTTCCTCTCACTCTGAGACTTTTGATTCTGAAACTTTATATTAACTTTATTCTACCGTGGGTATTGTTTCGCTCGCGTTTCCGTCTGCAATTGAGCCAATAGTACGGTCGGGAACAAGAAAACACCCTTTCGGATGCTTTCGCCCTACTTGGGCCTGTTCAGGCCTACCACACCAAAACCTGATGGATCGGACTCCATTCCGATTCTGTCCTTGATGCCACGTGAAATTCCCCTATACTGATCAGCACATGGTATGTAATCTTTGCCTCTCACCAGAAAATTGAGAAGTAGATTGTGAAGCCTGTTGTCGTTCCAGTCGAAAAAGACACTGTGACCGGAGAGCAAGAAGACTCAAGATGACGTCAAAGTATACAGAGTCCACCAATGCCTTAGAGGAAGCGCAGGCGCAGACGGCTGTTTCAATTCAGGACACAGACTCCGAAGCAGACTCTGATGAAGACAGCCAACCGGTTACTGCGGCTCAGCATGTGAGTACACCTGCCCCTACGCCCACTACCAAAAGAACTTTTAAGGCCTTGGGTGCACCACTGCCAGAAAGCCATGGTTCAACCCAAAAGAAAATTATCGGCGACCGACCCTCGGGTTCGGCGCTTAAAAAGGTCAAGTCCTCCATCAACAGACTACGCTTGTTTCAGTGTCACAGTCGAGCAAACACATTAAAAGCTCCATCTCCGAGCTGAGCCGACGTCCACACTCTTCGGAGTCGAAAATTCAACGTCCGGCTTCGGAGACGGTATCTTCGGGACTGAAAAAATTAGGTACCATTTCGGAGCCGAAAAAATCCTCCTATACAGAACAGACAGGACTTTCGAGCCGTTTAAAACACAGTTCAAAGACAATCTCTGAACAATCCTCCAAAGGCATAAAAACATCTGAATGTCTTTCTGAGGACTTTGATATCCAGCCAATTTTGGAGGTTATGGACACCTGGCAAAGAAGGATACATAGCCATAAGGAGACGGGGAAAATTATTGATTCACCTCCTCCACAGACCAAGAGGAAGCGGGGCGTTTCAAGAGACTCTTGACACTGCTCCACCACCAGCACAAATATTTAAAAGAAAGGAGAAGCCATCACTTTTACAGTTTTCTCCACCTCGCCACAGCTTTCTTTCTCTCCACCATCTACTACCCCACCACCATTGCCCTCACCAACACATTCTCACACCTACTCACATGGAGATACAGTGGACCCTTGGGACTTGTATGACCCAGAGTCCATACCATTAAATGACCCAGACCTCCATCCGTCCGAACCTTCACCACCAGAGGATAGTACGCTTTACACTCAGGTCATTTCTAGGGCAGCTGCATACCATGGAGTTCAGATGCATGCTGAACCATTAGAGGAGGATTTTGTTTTTAACACATTGTCCTCCACTCACTCACGTTACCAGTGTTTACCAATGCTGCCTGGTATGCTTAGACATGCTGAAGACATATTTAAGGAACCTGTCAAGGCTAGGGTTTTAACCCCAAGAATAGATTAAAAAATATAAGCCTGCGCCAACTGATCCAGTTTACATCACACAGCAGGTACCACAGACTCTATTGTAGTTAGTGCTGCAAGGAAAAGAGCCAATAGCCAGTCTTCAGGGGTTACTGCTCCCCCTGACAAGGAAAGTAGAATGTTTGATGCGGCTGGTAAAAGGGTAGCTACGCAAGCAGCTAACCAATGGCGTATTGCCAATTCCCAAGCCCTGTTGGCAAGGTATGACAGGGCACATTGGGATGAAATGCAAGAATTCTTGCAATATTTACATAAAGAGCATCAGAAAACAGTGAAACAAATTGTTGAAGAGGGACAAGCAATCACAAATAATCATATTTAGATCTGCCCTCGATGCAGCTGATACTGCAGCTTGACGTATCAACACTAGCATAATAGTTCGTAGACATGCATGGCTAAGATCCTCCGGGTTTAAACCCGAAATACAGCAGGCAGTGCTTAACATGCCTCTTGATAAGGAACATCTATTCAGACCTGAAGTTGACCCGTCTATAAAAAAACTCAGAAAGGACTCTGACACTGCAAAAGCAATTGGAGCCCTATATACCACATCTTATTGGGGTTCCTTTCGCAAGCATCAGTTTAGGAGAGGTTTCAAACCCCAAACTACAGAGGCTTCCACCTCACAGCCTAAACAAACCAAGCAGTATTATCCAAGAGGATCATTTAGAGGCTCTTACAGAGACCAACACTTTAGAGTCAGAGGAAAATGTAATACTTCAAAGAGTGTCACCACTCCCCCAAAACAATGACTTCCTCAACATCCCACAATCCTACACATCTTCTGTGGGAGGAAGACTGCAACAATTCCACTCTCACTGGCAAAATATCACCACAGATCAGTGGGTACTTTCAATTATATGCAATGGTTACTGCGTAGAACTAATTTCTACTCCACAAAACATCCCCCCTCGCTCTCACTCTCCCCAGAACACAATGTTCTGCTAAAACAAGAGGTACAATCTTTATTACTAAACAGAGCTATAGAAACAGTTCCAATATCACAACAGGGAACGGGAGTATTTTCACTATATATCCTGATACCAAAAAAGGATTTCTCAAAATGTCTAGCTGTAGTAGCCGCTCACCTCAGAAGACAACACATACATTTCTTTGCTTATCTAGACGATTGTCTAATAAAATCAAGCAATATTATACAGTGCCAACAACACACTCCATGCACAATAGATACCCTACACACATTGGGTTCACAATCAATTACCAGAAATATCATCTTCAACCAGCACATGTTCAACCTTACCTAGGTGCCATTCTCAATACTCAAAAAGCGTTAGCCTACCTAAATCCACAAAGGATACAGGCTTTTCAACACAACATATCACGGATACAGCCCAATCAACCTTACACAGTAAGATTTATCATGAAACCGCTAGGAATGATGGCATCATGCATAGCAATAGTACTGCATGCACAACTAAATATAAGACCACTGCAACAGCGTCTCTCACAGCAATGGTCTCCAGCACAGGGTCAATTACAGGATCTAGTGTTGCTAGACCACCAAACTCACAAATCTCTACAATGGTGGAATCACAACAACTTAATAAAAGGGCGGTCATTTCAAGACCCTGGACCTCAGACCATAATAACAACAGATGCTTCAATAACAGGTGGGGGAGCTCATTTCAACAACCTAACCATACAAGGGGAATGGAATTCAACGCAATTAACTTAACACATAAACCACTTAGAATTGTTAGCTGTGTTTCTCGCCCTAAAAGCTTTTCAACCTCTCCTCAGGCATAAAACAGTCTTAATAAAGACAGACAATATGACAACAATGCATTATCTGAAGAAACCGGGAGGAACACATTCATCTTAATTGTCCGTTCTAGCCCAAACAATACGGAAATGGGTGATTCACAATCAAATTTTCCTGCTACCTGAAAACATCCTAGGGATACACAACCAGCTAGCAGACCTACTAAGCATTACACAGCAACAAATACACGAATGGGAAGTTCACCCACAGGTATTTCAACAGTACTTTCAAATGTGGTGAACACCAGGCATAGACCTTTTCGCAACAAGTGAAAACGCAACATGCCAAAACTTTGCATCCAGACAGCCACACCCTCGGTCCCAGGGTAATGCTCTATGGATCAACTGGTCAGGGATATTTGCTTACGTTTTTCCCCCTCCCGTTAATTCCATTTCTGATCAACAAACTGTCACACCTCTCACCACAATACTCATAGCTCCCACGTGGGCACCACAACACTGATACACAACCCTCCTAAATCTGTCAGTAGTACTCCTTCGCAAACTTCCAAACAGACCAGATCTGTTAACACAGATCAAGGGTCAAATTAGGCATCCCAATCCCAGTGTCTCCCCCTAGCAATTTGGGTCCTGAAGTCATAGAATTTGGATATTTACACCTTCCATTAGAATGTATGGAAGTTCTAAAACAAGCATGCAAACCTACAACTAGGCAATACTATGCTAACAAGTGGAAACAATGTGTTTACTACTGTCAGCCCAAAAATATAGACCCCCTTAAAGCATCAATACAGGATATTGTATGTTGCCTTCTTCATTTACAAAAAGCAAATTTAGCTTTTTCCTATATTAAAATTCATCTTACTGCTATATCAGCCTACTTACAAACCATACAACATACTTCTCTCTTCAGAGTCCCTTTAATAAAAGCGTTTATGGAAGGACTTAAGCGTATTATTCCACGAAGAACCCCACCAGTTCCTGCATGGAATCTCAATATTGTACTCCCAAGATTAATCGGACCACCATTCGAGCCCATGCATTCATGTGGTATTCAATTTCTCTCTTGGAAAGTTGCTTTCTTAGTAGCAATTACTTCATTAAGAAGAGTGAGTGAAATACAAGCATTCACAATTGAATTGAGTCTTTGGTCCTGTCAAATGCACATATTTGCAGATACTTACAAATGCATTTACAAAGGAGTTTTGACACGGAGAGCCGGAGTGAAAAATCAATGACCAAAGGTCTGTTTATTTTTGCTGCAGCAAAGAGGACAGGTTTACCACTGGCATCCCAGGCCCGAAGTAAAGTGTGCTGGCATAAAGCGTTTAACAGTGATATTTATACTCATACATCAAAGGATACATAAAATGTGTAACTAATGATATACGTCATACAGATATTTTAAGGAGTTAATCAGTTTCCACACACTGGTTCCATTCCCAGCCTTGTCCTTGCCTCCCTTCTGCAGCTGCCTGACTCCCCACATTCTTGAGACCCTTCAAAGGATTACGTGGTTCAAAGGTATAGATATCAGCCTTTCCCTCCCCAAAATACCACAGCCGAGGTCAGTTAGTTATTTGAACACACAATTATAATGAATACAGTGCCCCAGTTAGGGAAAGAAACCAGCTGCAAGCCTATGGCGTGGAACCAGGCTTATTTTACCTAAACAAATATACATAAGATAACATATGTGATAGACAGTGCGTTCAGAGACAACAAAAGCTCAAACTTACACGTGTAAAAGAAACGAAGCAATTCAAAATGAATTCTAACAATCGACCCTTTTTGAGTTTTTTTTCTTCTGAACATAATAAACGTTTTGAATAGTTCTAAATTTCCTCATATATGTTGAATTTTACTCCCACTTCATTGAAATTTGCATTCATGGGGACATAAACAACCGATGGGTATGAGCAACCAGTATCTGTAGTGAGGACAGTGGGGTCAATAGCCATTAGGGAATTTATCTCTTCTCTCTGCATCATAGCTCGATTGGTTTCTAGTATTTTCACTGGCGGAAGTTTACACAATTTTAAACAGGAACAGAGAGCAGGTAAGCACTGCACTAATAAACAACTTAATACAATAGCTATTATTATAAAAAGTATGTCTTTAAACAACCAGCCCCACCCCCCAAACCAAGACCATAACCATGATAAACTCCAATCGCCTCCTTCATATTGGCCCCCCTTTTCAAATACCTGTACTGCTTCTTTTATTTTCCCAATATCCAATTCTATCTCTGATGACTTGTTGACAAAATAACAGCACTTTTGCTGGTACTGATGTTGGATTAAAACACATACTCCTCCTTGTTGTACTGTAATCAAGTCTAGGGCAAGCCGATTTTGTATCGCCAATTGGGCTGCAGAGTTTATCTCTATCTGTATACTTCCTATGGCCTCTCTGGTGGCATTAAATGCAATGGCTAATTCAGCTGACATATTCATCATTGCCAGTTGTAAATCGAAAATTCCAAATCCGGGAATAAGAACATGTAATACTTGAAATACCCAGTTCTTTCGCTCCTCCAGTATGGGTGTCCCTCGTTTGTACCTATGTGCAAAACTCCCCATGTTAAGGGGCTGGGAAGATGATATATTTGATATCACAGTAATGTTGGGTGCCAAATATGCCAGTGAACATATCCCTTCCCAGTTTAGAGGCAGTACTTTATATGCAGTTCTTCCACATACGAAGTACATGCCTCCCTGGATTTGTGAATTTATAATGCTGTATTTTATTCGAGGCAATCCTACACCCTCTGGGGTGTCATGCTCAGAATTATTGCAATATTTGTAATCTTCCCAGATTGTATTTAGCAATGATACATTTGCCCAGGGTGCAACATATGAACATCTAGCCGTCCAGAGGGGGCCAAGGAAAACCCGGGACAATATTACAGGTGAATTTTTCCCATTTCTATCTTGTTCTCTGGAGGGATCATATACCAATCCTTCTGGATCTACTAGAATCTCATTTTCTCCCACAGTCAGGTTCCAATAATTCACAGTGTAATTTTGATGAGTCCCATTAATTAACGCTGTCCAATTTCTGTCTATTTTCTCCTCTCCTTCAAGATCCCAATTCCCTGTTTTTATATCAAATAACAAAGTGTAAACACACTGTTCAGGAGGGATCTTTCCCATGTATTTTGCCTCTGGGTTTTGCCCATAAAAATAGGTACCAAAACATATGGGAAACATTTTAAGTGTGGCATTCTCTCCAGGCATCGGGGAGAGCTTGTATTCTGCCTGGGTATTAGGGAGCACCGCACACCTAGGGTACCATTGATATTCTTGTTGGTCACATCTCCAAGTGGTATTTGGTACAAGACACACTTCCCCTCTTTCATATTCGCTTGGTGATACTGGTACTTCATAAAGGCCTATAGGATCCTCGGGGTGTCTAGACAAGTGCCGGCAAATCCAGCAGTCAGTGAGACTTAATGTCTCCGCTAATTTTCCATGAACCTTTATCAATGGATGTAAGGTAGGATTTTGCAACAATGATGCAACACCACTGGACATTATACATATTAACATAAGGGTCACTAGGTACTTCATTATTGTTTTGTAGAAATAGTTATAAGGCCACTCTTCCCTATTCTCTAGAGGGATATTTGTCCTGCCAAATGGATATATTTTCATAATTTTATTGTGCTCTTCTCCTTGGTCCTACAACTTTTCTATGATACCGTTTTACTCGTCTCAACCGCCTACGCGTGTTCAAAAATATACTCACACAATTACCAAATATGTAAATGCAAAATATTGATATCACTATACTAATAATCATATACGTATAGATACAGATAAGTGAATTTTCCTTCAATGTTCACACCCACTAGGGTTCAGCACCGCCGTGCTTTCCACTCTAGCAGTTAGGCTGCACTGGTTGGTCCATGAACAAGTTTTTTTTTTTTCTCAAATACAGGACAATAGATGTTGGCTTGATCCTAGGTCCCTTAGCTTCTCCTTTTCAAGTTTTAACTCCTGGTGAGTCTCAACTCCCAGTGAGTAAGTCGCGATACTTCAAAGTTCGTCTTCAGTATAGTTTGTCAGTTTCGTTCAGTGTCTCAGCAAAAATGAGGGCGGAGGCCAGCAATTTTCAACCAGATCAGTGATGTGCTTGGGTATTAAACGGAAAATGGGCACCTTTTTTTTACCGCTGGGACTACAAACCGCACCAACCCTAATGGCTGGCCGCTTCCGTAGAACTGGTACTTGGTTTTTTTTTTTTCTTTCTCGCCAGTCACAGAACTGTTAACTCCATTTACCCACTGCTTGAATAGCGTTGCACAAGCTGCATCCCACTATACTTGTGTTCTTGTTGAGACAATTGTTCTGACCAATGTTCTGGTGTCGTTGCACAGGCTAGTCACCCGTGTTCATGCTGGAATTTTAGTCATCACAGTCATTTACAACCTCGTCGCCCAAAGTGTGCGTAACAACAGTGAGGATAGCTCGTTTTAATGCTGGTACATCAATGGCATCGGAAATGCCGGTGGCGGTGAAGGCGGGGAACTGTATTTCACAAAGGCAGGCGTGCCGTATTCTGCTGAGCAAAGGATTCCTTGGCCATTCAGAAGAGACCTCAGTTTGCAATTCCAAGCTAGGAGCTATCAGGGTGATGTAAATGTAACTTTTAGTAGGGGTCACCACCTTACGCACCTTCAAAATTCTGTTCATTTGGATGGGCGAGGACGCAGGTTGTATCGATGAGTTTGTTGATCTTCAAACAGCAACTCTTCGTCACTGGGCTGCTGTGTCACCTCAGGAGCAGAAGTAGCACTTGAAACCTGTGGAGGTGTTTCCTGTCTCCCTACTTCGCTGTAATCAGGAGACAATGGTAATTCTGCTGTTAGAGTACTCTGTAGTGGAATTGGTGCACGCTTACAGTGGCTAGCATGTATCCAGTTTTTCCTTCCTTCCACTTTCACCGCTGTCTGTGTTGCAAGCAGTACCTGGGCTGGCCCCCGCCACCTGGGCTGAAGACTGTTGGTTCTTTGAAAATTCTTTGTCATAAGCCAATCCCCTGGCTTAAAAGGGTGACCAGGGCCTTCAAGAGGAGTCGGTAGGCTGGCCTTGACCTGTTGGTGGATCAAACGCAAATCTTTAGTCAATTGTTTACAGTAATCTACAAACAAAGGATATTGCACTTCAGAAAGCTTCTTTGGTCGTGGTACCCCCCAGATATTGGCTGGCCTCCCCATGACAACTTCATAGGGGGATAATCGTGACTTGCTACTGGCAGTCATCCTGATGGACATTAATGCTAGGGGCAAAGCATCTGGCCATTTTAAGTTGGTCTCAGCACAAATCTTAGCTATTTTGCTCTTCAAGGTGTAATTATACCTTTCTACAAGGCCCGCTGATTGTGGGTGATTTGCAGCATGAAATCGATGTTTGATGTTAAGGGCGGTACAGACCTTCTCCATTACCTCATTAGAAAAATGACTGCCATTGTCACTCCAGACTAATCGTGGCAAGGCGTATCTAGGAAAATATTCTTTTAGTAATATTTTGGCGGTAGAGAGGGCACCATTGTCTTTTAATGGGTAGGCCTCTATCCATTTTGAAAACATGCATACTACCACTAACACGTATTTCAGTTTGTTACACGGTTCCATGTGGATAAAATCCATCTGTATAGCTTCAAAGGGGAGATCAGGAGGGGCAAAGTGGCCAGGGGGCGTAGGGGTCCCTTTTCCTGCATTGTGCACTGCACACACCATACAACTTTTAACCAGATTATTAGCAGCTTTGGATATCAGAGGATTACTCCAAACATGGTCCAAAGTTGTCTTGATGCCTTGGGCACTGATGTGTGCAGGACTGTGGGCCATAGTAACCATAGCGTGTACATAGCAATTAGGTAACATCCATCTTCTTCTGTCTGTGTCATCTGTGTAACAACCCTCACTGTCTAGTCTACCGTTCTTCTCCCACTGTTCCCTTTCCTCTGCTGTTGCTTCTGCTTGAATATCTCTCACACACTGCATGGTATTTTCTAATACTTCGTACTGGGGCTCTCCCTTGATGCTACTCTCAACATATGCATTGTCAAATGGTGCTCGTGCTGTTGCTTTCGCTGTAGCATCTGCAAAAGCATTTCCTCGTCCTATATCATCAGTAATTTTTTTGTGGGCACTACACTTAATGATTGCGACCTGACGGGGCAGGCTGAGAGCAGTCAAAAGTGTCACAATCAAGTTGCCATGCTGAATGGTAGTGCCATGTGACGTGATAAAGCCTCTATTCGCCCAGAGTCGCCCAAAATTATGAGCTACTCCAAACGCATATTGGCTATCAGTGTAGATGTTAACACTAAGATGTTCACTTATTTCACAAGCTCTGGTGAGGGCAATTAATTCTGCAGCCTGTGCCGAATTTTGCGGGATTCTATGAGATTCAACCACTGTTTTGACTGTGGTGACGGCATAGGCTGCAGTGGTCGTACCATCTGGTAACTTGAAGCAAGACCCATCTACAAACAGCTCTCCCTGTGGGTCAGATAGGGGAGTGTCTGTTAAGTCTACCCGTCCCTTGGTTTCTTCCTCAGTGGCAAAAATGCAATTATGATCAAATTCCACATTGTCCTGAGGGAGGGGTAGTAACGTAGCTGGGTTCAAGACATTGCACCGCTTCAAAGTAATATTTGGACTGAACAATGTTAATTCGTAACCCGTTAGACGAGCACTGGTGAGGTGCTGCGTCTGTGTCTTGTTTAACAAAATATCAACGGCATGAGGAACCATCACAGTGAGCGGATTGCCACCAACAAACCCTTCACTTTGTTTCACCGCAGCTGCTGCAGAAGCCACTCCTCTAAGACAAGTAGGCAAAGCTTGCGCCACAGTGTCCAAGGTGGAAGAGAAGTATGCACAAGGGCGTTGTCTCCCACCTTGGTCCTGTGTCAAAACAGACAATGTACAGCCATGCTTTTCATGCACAAATAAAACAAATGGTTTGCTGTAATCCGGATTACCCAATACAGGAGCAGAGCACATCGCCTTTTTTAATTCTTGAAAAGCCTCCTCACATTTGTCAGTCCAAGGTACAGGAGAGGGCACATCTGAAAGTGTCAGAGCAGTCAATGGTTTTGCTATAAGTGAAAAATTTGGAATCCACTGTCTGCAAAAAGATGTAAATCCCAAAAATGCTCGGACTTCAGAAGGGGTGCGTGGTGCAGTCATTGTATGAACCAATTTAATTCTGTCTGGATGTAATCTCCTTAGAGAGGAGGTGTCCTAGATAGGTGACCTCCTCTCTACAATACTGCAATTTTGGAAGGGACACCTTATGGCCCAGAGGTGCTAAATGATGTAATAATGCAACAGTATCAGTCTTACATTGTGTCATGGAATCTGAGGCAATTAAAATATCATCCATGTACTGCAACAATGCAGAGCCTGTAGGTGGATTGAATTGGTCTAATTGACGTTTAAGACATTGACTATATATGCTCGGGGACTCAACAAATCCCTGTGGAATTCTTGTCATCGCGAATGATCTACCAAAAATCGCGAAGCTAAACAAATATTGAGATTCTTCGGCAATTGGAATGCTAAAGAACGCATTCTTCAAATCGATTACGGTGAAAAAACACGCAGAGGGTGGGATCATGGTGAAAAGACTATTCATGTCTGGGACCACGGGAAACTGGGGAATTACTATTTTATTAATTTCTCGGAGATCAATAACTAATCGATATACTGTGTTATCAGTAAATGATTGCTCACCATCTAATCTATTAGCATCATTTTGTTTCTTTACAACAGGAAGGATTGGACTGTTACATGGGCTGCTCACTATTTCCTTTATGACACCTGCATGCACAAGATCAGATATGACTGCCTTGAGCCCTTTTTCGCTTGATTTAGGTAATTTGTATTGAGGAACACGAGGTAACCGGGCACCTGGTTTGATTTTTATTACAATAGGGTCGATATCCATAATGCCTACATCATTCTTGCCTTTGGCCCATAAGCGAGGGTCTATTTCCTGTAGCTCTGGGGGTAAGTCGTATTCCTGTGAGAACATGCACCGAGTTGGGGAAACACTATCCATAGTTACATAGACACCATCCATTGAACAGTGAATAACTGCATTTAATTTCTTTAACAAATCTAATGTAAACAAGTTTTCATTGCAACCTGATGTTAAAGAGAGTGGCGTGTGTACTGTAAATGGGCCTACAGTTACTCTCATAGGTGTTGAGATGGGGCTCACCACGGGGATTCCAGAAATCCCAATTGATGTGGTATGAAGCCCAGACAGGGGAGCCCCGGGGACTGCAGAATGTGCAATAGATGTTCTGGTGGCACCAGTATCTAGAAGAAACTTATGGCCCTCTCCTTCGATTTTTACATCAATGTAGGGACCATTTTGATCTACAGGAATACTTACTCGCCCCTGGCCCTGTCTGTGGCTGTCCTAATAATTGTAGGAGTCAGAAAAGAAATCATCAGCATAATATTGTCGTTCAAATGCATTGTCAAAAATATTAGTGTTACGCGGGACCTGATTCTCATTCTGCGAATTCTGATCAGTTCTACCTCTTCCTCGTCCTCGTGCATTACCTGCCGCGTTCCCTCTATGAAGTGACATACTTTGTCTTCCTTCCAGTAATGGGCAAGTATCACGCCAATGTCCATCCTGCTTACAGTAGGCACATTGGTTGATATTTAATCGGCGGTCTTGGGGTGGTGCAGATGCACCTCGGCCTCGACCCCTTCCCCGTCCCCTTGGTGGGCCACCCCTTTGCTGAGGGGTTGTATCCCGCTGAGGGTATGCCTGCTGTAATAATACCTTTTTCTTCAATTCTTTTACTGACTTCTCATTCTTTTCTAATTCTTCCTTGTACCTGCTCTCATAGTATTGCGCCATCTGCAAAATCTCTGCCTGTCCCTTCGTCATCCACGAACTCTCTGTTGCTTTTAATTTTTGTGATATTTCAGGTAGAAGGCCATTAACAAAGCGTTCTACAAATAGTGTGACACCTGTTACGGTGGCGAGGTCTTGACCGCTAAAATCTATGAAAGCTTGTTCAATTCGAGTAAAATAATCTGGGACATCTTCACCTATTTTCTGTTTATAAGTGGCAAGCTTTCCCCAATCCACAGTCTGAAGAGGTATAACAGTTTCTAACTTAGTCAATATCCGATTAGGTAAATCTAAAATATCCTGATGCGGCAGGGTTCCTGGTGCCCTTTGTGCTTCACGTGCTTCTAAACCCCCCCATGTATTTCCCAAAGTAGGTGCATCATCTACTCTTCTAATTTTATGCCAAACTTCAGGACCCAATAAAACACCAAAAAAATAGTCAATGTCTTTGAGTGTCATGGTTGTGGTGGAAATGGCAGTTCTAAGGTCCCGATAGAATCCAGCTGGATTCTTTCGAGGGTCTGGTAAATCTTTCTTTATAGCCATTACCTCCTCCCTTTTCCATGGTATATGAACAAATTGGGCCACCGGCACGGGAGCTGGTTGTCCGGCGGCAGCTGCTGCTGCGACTGCAGCTGCAGTGGGCATATCAGGGTGCACTTCCCTCATTGGGTACCCCTTGTCATATCTATTTAGAACATCTTCCCTGGCTATGACACAAATGCGTACTCCCTCATTTATGCTGTTACTATCAAGAATACAAGCCCTACTGTCCCGCCATAATTGGTTTAATTCTTGTTCATAAGGGAGAGGGGTAGAATCTGTAATACAAGACTTCCAATCCTTCTCTAATTTTTCAATCATATACAGCAGTGCTAATTGTTGTCCAAAATGTGACATCTGTTGTATTGTGTCCATAATATCGGTGTGGGTGTAAATAGGATCTGACATCCAGTTCTCTGACTGATTCTTGATAACCCGTTTTTCCCAATCCCCAATAGTGGAGCGGGTACTAGGGGGCGAAATCGACTTAATAGGTGTGCCCCATATGGGTGAAAGTGAGTGTAAGGCTGTGCACTGTCGGCGTTGTCCATTTGGGGTATTAGGGGCAGGGGACATTATTTGTAACCTTGCAGTGCTGGCTGATAGTGGTGGGGCAAGTGGTGGAGGGATTAGGACTTGGGCTATTGGGGTAGCTTGGGCTAGAGGCTGTGGTGGTTGTGGCACATGCTGCTGTAGTGGTGCACCTGGATTTCCCAAATTGTGTCCTTGCCCTTGCTGCTGTTGCGGTGCCCCCATGTTAGGTTGGGCTACTGCAGGGGGTGTGTAAGGTGGAGGTGCAGTAGGGCTATTATCTAATAGCTGTAGCATTACCTCATCTTCCTCTAATGCATGTTTGGTTTCTGTTGGCTTTGATACATAACTTCCCTCCACCTGAGCCCTATGGACTCTATCTTCAGATTCAATCCCTTTCTGGGTTTGGGACTGGTGATAAAGGGCGGCCTTTTGCATAATGGTTCTCCTATTTTCCCTCTCTATCAGTTTATCTGATTTAATTTTTCTTTTATTGGCTTCCATTTCCCATTTTCTGTACACCTCAAACATATGTTGTCTAGCCTTTTTATGAAACAAACATTCCTGTAGGTAGGTTAGTTTCTTTAAATCAAAAGACCCATCCTCTGGCCACTGGAGGTCAGGACAATGTCTAGTATATCTGCGCCATATACTATTATACAAATTGTTCTCTAAACCATAATCCTTTAACATGTCCCACCCTGGTGTTCCCTCTTTTGGGATCGGTTGCCTTTTATCTAAACGTGGCACATGATTTCGGCGAAAACAAAGACATAACCCTTGCCAACATTTCTTATTTCCCATATCTAACTTTTAAATTTTCAAAAGGCAACACACACACCAAATTTCAAAATGCAACATGTACCAAAGAAACCCTTGCTCAAATGTGCACCAAAGAAAACCTTTTTCAAATGTGCACCGAAGAAGAAAAAAAAAACCCTTTTTTCAAATATTTACCAACTTACAAATTGCTCCAGGCCTGGGCAAATTACTCAAACAAGAAAAACACATGTAATACAAATTGTCAAATGGTACCTTGTACAAATGCAAATTTACCAAGAACTAATCATTCCCAAAATGATAAGTTATCCAAAAACAATTATTCTCTCAAATGCAAGTTAAAGCAGACAAATAGCCAGCGAGGAACAGTCTTACCTGACTATCTGCTTTTTCCTGGATTTCTCTCCGGCCGCCCGTGTCAGACTAATCCGTCAAAATAAACACCGATGTTTCAGGGACTTCGCTGGGACATCATGAGAAAGCGGGGGGGAAACCTGCCCGGTGGATAAGATGCAGCTGCTTCTGAAACTAAGTCTTTGTGCAGGGGCCCCTGGAATCTACACCTCCGGAACGGCGTCCCCCCACTGGCAGCACGTCTCGTGACAGAGCTACTGAAGATATCCACTGGAAGGTCCCTGTTCGGGCGCCAAATTGTCAAATGCACATATTTGCAGATACTTACAATTGCATTTACAAAGGAGTTTTGACACGGAGAGCCGGAGTGAAAAATCAATGACCAAAGGTCTGTTTATTTTTGCTGCAGCAAAGAGGACAGGTTTACCACTGGCATCCCAGGCCCGAAGTAAAGTGTGCTGGCATAAAGCGTTTAACAGTGATATTTATACTCATACATCAAAGGATACATAAAATGTGTAACTAATGATATACGTCATACAGATATTTTAAGGAGTTAATCAGTTTCCACACACTGGTTCCATTCCCAGCCTTGTCCTTGCCTCCCTTCTGCAGCTGCCTGACTCCCCACATTCTTGAGACCCTTCAAAGGATTACGTGGTTCAAAGGTATAGATATCAGCCTTTCCCTCCCCAAAATACCACAGCCGAGGTCAGTTAGTTATTTGAACACACAATTATAATGAATACAGTGCCCCAGTTAGGGAAAGAAACCAGCTGCAAGCCTATGGCGTGGAACCAGGCTTATTTTACCTAAACAAATATACATAAGATAACATATGTGATAGACAGTGCGTTCAGAGACAACAAAAGCTCAAACTTACACGTGTAAAAGAAACAAAATTTCTCTCTTGGAAAGTTGCTTTCTTAGTAGCAATTACTTCATTAAGAAGAGTGAGTGAAATACAAGCATTCACAATTGAATTGAGTCTTTGGTCCGGCACTTGACTGCAAAGGAACCAGCTAAAAGCTCCAGACAATTTATATGCAAATTTTGTTACTCCGCAGACCATATTCCCCTGGTGGAAAAATCTCCAAACTTCCCTAGTTCCTTCGTAAATGGTTCACTAAATAATCCTCCCTGAGCCACAGCACCTGCTTCGGAATCAGCTAGGACTCCTAGCTTAGAATCCGCTTTTATTACCAAGGAGTATTGACGCTCAGTAGAAAGAGCACTGTTTGCATTGGCCCAAAATAATAGCACTTTGAGCCCAACCTGAAAGAATCTTGGGAGAAATTAGCGCTCCGAGGTTTTAGCATCCTCGGCCATGTCCAGGATTTTTGTTAAAGGGCCAAGGACATCCAGAAGTTTATCCTGACATGCCCGCCTGGATTTATCAATTCCCTTCTTAGGGCCTTTCATTAATTTTTGTAAGAATGTGGACATTGTCTGGTCTAATTCTGGAGTTATGGCAACTTTGTTTAACAAGGAAGGACGGGGGCTTTGAGCTTTGAGGCAATTACAGGATTCCTTCTTCGATGGATTCTGGATGCGACCCACATAAGTCGCGACCTTGTCGGATGAGGCCCATTCGGAAGGCCTAGGATGAATAATCTCATCAGGATCCAACAAATCTGAGAGTTCAGATGGCGAATCCTGAAGAGAAGGTTGAGAGGAAGAAGGAAGCCAAGGTCTAGATGGACTGACAGCATCATCATCCAAATACTCAGAAGAATCGTATATTGAATGGACGGAAAATAAGGTTGAACGGACAGAGAACCTGAAAAATCTCTGGAAAGAGAGGGATCAACCTGGGACAAAAGGGAATATTTTTACACAATCAAAAACATTGTGATCAACTCTTGCTTTGCGACGACCCTTTGCTCAATTTGCGCCAATGGATGCAGACTGTAAATCATTAGAGGGAAGAGCAGGAGCTGAGGGAGTTAAGCCAGAGGCTTTAAATTTGGCACACTCATGTGCGATTTGTTGAAACAGTCTGTCCTCAAAAGGACCTATAGCTTCAGAAACTGCTCTGTGAATAGACGCATTTACAGTGTAAAAGAAAATTCCTCCTCATCATTCAAATCCATCTTAATTTAGTTGCGGGGTTACAATTAAAGCAATAAAATAATTATTAGCAAACATAAGGGATAAAGAATCCTTGATTGATATTAATAAAGGCTGGGTGTCAGCTTAATAACTTTTGAAGTGTGTGATGTCACACTAGTAAGAGTCTCAGCCCAGTACACTTCATCCCAGGTGCACAAAACTTTTTAAAAGGGGAAATGTAGCCTGGGCACGTGTACCACAAGGGCACATCTGCCCAATTACAGACCTTTGCAGGTGTTGAGAATTTCAAAGCAATAACGACCCCTTTAAAAGAAAGCGGGGTGTCCAGAACCTCAATGGTTTTATTTACAGACCCTTCTAAAGAAGGGGCGTCCCTCTCCATTCAATGGGAAAGCTCAGAGGAGATTGGTGCTCTGACTGAAATTGATGCGCAGCTTCGCTCTTGATGTGAGAGAAAACCGCAGCTGCGCGTCTGTTTCAGCACGTCTCCCTGAGTGCGAGTGTTTGAAACGGGTGCGTTAGAGTGGCGTTAGAGCACCGCGTGAGCTGCACCAGTGGACAGCAACGGTTGTGAAGGAGCAATAACTTTCCTGTGATAAAGACGCTTCTGAAAAGCACATTAACTAGGAAATAAACGATATTAAACCACAGAAAAACTTCAAACACGTTACGAGAGTGAAAATGTAAACTTATCTCAGCTACGAGCAGCAAAGAAAGAGTAAGTGGAGAAACAGACAGTGGACTATATTATGGACTATGTGTACCTGATTGGTTGTTACTTACCTGTTTCTATTGGTTGTTTCTATTATACTCTGGTTCCCAAGGTGTCATGGAAATAGTAGTTTCTTTATTGAATGTTTAGCTGCTATTTAATAAAGTGGAGAATGATGGCATGATCCTCGCCTCCTGTCCTGACATAGAATTGTCAACACACACATACATAGACCTATATTAAAAAATGTCTTTTAGCCCCGATAATTATTCAACAAAGGTATATTTTTAATTGCTACATTTAAAAAAAAAAATGAAAAACTTTTATGGAAAGAACAGCCTACTCACATTTTACTGTGTATGATAGGAAATGCGATCTTTCACCTACCTGCTGTCATCTGTTGCTCCTAAGGTGAATACTCACGCCTTTGTGGTTTCCTTGCTGTAGCAAAAACTAGATGCTTCTAGCAGCGTGAAAAACGTATGGATTCTTCCTTATGCATCTCCAGCTCTCTTTTGCCATTCCTGCTAGCATGCGAACTATGGATGAATGAGTTATTTTGATGTCCTACAGTTTGATCAACAGTTTAATGTTGATTATTCACAAAGACGAAATTAGCAGAACTGTTTGCATGTTATCAGTACATTTTTAAAATGTATTTTCTTGAAATGTACTTAAGCATTTGTGTAGTTTGAACTATGTCTTACAATGTAAATGGTTTTTTTTAACCCAACTAGAGGTATTTCTTTTTTTTCTGTGCAGGATTTATTAGATCATTCCTGTACTTCAGGCAGTGGTTCTGGTCTTCCTTTCCTGGTACAAAGAACAGTAGCTCGCCAGATCACCCTAGCGGAATGTGTAGGTTAGTATCCTTCAATTGAACATTTTATTACTATGTCCCCTATGCACAAACGTTTTTCTCTTTTCTTGTAACCTTTATTTTTTCTTAAAATCTTTTGCAACAAGTATAGTAAAAAATGAATTCTGTGAAGGTGACTTTGCCTGGCTAGTACGTCTGTCATATATATTGTCTCGCGGTGACACATATATATCAGTTTCTTATTGTTTCCCTTCAAATAAACAAGTGCATCTTGCATTTACAACATATTGGTACTCTTCGAAGCGCAGCACTATCGTAATATGCTCACTGCTGGTAGCACCGCAAGGAATCTTGTGGAAAGGTATTCTATAAATGTATTCATAAATCTACAAAGCGCCAGTATAATCACTGTGCCACACCACATCCTGCTGCTGCAGCACATTGTATTGTTTTTATTCCAACGGTAAAGGGTTTTGGACCTGCATGCTCATTGGGTATCATTATTGGATAATTTTTGGCTTAAATTTGTTTTGTTTTTTTAACGAAAAATCTCATTTTTCTGGATTCACATGCTGTGCACTATTCTGCCATCCAGTGGTTGGGTCCAAAATTGTCTTTTTCTCTCGTGTTTTTTTTTTTTTTTTGTGTGTGGGGGTCGTCGATCACCGTTTTGGTGGTATGTCCACCCCCTTGTGTGATGTCCGATGGCGCCCTGGATGTTCCTGTGCATAGTTGCCATTTTCAGATTCTTTTTTCCACCTTTGGGTATGGAAGCAACATAGGAGCTCTGGCAAGTTTTTGGAATTTTTTTACATTTGATCGAAATTCGAACAATTCGCCAAAGACTGCAAGTGAAGATGACAACAAGAGTAAAAGGGGACCCTTTTTAATCTTCCTCCAGGACTGCAATGCCTGTGCAGCGTTCATACCCAAGATCCTAAAGGTAGGTCTGTGACATAGGATGGAACACTACCATGGCCAGCACCCAAAAGCCACAAGTTGTGCTGAAGGAGCTCAACCTGCTAAGCGAAGAACTGGACGACGTTGAGGAGGGAGAAGGCTCTGATGTTGAGAACTATGGGGCAGATGCGGAAAAAGACAAGCGGCAGAGACCCAATCGAAGGCTGAAAGAAGGTCAGGGTAACAAAGCCACCAAAAGGCTCTGACCCAAAGCCCCTCTGACAGTAAACCCCAAAAGGCAGCTTCAGCGTCTAAGCAGTTGTTGACGGAAGGTCAGCCGAAGCACAAAGAGCCTCAGCCTGACCAAGGGATACTGAGGAAGGCAAGGCAATGTTGAAATCCTCGACTACACCATCCGGTCGAGAGGGACGAGGGAGAATGCTAAAGTTTTGGATGCCACAGACATGTCAATGCTTAAAAAGACAGTTGGCGATGCTAGATGCTGAATAAAAAGCACTCGAGATTGAACACAAAACAAGAAGGCTG
The DNA here is from genome assembly GCF_031143425.1 of Pleurodeles waltl. Taxonomy (NCBI): domain Eukaryota; kingdom Metazoa; phylum Chordata; class Amphibia; order Caudata; family Salamandridae; genus Pleurodeles; species Pleurodeles waltl. The sequence goes on from NC_090440.1 coordinate 1,553,975,759, forward strand.
CTGCCCAACAATGAAAGAAGGAGTTTGATGAGTCCCTGGAGGATTTTAACATTCCTTCCAAGAGTTCTACGTCGACAAAGGTTGAAGGCCATGGAGGCCCCAGCAACACCGGCACCTCATGAAGAGGAGCAGGTAGAGTTCTACGAACTCCATGGGGAGCAAAGAGACAACAGGTTTCAACAAGGACTCATAACAAGACCTCAATGCCTATTCCCTAGAAGGAGTAGGCAACTATCCTTCAAAGCCATCACCACCCGATGACCAAGCCCTCGACAACAGCCTCAGGAAAAAGGCTGCTGAAACCTATGGTGTCCACTTAGAGGAGGAAAAAGGAGATTCTTGTTTCCTCCTAGAAACTTTAATGCTCCCAGCCAAGGGGAACTTGTATTTACCAATGCTGCCAAGCATACTTGACCAAGGGAAGGAGGCATTCAGTAAACCAGTCACTGCAAAGGCTGTATCATCAAGAGAGGAGAAAAAGTACAAGCCATTGACTCAGGACTCTGATTACATCCAGGGAAACGCCCTTGGGGACTGAATAATTGTGACAACCGCAAGGAGAACAAAACAATGCCTACACATGTACAGGCCCACCACCTAAAAAGGAGAGCAAGAGACTCAACCTGGTGGGCAGGACAATAGAGACAGACTGCAACCTAGTGGCAAATTGCCAAATCCAACACCCTATTAAACAGATAATGAATACCAGCAGTGGGACGAGTTGGACTCCCTCATGCAACATATGCTAGAGGAATATAAGAAAAGAGCCAAGGCTGTGATGCAAGAAGGAAAAAAACATTGCAAACACTTGCTTGAAGTTTGCATTAGACACTGCAGACACTGCCAGCAGGCAGATGTGCACAGGCACTAAACTAAGGTGGCATGCTTGGCTCGGGATATCCGGACTAGAGGTACAGGCCTCTATAATCGACATGCTTGTTCAGCCAGGCAGTCATTGAGTCCTTGCAATAACTTAAAAGGACAATGAAACAACCAAGGCAGTGGGGGTTCTACAATAGAGAGGCGCATTCAGAAGGGGAGGAAGCATAGCCTAAAGTCCCACATGCAGAGCACATTTTTCATTGGGGCAGCAGCCAACCGCAAGGCAACTCACACTAAGCTGCACAGCAGACCACTTACCAACAGTGGCAACATCCAGCTACATGACCCTTTTGTGCATGAGCAAGGATAAAGGACAATCTCCCTGAGGGGAGGAGCAATGAGCAAATGACTCACCCATCAACATCGGCCTCCACATAACACCAGTGGGAGATGGAATAAGAAAGTACCCACAGGAGTGGGGAAAAAATCACCTCCGATAAATGAATTTTGAATGTGATAGCCACAGACAATGGGTACAACTTATCAAGGAACCACCGCAGATTCCCCCAGAATCCAAGAAATGTTGAGGGGAATAGATCATACAGCTACAGCTAAGGACACAAGTGAAAATACTCTTACAAAAGAAAGCCATCGAAAGGGTACCAACAAGGGAAAGAAACAAGGGAAACTATTCTCCTTACTTCTTGGTCCCCAAAACAGGCTCCAGTCCAATCCTATACCTCGGATTCTTAAACAAATTCATTAGTACCCAACACTTCAGGACGACAACATTCTAAGGGGTTATACCTCTTCTAAAGAAAGGAGATTATATGGAAAACTTAGATCTAAACAACGCCTACCTACACATCCCAATGAACCAAAGAGACACAAAATACCTCAGATTTGTTTTAGACGAGGTGCACTACCAGTTCGCAGTGCTACCCTTTGGCATAGAATCAGCACCACAGATCTTCACAAAAAGCCTCACCACAGTAGCAGCACACCTAAGAAGACATGGTATCCGTGTCTACCCATACTTCTAGGATTAGCTAGGAAAGGCTCTATCAAAATAAAAAATGTCACAAGGATATTCGAACAGTGATCTCAACACTTCAATGTCTGGGTTTCTCAATAAACTACAAAAAATTGTCACTAGAACAGGAAAAGATGTTTCAGGGAGCAACACTAAATGCAAGGACAGCCCGAGTGTATCTCGTACAGAAGAGGGTATAAGCAATCACAAACTAAGTTTTCCTATACCAGAAGGGGCAGTCTCTGACAGCGAGGACAGTCATGAAACTAATGGGCATGATGGCATCATGCATACCGCTCATAACACATGCAAGACTGCACATGCGGCCTTTCCAGTGATGAATCTGCAAGAAATGGTCACAAGCCACTGGGAGGTGAGAGTATCTAGTGGTTTTCATAACAAAGATACAAAAGGAAGCAGAATGGTGGAAATCCAAGGACGTGACAGTGGGGAGACCATTCAAGACACCAAGCCCAATGGTGACAATCACAAGGGATGCTTCCCACAAGGTTTGGGTAGTGCACACAGACAACCAAGAAGGTTCAGTTACAATGAAACAACACAGATGCACTGAAACATATCAGCAACCTTGAAATGAAAACCGTTTGCTAACCCTAAAGGCATTCCAAATGTACATCCCAGGTCAGACTGTATTGTATTGTAATAGACTGTACTGATAAAAACAGACAACACATCAACTGTGTTCTTCCTCAACAAACCGGGTGGAACAATGTCATTCACCCTGAGCAAACCAACTCAAGAAACATGGCAATGGGCAATACCACAGAAGATCACACTTCAAACAGTTCACCTTCCAGGAAAATAAAAAGCAGAGGTGACAGTAAAGAATGCAAAACGCCAAGACTTTGTCTCCAGGTTTCACCACAGCCAATTACAGGAGAATGCCTTGTCAATAAACAGGTCAGGTAGATATGCTTACGCCTTACCTCCAATACCCCTACTACCGAAGGTGCTGGAAAAGGCCAGACAACCAGGGATGCATCTCTTCCTCATTGCACCACGATGGGCCACACAAACCTGGTTCTCAGACCTACTACAGATGTCCGGTGGGCAAACCATGGCAATCAAAGCAGAACAGGATCTGCTAACCATACAAGAGGGGAATCTGTACCACTGGGAGCCAGAAACACTCAGCCTAGCAACATGGCTCCTGAATACTTTCAATTTGGAGACCCCAGGCTACTGCCTAGAACAATGGAAATTCTGAAGGAACCAAGAAGGGCCACTACTCGAAAATGCAATGAGGCACAAGGGGGAAATACCTTTAGTGGTGCAACAACAGATATTTGGAGGCAAGGAAAAGATGGAAAACTGTTTTAATATACCTCACTCATCTGTTAGATACTGGTCTAACCTATGCATTCCCAAAGGAACACTTGACAGCTATAGTAGCCTACACCAGGGGCACTTCTAGTAACAGATTGTTTACATCCCCAGTGCAGAAGAGATTCTTAGAAGGGACAAAAATAATTCTCCACCAAGATCAGCTCCAGCACCATTATGGAACCTAAATACTGTGCTACATCAGTTAATGACAAAGCCCCTCGAACCTGTACACAAAACAGATTTAAAATCATTAACTCATGACAGCGTTGCTAATCTGAATTGCATCCCTTCGCAGAGTACTCGAATTGCGAGAGCATTAACAATTCAGGGACAGTATCTGCAAATACACAAGGACAAGGTGGTTGTCAGAACTAATCCACAGTTTATGCCAAAAGTGATAACCCAGTTACATGTTAACCAAAGACTCGGCTACAATCTTTCTTTAAAGAGCTGAAGACACAGAGAGATATTGCTCTACACACTTTAGTTGTAAGGAGGACTTTAATGTACTATCTGCATGAAACAAAAAAAGTTATGCAAAGGAAACAATTTCAAGATGGATTTTGGAAACAATACAGACTTGCTATTCTAGGACAGCAGTAACACTGCCCACATGCCCAAGAGCCCATTCACCACGGGAACAGGGCGCAATACTGTCGTTGCCAGCAAACGTACCAGTGGAGGCAATCTGCTTGGCAGGAACATGCAAAACATTGTATGGATAGTGAACAAGGAAACACAGACGGGACAAAGTGTACTTCAACACCTGTTTGTTAACACTTCCACATTTCAACCCAGCCATACTATGGGAAAGAATATTGCTACATAATCTAATGCACAGCATGTGAATCCAGAAAAGGATCCGTGCTTCAAAACTGAATGGTTACTTAGCAGTAGCAGTAGTAATAGCTTTACAGCTTGAAGAGTTTTCTGGATTTACACGTGACCCACCCACCTTCAAAAAAAAAATAGGCCATATTTCAACCAGGTGAGAGAGTAGAACAAGGAGGTATACCGAAGAAAAAGAATCTGAAGATGGTGACCAAGCACAGTCGGGGCTCTGTCTGAAGTTACACAAGGTGATGGACATACTGCCAAATGTTGGTTGAAGATGCCCACACAGGAAGAAAAAAAAAAAAAGAAAAGGACAATTCTGGACCAAACCACTAGATTGCGGAATAATGCACAGCATGTGATTCCAGAAAACTCTTCAAGCTGCAAAACTATTCCTTCTGGTAAGTAACCATTTCGTTGTTTTAAAGTGGCTTATTTGAAGTGAAAATCTGCCTGGATCTTAAGAGCAAACAATTCCCTACTTCTCTGTTGGAGACGTCCCACCTTCCTGCCCACCAGATCAATTAATGGGGTCAAATTCCAGTCAGTGAAGCCTACCTTTTCTCCTGAGGGTGAAGCTGTCCGAAAGTCCTGAGATGTGGGGAGCGGTTGACTATCTGTGATAGCCTCCCAGCAAAAGACATAACCCTGACGGCTCCAGGTTGAGTTATTTCCCCCACCCAAGCTTTCTGGCACGAAGCTTAAATCTACAGAGGGACATCTTTCAAATTGTATCTAGCTTTGAGATGTTTTAGCTGTAGCTCCCATTCTTGGTCAACAGAAAAACTTTAACCTCCATATATGGTGTCTAAGTGTAAAAGTAAAACTTTCTGTAGTACCAATGTCCAGTCCTCAATCTGACCATGTGTATTGAGGTGTAGGCCACAGATGGTGCGTCAGAATAGTCAACATTTCTCATTTAATTGCGTGGGACATTTTTCCAGTACTTGTCTGTGATGGTTTTGATTCCTTTATAATGCTTAATCACAAGATCCAGTTTTCTTTTATTTTGTGACATTTGTTTTATTACAGGTTTGCCTTTCAGGCTGACTTAGTAATTTCTTTATTTCTTAACATTAACGTTGTTTGGCTCGTTTTTACAGATGTACCAAATGCATTTTCTTTCAGGGCGGCCTTGCTCCTCTTCCAGGCTACATAGTAAGAGCCAGAGGTGTCTCACAGAAACAAATTTACCTCTGTGGTTCAGGTTTTAGGCTTTGAGGTAGTTGTCCGTGCTCAAATTCTGTTCCCCAACGCCGAACATTTAAGCATCTACATCCCCCAACTAGTTTGTTGTGCTCCTTGAAGAATATATTCTGAGGGCAGCTGTTTCAAATTGGGTGCAACTTTAATCTAATTTATATGTTACTGATCTCCCATCAGAGATGTATGTCTCTCACAGAGTAAGGTGCTTGTTTTCTGTTAATTCCATAGTCTGTTTTTCAGTGAGGTGACGTTGCAGATGAACCTTGCCAGGGTACTTGGTCAACTTGCTTGAGACACCAACACGGCCTACTTGCACCTCTGCCTCAGCAAATAACTACAGAAAGCAGGTGGCACTCAAATAGTTTGAATAAGCCCAGAGAGAGGCAATTTGGACTATGGGTTCCTGATACTTGGCTCGCTTGCAAATCTCGTTAGCTCTGTTGTTTATGGTCTCCTAAATGAGGATTTCATGGTTTCATGGGTTGGTTGATTAAAAAGTCTGTGTATAAAAAAATTAAAAAAATCACAATTTATTGAATAATTATGTATCGTTTTTCACAGCCACAGGTTTAATACCTGAAGCTAAGTTACCTCCCAGATGATCATGTCGGAGAAATACCCTCTCTGGGACATTTGGAAGACAATTTCTAGGTTTTAAGCTTCTGGTTAGCCCTTAATATTGTGGCAACTTCATGTCCTCAGAAAAAAAACTGATGTTCTATATAGGTTATATCTCATGGACAAAGTAGATGATTTCTGTAACCAGTTTTTAAATAATGCAGAGGTAAGATGTTTCTCCAGTGTGTGAGTACTTTGAGCATAGACAGTGAGAATATTTTATGACCTGGTAAGTCAGAATTTAAACTAGTGTCTCATTCTATTTAGTTAAGGCACCTGGTTTCTTGTGGAGGCTATGCATTCTAGGTTAACATATAGGTTATTAAGCAGAATAAACAACACAAGTTATAATAATATAGGCATACATAAGCTATGATAATGTCCGTCCTTTATTCAGTCACTTAGAAATGAATAGTCTTTCTTGAAGAAAATGTCCTTGAGTTCTGCTTGTAAAGCTGACAAGAACGTAGTGTAAAGGTTGGAATGAACAACACTACTCACAATGTAAACTGTTCTTTGGCTGCCGATATGTGGGAAAGACACTGGTCTTTTATAAAATATGTTTCTCACTCTGGTGAAGACATCCTCTTTATAACTCCAGTGCAATGGAGAAATAATCTAGTATTATACATTTAGAATGAAGAGTGGTCACACTTGTTCTTATTTCTTCACTCAATTGGTTTGTGCCAAGAGAATGATTATGGAAACTCAGCTTACTACGAGGTATTATGTTCCAAAATGGAAGAAAACATATTCAAGTGGCATTTGAGAAAAAGCCTAGAACTGTTTTAGAAAGTTTGTCTCTCGGCACAGAACCATCCAAGAGACTGAAAGGATCAACTCATGACTTCAGTTACAGTGTTTGCATGTGCCGTAAATGGGAGTCCATATAGAACACCACACTATCCTGAGTACTTACATCTCTTTCCACTGAAAGAGAAAATGCTAAATGTGATGACTCTGTACCTTTGTACATACAGGGGAAACTTCCCTAGAGATAAGTCTCTAGATGGTGTACAATGTCCCATGTATAACGAGCACCGGAAGAATGAGAAATTGCTTTTTTTTTTATTAAGAGCAAAAGGTCTTTTCCTTGGATTGTTCAAAGTCATGATGCCATTCCCGGACACCATCTTCATCACCCCAGAGCAAATCCAAAGTTTCAAAAGAGCCATCTGGAATTCTCTGCTCCATCTGCTGACCCTGTGCAGGTTGAGACCCTCTACATAGCTATGTTGGATATCTTCAGGACAGGTCTAGTCCCTTTTGGGGCACTCCAAAAGGATGGAGCCGTTCCTTTGGACTTCGCAACTCTGGTGGCTCTGAGACCAATGTCTCCTGACTTTACATATTTACAAGCTCCTTCCTTGGTGCATAAGAAGGGAAACCCGGACCACAGCACTATCACCAGCCCATCCATCACCATCCATGCCTCCGCCTTGGGAGCCAGTCACAATGCAGATTTCTGAGCTTTCATAGCTACAGGTCTCTAAACTGACTCTCAAAAGGCGATGTCTGAGCTTACGATGATCAATATCCTTCTTGGGCACAACAATTGTCAGGATAGAGTTGCTGTTTTGATCTAATTCGGGCACCATAAACATGCCACTTAGGGATTATGGTTTTACAAAAGATGATTAGAAAGCTGACAGTCTGCTTCCTCTCTTTTACTTCTATGCTGACCTATAGCTGGACTTACAGAATGCCAGTGGCCTCGACACCTCACCAGAAGGGAACTTCTTTCACCCCCTGACAGAAAAAGTGTTCTCCACTTTCACATGCTGATTAAGGATTTAGTACCCTGAACTCTCCTAGGAGCCAAAGGCAAACATATTTGTGGAAGTACTGCTGCCTTGTCTTATCAGCTGCAGAGAGCTTGTTTTCAGTTAAGTAGGTACCAATGGAACCAGTCTTTGCTTCTTTGGCAAAGTCCTTCTTAGGCCCAGCAGTACACAGAAATTTTCCAGATGCCGAAGTCTTGGTCTCATAAATCAAAGTTCTTGTCCTCACATCCCCCGCTCATACTTCATCCTTCAAACTGAACTCTAGTGCCTTCGCTAATGCTATGCTAGAACATGGAGTTTAAATTACTTTACTCCTTTGGCCTGATGTTTTTTGCTGCAAGTAAACTTATAGGGAATGGCGCATGCCTACAAGACTGCTCTGCCCATGTCTTGTGGGATTTGGCCAGAATGGCAGTTATAAGCCTACTGAAATATGTGTAAAAGACATTTTCTAATTTGGTCAATAATGACTTGGATGCTTCATGGGCACAGCCAGCACTGCATTAGAATTCCTGGATGTGCTAAACTGGCTATTCAGGAGATATCCATGCTACTTTGGTTATGCCCTACAGTGGGAAAAGGACGACTCCTCCAGGGAAAGCTTAAAAAATAGGAGGGCTACAGTCCCGTATGTCAGGTTTAAGACTGGACTGAGGACTCTGTCTTGCCTGACGTGGCATGCCTTTTTCTATAGGCATGATACCACCTACGAAGAGCAAACAGTGTGTGGTAATCAGCTGTCCTCAAGAAAGGTTGCAAAGGAGGCAAGACCCAACTCCAAAAAATCATCCAGAAGAAGAGGTTTGAAGAACATTATCCATACATAATTACCTCAGGACTCTGTGGAAGTAAAACCTAAAAGTTTTTGAATTCAAGGATAATCCAGAGGAAAAACCATGAAACAAATATCTAATGCAAAGGGTGAAGAACCCAGTGAAAAATACTATTTACTGTGTTGCAGCTCACCTTTTCCATAATTCAGCATTGTTTTTTTTTTTTATACAAAAGACACGAAGTGCCATCACAGGAAGTGCAGGACCCATCTAGACTGGGAAGCAGTCGTAGGAATCCACTACACCCATCATCTTGGACTGGACTAATGCTATAGTTCTGCTCCACTGCTTGATGGAAAACTATATTATAGTAAAGGCAGCATGGAGGATTACATAAGTTACGTAAATGATTTCCAGACAGAGGTTTTCCCAAACACCTTTTTCTCTGAAGATGTTGCAAGCAAAGGTTTAGAAGTTAATGGTTGTGGGTTTGTAGATTTGCAAACCCGAAGGGCTAATGTGGCATTCGTGGGGCACAACAGTCTACTGGCCTGACTAATGAGACTGTTTCATAAACAATAAGGAGATCTTTGGAGCTGTTTTGTTGCTCATCAATCCTAGCAGAGAAAACCTCATCTGATCTAGACACCTCAATAAATGTACAACTCCTTTCATGGAAGGAAAAGCTGGATCTAGGGGCTTGGATTTGGAGAATCTTTGATATAGAAGACTAAGGTGCATATTCTCATTCGGCAACTACCCCATGTCACTGGTAGATATCATCTTTTAGGGCCTGATTTAGAACTTGGTGGATGGAGTGTACGCCATCACAAATGTGACCGATAATCCTGGCCACTGTATTATGATCTCCGTAGGGTGTAATAGGATCGTAATACGGCGGACGGGATATCTGTAACGTTTGTGATGGAGTTTTCCCTTCCACGTTCTAAATGAGGCCCTGAATTGTTAAGCACTTATGGAGTGTACATTGGAAAGGGTTTAATGATTTCTCAATACCCTCATTCCATCTGCTGTTTCTCCACTCTCTCTCTCTCGCCCCTCTTCTACAATGTGTGGACATTGCAAGAAGGGTGACTATATGCTGTATAGCCATGGACTAATGAATATGTGTCACTTACTAGTTTTATATGCTTATCGCTTTATAAAATGATAATTTGAGGGAAAGGACGTCTTTCTGAATGTATCTGGCAATTTCTTGTTTTGTTTCCTCATTCGGGTTCCCTGAGTAAACAAATCCTCCATCTATAGCTTAGGTGTGTTTAATCTAGTTAGCGTGTGTAAATGGGTATTAAAATGACTTGGTGAAACGAATATGAAGGCTACCTTTGAGTAGTCACAATTTTGTTAACCTGATCCCTTGCAAATACCAGTGTACCATCTAAGCAATGCTGCTTTTTCTTTGTCACCGGCTGTGTAGTCAGGACCCGCTTTTGTGTCATGGGTATACAAGTCGGCCTTTCCAATCAGTTTAGTTGTGATTTATGTTTGAAAATGTCCGTTTTCTTCACGTTGGTGTCTTGTGAATTTTAGACGCCTTTTTCATATGTTCAGTGATAGTCCACCCTGCTTTTTATGTTACAGATAGTTGAATAAAAGTGATTTGTACGTTACCTTATTCCATATGCATCTATGTTCCTCACCAGTCTGTTTTTTATTCACAATATCTTTCTAGGCATGAACATTGAACCATGCTTATGACATTTAAGAAATTTGTTTTTTTTCTGGTCCAAATTGTGTGCCCTTTTTTCCACTATCCGGTGAACTCTACTGCTGTTCTTCACTGTCACATTGGCTCAAGCGCAAAGCAAGGAAGTAGTTTAACAGAAACTATGTAAGCAAAAGCTAAATTTGCACCAGGAATAAATCAGAAAGCTAGTGGCGCTGCACACTGTGTCCGTCGTCTGTCCTAATGCAGAAACGGAGGTGCCTTGGGGTGAGATTCAGCAGCATGTACTCTGCACGAATACTTGAGGAACTGTTGCAAATGCGAAGACCATGTTCATATTTCTATTGTCAAAGAGATAGGCACCAATCTGAACTGACATTTGCTCACGGGGGGAATAGTCAGCTGACTTGCTAGACTAGTCCCGTGAGAAAGTGTACAAATCTAGGAACTAATATTACGTATAAGCCAAATGTTTTGGGGATTTGGGTCATGCAGGACCCCCCCACCCCAGGGTTTGTGCTGTGTAGAGATGGGCATTATAGGAGCATCAAGTTGCTGTCTAGCAGATAATATCTGTTCTCTGTGTTGGCGCTCCTCTGCTTTTATTGATAACGGGGCTAATGCTGTGCCCAGGCAGCAATGCCGTATTTTCCGCATGGCGCGGTTTTGCTAGACATTTTGTTACAGTAATAAAAAATGTTGTCTGCTGCTGAAGGATGGTCTCAAGGTTATCCATTAATGGAGTGATGCTTGGTAAAATATGCCTTTTGCTTGGATGTGGCTTTTCATAATATGTACCAATAATTATTTGCATTACTTCTATCTGATAGAACTTGAGTTATGTTTCGTGTAAGCACGTTTAAGTGCTTAACCCAACCCCCCCACCTAAAAACCTGTTCATTTATACATTTTAATTTCGAGTTAACTTATTTTCTTTATCTTCTAAATAGAGTGAGGCCTTGCCACCTTAAAGAGTTTAGACCTTTATCTGCCTTTTATTATTTTCCCAGTAGTGACATGGGTTCATTTATCCTCTTCGTTTGGTGACCACTACTGGAGATGGGAAAATATATGGTGACTTTCTTAAGTCTTACAGCAACAGTGATATGTGGGAAACTCGAAAGACTGAACAAAGATGGCTATGAACAACTTGGCAAGCTTAGTATTTTTCTAAGCAACCGAAAAGATCAAAAAAATTACTTGTGATTTAAATTAGCCAACATCGTTTTTGATGTTTCATGTTTCACATGACCATACTAGCGGATGTGGTCCAGCAACTCTGTACTTGATCTTTAGAAAAGATGGCACTTGTAGGTAATGTATTCATGTTGTAGTCAAGATTAAAGCACATTCAAATTATACAACAAAGAACATAAGAAAAGCACAGCCATAGACAATTATTAATATACTTATCAGATTTGTATCATATTGGGTATTGCGCTCCGAAGTCCTGTCTTTTTAACAAACACGAGTGTGCGATTGCTTGTATGCATGTGTAGACGGTACCTAGCTGAACTCTCATTGGAGCAGGAACAAGATTGATTTCCTTATGGCTGGTCTCTGTCTGGTGACAGAAGAACTGCAAAGACGATTTGAACGATTACCAGTGGCTGAGTCATTTGAAGGCATTCAACTTGTTAACCTTGTGTTTTCCTTTCGATAGAACCAAGCATAATGCTGTGAAATTATCCAAACTAACTAAAGTAAACCAGATATACGCTCATTCAGGCACGTTTTTTTCGTGGATCAAAGCTGTTTGTTCCTGAGGGAGAATTTGATTTTGCAAATGGCTTCGTCAGCTCTGATTGGGAATTTTTAACGTAATTACTTGATCATTAGTTAAGAAGACTAGCCCGAGTGAGCAAGCTCAGTCCAAACCTTGATGAAACCGGCGACACCTCCTCCTTCCCAGCTCCTTAAGTGCCCAAGTGCTAATGCATTTTACATTAACACTGTCAGGAAATACAAATTGCGATGCCAAGAAATTCAAAAGCTGACATTCATTTATGTGTCTGTTTAACACAAATGGAAAACCCCTCGTGGACACATAACCGTTAAATCTCGAGCAGTGCCAGACCACTGCAGTTAAGATTATTTTTACATTCTTGGTAACCTTTGTTACAACGGGTTTGCCTCAGCTACACAATAACATTTTGGCTTTTTTTGGTAAGTCTTATGGAACGGGCACATGGAATTCACCGAAGCAGAATGGTTTGTGAGCTGTTTAGCACGTCTGGGCTTGTTTCTGCCTTAGAACCTGCTCTGTTTTAAAAACATTGGACATTGCAGGCCTTATATTTTCTGTTGGTTCCCTTTTTTGTTATGGGGAAACTGTATGGAAATACATTCTTTTGTATTTTCCCTCTAAAGGAGGGGTTGCTTTTCTTAAGTAGATTCGTTCACACCTTGCTAAAAAGAAGAAGAATGTAATTAATTGTGGAAGAAATATCCTGCCTTGCTTTTTTGTTTGTTCATTTTAATTTCATGCTTCATTGGAGAAAATATCTTCATCTACTTTCTGGTCTGCCTAGGCGGTGAAATGTAAGTGGGACTGTCGCATGCTACAAGTCTCTGTATCCACTTTCCAGCAGCCAAGTGCCTCAGTTAGTGTTGCTCATTACAATTTATTCTAGTAGGTTATTTATCACACCATGACCACTCACCAAAAACAAGCATTTGCTCAAGTTTGGAGCTATTTGCGTTGTAAATTCCTAGCAGTTCTTTTTTTGCCACATAAATTGAACTGAAAAGTAAAACAGTTGACATAAGCGAGCCGATTCAAAGCTGCATGAGCGTGAAAGAGAGACACAAAAGGAAAAATAAGTTCCCACACAGTCCATCATATCGGCAGTCGTGCAGTTATCCATGTAACAAGGGGAAACTGCAAGGTGGTAACAAAACCGCCCCAAGGAGGGACAAACGCAAAGCATTTACCAATGAGATGACCAAGGATTTTTTAAAGGCAAGCCTACGAATGAGTGAAAGTGATGGGCATGCAGTGGGTGTGGTTAAAAGCCTACAATACTTAAAACCGGTCAAATTGTTTGTGCGCTCAACCTAATGACTTTGTTTAAAAAGTGTTGGATGAGCAAAATGAATGATATATATATATATAAAATATATTTTGAGGCATGTGGTTGTAGCTGCACATGCTGTGCACTTTCCTGCCATCATGTAGATTATTATTTTTTTTTCCAAAGAAGTCTTTTGAATCACAAGGTACTGTGACTTCTCTACTTGCTGGTAATGTGCATGGTCATTGACTCTGTTACATTGTTTTCTTTCTGCTGTCTGGTTCAGGCCGGTGCTCCGGTTCGACACCATCATGGTGCTCTGTTAGGTCTACACGGGTTCCTTCCCTCCATTTCTATGGATTCTTTATCGTTTGCTCTTTCTTTGTCTTGGGTCAATGACCCAAATTTGACCGGGCTACCCTCGGTCAGCCTTAGCCCCACATGGGCCTTTTCCTTTTGGGGCCTTCTTCGGTCTCTAGCCCGCATCCCCCCAGTATGCCTCCACAGTGTGTGAACGGGCGCAGTTTGGCTACTCTCCTCACTGCCAAGCTAAATAGCCTTGAGCGACCATCGGGTCTGTAATTTCTGTCTCCCGAGCACAACGAGGTTGCCTGCAATGCTCTCTGCTCCTTCCACTCTAAGATAATCCTCCACTGCAGTTGGGATCAGCGTTTCCAAATGTTGCATAGGGGCAGAGACAACACCCCGTATCTTTTTGGCCCCAAGGACATTGATGGGGAACACCACCCACAGCCATCTGCCAAGATGAGTAAGTTTTCTCCTCCGACAACCGCTGTGGTTCCAATCGGAAAATGGAGGATTTTCTACCAGCATAGCCATCTGTGTGTGTGTGGTACCCCTATCCAGTCAACATCATTTGCAAGGTGGGCAGCCCTTTTCCAAGGGGCGTCCAGCCACTCTGGAGCACCAGAGCCGGGCAGCTGGGCTGCCACCACTGTCCTCAGACAATTGTGTATACGGACCACCACCTTCGGACGCAACGGCCAGCTCTGGGATGAAGAAATCATTGAGACCAACTGCTTTAGCACCACCTGCGTCTGCCTTGAAGCTAACCAGACCATTTGAGCAGTTACGTTCAGCATCAAAAAATCCAAGTCTGTTTTGGAGCCAAGAGCCATGATGCTGACCACCAAGACTGGCTGTAGCTCGGGTACTGTCAAGCCAATCCTTCACAAAATCCAAGAGGACATGGAGGCTCGGCAGAAGATTCCCCACTGGAGCCAGATTCTCACTCGCCCTCCAGGACCTGCTGCTCAGCTGTCCAAGTGTCAGCTGTTCTTTTGTGGATGCCTTAGACTTGCCACCTCCACCTAAGCAGCACAAGAAAATGGACAAGACTACTAGCCTTTTGCCCGTGATTCTCCCACGACCTCCCCCTGCTCCACAGAGTTCACCTTCCCCACCTACTTTACCAGGCTACCCATCTCCCTATACACCACAAGGGTCACTTCACTCAGACTTGGGAAGCAGGGGGAGGTGTGAGGGAGGGAATACCTTAGCTACTCCTCTGCAGGGTGATCCCTGGGACTACAAAAATGCTGATCCACCTGGGGAAATAGATCCCGACCTTTACCCTGCATGTCCTTACACTTCTGACTATTCTATGTACTACCATGAACTAATTGGTATGGCTGCCTCCTTCCACTAGGTGGATCTACACATTGAGCCTTTGGAGGAGAACTTTCTTTTTGAGACCCTGTCATCCACCCACCGCTCCACCCAGTACCTCCCCATGCTACATCACACCCCTGACATTTTTCACTAACCCATCCACTCAAGGGTCATTACACCTATGGTGGACAAAAAATAAAAATCTTCCCCTACTGATTCCCTATACATTCGTTGCCAGCTCACACTTAATTCTAGTTGTCACTACTTGCCCATAAGAGGGCTATCTCTGATGCCCCTCTATGAGATTAAGAGAGCAAATGGATAGATGAGGCAGGTAAGAGTGTAGATGCGCAATCAGCCAACTGTTGGTAGATAGCTAGTTCTGTTGGACTGCTATCCAAATATAACCATGCCAATTGGGTTGAGATGGAGGAGCGCCTCCAGTATCTTTGAGGAGCACAGGAAAAGGGGCTAGGAGGTTGTCTGAGGGAAAGTAAACCTCTAACACAATCATCTGCTGTACATTACATGCCACAGACACTGCTGCTCAGTTGGCGGGGTTTCAACTCCAGTGTCCTTCTGCGCAGGAACGCCTGGCTCCATATCTCTGGCTGTAAACTGGAAGTCCAGCAAACCTTGCTCAACCTGCAGTTCATTGGTCAACATTTCTTTGGGCTGCCGGTTGACCAGATGTTTGAAAAAATAAAAAAATATTCGGAGATGGCAAAAGCAATAGGTGCCATTCATACACCTGCTCCTCGCGGCTCCTTTTGCTGAGCGCCCTACCGTGGAGGCTCAAAGATCACCTTCCTTGAGGCCTCCACATCTTACCAGCAAACCTTTCCTAAAGGCTACTTGAGAGGCTCCAGTAGAGGCATCAACATAAAAGCAGGTGTAATGGTGGGTCCCCCAAACGATCTGCCGCC
The DNA here is from genome assembly GCF_031143425.1 of Pleurodeles waltl. Lineage (NCBI taxonomy): Eukaryota > Metazoa > Chordata > Amphibia > Caudata > Salamandridae > Pleurodeles > Pleurodeles waltl. Next base: position 1,553,991,435 of record NC_090440.1, read on the forward strand.
ACCAACATAGAGCCCTGACTTGCCTCATCTTCCCCCCGATCACACAACACCTGTTGGGGGTGTCCTAAATGGTTCTTTCAAGCTTTGCAGAACGTCACCTCTGACCCATCGGTGTTGGATGTTATCTAACATGGTTATTGTCTGGAGCTTGTTTCTACACTTCCCACAATTTCATCTCACAAATACACTCTCACCAGAAACCCAAAAGCTACTCTGGGAAGTAGTTCAAGCGCTCTTTCTCAAAGGGGCAATCTAACCTGTCCCCCATCCACAGCAACGTACAGAAGTATACTTTCTGTACTTCCTGATACCTCCCCCTCCCCCTCCCCCCCCTGCCCCCCACCCCCCCCCCCCTCCCCACAGGCACCCCTCCTGCCCAAAAAAAAAAGACAGTCCTCCACGATCAATTCTGGACGTCAGGCCACTAAACAAATGCATTCTTTCAGAGCATCTCCCCAAGGTTACTCTTCAGGATGTCGTCCTTCTGCTACAACAAGACGGCTTCATGGTCACTCTTGACCTTAAGGATGCTTATTTCCACATTCTCATCCATCTGGCACAATGTTGGGATCTCAGTTTTTTTAGTCAGCAAAAAGCATTACCAGCTCAAACTGCTCCTATTTGGAGCCACTGCTGCACTCAGGAAGTTCACCAAGTGCCTTGCACTAGTGACAGCCCATTTGCAGAGACCGGGCATCCATGTCTTCCCTTATCTGGACGACTGGTTCAGCGGTACTGAGAGATCGGATTGGCAGGCTGCAAAATAGAGAAAAATGTTGCGGCTTCCATCAGATGTCTCTGGAACTCGGTCGCCATGTCCTGAAGTAAGAAAATAAAGGGTTTTGGCTGGCTGCACACAACCTAAGACTTTGTGCAGCAGAGGTTGGCTGCCTGGAGGCAGGGCCCTGTGCCCAACCCCATGCTGCACACAGCCAAATGCCATGGGCAGTGGTGTTTGGTTGGCTGCCTGTGGGGGTGTTGGGTGCAAGGTCAAGCCTTAGGCCAGGCCTACAGGCAATTTAGTCCTGTGCATGGTTGAAGCAGTGCACAAGGAATAGTCCCCCCGCTATGTACAGGAAAAGACTGTGCTTAGCGAAACAAATACTTTTTTTTTTTTTTTAAATCACTGAAAAAATCAAAGCATTAAACTGCTGTTTTAGTTGGGTATGGTAATTAGATCTTGCTGTATATTTTTTTTTTAAAACTCAGAAATTCGCTAAACAAAAAGGTTAACATGGTAGGTAATGAGGCCTGAGGCTAGGTTTAAAAAAAAAAAAAAGGTATAGTTTACTGTGATGGCTATAACTTTTACCCCCATCAGGCACTACTATAATTAGTGTCATTTAACATTTTATGAGTTAGTTAATATGTAAGGTCATTAGCAGTGCATTAGGGTAACATAATATAGTTATCTGATTAAACTATAACTGGAAAATAAATTTTTGTAAATGTTGTTTTTTTGTTATTTTAACCCCTAACTATAACGTCCCTTTAACCTTTTTTTTTTTTCAGTGAACATCTAGGGGTTTTTTTGTGCTTTTTTTTTTTTTAAGGTTAGCTAACATTTTTTAAAGTTTTTTTTCTGTGCGCGTGTGTTTTTTTTTTTTTCGTTTTTTTTTTTAAGTTACGACCTAGGTCCTGATTTAGATCTCGGTGAAGGGGTTAATCCGTCACACTGGTGATGGATATCCCGTCTGCCAAAATCTAAATAACATAGAAAACGATGGTATTTAAATTTCAGCGGATGGGCTATCTGTCACCATTGTAAAGGAGTAACCCCTCAGTCGAGATGTAAATCAGACCCTAGTTTCTATGGAAAAAGCATTTTTGACTTGCCTGTATCTTTGATTCCGGCCGATGAATCCTCATGAAAGTTTCCTAAAAAATTCAGCGCCGACTTCAGCTGCTGTCTTGAAAGTTTTAGGGTGATCTGTCAAGCGGGGGCCGCGACATTTTGGGACCCCCACCTTTTGTTTTCCCCATGATAATTCCCATACGGTTTCTGAACAAGACTACAGCCCTAACAGCTGGACGGAATTGCACTAGCGTTGGCAAAAAGGTAGCTCTTGGTCCAGAAAGTGCCCATTTTGTTATTTGGTTTAAATCCGTTAAGTAGTTTTTTAGATATTAAAGAAAATTCAAATGTGTACATATAGGGATGCAAAGGCTCCGTGAATCATCCCAGTCTTGTGCTGCGATCTGATTGGCTGGCAACACTTAAACAAGGAAGTGTTGGCAGCTAGCTTCAGACTCTGCTTCAGCTGAGTCCCTAGGGAAAAAAAAAGATTTTTAAAAAAAGAGACCAGAATAGGGACACTCTAACCCCTTAGTTCTGGTGCTGGTGTCCCAGAGGGACCACACCAGGGCAAAAACGCATTTGCCGAAAGTCATGGCGGATCTAGCAAAATTTTTAAAAATTAAATAAAAAAATAATACTGCGAACTCCTGCACTTGTTTTGGAAAGAGGCCCCAGTGGGCAAGGTCCCAGGGGCATTATTAAAAAAAAAAAAAAAAAAAAAAAATGGGTGGCGCACAGGACCCCAGGGATCACCACCTCCCTGTGGCTAAATGTTTATAAGGGGGAGGACCTCCAAGACCCCCCCTCCTCCCCCTGATCCCTGGGGACCATCACCTCCCTAGGGCTAATTGACAGTAATGGGGGGGCTGCCCGGAGCCCTTCCAAGCCCTGAGGACCACTTCCCCGGGTCTAAATGACAGTAATGGGGGGGGGAGAAATTCCCCTTCCCCCCTCTCACCCCTGGACCTCCACCATCTCCCCGGGGCCAAATTAACAGTAATGGGGGGGGCCTCACGGACCCCTGTGCCCTGAGGATTACCACCTCCCTGGGCTAAATGACAGTAATGGAGGGGGAGGGCGGCTCACGGACCACCCCCTCCCCCCAGGCCTTGGGTACCACCACCTCCCTTAGGCCAAAATAAGTTTGGAAAGTGGGGAGAGCGGGGGGAGGCTGCGCAGCCCCCCTCATGGGCCTCCCGCCAAGTCAGAGCAACCACAACTATGCTCCCAGGAAACGAGAACTGTCAAACAGCTATTGCTTGCTGGGAGTGGAGTTTTCATCTGTTTCTCCGCTTGCAGAAATGAGGTCAGGGAAACAACCGATAGAATTGCTCTCACAGACAGGGCACTGTATGTTTAAGAGTTCCCTGTCTGTGACAGCAGTGCTGGCTTCCGCAGGAGGTGGGGAGCCACCTGGAACTGTGGGGGCATTCAGCCTCCCCCAATGGTGCTGACTGGGTGCCCATTGCCGATCCCTGGGGGGATGGAGTTGGAGGGAAGGGCCATGTGGCCACTCCCACCCTCCACCCCCCCCCCACCCCAAATTCAATAGGGATTGTCCCCGGGGGATGGGATCCTTGGGCAAAAATGAGCCGGTTGGGGGGCCTGCATGCCCCATCACATTAGTATTAATATGGACAGGTCTTCATGCATTTTGATAGGATGATCGACAGCTCACTAAAGGGCCCACCCAGTGCATTTTTGGTGGCATGTTATTGTTAGCTTAGGGCTATGAGGACATCTCCAGAAAACAAAGAAACACGACATATAGATTAGAAGAATGACCCTAGTTTAGTGGAGATATGTCTTTGTAGTCTTGTTGGACTCTCTACAGGGAGTGCAGAATTATTAGGCAAATGAGTATTTTGACCACATCATCCTCTTTATGCATGTTGTCTTACTCCAAGCTGTATAGGCTCGAAAGCCTACTACCAATTAAGCATATTAGGTGATGTGCATCTCTGTAATGAGAAGGGGTGTGGTCTAATGACATCAACACCCTATATCAGGTGTGCATAATTATTAGGCAACTTCCTTTCCTTTGGCAAAATGGGTCAAAAGAAGGACTTGACAGGCTCAGAAAAGTCAAAAATAGTGAGATATCTTGCAGAGGGATGCAGCACTCTTAAAATTGCAAAGCTTCTGAAGCGTGATCATCGAACAATCAAGCGTTTCATTCAAAATAGTCAACAGGGTCGCAAGAAGCGTGTGGAAAAACCAAGGCGCAAAATAACTGCCCATGAACTGAGAAAAGTCAAGCGTGCAGCTGCCACGATGCCACTTGCCACCAGTTTGGCCATATTTCAGAGCTGCAACATCACTGGAGTGCCCAAAAGCACAAGGTGTGCAATACTCAGAGACATGGCCAAGGTAAGAAAGGCTGAAAGACGACCACCACTGAACAAGACACACAAGCTGAAACGTCAAGACTGGGCCAAGAAATATCTCAAGACTGATTTTTCTAAGGTTTTATGGACTGATGAAATGAGAGTGAGTCTTGATGGGCCAGATGGATGGGCCCGTGGCTGGATTGGTAAAGGGCAGAGAGCTCCAGTCCGACTCAGACGCCAGCAAGGTGGAGGTGGAGTACTGGTTTGGGCTGGTATCATCAAAGATGAGCTTGTGGGGCCTTTTCGGGTTGAGGATGGAGTCAAGCTCAACTCCCAGTCCTACTGCCAGTTCCTGGAAGACACCTTCTTCAAGCAGTGGTACAGGAAGAAGTCTGCATCCTTCAAGAAAAACATGATTTTCATGCAGGACAATGCTCCATCACACGCGTCCAAGTACTCCACAGCGTGGCTGGCAAGAAATGGTATAAAAGAAGGAAATCTAATGACATGGCCTCCTTGTTCACCTGATCTGAACCCCATTGAGAACCTGTGGTCCATCATCAAATGTGAGATTTACAAGGAGGGAAAACAGTACACCTCTCTGAACAGTGTCTGGGAGGCTGTGGTTGCTGCTGCACGCAATGTTGATGGTGAACAGATCAAAACACTGACAGAATCCATGGATGGCAGGCTTTTGAGTGTCCTTGCAAAGAAAGGTGGCTATATTGGTCACTGATTTTTTTTTTTTTTTTTTTTAATGTCAGAAATGTATATTTGTGAATGTTGAGATGTTATATTGGTTTCACTGGTAATAATAAATAATTGAAATGGGTATATATTTTTTTTTTGTTAAGTTGCCTAATAATTATGCACAGTAATAGTCACCTGCACACACAGATATCCCCCTAACATAGCTAAAACTAAAAACAAACTAAAAACTACTTCCAAAAATATTCAGCTTTGATATTAATGAGTTTTTTGGGTTCATTGAGAACATGGTTGTTGTTCAATAATAAAATTAATCCTCAAAAATACAACTTGCCTAATAATTCTGCACTCCCTGTATAGAATGATTCATGTTAACACAGGATTTTTGAGTAAGACACACAAGTCACAGTCACATTGATAAACGCACACAAAGTCGCTGGAGACTTTTCCTTGTGGTCCACTATTCAGCTGTAGAATATGTACTGGACATTTACCCAAGGAGGCAGAATTAATTTCACTTGGGTAGGTGTTATTTGAAAAAAGTGGACTCTTGTTGGATAAAAGGGCAAGTGAGGTTTCTTTGCAGCTTAGTCATTCACACTCACCCATTCACTCACCCATTCTCAGACATTCATGCACCCACTCTCAGACCCACTCACACACCCGCTCAGACTATACCACACCCAGAGGCTCCCTCTCAAACCTACTCTCATACCCAGAAACTCACACCCACTCACACCCTCATAGATGCTCTCACACCCAGACAGATACTGTCAGAGACTCCCAGAGACACCTTCTCACACCTATTCTCATACCCAAAGAGACAGGCCCTACAGTCAAAGGCTGTGCGGGGTTGTGTGGTTATAAGGGATTGGGCGCAGGGCCAGGCCCTGCGACCAACCACTGCCTTGCACAACCTTTGGCTGTGCGTGGTGGTGGTTGAATTATGGTATAGTAATTAAAGTTGCTTTACGTTTAAAAAACAAAAACTAAAAAAAAAAAGAATTCACTGGAAGAAAAGAAAAAAAAAAAAAGGTTACTGGGACATTCTACTTAGGAAATAGAGAACAAAACCATAAAATTCACCTTAAAAAACAAAGGTTATAGGGACATTAACAGGGACACTATATTTGGGTTCTGATTTTACTGGCACAAAACCATAGAAATTCAACAGTTATATTTACTTCTCTCAAGTAACTATAATTTGTACTGTTGCCATGCACTGCTAATTACCTCCAATATTACAGCACTCATGACAACTTTTATTAAGTCAATAAAAATATCAATTAAACATTAGCAGTCAAATTATTGAGGAAAAAACAGTGCATGGCTGGGGCTTGAGATATAGTTACCTGAGGGCGCGAGTTATAGTTACTTGAAACTATAATTGCTGAATTTCTATGGTTTTGTGGAGGAAATTCAGAACTTAACTATAATGTCCCTGTAACCTTTGTTTTTTTTTTTAAGTGAATTTCTATGTTTTTTTAAATTCTATTTCCTAACTATGTCCCTGTAACTTTTGGATTTTTTTAGTGAATAGATAAATAGATAGATAAGGAGCAAAATTAAAGGTTTCACTTTGTAGTCAAGCATAGGTGGGCCTTTCAAAATATCAGCATTGAAGAAAATGTTTGTGTGTGCTATTTAATGTATATAGCAGCTAGGCAGAAGTATAAAACTGTTTTTAGCTCAGCTGTTATTGCTTAATTACCAAGCAAGTACTCAAAGCTTTATGTAATATTAAAGAATCTTGCATTTTATACAGCTGCTTTCCTGTTAAATTCATAATGAAATAAGTATGTGGTCTAGTAGTAGCATCTGTAACAACTTTGAAGGTATTTTTTTATTTGATGGTTTTGCTGTATTTTCTTTAATCGTTGACAAGTGTAATGTTTCTTGTGTTCTTTGGTGTGTTCATTTGTCAGGAAAAGGTCGATATGGAGAGGTGTGGCGGGGCCAGTGGCAGGGCGAGAGTGTTGCAGTGAAGATTTTTTCCTCTAGAGATGAGAAATCGTGGTTCAGAGAAACTGAACTTTACAACACAGTGTTACTTCGACATGAAAACATTTTAGGTAAGTGAGCAGAATATTTGGTTAGTGATAAAAATCGAAATTACCAGCGTAAGGAAAGAAAAATGCTCTAGCCCTTTAAATCTTATGCTTTATTGTTCTGTCTTTTTCAGCACTCTTACTCCATTTTAGTAGCCATGCAGCCTCTGTCTCGGATTACTGTTTTAACGCAGTGACCTTTTTCCTTAAGGAGAACGGTTTCCGCATACAAACAAAAGGTGTAACCTTGCATTGACTATTGAAATGCGGGATATTATGTTGGGGTAATACGGCAAGTAAATAGACAAAGGTGTACACTTTCATTGTTTTTATGCATTTAGCTTCTCAACTTAACACATGCTAAAATGACATTTGAAGAATATTCCAATATTTGCAAAACAAGCAGCTCTCCTCTGTAACATCCATCAATTACAAAACTGTAGCTAGCAATGTCGCTGGATGAGTCGGGTCTTTGGTACTTTTTTCTCAAGTTGGTCTCTTGTATCCTGTGCCCCTTGCCTTCCTTATCCCACTTCTAACACTGATTGTAGGGAGTTGCACTCTCACCATTTTGCTGTCTTACTTCCCAGATAGAACAAACCAAACGCACAAAAAGAATAAAACTTTGCAGAAATCAGAGAAAATGGGAGTCTTCTCTTATCCTGTAGGGAAAATTAACTACAGTTTTCAACAGTCTTTGGCTGTTACCATGTTATGCTCTGTATTGAACACGGAATTTGACAAATTTCTATGGAGCTCACAGAATCTCTAAATCTAGCCTCAATCTTTCAATATTTTTAACTTCTTTTAGCCCTTGAATAAAAGCTCTGGTTGGAAAATACCGTACATTTGTATTGCCTGAGAGTCGCATTCAAGGATACCACCTTAAGAATTCAGTGGTTGTTTTCAACTTCATACCAATTTCTATGGATCGCACAAGTTCTCTCATTCCCACTTCTGTGAGCTGTACATTCCTGATGAAATGTTCCAGTCAGCTGTTCACTGGTGTTCCTGCTTCAGATTTTCTGTTAGCCTTCCTTCAAACCTTTAAGGACTTGATCAACCACACTGCCCTCCCTACAGCTCTGATATTTTTGGACCTTCCATGTTTTCTAGGCTTTTTTGTCTTTGCATTCAGCATTATGAAGGCAGCATGTTGTTTAATGTCCTTGATCTTCCTTTGTTTTCCTAACAGGGAGTCCTCATTCTAAGAGCCTCCGTGGTTCTCGGCAGCTCCCTGTTGTGTCTTTGTTCTAGCGGCGAAGCGTGTTAAATAAATAAAGAACAAAACACGTGTTCTGTATTTTTAAACTCTGCGGCGGAGGTCGAGGTCCGCCGTGCTCTACACTCGGCTTCTCCAGTGACCTCACCTCTGTCACAGTCTCTCTTTTATTAACTTGTAGGCATGACCCGGGGTCATTCCAAATAAACATCAACAGCGGGGGTTGCCGCGGCAACACCCCTCTTGGTAGTGGTCGCGTCCCCGTTACATCACGGGCGCGACTACATCCCTTCCAAAATCTGCACAACAAATAAATATGATAATATTAAATTAAAGATAAAGTCGACTAGTGAGTCAGCTTCATTGGATCATATCAGAAAATCACACAATTTTGTTGAGGGTGCAGGATTACTTCTCAAGTGGTATCTTGATTGGCAAGTTCTTCCGTGAGATGAGCCTGTCTCATTGGGGTTGGTGTCAGAGTTACAGTCAGGTCTTTCAGCTATGTTGTCCGTGGATTAGTCAGATTGCGTTCTGGCTCCTCGTCCTCTTCAAATCCACTCATCTCTGTTGCCGGGGTATTATGTTGTAGACTGGCATCGGGTGACTCTCTTGGAGCTTGGAACTTCTTGAACCAGGATATGTTCAGCGCAACTTGTTCGGACCCTCTTTTTCCCACCACCATTGATCCTTGGCGGTTGGTGACTATCCATGGTCTGTCTTCAAAGAGTAGATGAAATTTGCTCCCTGGGAACCGGTCTCTGATGAGTACAGAGTCTCCTACTTGAATGTCCGAATGACGTGCTTTCCTGTGGCGGCTTGCCCTGTCATTTGACCGTTTCCTTTTGGCGTATTCTTCTGTTTCGTTGATCGTAGCAGGACCCATTGACAGGTGGCTCGGAGCTACTCCAGTGGTGGAGTGGGGTGTCATTCGGTAATCACGAAGGAAAGAGTAGACCGCTCTTTCGGGTGCCTCGTTCTTGGCCAGTGCAATTCGAACTATTTTATTCAAGGTCCTCATAAATCTTTCGACCTCTCCGTTGGCTTGAGGCCATCTAGGTGTGATCTTCACTTGGCATCAAGCACAGGATCGTAAGTATTCTCCAAACTCACTTCCGTGAAATGGCGGTCCATTGTCAGTCTTGACTTCTCTTACTAGCCCATGGGTGGCGAACATCTTCTCCATCTTCGAGATTATTTCAGACGCTGTCAAAGTTCGGACTACTTCCACATCCGGGTACTGAGAATAGTCATCAATCATGACCATTAGATGATCTCCGTTAGGCAGACTTCCAAAATCAAGGCTGGTAGATACCCACGGCTTGTGGGGTCGTTCCTCGGTCTCTATCGGAACCGGCACATTGGGCATTCCAGTCGTTTGACACCAATGGCAGGAACGTACTAACTCCTCATCCATCCTTGGGAACCATACCTTTGTCCACAACCTGCTTTTGGTCTTCACCATTCCTTGGTGGCCAGTGTGTGCGAGCTGAACTACTCTATTCGTGAGGCTGGAGGGGATCACTAACCTGTGACCTCGGAGAAGGCATCCATCTTCACTGATCGTCAGCTCTTGCTGCACTCGGTGCAGCCCTTCCATGACCATTCTTGCTTCAGGGGTTAGAGATTGCCACTGTTTCGGTCCGGCGCGCCAGCTGTTGTTCTTCATCGCCTGTATTGCTCTCTGGAGATTGTCGTCCACTTCTGTGGCCTGTCTTATAGTGTCCATCGAGATGGGCAGCGGTCGAGATCTCTCTGCTACACATTTAACGTACTCCTCTATTTCACGGGCTTCACTTTCCTCCCTCGGGGTGGCGGGTCTGGAGTGTCTCGAGAGATAGTCTGCCGGGTTGTTTACCCTGGGCGATATTCTACTTTACAGTTGTATTCTTGCAGCTGGAGCATCCATTTCTCAATGCGTGGAGGTGGTTTGGACGCGTTGCGTTGAAAAAGCGGTATCAGTGGTTTGTGGTCTGTAGTGACAGTAAACGGATGCCCATACACATAAAGGTGGAAGTGTTTACATCCCCAGTGGATGGCAATTGCTTCTTTCTCAATCTGAGAATACCTTTTCTCAGTGTCTGTCAGCGAGCGGCTTGCGTATGCAACTTGGGGCCCAGTCCTCCGCGTGGACTTTCTGGAGGAGCACGGCTCCCAGCCCTGTCGGGCTGGCATCTACCGCAATGGAGGTTTCTCGCTGGGGATCAAAGTATCGTAGAGTTGTATCTGCTGACAGCGCTTCTTTTGTTGCTTGAAAGGCATGTTCTTCTTCAGGGCCCCAGGACCATGCCGACGATGCTTTGGGTGAGGTCCCTCAGAGGTTGTGTTAGTGACGTGAGGTTTTTTATGAAGCGGCCGCAGTAGTTCACCATCCCTAGAAAACTTTGCACTCCCGTTACTGTCGGGGGTGCGCATTTTTGATGTTCCTTACCTTTCCAGGATCGGGTGCAATGCTGCTTGATGAGAAAGTGTGTCCAAAAATTGTATTGTTTCTTTTAGGAATTTGCGTTTCTCCTTGTGTAGAGTGAGGCCTGACTCATGAATACGCTGGAGGACTCTTTTGAGATTGTCATGATGTTCTAGGATGGTTTTTTGCGAAGACTAGGATGTCGTCACTGACGTTTGTGACCCCTTTCAAGTCTATCAGCAGCTCTTGTATCGTATTTTGGAAAACTTCTGCTGCACTTGAGATTCCAAAATGTAGTCTCTTGTAGCGGCGGAGTCCCACATGGGTGGAGAAGGTCATGATATACCTAGACTCTTCTGCTAGGACTAGTTGGTGGTATCCTGACCTGGGGTCCAGTTTTGAAAACCATCTAGCCTCACTTAGCTCTCCGATTAGGTCATCGATGGTAGGTGTAATGTGTCGTTCTCTTTTTATGGCCACATTAGGCATCGACACAGATCCTGACTTCTCCCGGTTGTTTGGGTTTCTTAGCTACCACAATCGGAGATACCCATGGTGTAGGGCCATCTACTTTCTCGATGATCCCTGCAGATTCTAATTTGCAGAGTTCCCTCTCCACTAGGGGTCTGAGGTGAAATGCTATCCTTTGATGTCTTAAAGCCACTGGTTGGACTGACTTGTCAATATGCAACGTAATTTCCTTATTCTTTAGGCACCCTATGCCCTCGAACACACGTGCATATGATTCTAGAATGTCGCTCAGGGACTCTATGTATATCTCAGAGGTGAAAGTCACAATACCTAGGGCTTCCGCAGTGTGGCATCCTAGCAGAGTTCGCTGTCCTTCTTCTGCTACATATATGTATGCCTCAGTCTCCTGGAACCCATGAGCTATAGTAGTTCGGAATTTCCCTTTTATCGTCAGTGGTCGCACTTGGCCATACGCAAACACTCTGACTTGTGTTGGTGTAAGGGGTGGGGACGGCTTTAACGTTTGGTATGTTGCTTGTGCCATGATGTTGATAGATGCTCCAGTGTCTACTATGGCTTGTACTGGGCATCTGGCCACTTGTATTTGGCACTTGGGCAGCCTTTCCTGTCGACGTGTTGCCGTACTGATGGTGAAGAGTGAGTGGACTATTTGTATCCCTTCCTCATCATCATCCATGTCACTGCCCCTGGGTTGTGCTTCTATGGCAGTGTTTACTGTGGTTTGGGTGTTTGTGCCTTTCGTCGCTCTGCATACTTTAACAAAATGGTTAAATCTTCTGCACCCTACGCATTTCTTTCCATTTGGCAGGACCATTTACCAGGGGGTGGTTCATTCCTCCGCATCTCCCACATGTTTTCTTTGATTGTGGTGGTTTTTGCAACCTTGGCTTGGAGGAGGCCACCATCATTGCCGCCCCCTCTTCTGTCCATATGGGATGCTCTCGCCTTTGACAGTTCTTTAGTTCTCCCCATCGTAAGAATGTCTTGTAAGGACCGCCCTGACTCTTCAAGGATCCTTTCTCTTAGTTTGGACGATGCACAGCCTTGAATAATTTGACCTCTGATCTCGTCATTTTCATTATGGAATGCGCACTTGGCCGCAAGCTCTTTTAATCTCAGATAAAACATGTCGATGGACTCGTCGGTGTTTTGTCGAGCTTGTCGAAATATGAATCTTTCATAGTCAACGTTGACCATGGGTGCGAAATGCGTCCGGAGCGCTGCAATGAGTGTCAAGTGCGTCTTTGGTTCTGCTTCATTTATTGTTCTCGATATGTGATGTATGTCTTTTCCCCCTAGGTGTACCACCATTGCCCTCTTTTGCTCATCTTCAGTTTTTGTGGCTTCAAAATAGAACATCAGCCGCTCCACCCACTCATTCCAGCACGACGCCTGTGTGGAGGGGGCCCATTCTACTATAAACGGTTCAGTGGGGGGTACTGTGTTCATCTTGTAGGCTGTTAGGGGTTTGTGTCTGTGTCGGTTGACTATATGTTTTTTTTGTATGCCTTCCTCGTTTTTTTTTTTTTTTTTGAGGGGAGACAAAAACCCAACTTGCAGTCTTTTTTTTCTGAGACCAGGGTGCTGTCACAATATGCATGGTCTGTATGTCTTACTCCTTGTTTGCTGTCTAAGTACAGCCTGAGGGCAAGGCTTGGCGTTGTGTTCTCTGTTTGTTCTACAGATGAACATGTAACTGAGGGCCAGCAAGCTTACCGGTGTGTAAGCGTCTCGTGTGGAGTTCTTCTTGCTTTCTTTTTTTTTTTTTAAATGGAGCCGATCCGACTTCTGTCTTGCAGCGATATGCGGCCGCCTCGCCAAATGAGTGTGGTCGAGGCACGAGCACCACATTCTTCTCTGCAGGGATCGATCGTCGGGCAGGTAGGCGGTGCCCACCCTCGTCGCCAGTGTTGTGTCTTTGTTCTAGCGGCGAAGCGCGCTAAATAAATAAAGAACAAAACACGTGTTCTGTATTTTTAAACTCTGCGGCGGAGGTCGAGGTCCGCCGTGCTCTACACTCTGCTTCTCCAGTGACCTCACCTCCGTCACAGTCTCTCTTTTATTAACTTGTAGGCTTGACCCGGGGTCATACCAAATAAACATCAATAGGGGGGGTTGCTGAGGCAACACCCCTCTTGGTAGTGGTCGCGTCCCCGTTACATCACAGGCGCAACACTACACTCCCTTGTCTTTTCATTATAATTACTAGTTCTACTGTTTATACCCTCCCATATCACTACATCAACAGCCAATTGTGTAGGATCATTAACTTTTTCTCTGTGAGGCCAGACAGGATGTCTCCCTCTAAGTTTAACTACTCAGAATGTGCTGATTTTTGAAGGGGGTACATCGAGGCTTAAAAATGTTTAACTATTCTGGAGATTTTTAATTCACTGTCAGAAGCTTCTAGTAGAATCTAGTGTGGCGACCATTTCCTGAGAAGTGCTTGGAAGCCTTGAAACCCCTAGTTCCCTCCTATCTGCTCCTTATTGAGGTATTGAGCCGGTTCAATAGTGCCTGTTCCATTGACTATTCACCCCTACATTGGTGCAAATCCATGCACTAACACAACACCCCACCTCATGCTCATTGCTCCTATATTCAGCTTTGTGGTGTTGGCTTCCAAATGTACTGGCACAGCTACAGGTTTTGGCCAATCACCACAGAGGTGCTAGTAGTTTTCAGGATGCAAAGGGCCGTGTTTCTCTGAGGTGAGGGGAAAGTGGTAGTTTTATGTATTTATTTTGCTTGGGGCCACCAATTGCTCTTCAGGCAGCCACTTGTTCACTCCTAGAGCGGGTGCATCTCCAAGATGCTTGGTGATGAAGGTCAGCTTTTGGTGATAATTAAATAATTATTACAAACAGCCTCCTCATTACGATTGCAGATGTGCAAATGGTCATCTTAAATGATAACAATAAATGTGCAAATGGTTAGTAAATTACATTGGGCTGTAAAATTGACTAAGGTCTTACTCAGCAAGAATTTGTTCTTCTGGTATGCGATGATTATTGGGAGCTCCTGTTTAAATAGCCCTATTCTATGTGTCACACCACCATCCCCTCCAACCTTCATAAGAATACTCTTGGCCCCGTTTGACTTTTAACCACATAAGTAAAGAATATGAGCTGCCAATGTGTTCTCTTTTTTTCATCACTTTTTGTGGGATTATAACTCTATTGGTGACTTGTCACTGCATTGCCTTCTTCCACACTGATTTTTTTCTTCTGCACTGCGACAACGCGTGCTTGAGATGTACGTGAAAAAAAGGTTAAGTAGATTTCAGAGGCGCAAAACTTTTTCTACAAAACTCATTCTTTGTCTTAAGATATTGGAACATATTCCCTCTCCACAGATATCATTTCACTGCCTGCCTTTAAACAAAGAGTTGAATTTAAAGCCAGCTTGCATGCCCATAAGCATTACACAAGAACACCGATGGTTACCTTTCAACCTTTTTCTCTTTCACCATCCTGCCAGATGCTTAAGGTTAGCCTTCCAGCACTGTTTTTTGCTGCTGCTGCTGTTCTGAAGATGGTTCACGCACTCTGAAGGCTTAACTGATTGGAAGTAATTTACTTTATATCTTTAATGTGAGGTAGAATTCAGGAAATGTCTCCAAGTATCTGAAGATCCCCCTTGTCCACCCATTATTTATATGTGAACATGCTGAAATATTAGCTGTTGTTCCTATATCCTCTCCCTTTCTTTTCTAAAAGCATTGCCATTCATACGTTGGTTGCACTGGCACTTTAAGTAAACCGTAAATAAATACCAGTGAAAATTAGGTGTAGTAGAAGGGCATGTTTGAAGTAGATGAATGACTTGTAAAGATTGGTTGAAATGGGCGCGAGAAGAGAGGAAAGTGGTACCAGAGGTAGTCGGACGGCTGTATTGATTGTGAAAATAAGCGCCAGTGCAAACGAATGTGTGCATAAAAGTTCATGTATGTTTATGTAGTAATTAGAAGAGAAGTATACATACAATACACATTGGTTTTAAATAATCGGATTAACTACTGGAAGTCAGTGAAGTATTTGAAGCTAGCAAGGGCAAATGCCTTAAAACCCTGAAAGCGCCAGATCTAGTCTGATCTCAGCCTGTAAGCCTAGATTTAGTGTGCCAACACATGTAGAGGCAGTGCTTCACACTTGTTGTTTACAAGAGCTATATGCACAAATACTTTTTATAACATTAAAGCCTGTCCTGCTGGCAATGTAGGGAAAAAGAAGCAAAGAAGAATTGCTTTCAGTTTAGAGCACACATTAAAGATAAAAATTAGAATGTGACAAACAGCCTGCTCGTTGTACCTTTTTAGGTGCAAGATAGTCCCTTATGTTATGCATTCCCATGCAGCAATTACTGGAAGTGCTTGCAAATTATCTAACTGCATGAGATGAGAGAGCAGTACTGTCATGGTGGAGACAAAGCCCACTGTATGTAGTGTATATAGAATTGATAAAATAGCTCTTGCTGCGGATCGGTTACATGTGATATGGGAGCCAACTTGTAGTAGCACCTTGTACGCATTTTAAGAATCCACAGACATCATTTACCTTCTGTCAACTGTCAGAAAACGAATTTAGTTCTTCGGCAAAGCATGTGGTAGAAAACACAAGGTAGCTTTATCTACGTTTTTTTATATAATGAAAACCAGCCTCTGCAGTGGCAAGTTCTGTATGCTTTCTCCTATCTTATATTATTTCTTGGTGAGGAGCTTCATTGTTTGGTGCTGATAAACCAAGCTGTTTCTCAAGTATTTAGACTATTGTCGAAAAATCATATGCACCTGTCTGTCAATGCCAGGTTTTGGTTTGGGCAGATGCGTTTCCTGTTCTAGGAGAGTACTATGTATTTGATATTTAGTTTCCAAAGAAATGAGCACTTGCATTCTGCAAGTGGCTTCCCTATATATTTATATATATTCTAGTTGAACATTATGCCGAGAATGTTAGCAGATTTCCTGTGCTTACTAAACATTTGCACTGTTGAAACACACACTATTAGAACATGTTCTGGGCCAGACTTGGTAGTCCCCTTGGGCCAGCCAGCAGGTGAACACCAGATTCCTGGTTAATCATCAGATATGCCCATGGTGCTTAAGAGCATAATTGCACCCCAGAAATAAAGGGTTTGATTCATCACAAACCGCTATTGTTGCTTTTGGTGAAGGTCATTTTCCCCATGCAGAATGCAGGCTCTTGATCCACAGAACCATTTGTGCTGTAGGCGGATTTCAGGTATGTTTATGTGCCTGCTTTACTGCTTTCTACTCCTGAATGCAGATATTGATATCCTCCCCCCTTCAGGTGTGTGGAGGAATAGGGCCCACTGACATCAACAAGCCACCGTAATCCACTCTAGTTAAAGGTTGGACAAGACCTAATGTATGGCTATGCTATGGATGAGCACAGGTGAAAGGATCTTATAAATGCACAGACTTAATGATGCTAAATGTCTGCCTTGCACATTCCCTTCGCCAGAACAGCTGTAGGAATCTACAGGGCAGGAGTGTGTACATAACTTGGTGAATCCTGGAGGGGCACACTGATTTAGTGATGGTACCCTCTGAGCGCCTTCTTACATAAATGATGTCGGTGTCATCTGCAAATATGCAAGTGCCCTACTTAAAAGGACCTTTTATTGTTTGATTTATCTTGTTATGCATCTTGACTTTCAAGTGCAAGTCAGCATAATGGTTTGTGGAATACTTCTAGTCATTGCAGTAGTGTTTGCACTGCGTGTAAAAACTACTTCGAATTACAGCTGTATCCTGGCTTCGCCTGACATTTGGACTCCCCTTTTTCTTCATTAATGGTTTAAATCTCCCAAAGTTCGTTGTAAAATTCAGAAGAGCAGTAGATTGAGCAAACAGTGATATTACAAGCAGATGTTAATGGAGGCATTTGGGACGAAGGGAAAAATAAATAACTGCCTTTACATAAATTATAGAGAACGGATTGTCGAGCCAGGCATGACTCTAGTTTCTGGTGGTGAGCATTCTCATTACGAGTGCCTTCATAGCTGCCAAGTTCCACAGGCTCGTCTGTAACTAGTTAGGCCAGTCCCGTTTTTTCCTTAGAATTCTGACATCTGTGGTACTGGTTTTATACCAAGTTGACTAAGGCTACCAATTCGAATAGATCTGGGAAACCTCGCAGATATAGAGAGTAAAGCAGGGAATCTCATAGCAGTAGTCCAGATCGCTCCTCCATGTTTCTCTGCATGGGTGGCCGACACATCCACCGCCTTCAGGTCCTCCTCATAGGTTGGGTTGCAGGATGAACACTGGATGTTATATTGTGGTTTCTGTCCTGCTTTCCCTGTCTTTGAGGGTCCACTCAAGCCCTACATTTGTATGATTAGGAAGCTGCCGACCCGTCGTTGTTTGGGAAGGGTGGAGGGTCATCTTTGACGGTCGGCCCCGCCCCTGCGTGGGTTTTGAACGCAGATTGGAGCCCAAATCATACGTTCTCGGGCGAGTTGTAGCAAGGTGTGGGTAAGACTATCGTTTACAATGTGATCTTCAAAAGCTAATAATACCCCGTTGTAGACAGGATCGTCATTGAATGGATATGCAGTTAATTCCAGAATGCCACATCCCTTCACTCCCGCGGTTCTTTTTTTTTGTTTGCAATGCTTTCTCCAGCTTTTCCTCTTTATTTTCTGTGTTGTCACGTTGACTATTCCCTCAAAACATTGTTTGGCGTAACACCACGAACATTTTTATATTTGATTTTTCCGTTGACGGACTGCCATCTAGAGGTTACTCGCTTAGTTGCAGTTAGCGTGTGTCCATTAAAAATAAAAAGGGATTTTGTTAATGTTTTCAGCCACTCCTTTACTTTCTTTCTGTTGCCTATTTGTAGCTGAAAGGTTGTTTGTGAGTCACTCCTTAGACAACTTTTGTACTATAGCTCGTTTTCCTTCTGCGGATCATTAACGATCAAGTGATGTCGTTCCCTTTAGTTTTTATGTGTAAACCTTCCCTTTTTTAATGTGTTAGATGTACGCAGAGCTTTTCTGCAGGAGGCGTGCCCGTAGGACAGCTCGTGACATGAGAACAGTGTTAACTTTGAATCCCATTTACCCCTGAAGACAAAGTGCGGCACACTAAAAAACAACAAATAATCTTTATATGCCATACCATCTTCCATCTAAAATTACCTCCATTCACTTAATTGGGGGGGAAATACATTCTCGCTCTTTTCTGCATCCAAATGTCTGAATGTATGCAACTTGTATACCGAATCGGGCCAAAGGGAACACAGTCCAAGTTGACCTCGTTCAACCCACTGCAAACTCTTTGTCCGCGTCCACATTTTTAAACCCCTCCTGTTCTGTACCTGCCTGGGCTGCCCACTTTACTTTAAAAAGGTTGGAAAATTAAGTTTTAGTTTTGCCAATATTCGATTTTAACTTTAAATAAGGACACCTTCAGACAGCAGTTACAGTATATGAGTCATCGTAAACACTACACCCCTGGGAAACCTTAGAGTATCTCCTCGAGGTATGTGTATTTGTCCACGATGGGTGGAAATAAAACTACCACCATAAGATAAGCACATGGTTTATTCTTGTACAGTGCTGGGTGGGTGATCTCGAACAAACGTCTCCGTTTCTCAGTATCTTTCTCTCAAACAACATTACTCTCGGCCTCAGAGATAGTCTTGCTTGGAACAGGAAGTGACAATCTGATTTGGAACAAGGTCTTTTAAATATTTAATTATCCAGATTTTGGTGTTGCAACAATGTTGATATCTAGGACATGGTCAAATTTAAAACGTTCAGTGTTTTTCGGGATCGTCGAGAGAAGCTAAAAGGTTGATTAATATGGAGTTAACTTTGGCAACACAATGTTTAAATCAACAGAAAACAGGAATCCGATTTGTCTATGAATACTTTAAAACCTATGCACTTATATACATTATGGAATTATTAGTCTTTGATGAAGGAGTGATCGCTTCACAGACAGGCAAGAAAAGGCAATGCTGAGCAATCTGCTTCTCTCTTTATAATGTCTTATTACATTGCACATTTCTTATACTAATTATTACATAGGAAGCTTTTCCATTGTAACGCACTAAGACTTATTTGTTTTTTGCTAATTACGTTTAAGTGAACTTTCTCCTTATAATTTCTTAATATGTTGCACATTTCTTATACTAATTATGACATAGCAAGCTTTTCCAGTTTAGCCCACTAAGACAAATTTGTATTATGCTAATTTCATGTTTAAGTGAATATTCTCATTTTTCTTGGCGCCTGCCAGTTAGTTTTAGAATTACTGGGTTCATGCTAAAACCAAGGGGGGAGCAATGCCAGAGCTATGTATATCTCCTTACATTTGATTTTTAGAAGACAATACGAGACCTTTTATAAGAAAATAGTGTAGCAGAAAAAGAAACAGTTAATCTAGTCAAAAGCATGAACATGGTGGTCTCCTTTGGTGATCCTTGCCATACGAAGACTTTCAAGATAGTCTTATTATAATCCTCTGCTGCCCAACCGGACTGTGCCCAAATGAACTGAAAATTCCTACATAAAGCTTATTCGAAAAAATGGAGCTAGAGCAGGAAGACCCTACAAACTGCAGACCAGTATCTAATGGGACGCATTCAGGTAAACACATTGAAAAGCCAGCATTCCTCCAACTATCAACCTTCACTGGGAAAAATAGTCTGCTCTCATGCGAACAGAATGGGTTCAGATCTGGAAGACGTCCTGAATTGGCACTAATCTCATCAGGAACAACCTCAAATATTCACTCAACACTAACGGGGTTTCCCCACCTCTGATACCCGCCCTGACAGCTACGCTTGACATAGTGGGCCATCAATTGATGGTACTGCCTTTTTCAGCATAGAGCTGCATGCCTTGCTTGCCCAAAGTGGTTCTCTCAATAGAGTGCATGCGTTCTGGGTCCTTTGACACTCTTTCTTGTGGAATTAACTGTTCAACAGAAAGGAAAAGAAATAGTTATTTCAGACTGTATGTGCTTCAAATAATGCAGATGGTCTATTCTACTTCATTTCTAATGATGATGTTCAGTAGCCCAACCTCGTAAAAGGACAATGATAACTTTAGATTGTTTCTTTCTGAAAAGGGATGTCACCAATATGAACATGCCTAACGATATACTTGTGGTCTGGTGTTTTACATGCATGCTACCAATTCGGGCTGCTCTCATTTCGGCTTACCACAGCTCAGCGAGGTTTCTCAACAATGTTTGTGCCGGATGCCCAACTCAGGAAAATGGTTATCTTCCAGTCTTCGCGCCCTAATGATCTAAGCTGCAATTCAGTAACCTTTTGGCAGCCGTTTGCGTGCCCCCACTGGTCACATCACTGAGGACGTGTGAGTTATAGTTTGTCTCTGTACGCTGCGTTGCTTGATTGGTGCTAATGTGGATACTGCAGTGACAGCTTTCACTGCCTAAGAGCTTTGTATTGATATCTTTAGTGCCAAACCTCTTTATTTCAGAATAATATATTGCCTCAATATTTTCTGCAACCTGATGCCTTCTTGCTCGTCTGTTGCTAGGTGGTGCCTAATGCCAAGAAACTGATAACTGATCGTAATTCATACAGTAAAAGGGGTGTTCACAGGCAACAGAATCTTCCATGCGCTCCGGAGGCTTTTCCCACTTACCTACCTAGCCACAACTGTAAAAGAAACTGTGCCTCTGTAGATTTGGCTCCCGTTTTTCAGACTAGTTGCCAAGTGAAATTGTCTATGGTGGGGGGGTTTCCTGTTACGGGGTTTACAACCCAAAATGCCCAGTGACATCGGGGATTCTGAAAATAGAAGTGACATTATTTTTCATTTTGAGGACATTAATAAAATCAATCAATCTGTTGTTTAATAGATTCCCATAGATTCGTTCTATGTCTGCCCGGACGCTCTTAGGGACAGTTTGTCTGCGTTGAGCAGATTGAGCAGTGTCTGGATCTGATAACACATTCCCTCAGGGTGAATGGGCTACTCATAATGAGGCTGTCAGTAGCTTTCTATGAGAAAACTACCACCTGTAGGAGTACACTTAACTTTTAGCAGTTACCAATACACAGAAGGTGTTGAGGGTGAGGCACTGAGGTTTAGTAGTCTGAAGGGAAAGATGTAGGGGTGGGAGGTATACACAGAATTTCTTTTTGTTGTAAGGTCATGTGGGTGGGATGGTGTAGACAGCTGCTTACAAAATGACTGACATCTAACCGTTTTTGTACTTTTTAGGTTTTATTGCTTCCGACATGACATCCAGAAATTCAAGCACCCAGTTATGGCTGATCACTCACTACCATGAAATGGGATCTTTGTATGATTATCTTCAGATAACCACCCTTGATACAGTGAGCTGCCTGAGGATAGTTTTGTCTATTGCAAGTGGTCTTGCACACTTGCATGTAGAGATATTTGGCACTCAAGGAAAGCCTGCTATTTCTCATCGAGATTTGAAGAGCAAAAATATACTTGTGAAAAAGAATGGGCAATGCTGCATCGCAGATTTAGGTAAGTGATTTATTTCTTACACAAAGCCTTCTCGGAAATAGATGCAGTCAGTTACAAGCCAGCTGCAATCTAGCCTTTGCAACTGAACGTGAACTGTCTCTCTTTGCACAGCACACCATCCTCAAACTTAAGCATTACAGCCATTGTAATACTCAAATGTAATCCAGACTGAATCCAATCACAACACACACCTGGATATCTACACACAGTATTATATTTTTCTACTGATGAAAATGTATTGTTGTTAATTTCGCAAATGCTTGGAATGGTGCCACCTACTGTTTGCTAAAACAAAATGTTGTTCACTATGGTTATTCTTTAACTGGTCCCAGATATGCCAGTCATACTCGTTCCATTAATTTTACACTAAACTCTTTGAAAGAATGTATTTGTTCTCACTTATGCCGTGAATGTAGAAATTCTAAATAGGAAATTACATCTGAAGAGGACTCTCCATCGACCTCTGCTTGACGTGGGCCTTCGGGCTCTCCTTCCATCTCCTGACCGCTTCTCCCATGTCCTCAGTGATGAAACAAATGCCATTTCACTGCTATCCTCGCTCCTACATGAAATATTCTCGGACTGTTCTCCATCAAGTTTGTAATTTTGCTGTGTCTTCTGAGCATAAGAAAGTGGCTTGTAACAACTGCTGCTCCTTCAGTTAGAAAACAACCCTCCTTGGCCATCGGGCCTGACGTCTCAAAATGTTGTGTAGGAGCAGATACAACGCCCTGGACCTTTTCTGCTCCGAATACGTCTAGGAGCAACACCATCCACAACAGTTGGTTGCAGATGAGGAGGCTTTCTCCCACTATGACAGCTCCAGCTCCGATCTGAAGATTGAGGATCTTTCACCAGCGCAGCCAGCCATGAATATAGTATTCCCTCTCCCTTGACACCAATCCCAAGCTGAGCAGCCACTTCTGAAGGGTCATCCAACTACTCTAGAGCACCAGAGACAGACTGCTGGACCGCCACAGCCTTTGGACCATGGTCAGCAATGACCACCATTTTAGGACACAACGCCCAGATCGGACAACTGATTCATTTGGGGGGGGGGGGAGGGCGGCTTCAAAGTTTCTCTCGTGTGGGAGTACATTACCTCTCGCCAGTGGATTTTGGATATTGTCCACGTCGCCTACCATTCCACCTCGCAAACACGCACTTTAGCCCAGAACATCAAAGGCTACTCAGGGAAGAGAGCCAAGCGCTCCTTCTCAAAGGTGGCCATTGAACTCGACCTGAAGCCTCAGTACGGCACAGGAGTATACTCTGTACTTTTGCAGCATCAATCCTTTTCTACATTCACATACTGTGCATTATTCCTCCATCTAGTAGTTTGGTCTGGAAAAAGAGAGGTTTTTTTTTCTCTTGGGGGCGTCATCGACCACCATTGGCTGCTTAGTCCATCCTCTGTGTGATGTCAGACTGTGCTCCGGAAGTTCCTGTGCGTGGCCCCATCTTCAGATTCTTTTTTCCGCCGTTGGGACTGAAAGCATGACTGAGGAGACCCGAAAGTTTTGGGGAAAAATACTTTAAAAAAAAATATATATGTATATATATATGTTCGATGGCATGTGTAGCTGCAGATACACATGCTGTGCATTATCCTGCCATCTAGTGTTGGGCTCGGAGTGTTGCAAGTTGTTTTTCTTCGAAGAAGTCTTTTCGAGTCTTTTCGAGTCACGAGACCGAGGGACTCCTCCCCTTCGGCTCCATTGCGCAAGGGCGTTGACTCCATCTTAGATTGTTTTCTTTCCGCCATTGGGTTCGGACGTGTTCCTCTTCGCTCCGTATTTCGATTCGGGAAAGTTAGTTATCGGAAAATTCGACGGTATTGTTCGCGCTCGGTACCGGTTTAGTGTTAGCACATCGACACCGAAGAAAGAAGCGCTCCGGCGGCCCTTCGGGGCTTCCACTCTCCAGCGGGGCCTGGTCGGCCCGACCGCGTCCATCTTCAAACCTCATGTACCGGACCCCCTTCCGCTTCTGCCCCAATTGCCACGCAAAGTATCCTTATACAGACCAACACTTGGTCTGTAATCTGTGTTTATCTTCGGAACACAGGGAGGATACTCGCGAGGCCCGTCGGGCATTTCGATCCAAGAAAACACTACGAGATCGAAGAGCTCGAAGACTCCAGATGGGGTCGACACCAGCCGAGCAGATCGACGTCGAGGAAGAGGAGAGATTCTCCATTCGAGAAAGTGAGCAGCAGAAACAGCAACAAACTGTGAGTAAACCAGCCCCGGCAAAGACTCCTCCAAAGATAATAAAGGCCAAGGGGATGCCATCGCCAACAGGCCGTGGCTTAACCCGAAAACACGGTGACCAAACAACGGCACCGAAAAAGGCCTCCCAGCAGCCGAAGACATCCGACTCCGGTCAAGATACCGTCTCCGAACCATCTCGGCACCGAGAGTTCGGCACCACTAAAGTCAAGAAGGTTTCCTCTGAGCCGAAAAAGACTGTACAAAAAGCTTTGGTGCCAAAACATGCAGCCTCAGAGCCGAAACCAGGATCCTATACAGAAGAGCAAGGCTTTTCAACTCCGTTACAAGGGCACAGATTTGAAGAAGAACTGGCCATGGGAGAGCCAGACCATACCCAGAGGAGGTTTCACATACATAAGGACACGGGGAAAATCCAAACTCTTCCTCCAATAAAAATCAAGCGAAAGCTAGCATTCCAGGAGACGGAAATGCAGCCAAAAGAGAAAGTGGCTAAAGAGAAAACACCACCAAGGTTCTCGCCACAGCAATCTCTATTACATTCGCCACACCTGTCCCTGGTAGCAACACCCCCAATGATGCAGTCGCCGACACACACTGGGATGACCCAGATGCATGGGACTTGTATGATGCACCAGTCTCCGACAATAGTCCCGATTGCTACCCGGCAAGGCCGTCACCACCTGAGGACAGCACTGCATATATGCAGGTGGTTTAAAGGGCAGCTACATTCCATCATGTAGCAATGCATGCAGAGCCCATAGAGGACGACTTTTTGTTTAACACCTTGTCATCTACTCACACCTCATACCAAAGTTTGCCAATGCTGCCAGGCATGTTAAAACACGCCAAACAAGTGTTCCAGGACCCAGTAAAAGGCAGAGCCATCACGCCTACGGTGGAGAAGAAATATAAACCTCCCCCAACGGACCCTGTGTTTATCACACAACAATTAACTCCTGTTCGGTGGTAGTGGGAGTAGCCCGAAAGAGGGCAAACTCCCAATCCTCAGGAGACGCACCACCGCCCGACAAGGAAAGTCGGAAATTCGATGCAGCAGGCAAGAGGGTGGCAGCACAGGCAGCCAATCAATGGCGGATTGCCAAGTCTCAGGCGCTACTGGCTCTATACGACAGGGCACATTGGGATGAAATGCAACATCTCATTCAGCACCTTCCCAAAGAGTACCAAAAACGTGCCCAACAGGTTGTTGAGGAAGGTCAAACTATTTCTAACAACCAAATAAGGTCGGCTATGGACTCAGCAGACATGGCGGCAAGGACAGTGAACACTGCAGTAACCATTCGTAGGCACTCATGGTTACGGTGCTCCGGATTTAAGCCAGAAATCCAGCAGGCTGTGCTGAATATGCAGTTCAACCAAGAACAGTTGTTTGGGCCGGAGGTGGATATGGCAATAGAAAAACTTAAAAAGGACACAGACACGGCCAAAGCCATGGGCGTGCTCTACTCCCCACAGAGCAGAGGCACTTTTAGAAAGCCGCACTTTGAGGGGGGGGGGGTTTGTTCCCAAACCACAGAGCCTTCCACCTCACAAGTCAGACCCACATATCAGGGCCAGTATCAGAGAGGAGGTTTTCGAGGATAATATAGGGGTGGACAGTTCCCTAAAACAAGAGGGAAATTCCAGAGCCCAAAAACCCCACAAACCAAACAGTGACTTCAATGTCACAAACCCCCACCACTCAACACTAGTAGGGGGGAGACTTACCGCATATTACAACAACTGGGAACACATAACTACAGACACATGGGTCCTAGCCATTATCCAACATGGTTATTGCATAGAATTCCTACAATTGCCACCAGATGTGCCTCCAAGAGCACACAATATGTCCAAACAACACTTAGACCTGTTACAACTAAAAGTCCAAGCATTGTTACAAAAACAAGCAATAGAACTAGTGCCCAACCATCAAAAAGGAACAGGTGTCTACTCCCTGTGTTTCCTAATTCCAAAGAAAGACAAAACTCTGAGACCCATATTAGACCTCAGAACACTGAATCTTTACATCAAATCAGATCACTTTCACATGGTGACACTTCAAGACGTGATTCCCTTGCTCAAACAACAAGACTACATGTCAACATTAGATCTCAAGGATGCTTATTTCCACATACCCATACATCCTTCCCACAGGAAATACTTAAGGTTTGTAATCCAAGGCGTGCATTACCAATTCAAAGTGCTACCATTTGGGATAACAACAGCCCCAAGGGTATTCACAAAATGCCTTGCAGTAGTAGCCCCTCACATCAGGAGACAGCACATGCACGTATTCCCTTACTAAGACGATTGGTTAATAAAAACCAGCACTCAGCAACAGTGTCTTCTGCACACACAATACGTCATAGAAACCCTACACAAACTAGGGTTCTCTCTAAACTACCAAAAATCACATCTACAAACGTGCCAAATAGAATAATATTTAGGAGCAACAATCGACACACAAAATGCGATTGCCACTCGAAGTCCACAAAGAGTACAAGCCTTCCAAAATATTATGTTAAACATGTACCCAGACCAGCACTATCAAGTGAGGTTTGTAATGAAACTCCTAGGCATGATGTCTTCATGCATAGCCATTGTCCCAAACACAAGACTACACATGCGGCCCCTACAACAGTGCCTAGCAAAGCAATGGACACAAGCACAGGGTCAACTCCAAGATCTAGTGTTGATAGACCACCAGACACACTTCTCGCTGCAATGGTGGAACCCTATAAATTTAAACCAAGGGCGGCCATTCCAAGACCCAGTGCCACAATACGTGACCACAACAGATGCTTCCATGATGGGGAGCACACCTCAACCAGCACAGTATACAGGGACAATGGGACGTTCACCAAAAACAACTGCTTATAAATCATTTAGAACTGTTAGCAGTGTTTCTAGCATTGCAAGCATTTCAACCACTAATAATCCACAAACACATTCTTGTCAAAACAGACATGACAACAATGTATTACCTAAACAAACAAGGAGGGACGCACTCATCACAACTGTGTTCTTTGCACAAAAGGTTTGGCATTGGGCGATTCGCAATCGCATTCGCCTAATAGCACAGTACATCCCAGGGATTCAAAACCAGTTGGCCGACAATCTCAGTCGAGATCACCAACAAACACGAATGGGAAATTCATCCCCAGATACTACAAAATTACTTTCTACGCTGGGGAACACCAGAAATAGACCTATTCGCATCAAAAGATAACGCAAAATGCCAAAACTTTGCATCCAGGTATCCACACCCTCAGTCCAAGGGCAATGCGTTATGGATGAGTTGGTCAGGGATATTTGCTTACGCTTTTCCCCCTCTCCCACTCCTTCCTTATCTGGTAAACAAATTGAGTCAAAAGAAACTCAAACTAATATTAATAGCACCAACCTGGGCTCGCCAACCGTGGTACACAACACTACTAGACCTGTCAGTAGTACCTCATATCAAATTACCAAACAGACCAGATCTATTAACTCAACACAAACAACAGATCTGACACCCGAATCCAGCATCGCTCAATCTAGCAATCTGGCTCCTGAAGTCTTAGAATTTGGACATTTAGACCATACATTCTGTATGGAAGTTATTAAACAAGCTAGAAAACCTACTACAAGACATTGCTACGCAAACAAATGGAAAAGATTTGTTTATTACTGCCATAATAATCAAATTCAACCACTACATGCTTCCGCAAAAAACATTGTAAGCTACTTATTACACTTACAAAAATCTAAACTAGCTTTTTCTTCAATTAAAATACATCTCACAGCAATATCTGCCTATCTGCAAATTACACATTCAACATCACTTTTTAGAATCCCAGTCATCAAAGTATTTATGGAGGGATTAAAAAGAATTATACCCCTGAGAACACCACCAGTCCCCTCGTGGAACCTCAATATTGTGTTAACACGACTCATGGGACCACCATTTGAACCCATGCACTCTTGTGAGATGCAATACTTAACTTGGAAAGTAGCCTTCCTAATAGCTATCACATCGCTTAGAAGAGTAAGTGAAATACAAGCATTTACTATACAAGAACCCTTTATACAAATACATAAAGTGGTTCTCCATACAAATCCCAAATTCTTACCAAAAGGTATAGCACCGTTCCACCTAAACCAAACGGTGGAACTCCCAGTTTTTTTTCCACAGCAGACTCAATAGCCGAAAGAGCATTACATACGTTAGACATTAAAAGAGCACTAATGTATTACATTGATAGAACAAAACAGTTTCGCAGAACAAAACAATTGTTTGTAGCCTTCCAAAAATCTCATGCAGGAAATCCAATATCCAAACAAGGCATTGCCAGATGGATAGTAAAATGTATTCAGACCTGCTATATCAAAGCAAAAAGAGATCTACCTATTACACCAAAGGCACACTCCACTAGGAAAAAAGGCACCACAATGGCTTTTCTAGGAAATATACCTATGACAGAAATCTGTAAGGCAGCCACATGGTCTACGCCTCATACATTCACAAAACATTACTGTGTAGATGTGTTAACACCACAACAAGCCACAGTAGGACAGGCTGTATTACGAACATTATTTCAAACAACTTCAACTCCTACAGCCTAAGCCACCGCTTTTGGGTAGATTACTGCTTACTAGTCTATGCACAGCATGTGTATCTGCAGCTACACATGCCATCGAACGGAAAATGTCACTTACCCAGTGTACATCTGTTCGTGGCATGAGACGCTGCAGATTCACATGCACCCTCCCACCTCCCCGGGAGCCTGTAGCCGTTATAAGTTGGATGAAACTTGTAAATTTGTAAATATATACTATTTTTTAGACTCATTATGTACATACATACTTACTCCATTGCATGGGCACCTCTACTATATACACAACTCCTACCTCACCCTCTGCGGGGGAAAACAATCTAAGATGGAGTCGACGCCCATGCGCAATGGAGCCGAAGGGTAGGAGTCCCTCTGTCTCGTGACTCGAAAAGACTTCTTCGAAGAAAAACAACTTGTAACACTCCGAGCCCAACACTAGATGGCAGGATAATGCACAGCATGTGAATCTGCAGCGTCTTATGCCACGAACAGATGTACACTGGATAAGGGACATTTTCCATATATATATATATATATATATATAGCGCCCCACCAAGGGACGCTGCCGGGAAACAGCCTTGTGCTCCATCGGGAGACACTACAGAAAAACACCCTCCTACCCCACCGGGACACCTGTGGAAGAAAGCCGACCGATCATCAATGAAGAGATGGGGCAAGTACATGCCATGGAAAATACCCCTTTTAAATTTTGCCCAAATTGCCACCACAAGTTTGTGAAAAAAGAGACCTCCATGAGGTCTGCAACCTTTGCCTGCCCAAAGACCACAAGGAAGAGGACTTCGAGGCCTGCACAGAATTTGTGCCGAAAACAAAACTACGAAATATGCAAAGTATGGGAATCTAAAAGATGCTCACGCTACAGAAACTGAAGGTACGATGCAGGCAAAGACTGGAACACCACACCAAGTCCCAGAAGCAGGTGTCACTCCAGCACCTAGGTCTCTCAAGCGACGAAGAGGAGAATGTGGAGGTCGCCAAAACAGCAAGAGGTGGAGACTCGGACTTTGAAATATTTGAGTCACAAATGGAGAAGGTCCAGCCACAAAACAAGGGATTGAGGGACGCCGAGAAGAAAAAGGTAAAATCGCCGAAAGGCACAGGCCCCAAGCCCGCAGACAACCCCTGCAGAGCAGCCTTTGCGCCGGAGACAACGGTCCTGTTCGGATAAGCAGTGGACAACACCCTGCAACAAATAAAGTAGGACAGCGTGACAGAAAGTGCGATGGGGGCTCTACAGTTCAGGGGCACGCATAAGAGGGGCACCCCAGCAGAAGACCCACAGGCAGGTCACCCTTTTAATACAGGGCAGCAACAAGTCCAGCAACAGGGGTCTCCCTCCAAGCCACACAACCACAGGCTTACCAACAGTGACAGTACCCAGGAAGGCAGCCCCTTCGTGGAACAGCAAGAGGATAAGGACCCCCCACCCCCAGGTGCGCTGGATCTTCAAACTAATGACTCCCAGGTCAAGGACGCCCAAACCTACACCCGGGGGAGGGGGGTGTACAGAATCAGGGGGGTTTCTCCAGGAGTGGGGAAACATCACCACAGACAAATGGATCTTAAATATTATCCTTTAAGGATACTGCATGTAACCCAATGAACACACAAAGACCTCCAAAGGTTAGGTCTTTCAAAAGGGAAAAACTAAAGAAACTCAGAACAGAGGTGAAAGACCTACTCTTAAAGAGAGTCAAAGAAGTTATGCCAACATGAGAGAGAACGGGGGAACTACTCATCATATTTCCTAGTCCCAAAACAAGATCTAACCTTAAGGCCAATTCTGGACCTTAGGTTTATAAACAAATTCATATGAACACAACACTTTAAAATGCCAACCTTGCAAGAGGTAATCTCACTACTGCAGGACTGAGATCAGATGGCTACCCTAGATCTACATATTCCCATGAACGAAGGCCACAAGAAATGCCTCTGGTTCTTTTTAGCCAAGGAACACTACTAATTCGCAGTGCTGCCCTTTGGCATAAAATCTGCACCAAGAGTCTTTACCAAAGTCCTTTCTGCAGTACCATCACTCTTATGAAGGCAAGGAATTCATGTTTATCCATACTTGGACGACTGGCTAATAAAGGCACAATCAAGAAGCAAATGCAGGAAGGACATACAAACAGACAAGCACATGTTACAACTCCTGGGGTTCACAATAAACCAGAAGACATCATCACGTCAATCAGAAGAGGGAAAAATTGTTCCTAGGAGCCACACTAGACTCCAGGACGGCAAGGGCATACCCAATCCAGAAGAGGGTTGAAGCCATCGAGAAACAAACTCGCCTGTACCAGAGTGGTCCGTCTCTGACAGTGAGGACTGTCATGAAGCTCATGGGCATGATGGCATCATGCATACCGCTGATCAGTCATGCAAGACTACATATCTGAGCGACCCATTCAGGAATGGATCTGCAACAAATGGTCACAAGCCGCAGGGAGCTGGAAGGATCTAGTGGTTGTCATTGCAAAAGTACAAAGGGAGATACAATGGTGGAACACAACAAACATAAGCATAGGGAGAGCTTTCAAGACACCAGCTCCAACTATGACTGTAACAACAGACTCATCACACAAGGGTTAGGGAGCTCACAACAACCCTTCGAAGGTGAATGGCCTATGGAACAACTCGGATGCCACTGCATCAACTACCTAGAACTGAAAACAGTCTTCCTAGCCCTAAAAGCCTTCCAAGCACACTTGACAGGCAGACAACATTTCTGATATGAGGAGACAATACAACCACCATTTTCTACCTGAGCAAACAAGGGGGAACAAAATCCTTCACCCTATCGAAGCTAGGCCAAGACACCAAATAACTCTCCAAACAATCCACCTAACAGGAGAACTCAAAACTAAGCAGAAAAGAGAACAGCTCACATGAGTGGGAAATCAAGCAGGGAGTCATCCAAAAGATCTTCAACACTTGGGAAACACCAAGCATAGACTTCTTTGCCACAGCAACAAACGCAAAATGCTGACACTTTACCTCCAGATTTCCACCCCCCCATGCCATTTCAGTAAATGGGTCGGGGCATTTGCATATGCTTTTCCTCCAATTCCCCTAATCCACAGGGTGCTGGAGGAGGCCAAACACTTGAGGAGCAAAATCATCCTCCCAGCCCCACAGTGGGCAAGGCAGACCTGGTTCTCACATCTGTTGGAGATGTCAAGGGGACAGTTGATCATCACTGAAACCAGCGAAAGATCTGACAATCCACCATGGAGAGGTATATCACCCAGAGCCAGCCACACTCAACCTAGCTGCTTGGCTCCTGAATGCTTACTATTCAGCCACCTATACCTCCCTCCAAGGATGATGGAAATCCTGAGGGAAGCGAGGAAACCAATCACACAGAAATGCTACACACTTAAATGGAAAAGATACATCTGTTGGTGTGCAAGCAACAATAAGATGGACTCCAGGACACACCTGGACACTATTAATATTCCTTGCCCACCTGCTAGACAGTGGCCTTACTTATACATAAGTAAGGGTACATTTGGAAGCAATAGTGGCATACACTAGGGCACATCAGGATCAAGCCTCTTTACATCCACAGTAGTAAAGAGATTCCTAGAGCGATCAGAGTGGCATCTCCATGATCAGCACCAACCCCTTTGTGGAACCTGAACACAGTGTTATTACAACTGATGATAGAACCATTCAAAGCCATGCGCATATCGGATCTAAAGTCACTCACCCTAAAGACAGCCTTTCTAGTAGCAATCATATTGCTTCGCAGAGTGAGCAGATTGCAAGCACTAACAGTCCAAAAGCCTTGCTTACAGATACATAAGGACAAGGTGGTCCTTCGAACTAATCATCAATTCCTACCAAAGATAGCAACGCAGTTCCACAGTAATCAAAGCATATTACTACCGGCTTTCTTTCAGGAGCCAAAAACACAAGCAGAAAGTGCACTACACTCTTTGGACAGTCAAATGAATTTAATGTACTGCCTAAAGGAGACCAAAGCATTTTGCAAGGGGAACCAGCTTTTCGTGTCATTTGCCAAAGCAAACGAGGGAACGCCTGTATCCAAGGCAGCAATCACCAGATGGATTGTTACCACCATCCAAACTTGCTATGCAAAAGCTGGGAAAACATCTAACTGCGCAACATTGAGCAAACTCAACCAGGAAGAAAGGCATCACACTGGCATTTCTGACAAGTGTACCCATCAAGGAAATCTGTGCTGCAGCGACATGGGCATTGCCACACACCTTCGCAAAACACTACTGTGTCTACATTCAAATGAACAAGGAAGCACAAGTAGGACAGAAGTTACAGCAACTCATATTTGCCAACTCATCCACATTTCACCACAGCCAGCCCAAAAAAGGGGATCCAAGCGCTGTGAGGGCCGTTGTGGAGATTAAGCAAGCTATTGCCCAGAGTTAGAGTGGGACCCATTAATTAGATTAGGCACCACGGCCAGAGAATTATCTGGTCCAAGGGAATTGAGCCCAAGACCCGCTGAGGTGGGAATTGAACCCTGGTCCCGGGCCAGATCTCTGCATCAGGGTCTGCCGCTCTAACCATTGTGCCACACTTCTCCATAGTATAAGATTATGGCAAATCCTTTTGGTAACGGCTGTGGACATACGGCTTAAGGAATTTGTCAAACTAAAATTGTATTTCGTATTTTAACACTTTTATCCAAAGTGCTCTTTCAAAGGAAAAATAACTATACAATTAAGAAATGAACAAGACTTAAAGCAACATCAGTCAGTCTGTTTCTTGACCATGGTAGAAGAAAGTCCTATTTTAACAATGTCTTTAAAGTAGAGCTATTATACAGAAACCTCGTCTCTGGAGGTAAAAGACCAGAGAGAAAAGGAGCCTGGGTTTTAAAGGGTAAAAAGTAACATATGCCAAAAGATAATAGAGAGAAAACAAAGTTAGCATTGTACATGAAATGGAAGCAGTCTGTACTGCTGCAAATAGATGTATGAATAAGGTAGAAAATAATATAAAAAACAGAAACTGAATTTTGATTAATTTGAAATGGGGTTATAAGGTGTTTGAGTAGACCAATATAAAGAGAAGAACGCCAATTGAAATGTAACTGAATCTGAGTTCGTAAGATAAGTTGTAAAAAGGAAAATGGTACAAAATTATTTACTTAGGATTGCTATAGAGCTAAAATGTTTTTACAATAGAAACAGCCTGAGGGGAGAAATCAAGAGAGAATTAATTTGGTTACATAAACTGAGCTGTAGTAGAGTAGGGGAGAAAAGTGAGAAAAGAGATTTTTAGTGGCGTTGGGTAGGCAGAAGACGCTAGACGCAAGAGAACCTTTGTTTTAATGTGATTGAATTTCAGAAAATAACAAACCATCCAGGGTTTGAGAGCTAGAAGACATGAAGCGTAGTCCTGAATGGATGCAGAGAACAGGGAAGACAAAAAAGAATGCTTCTGAATCATCTGCAAAAAATTCATGATCAGGTCATTGGCAGTGATAAATCAGAAGAAAGTATAATGTACTGTCCGTGTGGAACACTGTAACAAGATGACAACTGGAAAAAAACAGTCCTTTCCAAGAAAATGAGAATGTGTGATCATTGAGGTAAGGAAAAGGGTAGCTAAGGATGGTTCCCGGAATGTCCAGCATAGATGATAGGATAGAGTAGTCCGCCCCGTAGAAAGCTGCAGAAAGATCTAGAAGCATTAGGATAGTTGATTGTTAATTGAGACAGGATTGCTGATTACTGAGAACAGCAGTGTCTGTTAAAAACCCAGGGTGAAAATTTGATTAAACGTGGGAAAAGAGATTTAGGGAGATAGAAAAAACAGGTTGAGAAAAAGGCAAGACACTTGCCAAAAATAAAAGCAAAGAATTAAGGTTGCTAGAAAGCTCATTTGGATGCTAGAGAGTTAGGGTGTTTTCTAAGATGATACAGCAGTAGCAGTGTTTAAAGAGGGTGGGAAAACACTTTAAGGAAGAGATGAGTTAAAGAGCACAGTTAAGAAAGGAAGTAGAAGAAAGTATACTGGTTTTGCTGAGGCAGCAGGCAGAGCATAATAGAGCATACTCCAGTGTGTTCAGGACTTCAAATTTTGATGTAGAAGACAATGACTGAAAATAGTTAGAATTGGGACTAGAGACATGAGGAACCCTAAGAATAAACCCAGGTGAGTTGTCTGAGAGATTGAAAGGTAGCACAAATATCTTACGATTTGAGGTACAATGAACAGCAAAATCACTGGCCAAGCAGATGAAGAAAGAGCTAGATCTAGTGGTGGTGAAGTCAGCAGCATGGAGCATAAGCTCCTTAGCTCATTAGCCTGGTCCCCTAAGAGTTGTTGAAAGTAGACCTCTTTTGCATTTTGAATTGCAGAGCCTAATTTCTATGAAAAGTTAGATAAGCAAACAGAGGTTCTGGAGATGTATGCCAAGATTGAAAGCTGTAAGAGGAGCAGCGTCATCAGTTAGTAAGAGTTTGCGGAAGGAGAGAAGTAGCAGAGTCCTCAGTAAGAACTGAAAAAGCCTCCAGTGGTGGAAGTGAAGTAAAAGTACTAAAAGTGGATTGGACAGGTGACAACTACTTTTACAGATAATTGAGGGAGCCACATTGGTTGGCTTTACTGTCAGTCTTATCTGCTTGCTTTCTGTTGCCTGGCTTTTCTTGTTTTAGCCTGTCCATGTTTTTTCAAACAACTCATTAGGCATAGCCTCTTTACCATCCCTTTAGTTGTCTTCTTTTTGTGCTTCATCTGCTTGCATTTAGGAAACTATTTATTTTTCTGTTTAAAACCTCCAGAAGAGTGTATGTTTTTCCAAGGTACTCCCTCACTTGCTTCTCCCTCTTATCACCCATGTGCTTCTCTCCCCTCTACGTAAGTGTCTGGTTGCTCTCTCACCCATGAGTTTCCTCCTTCCACATTGCTCTCTTTAGCCCGTATTCACTCCCTTCTGGTGTGTGTGTGTGTGTGTGTGTGTGTGTGTGTGTGTGTGTGTCCCTGGCTGTCATGTTGCTTCTCCCTTTGTCCTGTATGTACCTGGATGTGCTTCATTCACCCCGACCACCCCACTTGTTGTTTCAACCGCCGCCCCTTACCTGAAATCTGCTTATTCATTTCATTCTTTTAACCACTTTCATGCTTTAAAAAAAACACACTTGTGCTATTTTTTTTTTTTTTTAAATGTACTGTTGGATCTGTACACTAAAAAAGTGTCCTTTGGTAGCACACATATGCACGTGGAACGCATACTTGTGCCTACAAAATGATGCTCCGGTGTCATTGCATCATTTTTCTTTCATATTTCTTTTTAGCCATGCTGTACAGCATGGCCACAAATCATTGTCAAAGCCAACAAGATTTATAGTCAAGGCCTTTTGGCTTTGCCAATCCTTGTCATTGGCATTGGACCTGAACTTCCACCTCGACAACCTACAAGACCCGAACACCACATCTCTCCTAGACAACCTCCACAGCCTAGGGTTCTGACAGATCGTGACAGAACCAACGCACTCAGCAGGACACACCCTCGACCCCATTTTCACAACAGGAACATCAATCACCTTCAGCCACCCCTCCGAACTTCCATGGACAGACCACCTTGCATCCACTTCACCTTCAACACACCCTCCATCCTCAGACCTTGGCACCAACCATCTATCAGAGACTGGGCAAGAGTCACCGGCGACCAGCTCACCAACACTCTTGCTAACTCCGCTACCTCCTTCGCGCACGACAACCCGAACACCACAGCATGCACTTTGCACAAATGGATCGCCGACTGCGCCAACATAACCCCCCCTCAAGAAAAAAAACTGCACCCACACCAAGAAAGCTGGCTGGTTCACCAAAGAACTCAGAGAATCCAGAAGTACCTGCTGTCATCTTGAGAAAATCTGGAGCAACACCTAATCCACAGAAGCCCAAAACAGCTTCAGAAATACCACCACCACACACCACCAACTCATGACAAGCACCAAAAGAAAAGCAGTACAAGACAGAGGGCCTGATTCTAACTTTGGAGGACGGTGTTAAACCGTCCCAAAAGTGGCGGATATACCACCTACCGTATTACGAGTTCCATAGGATATAATGGACTCGTAATACGGTAGGTGGTATATCCGCCACTTTTGGGACGGTTTAACACCGTCCTCCAAAGTTAGAATCAGGCCCAGAGTCTCCTCACACGCACCCAAAAGCAAGGAACTTTTCAGCATCACCAAGGAGTTCGCCCAACCCAACAGTGAAACAACAGACATCCCACCCTCACAAAACCTCTGCGACAGACTCAAAACCTACTTCCACGACAAAATCAAAACTATCTATGACAGCTTCAGTGAGGACAGCTTATGCGCAGAAACCCCTCCACCCAAGCCAACAAACCAACGATCACCAACTGGACCCCCCTCACCACGAAGCCACTCTGAAGACGATGAAGTCCATAAGCTCCGGGGCCACCACGTACCCAGGCCCCAACCACATCTTCAGCAGAGCAGCTGACATCATTGCCCCCAAGCTCCACCTCACCATCAACCACTCCATAGCTGATGCCTCCTTCCCCGATGACTGGAAACATGCCGAGATCAACGCCCTCCTCAAGAAACCCTCGCCAGACCCCACCGACCTCAAAAACTTTAGGCCCATCTCGCTGCTCCCATTCCCAGCGAAAGTCATTGAGAAAGCCATAAACAGCCAACTCGCCACTTTCATTTAAGTCCACAACATCCTCGACGCCTCCCAGTCTGTATTCAGAAAAAAACACAGCACAGAAACAGCCCTCCTGGCCGCAACCGACGACATCCGCTCCCCGATTTACAAGGGAGAGATGGCGGCACTCATCCAGCTAGACCTATTGGCGACCTTCGACACAGTCTCCCACCACACCCCGATACGCAGAATTCACGAAGCCGGCATCAGATACAAGGCCCTCGAGTGGATCCACTCCTTCCTCTCTGGCAGAATCCAATGAGTGAGACGCGCCACCTTCATCTCGGACCCCACACCCACTACCTGTGGAGTCCCCCAGGGATCCTCCCTCAGCCCTACTCTGTTCAACTTCTACATGACCCCACTGGCTGCCATCGTCAGGAGCTACGGAATCAACATCGTCTACTACGCCAACGACACCCAACTCATCCTCTCCCTAGCCAACGAACCCAACACAGCCAGACACAACTTCCGCAAAGGCATGGGAGCAGTAGCCAACTAGATAAAAAACGGCTGCCTCCAACTCAGCGCAAAGAAGGTAGAAGTTCTCATCCTGTGCCCACAACCTGACGCATGGATTCACTCATGGTGGCCACCCACCCACGGAAACCCGCCCACCCCCCACGAACCAAGGCCGAAACTCTGGCTCATCCTGGATGCCAAACTCAACATGGACCATAAAATCAGCTCAGTCACATCTACCTGCTTCCACACCCCCTCCGCCTCCTACACAGGACCTTCAAATGGATCCCCCTGGAACACAAAGACCGTCACACACACGCTCATCACCAGCAGACTGGACTATGCCAATGAGCTGTACGCCGGGATAAACAAGAAGCTCACCCGCAGACTACAGAACATCCAGAACGCTGCTGCCAGACTGGTACTCGACCTGCCCCGACAATGCCACATCTTTCAGCACCTGCGAACACGTCACTGGCTTCCAATAGAAAAAAGAATCACCTTCAAGATCCTCATCCACGTCCACAAAGGCCTCCATGTCATCGGACCAGCCTACCTGAACAGCCGACTAAACTTCCAGGTACCTCACAGGACCCTCCGATCCGCCCAACTCTCCCTCGCCGAAGTACCACGCATCAGGAAACCAAGAAAATGAGGGTACTCTTTCTCCCACATCGCAGCCACGGCCTGGAACGGCCTCCCCCTTCCCTTCAGACAAACTACCTCCCTCCTCAACTTCACGAAGGAGCTGCAGACATGGCTTTTTGGAGAACCACATCACTGATGGTAGCTACGCAACCCTCCCCTCCCCCAGCGCCTTGAGACCCTTACGGGTGAGGAGCTGCGCTATATAAGCAGTGCCTGATTGATTGATTGTCTTCGTCTGTGCACTGAATTCATACCCACCCATTGAGTTTCTCAGTAAGTAAAAGGGCAATAGGAAATTGAAAGGCAAGAGCCAACACTTGGCATTTTTTCAGTTTATTTTTACAGTTTACATAATGTGACTTTTTTCTATGTTTGGGAACTGTGCTCATTACCCAACAAAGGCTGATACAGGGACGAAATAGTGTCAAGCCGCCTATAAACCATTAAGGCCCTTGTTAGCCTTACCCGTATTTTCTGATGTGGGTGGTTACCGATGCTACTGTCTGACTTGAGACTAGAAGGCTCGCTAGAAAACCTTGACTAATCAGTTTGATCTCATGGCTGCAGGTCTGAATTCTGGCACAGGGCTCACTCAGCCTTTCATCCTTCTGCGGTACTGTGGCTAAAATGCCATCGATGGCAACTATTGTGTCATGTTCAGTTTTGAAGTTCTGTTGCAGGTCATATAACATTGAAGTTTTTTTTTTTTTCATGTTAAAAAACGGAATAAGCGTAATATCAATTTTATCTTCTGGGTAAGTGCAGATTGTCGGATAGTTTGCAGCTTAAATGGTAGGAAGTATTATTTGCATTAAAACCAACTAAACACTGGCCTCCTACCACCTAATAAGTTGTCCAGTTTTTTAACACTCAAAGCAAATAACATTTGCTTCATTTTAACATTCAGTTTAACTTTCCACATTTCTGAGGTTTTGCATAGCGGCAAAGTAAAATGCAGATATAGTTGGGACAAACATGCAATATTAGGCAATACTTAACACAAAACCTTTTTTCATGAGTTTTCCTGTCGTGTCACTTTGTTTCAAAGAGGATATCTGGAAATCCGTTTAAAAAATGGTAACAAGCTTGTGTGTATTTTTTTTTTTTAGGTTATGTCTCGAGTTAGTTGTCGGTCACTCCGTCAGGACCCCTTCTTCGGGTTGTTCCGCTCACTAAAAACCTATTTACTCAAGTAGCAGGACCACATTTTATCCGCTTCGCCACGTTTTACCTAAATCCATTTTTTGGCGGCCTCAGTACACAGCTCGTTCTTGTCAGATCTCAGCATGTTTTGCAGCTGGTTCTGGTGCCCGAACACCGATTCGGTGACTGCTCAGCTACTGTTTGCTCCAGTGTTTGCATTTCTTACAGTTGCATTAGTTCCTGCCCGGGTGGTCTTACATAGCAGTGATTGTTGTGATCACTCTAAATGGATCGAGTTTTGGACTCGGTGTGTGGGCTCGTCCGGTGGTTAATTAGATATTTTGCAAGTGCAAATTGTGCGATCCTAAACCCATTTTGGAATTTTACTCTAAATGTCTTTAAAATTGCAAATAACATTGGTCGATCTTGTGTCTAAAAAAAAGTCCCTGTATTTATGGAACTCACTAAACTATTTTTTTGGCCAGTCAGTCCTAAGTCCTAGTCAGTCTTACCAGCCTCATGCATTAAAACATCCATGAATGAAAATGCATACACTCTCACGTGGAAGTGGTTTTAGTCAGCTCACTTGAGTCACTGAATTTGTCATTCATGTTGCCCACAATAGCATATAGCATGAGACAGCTGGTCACCCTACTTCAGCCATTTACTCTCTTGCAGTATGAGCCACAGTGGTTTGTTTGACCACATATGCACATCTGCTTAAAAATAAGTTAACGTCAGCACCTGGTGGGCCAATCTGTCCCTGCATTTCTTTTGTTGTAATTCACTACTTTTTCTTTTATACTATTAATTTCTGTTTTAATTTTGGATTGCATTTGCTTGTTAAAAAAAAAAATATATATTTACGCTTGCCAATGCCGGACTTTTTGGCTTTACCAATGCTTGTTTTATAATTGTTTGAAACCCTGCGGATAAATACGTTATAGCTGTCTTACACGCTGGACATTACTGGACAATCACTTGGGGAGGGGTGCACCTCAAGTCCATTGTAATTCCACCCCTCCACAACCCCCTAAAAAAAAAAAAATTATAATCTTTACCTACTGACACAGTTGCACTTTGAATCTCCAAACTGAGCAAGCCTGGCATTCCAGACTTACTCAAGGAGGCTGTAGTAGGTTTCAAAATTGAATAATCAATGACAGTAATTGCACACAGTAAGGTTGCTGTATAATCAAATCTTTATCTTCAAATATAATATGTCTTTATGTATTATTGTACCAATGCAGGGCAAATAAAATGAAGGAAGGGAACAGGTCTGCAATTCAGGTACCTTCTGGGACAGAAGTCACATCATACTTCTTTATAACACTTATGCAATAAGTTGTTATATGCAAAATGACGTTGTTGTCCTATAGATAACATTATTGTTTTCGGGAGGATCAGGAGATCTCGACTGTCGACTTTGGCTTCAGTGCTTTTACTAGACCTTTGTTGGTACCAGACAGAAACCTACAGTGAAGCTTCTCATTGGATAGCTGAAGATTGCAATGAAGAGTCAGTCAATTGTGCCGTTGACAGCCATCGTAGGGCGCAGTTAATTTTAAAGTTAATTTTTTGGCTAAAATTGCTTTAAAAAAAAGTTGCAATGCCACTGGCAAGTTGCATGTGTAAGGAGGGGTTGAAACTTTTCTTTATTGCAGTTAGGCAGACTCTGATGTTTAATCGTTGGCATTTAAATATTTGAAGCGTTCTTCTGCAAAGCTGTGGCAGCAGAAAATTCAGTGGGCCACGCGGTAGATATTCAAAGGGCAGGCAAATTTTCAGGCCTGGTTGCTCTTTCAAGCATCAAACAACCGAATCTCAGTCTCGCCAGTTCGTGTTTTAATTTAAGCAAAGTTGCTTCCGTCAAGTAGAGTTGTATGGAATTTTGAATGTAAGGATTAAAAAAAGTGCTAACATACTTGGGGTTGAGGCAAGAGAAATTGTCAACTGCAAAGCAGCAAAAGCGCTGTTGTTTCAAAGTGTTTTAAATTACTGCTAATGTCACAGATTTTGGCCTTATTAAGCCTGTTGATTGAATTAGTCATACGCTTGTTGCAGCACAGTTCCTTGTCTCATCTTATTATTTCATTTCGATGACCCTTTTGACTCGTTTAGATTATATTGATTATCACATTGATTGACATACTGATTATTGCCACATAAAACAACAACATTAAACAGTAATAACAATCACCAAAGAATCAATATGTGACGCACCAGGACCCATTTGGCCATGAATAGCTACACCTCTTAGTATCAATTAAAATATTTATTTCCCTATATTAACAATGCTAAGGTCACAAAAATTATTCTCAATACCAAATGGTACACATAAAGTAGCATCACGGGCTGACGGATTGGCCTGAGGAATCTTAGTTTTAACGGAGAAAATAAAACAATGAACTCAATAGTTAGAACAGAAATCAATAACATGAATATCTGAGAAAGAGAGATAGTAAACATTTGATTCAGTAAATAAACAATGTCAAATCATAGGCATAGAGAAAACACCTCACAAACCTCATATCGGTGCTTAATTTGTAAATAAAGACGTGCCGATGCCCAAAGCCCTCCTCTTAAACATGCGGGTGCTGCAATTAAATGTGCGAACACAGAATACTGAGGCGGGTAATCCTGAAGCCATCTCGGGCCTCTTTAATCCATTTAAAGCCACTCCCTACCCCTTCACTTCACTCTAGCAGCTTTCTACTTTCTCCCTTAGTGACCCTTTTTCATTTTTCCCTTCCTCCGTCTTTCCCATATGTGTCTTTTGCTTGCAGTAAATACTTAAGACAGAAGAATAAGCCCCAGCCCTCAAAAATAGGTGCTGGTGCTCAGCACCGGAAACAACAAGCACAAATTAAGCACTGCCTCAAATTAGCGTTAGCATGTTGGGCATCATACGAAAGTTTTAGTAACATTAATTTAGAAAACATCTAGCTATAGCACTACCAAAAATAGCAGCCAAATTTTAAACAGCAGCAGCTGGTACCTGTAAAACAAACAGACAAATACAATGCATAGAATTCATACATTTACCTCTCCTTAAGGTAAACAGCAATCAGGTTACAACTTCATCAGGGGGACTTCAGGACAGGGGTAGGGAAAGGGGTGACAATTCAGACATTTGGACTCCAAGTTCTCTGAACCATCAAGTTAATTTTCTAAGGCAGGCAGCATAGCACTATAGGCTCTAAGCACTGAGTGCTAAAGTAAGTACCAGCATCATTGCATGGAGCATACAAAAAATTATTCAAATAATAACAATACCAGAATGTCCGTAGACTGACTGGTTGAAGCATGAAATGTCAAAGTGACAGGTCATAAGAAATTAGAAGTAAAGTCTCTGGAAACCTGGAAGCAATGAATGAACCCCAGTGTCTGATTCACAAACATTAGAATAAACTTGCTAAACTTCTGTGATTGGCTGAAAACCTAATATGTGCATAAATCATGCAATCACAGAACATCAGCACATCAGAAAATATTCCACTATTATCTTAAATGTTCTGTATTTCATCACTGAGTTCACACATTTAACAAAACAAAATGTGCAGGCCTTTCACTCTGATGGTGGCCACTAAACAGACACACTTTCCATGTTAACATTTATTTTTCATTTGAAGCATTTCTCATGTTAGTGCATCAGTATGATTACATAAAATAATTATTTCATGTCAAATCTGCGCTCACAAACTCCAAATGCGATCGTTTTTAGATCCTTCCATTTCCACAGTTTTTGCAATAGGAAGGATCTTAACGAACCGTGTTGGGCCCTTTTTTAGTTTTACCAGGAGCAGAATAGTCGACCTGCCTAGTATATTGACTTTTTTAGCAGATTGAATTCCAGCCTGGGTTGTGCCTGAATTGTTGATAAAAATAGAATCAATAGGCATCTAAAAAAGGTGCTTTTATGCAATTCCAGCAGGTTAATCGCAAGGCAAGGAAGATTTCACAGCTGTTCTGTAGAGAGGGCATATATTTTCCTTTGATTAGGTCAAATAGGGGTTTCAAAGAGGGTCCTGGTTAGTTACTGTTTTTTTTCAAGAAGCCAGAAATCATGTTATGCTCTTTTGATTTTATCTTCTCAGCTAGTCTGAAAAGGGAACCTTTCATGTTGAACCATTAGCTTAGGTGTTTGGTTGGCTAGATTGGTGGCAGCATAGTAAAATTTGGGCTGTTAGTGAATGTTGCAACCCAATTCACGTTTGATCAAAAATGACA
Source organism: Pleurodeles waltl (assembly GCF_031143425.1). Lineage (NCBI taxonomy): Eukaryota > Metazoa > Chordata > Amphibia > Caudata > Salamandridae > Pleurodeles > Pleurodeles waltl. Next base: position 1,554,034,967 of record NC_090440.1, read on the forward strand.
GTGTTGTCCACATACATTAGGAGTTGAATTGGCATTCCACTTGTATTTGAAGGGCATGCTCTCTTGTTATGCATGTTGGATGGAATGTCCGCCATGTTTTAAGGCTCTTGTTGTAGGGATTTTACTATTTAGGGGGGGAAGCCATCTCCAATTTTGACTCTGACCCATATGTCAATGTATAATTCTTGAAAGGCCATTGAGTGTGGTGGTGTTGTCCTCTCCTTCAGTTTGTCATAGTTTGTTACAGTCTATTGTGTCAAACACAGTTCGAAAATTGATAAAATGTTGAATAAGTCTGGGAGTGAAGCTTTTAAGTAGCGTTGAAAGGGTCATGATATCAGTTCTACTCTCGGTATCTCTGAAGCCAGTTGGGCAACACAGAATGAGCTTTTGATCGGCCTCCAGAGTTTTAGATCCTTTATTAACACTCTGGCATGTCACTTGGCTTCAATGTTCAGCAATGCAGTAATGCTAATCCTATAGTTTGGTGGGCATAGGCCGGAGGAGACTTTTTTTATACAGGAGGCAGAGGATAGATCTCTACCAGGACAGAGATTGATGGTGGGTGGGGATAGGATGGGGAGGAAGTGGTGCCTCTGATGCATAAAGTAGCAGGTATTATATAAGAGATCGGCCAACAAGCCAAGTGTTAGATATCTAGTTTTTATAATTTTGCTGGCAGGCCATTTGGGCTCTGGGTGCCATCTGCTCTTGCATTCCTAATACCCGTGGCTATGGATACACCCCCAGGGTCAGGCCCCACTTTTTGTTCCATACATGTTTTTCTACAAGATTTGATGACTGTTGTTTTTTTTCCTGATCACTTAGGTATGAAGCTGAGATGTGAGCTTCCCAGGTGCATTATGGCATACTACTGCCGTGTTCTGGCAAATATCCATCATGTATTGAGTTTATGTAAGCCCAGAGCTTCCTTGGATTGGTTCTTTTGCATATTTCCGATAATATGTATCAAGAATGCTGTTAGAAATGGGGTCTCTGGTTGGCAGTTAGTTTGCACTCTGTCTGAGCAGGGACCCCCACTCTAGTCAGGGCAAGGGAGATACACACTTAAGATAACCCCTGCTCACCCCCTTGGTAGCTTGGCACAAGCAGTCAGGCTTATCTCAAAGGCAATGTGCAAAGTACTTGTACCAACACACACACTAATACAGTGAAAACACTAAAAAATGGACACCACACCAGAATAGAAAAATAGCCAATATTTATCTACATCAAACAAGATGAAAACGACAAAAATCCGAAATACACAATTAAAGTTATCAATTTTTAAAATAATAGAATCTTACTCCATAGAATACAATTGAAACGTTATTGTTACACAAAGTACCTGGTTTGCGTAAAAAATAAAGCTGCATAGGTGAGCATGCGTCGGGGGGAAAAAATCAGCGATGCGTCGATTCCGTACTTGCAAGTGAGGCCGTGTGCCATTTCTACTCCAGTCGGATAGGCGATGCGTTGTTTTTCTCTCCTGCAAGAGAGCGATGCGTCTATTTCCGAACGGAGAACCTTAAATCCGCGCAGGTTCATGTTGATTTTGACGTCCAGTGATGATGGATGTGAAATCCGGCTGCACAGTGATGGAATACCATTCTGTGTGGGGGGTTCTGTCGTTTTCAGAAGCCACATGTGGGTGTTGCGTTATTTTCCCAGCCGCAATGCAGGTGATGCATCGTTTTCCCAGCCGGGATGCAGGTAGTGCGTCGCTTTCTCAGCCGCGATGCAGGTGGTGAGTCATTTTTACTGCTGTGTTGCAGGTGGTGCATTGAAACTTGCCCCACACGGATCCTGTGCGTGGATTTCTACCTTGGTTCTACCAGCTTCACCTTTCAAGGGCCCAGGGACTGGATAGGGCACCATTTGGAAGGCAGGAGTCTCAGCAGAGAGTCCAAGTGCTGGCAGAGGAAGTCTTTAATGGCCCTGAGACTACAAAACAGGAGGCAAGCTCAGTCCAAGTCCTTGGAGATTCTTCACCAGCAGGAATAAACCACAGAGTCCAGTCTTTGTCCTCTTTCAGGCACAAGCAACAACTGCTGGCCAAGCCAGAGAAGCACAGTCACAGGCAAAGGGGCAGTACTCTTCCAGCTCTTCAGCTTGTCTCCTTGGCAGAGGTTCCTCTTGGTTCCAGAAGCAATCTATGAATCTGTGGTTTTGGGTCTTCTACTTATACCCCGTTCTGCCTTTGAAGTAGGGAAACTTCAAAGGAAAGTCTCAGTTGTTCACAAGATCTGGCCTTGCCCAGGCCTGGCCCCAGACACACACCAGGCGGTTAGAGACTGTATTGTGTGAGGGCAGGCACAGCCTATTCAGGTGTGTCATCTCCTCCCTCCACTCTAGCCCACATGACCCATCAGGATATGCAGGCTACACCCCAGCTCCCTTTGTGTCACTGTCCAGAGGGGATTCACAAACAGCCACCGGTTAGTCTGACCCAAGCAGGGAAAACACAAGCAGGCAGAGTCACAAAATGGTTTAAGCAAGAAAATACCCACCTTCTAAAAATTGCATTTTTAAACTGACAATCTAAAAACCAGCTTTACCAAAAGATGCAGTTTTAAATTGTGAGTTCAGAGACCCGAAACTCCAGATCTCTATCTGCTTCCAAAGGGTAACTGCACTTAAGTTATTTAAAGGCAGTCCCCATGTTAACCTATAAGAGAGATAGGCTTTGCAACAGCGAAAACTGAATTTGGCAATATTTCACTGTTAGGGCATGTTATAACACACCAGCACATGTCCTACCTTTAACATACACTGCACCCTGCCCAGGGGGGCTGCCTTGGGCCTACCTTAGGGTTGCCTTACATGTATAAAAAGGGAAGGTTTGGGCCTGGCAAGTGGGTACACTTGCCAGATCGAATTGGTTGTTTAAAAACTGCACACACAGACAGTGCAGTGGCAGATCTGAGCCATGTTTACAGGGCTACTCTTGTGGGTGGCACAATCAGTGCTGCAGGCCCACTAGTAGCATTTGATTTACAGGCCCTGGGCACATCTAGTGCACTTTACTAGGGACTTAATAGTAAATCAAATATGCCAATCATGGAAAAGCCAGTTACACATACAATTTACACTAGGAGCACTTGCACTTTAGCACTGGTAAAATGCCCTGAGTACCAAAACTAGCAAAAACAGAGTCCAGCACACAGTCAAAACATGGAAAGCAAAGACAAAAAGACAGGGAGACTATGCCGAGGATGTCAGGTCTAACAAATGCTATCAACCTTTAACCTAGTTTCACAGTAGTATGAGGTTCAGGCAATGGTTTGAGCCCTGGCGTCTGAGAATCTTCCAAAAAATTCATATAGCTTTAAAATGTTTTTAACTTCCAAAAAGACTCCTGAAAAGTGAACGGAGAGTCCCATCCATAGGAAATTGAGTTTTTGGGGTACCAAAGAATTAGCTCACACACAGTTCAGGGGGGAGGTGGTGCAGTTAATAGGGGAGTCAAGTTAACTGCTGACGCTCCTCACTAAAATTGTAAACAGATTGACAACTGGTCCTATAACTAGACTAGCACACATGGTACAAAACTGGATGTCAGCAGCTAATCCCAGTGAAATTTATTAGGTGGTGATGGTGGTGGTGGAGGGGCGGGGGGAATTGCAGATAGAGGCTGTGGCACCCACTGGATCCTTTACACCTGGCGAAATACATAGTATTGTTCACTCATGTGTTCAGGAAATGCCATCTTCAGAATTGCTAGGAATATAGTCCAAATAGTTCCTTCATCACGGAGATGGCCATTAACCACCCGTGTACTATCCTGTGCTGAAGACCCCAATCTTTCCATACAGGGAAAGGGGTGATACGGGTTTCCACCGATTGAGGGAATTGCCGGAGGTGTGTTCACTCATTCCTGGAATACCACCAGAATGTTTTGATTCGCAAGTTAGATATTTTCAGTTTCGTTCTTCTAAGCTGTATTGCTCATACTTCCTTTGTGGCTCACTCCTTCCAGGTAACACTTACCTCCCCACCCCGCCTCCCCCAACTCCAACACCCCCTCTGTCTTTGTCAAGCCACTGGTCCTTCTCATGCAATGCTTAATTTGTAAATACAAAGGTGCCGGTGCCCAAAGCCGTCCTCTTAAACGCGCGGCTGCTGCAATGAAATGTGTGAACACGGAATACTGAGGCGGCATAATCCTGAAGCCATCTCGGGCCTCTTCAATCAATATAAAGCCACTACCTGCCCCCTCAGCTCACTCTTGCAGCTTTCTACTTTCTCCCTTTCTGACGCTTTTTCGTTTTTCCCTTCCTCCATCTTTCCCATTTGTGTATTTTTCTCGCAGCAAATGCTTGAGGCAGAAGAATAAGCCCCGGTCCTCAAAAATAAGTGCCGGTGCTCAGCATCGGAAACAACAAGCATAAATTAAGCACTGTTCTCATCCAGTGAGCAGTACAGCTGCTTCTTCCATCATTGCAGGTCACAGCACCAGGGTCTCCTCAATACCGATGTTTGAGTCCCATCTGGGGAAAACGGTAACGTTAATGGTCTGATAGTCCTCTGTGCTTGTGCAGCAAAGGGTCTTCAGAAGACCAGGCAAAGACATACTAGTGGTTCAAGGTACCCAGTAGTAACCAAGGGGTACTGGCCTGATGCCAAGGCCGGTAAAGTCGGGGTACTGGGCGAAGAAATCATAACTTCAACCAAAGTGTATAGCTTCTGTCAGTGCTGTAGTGCCTAACTGACTGTTAAAGCGAAGAGAGGCCACAGGATCTGGATTGGCCTTCACTCAAGTATGACGTCCTTGGCGAGGTCAACTGTTTTTCAGGCAAAGCTGTGGGCAGAGCTGCCAAGTACCTTAGCTAGTTTTATTCATTTCTTATATGTTCAAGGCAGTCAGACGAATGTATTCTGCTGCCAAAAACCAAAGTGGGCATCAGTTAGAAAGTCTGGGGGAATAAAAGTACCGAAGCACAGCTGTCTGGACAGTACAATGCCATAATTCGTAAAGGCCTAGTTTAATTAACTGGATATGAATCATGCACTCTGGTCAGTGAGCTAACAACCTGGTGTTATTTTTAGGCTTGGCTTGACAGCATGGCTTTCATCTGGCCTATTGTTTACAATTATTTAAAATGTAGATGGAATGTGCCTTGGGTCCGTCCAGAATAGTATTGTTTTCCTCACCTCATGCTATTGGATAGTTAGTGTATCATTCCGCCTTATTTGGAGTGCTTGCATTGGGCAATACATGACAGACAATATTATCTTTTGTCTTAAATACATTTTATACAGAAAGCAATCGTGTTTAGGTTTGCTTTAGAGATAACATGGCTTTCTCGTCAGCCACATGTTTTACAAAAAAATAGAGAGAGAGGGTTTCGATTAGACCTCTTGATCCTTTGGTTTGTTTTGAGTATTCTCCGCATTTTACTTTTGGCCAGAGCTTAGAACAGTGATTTAGCCAACGTTAGCCTTTATGTCTCTTCACTGTGACTGACTGAATTTTGCTTGTGCACCTCTACATTAAAAGTAGTACCCTTCAGTACCATGCCTGGTAGGCCAATCGCTTTTTTTTTTTCTTTTTCTTTTTTTAATTTTTGATATGATTTCATGTTTTTTCTTTTTTATTCATTTATGTGATTGGTCAGTTTAAATGAATGGTAAACGAGTGTATACCTTCTAGATGATAGCATTCTCTTTTTGTTAGACTTGTAATTCCTAGTGCAAATATTTGCTGAAAATAAATAGGAAAATGCAGGCTCGCCAAGGACATTCTAATTGGCTTTGCCAACGCTTTTTGTATTTTTTGTTGTTGTTTTTTTGTTTTTTCTACTGCAGCAGACATTTTTAAACAAAATGTTTCAATCAGGATTCGGCTTTGTCAATGTTTTTTACGCGGACTACTATGCTTGATGCTGAACATTAATCACTTTTGTACTAGTCACTTTAGGCAACCGAAACAATACAAGCAATGACATTTGATTTTTTTGGTTTATTTTAAAGTATTTGTAACTGTAGCAGTCCGTGATTGGAAAGTGGTAGTAAAACGCTTCGGGCCCTTGATCGAGCCCGGGTAATAATGAAAAGATTCACCCATCACCGTCATTGTCGACGTACCCGATTGTTAATTTGAATTGACACGCTTACCTTTATGATTTTTAATAAATCAAAATACTGCTTGCAAACGCCCTTCGAATTACCAAAGAATTGCAACAAAGCCTCCAGCTTTTCTAACAACACTTAATTGTGCAACCCAGCGTTGATCAGCCCTGTCTAGCGAACTCTGACCTCTTGTGTTCAGCTCTGCTTTGAAATTGGTAAGGTTCAGTTGGGAGCCAGATACTGTGTAGTATATTCAGAAATGTAGTACTGTTCAAAAAGTCTAATTATCTGCGTATAAATCAAATGTTAAGAGCGGCAATTAATACGAAAGAAAGGAGTCATCTATATCTGCTTAACCTGTTAGTGAATATCAGATTTTTAAGTTTAGGGAAGATGTATTCCCTACTTCATCGGTTACAGTTCATGTAATTCTGTCCGGTTGGTGTTAAAGCGGCCCACTAGATGGCAGCAAACGCACCACTGAAAACCGTAGACCTCAAAGGGCGACAAAATTTGACCTGGTTCGTAGCTTCTTGCTTTATTCTTAGCTGTCCCGCTGGCAACCATGTCCTGCAAGTGGTATGAAGAAACGTTCACATAGCAGGGTGTTGGAGTTTTCATGCGATTTAGATGTATGTGAATACCATCGGCGTGTAGTATTAAGTGGCTACCGTACGGGTGTTCTTTTTTCAAATATATATATTCTTTCCTCCTTGAATAAAGGTTGCGCTGATGAGTCATTCATGAGGTAGAATAAATTAGATAGAGGTATTTAGAGCCGATCTCCCTTATCCAGGGCAGGGTTTCCTCCTGTGTCTCTTCCTCCCAGTGGTAGTCGCTCCGCTTGAAGCAGCTTCTCCTGCTCATGGCACGCGTTTCCTTCTAGTGCCGACTGTTAGTGCCCCGTGACTCGAGATCCAAAGGTGTTGTGTAGTTTTTGCGTTACAGTGGAGGTGTTTCAATCCAGAGCGGAGAGACTCTTGTATGAGGGGTTACCTTACGCCTAGGGTGACCAGATCTTGAGGAGCAAAAACCGGGACAGGTCAGACATAAAAGAAGGACTAAAGACTTTACTCTCACCTTTGTATCTGGCCTGTCTCTTTCTTGCGTAGATTTGTGAATGTGTGCCTATACAGGTGTGTTAAATATATATATATATATTTCCAAACAAAACAATTGTTCAGTTTGTGACAAGACCTGTTGGTTGAAACGCGTTGATGGTGGATTTGGTGCTAAATAAGGGTTTGGTCCGTCCCTTCTGTGTGCACCAGCGAAGAATGCGCGCCACAATGAGGACTGTGTTGCTGGAATATATATATATATATATATATATATATATATATATATATATATATATTGTATGTATATACACACACACACATATACATGAACACACATTTAAATGACTACAAATATAAAATTAGCTATGGCATGACCTCCCACCGTGCACCCTCAACCCACCCCCACCCACCTCTCCCTGCTTCCCACTCATCTCTCTGCTGGGAGCAGACAAGGGACTGTGTTGCCTGACAGTAAAAGATAAATTACTTTAATTATTTAATATTTTTTAGGCGTTATTCATTTAGGCTTCCCTAGTGATCTGACCTTTGTCCCAAAAACCAGGGCATTTATTTTAAGATCTAACCTTTGTCCCAAAAACCGGGACATTTATTTTAAGATCTGACCTTTGTCCCAAAAACCGGGACATTTATATAAAATTAAGAGAAGCGTCGGGACACCGGGACAGTTCTCGAAAAACAGGGACTGTCCAGGGAAATCCGGAACGTCTGGTCACCCTACTTACGCCCAGCCTCCTGATCAAGCTGCCTTCATTGTTGGAGGAATGGTGGGTTGTTTTCTGCCCAGTGTGGTGCTCTCATCACTGCTGCTTAACTGATTAATATTTTTTTCTGTGCATAAACAATAGTCATTTAAAAAGGATGCCTGTTGTGAACAGTATTATTTTTGATTTCGTCCATAATTGTATTTCATGAGTGATGATCTTGGCTCAATTCCTGTTTCATTCAGTACTTCAGATTCGCAGACAAACTCTGGGCTGGATACTCCAATCTTAAACCATCAAAAGCAAAGTAATTGCGCATGTGATGTGACATTGCAGGTGTATCAAATTAAAATACGTGTAACTACAAACCAAAACATTACATTTCGATTTACTTCTTATGGAAGGAACACAAACGTTGAAAGACTGCGGCTTGCAGGAGAAAAAACACATTTTTTATTCTTAGAATTTGCAGGAGCAAAAGACTAAACCAAACACATCTCACATAGCAGGATGTGAATAACAAATTAGCTTCCAAGTGCAGCGGATTAACCTACACTATCACTGTGCAGAAAAAATACATCCCAATGGGTGTCCTTAGACCGAATAAATCACCTCCCTGAGAGGTCCATCAATGCAAGCTGTAAACCAAATCACAGGACTTGCGAAACAGTAATAGACGCAGCAAAAGTGTGATCACTGAGTTCACGCTGCCAGCTCCTCCGCGAAAGAAAACACTTCGATAGAACCACCCTGAAGTCGTCTGGCGGCTGAAGGCCTTCCTCTCCCCTTCTCACCTGGATCATCATCCTCACAGCCTTCATTGCTGCCTCTATGTACAGAGTGCGTTGATTGTGCTTGTTCCCTCAGTGTCTCATGCTTTTACAAGATGCAAGTAGCTGATATGTCGCAGTGGCAGGAGATTAACTATTAAGGTGGTTAAGAAGATGACATTGTGCCCATCCTCATATAACTAAGACATAAAAGGCCTCTATCTCAAAGCACCTCATCAGGGGTAGTAAGCGTTACATAAATACAATTTACAATTACTTCAATCTCATAGGCCACCCACCAGTTCACAGCTAGATGGTTCGTCCAGAAAGGTCTCGATGTCCATGTTGGAAAGGCCCTTAGGCCATATGGCGCCAGTGCCCAAGATTCAAAGTTTATGAGAATGCTATTCCTTTTCTGTACTCCTCTTTAGGAAGTCCTCTTGGACTGAGGTTGCACTTAATTATTTTCGAGTAATTGAGTATGTGTTTGTGTTTGTACTCTGAAAATGAATATTGAGGGAAGTGAAGGTTGATTGATGGTGACTACTGGGTACAACACAACACTTAAAAATAAATAAAATTAAAACTTTGTTGGTCCCTGAGCCTTAGGTCCCACACGCCACAGACTTTTAACAACTTCAAACATTAATTCAGTTTAATATGTATACATGAAATGTGTGGTATCTTTGTAAAGCTAAATCAATTTAGTGAAAATATTTTATAGAACTAAGTTGTATCCTGGAAACTTGACACAGAAAAAATTCCAACAATGGGCATAATGTCCTGACTCTGTTGCATAATTGTAATAGTAATTATATAGGGCTTACTACTCCTGACGAGGCGTCGAAGCGCTTTTCGGCAAGTAGCACGCTACTCCGGAACCCAACAAGAAATAGTGGTGGATTAGTATAGGGAAATATGATTACAGTTTTAGTATTATTATGAGTTAATTTGAACCATGGATATGAGAGTTTGTTAGATAGATTGACTGGAGTAATGGAGGGGTGGAGGATGAAAGAATCCAGAAGTGTTTAGGCTTGGGATGAGTAAAGGGAGGATGAAAGAGGGAAGAGTCTGTGGAAGGGGTTAGGGAGATCATAGTAGCAGGGTGAGATAAATGAAGGAGAATATAGTAGGGTTGTTTAGGAGATCATGGTAGTAAAGTGAGGTTTGGGTGAGTTAGATGTGGAAGCGGAGGGAAGTGCTTAGGCAGAGTTATTTAGGAGATGAAAGTAGTAGAATGGATTTGGGATGAGTCAGGGTGGGAATGGAGGATAGATTGATAGAAACATGACATATGGTGATGGGTAGATAAGTGTGATCTAAGATGAGAGCAGGGATTCATAAGTATCTAGTATAACAACTTATCTAGGAGTTATGAAATGACCTATGAACATGTTAAGCATAGAATAACATATATATATACATATGCACACATATATGTATATACATATTTAAACCATGAGTAAATATACTTAAACAGGTTTAAAGAGTGTGCGTGTAGTTTATTGTTATAACATAGTAGCGATACATATTTTCTAAAGAACTATATGTAACTAGAATATACACATAATCAGAAAAAAATATTTATCAACATAGGCATATACAGTCCATAGTTGTTTGAATATGGTGGTTATGAAGGAAAGAGCCAACTCTTGAGTAGTTTTCTGAAGACAAGATTATCTGTGGCTCTTATAGTTTGGGGTAATGAATTCCATAGTTTGGCTGCTTGAACTGAGAAAGATGTACCATCTATAGTCTTTTTCTTGTACGGTGGTGTTCTAAGGCGGGTTGCCAATCTCGAGCGTAGGTTTTTTTGTTGAATGTATTTGGTTATTTTGTTTCTGATAAAAAGCGGTCCTGTTCCATGTATAGCTTTGTGGGTGATACTGAGCAGCTTGAAAGTGCATCTTCTGGCAACGGGTAACCAGTGTAGTGCTCTCAAGGCAGGGGAGATGTGGGCTTGTGGCTTTACATGTAATAGTAGCCTGGCTGCGGAGTTCTGAATACGTTGTAGTTTTTTTCATAATAGAGATGATCCATAGTAGAGGCCTTTGGCATAATCCAGTTTGGATAGTACAAGCGAGATAGTAGCTTGCACCTTGTGTGGAAATCCGAGGTGGGGGAAGATGCGTCGTAGAGTCTTCAAGGTGATGAAGCTTATTCGTGCTAATTTGTCCACTTGGGCATTCTTAGTTAACGTGGAGTCCATGGTGATTCCAAGGTATTTAATTTCCATGGATAATTGAGGAGGTGGTCCGAGATCGTCAGGCCAGGCGCACAGTGGGTCATAATTTTTCCAGTCACCACAAATGAGTATTTCTGTTTTGGAGGCATTTAGTCTGAGATGGCTCCAGGTCATTCACTGATCAATGGCTCTGGGGCAAATGAAGATTTCTGAGTTTTAAAAGTTTTTTTTGGGTAATTTAAGTAGTATTTGTGTGTCATCTGCATAGTTGTAGCATGTGAGATGAAAATCATTGATCAGTTCTGGTAATGATATCGTGTAGATGTTGAAAAGCAAAGGTGATATGATTGATCCTTGGGGGACCCCTGCTTTTGTGAGGTAGGGTTTGGACGAGTAAGGGGGAGAATAGATGATGATATTAGATCGTTTTTTGAAGATAGGATGTAATCCAGTCGAGAGCAGTCCCTTCTATGCCGGCTTTGTGGATTTTTTGAATTAGGGTGTCATGGTCAACCATATCAAAGGCAGCCGAGAGATCCAAGAGAAGTCATGCAGCAACTCCATTGCGGACAGCTGTGTTTTTAAGATCATCCCAGATTGCTATGAGTGCCGATTCAGTGCCTCTTCCTGGGCGGAATCCAGTTTGGAAGTCAAAGTATAGAATTGTCTTCAATGAATTGTGACATCTGGGTAAATGCTGCTCTTTCTATCAGTTTGCCTAGGAAAGGTCCATTTGTGATTGGTCTGTAGTTGTTGGGGTCCTGCGGGTCTAGGTTTGTTTTCTTTAATGACGGTTGTATGTATGCCTTTTTCAGGTTTACAGGAAAAGTTCCTGTAGTTAGAGTTGTTGATGATTCTTCTTACAGGTGTGGCTGCAGAAGTAGATAAAAGAATGTTCTTGAAGATGTGTGGTGGACAAGGGTCAGAAGGGCAACCGGAAGGTCTGCTTGCTTTGACCAAATCCATAAATTCACCTTGGGATATTTGTTTGAAGGACTGTAGAGGCTGGGTTGGTTTTTAGGAAAGGGGTTGGTGCTGATTGTTTTCTCCTCTTTTAAATAGGAGTTGAATGTGTCTGCCTTGGTTGTGTAATGAGTTGCCAGTTTGTTTGTGAAATCTTGAGTAGTGGGATGACTTCCTTCCATGCATGTAGGTTTTCGAATTTCATTGAGAATTTTATTAAACTCCTTGGTTGTAGATTTAGCATTTTGAATTCTGTCTGAGTCGTACCTTTTTTAGCTTTTTTGATTGATGATTTGTATATTCTGTTAAGTTTGTGTAGCTGCAGTTTGTCTTGACTGTTGTTTGTTTTGAGCCAGGACCGCTGCAACTTGTTGATTTATTTTTTTAAGTTCTGTGTTTCTCCAAGGTGTTGGTTTTCTTTTGTCTTGATTAGTTTTTCTGAGTGGTATTAGGATATCAAAAGCTTCCTGTAGCCACTCATAAAGGGTTGGAACAGAATTAATTGATTCTAGATCTGTGTTGGCTGTTAGTTGTGTTTCTAAGTCATCAAAATTGAGTTTGCTCCAAGGTCGGTAGGTGCATGTGTATAAGAAGTTGTGGGGTGTGTGTTAATTTGTGGAGTTTTATGTCAGAAAGTTATCAAATGGTGGTCTGACCATGTAATTGGCGTGATGCTATGAAAGGTAACTAGTTCATGTTTAGAAAAAATGACTTCTAGGATGTGTCCACCGATGTGTGTGGGATTGTATACAATCTGATGTAGGTTCAGTGCGACTAGGCCAGTGGTGATAGCTTTTGGATGGGACATATTGGGTTTGTCAAACCAAAGGAGGACAACCATATATAAGGTTACCATTTTTCTCTTTACATTGCTGAAAATTACCAGCATTGATCTTCCAGACGTTTAAAAGAAGCTTTTCTGAATGTGTTTTTTTATTAAGTAGGATTACCCAGTGCTTTGTACATATTTCAGATATCTCGGCCTAGGTATCGCACTGGAGTGTCCCCGCAAGACTCTTGTGATCAATCAACAATTGTGTCGTGAGACACGGATGCGCATCCTAATGGTAAAAAAAAACAGCTGAGACTTGACTAAAATAGCCACCAACAGAGGTTGAAGACAGGAGCCTTTTTCACCCCTTATATTTAACATCTGTGTTGTAGATTTAAGGGATATTTTGTGTGACAAAAGATCATGGCCACCAAAAGTAGGAGGTAAAGCTGTTCCGAACGCAGCCAGGACAGCCCTATTCAATAGGATTGATGCAGGACTGCTGCAGCTGCTAGTCCGGGAAAATACAATGACTGTTAATAGCTTAACGTGCAATACATTAATCTTCGGCAGAAAAATTAAGACGGTCGACAGAAGGATTTTTTATTGTGAGGTTATCTCAGAGTAAGCTTTTGAAGATCGGCATGGTTTGAAGATGGGGACAAACACCTACAGCAACTTGCCTCCATGTAACCAAAGCACAATTCACAAGTCTTTGTTTTAAATAAGGTAGCAAAGGACTTCAAGCTCTGTATGTGTTGATCAGAGTAAAGTTATTTCCTATATTGCATTGAAAGATATCCTGGTATAACTAGTGTGTGGTTTGATAATGCATAATGCAATCTTTTTAGGTCCTTCTTCTAAATACCACCTGCGAACATACAATCACAACTAAGTTTAGAGTTGTACTTACCACCACAATCCCTTGCAATGGTTGTTAAATTAATGGATCTAGCCTTTTGAATCGTGAGTGCACATGACGGTGGCCTGAAATCTCAGAACTAAGCAGAGTTGCAGTGTACTTGGGAGTTACCAAAAATCCCCGGTTGCGTGCATGGTGCATGCACTCAGTTTACTTGACGTGTAAGAAGGTTGGGTGGAAAGCACCACTTTCAGTTCCTTTACATTTTACCTGGAAATGCTACTGAAAGTAAAACCATGCGATCCCGATTTGAATAACCTATCTCAGTGGTTCCCAACCTGTGGTCTGGGGACCCCTGAGGTTCCACAAAGCCTCCTCACGCGGTCTGCGACTGCTTAGAAAATTAAATAATATTAAAAGATTAGGTCCCAGTTTTCAGTAATGACTCAGTGGGGGGGTCCCAAGATTCCAGTAATCATTCAGTGGGGGGGTCCCTGGGTTCCAGTAATGATAAAGTGGGGGTTCACAGAAGTCAAAAGGTTGGGAACCACTGACCTAGCTTCTAAGAGTCACCAAGCCCAATCAATGTATCAAACTGCACCTCATCTCTCCGCTTCCAAATCTGTTTGAATTAAAGTAAAATACTTTAGATTGTGCTTCTGTCCCTTCGATGTAGGTGAAAATGTCCAAACTTGGTTAGCAGCTGAAGGTTTTGAATTTGATTTAGTAACAGAGATCATGGTCTGCTCTTGCCAAGAGTTCAAGGAGAATTGTGGTGGTTCTTGAAACCCCACTTGTGTTTACTAAACATCACGCAGTGCCAAGGGGCAGCTGAAAAATGTTTAAGTAGTGAAGGTATGAAATTGGCAAGCAGACAAAATAAATTTTAGAACTCTCGGTAGTAGTTACTACTGCTTTATTTTTAGAACCCCTTTTTTCAGGGGCACTGTAAAAATATGGCAGAGGAGGTCAAAATTATGCCACAGGGCTGACTAATTTATATGGCATGAAAACACATATTATGAGGCTTGATGCTCCACATTTTGTGATGTTTTTGCTAAATTATTCTGTAATTTTTTTACTCATGTTAACACCGTCTGGGCAAAGGTTAGACCTCATTAGTACCCATTAGTACCAGTCTAACAGCCAAATACAGCAGTAAACAACTGAAAAATGACCAGTCAACTTTTGAGAAAGGCCTTCTCTGCACAGGAACACGTTTCACAATATATTTAGTAACCTTTGATCCTTTTGTGTTCTAAACAGACTTTTTGGCCAAAATCTGCAGCTTACGAGGCAGATGATGTTTTATATTTGCGGGGGGAGGGGGATGAGGCTAGGTGCCGATACAGTAGGTCATGAGCTGCATTATTCCTCACCGAACTCCACCATCTGGCGCTATCTAAAATTGCTCTGTTTGCCCTCATACTTTGAAAGGGAGTGGCGCCAGCATTAATACTGGCCCCACCCTAGTCTTTTGGACAAACATCCGGAGATGGATGCCCCTGATCACACGCAGCAACTGCACAGCCTTTTTTGCAAAATGGCACATAGCCTGAGGATCGCAACAGGAATCGGCCTGACTGCATCTCCTGAACCAGGAATGCCTGTGTGGGTTGCAGGAGGTGCCGGTGCAGTGGCTGTGGGGCGGGGTCTGGGCTGGGATTTGGCCACGGTGAGGGCCCCTGTACAACGGGTGACTCGGCAGTGATCTGGGTGCCGCAGCAACTGGTTACAGCAGGAGCCGGACAAGGCCATCAGGGCAGCGGAGCAGTGAGCAAACTAAGCAGCGTGGGCTGAGTAGATGTAGGGAACTAATCAGGAGCGGGGCCTGTGCCCGCAGATTCCTGCCTACACTGAAGGGGCACCAGAATGGCACCTACTGAGGGGAGGCCTACAGACTGGCGATGCCTGTGGATCATTGCCTACCGTAGAACCGAGATCTCTAAGATATGAGGGGTGGCCAGAGACCCTGAACTGACCGCGCTGCCCATTGAAACACAGAGCGGAGTCTAACATCGCGAAACTCCGCAAATGCACACACTTCCTGCTATCAGAAGAGTCCACGCGGAGGGGGGACTGACCTACAGCAACATTAGCGGAGTTGGTGGACCATGAACGATGGAGACCCATTAAGGTCCTCCCCTCTCGTTTCTGAGATCCTCCTCTTGCTTTGGTCCACACCATACAATCGCAGGCCGCCTGTTCTGGGTGCGAGAGGGGATCCAGCGCTAGGATTGTCCTCACCTCCTGACAGGCTCAATTCATTCTTTGCTCCCCCATCATCACACCCTTTGGCCTGAATTGAACACTCAGGAATGGGCAAATATTAGAAGAAAAGAGATAGCGGACCGTGGCTCCTCTTTCAACACAAACCTGACTACCCCGGTAGCTTTGGCTTCAGGTATGGTTCCTCGATCTGGAGATCAGTCAGTGACCACCTTGGAGACTATACACCAGGCGATAGCTGCCTCCAGGGAGGCACTTCAACTGAAAATCAATACAGCTGGTACTAACATAGGTCTCCTAAGAGATGATCACGATAGGTTAGCTGAAAGAGACACGGCTACTGAGTGCACACGAGAAGAAACCACACCTGAAATAGTGTCTATGAGAGAGCCAATGATAGGAGTGGAAAACAAAGTCAAAGTATTATAAAGTAAAGCTGAAGGTGCTAAGAGCAGGACATGGAGAAACAATCTTTGTATCATAGCCCTGCCTGAACCTGTCGAATATGCATAATACAGGGGCTGCCTGTAAACCCCAAATTTATGGCAATTAGATCTGTTATTAACCAAAACAGTTCCAGGAATTGTGTGTCAAACAAATCAAGGTTAAAGAAAAAGGAAGGTGCCAACAACAATTTTAAGAAAAAACTAATAAAATTACATCAAAAAACATTTCAAACCACTAAACATGGCTCCACAACAAAAAATATATACAGAGTCAATAATGTTAGGATATAAAAGAGATGGATCCACAATATAAACAGCAAAGACCACATAGGGTTCATATGAACAGAAAGCGACTAGTCCTATCCAATCAGCTTTCAAAACGTGTCTATACTGTAGGATGCTAGAGCCATGTTGTGTGACTGCGGACCGGGGTAGGGGCATGCATTAGTGTGGGAAGAGGGGTGGGCAATTTTTTTGGTTTGAATGGGCAGGTCAGCAATGATTCGTACACAATGTGCCTTATGTTATTCATTGCTTTAAGTACCGACATCCGACCTTTGGTGTGCAACGCATTTGTAATTGTTGAATACCGTACTGCCCAGACCTAGCAGATGTTTTTTGTTTTGTTGGAAAACATAATAATATTTTGTTTAAAAAATATATCCCCGCAGCCACAGAATTCCAGCAGCCTAGTCTATTTTTCAATATTAATGTTTACTATTTAACCAAATTACCTGATTTGTAATTAAATGTATGTATTAATATGATTTTACGTGACACATGTATTCTTTGATGTATATTTTCCTGAGTATTGCACGATGATGCACCTGACAGTGGTTTTAGTTAACCTTGCAATAACGATTTAATTAATTATTGCAGATATGGATTATTCTCCCCTAGCTACCTTAACATATTAAATGTTAGAATATCAGTAGTTTGCATTGTACCTTGGTTTATACATATTGCTGTAGCAACATGGCATTCATTAAGAGTACATAATATAGTGGGAAATTACCCTTATGGATGCACCCTGTTTTCGGTGGTCAGACTGCACATCTATTGAATTTAAGCACGAATGAAGTCCTGTTCCAGTCTATAAATTAACAAAGGCCTGAGTACACACAGAATTTGTCTTTCCTGAACATGTTACAGAGGATCTCAGTATTCAAGGTATATTTTATGCCTAAGCAATTGAGGTTTTCTTTTCAATTTAGGCTTCTTTGACACTTGACGTTTCAAACCTGATGATTTGAGGTCATCGTCGACAAAGTACCTAAAAAGTACTCTTGTCCATGGGTGCGTAGTACAAGGGGTACCTGGGAGAAGTTGAACCAGGAAACAATTCAGTTGCCCAATTAACAAAATAATGGTTTCAATGTAAATTACACATTTGTCTCATGTTAGAGAATTGCCAAACAGCAGACAAGTCCTGCTAATCTCCATGGTGTGAAATCATGTGGGCGGGCAGAGATGTCACCTGTGCAGAATGTGGGTGAGCTACAGCTACTTAGAAAATTGAAGAAACTGAGCTAAATTGTATTTTTTTTTCTTGCTTCTCTGCCTTTTCATGAAAGCTGAGACGAGGCTGACTATAGTACAGGCAATCTTTGCTTGATACCATTCTGAGGAACAAACATGCTTTCTTTAACAGTACATGTTCCCATTTTGTTTTTTCCCGTGCTGCTGCTCATCCCAAGTTATGCATACACCTGCCAGCTAGTATTGGGTGCAGACGTTTGCAGGTTGTTTTTCTTGGATGAAGTCTTCAGACTTGAAATCTCTCGACTCCTCCCTTAGCCCACAATGCTCCAAGACAAAGACTGCACCTCAAATGTGTTCCCTCCCCCCAAATCACGTTTGTATGTTTGAGCTCAAGCTCTGGGTCCATCAACCAGTTTTCTGTTACTTTTTGTTTGAGTCATAAAGTATCCACTTCCCTCATCAAAGGTGTCACTACTTTGAAGCCTAACGTCGCTGGAATAGTTTTTGCGCCTTGAACTCAGATTGTATTTGAATGGCTGTCTGGGGAGTGGTATGGATAATAAACCTTTGCAATTCTCTTGTTAGGGTAACTTCAAGCTTCAGTGGTCGGCCCGGCATCGGGTGTGCAGCCATTGCCTCCCTCAAATCTGCGAGGAATTGAACAGCTCGGTGTGCCAGGCGTTCAGAAATAAAGACCGTCAGTACTGGAGACAATGTCTCTGGGCACACCCCAGGATGCAGCGTCAAGACCCCACTGACGTACACACTGCATTCAGCTCCAAATAATGTGAGGGAGCCTATCACAAAGGTGAGGGTTAGTTGGGCGTTCTGCCAGTTCAGGAGCAACAGAGCTTAAGATCTTTTCAACTGCGGGCCCCAACTTCCCTATTTCACGACAAGCAACCTCCGGGCCCAAGACAAAAACTACTCCTGGACCCACACCTGAGGGTCAATCCTTGGGGAATCTGCATCAAAAACAGTCACTGCCAGATGCTGAACACTGCTCCTGAGGTATTCAGGCTCCGAGCCCAGACACTGGCCACAAAAGACACCACCCTTCCCGTTTGACCTCCTGCTTCATGCCTGCTCAGCACCAAAGAGCTTCAGAGAAGCCTCGAGCCAAAGGAACCAAGTCCTTTCTCAGCTACTGATTCCAACTTATGGGCAAGATTAGCTGTCCTTGGAACTAAAGTCCAAAAAGCAGCCTCCAAGGCCAACACTGAAATCAACATTGAAAACGTCTCAGTGATTACATCTGAGGTGGGTGGGTGTTTTCCAGATATCGTTTCCAGAGGTGCCCGAAGTTAAGCAGCACAGGACTTTTATATACCCCTCCACAGGGAAAATGTTTGTTCGTCCACCACCTCCAGAAGAGCAACACACATCATAGCCAGTTCCTTGGGAGAAAAAGAACTTGCATTTGAAGAGGCAATATCAGTCGAGCAAAGTATTTATCCAAACACCTAAAAGGAGCAGGGAAAGTG
This sequence comes from Pleurodeles waltl, assembly GCF_031143425.1. Classification (NCBI taxonomy): domain Eukaryota; kingdom Metazoa; phylum Chordata; class Amphibia; order Caudata; family Salamandridae; genus Pleurodeles; species Pleurodeles waltl. Next base: position 1,554,054,018 of record NC_090440.1, read on the forward strand.
CCAATAGTCCTGGAGCACAGTTTGAGACACATTCAGTGCTACCATCAGTACTGCACACGTCCGCATCACTTCATTAACCACACAGACCACCATCACCCAGGGAGTCTATTCATTTCTACCACATTGATTCAGATCATCACCACCAGTACATCCCTCAGAACCCTTACTTTGATCCTGCACAGAGGATGGGGATAACCCATGGGAGGATTATCATATATAGACTACTGGAGGACTCTATAGCCTTTGCCATTTAAGGTCTCACCCTCGCCATGTCCAACCATACTGTTATTTAAAGGGTGGCTTGCCACCTCAAAGACAAACTACATGTTGGAAGGGGATGAGTACTTTCTTTTGAAAGCACTTTTCAAAACAGAAAGGTTGGTGCAGTATCTGCTAATGCACAAAGCATGAGTAAGTGGAACACAGAGTTTTAAGGAGCCTTTAAGGTTTGAGTGGTAAGCTGGGGGTTAACACCAAAGGACACATGGCTACAGACTCCGTAGCCATCCACAGGTCAGATTAAGAGCTTATGGTGATGAGAATACCCTGCCGCCTAAAAAGTAAAGCACGAAGATAGGTGCTGCTGGCATGCAAATTGCTGTGATAGTGGCTACTCATTGGAGGATTGCCAACTCTGTCGGGCTCCTTGTCAGCACAATCTGTATCACTGGAAGGAAAGGGAGTAGCTGTTAGAACACCTGCCAGAGGCCAACTGATAGGAATGGAAATTGTCAGGAAAGAAAAATCTTGAATGGCCGCATTTGGTGTAACCTTTGAAGAAGTCAACACAAACGTAATCCTCAGACACATGCACGTCTCGGAGAGCCTGGCTTTCATCATGAGTTCCAGCACCACCTCATCAACATGTTGTATCATGGAGAGCATCTGTTTGCACCTCAGATGGACAACATGTTAGAAAAGAAAGACACAGTAATGGCAAACCAGTGGGTGCCCTGCAAACCCAATCACCTAAAGCAGAGTTTTGCAAACAGGAGCCTAGAAGGGAAGCCAAGAGTGCCTTAACCACCAAATGTGGTGGCATTCAACAGCAGCATCCTTTTTAAGGGGTTCACACCTCCAAGTCCTACAGTCAAGGTGATTACTGTGACAAAAGTTCAAGATGGCCACCAAACATTGTCTTGCCTGTATTGCTTTCCCTGCACTGGGAAGAAATAACCTCGCACAAGTAGGTGCTCTCCACACCAGCACGGCTTAGAAGTGTACTCCCTGTACTTACAAAGTCACAAAAAAGATGGTATACTGTGGCCTTTTCTCGACCTACTGCTTTTTAAATTGTTACATTAGTCTGAGCAGACCCTGTACAATGGCATCCTGTTGCTCTGTACTGGAGCCACATGGCGACCCTCATTCTCAAGAACGCCTGTTTCCACTTCTCCATACATTCGGCACATCCTTGCCACCTGTACTTTGTGGTAAGTGGACAACACAACAGCCCCCAGGGTATTTTCCAAATGTATAGTGTTGATGACAGCACATATGCAACGCTGTGCCATTAACGTCTTCCCATACTTGGAAGATTGGCTGATAAAGATCTACAGCCAACTGCAGTACTTACCATGCACACAGGGAGCATTATTCCTGCTATACATGCTAGGAACCTCCATCTATGCGAGAGGTCTTCAAACTTTTTGATGCCGGGACCCCCTATTAAAAAAATTTAGGTGTAAGGACCCCCTCCTGATAAAAATTTCTAGAACCTCGTACTCCTCATCATCAAAAATAATAAACATCCCCATTTCACACAGCAAATCATTTTTACTGTGAGGAAATAATATTAAAAAGTGTTTAGCAAATCAAAGATCAGTGAGTGTGGGGGCGTGGTCAAGGGTGTGGCTAAAAACAAAGGTCCTCATTTATTAGGAATTGACATGGGGCAGAGCTGCAAGTCTTCTTGCTACACTGCCACACTCAAATACAAAAGGGCAAGAATGGACCGTATTTATGAAATACAGTACATTTCTGTACAATACTTTCCCCCTGCGCTGGCGCACAATTGCTGCCTAGTGCCAACATAGGCAGGATTGTATTTGTGCAGGAAGGGGCACCTTCCTGCACAAAAACAATCCAGTAAGGCATTGTACCTCTTTCTACATGTGTGGCAGATAGCAGCACACATAGAAAGAGAAAAAAACAAGGAGAAATTAAAACATTTCTCCTCATTATGCGTGCTCTGGGGAGAAGTAAGGTTTTGGTACTGCTCCAGTTTACGTGATTTTGTAAATCTGGGGCAGCGTCAAAATCCATCTGTGTTGCAGAGGAACACCCAACACTACGCCTGTGGAACACCTCCTTGACGCAAAGTAAGGCAATGCAGCGACTTGCACTGCCTTGCCTTACTCCATGTCTACAAGGCCATGCAATCCGCTCAGGGTGGCTTTGAGTCAGCTCATAGGTACGATTGAGAGGCTGGTGATGCTGGAGCATCAAAAAAAAGTGATGCTCCAGCAGCGCAAGCCTCTCATAAATAAACCCAAAATATTCTCTAATTTTTTTTTAAGTCTTTCACCGCCAGGTAGCTACATATAAAATAATAGCCAGCTGAAATGAAAAATAAATAAAATGAGGTTGTTACTCATTGGGAAATGCACTGTAGTGCATTATGAAACCTCTATTAGTTAATGCACTGCAGAGGTCTGTGTTTAACCGGAGAGCAACAGAACTAAATCTTTGTTAGTACAGTTGAGAATAGTGACTTATGTATTTTTAGTGCCATGAGGTCACAGCCTGTGACAGAAAGCACTGTGAATATATAAAAAGGCATTATTTTATACTTGCATTGCACGCAGTATAATATAGGCCACTACAAAAAGGTTTATTATAAAACTGTGCTTCCAAAATGTGGATTTAAGTAATATCAGAGCACATTCAATACCTTTTTTTTTTAATAGCTGTCCCTTCAACACCTCCAGGTGATGTAATCGCTGTGTAGATACAATTACAATTAAAAACATGCACTTTACAGCTCAGTTGTTAACTCTTCGCACTACCCCTCAAAAAAAAAAAAAAGTTTGTCCTCACAAAGCTTTGATCATTTAAAGCTGCTCCCATGCACCCTTTACATTTGCAGATCAGCTCGTAGAGCACATTTGCTTTTCATTCAGGAAGCAGAAGCCCTGGGCTGAAAGTCTCCTTAGCTGTCTGTGGCTTTCACAGCACAGGAGACTCAAATTAAAGTTCAGCTGAGGCATTTTAAGAATCAGCTGTGGGGAATGTGCGACCCCCTTTCCAGGTCTCCACGGCCCCCCTGGGGGTCCCGACCCCCAGATTGAAGACCTCTGATCTATGCCAAGGAGTGACATTTCAACCCACAGCAAATACATCCTCTCCTTGGAGCTGTGCTAAACATTGCCAGAGCCAAAGGGTACCGAGACAAGTAGATGGTGATGGCATTTGAAATACACCTGTTTCTTTTTCATACACCATATCCCCTGACTGTAAGGACAGTGAAGAAATAGTTGGGGATGATGGCTTCATCTATAGCGATTGCACCTCTCACAAGATTGCACATGCTACAATATTATTAATTTGGTCACAATGCACAGTACTTACGTTTTTATTTCAGTTCCTTACACACCACATACATTACTCACCTAATAGGGAAAGCAGTCTGAGGTGGAGTCTTTATCCTGGTGCATTGTGTTAAGGGAGAAGTCATGAGATATCTCAAGCCTGAAGACTTCTTTCGAAGAAAAACAGCTTTTAAACATCCCTCCTCCCCCCAAACACTAGATGGCAGGAGTATACAAAGAACGTGAATCTACTGCACTGCAACCTACAAATAGATCGTTACAGGGTAAGTTACATTTTTGTTTTGCTACATTTTGGCTATTTTCTCAGTTCCTACAGGTGAGTTCACAGACCCTGCGCACCTTTAAAATTTCCAGCATGGGGGGAAAAGAACACAAATTTGGCCTGGATACCTTTCCATGGAAAACAGTTGGGACAGGTTAATTATTCAATAAGAGTGCTCAGCACTGTTGGGGATTAGCATATTATAGTTTAATGTTTTAGATATACATTAAGAAAATACAGAACTGTTGTAACCAAAGTAAATTCTGGAAACACAATATTAGAGATGTTGAAAACCTGCTAGGTAAATGCACTTTCATGAACCTATGATTTTGCGAGGAAATTGAAGACATTTGGCCCACTGTGAAAACCAGTTGTTGATTCCTGTACTTGCATTGCATTCATATGAATATTAACCATGATAACATCTCAGCTTTAGGGATATTGTACAAGAAGTACTGGTCATTAAAGAATGCAGTTTCTTAACATAAAGCTACACTGCATTTTCAGAGTATAATTTAATCTTCCTCGTTGACTTGAAGGAGTGTTTTTGCCATTCTATTTAAGAGTTTTCCGTTCTTGAGGTTCACTTGAAGTACTGAAATTTAGAGCTCGGACATTGTGTTTTGGTGGCAGGCAACAACGGTGGTAACCGGTCTGGCTAATTATTTGTCCCTCTCTTTTATACTGTAAGGAACACACAAAGATTTTGATGTAGCTTCAGTTGGTTCACAATTATTCAACTACGGCTAGCAATGTGATGTGTTCTTGCTGTTCCTTTTAACTGTATTTGCTTTCATTTTAACTGTATTTGCTTTCATTTCAGGTTTAGCTGTGATGCATTCTCAAAGTACCAATCAACTAGATGTGGGAAGTAACACCCGTGTGGGAACAAAGCGATACATGGCCCCTGAAGTTCTAGATGAAACAATCCAGGTGGACTGCTTTGACACCTATAAAAGAGTCGACATATGGGCTTTTGGATTAGTTCTTTGGGAAGTAGCTAGGCGAATGATTAGCAATGGTAAGTCTGTTATGAATGTCTTGGCTTGATGAAACTCTGTGCTGATAGCAGTGACAAACATGAAGCACAAAGTACTTCATTTCCTGTTTCAGAATGACGTGGAGTGTGTTGAGTGCTTCTTGTGAACTGCTGATTATAAATAATTACTTTGTAAAAAATAATTTTGCTTGTTAGATAATGGATTTACATTACGATTTTACGTTTGAGTTATGCTTGAAACATAACATCTTTATACTTGCAGGGCAGCTCTACAGGTAGAAGCAGGAACTGCCATGGTATGTAGTTTGCCCCAGCTACGCAAATGTATGTGTAGGCTGATCGGAGAGCACGTGGCCTGAGCAGAAGAGCGTGTGAGAAACATTGGTTGAGTGTCTGGCCCTTTGGGTGCAATATATTGACGATTTTTTTTTGTGTGTGGAGGGTTACATGAGTCTGCAGAGGTATACATATCTTACCTCTCCAGCAGTACCCTTAATTTCCATTTCACGAGTCATATTACCAATACTAATGTATTTTTTTTTTTAGATCTTACAGTATTTGTTCCGGAGAATCAGTTAAACTTGACACTATATCGCAAACCCATGGCAGGGAACTCTCTATTAAATGCAAAGTCATCATCCCCGCAGCCTGAAGAACAGTATAACTAATGGGGAGCTCTTGTGGATTAAGCGCAACTGTTCTGCAGAAGGAGACTGCCAGAAAGTAGAGGCAGAGGCCATACAGAGATTTGAAGTGGGAGGGTGCTCTGCATCAGTCTTGAGGGAGGCTCAAGAAAAAGTACAGAAGCAGCTACGTCACCAGTCATTGGTAGATTAGAGGAAGGAATTGAACGAGAGCATTCAAGTAAGGATGATTAGTAGTGCTCCACCAGATCGTCAGAAGTGTTTAATATTGTGAGAAACAATTGGCAGATATTGAGAGTAGATATTGTGATAGGAGAGATGATACCAGCATAACTATAGGTTACGTACAAAGGACAGCGTCTTTAAGGGATTACTTGGTTCATTGTCACTTTATGAGCAAAGAATACCACAAGGATGCCATTGTTGGGTTTTTTACATGTACCAAATGCAAGCCTTCAATTCAAGCAGCAAGGTGAAGGAATATGAGATTCCAGGCATGGAAAGAAAGGGTAAAATCAATAAATTGCTGAACTGCAATTCAGAATTTACAATATATTGTCTGGTGTGCTCGTGTGGTAACACATATATTGGGAGCACCACGCATCCGGTGAAGAAGCACATGCAGGCTATAACTAAAAAAAGACCCCAAATATCCTGTAGACAGGCATTTTGAGTCGACACATGGAAGTAATTATAAGGGGTTGTGGTTCTTTTGCCTAGATCAGGTACCGAGAGTGGAGGCAATTGAAGCTGCAAATTGAGACAATTGGAATTGAGATATATTATTAATTTACAGACCAATATGCCAGTGGAATTCAATTGTGATGAGGAGTTTTGGGTCCACATTGGAGAGTGAAGTAAGATTTGAGTTAACATAAATTTGAGGCCCCTAGCATACCGTTTTCTGTGTTGCAGCTGATGTAGGCCCTGTCCCACATTCTTTCTGATCTTTCTTGAATTTTGTTCACTAATACATTTTTCTAAGTTTTTGTTTTTCTATGAGAAATTTAAAAAAAAATCGATTTTTTTGATCTCTCACATGTCACTGTGAGTTTGGGTCAGTGATTTTTAGGTGTGCCTTAGGTAGAAGAGTGAGGTAATAAGGAATTTGAAGTATGGTGTAGCAGCTCCACTAAGCAGTGGAGTCCAGGAAATCTGTCATAAGTAGGAGAGGCAACAGCAGAGGAAGGGCATCCATAGTAAAAGTGTTCATTTAAGGCAGAATGGAATAATATATAGCTTCGCATTGTTAATAAGGCGACCGGACAATTAGTCCATTCAGGGTGCAATTATGGGAGGATTGTGATTTTGTGACCTGGAATTATGACAAGGAATGGCATTTCAAAGTCTATACTTTTTCACATTTTCAATAATGGTAACATGCTTTCAGAACACATGGAGTGTATTTGAATGTATTTGATTTGCAAATTTAATGGAAACGTATTTGAAGTCGGATGATCATTTGAGGTGCTTGTGGATTATGAATTTAGCAGAGAACATCCCCGATTGTTATCATTGCTCCTTGGCTGGTAATTTGTTAGTTGAATGATAATGAAATTCATTTGTTGTTACTTATGTACATTTTATTTCGGTTTTTGATGTACTTTTTTTTAATGATTTCAGTTGATTTGCATTAAGTGTAGCAAGTTTACATATGGCCGCCACATTTCGATGCTTTTGCACCATATTTGTAGTGACTACCTTTGTTTGTTTTTATGAATTGGTAGTAGGAGAGGTATAAGTTAGGAAATAACGTGCAGGTTATCCCCACTGACGAAGGCCAAGCACCAAAACATGTCTGTTTGTTTGCAGCTATATAGTTTGATATAAATTGAGCCCCGGAGTGCAACATTAAATCTATTCTAGATTCACAACAATTACACGTAACAGTGCTTGGGTCTGGAAGAGAGTTTGTTAATTTTTTCTTAGTTTGAGTGAGTCGACATAGGCGAAGTCATTGTATGATATCAACCGTATATCCCCAATTCTCAAATGTATGCCTATGATCTTAGATTTTGTTTCCCTGCTGTTTTGCACTGAGGTGCACTGAGAAACTGCCTCACTTTTTTGGTGAAGACCTTGAGGAAAATCTAAAGGCAGTAGAGAAAGTTATCAAGGTTGACTCAACACTGTAAGGGGGGTCTGTTGGTGGGGATATGACAGAGAACAGTATCTCATCAACATGAGATGCTTGGGATTCCTCAACACCATTTTAGGTTATGATTATGCTGTTTAAATTTTGTCCAAACTGCCATAGAAAGTTTGCTCTGAGGGATGAGCGTCCAGTCTGTATGTTCTGTCTTCCAAGAGACAATCAGATGGTGGACTGCATCTCTACCTCATTTTTTAAATCCAGCATTTGGCAACTATAGACATGGTGGGGCAGTCTGTATTAGAGAAGAACGCAAGGGTTGATTTGTGTGTGGAGGAGAGGAGTTTCTCCAAGGACAATGTTGAGAAGGAGGAGGTTCAGAGGGAACATAGAGAAATCAAAACCTTGAGGATATGTCATAGAAGAAAGCCATAGACAAGATCCTAAACCTACAGTGCCACATGCCAGAAAGTAGTGTTCGGAGGTGTCCAAAGAAAATACATCCAGAGTGCCGGCTAAGATGCTGAACCTGAAGTCTTCTAGCAATATTCTAGAACCACAAAAGTGCAAGCTCTCTATGCCAAAGAAAACCCACAGTCAAAAGAGCTACATAAAATTCCCATCCTACTGGTAAAGAGAACAGCACAAGGTAGAATAAGCCAACGGGTGTAGTCTTGACCTCAGAGGTTCGAGTGCGAAAGGTGACAGGGACAGGTGCCCTTGAAAGGAACATCCCAGGAGGAGGAAAATGAAGAAGAGGGCGTTTGAGGCTGAGATAGAAAGTTTATTTAGTAGAAAGAAACCTTCAAGGAACCTATGGTGCCAAATAACCTAAAGTTTTGGAGATTAAGAAACCAACACGACATAAAAATTCCAGACCAAGAGGTGACACAGCAGTATGTTGAACAGCACATAGACTTTGGGAAGATTAGTACATTCTTAAATTTTTTGACTCCGCAGAAATGGGGTTCCCACACACCACAAGGAGAAACCATGTGGAGAAAGTCTAGGCAGATTCCCCTTTTGACATAGATATGTACCGCTCAAGATTATCCCCTCTGGATGACATTTCAACATACAACGGGGTGGTGAAGAAAGCAGCTAACACTTTTGGTACGGAGATGCATGTAAGGAAGGAGGACACATGTTTTCTCCTTGTAAAACTGTCCATTCTACGAGAAAAAGTCCTTCCCATGCTGCTGAGCATACTTCAGCAGGGTAAGGATGTGTTCTCAAAGCCACAACTGCAAGAGCTGTAACTCCACAAATAGAGATGGACTGTAGGACTCCCACTCAAAACCCTAAGCACATTCAGGGCATGTTGAGGCAGACTCGCTCATAATAAGTACTATGATTTAAACCAGAGGGCCAGTCAAACATCATTGATATGTTCTTCCTGAGAAACCAGCACTTTAGTCCAGGGGTGACTCAACCTCTGGAAGTAATGAAAAAAGTCAGTGAGATCTTCATTCCCATGTGGGCCCTGTAGTTGTACAGACTTTTCAAGAGCGGAATCCCTCCAGACCGAGGAGGATAGAGTGAATAGGCCTGTTGGCTTTGTAATTTTTTGTTAAAGGCCAGGAGCCTAAAGTTATGTATTGTCTCCCTATGATTTGAAAGCAGATTAAGTGGCTTGGTGTTCTAGAGGAGAATACTCCGCTCGTGCTTCGTCACATAACTTTGGACAAAATAACCCTTAACGTAATGAAAGTAGTAAATTAAACTTAGCTGGAAAGTCTATTTGGTTATCTAAAAAGAAAATCAACAGTGAGTGCAACAATCCCTATGTACGTTCAGATCGAAAAAAGCAAGCTAGTGAGAAATTGTTTTATGGGGGTACCCTGTTAAACTATTAGGTGCCAGGAAAGACAAAGCGTGAGACCAGGCTAATCCTGCATTTTATTGAACATTGTGGTCGTGCTATAAAGGTTAGGGCTCATTTTAATATTCTTTTAATGAATGGTTGTCTTCCTGTTCTGTGCTGTAATGTATTCTGCCTAACATAGGACATACTTAAGTTGGCAAGATTGTATTGACTAAGAAGTTCAAACAATAAAAGCTACTAAACAATCTGAAATGCGACTTTCTTGCACACAATCTCATAAGAACAACACATAATTGACGATAGTGCTTTAAAAGATGTTTGCAGATTTGAAACTGGACTTAGCCACCACCAGACCAAAATCTAGCATATAAAAAAATGTAGTCAAATCTCACTACATTTTTCTAATTGGACATTTAAACTTCAAATTGAATTCAGCTGTCTTTTGCACATAGTATACATGGGATGGCTGAACTGTGACCGAATTGACAAACTTTTTTTTTATAAACATTGAATTGGAAACGGAATTGGCTTAAGTCCTCCTACCAGCATTAATTTAATGCAAGTGGGCTTTCTAACCAACTGTGTGATAAGTAACACAGCTGCAACCCAGAGAAAACGCGATGCCCAAGAGATGGACTTGTGTTGTGCAACTATTTTTTGTTTGCGAAACTCGTTATTGCTGAATTAGCTTACAAGTTATCTTTTGGAAGAGAATTCTGATTAAACGTGTCCTTTCATTATATATTTTAGATGTTAATGAAACAAACATTTAGTGATTAATTTTCGAGATTTAAATATCGGTGTTGAACTAAACGTGTGTATGAAGCCGTGCATTCCCAAAGGACGCTAGTTAATTTCTTGTAACAAATATACTGTTTACAGTGATTTTAAGAGCTAGAAAAACGTGCTGTTTTAATGGTTTTATAATGCTTTGCAATTTGTGATGGGAGCGTTTCACAGGTTTAGCCGTAGTAAATAAAAAAACACAACTTTGATGCTGTTATGTACTGGCTGTTTTAAGACAGCCAAGTGGAGTTAAGAGTGTTTTTCCTGGCATATTACCAGTTGTGCTTGCAACATATTTCTATCGGTGGAGTTAAATGTGCACCATCCTGTGCCATTTAGGAGAAAGGGCAGGCTTTTTTAACAGCAGTCCTTGTTAGCTGCCTTAGACGCGGTATGAACTTTGGTAAATGTTAAGGACGCAATAATATGGCTGTAGGGCCCGAAAAATAATACAAATGTACCGGCAGGTCGAGTAACTTAAATAATCTACTCGACCTAACTGTAATGTACTTGACCCGTAAACGGGTCTCAAATTGTGTGATCCTAGGCAGATAGTATACAGAATAGCCTTTTTCTTAATTCTCATATATGATTGCACCTTCAAATATGTGAGCTCAGCATTTCTGTAGTACAAAAAACCCTCTTTTGTTTAAGTAGACTAAAGTTTGCTGCATTCATCACAAGAATCTAGCCCACATACCCATGAGGTCCAGCCCATATAACATAGGTCTTCTTCTAATTTACTAAGAACATTGCCACCAGGGCAGGAGTGTTCTCAGTTTGTTAAACCATTCAATTTTAATAAATATATTACTAAACCATGATGTGGTAACCTAGTGTCACCTACACTTAGTAACTTTCCAAGAAATGTCCAAAAACCTCTTCACTAACTAGCAGCTTTACTGATAAAACTATATGGTGTATTAACAATCTGTAAAACTTGGGTTTCAGAAAACATATCAACATGTAAAGTATTCTGATTTGTTTTCATCCTGTTAAAATATTTATTCATCACACAGAAATATAAAAAAGGGCTTTCACAACTACTGAAATATATTTTGAAATGTTTGCACAGTTGACTTAGTCATTTAAATGTTGTGTGTTAGGAAAAAGGTGAAACCTATATCCTTTTATTTTACATTCTAAGAAGCAGGTCACGCAGTTCACCTTACAAAGTCCTAGAACTCTGCAATCAGAAGGAAAATTAATTGTAAGAAAAACTGACTTGAATGCTGTCTGTGAGCACAGAGCAAATGTGACATAAGAACAAGATTTAAAGGCATCTTTTATTGCCCCTCCACTTTTCAACTGAACAGAACACCTGTTTAGTGTCAACTGACCGGAAGAATGAGTAAGTATTAAAAATAGCTCAACCTGATCAAATAATGCCAGTGATTTCTTGAGCCTGGGCTGCTTTCAGGGATATCTCTGAAAGATAACTTTTCAAATCACGGATGTGCAATTATACATTGTAAAAAAACATAAAATTCACTCCAAATATCTTTAAAAAACTAGCCATTTCTACGATGTGATAGTATTTAAGTATACGTTGGTATAAACCCTTGCCCTGTTAATGAACTAGTTCCAGTCTGTTTTGTAGTCAGTGTATTCAATTCCTTGTTTAGAACTGTAACTCGCATATCTTGGTTCTCTTGCTTTCTTCGGCTATAGGATTTTTCTACTGATATTTCTGCTGATGTTACCTCAGACCTTTCTGATAACCACCACCCATTTGCACAGTTCCATTGCAAAGTGTTTAGCAATACACGTTCAAGAGACAGCAGGTCTCAAGTATTTCTCTTTATTTTGATCATGTCTCATTTGCTTTGCTACGGGTCCTTCTCTTCTGAGACTTGGGCAAACAGTAATTTGTGAGCAGGGCTTTTGTTCTACTGTACTGCTCATAGGACGCCTACCCATTTGGGTCTTCCCTCACATTCACTATAACATAAAATAATGATATTCCATAGTCACTGTCCGGTAAGACCAACATCTTCTGATTTGTGAAAAATTCTAAATTAAAAGCCGATGTATGTCTCAAACAAAAAGCTGAAGCACCAAGCACATGACAAGAAAAATATGCCACTCCAAGAACATTAATATTTCTCTGTAATTTTCTTTTATCTTTGCTCGTGAACAGCCGCTGGTGCCAACATCCTGTTAGCTACAGTAGGACATTTACATACCCATTTGATTGCCGTGTCTTCCATGTTTCACCATTGCATAACTTAAGTCAATGTTGCTTTGATGTAATATTGATGGTACAAGAGACCAAGGACTATTGTAGCAGGACAAGGTATCAATGCTAATGGACATTGGTCTATACATTTACAATTGAGCTTTGATTTCATTTTCATCTTGCTGTGTCCTAATAAATATGCCATGCAGAAATATTAATTATAAATAATAGAGAAGCAATCTTGTGAATAAATGATATACATTACAAATACAGAACTAAATAGTAATGAAAAAATACAGTGGGTTAACAGATTGAGACCTGAAAGATTGTAGGAAAATGTTATATAAGGGATGTATTATGAAAAGTTAAAAATAAACGGGTAAAAAGGAAAATGATAGATAGCAGGATAATGTTAAAAAACTACATGTCCCACAATGCAACAATTTGGGTAATTAAAAGGGACTACATAAGCGTAGTGGATGGAGACAATGGCTACCTGTGCTCAAGACCTGCTTGAGGTCGAAATGTGTTGGGTGGTGGTAGCACTGCTTTATGAAACAACAATAAAAAGCTGATATAAGGACCTCCTGGCGTGCGGTAGTTAACTTTGCTGAAGAAATTATTATTTATATATATATATATATATATATATATATATATATATATATATATATATATATCCTAAAAAAACACAAAGGTTTAAGTACCATTAGTTAGGTGAATTTCTCAGTGACAATGTTAACATTTTGAAGAAACAAAAAAAAAAATAACCAGAACTTCAGCAGTTATACTTAGCAGCATTAACTATAATTTACACCATGCACTGCTTATGACCTCATGTATGACATCACTTATCACGTCTTCACTGATGAAATCCCAAATAACATCATTGATGACATCACTAATGACAATCAAATGAGGGCGCATGTTTGTTTTACAGTTTACATACTGGAAAGTAACTACAATATTACTTTTCTATTTAATTTTGTACCACGTGGGTGCAGCTAATGGATTTAAGTGTTCACAGAAGCCATGTGCTCCTATTGCACCATAGCTGTCTAGAGGTATTGAACATTTTACAAATGTTTGCATTCAAGAGTAACTCTGTGTACAAGTTACACTTGACTTGTATTCATTATGTTCAACACAACTTTTCTGCACTGCAGAAAAACTTTTCAACAGGAGAAAGATATTCACTTTTGTAAGCAGCCTCAAGTTAGTAGAAAGAATCGTTTGTTTCAGCCTGATAATTTATACTTAACATAGAAGTGCGTGCAAACTGGATAATAACCTATGTATGCATGCTTGTTTTGCTTCAGAAGAAGAACTAACTGCAAAGGTTTCAGTACAGTATGAAGGGTGCAGATAGTTTGATCTTTAGCACCTTCATATCTTGCTTATTTGTAGCAAATAGTCTAGTTTATGACAACTGTTGCATAAAGTCTACACTGTTCTTAGGAGATTCTTTTGAACTTATACTTTTCATGAGAGTTTCACTATTTGCAAACTTTGTTGCATAGAATGAACGCTCTCCATGGAGTAAACTGTGTTTACAACTGTGTTGATGATATCAACTACGTTTCTTGATGTAGGTTTGGTGTATATCAGAGGTATGATTCAGATAAAAGCTTTTTGTAGTAGGGCATTTATTTTTCAATTGACATTCACTATTTTAGTTCTCTCAACAGTTGTACACCATCCTCAAGGAGGGTTTTCCCATATATCTGTGGTTGATAGCTCACATTAACAATGCTGTGTGTGTAGCCATAGCAATAAGTAGGAAAACTAAGGATGATGTCATGAGTAATGTAATCAGTGATGACATCTGTCATCAGTGACATCATAAATGATGTCATAGAGCAGGTGTGTCCTATGTGAGGTCATAATTAAAAGTAAAGAAAGAAGAGGAAAGGGGTAATGCGGGAACCAAGTACCGGACCGAATTGTAACAGGATGAAAAATGTAATTGATCACCAGTATATTGGTGTGTTTATAACCAGAAAGTATTTATTTGTCAAACTCTTATCTACAAGCTCCAAACCCTGTACTCACATTGCTAATCCTTGGAGGCACATATAAATTACATTATACAATGACTTGAAATAATATGCATACATGCATTGTATGTAACTAACATACATAATCGATTAAAACCTGCAAAGAACAGTTTATTTATTAAGGAGGTGGGGGGGCATGTAGCCCCGCTCCTCCAGCGATTTCTTTTGTTTTATTTTTTTTGGTCCATGTGACCCCACCCTATCGGGCCTGAATCATTTATGGGGATGGGGACATGTAGCCCCTCAGGCATATTCAGTCCCCGGTATCCCATCCATTGGGCCGCAAGTTAAAATAATTTGGGGAGAGGTTGCAGCCCTCATCCCCAAGCTGCTTTCAGTAGCAGGACCTAATAAGGCTACACAGCCCTGGGAATAGGGTTCCCGGGGCCTAACAAGGTTCGGGGAGCCATGTGGCCTCTCCCCCTTAACATACAAAAGTCCCTTGGATATGGGGGTCCCCAGGCCCTAATGAGGCTTTAGGAGGGGTGACACATGGCTTCCTCCTCTTTTTTTTTTAATTGATCTGGCCCCGGGGATGGGATCCCCAGTGCAAAATAAGGCTCTGGAAGGGGCTGCTCAGCCTCCTTCTCCTTTTGTATTATATTTGGCCTCAGGGATTGGGAATCCCTGGGGCTCAAGAAGACTTTGGGTGGCAGGGGTGTGTGGTCCCCCTCCCAGTTTTAGTTTTTTTTTTGTACGTGGCCCCGGGAGATGGGATTCCTGGGGCCAGTTAAGGATCGCAGTGGGCTGCACGTCCCTCTCCCCTTAATATATTTGCTTTGGTTCCAGGGCGTTGGGTCCCCAGGGCTCAAAGCCCAAGCAAAGGCTGTGTGCAGTGTGGGGTTGGCAACCTGCTGGGGTTTTGGGCACAGAGCATGGTGACAGGCCAAACACTGTGACTAACCCTTGGCCGTGCGCAGTGTGGGGTTGGCTGCCTTTAGGGGGGTTAAGAGCAGAGCATGGCTGCAAGACAACCCCTTCGGCTAACCCTACTCCATGCACAAGCAGGTTAAAGTAACATTATAGTTACTTGAATATGTCAGTGACAACCTCAACATTTTGAACTAAAAGCAGAGCTAAATCTGATTTGTGCATCCATCATGCTGCTTATTTTTAAAATTACTCTATAAACTAGTATGGCGTTAGAGGCCAAACAAGTAAGTACAATAATATAAAGCATCTTTAATGCCATCACAGAGACAGCTTCCTTAGATGTAACATGCATGTGTTATGTGCAACATTGACGCTATACCATACACTTCCAGTTAGACTAGTTCACATTAACAGTCAACCACAGATATATTGGAAACCCTCATTACACACATGTTCAGTCTGTATACAACTGTTTAGAGAAAGCAGAGTTGATACTCAACATCCGTTTCACAGTCACCAAATCTACAATGAGAAATTAATTTGCCATGTGTAGAAAAGTGGGTACTGTAAACTGTATTTTCTCTCTGGAGAGAGTTTACTCTCAACTACACTGTTAGCAGACAGTGGTACTCATGAGAAATATGCCAAAGAGTATTGTATAAGATACAATATAAATGTGCAGGACTACCTTTACCAAAATGCAATGTGCAGCTCACCAGAGTATTTAATGAAGGAATTGGGTGCAATTATTTGCTCAGTCCAAGGATGTGGCCTGTGACCAAGGACGAGATGTCTGAAACGCGTAAGGCCTGGACAATGTAAAGAATTCTTTGAAGGTGACTGGTTTTGCTGCTTTCTGAAATAAAATGCAAATTGCAACCTGTTGAGAGTGCGCTTTTTGTCCGGGGACAACTTTGTTTTATATATATATCTCAATCAAAACAGTTCGCCCAGATTGCAACTTTGCCAATCAAAAAACAGCCACAGACCCACTGGAGTGTAGTTTTGCTTGGTTTATTCCATGCAGCTGTCCACCATCACGCATTGCGGCCTCACAGCCTGCCTTGGTCACATGAAGTGCCACAGTAACTTTTCCCATTACTTTAAGTGCCATGAACACCAATAGTAACATAAACAAAAGACTTGGTTGCATGGGTGCTGGCTTTTTCTAATCCAAACATTGTTTTAGATTCAGTGCTTCCATGTACTACAAAACCCTCAAGTTCATTACTCATGATTCCATTTTCTTAAACGCATTACTTAAATTAAATAAATGTATGTCACTTGTTAAACACTATTCTCAAAAATTAATCTAGCAGTCTGGTGCATTTGCTCAATTCTTAAACTGTATAAACTTCACTTATTTCATCATATCACATTAACACTCCACTGGTTTAATAACTGTTTTGTGGCTGTCTTACCCAAAAGGGTGAACAAGTGAACCAATTTCCTTTCAAAATCATTCTATATTTGATCACATATTACTATTTCCCGTTACTTTCATGGACATTACATTCCTAACTCATTTCACAAGTGGTAAAATAAATAATCAAAATGATATTGATATATATATATGGCTAATTGTGCTCTCACCTGCCTGCTAATTAATCATATCCATCATCTGATGTCCCTCCATTTAGGGCGTGACTCTGTTTATGGAAAAAGTGGTGCCATATTTAAACTATATATGCTATCCTTTTAATTCACCCTTTTTGATGTTTATCCTATAATTTAATCACATAATCGTCCATGCTTTATTTAGTTAATTTTTTAAATGATCGCCCAAACTGGTGAACTTCATATTAAATAAATTATCCTCGTTTTAGCCCTCACGCACAAGGCTATTTCTATCTTCATTTGTACAGGAGGAGCAATCCTTAAAACTTCACAAGGCGACCTCCTTTCTAGCCCATAATATGTTGTGTGTATGTACAAACTTTAATGCACTATATTTCCTAATTCTCCTCCTTCCAATCCTTCAAGCAGGGGAGATAGTTGTCTTCTCAAAAAGTCCATAATTAAATATATCTGAAAATAAACCTAAAAATAAATCTATACCGTGTAGAATAAATCCACCTCCCTTTTTCTACTTTGCGTGGGACTCTTTCTATACTCATGAGGACAACAAATTACCATCTTTTGAATATATATGGTGACCTTCTCTATGGTTTAAGTTGGTATCTATTTAACGACTAGACTACCCCACTACTTCCCGCGGGACTCTCATTATTTATAGAAACCAGAGGTGCCGTGTTTAGAGTTATTAATGCGACCCTCTCTACTCCCCATATTGGGGTATATCTAAAAACGAAACTGTGCCATAAATCCTCAGTATTAATCCTTCTTTTGTTTATTTGTTAATTTAATAGTCTCCTAGAATCTTAAACCACCTAGTATCACTAGAATATTTTTGTTTTGAATCTTTGCTAAATTCACATGTTGTGCATTATTCTACCTTCTAGTGGTGGGTCCGGAATTTCTACTACTTCATGAAAAATATAAACATTTGTCTGTCTTGCTTTCTAACCCTTTTTGTTGGAGGGCGTCAACGGAACCTCCATTTGGTGTCTCCTTGTGACATCATTGTATTTTTTTCTCTGAATGTTCTCACCGTAGGTGGCCATCTTCAGATTCTTTTTTTCTGCCATTGGGTCTGGATGTTTTTTTTGCAGAGACGACATCTGCTCGTAGGATTTGGAAAGAATTACCAAAAAAAGTGGTAGAAAACTTTCTTTAAAGCCACAGAACATTATCAATGGACGGCGGTCAATGAAAGAAGTAGGAGTGGGTACAAAAATTTTACAAAAATTCGGAAGGCCGAGAATGCCTGAACAGGGGGGCTCCCCGCACAGTGTGATGGAGAAAACACCATTCCAGTTTTGCAAGAATTGCCATCAGAAATACGCACAGAAATACAAGCTTCCAGTGCATAACTTTTGCCTTCCTTTCGACCACTAGAGTGAAGATTATCACGCCTGTGATGTTTTTCCACCAAAGACCCTGAGGGTGAGAGCGAAGCAAAGAATGGCCCATCACTCAATGGAAGACCAAAAATCAACAAGCTCCCTAAAAGATCTGGGACTTTTCAGCGACAAGGAGGAAAATGTAGCAGAAGGAGATATCTCAAAGGGTGATTGTGAGATCATTAAGGTTGAGGAAGAGCAGCCAAAGAAGAGCAAGAAGGAGTTAAGAGTCCTCCACCTTCGTTAATGCACCAGAGCCCAAGAAATCGGACACGCTGGCACAAGAGAGCCCTTGCTGTCTACTGGTACGTCCTATGAAAAGGGGTCACACAGAACCCTCAAGGAGGTCTCTGGTGGAGATAAAACTATGTAAATCATTTGTCGACAAAAGACGAAAAGGCAAAGGACGCATTGGCGTAAAAAAAATCCTGGAACCTCAAAGGGTTTGCCGAAACTCCAACTCCGAACAATCGGTAAAGGAGGGTTCCTCCTCGATGAGGAAGCCCTCCACTACCAGCCACGAAAACAGAGCCCTCAACATTGAAAATAAAAGGAAGAAGCTTGAGGCCGAAATGGCTTCCTTGATTCAGGATAAGAATGAATTAGATGAAAGTCCTAAGAGGGTTCTGAATTCCACCAAAAGCTTTGAGGTCGAAGGAAGTTTTGGAGATAGAAGTCTAAGACATTCACCCCTGTCTCACACCAGAGCCTCAAGAGGAAGAGAAAAAATTATTTGAAGAAGAAGAGGAACAGACAACATATCAACCTTTGGAGGAAGGTGACTATGTGGGAATGCAGTAGGAAGATTTCAAGGGGGGGTTCACCAGAAGAAGAGGTAGAAACGTATCCATCCAAACCCTCTGCCCTGGATGATATTGGCATTTATAATATGGTCATTAGAAATGTGGCAGAAAATATTTATGTTCAACTGAAGGAGGAGAAACCCCAGTCATGTTTCCTTTTAGAGACACTGATGCCAAGCCAGACAAGAAATCAGTATCTCCCCATGCTACCAAACATTCTTGATCAAGGCAGGGAAGTCTTTAAGGAACCAGCAACCTGCAGAGCAATAACACCGAGGGCAGAAAAAAATGTAAAATTTCCCACAATAGAGCCAGCGTACATTAAGGATACCATTCCAGCTGATTCCATTATAACATCCACGGCAAGAAAGAGGGAGAACTAAGGAAGCATCTCCCTGAACAGTAAAAAAAAAAAAGAGCTACTCATCTGATAGAGAGCAGAAAAACCATTGCCAACACTTGCTTGAAATCTGCGGTTGACACATCTAGCCGCCAGTTGATGATGGGTGTTACTTTAAGTTGTCATTCATGGCTAATAATTTCTGGTTTCTAGCCAGAGGTTCAAGCAAACATAATAAATACACCCTTTAATGGACAGCAACTGTTAAGAAGTAGAGTTGATGAAAGCTCAAATAACTAAAAAAGGACAGTGAAACAGCAAGGAGACCAGCCTTTAGAGGGAACATTTCAGGTTGGGGTCTCTCCAAAGCTTCCTCGGTGGTACCCAGGCCTCTGCATCACAACAAAGGTGGCAGTACCAACAACACAAAAGAGAATTCTTTTGAGGAAAGGCAGAGGAAGAGAGCAATCCTCTAGAGAAGGTAGAACCCACACTAGTAAATGACTGTATTGCATCAACAATAAAGGTCAGAAATCCATCAGTGACCAGAAACATCAAAGATTTACAATACCTTTACAGCACACCAGTACGTGGAAGAATACAGAATATTCTCCAGGAGTGAAGGGAAAAAACTTCAGACAAGTGGATACTAAGCTCTATACAGTGCGGGTATTGCATAGAACTACACAAATTCCCTCCAACAAGAGGTCCAAAGAAAAATATATATTCGAAGAAGGAAACAAGTTGACTTCTCAAGGAGGTCAGAGAATTGTTAAACAATACAACAGGTCCCAAATCAAGAAATCAACAATGGAAATTACTCAACATATTTCCTAATTCCAAATATAGATGGGTCCCTGTGTCCCATTCTAGACCTCAGGTTTCTCAACAAGTTTTTAGTTAAATTAGTTAAAATGTATTTATGGTTAAAATTAAAGTCCAAAAAGAGAACTTAACAGGAAGTTATTCCACAGTTTCAAAAAGGAGATTATATGGCAACAATAGATTTGAAGAATGCTTACTTATACATACCTATAAATGCAAAGCACACAAAATACACAAGGTTTGTGGTAGACAGAAAACATTATCAACTCAAGGTACTAGCCTTCGGAATAAAGTTAGCGCCAAGAGTGTTCACAAAGAGCCTATCTGCAATAATAACATATCTCAGAAGAATGGATGTTCATGTATAGCCATATCTCGACGATTGATTAGTAATGGCACACACTCATCACAAACGCAAGTAGAACTTTCAGATAGTGATGGAGACTGTTTACACTCTAGGCTTTTCACTGAACCGAGAAGTCAACTCCAGAACCAGAACAGGAGATTATTTTCTTAGGCGCAAGATTGAATTTGATTCAGGGGAAGTATTCCCAAGCAAAATTAGAATGCAATCACTTCTAGAGGAAGTTCTCCGTTACAGAAGGGGCAAGCTCTGACAGCGAGGACTGTCGGGAGACTATTGGGAAAGATGGCATCATGCATTCCCTTGATCTCATATGTGAGACTTCATATTAGGCCAATCCAGGAGTGGATTCAAAATCAGTGGTCACAAGCGACCAGGAGTTGGGAAGACTTACTGGTTGTCATGCAAAAGGTGCAGGAGGTTCAACAGAGAGAACATTACACAGGGAAGACTATCTCAGCAAACAACTCCTTCAGTCACAATAACCGCAGACGCCTCACATATATGATGGGGTGCTCATACAGGCCCTCTGAAAGCCCTAGGATTCTGTAGGGAGCAAGGTGCATCAAAAACATCAACCCCCCTAGAATGAAAGACTATTTCTAGCATTGAAAGCTTTCCAAAAAACATTCATGGAAAGAGAATATTAATTAAAGCAGACCACACAACAACAATGATTTACATCATCAAACAAGGGGGAACTGAATCACTACCCCTCTCAAGACTAGCTCAGTAAATCTGGTAATGTGCAATTCAAAGGAACATGAAGATTCAGGCAATACACATGCCAGGAAAATAAAATTGTGAGGCAGACAAACTGAGTAAGCAGGCCTCATGCTCACACAAATGGGAGCTTAGTCAGAAAGTGGTGCCGAAGATTTTCAAGATGTGGGGCACACCAGCAGTAGATTTGTTTGCAACTCCTTGGAACGCAAAATGCCAAAACTTTGCCTCCAGACACCATCAGTCTCCGGGGACTGCCCTTTCGATAAACTGATCAGGGACATTTGCATACTCTTCCACCAATTCCTCTGATTCACAAGGTCATCAACAAATGCAAAACAAGTCACATGACTTTGATTTTAATTGCTCTACAATGACCCAGACAAGCGTGGTACTCAGAAATTGTACAGTTAGCAAAAGGAACCTTTCTATCACTTCCAAGGCGACAGGATCTACTGTCCGTGGAAAACAGAAATGTACTTCACCCAAAACCTGAATACTTCAAACTGACGGCATGGCTCCTGAAGACTTAGAATTTGGACACATGAAGTTACCATAAAAGACAATGGCAGTAGAGAGAAAAGCTAGGAAACCAATAACCAGAACATTTTATATGACAAAATATAAAGGATTTATTCTTTGGTGTGTTGAAAATAAGGTGAGCAAGAAGATCATAGGGAAAAAGAAAGCGTTAAAATATCCGACCCACTTGTTACAAGAAGGTCTGACATGTGCATCTTCAAGGTCCAGCTGGCTGCAGTTGTGGCCTATCTAAGAGGTCAAATGAGAAGAAGGAATCAAAACGTAATTCTCACACAACTCATTAAGAAACCATTGTGCCTCTACACAAGGCTACGTTACAGACTTTAACTGCAAAGACTGCTTTCTTATTATCTATTACTTCCCTGCACAGAGTTAATGAGCTGCAAGCTCTCAATTCAAGAACCAAATTTCCAAATCCACAAGGACAGAATTGTCATGAGAATAGATCCACGGTTTATACCAAAGGTACTTTCACATTAACCGGTCTATTCAAATTTAACATATTTTTCAAAAGCCAAAGACTCATGCTGAAAGAGCTTTAAACACATTGGATGCAAGACACTCTATTATGTTTTACAATTAAAGGGCAAAACCTTTCAGGAAGACTTGGCAATTGTTTTGTATTTTTCTCAGACAGCTACTTGGGAAAACCAGTGACAAAGATCACAATAGCAAGATGGGCTGCACAGATAAGTTATGTAACACCATTGCAGGTGAAGTATTACACAAAATCACCAGGAGCTCACTCAACAAGGACAAAGGGTGCAACTATTGCTTTTATGTCAAGTAATCCATTACAAGAAGTAATGTCAGCAACTTGGTCATCAGTACATACGTTTACTACATATTATTGCATTGACATTCCGATGAACAAGGAAGCTCAAGTTGGACAGAGGGTGCGAAGACTTCTATTTACAAGTCAATACCCATCTTTAACCTGGCCACCAGAGTTGTAAAAATCGCTTTAAAATCAATGCACAGTATGTAAATCCAGAAAAGATTCATCCTGCAAAACGCTTACTTTCTGTTAAACCTGGCCCTTTTTCAAGGGTCATCCCCAAACTTTTTGCCTCCTTCCTCCTATTTTTTCTGAACTGTTTTGTTGGCTTTGGGACCCTGTGCACTTTACCACTGCTCACCAGTGCTAAAGTGCATACCCTCTCTGTATAAATTGTATTGGTGATTGGGTAAGCCATGATTGGCATATTTTATTTGATAAGTCCTTAGTAAAGTGCACTAGAGGTGCCCAGGGCCTGTAAATCAAATGCTGCTAGTAGGCCTTCAGCACTGGTTGTGCCACCCACATGAGTAGCCCTGTAAACATGGCTCAGACCTGCTACTGTAGTGTCTGCAGTTTTAAACTGCCAATTCGACCTAGCAACTGTAACCAATTGCCAGACCCAAACCTTCCCTTTTTATACATGTAAGGCCACCCCTAAGGTAGGCCGTAGGTAGCCCCATGGGCAGGGTGCAGCGTATGGTAAAGGTAGGACATGTAGTGATGTGTTTTACATGTCCTAACAGTGAAATACTGCCAAATGTGGTTTTCACTGCTGGCGTATCTCCGTCATAGGTTAACCTGGGGGCTGCCTTTAAATGTATTTTAGGTGCAGTTTCCCTTTGGGAGCAGATAAAGAGTTGGAGTTTGGGGTCTCTGAATTCACAATTTAAAAATATATATTTTGGTAAAGTTGGTTTTTTAAATTGTCAGTTTGAAAATGCCACTTTTAGGAAGTGGGAATTTTCTTGCTTAACCCATTCTGTGACTGCGTGTTTGTGGATTCTCTGTCTGGGTCAGACCGACGGTTGGACTGTTTGTGCATCTCTGCTAGACAGTGACACAAAGGGAGCTGGTTTGTAGCCCGCATATCCTGATGGGCCATGTGGGCTAGAGTGGAGGAAGGAGTGGTCACTTATACCTGAAAGGGCTGTGCCTGATGTCACACAATTCAGTCTCCAACCCCCTGGTGTGAGTTTGGAGCCAGGCTGGGGAAGGCAAGATCATGTGAACAACAGAGACTTTCCTTTGAAGTTTGCCTACATCAAAGGCAGAAAGGAGTATAAGTAGTGGACCCTAAACCCCAGATTTTTACATTACTTCAAGGATTCAAAAAGAACCTCTGACAGAAGAGTGCCCCTGCCTGTGACTGTGCTTTGTTGGGTTATCCTGCAGTTACTGCTTCTGCCTGAGAAAGGGGACAAAGACTGGACTTTGTGGTATATTCCTGCTTGTGAGGTGTCTCCAAGGGCTTGAACTGAGCTTGCCCCCTGTTCTAAAGTCTCAGGGCCATCAAAGACTTCCTCTGCCAGCACCTGGACTCTCTGCTGAGACTCCTGCCCACGCAACTTCAACTGAAGTCGTGGTCCTCGCTGGAGTGTGTCAATCACGCAGGCCTGACGTCGCCGCAGCCTTGCTGAAGTCTGCAACTTTGTGAAGTCCCAGAGTGCTGTCTCACCCACATCCATGACACCCGACTTCGCTGCACCCTGCCATGACTGCTGGATATCGCCAGACGTGAGAGGATCCAACGCTTCGCAACGACCCCACACCTTCCCCGCTTCTCAGCAAGGACCCGAGGACTCACACCGACTCCTTCACTCCGCAGAGCCGGAGCCGATGCCACAATGGATCCACCGATGCCTCGATCCCAAACTCCGTGCACCAGCTTGTTTCCTCATTTTCACAAGGTACTGTACCTGTGGGTCCGTGTGACTCCATGACCAGCGCCATTAGCGCCAGATTGTTGAGAATGACACTGTCATGACGCTGTGATATAACCAATTTGAAGCATTTGTGTTTCCAAGCATTATATTGAAGTTTAATCTTTTAAGAATTCATAACTTTTCTTGTGTATGTTGGATTTTTGTTGTTTTGTCCTTGGTTTATTCAGATAAATATTGGCTATTTTTCTAACCTGGTTTGAGTTTTTTGTAGTGTTTTCACTGTGTTACTCTGTGTGTTGGTACAAATACTGCTCGTGCCAAGCTACCAAGGGGTTGAGCAGGGGTTAACCCAGTGTGTTTCTCATTTATCCTGTCTAGAGTGAGGGTCCTTGATTGGAAGGGGGCAACCGTCAGGACACCATTTCTAACAGTTTCTTACCAGTAGGTGTAGTTTTGCAGGTTCAAGAATTTTTTTGTATTCACAATTGGCCCACCCACCTCCACCAAGAAGATGGGAGGGAAAAAAAGAAAAAAAAAAGGATGTGAGGATGGCAAACTAAGCTGAGAACATCCGGAGGAAGTACGACAATGTCACATGGTGTCACCAAATGGAGGTTCCCTCAATGCCGACCATCATGCATGGATTGAAAAGGAAGATAGACAAAAACATTTTTTGGGGTGAAGTAGTAGAAATTCCAGTCCCAAACAATAGACGACGTAATAATGCACAATATGTAAATCCAGAAAATTCTTCAAGCTGCAAAACTACTTCTACAGGTAAGATATGTTACTTTATATAAATTCCAAAATGCTATATAGCATTTATTTTCAGTATGAATAGGGCATTTGTTACTTCAATGTAAATGTTGAAATTACAAAGTGCTAAAAAGCAATCTAAATAAGAGTCTGATAATTCAGATATGTTCCCATTCCTTTTCGCTATTTAGGGGGTTATTACAACTTTGGAGGAGGTGTTAATCTGTCCCAAAAGTGACGGTAAAGTGACTGATATACCACCAGCTGTATTACGAGTTCCATAGGATATAATGGACTCGTAATACAGCTAGTGGTATATCGGTCACTTTACCGTCACTTTTGGGACGGATTAACACCTCCTCCAAAGTTGTAATAACCCCCTTAGTCTCATTTTGTACGTGTCAAATTTTGACATGAAAAATGTGAGCAGTTATTTATTTTCTCATGTCAGTACTCCCAACCCCCCCCTCTATTTTATATTCACTCTAGTATGAATCACCTTATATCCATTTCTGTGTGCTTTATTCAAGGTAATGTTCCACTAGAGATGCTCCTGTCTTGTTTTTCCTAATCACTGATTTATGTTCATTAACTTAAATATGTAATTCCCAACCAGTTTCTCCCACATATCCCTTTTCACAGGGACGCATGAGTAGATCAACTCCATTCTTGCTCCTACAGTTGGTGAAATGCTGGTGCCTAATACTCACTAGAATGACAAATATAATCCTGGTCTCTCAAATGCATTTATGACAAATACTGCCACCTTCACACATAAAATTAGCTATTTGTTATTTAGGTTGCAGCCTGCCAGAGAGCTGAGCTCTCTGATTTGCTAAGGACATTTTGTGGAGTATCAGAAAGTTGACCAGGGAATGCATTCTACCCATCTCTTGCCATTGGCTTTGCGCTTCGTGTTGGAAATGGCCTTTCTGCAGGGTCACCCCCAAACCTTTTCCCTTCCTTCTCTTTTTCTGACCTCACTTTTGCTGGCTTTAGAACTCTGCACACTTTACCACTGCTAACCAGTGCTAAAGTGCATATGCTCTCCCCCTAAAACATGGTACATTGGCTGATACCCAGTTGGCATATTTAATTTACTTATAAGTCCCTAGTAAAATGCATTACATGTGCCCAGGGCCTGTATATGAATGCTACTAGTGGGCCTGCAGCACTGGTTGTGCCACCCACACAAGTAGCCCCTTAACCATGTCTCAGGCCTGCTATTGCAAGGCCAATGTGTGGGGTTTCACTGCCACTTCGACTTGGCATTTAAAAGTACTTGCCAAGTCTTAAACTCCCCTTTTTCTACATATGTCACTCCTAAGGTAGGCCCTATGTAATCCAGAGGGCAGGGAGCTATGTAGGTAAAAGTCTTAAAGACTTCATCTCTGCAAAGAAACTCCTTGTGCAGCGAAAATCGACGCACATCCTGTCCAGCGGTGAGAAAATCACCTCATCGACGAACTGGAACAACGCAGCGCCAATGTTGCAACTGGAACTTCGGCGCACAGCCCACCAGATTGACGCATCACCGAGCCAGAACGATGCAGCCCGACTTCCTGTGAGAGGAATCGACGCAGCGCCAGCTGTGCGGCAGAAATTCTGCTGCATCACCCACCGGATCGACGCAACAGCTCTGACTTTGTCTTGCACGCTCAGGATTCCCACGCATCATCCCTGAGCATCAAAAGACCCTGCATCGCAAACAGGATGCAATGGCTGCATGCCACAATTTGACAAAAAGTCCTTGCCGCGTGGAAAAGAATCGACGCATCCTTTGGAAAACCGACGCACAGCTACCTTTTTCCACACATCTCCACCTCTGCGGTCTTCGTGCATGTAATTTTGACACCAACCAGGTACTATGTGCTTGCAAGAGACAGTTGTTGTTTTAAGAATTAAAGACTCTTCTTATCATTACCAAAGTGATATTTCAACTTGTGATGATCAAATCTTGATAGTTTTGGACTTAATTTAATTAGCTAAATATCTATTTTTCTAAACCTATGTGGTGTCTTTTTGTAGTGTTCTCAATGTGTTGTTGCATGATTCATTGCACAAATACTTTACACATTCCCTTCTAAGTTAAGTCTGACTGCTCAGTGCCAAGCTACCAGAGGATGGGCACAGGATAATTTGGATTGTGTGCGACATACCCTGACTAGGGTTGTGGCCCCTATTTGGACAAGGGTGGATACCTCTGCAACTATAGAGACCCCATTTCTAACACTTTTTAACACTTGTTTTCTTCCTTTTCAGTTGCTGGCTGTATTTGTTTTAGGCTGTCCAGGTTCAATTTGTCCCACCCAAAGAGAAATCCCTGTTCACTGAATACTTCTACGAACTCATTTTCTGTCAACAGGCTTTAAATCTGTCGCGTTTGCTGGCCATTCATAGACTATGGTCAAATGTCAAGTTGTGTTGTAGTGGGAGCCTGGTTATTTTGTTTTGCTTTCTGCTGACTTCAAAGTGACAGCCTTTATAGGAAAAAGGAATGCAGCCTTTCTCCATAGAGCCTGTTTGTGTCCTTTTTAAATTTTATTTTAGACATGGCCATCTCAAAAGGTATCTTGTTCTTCATCTGTGCAAAACATTTACACAATTTGTGAAAAATTATTATTCTTTGAGTCCTTTCAATTTGTGAATCTGCCTTTTTATGAACAAAGGACAAAACAGCATTTCAGTCTCAGCGTCCTCTTAAGATATGGTGATCTTGGGCAATTTGCACTGTTTATAGCCCGCTTACTGTCAAGCATGGGATAAGTTCTTTTCAGGCAATTTATTTCTTGTAACGCAATTTAACAATGCTTAGTTTCACTTTGATGTGTAAAGCAATTGCTTTATTTGACATCTGTGGCAACTCGTTTTGGAGAGTTTGGATAAGTTCAAAAACGGTGTTTCATAAACGTTTCTGTGCTTGTTTCCCTACATAAAAATGCTGTATTCCATCTTCAACTGTGCCTTTTTCCAAAACACATACATTATTATTACTAGATATAAATGATTTTCTCATGTGACCTTCCCAGGTGCAGTGGCACTGGGGCCAAAAGCTCTAGGAAACCCACTGAACATCAATTATTGTTTTAGGTCACCACTAAGCATACAGTCACAAGCACAGTTACCTTTCAGGCACAAGGGCCATGATTATGATGGTGCAGCAGGTGGAGTTGCACAGGGGATAAAAGCACTAGGAAACCCACGAGCACCGATTATTGCTATATGTTGCCACCAAACAAGCATTCACAAGCGCAGTTACCCTGTAAGCACTAGGGCCATGATTTTCATGGTGCAGCAGGTTTAGTGGCACACAAACCAAAAGCTCTAGGAAAACCACTGAGCACTAATTATTGCTATATGTTACCTCTAGGCATGCAGTCACAACTGCAGTTACCTTGCAGGCAGTAGGGGCTACGATTCAGAGGGTGCAGTGGCACAGGTGCCAAAAGCTCTAGGAAACCCACTGAGCAACAGTAATTGCTATATGTTACTACTGAACAAGCTGTCACAAGAACAGTTTCCTTGCAGGCTGTAGGGGCTATGATTTGGATGGTGCAGCAGGTGAAGTGGCACAGGTGCCAAAAGCTCTAGGAAACCCACTGAGCAACAGTAATTGCTATATGTTACTACTGAACAAGCTGTCACAAGCACAGTTTCCTTGCAGGCTGTAGGGGCTAGGATTTGGATGGTGCAGCAGGTGAAGTGGCACGGGGGCCAAAAGCTCTAGGAAACCCACTGAGCACACAGTATTGCTATATTTTACTACTGAACAAGCAGTCACAAGCGCAGTTACTTTGCAAGCGCAAGGGGACCTCTCTCTATATTACCACTAAATAAGCAGTTACAAGTGCAGTTACCTTGCAGGCACTAGGGGGGCAGAGATTTGAATGGCGCAGCAGGTGCAAGTGGCACAAGGGTCAAGCGCGCTAGGAAACCCACTTAATACAGAATATTGCAATATTTTTCTAATAAACAAGCAGTTAGGAGTGTTTTTTTATTCTTCTGTAACTTGTGTACCCAAAGTGACACATAGCCTAAAGCATCACTGTATTAAAAGCTGTAACCTATTGGACATTCTTTTCTACAACTTATGTTACATTCAGTGCATTTATATGGCACGTTTTGACAGTTTTTGTATGGTCCTAAAATGCTTTTGAACCTGGACACAGTAACACCTTTGCCAGGGCATTCTCCATTCTAAAACATTAGCACTTCAGCCGTTGTAAACACTATATAAATACTTATAATTTGCCATATGGCATCCCATACCAAGCATTGACAAAGCCAATAGGTGTCGCCTATGCGAGACCTATTTGCTTTGTCAGTGCTTTTGCAGCCACTATACAGCAGTGTTAGCTTCAGTGCAGCATAACTGAAAATAAAAAGTGGTATAACGTGGACAGCTCTATCTGTGTCATACAGCTTTTTTATGTTACTTTCTGCCATTTGCAACATAGCTAAAAACATTAGCAAAACCAATAAATCTCACATAGGCAAGACGTATTGACTTCGCTAATGCTTGTCTTTCTTCTCTATACTAACTTGCACATTAGCTTTTCTGTCTCGGTAGGTGTGTACTAACCTATTCATCAGGTTCATATTCTTTAGGAAAGTAAACCAAGGTTTCTTACGTTTTATGGGTTATTAACTATTCAAATTGTTATTAACCCCTCTGGTGAGGGTCATGACCAATGGCCGACACCTGGGAGGGGGTTAAAAAATGTAAATACCCATGGGAGACACTGAAGAGCTTCCGTGTGTCCCCCTGCCCACCCTCCCATCCCTTTGTGACACGCTGATGTCGCACTTGTTTTCCCCACCGGAGCAGGAAGCAGCAGGTAAGGCCCCTTCCTTCTCTGGTGGGGAAAACCGGCCCAAACGGGCCTCCCCACCATTCGGGAAGGCCTTGTTTGAAAGGGGATATTCTTCCCTTTCAAACAAGGCCATCCTTTTTGTTTTTTTGAGTGTCTTGAGAGAACGTGGTGATTGAGGGGAAGAAGCAAAGGTGAGGTGACAGACCTTTACTGTTGCACACATCTCACACACACCCACCAGCAATTTTGTGACTGTCTACATAGGCTAGTGTTTTAGAGCAAAACAGTAGCAGAGATGTCACATCATTGGATGACTGCTGCTCAAGCCCTAACTCTGGTTATAGAGGACAGCTCTGACGTAGGATCATAGACTGAGACAGCAGATACTGAGCCAGCATCTGAGGGATAGGACAATGGCGCACACTCTGACAGTAATTTTTCTGACATCTCCTCTTCCAGTGATTCTGAGGGAGTTGATAAGGACAGTCCTGCTGTCCCTTCGCAAGCACAGTCTGTGCAGCGGGACAATAGCGGGTTAGCCCAACCCAGAGAGCAGGTGCATGTGGCAGCAAGCACAGAGAGAGTGCTCTCTTGGGAGCTCCCCAATTTAGTTCAGCCCCAAATTCCACTGCCCAAATCGTATTGTGGAGACATCAAAATTATCTATCACAAACCAACCTGGTTTTGTAAGGCAGGCACCTGCGTTTTTGGTCTCGGGCTCGGCGGCCATATAGGGAAACCTACCAAACCCAGACATTTCTGGAAACTAGACACCCGGGGGAGTCCACAGAGGTGTGACTTGTGTGGATTCCCCAAAGCTTTCTTACCCAGAATACCCTGCAAAGGTGAAATGTGAATATAAACTATTTTTTCTTGCATTTCTGTCACACAAACTACAGGAATATGCTGGGATCAACAAACGTCCTACAACCCAGTGTCTCCCCATCTATTCTGATAAAAATGCTACCCCACTTGAGGGCCAGTGTCAGGAATGGATCACCCCAGGGTCAACAGTTGTCCTTCTGTAAGGACTAACATTGACCATTGTGTGATCCATTCCTGACACGGGCACTAGGTCTGGTACACAAGTGAGGTACCATTTTTATTGGAAGACTTGATGGAATGCTGGGTGGAAGGAAATTTGCAGCTCCTCTCAGATTCCAGCACTTTCTGTCCCTGAAGTGTGAGGAAAAAGTATTTTTATTTTTTGCCAAATTTTGAGGTTTGCAAAGGATTTTGGTAAACAGAACCTGGTGAGAGCCCCACAAGTCTCCCCAACTTGGATTCTCCTTGGTGTATAGTTTTCAGAAATGTCCAAGTGCGTTAGGATTTCTTAGGTGCCGGATGAGCTAGAGGCCAAAATCCACAGCTAGGCACTTTGCAAAAAAACTGATCAGTTTTCTTTGGGAAAATGTGATGTGTCCACGTTGTGTTTTGGGGCATTTGCTGTTACGGGACTAGGTGTACCCATACAAGTGAGGTACCATTTTTATCGCGAGACTTGAGGGAACGCTGGCTGGAAGGAAATTTGTGGCTCCTCTCAGATTCCAGAACTTTGCAGCACCGAAGTCTGAGGAAAAAGTTTTTTTTTGTTTTTGCCACATTTTGAGGTTTGCAAAGGATTCTTGGTAACAGAACCTGGTGAGAGCCCCACAAGTCACCCCAACCTGGATTGCCCTAGGTGTCTAGTTTTAAAAAAAATGCACAGGTTTGGTAGGTTTCCCTAGGTGCCGGCTGAGCTAGAGGCCAAAATCCACAGCTAGGCACTTTCCCAAAAACACGTCTGATTTCAATGTAAAACTGTGATATGTCCATGTTGTGTTTCCTGTCGCGGGCACTAGGCCTACTCACACAAGTGAGTACCCATTTTTATCAGGAAAATCCTCGAAGCCCTAGAAAAGCACCGGAGATGGACAAATTCCTGACCGTCCTCCTTTTTTGTGGGAGCTGTGAAATTGTGAGTACTTCCATTTAGGAGTTAGTTATTTAAGTCCATCTAATCTAATATGTTCCCAAATGTGGAACTCTGTTGATCCTTTTGAGAACGTGAACCATTCTACCAGTAAAACGGAACTGTGAACCTAAGGACCAAGAAAATGTGTCTTGTAACAAACCTTCTTTTTAACTTCATTTTTCTCTGTTCTCCCTGTTGTCAGACCTTGGTGGTTCATGCTAGATGTTCTAAGTTTTCATTGTGCAACAGGCAAAACAGTGGCTACAGCACTTCTTCTGGGCAAAGGTACTTAGTAATTTGTTTTCCACCTAATTTGTGAACCTTGCACGTGTCAAACATTTCAGTACAACTGAAACTCAGACTAAACTCCATAGTGGTATAACATTTTTGGTTTAAAATGTTTTGGTGCATACTTTGCACTGGGGCTAAAGGTATCGTTCCATAGTAACAAAAGGTCAAGTGTAGTTTTCAATGCTTTTTTTGTAGGCCCTTCGGAAGAGTCCTCAAATATTTACATTGTGAATTCTTCCTGGACCTTGCCATTCTACTACAAATTGCACATGTGACATAAACTTCCAGAGTTACAGGCATTCCCTGTAGGCTTGCGGAGTTGTTTTTTTTGGTTGTGAAACGTAGAAGCAAGTAAAACATAGCCTTGTGCTTTTTTAATATTGTGACTCGTCTGCGAAAACCACAAACCTTTTGGGGGCTGTGGAGGGTGAACATTCTGCAAGCACAGCAAAACTGAATATTTCACTAATGATTAGTACATTTTTGTGAACAAATAAAAATTCTCCTTGGTGTATTTTACATGTTTTGTCCACCCATAGTGCCCTGTATTCTGGTTGTACCACAATGAGGTAAAAGCTAACTGATGTGGTACATGAATCAATCAGTAGATTTGTAGAGCACTACTTGTCAGCCGTAATGGTATTCAGGCAATGGCAGGGTCCAGTTGATTAGCCAAGTAGCCAGGTCTTCAGGGACTTTCAGAACTCTTGAAGAGATGGGAAGGTGGGCAGATGAAGGATAATTTGTTCCATGTCTTTGCTGCTAGGTTGGAGAAGGAGTGATCTCTGCATCTGCTACGTCGTATGCAGGGGGTTGAGGAACATTGAGCGGAGGAGTCTGGTGGACTGATGGAAGTTCAGGTGGTGGTTCAAGTAGGTTGTCCGCAGTTGTTTAGGGCCTTGTATGCATGGGTCAGGAACTTGAACTTGCATCTTTTCTGTACATGGAACCAGTGGAGGTCCCTGAGGTAGGGGCAGTTGTAAATTCATCTAGGGAGATCCAGGATCAGTCTGGCTGCAATGTTCTGTATGGTCCTTAGTCTTTGGAGGAGGTGAGCTATGATCCTGCGTAAAGAGCTTTGCTGTAGTCCAATCGGCTGGAGATGGGTGATGTGGCGCCCGGAGCGTTATGGTAGTGATTTGAGTATCTTATGAAGTATGCAGAGAATGAAGAAGCAGGAGGAGGAGGAAACCAAATTGACCCAAGTCATCATGGTTAGCTTGTCCAGAATGATGCCTGGGTTCCTAGAATGGTCATTAGATGTTTGCATTTGAAGTGTCCGGCATCTATGTGGACTAGTTTCAATGCTCAATACCTTTTGTCATAATTCCAGAACAAAATACAATTTTTACATTCTGTCCTTTCAAGACGGAATGGTGAGAATGCGGTACAGTGCCTGTAATAAAGTAACAAAATGCCTCTAACTGTGCATTGGCTTCTTTGTCTTGGAGTGTGGAAGGAAGAGAGATGAGATTTTTTTTAAATCGTTCAAACTATAGGTTGAAATGTCTGTGTGAGACGAGCCTAGTGTGGTTGATGGTTGAAATTGATGATTATTCTAAACATTTTATGTATTTCATAATACCAGGCGGTGCATCCCTAAAGTAGTCGTATAGCTGCAAAATGATTGGCACCCAGACGATCATCTCTTAACAGTCTCACACTACTAAGGTTTATAGTAGGCGTTGAAGCAGTGGTGTATTTGAAGTTGCTTTCTCATTGGAATATGGTTGGGGTTTAACACTGAAACAGGCAACAATGTTTGGTGTGTCCAGCTTCTCCCTGGTAGCCTCTGCATCTGCATGATTGATTCAGTATAATGAAACCTCTTTCTTGCTGGCATATGTTTCACCACCTCCTGGCTGGTATCCCCGTAGGCCCTACAAGAGTTGCGTTGCTTGAGCAAAGAAGAAATTCTGTTTGTAGTCACTATGACCGCAGCATGTAATGCAAGAAAAATCTGTACCACAAAATTTTACTCTAGAATTATATTAAAGCTCCAAACCGGCAGTGCGCTTTAATCGATCCCTTATTTGAAAACAACTTATTAGAAAAGTGGTTTCCCTCACCAAGTTGAGTATATGTAAAAATGCCTACCTCAGTTTACTCGCTCTTAACACACCCGCCTTTATTTGACATACTGTTGTCAGAGCCCTATGAACTCCCAACAAAGTGGTTTATTCCTTTCTACTGCATTAATGTGCTGAAATATGAAGTGCCTTACTGCTGAAGTGCTCTGGTAAGTGGCCGTAAAGGGGTAATCAAAAGTGCACAACACAGCCACTTGGGTAAATGAGCTATTTTTCCACCTCCAGGAGAAACATCTATCGCCATTGCCTGCCCTTTGTATTCCACAGCACACAGGATGATCAGTGAGGATTATGTTCACTCACCGTAGGCAACCACCCCACTACTAAGGTTCTGTTATTTCCTGGTTCCCTGGTTAAAGCCCAAAGCTGAAATGATCTCATTTCCCGGGGTGGGACGTAGCAGTTACCAGGAACATGTGGATGGTGACACTTGCCAGTTACTTCTGGAAGGACTGATGGACTGATTATTGTGTGCTTTACTTACACATGGCGGGGCTGCAGTGAGGGTTTTATTTGCACATGGGAAAGCTTCAGTGGCCTTTGCAGGCATTGCCTGCACACCTAGAGGTAGACGCTCTCCATGTTGCTTCCTCACATCTTAGTTTTCTGGTAGACCTTGATGCGATCCATCAGTCACAATTATATCATAACCTGGACTATGTCGGGGACCGACCTCAAATCTTGGATGGGGTGGGAAGGCAAAAAACTCCAGACTCGTGTGGATTTTGTGAAGGTGCTTCCATTCCAGAACCCACACAGCCATGTCCCATCCTTCTGAATCATGTTCCAAGAGCAATGGTTCTTCAGTATTGGATCTTTCATACATGCTTGAATCTACCCCGTCGTCGAGGTGGGAACCTCACGGTAACTTCAAATATATATAGCAGGAAGCGTAACACACTAGGCCCGAATGGCCCAAATAGGCACTGCTATAGCCTATCCATGTTTTCTTATTAAAAAAAAACACCAAACATGAGCTACAGCCAATCAAGCATCAGCACCCTCTAGAACACTCCAAACAGAGGCTGTTTCCCTCAGATTTTCTCCCGCCCGTCGCGTGAAGGGAGTCTCCCTGAGCTCTGCTCAGTTTATTCTTCTGACAGGAATATTTTCTTTTAGAGAACCCAGCTTTCCAGTGGACCGAATGCCCCAGCAAACTAAAAAAGACTTTTCAGAGATTGTGGCAGCTGTGGGAGGAAAAGACTTCATATTGATGACCCCCACAAGAAATGCATCTACTGCCTACATCCAGACCATAAGGTGAGGGACTGTAAGATTTTTCGCACCTTCAGTCATAAAACCCTGAAAGACTGAGAGGGTAGACTTTTGTTGTGGCTCCAAAATCAGAAGGCCATGGAGTATCCTTCTGAAGAGAGTGAAGCCTCATCGTACACTGCTCACTCCCTAAAAAGGCCTAGAGGTGAGGATAAACTGCCTACAGAGCCTCCAAGAAAAGATGCTAACAAATCTAAATACCTTTCTTTGGAGAAGCAAAAAGGCTGAAAGGGTGCTGCCTCAGTATCGGGTACCTGGTTAAAAACCTCAGAAGAGGTTCACTCAGAGCCTACCACACCTTTTGGGGTGAAAGGCACCCCCAAAAAGTGCCTCTCTGTCTCCATCACCGGGGAAAGAACCAGGAAGATTCTCCTCAGATTTTGCCAGAAAGGGCCCGTCAACGACATCACTGTTGATTACGCATCGACGATGATGTTGACATTCACCACATCAGTGCCCCCAATGATTGTTACATCATCGCCACTTTCGTCAACAACGATCATTACAGCAAAAATCTACAAAAAGACAGTCGACAAAGACATTGTCGGCGAGAGATAAGTCAGAAGCCTCGTTATTACATCCGTCGACTGTGACATACCTGTCGACAAGGCACCCGTTGACGAGGGCGAAGAGAGAATCATTGCGGAGAATACCGTCACCGACAGTACCGTCAACAAGGGAACCATCGTCGAGGAAAAGTCTGTCTGCGAGGAAACCGTTGACGGGAGAACTGTCGACGAGGGAAACATCAACGGCAGTTTTGCTGGCGCAACCATCGACGACGAACATAGGGGGGAGCATTATCTTCCGGTGATCTCACGAATCAGGCTTCAGAGTCAATAAGATTTCTTCCTCTTTCTTTCAGAACAGTGGGAGAGAAGGCATCTCCAATCCTGCCGATGCATACCTCCCCAAGCAAAGTTTTGACGTATCCTCCTCAGCACCTATTGGATGATGACGATGAGGTCTATTCTCAGGATGATGGAATGTTTGGTGCAGCCAGTAGTCTGTTGCAGCTTCATGTCAAATGCCAGGACCTGGATGACGGTAGTGATGGACAATATCAAGACAGTTATTCGTCAGCCAGGTTCCAACCGGATCTGTCATACTCCACGTTTGAGACAGAAGATTCTATTCCTATACCAAGATCTTTAGTGTCAGGTCTCCAAGGTATGTTGCAGGATTACTATAGAAGGTTTCTGCCACCACTACTGGAGACTCCGACCACGCAGTATAATCTGCAAATGGGTCTGCACACCCCAGTCCCTAGTCATCCAGGGACACCGCACAGAAACATCCAGTCTGTTCACCCGCCGCAGGATGATCCTCAGTCCACAGACGAAGAGACGGAAGAGGGAGAGATACTGGAAACCGCTCCTAGTGAGTGGGATGAATACCTCATTCCTACACCGTCACCACCATCAGCAGGGCCAGTGGATTCACCCCTGGAGGACATAGGGGGCTTCCATAATTTGATGGAAAGAGCGGACAATAGATTTGAACTACCCATTCTTTCCTGGGAAACTGATTGTTTCCTATATGACTTTAAAGAGCCATCAAAAAAGTCAGTTAGGGCTGTTCCTATAGTAGATTTTCTATGGCAGGAAGGAACGAAGGTGATGAAAAACCCAGCTACAATACCTTCCCAGATACAGCGGTTGGAGAAAAAAATATAAAGCTCCGAAAGATACGCCAGCCGTTTAATAACCCAACCAAAGCCGGATTCGGTCATATCTCAAGCGGTGCAACGTCACTAGAAAAATCCTTCAACGCCAATAACATCACCGCCAGACAGAGAGGGACGGCGACTAGACAACATCGGCAAAAGGTTCTCCTCGGTAGCGGCGATAACAGTAAAGGCTGCTAACTCGTTGGCCATTCTGGGCAGGGATGATTGCCAAATGTGAGCAGACATGTCCTCTTACGTAGACCTCTTGCCCGAGGATGCTAAACTGGAGGCAAAGAAAGTATTACAGGAAGGAGAGCGGATCGCAGCCAAAGTCATCGATTGTGCGATTGACCTCTCACTGACAAGTTTCAGGCAACTGGCAGGGGCAGCTGTCTTGCGTAGACAGGGCTGACTGAAATCTACTTCTTTTCGCCCGTACGTTCAGAGTAGAATACTTGACATGGCGTATGATGGGTAAAGCCTCTTCAGAAAGCACGTGGATTACATGCTACAGTCCATAAAGGCCGATACAGATACGGCGAAATCCTTTGGTACGTTGCAGTACAAAAAACAGCCATTTCGAGGTGCGAGAGGCAGAGGAAGTTACTCCTTTTGTGGTGGTTTCCAGCAGTATAGACCATAGGACCAGTCAACTCTGGCAGGTTTCAGACAGCAGTACGGACAGCATCAGCAGCAATATTGATTATCACCTACAGCTGCCTGGAAGCCCTGTTGCCCACGGCAGGGATACGTGTAGAAAGCAATGACCGGGCATCCATACCAGCTACCAACCCTACCCATGTGTCAAAGATCAGGGGTCGCATCACTTATCACATCCTTCAGTGGTCGGGCATAACATCAGACAAGTGGATACTAGATATTGTAGCCAAGGGGCATACTCTGGAATTCATACAGAAACCTCCAAAATACCCCTCCGTCAGGACCGCCACCTCCACAATTGAAACACCTCCTCAAGGAACTGTATGTGATGTTGTGCAAGGGTGCAATAGAGCTTGTTCCAGCTCTTCACAGGAACCAGGGATTGTATTCACGCTTTTTTTTTTTTTTAGTAAAGAAGCCCTGAGGGGATTGGCATCCTATCCTAGACTTAAGATCCTTAAACAAGTTCCCGAAAAAACAGTTGTTTGTATGGTAACTCTACAGGACATCCTATGCCTCCTGAGCACAGGAGATCACACGACATCTCTAGACCTCCAGGATGCATACTTCCACATCCAAATACATTGAAACCATCAGAGATTTCTCAGGTTCAGGGTAGCTGGTATGTATCTGCAGTTTTGTGTCCTCCCATTGGGATTAAAGTTGGTCCCCAGAATGTTTACAAAGGTGTTAGCGCCAGTAGCAGCTCACCTACGCCAGTTGGGCATACATTTTTTCCATGTCTGGATGACTGGCTCATCAAGGCATCCTCAAGAGCTCAAGTGATAGACCATACAACCGCTTGCCTCTGGTTCTTCAAGGATCTAGGTCTTACCATCAATTATCGCTAGTCACACGTTCATCCCACGCAAAAACTGAATTTCTTGGGGGCAATTCTGGATACTATCCAAAGCAAAGCATTCCCATCTCAAGAGCGAAAGCTAAAGCTATCCAACTTGGCTCAAAACCTATTGACCAAAAAGTTTGTTTCAGTTCAGACTTAAAAATCATTAATTGGAATTATCTTGTCATGTATTTCGCTAATCCCTAATTGCCGGCTACGTATGCAGCCTCTACAGGAGCAACTGGACACTCAGTGAATCCAAGTGCAGGGCTCCTTCGAGGATCGAATTCTCATCACATCAGGGATGTGAGCTGCCACGTCTTGGTGGGCGAAGCAGACCAACTTGTCCAAGGGTCTTACCTTTCTTCAACAGGTGCCTCAATATATAATAACAGATGCGTCCCTCGAGGGTTGGGGTGCCCACCTTCAAGATCTGTGAATAAGTGCCACCTGGACTCAAAAAGACAAACCGCTTCACATAAACCAGCTGTAGCTCAAAGCAATAGATCTGGCGCTGAAGGCTTCCTTACCAAGACTCCGTATTTCTTATCAGAATGGACAATACCACAAGTATGTTTTACCTAAACAAGCAGGGCGGCACAAAGTCCTTGCAGTTTTCACAACAAGCGCAGAACATTTGTAAATGGGCCATAGGAAACAGAATTTCTCTGAAGGGGGAACACTTGCCAGGGCAAACCAACTTCCTGGTAGATGCTTTGAGCAGAACGTTCATCCCGGATCACAAGTGAGAACTTGGCCAAAAAGTTCTCGGCCAACTCTTCCAGATGTGGGGCAGACGAATCTCGATCTGTTTGCCACATACGAGAACAGGAAATGCCTATATTACGCAGTTTGGGCTGGACTGTTCCCATGGGGAACAGGGTCAAGACTGATTTGCATATGGCTGGGTCCAAACTGGAATGGCATGGCAAGCAAAAAAACTGATGGATTAAACCCAGATCTCTGACTGGGGGTGAATGTTTGATTTATTCTGCATTCTGTCCATCATCTGTTGTTTTTGCATTTGTCACCCCAAGTGGGAAGGGTATGCCCAGACGTGGGTCCTGTGCTTGCAATGCCACCAGATTCAATCTGGCCTGGCTGATGAAGGGTGATACCCTGAAACCGGTCCCAGGGTGCTTGTTTCTGGTCCAGATAAGACCTGGCCTGGCAGTTCGGGTTGGACTGTTCCCATGGGGAACAGAGTCAAGACTGATTTGCATATTGCTGGGTCCAAACTGGAATAGCATGGCAAGCAAAAAAAATGATGGATTAAACCCAGATCTGTGACTTGGGGTGAATGTTTGATTTGCTCTGCATTCCGTCCATCATCTGTTGTTTTTGCATATATTATGCAAGCTGACATCCCCAAAAAGAGTTGTGGGGAAATGCATTTTTGATGAGATGGTCAGGGGTTTATGCCTACGCTTTTCCCCTGATTCCGCTCATCCCCAGAGTGATCAATAAGACGAAGACAGAAGGATGTCGCCTCCTGCTAGTGGCACCCAGGGGGCCCAGGCAGGTTTGGTTCCCAGAACTCCTTATGTATTCGGAACAGCCACATGTTCTACTCAGACAGACGCCAGCCACGCTGACCATGCACCAGGGCCAGGTCAGGCATCCGGATCCGTCATCTCTGCACTCATCGGCCTGGCTCCTGAATTTAATAAATACTCCACTCCACCTTGAACATCTCATCAGAATGTAGAGCAATATTAGCCAAGGCCAGAGCGGACACCACCAATAAGACCTATAAACTTAAATGGAAGCGTTTATTTGTGGTGTGCTGCGGAAGGAGTCCATCCTATCTCGTCGATCCTGGAACAATTACTTCCTTATTTGTTACACTTGGCAAAATCTGGGCTTTCATACTCCTCCATACATGTGGCAGCAATTTCAAGATACTGCCAATCTCAGCACACCTCCTCGCTACAGTCTACTAGGATTGTGAAGCAATTTCTCATGGGTCTTTTTCGAGTTTTTGCACTGGTGCGTAAACCTCTACCGTTATGGTTCCTAAACATAGTATTGGGACAACTCATGAAACCCTCTTTCGAACAATCCACAGGTCAGAATTGATATTCATCTCTTGGAAGACATACAGGCCTTCACCGTCAAAGAGCCTTTTCTTCAGTTAACCTCTAATGGGGTCATACTTAGAACTAATCCTAAGTATATCCCAAAAGTACCTTCAAACTTCCATTTGAATGAGCCAAACCTTTTTTCCTAACCCACTAACGGTAGCGGAAAAAGCAGTGCATTCGCTGGATGTTAAGAGGTGTTTGAAATTCTATCTTCATAGAAGACAGAGCATCCGGAAACCAGACCAGCTATTCATAGCTTTTGGAGATGCAAGAAAGGGCTCTGCGATATCTAAACAGACCATTGTGCCAGGTGGATCAGTCTAGCAATACAATTCTGTCATGCCCAGGCTGGAAAATCGCTCCACAGTAAGGTTAAAGCCCACTCTGCCAGGGCAGTGGCCACATCAGCGGCACTCTTCGGGGGAGTGCCCTTGCAACACATTTGCAGGGCAGCGACATGGTCCAGCCAGCATACATTCACAAGGCACTACTGTCTCAATGAGACGAATAAAACGGACACAGCTGTTTGGCAAGCAGTGCTGAGGCATCTATTCCGTTAAGGTGAGCCTCTCTGGTCATCCCACCTTCCACTTGAAAAGGTATGTGATCTACGCTTCCCTAATCTGGTCATTGTTAGTATTGTTGTTATAATTATTGTTCTTTATTATGGTTGTTTGTTATTATTATTAATATTATTAGTAGTAGTATTCGTATTATTATTATGGTTATTATTGTGGTATTTATGATTATTATTATCATTATTGTTGTTATCTTCCTTGAAGCGCTAATGTATTCCTATCTAATTTTAGCTGTGAGTAGCATCACTCCTATTATTATGCATGTTATCCCTAGTTTAAACGATATTACTGTTCGCTACTCTAATTCAAGCATGTGAATCTATGAAAGATCCAATACTGGAGAAAAAAATTAGTTACTTACCTGTAACTGTGGTTCTCCAGTATTGGTATCTTTCATAGATTCACATGTGACCCACCCTCCTCCCCGCAGAGGCTCCTCTTACACATAAACTTCCTGCATCACACTTGTACTAGAAAATCTGAGTGAAACAGCCTCTGTTGGAAGTGTTCTAAAGGGTGCTGATGCTTGATTGGCTGTAGCTCAAGTTTGGTTACTTTTTTATAAAAGAACATGGATAGGCAATAGCGGTGCCTATTTGGGCCTTTGGGGCCTAGTGTGTTACACTTACTTCTTTATATATTTGAAGTTACTGTGAGGCTCCCACCTCGACAAAGGGGATGATTCAAGCATGTGAATCTATGAAAGAAACCAATACTGGAGAACCACAGTTACAGGTAAGTAACTAATTTTCTTTTTCAAGTCTCACCATAAAGAGGGTCCTGAAAAGCTCCCTGACAAGATGCCTGGGTGGATTTCTTTTTTTTTTTTTTTTTTTTTTTTTTTTGCCATTGTCGCCTTTGCTTTCTTTGGTACATAGGTCAGGTGAGGCTGCAATGAGGACAGTCTTTTTGCTTGCATCTTGATAGTAGATTACAATCGACAAGCCACTTAGGTCACCAGTACCGTGGGAGGTTTCTTTTATTGGCTTTAAAGTCTTCCTTTTCTTGAGTAGCTAAGTAAAGATCGGTTTCGACGTATTAGGGAGGTGTAATTAAGAATAAATGGCTCCAGATCTTCCTATTTCAGGCAGCCCAAATTTCTGAAGTAGCTGATTCGTTTTACACAGTCTGTTCATCCTCTTATCTTTTTAGCCTTGCGACTTGTCAAGGTATAGAAAGGTTTTTAATTGGGGTAGAGCCTCTTCGTTACAGTATCCTATATTTGTAGGTGTTTTTGCATTTCACTTATATCTCCAGATTACATGCTGGTGGTGT
Organism: Pleurodeles waltl; assembly: GCF_031143425.1. Lineage (NCBI taxonomy): Eukaryota > Metazoa > Chordata > Amphibia > Caudata > Salamandridae > Pleurodeles > Pleurodeles waltl. The sequence goes on from NC_090440.1 coordinate 1,554,096,802, forward strand.
GTGGGTACTGAGAAAGTTATCAGACATAGTTAATGTACTGGTACTGGGCATAGCTAGACGTGCAGTTGTTTAATTTTAACATTTCTGATGGATACAACTAGCTGTGGATTCCTCACCTTATGAATTTTCCCAATGTGTCAGCATTTGACAGCAATTTTTTCCCGGCTCTCCACATCGACGAGGACATCACAATTGCACGGCTTTGCACGTGACTCCGTCTGACGTCATCGGAGCCTTGTGAAGTCCTCGCCGGTGTGCTGACGTCAGTTCCCTTTTTTCCGTACCTTTGACGCTAATGGTTTTTCTACCTCTCATCTCAGTTTCTCAAATGTATCGAGGGAATTGTTTCGTAGCGCTTCTATGGCTCCACCGAAGAAATCCGGTTTTAAACCTCATAGCGAGTACGGGAGGGCACATGTCGGTGATGGATCAGTACGAGCATTGCCTCTGGTGTCTGAGCTCTGATCACGACGCGGCAGGTTACTTGTCCTGCCAGCATATGAAGACAAAAGCTCTGAAGGAAAGAGAGGCTAAGCTTTTCCCAACAAAAGCTAAGAAGGAGAAAAGAGGTCGCAAAGGTCAAGGACACGGGGCACTTCGTCGTACAAATCTTCGAGATCTCATAAGAAGCGACACTGTCTGCATCAGGGATGATTCCATTCATCCCGAGATCGGTCTCAGTATCCTCCGAATCTGCGCCACACGACGTGGGAGGTCAGCCCCACTGTGTCTCCTCAGCCACAGTCTCCGGAAGCATCCCCGGCGCCGACTTTGATCAAGCTCTCCCAAGTCGCCAGTAAGTACAACAGCTCATTTTTCTCCTGCATCCTCTCACGGTCAGGAGTTTGGAGTTCGAGCGACTGATCCAGTGCAGCCACCACAACGGGAACAAGGGTATCCTGCCTTCCTGGGTCCGGGAGCGGATTAGTCTTTATTACTCCATGCTATGTTTATTATTTTTAATAGGGCCATGGTCCCCTCTGGTGCACCTGCTGGTCCCATGGGTCCGTTGGCTTTCATGCTGGGGTTGCCGTATAAGCAGGCTCCATTTATGCCCTTTTCACCAGCAACTCCTTGTGAGGATACTGGCTTGGACCGATGATGTCACCGCTACCCTGCATTATGGCGCCAGTGGCGCCGACTGAGTCAGTACCGGCACTGGATGGATCCTGACGCTCTTCATCGGCGCGGAGTGTGTATTCACCTCCCTCCCCTCCTCTGCCTGTGTCACCTTCTCCTTCGAAGGATGTGTCATTGGTTAACTCTTTATCAACGCCACATTTGGAGTCCAGGCTGAGGTTGAGAAGGGGGGCCTTGAAACCTCTGGAGGAGCAACAGTATCAAAAACAACAATTGGAAGAAGGAGAAATCCTGGGGCCTTCAGGTGATTTCCAGGGCTGAGACTCTGCTAGTGGGTTCGATACGTCCCCTGAGTGGGAGTTTTTATCCCCTGGAGGTGAACTCGAGGCAGAAGCAACTACATACCACTGGGTGATGGGGAAGGCAGCAGAATCTTTGTACTTGCCACTTCGTGCGTTGGACTTAAAGACCAATATTTTAACAGAGGTTTTGCATCCATCGGTTTCCTCTTCTGAGCCCTTCCTCCCTTTCCGTGATGCCCTGATAGAGCCCATATTAGAGATAAGGTGGAAACCAGTTACGACACAGTTTCTAAGACTGGAGCCAAAAGGTACAAGATTGCTCCTGTTGATCCAGAGTTTCTGTCCCAGCACCCAACACCAGAGAGCTTTGTGGTGCAAGCTTCTTGTTCCACAAGGTGGGCTCCGGGATCGTTCCCTTCAACACCATCTGATAGGGAGTCAAAGCGTATGGAGCAGTCTAAGAAATGTTTCTTCTCAGGAAGCATGGCCTTAAAATCTCTGAATGCAACGTGTACTGAGGAGATATATCTATGCCCTAATGGATACAGCAAAGGAAGTCGTCCAAAACTTGCTGCAGGACGTTCAGGGGCATTTTAGTGAACTGTTGCAGGACAGTCAAGCGGCAGCAAAGCAGGTGATTCAGTAAGGTACGGACGCTGAAGGTTTAGTTGCTAGAGCCATGGGGACTTCCATTGCGACTAGGAGGCATGGTTGGCTCAGAGGTTGTGGTTTTTCCTTTGTTCAGGCTGCGTTGATGGACTTCCCATTTGATGGTGCAAGGCTGTTTGGGGCAAAGGCTGACTCAGCCCTGGAAAGATTCAATGATAGCAGAGCCACTGCAAAATCTTTGGGCCTTCAGGCTTCTTCTGCACCCTTCAGATCTTTCTGAGGGTTTGGCTGTGGGTCATCTTTTCATGGGAGGCAAAAGTCCGATGTCCAGCAGCCTGCCAACCCCTTTTACAGGTCCTATAGGGGGGATGCGAGAGAGTTACAATGTGAGGAGCTGCACAGAAGCTTTCCGCCTCATCCTTATCTTCATCCTCTGGGGGGAATCTGGCCAGGGAAGCAGCCCTAATTCTCACTCCATTCACCAGCATGTTTTCCCCATATGGGAAAGGCTGTTAGATTTTCTCCACACGTGGTGGTTAATTACATCAGACTCTTGGGTGCTGGGCATAGTAGGAAAAGGTTATGCCCTTCCTTTTCTGGAGTTCTCCCCCCTCCCCCCCCCCTCCTCCCTGTTATTCATTTTACACAGAAGAGCACTTCCTCTTGCTTCAGCTGGAGGTGCATGCCCTTTTGTTAAAATGTACAGTGGAGTAGGTTCTGGAGCAGGAAAGGGGTCAGGGATGTTATTTAAGACATTTCCTCATTCCCAAGAAGGATTGTCGTTTGAGGCCTATCATGGATCTGAGGATTTTGAATTGGTTCCTCAAGCAGGAAAAGTTATAAATTCTGACCCTACTGCAGGTACTTCTTGTTTTGAAAAAGGAAGACTGGATGGCGTCTGTCGACTTACAGGATGCCTATTTTCATATCCCTATTCTGAAGTCGCACACAAAGTATCTCCAGTTCGTGGTAGGGTCGCAACACTACCAGTGTACTCCTTCCTTTTGGTCTTTCTTCTGCACCTCGAGTCTTCACGAAGGTGATGGTAGTAGTTGCAGTGGACCGCAGAAGGAAGGGAATATCTGTATTGCCTTATATGGACGATTGGCTGATCAAGGCCGGGTCCCCAGGGCTCGTGCTGCACCATCTGCAGGTGACAACCCAGTTGTTTTTCAACCTGGATTTTACGATAAACGTGCCCAAGTCTCACCTGGAGCCCTCTCAGTGCCTCCAGTTCATAGGTACAGTACGGGACGTAACATTGAATCAAGCCTACCCTCCTCCACAGAGGATTCAGGACATTCAGGTGATGATTCCAAAGTTTAGAAATAGAGCAGCTGTTCCAGTACCCAAGGTCCTACGTCTGCATGGTACATTCGCTTCCTGCATTCTGCTGGCACATAAGGGCTCTTCAGTAGTGCATCCACAAGCAGCGGTTTCAACACAAAAGGGATCTTGAAGAGTCGATAATGATCTTCAGAGACTCTGCAGTGGATCTGTGATGGTGGACTGTGGACAGCAACTTCTCTCAAGGAAGGCCGTTTTGTCTTCTACTTCCGGTGACCACAGTCATAACGGGTGCTTCCACTCTAGGGTTGGGAGCTCATCTGGGGGACCTGGAGATCAAATGCCTATGGTCTCCAGTAAAATAGATGTTTCACATCAATCTGTTGGAACTGCGGGCGATACGTCTGGCTCTCGAGGCCTTCCTCCCATCCATTTGCCATCAATCGGTACAAGTTTTGTCAGACAACACTGCCACGATGTGGTTCATCAACAAGCAGGGAGGAGTAGGGTTGTTCCTTCTCTGCAGAGAGGCTCTGCGGCTCTGGTCCTGGGCACATTATCATCGGATTTGCATTGTAGCAAACCATCTAGCTGGAGTTCTCAATGTGCGTGCTGACAGTCTCAGTTGGCAATTGTCGACTGATCACGAGTTGCGTCTCCATCCGGATGTGGTTCCTTTGCCACTTGCGAGAATGCACACTGCCTGACGATCTCAAGCCTCCGGTATCTGACGCAGGGGGTGTTGTGGGGATGCGTTTCAGCTGTCCTGGAGCGACCAACTACTTTACGCGTTTCCTCCCATACCCTTGATTCCTCGAGTACAGAGGAAGATTTGGCAAGATCGGGCCCGAGTCATATTAATAGCCCCGGATTGGCCATGAAGGGTGTGGTACACAGACCTCCTTCAACTCTCATGGTGTCCTCCACTCTCTCTCTCTCTCACAGGATAGACCTCCTCTCACAGTCAAAGGGGCGAGTTCTACACCCCCACCCCCACCTCCAGCTCCAGAGCTTGCAGCTACATGCCTGGAGATTAAATGAGGCAATCTGAGTTGTTTTTCTCTCCTTCCAGAAATGGTGGATGTTATCTTATTGGCCAGGTGACACTCCACCAAGACTGTCTGTGCCGGTAGATGGGCGAAATTTGTTACTTGATGTGGAGAGAGACAAATTCACCCCTTAAAAACCCATTTCTCTGATATTTTGCAGTTTGCACTTTCCTTGGCACAGAAAGGTGGCACAGTTGCGACAGTAAAAGGCTATTTATCAGCGCTGTTGGCTTTTCTTTGTGTTCCTGATCAGCCTTCCTCATTTAAGTCCCCTATAGTTCTTAGGTTCCTCAAAGGGTTAACTAACAAGTTTCCTCTCACTCCGTTTGTAATGCCTCAGTGGGATTTGAATTTAGTTTTGACTTTTTTGATGGGTTCACCTTTTAAGCCTATGCATAATTACCCGTTGAGGCTTTTAGTTTTTAAGGCAGTTTTTCTAACAGCCATCATGTCGGCTAGAGATGTGAGTGAGCTTCAGGCTGTTAGTTTAAAACCACCTTTTACTACCTTTCATGCTGACTAGGTGGTGCCGAGAACCTTCCTAAGGCTTTCCTCCCTAAGGTAGTCACTCTGTTACATCTGGGACAATCTATAACTCTCCCATCCTTTTACCCTCCTTCTCATCCATCAAAAGAGGAAGAAAGGCTGCATCGCTTGAATCTGAGAAGGGCTCTGAGCTTCTACATAGAAAGGACGAGTGACTTCAGAATTGATGATCAGCTCTTCATTGGATATGTGGGCAAAATGAAGGGCGAAGCTGTCCACAAGAGGATTCTTTCAAGGTGGGTCATCCTTTGCATAAATATTTGTTATTCACTAGCAAAGAAGGTTACCCCGAGGGCATTAGAGCTTATTCCACAAGGGCTAAGTTCTGCCACTTCAGCTTTGGCTAGAGGTGTGCCGGTTGCTGGTATTTGTAAGGCAGCAACTTGAGCTTCCCTCCACACTTTTGCAAAGCATTATCGCTTAGACTCACAAATTAGGAGGGATGGCAGTTTTGCCCGTTCTGTTTTGCAGGACTTCTTTGGTTGACCAGTCGGGCACTCGCCTCTGAGTGTGGGACTGCTTTGGGATTCTATTCATAAGGTGAGAAATCCACAGGTAGTTGTATCCATCAGAAGAAGAAGTTACTTAACTTCGGTAACGCTTTTTCTGGTGGATACAGTAGCTACCTGTGGATTTCTCACAGTCTCACCTGCCTCCCCGTTGCCTGTCTGGTCATACCTAGAGCGCTGTTAATGTTATTGATTTGTCTGTATTTTAATGTGTGTAAGAATGTGTATGTATGTGTGTGTGTATGTGTATATATATATATATATATATATATATATATATATATTTATTTAATGAGTTGGCAAGTGTTGTGCTTGTGATATCGGTATTCACCCTTTCGCCTCGAAGGCACAGTAGAAAATTGTGAAACTGACGCCAGTGTGCTGATGGGGGACTTCTTATGGCTCCGATGACGTCAGACGGAGTCGCGTGAGGAGCCCTCTGATTGTGACATCCTCATCGACATGGAGAGCTGGGGAAATAAATTCCGTCAAATGCTGGCGCATTGGGAAAATTCATAAGGTGAGGAATCCACAGCTAGTTGTATCGATCAGAAAAAGCGTTACTGAATGGTAAGTAACTTGTTCATTTTGTTTGCAACGGTAGTTCTATCTATACCATGCTCAAGTGGCCTTGACATCCCAAAAGTGTAAAGGAAAGGGGTTTAAATACTACCACTAAAGAAGTCACTATGGTCAGTAATGTATAATTTCTGCCTTAGAGAACCTAAAGATTTGTCTGATCAACCACTACGTCTTGCATTTGAGTTGACTGTTTGGACAGAACAACCTTTCACAGACCCTTAAGATTACTATACTGCATCATGGATGTTTCTTTGACTTGGGAAAGGCATTGGCATTCATGGTCCTTGTTTGTAATAGCTTTATTATCCAAATTATTTTGTCATTTATGAAATATGAATTCAGCCATGAACTTCCCATGGGCTTGAACAGGGTGATTAGGTAAGTACCATATGAATTTTAAATGTATTTTGCGGGAAGTCGGTGGCAAAACAAAATATTATTTGCATATGTTGTCAATTCCAAAGTTGACTGACCAAAGCATTCTTTTGATTTACCTTTGTTTAATATGACACTATAAAACTGAATTGACTGTAAATATGTTTTCTCTGAATCATTTACAAGTTACAAGTAAACATCAGTTATGAATCCTTATAGTAGATGCAGCAGTATTTTGAAGTTTGGCCTGTTCTGTGTTGTAGGAATTGTTGAAGAATATAAGCCTCCATTCTATGATGTGGTTCCAAATGACCCCAGCTTTGAAGATATGAGGAAAGTGGTCTGTATAGATCAGCAAAGACCAAACATTCCCAACAGATGGTTTTCAGACGTAGTAAGTACAATTAAACTAGATATTGGTGTGCATGGCTGCATATTTTTGTTTCTCACATGTTAATTATGTTAGTTTTTTTGTGGGCTGCTCATATGATAATGTCTGCCAGTGTAACTACTATTACTACACCTTCACCATGCTGACTAATGGGACCAGACTTTGCGCAAGGTATGCCGTATATGTTCGTAGAATGGTTTTCAATACTTAACATATGTAATTAGTCCCAGGGCTCTTTGAAACTTTTTTTTTCCTTTGGCTTTTTTTCTTTTTTGAAATAAGACCTATGTAATTTGAATTCCAGGTTTGTCTGCTGAACTACTGATTGATAATGAAACTGGTCAGCTCATGACTCCTGTGCTTACGCATTTTTATTTTAATATTCAGAAATTTCAAACTGTAGCCACTGAAACTTGAAAAATAAGTACATTGGTTCTTGCCACCAAGCTAATCTCCTTATTTCTGATGGATACTTCTAACGGTAAATTCCTCACCTTAGAATACTCTCCAGGTGCCAGACTGGATCCAGACAACTTTTCTCCAAGAAGTGCTCCTGCTCACTACTAGATAGTGCTGTATGGCACTTCGTGGACTCCACACTGCTCCAGATGTGATATAGCAGAGACTCATGTAAAATAAGTGCCAAATTTCTTTCTGCACCTTCTGACAAAGATCAGGAGCTGTACTCCTAACTTTGCAAGTTTTCTACTGACTTCTAAACCATTTCACCAGTGTTGATAGGGAATGATGTCCCCACCGACAGGTCAGGTCTTGACTGCAGGAAGCGGATTTTAATCCTGGGCACTTGTCTTTGGTACTTGTTTTTGGGCCATAACTCTGTCATGCAATAAGTAACACCCTCATGCACCCAATGGCGATCTGCGATGGGGAGGCTAAGCAGAAAAAAAGTTATGACCTTCACATAGGTCCCAGTACGGACCAGATCCTGATCTCAAGTCCATTTCAGACACCACTCAACGTCTCACTTGAGGTTCTCCAGTAAGGCCAAGCGCAAGCATAAGAAACCGAAATGGGACTCAGCCCCATCCCAACACTCTGACTCCAATGAGAAAATGCAAGGTTGTTGGTGTTACTCACGCCTCTTTGAGGCCTCTGGCTATGAAACCGATTTGTCAGCTGATTCCAACACCTTGTGAAATTCCAGAGTCGTCGTCCAACTCTGCAGCAAATTGGGGCCTTCAAGGAGGCCATTCTGTTTGGTGCGTTCTGGCTCCCTGTGATGCCCCTTCAAGCCCATGGAGCTCTGAGGGCCCCACAGTCGAGTTACCACTGACTGGTCCTACCACAGTGCCGTCTGTCCACCTGGGACCCATTGCTGGCATATAGTAACTCTGGTACAGAATTCTACACTTGTTTATGCCACACCGGCGCCAGTGTCAGCTGCACCGGTAGAAGAACAGTGCTGATACCAGCGACTGACCCAAGCCAGCTTCAGCTTGAGCCCAACTGAAGTTGTGCTACGAAATTACAAAAGTGCATCCGGTCATGCAACCTGGGCCAAAGCTATGCCACACCTGTCAGGATAGGAGATACAAAACAAGATAATGAAGCCTCTCCCGTTTCATAGGTTGGTGGCACCCCAAGATGTTGATAATGATGGTTATGAGGATGGCTTTCCTCCCCCACACTATACTTATGATACCTTATACCATGGGTCTTCAAACTGGGGGCGGGTCCCCATACGGGTCTTCAAGTGATCCTCAAGGTGTGTGGGTGAGGGGGGGTGGGATGGGAGCAGATTCTGGCCAAAAGATGCATTCTGCTGATACAAGTGTTTTGTTGTAAGCAGAAACAAACTAGTGGCAGTAACCTGCTCTGTAATGGGCCATCACTAACATCTTTTGTCATTTATATCCTGGCCGGGAGAAGGTCTCGAAAGCGAAAGTGTTTCAAATATTCTTCAAAACCCTCATTTCTAATAGTCACACTGTGGATACTTTTACATGTTAAATAGGCCTCCATGACCAGAACAATGTTTACCAATCATGTATTTGATTGCAGTTGTTACTGTTTTATACATGCAGTGTTTAAATACGTCTAGAAATATTTAAACATTTCCAACTTAATAGAATACTTGTGATAAATTGTGAGGGGGGGGGCCTGTTTGTTTATTTTTTTTCCATGGGATGGGGGCGCGGCTTAGCATTAAAAAGTTTGAAGACCACTGCCTTATAAATTGATTTGCAGAATGCCAGTGGGCCTGAATCCTTGCCTGTTGACTTACCACTTGGGCCGCCAATGAGAGAGTGCCTCATTTGCGGTGATGGTCTAGAGAGCAGCTGAGACCCTAGGATTATGACTGCCCTCTATTGAGACCAAAATAAATGTCCTTGCAGAGATCTTACAAATTGGGCCTACTACTTGTGGGCCCCTGCTTTCCTTTAGTGATTCCCTCATGGTTCTTTTGATGGCTACTTGGTTGAAGCCTTGTTCTTGCCTTCCCATAAATGGGCTGATGCGAAGATGTGACAGATCGTCACCTCTCCTTCATACTGTGACTCAGATGTTCTCACCAGTCACCAACTCCTGAGTGACCATGACCAGTGAAGTGAATCTTCATTCATTTTTAAATGCTACTCAGGACAGGTAATGCAAGAGGATTCAGGCATTTGACAAGCATCTATTTTCCTTTTCTAGTCTAGCATTTCAACCTGTCAGTGATGTTTCTTTGCTGGGCCGCTACACAGGTGCCCTCAGGGACATGGCCAGCAAAATCTTACTGTCTGTATCAGAAGATCTTAGCATGTCTTTAGCTCAGAAGATTCATGTGGACGGATGTAGCCAAATATGTTATCTGTGCAGGGCTGAATACTACAAGTTGCTTAGGAAGGTGAGTCAGTGCTCGTGTTGTATCTAGTCAGCAGATGTGGATGCGTTCCACAGGATTTTCCAGAGATCTACAGGCCTTCCTTATTGGTAAGGCCCTTTGATGGGTCTCATATTTTCAGTGAGAAGCCAGACTCTGCATTGGAGCGCTTTAAGGCCAATAGAGTTGCAGCACTCTCCTTGGGCCTTTTGCCCCTTCTAGACAGTTCCTGCATCAATTCACAGAGTTCTGGGTCTATTCCAGAAAACTGGAATACAGACAGTCAAAGCTTTCCCAATCAGTGGACCTTGTTAGTCAGTCTTCACAAGGCCATGGATGTGGCCTGGAAGGCAGTGTGATGTGATATGAAGTCTAGCAGGAGCATTGGTCCTGCCGTTTTTCTTTCCCTGCTATGCTCTACATTTCCATTCTGACACGTCCACTATACCTCCCAAACAAGAGTCCATGTGCGACAAGCTCCTATATAGGTTACAGGACATGCCTCTGTTGCACTCCAAAGGTGCCATTGAAAGGCTTCTGGACTTGGAAAGAGTAGTGGGGCTCTTACTTTCACTTTTTCCTCTTTCCGAAGAAGGACGGGTGCCTCTGGCCGATTTTGAAATTCCAGCCTCTGACTGCAAATTGAAAATGTTCGCACTAGCCCAAGTCATCTTTGCTCTGGAATAAGTGAATGGTATCCTTGGGCCTGCAAGACACATATTTTCATATACCAGTCCTGCAGTCCCACAGACGTTATATGCGGTTCAAGGTAGACTGAGAGCACTCTCAATTTAATGTGCTCCCTTTTGGCCTCATCAATGCCGGTTAGGTGTTGCGACCCACCTATGGAGGCCGGGCGTACCTGTATTCCCATACGTCAATCACCTGGCTATTGAAGGCAGGCTTGACAGAGTCTGCCGGGGACCACTCACACATGACAGTAAACATCTTAACATTGTTGAGGTTCACTGTCAATGAGCCAGTCTCTCACGTGACTACTGGGCAGAGGCTTCATTCATTGGAGCAATCCTGGACTCAATGGATTTCAGGGCTTTCCCTCTGCTGCAAAAAATGAAGGACATTCAGGATATGATTCCAGAGTTTCAAGCTCGATCCTGGATCACAGTAAGTGCAGTTCTGAGGTTTCTTGGCCTTTTAGCTTTCTTCAACCTCGTAGTCAGTTGTACCAGGTAGTACATGCAGGCTATGCAGTGGAACTTGACGTTTTGCAGCATGAATCCTTTTCTGGATTCACATGCTGTGCATTATTCCTCCATATAGTGGTTGGGTCCAGAAGAATTGTCTTTACTTTCTGTTTTATTATTATAATTTTTTCTCTCTCTCGCAGGCATCGTCGACCACCATTTGGTGCTTGGTCCATCCCCTGTGTGACGTCAGACAGCACCCCTGAAGTTTCTGTGCATGGTAGCCATCTTCAGATTTTTTTTTTCCTGCTGTTGGATCTAGAAGCAGAAGGAGGAGCTCTGAGGTTTTTATGCACCATGCAGAAGAATCCAAAATAAGTCATGAGTTTTTGTAGAAAATCATTGGAAGACAGACTGAGGAGAGCACTAGAGGAAGGAAATCCTTCCCCCCCCCCCACATCCCAGCTGGGGACCCCGCTGAATTTCTCTGCGTGGCCAGTGAATAAATCAACTTGGGGTCATGGAGAGCACCCCTTTTAAGTTTTGCCCAAACTGCCACCACAATTTCCAACAGCGTGACCCGCACAAAGTCTGCAACCTTTGCCTGCCAAGAGACCACAGGGACAAGGACTGTGAGGCCTGTGCCGCGTTTGAGCCAAAGAATCTTAAAGCTCATCAAAAACAGCGAGAAGAGCAACATGCGGCAATATTCAGCCAAAAAGCACAACCGTCCCTGAGGGACCTAGGCCTCTCCAGTGAAGACGAAGAACGTGCTGGAGGCACTGAATCAACCCAAGGGGGATCAGACTTCGAAATCCTCGAGGGGGACCCCGAGAAGAACCACATGGTGAAAAAAATGGCAAAGGACATAAAGAAAAGACCCGAAAAGGTAAGAAGACCACTGAAACCCTCTGTGACCCGGTTCCCTAAGAAAAGGTCTCCCAAGGCAGCCTGAAGCCCAAGAAAACAGTGATTGAGGGCCGGCCATGAAGCAAAGGGGCCAAAGGATCCCAGCACAGGTAGACAGATAAAGGCAGAACGTTGAAACAGACAAAACCCACCACAGAGCGCGAACCCGCGAAAGATGGCGCAAAATCTTCGGAGGAGGGACAAACTGCTCCAAAAAAGAGGGCATCCTCGATGCAGGACGTCGAAAAGGCCTTGAAGGTGGAGAATAAAAGGCGAAGGCTGGAAACCCAAATGGAAACACTTCAGCGCAAGAAGGAATTTGATGAGGCGCTGAAGGAATTCAGAAACTCTAGAAAGCCCACCACAGACGTCGAAGATGAAGATACTGCCTTAGAAGCCCCTATAACACCAGAACAACATGAGGAAAAGACTGAGAAAGACTTCTATGACTCTCGAAGGAGAGGAAGCAATGGGAGTTTTTGAGGAAGACTGGAATGACCTCAAACAGAAAGCCCAGAAGAGGAGGTCGACAACTACCCCTCAAAGCTTTTGCCCCCAGACGACATCACTTTCTGCAATGGTCTCATAAAACGAGCTACCAAAACTTATGGGGTACCCTTGGAGGAGGAGGAGAAATGACTCATGCTTCCTCCTAAAAAGTCTTATGCAGGTAAGTAAGAGAAACTTGCATCTTCATACACTACCTAGCATACTGGACCAGGGCAAGGAAGTTTCAGAGAACCAGCCTTACAGTGAAGGTGAAAACCAAGAAAAGAGAAGAGGTGTAAACCTTCTTCAAAAAATCCCAAATGCATCCAAGGAAACACTGCGGCAGACTCCATCATTGTCACTACAGCCAGAAGGAAGAGTAATGCCCATACTTCCACAGGACCACCTTCTGAGAAGGAAAGCAAAAGACTGGACATGGTTGGAAGGAAAATGGAAAGAGAAGCAGCAGCACAATGGCATACAGCCAATTCTAATGCCCTCCTAAACCGATATGGTCACCAACAATGGGATGAGATAGAGGAGCTAATGAGAACTCCCAGAAGAGGACAGGAGAAGAGCCAAAGCGATTTATTCAGGAGGGAAAAAAACAGCGCCAACACTTGTTTAACCTCGGCAATGGATGCAGCAGATACTGCTAGCTGTCAAATGTGTACAGGCTCAACCCTCTGAAGACATGCCTATCTCAGGGTTTAAACCTGAAGCCCAGGCTTCCATTATCAATAAGTCCTTCACAGGAGAGACCTTAATCCGGCAGGAAGTAGATGAGTCCTTGCAACGAGTCAAGAGGGGCAACGAATCAAGAGGGACAACAAAACAGCAAAGGCAATGGGTGCTCTACAATACAGGGATACTTTCAGGAGACCCCAGAAGACCCTCAGGAAGAGGACCTTTCCCACAGGACAACAGCAGCAACAAGGCCAGGACACCACACAACAGGCTGGCCAGCAATCTGGACACAAGCAACGGCAACATCCCGCAAGGCAGCCATTTCGGAGTAGAGGGAGAGATAGAGGCCAAACCTCCAGAGGAGCTTGAGGAACCTCAGAGTGACTCAAAATTAGCCTCAGACCCACACACACCACCAGTGGGAGGCAGAATAGTGTATTACCCACAAGAATAGACAAAAATAACCGATAAGTGGATTTTAAACGTGGTGCACCACGGTTACTGTATAGAACTAACAAGCCCTCCAATACCAAGACCACCAAACGGGACAAAGTATCAGGAAAAAGAACTGGTACAATTAAAAAAAACGGAGGTAAAAGAACTCCTACACAGACATGCAATAGAAAGAGTACCAAAAAGGGAGTAAGAAAACTACTCCCCTTATTTTCTGGTGCCAAAACAGAGCCTCACACTGAGGCCAGTCCTGGACCTCAGATTCATAAACAAATCCATCCGCACGCAACATTTCAAAATGACAACACTACAAGAGGTAATCCCACTTATACAAAAGGGGGACTACATGGCAACCATAGACTTAAAAGATGCCTACCTGCACATACCGATAAAACAAGTGCACAAAAAGTACCTCAGATTCGTGCTTGAGAAGGTACACTATCAGTTCAAAGTCTTTTCCTTCGGAATAAAGTCTGCACCAAAGGTTTTCACAAAGTGTCTAGCTACAGTCGCAGCCTTCCTAATAAGGGGAATCCACATCGACCCTTACCTGGATGATTGGCTGGTGAAGGCCAAAACAAAGGAAAAATGCTAAAGACCTTCAAATAGTGATCTCAACCCCACAAAAACTGGGATTTTTTGAAAATCTAAAAAATCGCCACCGGAACCACAAATTAAAAAAACTTTCCTGGGAGCAAGACCTGATGCGAAGAAAGCAAGAGCATTCCTATCTCTGGGGAGAGTACAGATGAATACAAACCAAACTCGCCTGTACCAGAAGAGTTGATCTCTGACAGTGAGGACAATCATGAAACTGATGGCCATGATGGCATCATGTAGTCCCCTGATAACTCATGCGAGATTCCACATGCGCCCATTTCAAGGATGGCTATGCAACAATTGGTCACAAGCCACCGGGAGTTGGGAAGATCTAGTGGTTGTTACAGCGAAAATACAGGAGGGGGTACAATGGTTGGCATTAAAACACACATCTATAGGGAGACCCTTCAAAGCAGTAACTCCATTTGTGACCATTACAACAGATGTTTCCCACAAGAGTTGGAGAGCACACACAGTAACGCAGAAAATCCAGAGTCCGTAAAGCACATCAACTTCTTGGAACTGAAGTCAGTGCTGCTAGCCGTGAAAGCCTTCCAAACACAGGTAACGGGGAAGACCATACTAATCCAAATGGGCAATACAATGACAATGTTCTATCTGAACAAGCAAGGGGGCACAAAGTCCTACATCCTAAACAAGGTAGCCAAAGAGATATGGAAATGGGTAATACAGCGGAGGATCACTCTATAGTCAATCCATCTACCAGAGTTAGATTATCAAGGCAGACTGATCAGACAGGAAAGCAGCTCACACGAATGGGAACTAAAGCAAAAAAGCCTAGAAGGGATCTTCAGACTTTAAGGCACACCAAAAATAGACCTGTTTGCGACTGCAGAAAACATAAAATGGCAACTCTTTGCATCCAGGTTTCAAATGCCCGTTCACTAAATTGATCAGGGAGATTTGCCTACACCTTTTCACCAATCCCCTTAATACCAAGGGTCATGGAGAAGGCCAAACAACCGGGAACAGATCTCATCCTCATAGCTCCACAGTGGGCCAGACTGACATAGTACTCTGACCTACTCACTGTCCGGGGGCAAATGATCAAGGTGGAGTGGGACTTGCAGAAAGGACAAGTGTTCTCTACCAACACCACGACAAACCTGTTGCCTAGGGCTGTCTTGGGTGTCCAGTTGTCCCACCTGTCAATGCCCACCCGCTCAAAAAGGGTGCTGTCAACAGGAAAGGGTTGGAGGGGGGCCTTCACATTTCCCTCCACTTTCGCCACTCGCTTGGCAAGTCTGACAGGATCTACAGAATGCATCTGAATGCTTTCTCATTTGGGGTCAACAGAAGTGGGTGACAAGCCTGTCAAAGGTCTTGCCCTAACCCAAATGTCCTGCCAGAGGCACATTATGAGCCAAACCCAGTAGGAAGGCTCTGAAGTGCTGGGGTACCACCATCACATGGACTGCCCCAGGCTCAGGAGCCTTAGGCTCGCTATACAGGAGATCATTCTCTCAGTAGATTAAGTGATCCTTGGGCTCAGCAGGAGCATCTAGTCTTCAGCCTGCTGCCTAAGACCCACAAGAGTAGGGCGCATCTTCTGCTCTGCGCAGAACTCCTCATTGGTCGGCACCCCCTTCTTGCTGCCAGTGGATCAGCTCAGGTAGTTCTCCCAGTTCGGCCACTTGTTCCCCTGTAGGTGCTGGAGCGTCCCCCTCGAGGCCCGCCTCCTCCCAGACCGTGGGGACCTCTGGGGCTGGGTTTCCCACGCCCCTTGCCCATTATCTTGGCACTCACCTGGGCCACTGTTTCAGGCTCCAGGACTGTCTGATCACCCTGTCTGGTTTCCATGGCCAGAGTGGTCATGCATGCCCAGTCTGGCAACCCCAACATCCCCAAGTGTGACCTGAGCTCCACCTCCTTACAGGCGGAAATCTCCATGTAGTTGCCTAGCAGACAGTCAGCTGGCATTGTGGGACTCACAGCTACCCTCAAGGAACGTACGACTGACAGCCCCACCCCCGCCGAGAGAACTTGCACCACCTTACATTGGCACTCTGAGTTGTCCACTACAACTACTTGGTTCAATACACCAGGGACTATTTGCCCTTCAGACACCAGGTGACACTGGACCATGGTCACACTGGCTCCAGTATCTCTGAGAGCCTCTACCCCCTTGTCCATGGTCACCCACTGCCTGTATTTCTTAGTGTTATCAAGCATTAGGTTTCTCTGGACCATCTCACCGTCCCCTAGTGAGACAAGGGTCATCTCTGTAGGATCCCCACACCCACCTGGGACCAACTCCTCTGCAAGCGCTATGCTGGCTAGCCCCTTGGTCTGCCCACCGCTGGGTGGCTGTGTCCAGTTGGAATCTCCCTTCATGTGACCCGCCTGGTCACATGAAAAGCACTTATGGTGCCCTGCCTCTGCAGGCTTTTCCTGAAGAGGCCCCTGGTTTCTTATCTCTTGGGGTTTGAAATTTCTTACCAGGGTTACTAGATTGGGTCCCTTTGGAAGACTTTGTTTACCCTGCCCCCTCCCCCGCCCTCGGCTGTTGGGAACCCTGCCCGCCTTTGGCAGAGTCTCCCTCCTATACCTTTTTGTGGACTTTTGTACTCACCCAGCAGTGCGCCTCCATAGGAAGCTTCCTGGGGTCAGTCAGCTTACTATCAGTCAAGTGTTGCCGCAGCTCTGCAAAACACAGACTAGATGAGTGCTTGCACACAATTAAGTTGTACAGCCCCTGAATATCTGTCACATTACTGCCCTTCACCCATCCATCCGGTGTTGTGCAGAATGAATCTACACATTCTAACCAGGTCTGGGAATCAGTTTTCTTACTCTAAACTGATTGTGGTACTCGTCAGGAGTCAGACCATACCTAGTGAGAGGGCCCTCCTTCATGTCTGCGTAGGTGAGGTTGTATCCCTTACCCAAAGCTAGCAAAGTGTCCCCCTCCCTCCTCTGTCAAGCGGTTCCACAATCCTCTTCTCAGGGACCCCATTCATGTGGATCTATGCCTCATACCTATGAAACCACCTCTGTATGTCGTCTCCCTTCTTGTACTCTCTCCCTACGTTCTTAGAAATGTGCATAATTCTTTCTAGCTGCACTGAGGTATTGCTGCCACCATCACAGCTGGACCTGCACCTCACATCCAGCTCCTTTTCTTTAAGCTCATGCTCCATTTTCAATCTCTCCAACTCGATCTGGAACCTCCTGGCTTCTCTCCCGTCTTCCAGCGCCTGTGGAGTCTGCCTGACCCAGGGGGTACATCCCACCCACACCCCCCAGCAGCTCCTGCACAGTAGGCCCATCTTCTCCTGGAATTGGGTCCACAAACTCCCCCATTGGATCCACGGATTGCCCACTGGTAGTTCTGGCTGCTACCCAGGCCCTCAGCGCCTTTTGTAGCTCCTCCTTTTTGGTGAGGCTTCTGACCTGGACATTGAGGTTTTTACAAACTGCCTTCAGTTCCTTCACGAAATGGGTTTCCAACCTATCCTCCTCAAAAAACAAATCCTAGGATGCAACTGACGATGCTCCTGACTGAGACATGATGTGGTTGGAGTTCAATTGAACTCAAGATCAAAAATCAGGCAAAGAGAAAAAAAAAAAATCTAAATCAAAAATCTGTATGTGGCACATATGGTCTGCGATATTGTAGTAGTGTACACCAATCACTATAGGTCAAGCGCAAATGCAAGTCCAATCCCATGGCTGCCACCTATGTTAGAATTGAGGTCTCTAGTTGGCAGTCGGTTTGGCCCTGTCCAAGTAGGGGCCCCTCACTCAGGATAAGGGAGATACCCGATCAGATAACCCCTGCTCACCCCCTTCGTAGCTTGGCACAAGCAGGCTTATCTCAGAAGCAATGTGTAAAGCATCTGCACATAACACACAGTAACACAATGAAAACACTACAAAAGGACACCACACCAGTTTTAGAAAAATAGACAATATTTAATCTGTGTAAAACAAGACCAAAAAAATACAAATCCCACATACAATGCTGAAGATATGAATTTTGTAAGATTTAACTTAAAATACCGTTCCTTGAAGATGATCGCTCCACCTGGGGTTATCACGGCATCGTCATCAACAAAACCAACAGTTCAGCTCGGTTGCGGCATTGCGTGCCAGTTAGTGTCGGGGAGACCTGCAAACAGTACCTTGGAATTGCAGGGCATCGTGATCCTTACGATGAGATCTGGAGAGCTGCGTCGCTGTCATCGCGGTGTCGGTTCCGAAGTTGGTGCGGGAGTCGTCGGGCCCATGAAGTCACATGCATTGCAAATCGAGCTCCGGGCTGACGAAATCAGGAACGCTGGAGTGGATGGCGTCAGAGCTGCTGTGTAAAGCGAGACGGTGCTAAGTTCGGTGCCCACAGGTCATGGCGCAGGCTGCGGCTTGGTGACAGTCATCCAGCGGTGTCGGTGCGACCAGGGCTGCGGTGTAAAGCGGGGCAGTGTGACATGCGGTGTCACCAGGTCATGGTGCAGGCATCAGTGGCGTCAATAAACCCACGTCGGTCGGTGCGGATTGGGACTGGCTCTGTGCGGAGTCCAAAGGTCACA
This sequence comes from Pleurodeles waltl, assembly GCF_031143425.1. NCBI lineage: Eukaryota > Metazoa > Chordata > Amphibia > Caudata > Salamandridae > Pleurodeles > Pleurodeles waltl. The sequence goes on from NC_090440.1 coordinate 1,554,115,192, forward strand.
GCGCCGACAAGGATGTCTGACGACACTGGAGTTGATGGAGCTGGCGTCGGTGGACCGGGGCTCCGGTGCGGGACAGTGCTTCATGCTACTCACGAGTGGTGTCCACAGGCCACGTTGCAGACAGCGGTGTTGGTATCAGCAGGAGCATCATCTTCGGGGATGCCCAGGTTTCGGGGTGATCAGGCAATGCTGGAGTGCGGGCCCACAGGTTGCGGTGCGAGTAACGGCTCTGTGAAGTCGTCCGATGACTGTATCGGTGAGACCAGGGTCGCAGTGCAAAGTGGGGCAGTGAAGCTCTGTGCGGCATCGGCAGGCCAGCAGCATCATTGGCGGCGGCGCAGTGGTTTTTCCTCTTTACCAGCACAAAACACGCAGTTCCCATTGCTGCAGGTCTAGGAAACTGAAGTCTTTGGTGTCCCTGAGACTTCCAACAGGAGGCAAGCTCTAGCCCTTGGAGAACTTTCTCAACCAGGACACACTGCAAAGTTCACCCTCTTCAGCTCTTCTCCTTGGCAGAGGTTCCTCTTGATTCCAGAAAGGTTCTACAAGTCTGGGATTTTGGGTCCACTTCTTGTACCCTTTTCTGCCTTTGAAGTTGCCCAGCTTCAAAGGAATTTCTCTGTTATTGACAAGATCCTGCCTTGCCCTGGCCAGGCCCCAGACACACACCAGAAGGTTGGAGACTGCATTGAGTGAGGGCATGCACAGCCCTTTCAGGTGTAAGGGACCACTCCTCCCTCCACTCTAGCTCAAATGGCTCATCAGGATATTCAGGCTACACCCGAGCTCCCTTTGTGTCACTGTCTAGAGGAGAGGTGCAAACATCCCAACTGTCAAACTGACCTAGACAGGGAATCCACAAACATGCAGAGTCACAGAATGGTTTAAGCGAGGAAATGCCTACTTTCAAAAAGTGGCATTTTCAAACTAACAGTCTAATAACCAACTTCACTTAAAGATGTATTTTTAAATTGTGAGTTCAGAGACCCCAAACTCTATAATCTATCTGCTCTCAAAGGGAAACTGCAGTTAGAAGTTATTTAAAGGCAGCCCCCATGTTAACCTATGAGAGAGATAGGCCTTGCAACAGTGAAAACCAAATTTGGCAGTATTTGACTGCCAGGAGATGGAAAACACATCAGTACATGTCTTACCTTCTACGTACACTGCATCCTGCCCATGGGGCTACCTAGGGCCTACTGTCGAAAATGGCCCCCTGTTGCAATTACCCCCCACTTTTTGCCTGATATTGATGCTGACTTGACTGAGAAGTGTGCTGGGACCCTGCTAACCAGGCCCCAGCACCAGTGTTCTTTCACTTAAAATGTACCATAGTTTCCACAATTGGCACACCCCTCGCACACAGATAAGTCCCTTGTAAAAGTTACCAGTGGTACCAAGGGCCCTGTGACCAGGGAAGGTCTCTAAGGGCTGCAGCATGTGTTGTGCCACCCTAAGTGGTTGTTAGGGGCCCCTCACCTAACACAGGCACACTGCCATTGCAGATTGTGTGTGTTGGTGGGGAGAAACAGGCAAAGTCGACATGGCACCCCCCTCAGGATGCCATGCACACAAAATACTGCCTGGGCATAGGTAAGTCACCCCTCTAGCAGGCCTTACAGCCCTAAGGCAGGGGCCACTATACCACAGATGAGGGCATAGCTGCGTGAGCAATATGCCCCTACAGTGTCTAATTCCATTCTTAGACAATGTAAGTACAGTGTGGCCATATTAAGTATATGGTCTGGGAGTTTGTCAAAAACGAACTCCACAGCTCCATAATTGCTACACTGAATACTGGGAAGTTTGGTATCAAACTTCTCAGAATAATAAACCCACACTGATGCCAGTGTTGGATTTATTACAAAATACACACAGAGGGCATCTTAGAAGATGCCCCCTGTATTTTACCCAATCCTTCAGTGCCGGACCGACTGGTCTGTGCCAGCCTGCCACTGATACGAGTTTCTGCCCCCCTGGGGTGAGAGCCTTTGTGCTCTCTGAGGACAGAAGCAAAGCCTGCACTGGGTGGAGGTGCTTCTCACCTCCCCCTGCAGGAACTGTAACACCTGGCGGTGAGCCTCAAAGGCTCATGCCTTTTGTTACAGCACCCCAAGGCATCCCAGCTAGTGGAGATGCCCGCCCCTCAGGCCACTGCCCCCACTTTTGGCAGCAAGGCTAGAGGAGATAATTAGAAAAACAAGGAGGAGTCACCCACCAGTCAGGACTGCCCCCAAGGTGCCCTGAGCTGAGGTGACCCCTGCCTTTAGAAACCCTCCATCTTGAGATTGGAGGATTCCCGCAATAGGATTAGGGATGTGCACCCCTCCCCTCAGGGAGGAGGCACAAAGAGGGTGTAGCCACCCTCCAGGACAGTAGCTATTGGCTACTGCTCTCCTGACCTAAACACACCCCTAAATTCAGTATTTAGGGGTGACCCTGAACCCAGGAAATCAGATTCCTGCAATCTACAACAAGAAGGACGACTGCTGACCTGAAAGCCCTGCAGAGGCGACGGAGACGACAACTGACATGGCACCAGCCCTACCGGCCGGTCTTCAGACTTAAAGAACCTGCACAGCGACTCATCCGACAGGGCCTCAGAGGACTGCCCTGAACCCGAAGGACCAAGAAACTCCTGAGAACAGTGGCACTGTTAAAAAATAGCAACAACTTTGCAACTTTCTTGCAACTTTTAAAGACTTCACTCTTCCCGCTGGAAGCGTGAGACTTCACCCTCTGCACCCGACGCCCCCGGCTCGGGCTCCAGAGAACCAACACTACAGGGAGGACTCCCAGGCAACTGCGACCTCGTGAGTAACCTGAGACGACCCCCCCCCGTACCTCCACAGCGATGCATGCAGAGAGGATCCAGAGGCTCCCCCTGACCGTGACTGCCTGGAACAAAGAACCCGACGCCTGGAGCAAGCACTGCACCCGCAGCCCCCAGGACCAGAAGGACTCGAACTCCAGTGCAGGAGTGACCATCAGGTGACCCTCTGCCTAGCCCATTCGGTGGCTGGCCCGAGAAGCCCCCCCCTGTTCCCTGCCTGCACCGCTAGAGTGACCCCCAGGTCCATCCATTGATTCCTATTGAAAACCCGACGCCTGCTAAGCACATTGCACCTGGCTGCCCCTGTGCCGCTGAGGGTGTGTTTTGTGTGTCTACTTATGTCCCCCCAGTGCTCTACAAACCCCGCCTGGTCTGCCCTCCAAAGATGCAGGTACTTACCTGTTGGCAGACTGGAACCAGATCACCCCTGTTCTTCATAGGCGCCTATGTGTTTTGGGCACCTCTTTGACCTCTGCACCTGACCGGCCTTGTGTTGCTGGTGCGGTAACTTTGGGGTTGCCTTGAACCCCCGACAGTGGGCTGCCTACACCCAGGAACTTGAACTTGTAAGTGCCTTACTTACCTGAAAAACTAACCAATACTTACCTCCACCAGGAACTGTTAATTTTTGCACAGTGTCCACTTTTAAAATAGCTTATTGCCATTTTAACTAAAACTGTGTATGTTACTGCTCTAATTCAAAGTTCCTTACTTATCTATGTGGAGTACCCTGCATTTATGTATTTACTTTAAATCTTGAATCTTGTGGTTCTAAAATAAATTAAGAAAAGAGATTTTTCTGTATAAAAACTATTGGCCTGGAGTAAGTCTTTGAGTGTGTGTTCCTCATTTATTGCCTCTGTGTGTACAACAAATGCTTAACACTACCCTCTGATAAGCCTACTGCTCGACCACACTACCACAAAATAGAGCATTAGAATTATCTAATTTTGCCACTATCAACCTCAAAGGGGGGAACCCTTGGACTCTGTGCACACTATCTCTCACTTTGAGATAGTATATGCAGAGCCAACTTCCTACACCTACCTTGAGGGTGCCTTCCTTGTAGTAAAAGGGAAGTTTTGGGCCTGCCAGGTGTGTACACTTGCCAGGTCGAATTGGCAGTGGCAGGTCTGAGACATGTTTACAGGGCTACTTGTGTGGGTGGCACCATCAGTGGTGCAGGCCTACTAGTAGCATTTGAGTTCCAGGCCCTGGGCACCTCTGGTGCACTTTACTAGGGACTTACCAGTAAATTAAATATGCTAATCATGGAAAACCCAATCAACAATACAATTTACACATAGAGCACTTGCACTTTAGCACTGATCAGCAGTGGTAAAGTGCGCAGAGACAATAATCCAGCAAAAATAAATAGAGTCCAGTATACCATAAACACATGAGGTCAGAAGGAAAAAAGACAGGGGAGACACGGCAAAAAGCTGCCAGGTCTAACAAGTGTTTCATCCGGAACCATCAACACTCAATCTAACAGCATGGCACCTGAATATATAAAATTTGGGCACCTACAGCTGTCATTTAAGACCATGGAACTACTAAGGGAAGGAGGAGACCACAACAAGACATTGCTACGCGGCCAAATGGAAAAGGTACCTCATATGGTGCACAAAAAACAATACCTATGAGATAATATCAACACAGAAATCATTCATGACCTATCTCACGCATCTGCTAGACAGCGGAATTAATTATTCGTTTCTCAAACACTACTTGGCTGCAGTCGTGGCCTATACTTGGGGAGCATTATGCAAAAGTTTCTTCACAGTGCCTGCAATCAAAAGATTCCTAGAGTACGCAAAAAGAATAAAGGTACCAGTCCTAATGTGTACCTGAACACAGTTAACACAGCTGACAAGTCCCTTCGAACCCATGCATAAAGCAGAACTTCGATACTTTGCCCTAAAGCTTGCCTTCCTGATATCAATCCCATCAATACAGAAATACAATACAAGAAACATACAGGCAAATTCACAAAGACAAAGTAGTCCTCAGAACAACCCCTCAATTTCTGCCAAAGGTATTACATTTCATGTTGAAGCATTCAACTACCAGTGTTTTTCAAGAACCCGAAGATAAAACTGAAAAGAGCATTGCATACACTTGATGTGAGCAGAGCTTGAATAGATATCTACAAGAGACCAGGCAGTTCCATAAAGAGAATCAATTTCATGTTTCATATGGCAAAACTAACAAGGGGTTGCCTGTCACTAAAGGTACAACCACATGATAGATTTTAGCAGCATTACCACATACAAATATACAAACATGTTACCACACAGCCGGAAAAACTCTACCTTCTCGCCCTAAAACACTCAACAAGAAAGAAGGGCGCTACTTTAGCTTTCATGGCAAATGTACCCATACATGCTACCTGCACTGCAGCAACATGTGCATCCCTGCACACATTCACCAAACATTATTGTGTGGATTTACAAATATATAAAGAGGCACAGTTGGGACAGAAATTTTACAGCACCTGTTTACGAATTCAGCCTCATTTCACCCCATCCAACCCAAGGAAGAGGGAACCACTGCATGATCTGGATCCAGAAAAGGATTTATGTTGCAAAATGAAATGGTTACTTACTGGTATGAGTAGTTTTGCAGCTTGAAGAGTTTTCAGGATTCACATGCGACCCACCCACCTCCCAGAAATGAGAACAATACAGACAGGAGGGAAAAAAAGAAAGAAAAAAACTTTATAGCCAATAAATATGGGGAGGTAAGGATCAGGGGACTCTGTCTGCTGGGTTTGTGGGCCGAGCATTTGGTTCTGAAGGCCTTCCTGCCATTCCTCAGGCGGAGGCTGGTGCAGTTTCTGAAGGACATCACCACCACTATATGGTGCTACAACTAACAGGGCCGAGACTGGTCCTGTGTCAGAAGGCTCTGTGCCTTTGTAGGTGCTTAAAGCACCAGGGCATTTTCCTGTTTGCAAACTTCCTGGCAGTGTCCCTGAATGCCAGAGTGGATGAACTAAGCAGGTTGCATCTGCAGGTCACAAGTGGCGTCTACATCCAGAGGTGGCACACTGCATTTTCCAACAGTGGAGAAAACCCGGCTCGATATTTTCTCTACCTTTGAGAAAGCACAGTATCAAAATATATTTTTTACCATCTACAAAGGTCCCAATTACCTAGTCAGCACACTGTTACTGACAACTGTTCATGATCTGCATGTGAAAAAAAGGGAAATCACAAGAAACTAACACTAGAGTGCAGGGCTGGAGCTTATATGCACAAAATGCAGGCGCACTGCTTGGAGTAAAGTTTTCAGAATACAGTCTGGCACCTTGGAAATTGTTCTAAGGTGTGAACTTTGCGGTTAGCGTATCCACCTGAAAGAGCATTACCAAAGGTAAATAACTTGTTGCTTTTTTTTCTAATGGATAACTCTTTTTGATGTGGAGTAATTTTGTACATCTGATTGAGACTTGTAGCTGCAGATGCCTCACCTTTGAATTCTCCCCAGGCGCCAGACAAGACTGGAAGATTTTTGTGTGCAGTACCACTATGCGCCGATAGGTGGCATTTATCATCTCTGCATCGTCAGCACCGGATATGACATTGCAGCTCCAATATAAGTGCCACCCAGGTGCGCCAATGTCAGTTCTTTCTTTTCCGCACCAGCCAACGCTGATCCAAAGAGACCTACCCCTCAGTCAGTTTTTCACTGGTCTTTTTCAACTTTTTGTCAAGCATTTTTTGACAGTTTTCTCCTGGTGTCGAGTTATATCTTTTAGGAAGACAGGTTTCAAGCCCTGCAAATCCTGTCATCAGACAATGTCTGTGACGGATCCCCACTTCATATGTTTGTGGTGTCTGGAGCGCCACCATAACCAGAAGTCATGCTCAGAGTGACGGTCCATGCATCCGAAGGATTTGAGAAAGTGGTCCCTAAAGCTGAAGGCAGCCCAACACGTGGCTCTGTGCAGGTTGAGGTCTTGGTCGAGAGGACGGTCCCGGGACCTGTTGTGGAGTCCAAAGTCATCCCATTCAAAGTCCTCAGTACGGTTGGGTAAGTGGAAGCACAAGAAAAAAATGTTAAAAGTCAAAGAGCTCTTTGGCTTCTCCTAGTCCGTCGGCTAATGAGACAAAAGAACATTGATGCTCTAGGTCTCTTTCTGCAGAACCTGTGCCTGGGTTGACTCCACAGCTCCCTAAATTTCCTGGAGCCGTAGCAACCCCTGCCCAACTCTTGAGTTTTACAAGGGCATGCGCCTAATTTTTGGGCAGTCTGACCCTGCTGGAGAACCTTCGGACCCGATGGGTGAGAGGGGTCCCCTTCGGGTTTGGCACCAGCGGCTCCGGCCCCAGTGGCAAGGGGCTCTCAGGGATCCAGTCCTGGATCTGGACTGGGACCAGTAGTACCACCTCGGCATTTCCCTACGCTCTAGGCACCGCCCGCTCCTACCGGCGCCACAGTCCCTATTGTTATCGCCGACATTGAGTCTGATGAGCATCGCACGACTCCAGCAGGAGCTTTGCCTCATCCATCTGATCTTGAGCCCTATTTCTCTGAGCTAGCCCTTGATGATGAATGGAAGGGGTTGCTGGGTTCTTTAGAATGCTATCCCTATGAATCTGAAATGGACTGGTGTGAGAACGTGGGTGAAGCCAGTAGACTGGACAATACTCCAGGTACTGGCATGCTTCCTCCCCCTACCGTGGCTACGGAGTAGGGAGCTTCTTATGGTGGGGAGTAGGGCAGATGAGGTCCTTGACCTTCAACTGCCCTCAGTGGCCGTCCAGACTAACCTCTTGACTGAGGTGCTGCAACCTGGAGCTTCCATCTCAGAAACCCTGCTCATATTCAATGATGCCCTCACTGATGTCCTGCTGGGTACCTGTTCCAAACCCAGCACAGGGGCTCCTCTGAAAAGGACAATTGCCTGCCGCCATCGCCTCACACCTGGGGGACCCAAGTTTCCTGAACACCCCACCCCTAAGAGCTTGGATTCTCTATCCGCTGCCCCAGATAGGGAATCCAAAATGTTGGATTCATTTCGGAAGAAGATGTTTCTTCTGCCAGCCTTCCATTGCAGTCAGGGACCACCTTGTGCCTTTTGGGCTGTTATTCCCATACACTGTGGAATACTGTTACCCAAGACCACAGGACCTGGAAGAGGTCTGGACCGTACTCTCTCAAACTGTTGTTGATGGGAGAGATGCAGCAAAGTCCACAATTTGTTGCAGACTTGACACGACTGACAAGCTAGGCAGAGCAGTTTCCACAAAGTGGCCCTGTTTCATCACACCTGGCTGAGGATGTCCGGCTCTTCAGGGGTATCCAAGCTTCTTTGATGAACATGCACTTTGATGGCATTCGTCTCTTCAGAGACAAGGCATACTCTGCAATTGAGCACTTCAAGGATTTGTGTGCTACGGCTAGGTCCTTGGATCTCGTGGCAGCCTCTCATCTCCACCCCCACCCCCAAGCCTACCTTTCACCCCTTTTGTGGCTATAGATAGAGTTATAAACCACGAAAATTTACATTCATGCTATCAAGCCTCTGCATGGCCATGGGAGCGGGACCCACTAACATCGTGGTCAGGTGGCCAACCCTGCTAGTCTTGCTTCCTCCTCCCCAAAGTAGGACCCGTTGGCGGTAGGATTCACAATCGCCTGCTCCATTTGCAATCCATCACTATATACAAGTGGGTTTTGCAACTAGTCCAACGGGGCTACTCCCTCTCCTTTGAGATTACCCTTCCATCCAATTCCACCCTCTTATGATCGGATGACGGAGGGTCATTTGTCCCTCATCTGCAAGTGTTAGAAAAGGGGTCTTTGGTTGGCAGTCAGGTTACCCCCTGTCCAAGCAAGGACCCCCACACCAGTCAGGGTAAGTCACACACAATCCAGATTATCCTGTGCCCACCCTCAGGTAGCTTGGCACTGAGAAGTCAGGCTTAACTTAGAATGCAATGTGTAAAGTACTTGTGCAATAAATCATGCAATAAAACATTGTAGGACCGCAGTGTTTAGAAAAATATGTAATATTTATCTGATAAGATGCAGGTCAAAACAATTAAAATGCAATAAGTATATGTTGAGATATCACTGTAAAAGTGATATAAAGTGTCTTTAGTCTTTTAAAAACAATAAATGTCTCTTTCAAGCACAAAGTACCTTGTTCGCATTCAAAATCTCCGCAAAGAACCTCGGAGGAGGAGGTGCGTGGAAAACAAAGAGGTGTGTGTTGATTTCTTGGGCTGCACACGGTGATGCATTGTTTCGTTTTCACAGAGAGACGGCTGTGCGTCGATTTCCGGCGCTCGGTCATGGATCTTCGGGTTGCGGGGTTTTCGGATGCCCCGGGGACGATGTGTGAATTTCCGGCCCCCGAAAGGACAAAGTCACAGGGGTTGCGTTGATACAGTGGGCGTTGCGTGGAAATTTCTAGCTCACGGCAGGCGCTGCGTCGATTCCTCTCTGGAAGTCAGGCTGCGTCGTTCCGGCTTGGCTGTGCATCGATCCAGTGGGCTGTGCATCTAAATTCTGGTCGATACGCTGCCCGTGTGTCAATCTTCTCGTTGCGAAGATGGACTGCGTTCCGGTTTGGAGTGCAGTGAATTTTTTACTGCGGTGCAGGCTGTGCGTCATTTCTGGCAGGCTGTGCGTCAGTTTTCACCGCACAAGGAGTCCTCCTTGTAGAGATGAAGTCTTTTTGGTCCTGAGACTTCAGGGAACAGGAGGCAAGCTCTTTCCAAGCCCTTGGAGAGCACTTCTCACCACAGCCAGAGAGCAGCAGGGCAACAGCAAGGAGGCAGTCCTTCACAGAAAGCAGTCGGGTGAGCCCTTTGGACAGCCAGGCAGTTCTTCTTGGCAGGATGCAGGTTCTGGTTACAAGTTTCTTCTCCAGGAAGTGTCTGAGTTGGTAGGGGCAAAGGCCCTGTTTAAATACCCAAATAGGCCTTTGAAGTTCGGGAGACTTCAAGGAGTAGCTTAGAAGTGCACAAGGTCCCATTTCAGTTCAATCCTGTCTGCCAGGGTCCCAGTAGGGGGTGTTACAGTCCATTGTGTGAGGGCAGGCTACTGTCCTTTGACATGTAAGTATCAGGCCCTCCACCCTCCCAGCCCAGGAAGACCCATTCAAACTGCAGATGTATGCAAGTGAGGCTGAGTATCCTGTTTTTGGGGTGTGTCTGAGTGAATGCACAAGGGTGCTGTCAACTGAACCCAGCCAGACGTGGATTGTAAGGCACAGAGGGATTTAAGTTCAGAGACCTGTTCTAAAAGTGGCATTTCTAAAATTTGTGTCACTATTCTGGCCATACTAAATATGACCTTCCTACTCCTTTCAGATCAGCAGTTACCACTCAAACAGTATATGAGGGTAGCCCCAATGTTAGCCTCTGAAGGGAGCAGGCCTCACAGGACATGTAGACTACACAGGTACATGTCCTGCCTTTTGCCTACACAGCACCCTGCCCTATGGGTTACCTAGGGCACCCCTTAGGGGTGACATGTGTAGAAAAAGGGAAGTTTTAGGCTTGGCAAGTACTTTTAAATGCCAAGGCGAATTGACTGTGAAACTGCTCACACAGGCTTTGCAATGGCAGGCCTGAGACAAGGTTAAGGAGCTACTTAAGTGGGTGGCACAATCCGTGCTGCAGGCCCACTAGTAGCATTTGATCTACAGGCCCTGGGCACCTATAGTGCACTCTGCTAGGGACTTATAAGTAAATTAAATAGTCCAATTGGGTGTGATCAAATGTTACCTTGTTTAGAAGGGAGAGAGCATATGCACTTTAACACTGGTTAGCAGTGGTAAAGTGCGCAGTCTCAAAACCAGCAAAAACAGTATCTAAAAAGTGGAGGGAGGCAGGCAAAAAGTTAGGGGTGACCACCCTAAGGCTGTCAGGTCTAACGTGTCTCCCCAGCTGAAAGTAGGGAAAGCTACCCAACCTCCTGGGAGCTCTCATTGCTAAGGCGGAAGTATCTGGAGACACCATCAGCGTTGGCGTGGTCAATCCCCGGGCGATGCTCCAAAAGTAAAGTCCATCCCCTGTAGGGAAATGGACCACCTCATGAATTTAGGATTCTCACCCCTCATCTGCATGAGCCATCTGTGGGGGCCTGTCTGCACCCGGAAGTGAGTCCCAAACAGGTAGGGTCTCAGCTTCTTCAGTGCCCAGATCACAGCAAATGCTTCTCTCTCTCAATAGCACTCCACCTCTGTTCCCGTGGTAATAGTCTTCTGCTAATAAAGACTACTGGTTGGTCTAGGCCCTCCTCATTTAGCTGTGCTAGAACAGCCCGTATGCCATGCTCTGAAGCGTTTGTCTGCACAATACATTTCTGGGAGTAGTCAGGGGCCTTGAACACGGGGGCCAGGCACATGGCCTCCTTCAGGGAGTCAAAGGCTTTCTGACAAGCCTCTGTCCAGTTCACCAACCTAGGTTGCTTTTTGGAAGAAAGTTCTGTCAAGGGTGTCACAATAGATTCATAGACCTTGACAAACCTACGGTAGTATCCAGTGAGGCCTAAAAAGGCTCTCACCTCTGTTTTCTAGGTGGTTGCCAGGCCTTGATAGTTTCAATCTTGGCCTGAAGTGGCTGCACCTTGCCACCACCTACTAGGTGTCCCAAGTAGACCACGGGACCCTGCCCAGTCTGGCACTTAATAGTCTTGATGGTCAGGCCTGCCTGTTGCAGAGCCTGCAGCACCTCCTTGAGGTGAAGCAGGTGTTCTCCCAGTGGAAACTATAGACTGCTGTGTTGTCTAGGTAGGCTGCGCAGAAGGCATCCTTGCCAGCTAGGACCCCTTTGACCAACCGTTGGAAGGTAGCGGAGTCATTTTTCAACCCAAAGGGCATCACACAGGAATTGGTCCCTCAGGTGTGGAAAATGCAGATCTCCCTTTAGCCCCCCTCAGTCAAGGCGATCTGCCAGTACCCTGATGTGAGATCAAAAGTACTGAGGATTTGGCAGCACCTAGTCTGTCTACGAGCTCATCAGCTCAGGGGATGTGGTGAGACCCCGGTAGCCCACACAAAACTGGAGTTCTGGCTTGGCGCCGGGTGCAGCAGTCTGGGGTACCAGCACCACATGGCTGGCCCAGGGACTGCTGGACTTCTCAATAACCCCTAGGGCCAACATCTTGGCAACTTCGTCCTTGATGCTGGCTCCTCCTCTCCTCTTCCATGCCCTCATCTGTAACAAGGAGCATACTGACCTCAGACCTCTCAAAATGAGGCTTGAGTCAGTTATGGTGGAGAACCCTTAGGGGGTGTCTAGGGGTCTTGAGGTCCACTAAGTAAGTGGCCTCCCCCTTCTGCTCCTTGATCTCAAATGGACCAGTCCAGCGGTCCTGGAGAGCTCTAGGCTCTACTGGTTCTGTTACCCAAACCTTGTCTCCAGGTGAGAACTCGACCAGAGTGGCCTCCCGGTCATACCACTCATTCATCACCTCTTGACTGGCCTCAAGGTTACTTTTGCCCTGCTTCCAGAAGCCTTGAGTTTGGTTGCGGAGGGCCAGCATGTAGCTGACCACATCGTGGGGAGGTGTCTAGGGAGCTTTCAACCAGCTCTCTTTTACTATGCTTAGCGGTCTCCTGACAGGGTGACCATAGAGAAGCTCAAAGGGGCTGAACCCCACCCCTTTCCGGGGCACCTTCCTATAAGCAAAGAGCAAGCATGGCAAGAGGATGTCCCACTTACGCATCATGGCCTCAGGTAGGCCAGTGATCATGCCTTTGAGGGTCTTGTTGAATCTCTCAACAAGCCCATTGGATTGCGGATTATAAGGGGTGGTAAACCGGTAGGTCACCCCACACTCATCCCACATGGACTTCATGTACGCAGACATGATGTTTGTGCATCTGTCAGACACAACTTCTTTAGGGAATCCCAAACAGATAAATATTCCCATCAGGGCTCTGGTCACCACCGGTGCAGTCGCTGTTTTCAGAGGGATTGCCTCTGGATAGTGTGTGGCATGGTCCACAAAAACCAGGATAAACCTCTTGCCTAAGGCAGTTTTGGGGTCCAAGGGACCAATGACATTGATGCCCACGCTTTCAAAGGGTGTGCCAATGACGGGAGTGGGATCAGGGGGGCCTTAGGCCCTTTCCCGATCTTCCCACTAGCCTGGCAGGTGGGGCAGGCCCAGCAGAAAGTTTCTGAGACTACCTGCATTCTAGGCCAATGGAAGTGGGTGACAAGCCTGGCAAAGGTCTAGTTTTGGCCCAGATGTCCTTCCAGGGGGATGTCGTGAGCCAGACCCAGTAGGAAGGCCCGGTAACACTGGGGGACCACCAGAACACGTGCTGACCCAATGGCCGGAGCCTTAGGCTCACTGTAAAGGAGATAATTCTCCCAGTAGATATGGTGATCGCCAGAGGCTTCACCAGCTGCATGGGCTGTGGCCTGTTGCTTCAGACCCTCAAGGGTGGGGCATTCTTTCTGCGCCTTGCAGAATTCTGCCCTGGTTTGCCCACCCTCTACTTGCCAGCCAGCAAGTTCAGGCAGGTTGCCCAGGTCAGCAATATCTTCCCCAGTTGGCTCAGGGGCCTCCTCCTCTGGAACCCAGTCCACTACTAGGGGAATATCTAAGGTGGGTTTCCCGCACCTCTTGCCCTTCCTCTTGGCAGCTGTCTGGGCCATTGTTCCAGGCTCCAGACACCCTTGACTCCCTTCCCGGGCAGCCATGGACCTTGTGGTCATGCAGACCCACACAGGCAAACCTAACATCTCCAGGTGGGATCTGAGCTCAACCTCTTTCCAGGAAGTATGCTCAAGATCATTACCTAACAGACAATCTACAGGTCTACAGGCATGGCAGGACTCACAGCTACTTTCAGAGTACCAGAGACCCCCCCCCCCCCCCCATCCCCCACCCCCCCCTCTCCCTCCCCCCCCTCTCCCTCCCCCCTCAAAGGGAACCAGAGCCACCGGTAGATGACTCTCACGATTGTCAGCGACTATGACCTGGTGGAATGTATTAGGGAATATCCGCTCTGCTGACACCTGCTGACTTGTGACAGTAGTCATACTGGCTCCTGTGTCACGCAGATGCTCCACCCTTTGCCCATCAATGGTGACCCACTGCCTATACATGAAAGTATTGGCAGGCATGTGGGCTTTTAGCACTATCTCCTTATCTCCCAGGAATACTAGGGACACCTCTACCTGCCCCTGAAACTAACGGGGACTGTCTTCCCCCCTGAGCGCTACACTAGTCATCCCAGGTGTCTGCCCTCATGTGGTGGGCAGTGCTCGCTTGGAACACTAGGGGTCACCCTTCTTCTCTATCTTCTTATCGAAGTACCCTGCTTTCTTCCCAGACTTAGAAGAGGAATGGTTACCCCCACCCCTTCACAGCCCCCCCCTAAGCGCTACACTAGCCATCCCAGTTGTCTGCCCTCCAGTGGTGGGCTGTGCTGTCTTGGAACACTGGGAGTTGCCCATCTTCACTATCTTCTTATTGAAGTACCCTGGTTTTTTCCCAGACTTAGAAGAGAAATGATTAACACCCACACCTTGGGAATTCTTTTTGGGGCCTTTTGAGAACTCCTTATCTTTAAGTTTTTCACCCGTCTCTTTCTTCTGTTGGGAACCCTGACCACCTTTGTGGGTAAACCCCCAGATGCCTTTTTGGACACTCTGGTGCTAACTCAGTGGTCCGCCTCCTCAGCAAGCTTCCTGGGATGTCCGCTTACTATCTACTAAGTGCTGGTGCAACTCTGTAAAAGAAATACTGAGCGTATGCTCTCTCAGAATCAAATCGTATAATCCTTTGTAATCATTTACTTTGCTGCCCTGCACCCATCCATTCAGTGACTTACTGGCGAAATCAAAACCATCTACCCAAGTCTGTGTGGAAAGTTTGGTGCTGTCCCTAAACTTCTGATGGTATTTTTCAAGTGTCAGCCCAAACGTGGCCAGTAAAGCGGCTTTCATGGGTGCATAAACATTCTGATCATGTGGATCTAGTGTAAGCAGTGTGTCCCACTGCTAGTACATAAAACCACAAGGCCGCCCCCCATAGCTCCTCAGGGGTCCCATGAGCCCTTAGTGCTACTTCATAGGCAGCCAACCACTTGTCAACGTCATCTCCCACCACAAAACTTGGCACCACATTTTTGGGTATAAGAACCTTTCTCTCCCCAACAGGTCTTGCATGTATGCTGCCACCATCATGCTGGACTCAGACGGTTTTGCCTTGATATCCAGCTCCTTGAGACTCCGTTCATGAGCCAACAAAAGTTTATTTTCAGCCAAGGCGCTCTCAGCAGCAGCCTCAGCTTGTTTGGCTGCTCTTTCAGCTTCAGCCTCAGCTCTCCTCTCCTCTGCTGCTTTTTGAGGTTTCATTTCCTCTGCTTTCATGTTTAACTTTGCCAACTGCAACAGAATTTCTCTTTCCTCCCTCCTTTCCTCTGCTGTCAGGCCATGGTTAGACACTGCTCCCTGGTTTGGCAGGGGGCACAATTACAGTGGTAACATCCTCCACTGTTTGCAAACAATCCTCTGAGGGGCCCTCCTCTGGACCTCCCTCCTCAGTCTCCTCCTCCTTTCTGGTGGCACCTTATCTGGTATCCCTGCAGGACCCTTTCAGCTGCTTAACAGTGTAGGTCTCCAGCATGGCCAGATCAAAATCTTCATCTCCTGCTTGAGACCCAGCCAGAGATATGTTGAGTGAGGATTTTAGTTAAACAATGTCAAGTATAAAAAACGAAATTGCAGAAAAGAAAAAAAAAATCAAGTTGATCTTCAACTGTGGGTAGGTAGTGTGCACTTAGCTATTGTATGTCGCAGCACAAATGCAAGTCCTATCCTCACCGCTGATCACCAATGTTAGAAATGGGGTCTTTGGTTGTCAGTCGGGTTACCACCTGTCCAAGCAAGGACCCTCACTCTAGTCAGGTTAAGTCTCACACAATCCAAATGATCCTGTGCCCACCCTCTGGTAGCTTGGCACTGAGCAGTCAGGCTTAACTTAGAAGGCAATGTTTAAAGTCTTTGTGCAATAAATCATGCAATAACACAGTATAGCACCACAAAGATACACCACACAGTGTTTAGAAAAATATATAATTCTGATAAGATGTAATAATTATCTGATAAGATGCAGGTCAAAACTATTAAAATGCAATAAGTATATGTTGAGATATCACTGTAAAAGTGATATAAAGTGTCTTTAGTCTTTTAAAAACAATAAATGTCTCTTTCAAGCACAAAGTACCAGGTTTGCGTTCAGGATATCTGCAAAGAACCGCAGAGAAGGAGATGCATGGAAAACGAGGAGGTATGTGTCGATTTCTCGGGCCGCACTCAGCAATGCGTCATTTAGTTTTCACGCAGGGATGTCTGTGCCGATTTCCGGCGCTCGGACGTGGATCCTCTTCGGGTTGCCGGGTTTTCGGACGCCCCGGGGATGATGAGTGGTTTTCTGGCGCTGACAGGACGAAGTCACGGGCTGCGTCGATCCGGTGGGCGTTGAGGGGAAATTTCTACCGCACGGCAGGTGCTGCGTCGATTCCTCTCTGGAAGTCGGGCTGCGTCTTTCCGGCTTGGCTCTTCGTAGATTCAGTGGGCAGAGGCCCTGTTTAAATATCCAAATGTGCCTTTGAAGTGGGGGAGACTTCAAAGAATGGCTTAGAAGTGCACAAGGTCCCCTTTCAGTTCAATCCTATCCGCCAGGGTCCCAGTAGGGGGTGGCAGTCCTTTGTGTGAGGGCAGGCTACTGTCCTTTGACGTGTCAGGCCCTCCACCCTCCCGGCCCAGGAAGACCAATTCAAAATGCAGATGTATGCAAGGGAGGCTGAGTATCCTGTGTTTGGGTGTGTTTGAGTGAATGCACAAGGGTGCTGTCAACTGAATCCAGCCAGACGTGGATTGTAAGGCACAGAAGGATTTAAATGCAGAGAAATGCTCACTTTCTAAAAGTGTCATTTCTAAAATAGTAATATTAAATCCAACTTTGCCAGTCAGCAGGATTTTGTGTCACTATTCTGGCCATACTAAATATGACCTTCCTACTCCTTTCAGATCAGCAGTTACCACTCAAACAGTATATGAGGGTAACCCCAATGTTAGCCTCTGAAGGGAGCAGGCCTCACAGGACATGTAGACTACACAGGTACATGTCCTGCCTTTTGCCTACACAGCACCCTGCCCTATGGGTTACCTAGGGCACCCCTTAGGGGTGACGTGTAGAAAAAGGGGAGTTTTAGGCTTGGCAAGTACTTTTAAATGCCAATTCGAATTGGCAGTGAAACTGCACACACAGGCCTTGCAATGGCATGACGGAGACAAGGTTAAGGAGCTACTTAAGTGGGTGGCACAATCAGTGCTGCAGACCCACTAGAAGCATTTAATCTACAGGCCCTGGGCACATATAGTGCACTCTACTAGGGACATATAAGTAAATTAAATAGTCCAATTGGGTATGATCCAATATTACTGTGTTTAAAGGGAGAGAGCATATGCACGTCAGCACTGGTTAGCAGTGGTACATCCGCAGAGTCTTAAAACCAGCTAAAACAGTATCTAAAAAGTGGAAAGAAGCAAGCGAAAAGTTAAGGGTGACCACCCTAAGGCTGTCAGGTCTAACAGCAAGGAAGTTGCAGCTCTCTTAGCCAAGGGAGCCATATAGATGGTCCCAGTTCCAGAAGAAGGCTGTGGTTGCTGTTCACACTACTTTGAGGTCCCCAAAAAGGACAAATGTCTTCGCCCTATACCAGACCTTCGATCTCTCAATTTCTTCCTCAAGAAGGAGAAATTCAAGATGTTCATGTTGGCTCAGGTCTTGTCTACCCTGGGCCCTGGAGACTGGATAGTAGCGTTGATCTGCTACCCACAGACGTTACTTAAGTTCACAATAGTCCACACTTTAAATTCACCACGCCCCTCCCCCCCCGCCCCCCCCTTTTGGTCCTACCAGCACCCCTCGGGTGTTCATCAAGAAGATGGCCGTGGTTGCAGCTCATATGCAGGAATCAGGGGTTTAAGACTTCCCCCTATCTCGACGACTGGCTGTTGAAGACAAGTTCGCCCCAGGCTATTGTCTCCCATCTCCAGACTATGGGTGACCTCCTGCATTTGCTGGGGTTCACTATAAATGTGCCAAAGTTGCACGTGACTCCCTCTCAGATTCTCCCTTTTATTGGAGCTGTTCTGGACACAGTGCAGTTTCAGGCTTACCCTCCCAAGCGTCAAACCCCAGATTCAATACCGATGTTAAATCCTCTAGCCTAGTTTTCGGTGAAAGTCACCCTGAGGCTGCTGGGCTTTATGGCCTCCTGCATTATGCTGGTGACACATATCAAATGGCAGCTGTAGTGGGACCTTAAGTTCCAGTTGCGCAGCACTGGGGGAATCTCTCCGACATGATCCAGATCACAGAGGGACCTGCAAAAGATAAGCAGTGTTGGTTAACGGATGGTGATTGGGCCAGAGGCAGACCCCCCCCCCCCTCCCTTTTCCAACCAGATCTGACAGTAGTGACAGATGCGTCACTCCTGAGATGGGGCGGCCATCTGAGAGAGGTAAAGATCAGATTCATCTGGTCTCCGGCGGAGAAGGGGCTCCACATTAACATGCTAGAGCTCTGTGCGATCCAACTGGCATTGAAAGCCTTTCCTACCTCTATCAAGGGATAGATGACACAGGTGTTCATAGACACCACCACCATGTGTTGCTGCAACAAGCAGGGCGGGGTGGGGTCGTTGACCCTTTATCAGGAGGCACTGCGCCTCTGGATGTGGCTGGAACAACAGGGCATATCCCTGGTGGTTCAACATCTGGCTGGCTCTCTGGATGCCAGAGCGGACAAACTCAGCCGACAATGCTTAGTCGATCACGAATGGCGTCTTCATCCGGAGGTGGTGCAAGGTCTCTTTAAGCAGTGAGGAGAGCCTTAGTTAGATCTGTTTGCCTCTGCAGAAAATGCAGTGTCAGCAGTATTGCACGTTGGAGTTTCCAAGGTGACAATCGATTGCCAACGCTTTTCGTCTTGATTGGAACTCGGGCCTCCTGTACGCCTCTCTGCCCATGCCACTTCTGCCCAGGGTCATCAAGAAGATCAAGAACGACCAGGCCCCAAGTAATCCTTGTGGCTTCAGACTGGACATGAAGAGTATGGTATCCCGAGAAACTGAGCGTAGCCATCGATCCTCTGATCAGACTGCCCCTTTGGGAGGATCTTCTTTCGCAGCAAAGAGGAGGGTCCTCCACCCGAACCTGTCTAGTCTCTGCCTTCTTGCGTGAAGATTGAGCAGCAGCAGTTGACAGCTTTTTACCTTCTGCCTGAAGTCTGTAATGTAATCTTGGCAGCCAGACATCCCTCCACCAAAATGGTATACACCTGTAGTTGGAAAAAAATGGTGGCATGGTGCATAGACAAGTCTGTTGACCCCCTTTCTGCCCCTCTTTCTGAGGTTCTTTTGCTCATCTTTTCTCTCGCCCGGCAGGGTTCTGCTATGGGCACTATCAAAAGTTACCTGTCTGCCATTTGTGCTTTTTTGTGGTTGCCTGATCAACCTTCATTGTTTAAGCCTCCCATTGTAAATGGGTTCCTTAAAAGCCTTACTCATGTTTCCTCCATTTCCATTCGTTATGCCCCATTGGGATTTAAATTTAGTTTTGACATTTCTAATGTGCGCTCCTTTCGAGTCCCTCCACAATTTTCCTCTCAGGCTTCTCACTTTTAAAACAGCCTTCCTTGTGGCCATTACATCTGCCTGCAGGGTGAGTGAGCTGCAGGCATCGTCATCTAAGCCCCCCTACCTTTCCATCTATCCTGGCAAAGTGGTTATTCGCACTAGGGCCTCCTTTCTGCCAAAAGTGGTTGCACCCTTCCATGTAGGCCAATCCATCATCTTGCCTACTTTTTACGCACTCCTGCAACCTTCTAAGGAACAGGAGAGACTCCATCGCCTGGACCCAAAAAAAAATAATTGGCGCTCTACCTTGATTGTTTCAAAGAGTTCTGGGTGGATGATAAATTCTTTGTTGGTTATGTGGGTGTGATGAAAGGTCTGACAGTGCAGAAGAGTACCATCTCCAGATGGGTCATACTGTACGTTAAAATGTGCTATGCACTGCCTAAGAAGCACCCTCCTGAGGGTTTGTGTGCTCATTCTACCAGAAGCAAAGTTCCAACCATTGTCTTAGCACATGGAGTTCCAGTCCTTGACATCTGTCAGGCGGCAACCTGGGCATCTCTGCACACATTTACCAAACACTAGTGGCTGGACAGTCAGGTCCCTAGTGATGGCCACTCTGCCCGTTTGGTCCTGCAGGACTTTCTAGTGTGATTTTAGTTTGCAGACCCACCTCCGGGGATGGTATTGATTCCAAGGTGAGGAATCTGCAACTAGATGTCTCTAGCAGATGGACGGGGTACTTGCCTCCTGTAACGCCTTACCTGGTAGAAACAATATCTACTTGCCGATTCCTTACTGACCCACCCAATCTCCCTGCTCTGCGAGCTGATTTCTAGGGACAGAGACTCCACTTCATGGCCCTAGTTTTGATGCTTCAGTGTTCTTCATGACTCTGCACTTCTGGTGTGGAAAGTGGTAAAAAGAGACTGACATCAAAGCACCGAGGTGGCACCTTTGTAGGATCTGCAATGTTATTTCTGGCACGGACGCGGAGCCGATCAACGCCACCTAACGCTGTGCAAGGTTACTGCTCAAGAAAAATCTCTGGATCCAGACAGATGCCTGGGGAAATTCTAAGGTAAAGAATCAGCAGCTAGATATTGTCTCTACCAGATGAGGTGTTACCGAAGGTAAGTAACTTGTCCGTTTTTCCATACTCAGATGACTGGTTCATCAAAAGTACAATTTGTCAGAAGAGCTTGAAACATACTCTGACCACGATAAACCTACTTCATCAACTACGTTTTACCCTACTCCAACCCTACCTGGGAGCCATTCTCGACTCACAATGGGGGATAGCTTACTTCAGTGCTGCCCGCATTCAATCCTTCCAGTCACTAATTCCACAGTTATGGCTTCATCAGCAAGTGACAGTGAGGCCAATCATGGCTTCTCCTAGGTATGACTGCTTTGTGAAAACCCATACTGCCTCATGCCAGACTGAATATGCCTCTGTTACAAGAGTGCTTAGTGTGCCAGTTGACTCAAGCAGAGGGTTAATGCGAATATCTAGTGTTGGTCAACAGTTAAGCTTTCCACTTTCTGAAATGGTGAAACACCAACAATCTCCTCAAAAAACAGTTTTGTCCCTTCAGCATTTTCATCTAGCCCAGACCATTTGGAGATGGACCCTCCAATACAACATTCACCTGTTAGCGGAGTACCTCCGGGGAGCAGACAACAACTTTGCAGAGCTCCTCAGCCGGAGGCACCAACAAATCCACGAGTGGGAACTGCACCCACAAATCCTCTCCCTATACTTCCGGTCAACCAGACAAAGACCTTTTTGCCACAGCAGAAAACACCAAACACCCAAACTTTGTCTCCAGGTTCCCAATCACACAGTCCAGGGGCAACACACTATGAGTAAGTGGGTTGGAGATATTTGCTTACACTTTTCCACCTCTCCCACTGCTGCCATCTGTGGTTCGCAAACTTCAGCAGACATCGCTCACCCTTGTCCTAGTGCCCCCTCCATGGGCATGGCAACCACGGTTCAGTACTCTCCTAGAACTCTGTGGTTCCTCACGAGGTACAGCCAAGCAGACAGGACTTTCCCACACAGAACTATGGAGAAATCATACACCCAGACCCCAGGTCACTCAACCTTGCAATTTGGCTTCTGAAGTCTTGGAGTTTGGCAATTTAAATCTGCCACAACCCTGTATGGGCATTCTTAAAGAAGTACGCAGGTCCACTATTTGTGCCTGTTACTCTGCAAAGTGGAAAGATTAGTTCACTATTGTCATTCCCAACACACTGACTGTTTAGGAGCCGAGGTGCAAGACCTTGTCTGTTACGTATCTCATCTTATTTTATTTACATACCTCTGGTCTAGCTTTTACATCTATTCAGCTACATCTGGCAGTAGTTACTGCTTATCTACAGAACAGACAGCACACTTCCTTATTTAGGATTTCAGTCATCAAGGCTTTCCTCAAAGGTCATAAGTCTCATTCCTCCTAGGGTACCACCAGCTTCCACTTTGCATCTTAATATTTAATAAACAAGATTAATGGTCCCTCCATTTGAACCCCCTCTGCTCCTGCCTCCTACAGTTTTTGTTCTGGAGGGTCCTTCCTAGTTGCTATCACTTCACTCAGGTGTGTCGGTGAGCTTCAGGCATTAACCTTAGAGGAACCCTTCTTGCAGTTACATAGGTTTAGGGTGGTACTATGTACCAATCCTACATTCCTTCCAAAGGTGGTGTCTCAGTTCCATTGCAATCAGTCTATTGATTTACCAGCCTTTTTCCCCAACCTGACTCAATTGAGGGAAGGGCTGTACATATCTTGGATGTAAACGAACCCTCGGGTATTATGTTGATAGAACATAATAATTTAGAAAAACACAACTCTTTCTTGCCTTTTCAAAACCACACAAAGGAAAGGCCATTTCTAAATCGGTCATTGCACATTATATTCTTGAATGTATCCGAACATGTTTTAAAAAAAATAAATAAATAAGAAAGGGGGGAGGACATTCAGTTGCCTTTCTAGGTAATATTCCTATAGCCAGGGCCACTGGAATTATGCAATTGTGCAGCTGTGGCGATTTTCACAGAATTATAGATTTGCTGTATTTGACTCATAATCGATCATCTGCTACCACTTAATCTGCAGGTATTAACTAGAAAAATGTATTTCTAGCTCAGACGGTTTTGAAGTTACTACAAATGCAGCAACACACTGTTGCTACTCAGTGAAAGGCCTTTTGCAAAGCTGGACTGGTCACCTTTGTGTTGCTATTGGTATATTTGGGTGTTAAACTGGCACTAATGAGGTGCAACCAATGCCCATACAGTGTTAGCAAGTTTAAAAATGACAAAATAATGAAGTAACACTATTTAAAAATGTGCTACATTATGCCTCATAATTTGCCTTTTCTTGCTGTATAATTCACTTAACACTGCTGCATAATTGATCCCTCTCCTGCTTCATAATTCGATTGGCCCTGCCTATAGCTGACATATGATATGTAAAGCAGCTACATTGTCTACACCGCATACATTTACAAAACACTACTGTGTGGATGTGCTGGCCTGTCAACAAGCCAATGTGGGCCAAGCCGTTATACATAAATTATTTCAAACAACTCTAACCCTCACAGTTTAGCCACCTCTTATGGAGGAGGACTGCTTACAGTCTATGCTAAACATGTGTATCTATATCCAGACAAGCCTTGAATGGAAAATGTTACCTAGTAAGCATCTGTTCGTGGCATGTAGTGCTGTGGACTGAAATGCGTCCTCCCCGGTCACCTGTGCCGGTTACTGATAATCTTATATAGTATCTCACCTTTTATAGCATGGACATCTCGCCATGCTACACTGTGCTCCACATTCCTTTCTCTCCTGCCTTGCGGGAAAACAATCTAACAATGGAGCCGGTGACATGCACACCATAGCAAGAGGAACGGGTCCTCACACCTAGTGACTCGGAAGTCTTTCTTCAAAGAAAAACTTGCTCACATTAGAGTCCAGCACTAGATGGCAGAATTATGCTAAGCATGTGAATCTACAGCACTCTATGCCACATACAGATGCTTACTGGGTAAGTAACATTTCTCATACCTGTTAACACCTTCCTGGCTTTAATTAGAAAACTGTCCATAATGTAGTTCTTCACGAATGTTTGTTTCTCCCAGACAGATCAGTGCATTTTATTTTTATGTTCTGTGTGCTTTGGTGTTGTGCTTTCTGAATTTGTTGAAGTTTTCTTAGTTTACTCAATATTTGAATTTTCAAAGGCTAAGAACAACATTTAAACGGAATATTACTATTGATATTAGAATATCAGCATTGTACGAATTTGTGAATGTTAAAAGATATGGAACTTAATTTATTAACTCTTATTTCAACCAGAATTTTTCAAATCATTGTGAATAGTATAGGAATCGACTCACTATGTATATGTTTGCGTGATTCTTGTAGATTATTGCAATTATTTGACTAACAATGATAGTTGAGCTCTTCTTAATGCAACTAACTGGTGACTTCTTATCAGTAGAACACCATTTCCAGGTATGTAATAGCTGGAATTAACCTACTGTAGTTAAATAATTGGTTTGTTTTGTAAATATGACACAACTTGATTTTTTTTCTTCATCAGTCTTCTGATACTATTAATATTACCTGGTTTTAAGCATGGTAATGACATCATATCTGATTTTTTTCTTTCAAAATATTTTATGTAATATCGCATGAACAAATGGTGGGGTAACTTGTAAAATAGCTATAACACATTGGCCTAGCTCATGGTTTACTTACTGTGCTTGTGTATTGCTAGCTTGTATTTTTATTGAGTTACACTTTTTTTCTTCTTTTGCTCTCCCCAGACTTTAACGTCTCTTGCCAAGTTGATGAAAGAGTGTTGGTACCACAATCCGTCTGCAAGACTCACAGCTCTGCGTATCAAAAAGACTTTGACCAAAATTGATAATTCTTTAGACAAATTGAAGTCTGACTGCTGAAGATATGCTGTTGTTATTCAGACGAAAACATCTTATGCGGTTCAAAGTTATGCTTGCCTTGCAAGGTGTAATACCGGTCCCATTTGGCTCCCTAAGGTCGAACTTGCGCAGTAACCTCCTCTTGGGAGAAAGTCCTGCATTAGAACATTACTCGGCGGCTAGATGGACATTTCACAGACTGGCAGGCTTTAAAGATATATACTGGATGTACCTTGCAACAATATAGTCGGAAGGAACAGAGAAAGACTAAGACCTGGTCTGGGCATTAAACACGGATTTCAATATCTTTTGCAGTTCTTCTTACTACACTAGGATAAATACACGGAACTGACGAATATTGATCAGCAATATTGCCTGTGCTTCTCTTCCTTATTGCACTAGCAATTCCTTGCATTCCTTACTTGCACTGTTACAGTTCATTTTAAAGATGGATGCCAAAAATCGGATTGGCCTTGTCTGTTTAAATGCGTCTCAATAATGAAATTCACAATTTGGCAAACTGAACATGTAAGTGTAGAGTTAGCTGCATTTTACACGTGTACTGATGTTTACAATAATGCTGAACATTAGACGGTTCTTGTTTCTACATTATGTGCAAATATTTATTACTAGTGCACTTCAGTTTTCAAAAAACTGAATTGCGCAGAAAGCTCAAGCTTATTTTTATGTGGCCTCTTGATTTCGTATTACGCAAATAATTTTGTAACACTAAATATAATCTGAAACAGATTTTTTTTCTGTATTATCACGTTACAATTTAAGTTCACATTTAAGTGTTTCTTATCGGGTTGTGTGGTATGTAATAGTTTCAGTTTAAATGCTAAACATATTCAGCTATCACTCGCACACTACTTCACAAGTACTGATATAGGAAATAAAAATAACTGAAGATTTTAATAGAATTTAATGTTCTAAATTATGTGACAAGGGAAATGCATTTTCTTTTAAGCTACCGGGTACTGTAGGTTGCATTATAAATTCAGCCAGAAGAATAACTATTTTGTTCTAAACTTCTTTTTGTATTTAATAGTGAATTGCATAAATGAAATTGAATGTTTTAAAGTCAAGTAAATAATATGTTGTTATGGAATAGATTTTATAGAGCAGTTAGATGCACAATTCAACAATCTTTCCTGAGTCTACTTTATAATATTGTTACCTTCAAACTGTAAATCTAGCCAGTTAAGACTTACAATTGGAAATCCTCCCACCCCGTTTCAGATATTGTGCTTCGAAACTGAACACTACAAGAATTCAGGCATAGCAGCAATGATGGCTTATTGAGTTAATATTTGCTACCAAAATGTGCAGTGATCTGCTGGTCACTAGTTTGAATCCATGGTAGGTCTACTGAGCTTCAACCCTTCTGTGTGCGGTAAATTCAGCCTCAGTTAATTGCAAAAATAGTAACAGCTGTCGTATTAGTATAAAAATGTATTTCGTCCAGAAGGCCTTAAAAGTACAAAATACGAACAAAATGCACATACTTAGCAGCAGTTGAAAATCAGGAAATGGTCGCAGGATCTAGTTACCACAAGGGCACACACAAAGTGCATTAGTAATAAGGGGAATTAACATTCAGGTAACATTTATAGTAATGTACCATCATAAGAAAAAAATATATAGGCTTTTCACAAGGGGCAGGGTGATCACATCGAGGTAGACTTCGTATTTACGAAATGGTTTATAAAACAGAGTAACACCTGTAATTTACAGCACTTAGAAAAGAAAGGAGTGTGATATGTATCTATCTATCTATATATATATATATATATATATATATATATCACACTTCTTCCTTTTCGAAGTGCCAATGTGTATATATATTATAGATAATATATATAAATCAGCAGCTAGGAGGGCAAGTTCTCTCAGGTTTACCTCTCACTTCTGCCCAGCCCCTCCTAGCTCTCTTCCTCTAGTTTATGCTAGGCTAAAGATTAAGCCCTGGCTTTGGGAATAGAAGGGAACACATCAAGCGGTTAGGACATATCACTAGCCTACAACCCAAGAAAAATCTGCTAAAAAAATAAATTTATTGTGTATATTTAATTTAATTTGTATATCATGTGGAGAGTCTGAATAATATGAAAGCTCAAACGCCTGTTAAAAAATGTGTAGTCATTATTAAAATATATGTAAATGCTGACAAAGCGTAGTGAGTAGATTCCTTCACCTGAAAGGCTACATGGAAGAAGGTAATCGTTCAGAGACTAGTAGTGCAGGACGCTTCCAGTTTTTGTCATAAACCATTTACTCAGCACGAGCCCAAACTGAATTGCCACTTGGGGCCTGTTTCACAAAGCTCAGCTTTATAAAGTTGAATCGTAGATTTTAGTAAACATTTGGGGTAAAGTTCTGACATTTAGTGTAAATTTCTGACATTTTGGGGTCTCGACATTCTTCAGGAATAGTCTTGAAATCCTCCTTGACAATATTTTCCAATGCGGCTTTAACACTAACACTTGTTAACAATATTTTATTTCCTCCAAGAGGGAACATATGTTTTATCGCAATAACCCAGCCATTTTACATTTTGAAAAAACTGGAAGGTCTGGAGAGCGGTTTCACTGTTCCACTCGTACTCCAACATATTTTTAGGGGTACTTATAGGCATATTAGCTGGGTTGTGAATAGCTTCACTTAACGTGCACTTAACGATTCTAACATAGGTGTGCAAAAAATGTTTGAGAATTGTTACTTGCAATATGCTTTATACTCAGTTTTACTTATTTAATCAGCAAAATAAGACAGTATGGGGTTAAATTGCTAGGATTCAAACTGTTGACCAGCATCTTACATACATAGCTCAGATGATGGCTGTCAGCATGCTTGAGGAAATAAAGGAACTAAATACATAGAAGAGAATGTGCCAAATTCAAATATCTGTGTCAAAATGAATCACATGCTATGACCATGCCACTCCATCACACTCCCCTTACAGAGCTTATGCAGACTCCAGAGTGAACCTCAGAACCTTAGGAACCAGGATGGGACCTGATGATGAGGCATACCACTAATAGTGGGTGATGGTCTAACACCATCTTCTATATAGAGTCAAGCATCCTTCAATATTGAAACATTTGGCCATTCAGTGGCAGTATAATGTGTAGGATACTTGTTGATGAGTGAACCTCTGAAACCTCCAGCTTCACACATTAGTTTAACATAAATTCTTCGAGTAATTATTGCCCCGGGCGTACCCTGCAGCATACAAATGGAAATTCCCAACAATCTAAAAAATGTGCTGCAACATTGAAGGGTAGTACAGCTTTGCAGACCAAAACCCTTTACCTTGAAACTTACCATAGTAGCTATATCCGTGCTATATGCATGAGATCTTCAGATAAAAGCCTTTGTACCATTCAGTGTGCTTGTACATTAAAACGTCATTAGGTCTGTCACTTAATTCACACAATGATTCTGTGATTGCCCACAATATGCTGGGTGCTTACATTGTAAGATTAGAATGTGCACACAGGCAATGTTCTGACCTCACGCTAGGGAGCATAGCTAGGTGTATGGTGGATGCAGAAGCAGAAATATACTTTAAAAAAAAAAAAAAAAAACAAGACTACACCTGTATCTGCTCTGTGACTTCCACTGCGCCAATCATAACTAGCATGAGTGGTGTCCAGGCTAGCACAATGTAAATAAGGGTTTAATATATCAACTGCTTATGTTGTACCCAGAACTGTAGCAGCCAGGCAGGGCGGTGGCACTAGTGTATTGTATTAATTTCTAGCCCCTGTATATTTTTTCTAAATGGGTCTGTAACAAGGTTAGTACCCTTCCACCTCTCCATAAATTGCCTAATTCAGCTCCCCTGGTGACCACCATCTCTCAACACCCTTTCAAGTATCGTCTTTTTTCTCCCACTGGAACAAGATCAGAATGTGATAACCCCTAATGTAGCCCTCTTTTGGGCGACTGAAGGCCACTAAAAGGTCAGAAGAGGACTGGGAACAACCCTACCTGAAATCTGGCAAAATCCACCATCAACACATAGACCCCTTTCTGCTAATTTCTGTAGAAAAGTCCAAGGTGTGTTTTTGATGAGGTAGCCTGCTAAGACTGAAACTCCACTTCATACCAAGGTATTGATTTTATTTAATGAGATAGGCCATGCCTGTTTTGACCCACTTCCCTCCAGCTTTCTTATTGCCCTTGTTGGATGGGTTAGTCTACTTATCTAGCTCCATTACTCTCTACTGCTCTACTGAACTCTACAGAACCCAGGGAGATAAGAATGTAGTTGATGAATTCTCAATAACTGGATGGAAATGAGCAGTGTCACAGGACTTGCCTTTCATAGTAAATGTCCACCATTCAGTTTTCCAGGGAGGGAATGTTGGAGGTGGTCAGCACATTAGGAGATCTTTACTGCAGTGAATGTAAAAGTAAATTTAAAATTATTTAAATGCTAGGGTTTCAATTTTATAGAATTGGTAAATTAAGTTGAGTAATGTAGTAGCATTAAGCTGCATACTCCTCCCCCAGGTAATAAACCCTTTTCTGCTTCCCTTATGGAGGTAAATCAGGGGAGTTCAACCTCAAGTTAGCCCAGTTCAGAACCCCACTTGATCACAGGGAGTGAAACATAATTGTCAAGAATGGTAGTGGGTGCTTCCTGAACATGGCCATACCATTCCTTTCTAAATTAAGATCGTCAAGCCTGGTTACTAGATACAGTATAGTATATGCACCCCACTCATGCAATCAAACTGCTCCCCAGGCAATGTTAAATTCCTCTTGCCTTTTTTTTAATGAAGGAATTGATTTATGGGGTGGGTGGGTGGGGGACTAGTCTTTAGCTGCAGCCACACTCATATATTTAAAATACTATTCTTAGTTTTCCTTGGGGGGCTAGACCTAACCCACTAAACTCCAAGGATGTAAAGACTGAAATTGTCTAATTGCCGCCCCTGCTGTATACTGAGGGGAAGCTGGACATAAGAGCGATTCCAAAATGAAATGAACCAAAGCCACTGATTAAGTAATGGAATTGCCCCTCTAGCACAGGCTCTGAAAAGGGGGGAAGCTACAGACCATGGATGTACACAAATGAAATTGATGAACGGTGGCTCAAATTGCGCACCTTGGCACAGGTTCTGGCCCATTTTGCCTCATTAGCTCGCCCCTTTCAACTATTTCAGGTTAGGGACAGTCCAAAATAATTTTCTCTCACCAAGTGCTTTCCCTTTTCTCCAGCCCAAACACAGTGGCCTTGCTATTCCTCTAGGGAGCAGTTAGATCTGTCACACAAGCCACTTCTGGATTGGTTCGAGCATGCAGTCATAGCCACGGTGTAAGTAAGCATGTTTATGGATCTACTCTCTAGGTCCCAATGTTATCTGATGTCACTGCCTGCCTTGAATGCAAGAATAGTGCTTCAAGTGGTATACCAGCAAAAAAGTCTTTCCACCAAACAATGAGCATCATATACTTAAATCATACAATTTAAATGCTACCTTAAAGTATTTAAGTGGTTTCACAGCTGCCATTTCACCACATTGCTTTAGCATTTAGAAGGTTATCCCTAGGTAGGTAATTTCATTTACTACTTCTAGTTTGGCAGTTCCATCTTTCAAGTTGAAATTAAGCCTCTGACTACCAAAGCTCATTACATCTGATGATGTCAGCAAGGATACGTGAAGTCCATGTTCATCAGAGAAATCACATTTAGTCTAACTTTGGAATGTTACACTGCAGCACTAGGGAAGTTGGCATAATATTCTAGCTGTGTTTGATTGCAATGAAATCTGTGAAACTATTTATGGGCTCCATGTTGCAATTGGGATGCTGGACCTGTTTCATCCCTTCCAGGGATACCAGCCTGGCATGCACATAGTGGAACCCAAAATCTTGAATTTTGCTCTAATCAGAAACCTTCAAATAAGGTAATGTATGCATATTCATAAAACTCCAAGACCAAATGATTTGGGCCTCTTGTCGTCCCATCACACTTCTGAATACAGACTATAAAATGTTCATGAAAACACTGGCTAATTGTTTAGCACCAGACATCAGATGAATAGTAGCTATTTGTTTGTACCTGGGTGCCAGTTACGGATCATAGCCCCATTTTGTTATTGAGGTACTCTCCCATTTGGAAGAGACTGAAAAATAATGTGTGTTTTTAGATGAGAGAGGCCTTTCTACATGCTTCATTGGGAATATTTATGGACTATTAGTGCAATAGTTGTCCCCTCCCAGTTCACCAGGATAATAGAATATGGAGGATAGGTTGGGACCATGTATTTTTCTGTGTGGAGCTTTCAAAGGCAATGCTCAGGACATCAGGGACAACACACAGCTCAGTTCGCTGCCCCACCAGCAAGCACAATTTCAAAACTCTTTTAATGTGTTTTTCCTGGCACACAGCCACCCTGTAGGAGGCAGGATATGCCATCTCCTCCCAGGGTGGAAACACTACTTCAGACAAGTCCTCCACATTGTGCAATTGGGCTACGTCCTCCCATTTCTTTCTACCTTGCCGCAGGGAGGGTCACGTGTTATGCAGCAGGAAGTGCAGGCCCTTTTGGCTAAGGGAAACAGAGAGGGTTCCGGCCTCTGGAGCAGGAACTGGTGTTATTCCTGCCACTTCTTTATGCAGAAGAACGATGGAGGCCTTCATCCTATTCTAGATATTTGGACGCTCAACACCTTCTGGCAGAAGAACAAATTCAAGATGTTCTCACTAGACCATGTTCTGTCTGACCTGGGAGACTAAATATAAGCATTGAACCTGCAGGACGCTTATAAAACATATTCTCCTTCTGCAGGCGGACAGATGTTATCTGCTTTTCATAATGGTGCATTTTTAGTTTACAGTGCTCCCTTTTGGCCCCACCAATTCTCCAGCGTTTTTGTGAAATTGATAGCAGTGGTTACAACACTCCTTCGAGATCAGGTGTTCCAGTCTTCCCCCTACCTCAATGACTGCCAATTGAATGTGGACTCTCCCCAGGCAATCTTAGACAACCTCCAAACAGCAGCAACTCTTCTAACATCATTGAGGTTCATTATCAGCATACCGAAGTCACACCTGAATCGTTCACAGATTCTCCCTTTATCTGAGCCATCCTGGATGGAGTACCGTTTCGTGCCTTGTAGAGTGAAGATTCCAGGACATTTGGGCAAGGATCCCGATGTTTCAGCTTCTTGCCTGAATTTAGGTGAGGATAACTCGGAGACTACTGAGACTTTTGACTCCTGGCATCCTGCTGGTCAAACATGCCAAATGGCACATGTGGCCTCTGCATTGGGATCTATAGTCCCAGTGGGTGCAGCACCATGTAAATCTATTGAATTCCATTCAGGTTTCGGAGGAGACTGCAAAAGTACTACTGTGATGGCATTTCGACTGCGATTGGTCCAGTGGCAGAACCCTCTCCTTACCCAACCAAGAACTGACAGTGGTGACAGATGCATTGTTACTGGGTTGGTGGAGCCACCTGGGAAAGGTGGAGATCAGAGGAATCTGGTCTACAATGGAAACCTGTCTCCTCACTAGTCTCTTGGAGTTAAGGGTGATCTGCTTGATGTTGAATGTGTTCCTGCCTGGCTTCAAAGAGAGCCTGGTACAAGTTCTAAAGATCAACACTACTACTGTGTAGTAGTGCAACAAGCAGAGTTCGGTGGGGTCTTGGGCACTGTGCCAGGAGGCTGGAGACTGGCTAAATCATAAGGGCATTTCTCCGGTCTTCAACTACCTGGTGGGATCTTTAAACGCCAGGACAGACAAACTTATTGCCAACTCTTAGCGGATCATGCGTCAGTTACACCCAAAGGTGGTGAAGGAAGTCTTTCAGCAGTTGGGAGAATCCTGGCTCGATCTCTTTGCAACCCCTGAGAATGCGCAATCTCAGAACTTTTGCACCCTGGAATTCCCAAGAAAGGCTGTCTCCTGGCGGTGTATTACACCTTGGGTGGAGCTTAGTATCTCTGTATGCCTTCCTTCCTCAGCATCTCTTGGCTCAGGTTCTGAAGAATGTAAGGAACAACCTGGCCCAAATGATGATTGTGGCTCCGGCTTGGGCCACAAGATTGTTGTATCTGGTAATCCTGGCCCATGAGCATCTGTCTTGCAATCAAGCTCCCGCTTCGGGAAGATCTGTTGCAGCAGGAGATGCATGCATCCAGGCTTGTTCAACCTGCACTTCCATGCATGGAGCTTGAACAGCTGCAGTTGATTCCATTTGATCTCCCTCCCAACTTTTTTGTTATCTTAGCAGAGAGATGCCATTCCTCAAATCAGTGTACCCTGGGCCAAGTTTGGGGATAGGCATGACAGCTGCCGAATGTATCCATTGCAAGCCAAACTGTTGGATTTAAAAAAAAAAAAAATTTAATGGGCTCAGCAAGGATTTTGGACTGGGCACTTTAAAAGGCTATTTGCAGGTCTTGCGACTTTATTTTAGTTTACCAGAGAAGCTGCCTTTATTTAAAACATCTGCTGTGATGAGATTTCTTGAAAGTTTGCAAGACATGTTTTTGCAAAAGCTCTTTGAGATGCTACAATGTGACTTAAATTTGGTTCTTGCTTTTCTAATGTACATCCCTTTTGAGTCAACTGACCACTATGCCTCTTGACCTTGAAAGCAGTCTTTCTGGTTGTGATAACACCAGCTTGTCGTATGAGTGAGCTGCAGGCACTCTCGGTCAAGGTGCCCTATAAAAATTATCCAGACAAATTTGTGTTGAGATCTCGAGCTGCATTTTCGCTGAAAGTAGTAACAACTTTCCATGACGGGTGTGCTGTCACCCATCCATCATTATTTGCCCTGTCTCATCCCTTGAAAAAGAGGAGATACTGAATCATTGGGATCCCAAAAGATCCCTGTTGGAAAATGGGTTATTGGTAGGGCAGGTAGGTACCTACACCTAGCAACAAGCCACTAACCTCCACATAGGTACAGTTAGGTCTCAGTAAATTAATCCCAGCTCAACCCTTGGTAGCTTGGCAACGAGCGTTAAGGCTTAATTTAGGAGACAAAGTGTAAAGCATTCAAATATCACAAAACAGTAATTAAATAAAACACAGGAAACAGTTTAAAAATCCAAAAACAATTTATAAAAATAGTTTATATTTTTATCTTTAAAATGACACAAAAACGATTAAAATCGGTTCAGGGGAACCGGAGATATTAATTTGTAAAGAATTATTACTTTTCTAGCGCTTAGAAACAAAAAGCGCCAATCGGGTCATCTGGTTGCACCTTGACCGGGGCAAAGTCAAACTTTCAGGCCGACCGCGATGGAGCCCTGCTCGGCTACAGGTCGCGGGAGGCCTCGGTTAAAAAGTTACCTTCTGACTTACTTTATTTTGAAGTTTTTCTTCACCGGGACGAACCTGCCAGTTGAATCCGACCTCCTGGAGCCCTTGTCTGGATACGCGATGTGGGTTTCCTCGGTGGAGACTTTTACCTTCGGACTTAGTCGTTTTTTCGAGATGAAAATCCTTCGACCGGGGTAAACCTGGATCTTGATCCGACGTCCATGGAGCCCTTCTCGGATACGATGGCTGGGAGGTCCCGGTCAACTTTTTACGTTCGGACTTAGTCTCTTTTTTGGATGTTTTTCTTTACCGGGACGAACCACAAAGTCAGGCCGGGTCGCGGTTGAGGCAAGCCGGCTAGAATTTCCGTGGCGGGTCGGTCCCTCTCTGGAGCTTTTTTCCAAAAATTCTCAAATCTTTT
This sequence comes from Pleurodeles waltl, assembly GCF_031143425.1. Taxonomy (NCBI): domain Eukaryota; kingdom Metazoa; phylum Chordata; class Amphibia; order Caudata; family Salamandridae; genus Pleurodeles; species Pleurodeles waltl. The sequence continues at coordinate 1,554,149,330 of NC_090440.1, forward strand.
CCAAACTTCTGGGGCTTCACCCAGATGTTCTTTTAAGGTTCTTTTGGGGTCCACAGCTCACCCCAAGGGTCCAGAAGTTCTGTGATGGTCCTTGGGGGGTGCGGACTTCAACTCCCAGAATGCACCTGGCGCAAACTCCTTTTTGGCCACTGGACAGTGGTCAGCTGGTCGCTTTCTTCAGGAGTTGGTGCAGGGGACTCTGGTTTAGCAATTTTTCACCTGTAGCAAACAGGGAGTCCCTCCTTGAACCAGTTGAAGCCAGGCAAAGTCCTTCTTGTGGTGAAGCCCAAGTGTGCAGCTGGTGCAGTCCTTCTGAGTGCAGGGTCCAGGTGCAGGCCAGGGGTCCAGCAGGGCAGTCCTTCTTCTTCCTTAGTTCCTTTCTTGTTGAATTCTGGAGGGGATCTGAGGCGTGGGTGCAGGTCTGCCAGTTTTATCCTTGCTCCTGGGTGAAAAGCAGGGGGGCCCTGGTTCTCCAATCAGGGACAGGGTCGTCCCCCTGTGATGACCACTTCCTGGGAAGTGTGGCAAAAATCCATCCCAGAAGGCAACAGTCTCTAAAAATCCAACATGGATGAATCTGATTTTTGGAGGTTACATCTGGCTGAGCCCACCCACTGGTGTGGCTAAAAATCATAAACACACCCCTCTCCTGCCCTCTCCTAATCTAATCAAGGGGGCACCTAATTGTCTGGGGTTGCAGGATGTGGGGGTGTTGCTGGGTGCTGCAAATGTCCTTCTCTGCCTTTGAAGACCAGTTTGGCAGCCCTCCCCCTTCCTGCCTCACCATCTGCTGAGGGGAGATTCTCTCCCCCAAGCACATTCCTTTGTGTGAAGCCTGGCCACTTCACACCTCATCAAGGCAGCCTGGCAGAAGCTGCTGCAGGCTGGCCAATCAGAGCACAGCAGCAAAAACAATGCAGAGCTGAAATTGGCAACTTTTTAGGTAAAGTCTAAACTTTTTACCTGAACAAGTTATATTAAATCCAACAACTGGAAGTTGTGGGATTTATTACAACAATTAATTTGATACCAAATTCTTGGTATGTAACATTTAAGGAGACTTTAAAATTTAAAAGAAAGTCTGCCCATTCTAGCCTATGAAGGCCATTTACTTCCATGAGGGAAAAACGAATTTGGCTGTTTTTACCTCACCAGGGCTTATAAATCTATTTTTATAAAGTCCCTGCTTATAGTTACATGGCACCCAGCCCTAGGGGCACATAGGGCACACCTTAGGGGTGACTTATATGTAAAAATAAGGTAGTTTAAGACTTTGGAAGTACCTTTAATTCCAAAGTCGAATTTGCATATAACTTTAATTTAAAAGCAGCCAGCAAGGCAGGCTTGCTTTTAAAATGACACTGGGCACCTCAGCAATGCACCTAGGTGTGCACCACCTATGCTGTGGTCCCTAAACCTACATGCCCTACCATATACTAGGGACTTATAGGTAGGTTAACTTAGCCAATTATAATTAGCCTAATTTGCATATCCATTTTACACAGAGCACAGGCCCTGGGACTGGTTAGCAGTACCCAGGGCACCATCAAAGTCAGGAAAACACCAGCAAAAAGAGGAAAATGGGGGCAAAAAGTTATGGGGCCTCTGCAATCAGCCCTGTTTTCTCACACAACCCCCCCCCCCAGCCCACACGCCCAGGAGACTCAGCCCAACCCTGGGAGAGTCTTCCTGGCTTGTTAGGCGAGGAAGACAGTGAAGAAAACTAGCTGTCCCTTTGCAGGGCCTACTCTGCCTTATATCCTCCTGTCAGGGTCACTCCCTATGGGTAGTGAAGCCATCCCAACAGTAAAAGGACCCAACTCAAACTAAAACTTCCCTCTAGGGGGGTCTTCCTCCTTTCTCTCTGCCAACTTGGGTAGTGAGGTGCCCACCTCCCCTACTCCAAACTTTGCTAGGGCAACACCTAGCTTACCCAAAGAGGTCACCCAACACTTGAGCAACCCCACCATGACCAATAGGGTCAGGGGGCCTAATTTGCTATTGGCCCTGGGGTCTGCCTCCCAGGCCAAGTACATTGCTGCCAGAAAGGCTAGCACCCAGCAGAGGCTACTGACAGCTGTCAGTACCCAGAACCACACCCTAAGCTCTCCACTGACAGGTGGCTGAGCTGCTTTAGGGGCATCTTTGGGGTCCTGGCACCCCTCTTGCTGTCTAAAGTGGGGGGCTACCACCTCCTGTGGCAGACACCCTCCTTCCACTCTCCCTTCTGTCAGTGCAGGGGCAACACCTTGCATCTGGACAGCTGCCTGACTACTCAGGACTTCCTTGGGGTCAGGTGAGGCCTCACCAGTGCCAACTCTGGGCTCCCCCCTTACTGGGGCAGAAGGCCCTTGGCTCCCTGGAACTCTCTTTAAGAGTGGCCTACCCTTCCTTTTCTTCTTTCCTTTTCTTGGGGACCCATGTCTCCTAACTGTAGGGACTGACTCCCCAGGACTTTGGGTTGGCGGGGCGCCCTGGGCGACCACCCCATCTGTGACCAGACTCACCTCTGGGAGGTCATTGCCCAGGATACAATCTAGGGGAAGGTCAGCACTGACCACCACCCTAATCCAGTCAAGGATACCCTCCCTCTCTAGGGGCACTATGGCTACAGGTTTGGAGGTGACCTCCCCTGTGGCTATCCTGACTTTCTTTGTCTTTCCTGGGACATACATGTCTGGGGTCATTAACCGGTCACTCACTATAGTGTGACTGGCACAGGTGTCTCTCAGGCCAGTGGTAGGGATCCCATTCACTTGAATGTGGTGGAAGTGCCTACTCCCACCCTCAGGGATCACCAGCTTACCATCTGGTCCTGTCTCCCAGCTCAATGCTAGGAGGACTTCATCATCTGAGGAGTCCTCCTCCATGGCTACACTGGACAGCCCAGTGCTAACCACCTTCTTTGGACAGGCTGCATCCCCTCTGAAGTGACCTGTCTGCTGACAGTCAAAGCAAGCCCTACTGTCCAAGAGCTTTTTTAACCCTGGGTCTCCCTGTCTCTGCTTGTCAGAGTGGGAGTGGGATTTACTCTCCTCCTTCTTTGGGTTCTGGGGTACAGAGGGAGTCTCTGTGGTGGGCTTACCACCTCCCTCCTTAGGTTTTTGGGGACCTGTCCCCCCCCTTCTTGGAGTCTCCCCCCTGGGACTTGACAACCACCCTGGTTCTCAACCACTCATCAGCTGCCTCCCCTAGCTCTCTAGGGTTGGTCTGCTTAGAGTCCACTAGATGCTGGCGTAACCTTTCTTGGGTACAATTGGTCCAGATGTGCTCTCTCATGATCAAATTGTATAACCCCTCATAAGTATCTACTTTGTTACCAATAATCCAGCCCTCTAGTGCCTTTAGTGAAATGTCCACAAAGTCAACCCAAGACTGGGTACTGACCTTCTGGGTGTCCCTGAACTTCATTCTATATTGCTCTGGGGTCAGACCAAACTTCTTGGCTAAGCACCTCTTCATACTAGGGTATGAATCTGCCTCTTCCCCCCTTAAGGTCAGAAGCCTATCCCTCCCTGAGTTTGGGACCAACTCCCACAAAAGGGAACCCCAGTATTGAGGCCTAACCCTTCTCATTTGGAGTGCCCTTTCAAAGGCCCCCAGCCACTTATCTATGTCATCCCCCTCTACATAAGCAGGAACCACCCCCTTGGGTAATCTGGGGCAAACTCCCCCACCCATGGACACCTCAGCTTCTTTATCGCTGCTTCCATCTCTTTTCTCTTTGTATGCCCACTTTTTCTTTTCTAGGGCCAGCTTCTCTGCTTCCAAAGCTATGTATGCTAGCTGGGCCTCCAGCTCTCTTTCTCTGATGGATGGGTTCTCTCCTCCTGAAAGGACCCCCTTCCCACCACTAGCTTTGGATCTGCCCCTAGTGACTGTATTTACTGAGGACCGTTCTTCCTCATCCTCACTTAGGCTCAGATGCCTTCCCTCCCCTGAGTGGTTAGAGCTTGCATCCTCCCTTCTTTCTCCCTCCTCTGGAGCTTCTTCTGACTCTACCTCTTGGGCCTCAGCCCATGCTGTCAGGGATGTGATCAGGATTTGCTTCCTGAGATCAGTGGTTGCAGGCAACCCTCTTTCAACACACAACCCCCTAAGCTGGACTACTGTCAGTGTGGGTAGGCTAGCCAGATCAAGCTCCATGGTTCCCTAGTTTTGTGTCAACAAAAACTTTTTGCAAAAATTGGAAACAAGAATTTAGAAAAATTACAAAAATTCAATAATTAAAATTAATCCAAATTAAAAATTAAAATCAATTTTTGCACTAGGACAATTTAAAGGATTTTTAATTTGTTTTACTCAAAACTGTAACGTGATATTGAACACAAGTACAGGATCCCGTCGCTGCTTCCAATTATGTTGGAAAATGGGTTATTGGTAGGGCAGGTAGGTACCTACACCTAGCAACAAGCCACTAACCTCCACATAGGTACAGTTAGGTCTCAGTAAATTAATCCCAGCTCAACCCTTGGTAGCTTGGCAACGAGCGTTAAGGCTTAATTTAGGAGACAAAGTGTAAAGCATTCAAATATCACAAAACAGTATTTAAATAAAACACAGGAAACAGTTTAAAAATCCAAAACCAATTTATAAAAATAGTTTATATTTTTATCTTTAAAATGACACAAAAACGATAAAAATCGGTTCAGGGGAACCGGAGATATGAATTTTTAAAGAATTATTACTTTTCTAGCGCTTAGAAACAAAAAGCGCCAATCGGGTCATCTGGTTGCACCTTGACCGGGGCAAAGTCAAACTTTCAGGCCGACTGCGATGGAGCCCTGCTCGGCTACAGGTCGCGGGAGGCCTCGGTTAAAAAGTTACCTTCTGACTTAGTCTTTATTTTGAAGTTTTTCTTCACCGGGACGAACCTGCCAGTTGAATCCGACCTCCTGGAGCCCTTGTCCGGATACGCGATGTGGGTTTCCTCGGTGGAGACTTTTACCTTCGGACTTAGTCGTTTTTTCGAGATGAAAATCCTTCGACCGGGGTAAACCTGGATCTTGATCCGACGTCCATGGAGCCCTTCTCGGATACGATGGCTGGGAGGTCCCGGTCAACTTTTTACGTTCGGACTTAGTCTCTTTTTTAGATGTTTTTCTTTACCGTGACGAACCACTAAGTCAGGCCGGGTCGCGGTTGAGGCAAGCCGGCTAGAATTTCCGCGGCGGGTCGGTCCCTCTCTGGAGCTTTTTTCCAAAAATTCTCAAATCTTTTCCAAACTTCTGGGGCTTCACCCAGATGTTCTTTTAAGGTTCTTTTGGGGTCCACAGCTCACCCCAAGGGTCCAGAAGTTCTGTGATGGTCCTTGGGGGGTGCGGACTTCAACTCCCAGAATGCACCTGGCGCAAACTCCTTTTTGGCCACTGGACAGTGGTCAGCTGGTCGCTTTCTTCAGGAGTTGGTGCAGGGGACTCTGGTTTAGCAATTTTTCACCTGTAGCAAACAGGGAGTCCCTCCTTGAACCAGTTGAAGCCAGGCAAAGTCCTTCTTGTGGTGAAGCCCAAGTGTGCAGCTGGTGCAGTCCTTCTGAGTGCAGGGTCCAGGTGCAGGCCAGGGGTCCAGCAGGGCAGTCCTTCTTCTTCCTTAGTTCCTTTCTTGTTGAATTCTGGAGGGGATCTGAGGCGTGGGTGCAGGTCTGCCAGTTTTATCCTTGCTCCTGGGTGAAAAGCAGGGGGGCCCTGGTTCTCCAATCAGGGACAGGGTCGTCCCCCTGTGATGACCACTTCCTGGGAAGTGTGGCAAAAATCCATCCCAGAAGGCAACAGTCTCTAAAAATCCAACATGGATGAATCTGATTTTTGGAGGTTACATCTGGCTGAGCCCACCCACTGGTGTGGCTAAAAATCATAAACACACCCCTCTCCTAATCTAATCAAGGGGGCACCTAATTGTCTGGGGTTGCAGGATGTGGGGGTGTTGCTGGGTGCTGCAAATGTCCTTCTCTGCCTTTGAAGACCAGTTTGGCAGCCCTCCCCCTTCCTGCCTCACCATCTGCTGAGGGGAGATTCTCTCCCCCAAGCACATTCCTTTGTGTGAAGCCTGGCCACTTCACACCTCATCAAGGCAGCCTGGCAGAAGCTGCTGCAGGTGGCCAATCAGAGCACAGCAGCAAAAACAATGCAGAGCTGAAATTGGCAACTTTTTAGGTAAAGTCTAAACTTTTTACCTGAACAAGTTATATTAAATCCAACAACTGGAAGTTGTGGGATTTATTACAACAATTAATTTGATACCAAATTCTTGGTATGTAACATTTAAGGAGACTTTAAAATTTAAAATAAAGTCTGCCCATTCTAGCCTATGAAGGCCATTTACTTCCATGAGGGAAAAACGAATTTGTCTGTTTTTACCTCACCAGGGCTTATAAATCTATTTTTATAAAGTCCCTGCTTATAGTTACATGGCACCCAGCCCTAGGGGCACATAGGGCACACCTTAAGGGTGACTTATATGTAAAAATAAGGTAGTTTAAGACTTTGGAAGTACCTTTAATTCCAAAGTCGAATTTGCATATAACTTTAATTTAAAAGCAGCCAGCAAGGCAGGCTTGCTTTTAAAATGACACTGGGCACCTCAGCAATGCACCTAGGTGTGCACCACCTATGCTGTGGTCCCTAAACTTACATGCCCTACCATATACTAGGGACTTATAGGTAGGTTAACTTAGCCAATTATAATTAGCCTAATTTGCATATCCATTTTACACAGAGCACAGGCCCTGGGACTGGTTAGCAGTACCCAGGGCACCATCAAAGTCAGGAAAACACCAGCAAAAAGAGGAAAATGGGGGCAAAAAGTTATGGGGCCTCTGCAATCAGCCCTGTTTTCTCACAATCCCTCAGTTTTTAACACTGACGATACTTGAAACCTATGGGTGGACAATCAGCTCTTTATGGGTTTCTCGAGCCCAAAGAAAGGTAATGCAAACCAGACAAGAACAATGTCTAGGTGGATAGACTTCTGAATAAAAATAAATAAAAAAGTCTGCTGTGAACTAGATAGGAAGCAGCCCCACAAAGGCTTACAGGCTCATTCTAGGTTACAGGCTCATTCTACCCAAGCCAAGGAAGATGCCAGTGCGTTGGCACATAAAAGCCTGTCCGGGGCATCTGTCCACATGTTCACAAAGTACTACTATCTTCACAGTCAGATCCTTAGGTATAAGTATTATGCCTGTTCAGTCCTGCTTTGGTATCTATTCACAAGGTGAGGATTTTGTGGTTTGAAGTATCCATTAGAAAAACAAGTTACTTACATTCAGTAACACTCTTTCTGGTAGATACTCTGTCTAATTGCAAACTACTCATTGCTCCACCACCTACCTATTGCATAGAGAGGACTCTTTTTCAGTCTAAAGTCCAAGTCTAGATATCTGCACACTGGTCCTACTAATTTGGTGATGGGTTTCTGTGTCAGATGCAGACAAGCCTGCAAGAGAAAGTGATGTCAGTGGGCATGGGTGGCACCTATCTGAGACTGTTCATTTCTGAATCAGAATGAAGTCCTGCGGAGCCACACTGCAACACCTGCCAGTGTGCAGGAATACTGTGCTACAGTATTTCCTAATCCAGTCTGATGACTGGGGAATATTCACAAGGTGAGGAATCTGCGTTTAGATAAAGTATCCACCAGGAAAGGCGCAACTCAAGGTAACTTGTTGACTGACGATGTGGCTGAGTATTTAAGGCCTAATGTAATGAATTTACAGAGAGTGCTCTTATAGCTCAGTTTTCAGATCCACCCAGTGATAAGATTATTCACACAAAAGCCAAAGCAATATTACTAAATGCTAGATATGGTATTTTACCTTTGGAAATTAGAACAATGATACTCAAATGCAGTAAAAGATCTGTGTATTTGCTTGAAAACAACAAGCTGTATGATATGACATTTGATCCTTTATTCACATAAATGAAAAAAAACACCTTTAAAATGTGGATAAATTACACTGAACTTTGGTCGGCAAGATTAACCTAATAAAAACAACTATCCTTCCCTAAAGTGTGTTCCTGTTTTACAGACAATTCCATGTTTTCTTTTGATGATTATTTTTTTTAACACTATTAATTCAGATGTGATCATTTTTATTTGGACAAAAGGAAACAGCTGAGTAGTCAAAAAAGCTTACCCTTGCTATGTTTCCTGAAGGATGGGCACTACTGGACATCACAAAATATTGTCTTGCCTCCGTGGGCTTTGCGCACAAGTTAATTAATTTTAAATAGATTAAAGATATGGATAACTGGATAGTTAAGGAAGTGGTTGGTGCTAATCACTTGCATGGATTTGCTTTTAAATATGATTGTCAGTTCTTTAAAAAATTTACTTAAGAGTACTTATCAGTTTGAGCCAAAATGTTAAGCTATCATTAGAATGTTACACATCCTAACTTAATGTGAACGTATACTACTGTTGAACAAGGGAATGCTCCCTACAGAAACAAAAAAATATGGTTGAAGGTTTCTTACAAGAAGGGCATATAAAATCACTTGAGCTACGGAATTAATTTGGGCTTCCACATGAGGAAACTGTTCACACCTACAACTTCCTCCCACCACTTTTGAGAACTGGTAATGGTTTGTAATGAGCAGCATATGGTGCAGAAAGGTGCCAATGCAAGATACTCGCTGTACCTCTTGAATGTATTACACTCCTCAGAAGATAAATTCTTGGTTTCCCGCTGTTAATCCACTTAGTCCTTGAAGTAAGATTTTCACTTAGGAACACATGTTTATAAATTTTCCCAAGATACAGGAGTTGCAGTAGAAAATCCAAAATACAATTTGTGTTTTGAGAGATTAAATGGACAAAAAAAATCATCATATGGTGATGGACAGAAGGGTTAGTAGCAAGAGATGGAAAGCTAGTTGACCACCAGAGTTCATTGAATGGTTCACTGAGGCTAGATCAATAGCTGCCTGGGATCAGTGCGCCAGATGTGAAAATTATTGCAATTTGTAACCATTATTTTTAGGACCAGTGAAGAATTTTACAAACAGACATGAGTAGTGTTAGAAATTGGGTTACTGGTTGACTTGGGTGTGAGCCCTGATCAAGCAGCAACCGCAATCCTAGCCAAGGTAAGGCACAAGCAAACCCCAAATTAACCTGTAAACAACCCCCTGGTAACTTGGCACAAAACAGTTAGGCTTCATTTACAGGCAATGTGTAAATTATTTGTGTAACACTTCAAACAGGGAAAACACCACACAAAGATCCCACACCAGATTAGACAGATAGAGCATCATTTAATACATAAAACAAGAACAAAATGAAAAAAAAAACAGTCAGTAGAGCCAGAGTTATGAATTTGTAAAGCATAAACTGCAATATAATGACTAAAGGTGCCCTGCACAGCTATCTGGTCATGCTGAACTGGATCAAAGTCAACTGTTCAGGCCAACTGCAATGGAGCGCAGGTCAGATATAGTTCCAGATTAGTCCAGTTGAAGGGTTACCTTCTCAAGTTTTGTGCTAGGATTCCTGTTCTCTTTGTAGCACATTGCCAGGAAAAAGGAGAGCGCCGCAGGCAGTACTCTGCATAGTGCGAAGAGCAGGCCGGTTGTCACAGATTGGCAGGCTAGAGCTTCACCCTGGTGGTCCCCTACAGGCTGTCCCTGCTGTATGAAGAGATGGACTGGTGGGAACTCGCACTGGATTGTGGTGCAAGTGGTGTGGCCTCAGTATGAACAGACCCCCTTGTGATTGTGAAGAGCCCAAAAGCTTGATTTCAACAGCTTTGAATCTGCACCAAGGGCAAAGGACCTGAGGTGCACCACCTGGGGGTCAGGAGCTCACTGCAGCTGGGTCCAGGAGCTCGTTGTGGAGCCTTTTATTATGTCCCTGAGGCTCAGATCATGAAGCCAGCAGACGAGCCCTTTGAGTCACTCTGGGGTCCTGGGTTCAAGATGAGGTTACAAGTCCAGTTCTTCCCCAGGCAAGAAGGCAACCGGCACAGAGTCAGCACAGCAGGGCAGCTGCTCCCATAGAGCAGCAGAATGGCAGTCCCTGTAGCTGCACAGTAGTGCTTCATCCGGGATAAGTACCACCGGTCCAGAAGTGTACCGAAGAGATGCTGTCTGAGACAGTTGTGTATTTTAAGTGGGGAAAAGCTTCTAGATCCCTTTGAAGTGTACAAATGCCTTTCCTACCCTTCACTAGTTCAAGACTAACTACAAGGGGGATGCAGCCATTTGTGTGAAGACAGGACAGTGTATTCAAGTGTAAGTGGGGCTGTGCCCAGCTCCTCCCTCCCATTCGGCCAGTGATGGCCCGTCTAATTGCACCCAAGCTCCCACTGTGTGTGGCTTTCTTGGAGGAGTACACAAAGTCCAACTGTCACTCACACCCAGTCATGTGACCCAGAAACAGGCTGCAGGCACCAAATGGCTAAGGGAAGAAAATGCCAACTTCCAAAAAGTGTCATTTTCAGAATTGTAAATTAAAATCCAACTTCACCATAAGTTAGAATTTTAAATTAGGATTCCAGAGACACTAAACATGAACTAGTTATTTTCTCATTTGGAAATTACTCTTATAAAATGTAATAAGGCAACACCAATGTTATCCTGTGGGAGGGAGAGGCTTTGCAGTAGTGATAAATGAATTTGAGTTTTTCACTGCCAGGACATGTAAAACTTAAAAGTACATGCCCAACTTTTTAAATACATTACACCCTTCCCTCTGGGCTGTCCAGGGTCTAACCTAGGGGTGACTTACATGTATTAAAAAGGAAGGTTTAGGCCTAGCAAAAGGTTCATTTTGCCAGTCGAAAAGGCTGTTTAAACTACTCACACATGCTCTGCAATGGCAGGCCAAAGACATGTTTAAAGTGCTACCTAAGTGGGTAGCACAATCAGTGCTACAGGCCCACCAGTAGCATTTAATGTATAGCCCATAAACACAAAACCAATGCCACTTTACTAGGGGCTTTAATTAAGTGTGCCAATTGGGTATAAGCCAATTCTACCATGTTTGAACTAGAGCAGACAAGGATGTTAGCAGTGGTAAAGTGTGCAGAGTCAGAAAAAACAAACACCCTCATTACGAGGCTGGCGGTCATCTGACCACCAGCCTCACGCGGACCCAGTGGTAAAGACTGCCACATCACAAGTTGTGAAGTTTGGCAGATGCCAAACCTCCACAATGCCACCTGGCCCCCTGTGTGGTCGCACCGCAGCAGCTGGCAGTGAGCACCTCCAACCTGGCAGCAGGCCGCAGCCTGCTGGCCGGATGACAAGGCTGCAGACTGCCAGACTTTCTGTGGCGGTCATCCTGCCACGAAAACCCTGGTGGAAACGCATCCGCGACAGGAATCCTCATTCCTGTTGCCGGCACACGCACCCTGACACGTCCACACACATACAGAAACCCCCCACCCGTCCACACACTTACAAAAACCCCCAACCCTTTCGCGCACTCATGCATGCACATACACACCCCTCGGCATACGCATGCATTCAGACACTCCCATTCACTCGCATACATGCAGACACACACTCCCATTCACTCGCATACATGCAGACACACATCCCATTCACGCACACATACACGCACACTAACATTCACTTTCAATCACATACACGCATGCATTTATCACCCCCTCTGCATACTGCCACTCACGCACTCAGACATTCACAGACACCCCCTGCACTGCATACACGCACCCACAAACACCCCCCCAACCATACACATCCATTTACACACTCACACATACGCACCAGCCCTCATCTGCACACTTGCACACAGACACCCCCACTCAATCACTCACAAACACGCAATCATGCACCCCCATTCGCATACATACATGCACACACATGCACCCAACATCCACCCTCTTTCGGACGATCACTTACCTACTCCGTCAAGGAGGTCGTCCGGGAGGGGATGGGTCCTGGTGGTCATGCATCGCCAGCACCAGCAAGACTCCGCGAAGCGGAAGTCCTCCAATGACTCCTGATATGGCAGTCAGTAGACCGCCAGAACCTGTGGTCTTTTGGCTGCAGCGGCTTCGGCAGTCTTTCAAAAAGACCGCCAAAGTCAAAATGAGGGTCAAAGTCTACAAAAGCTGGGGATCTTAAGGCAAAGGTTAGGAGGAAACCACACGATGCCAGGTCTAACAAGTAGGTTGCAATCTAACCTATTCTATGAATATTCATTAGGTAGTCTGCAAATTGAAACTCACTTATGTAGCCGTTTTATTTTACAATCATAAAGGGAACCTTTCCCAAAGACACCCATTCACTTTTGCAAATAGCATACTACCCAATCTCAGGAGTCAGTAAAGGTCAGCCATATTTAGGTCGCAATACATTGATACATGCCAAATGGATTTGATATGTGGAAGGGATGCCTACCACGCACCTCTTCCAAGTACCAAATTGGTATGGGATTCACACAAGTCAATGAGAAAAGGTAAAAAAGTGCTAGAATGCAGTAATTGAGCAGGAGAATAGCAAGTAAAACTAAATTAAAGGAGATTTATCAGCTAGCTAGAACATCGGGTACATAGCACATCGAGTTTCAATGGTTAAGCACTGTTTGACTGCAGCCAGTGACGTTTAACCTATTATGTGAAGTTTGAAGACTAGACGTACTGTCAGATTGTGAATTCTTTGAAGGTTTACCAATGCAGTTAGGCAAAATTAGGTGCAGATTGTTGCAGAAATGTAATCTGAAAAGAGTAGAAGCCTGGAATTGATGTGGGAGATCTTTTACATAAAAGTAAATGGGTAGAAGAAACAGTGTGTGTTTGTTCTTATCAATCAGAAATCCCAGTGATTTAACTTTGGATGAGCTAGACAAAGGACTGATTAAAGACTGAAACCAGCAGGAAGGATGCCAAGAATTTAAGTGGTTGCCACAAAGTAATATCTGTTTTGTTTGAATTAAAATTAAGGACATTTACTTGACATCCCCTTCTGAACATTTTAGTGGTTGGACCTAAAGTGGAGAAGAGAGCAGAAAAGTCTAATTTAATAATAACTTGTATATTATTTGCATATGATAAGATGAATCCCAAAAACTTAATTGTAAAAATTAGAGCACTTATATACACATTAGATAGCATAGTGATAAGGAAGAGCCATGAGGGACCCCACAGGATATGACATACGGGGGAGATCGAAAGGATAGAAACACAGAATGAGTACACTTCACGAGAAATGAAGAAAACCTATTAGTCAATGATCCCACTCAGTCTATTTACTATATTATAGTGCTATCATTTTACCGTATCAAAAACAGCTAGCAAGACAAGCAAAACAAGTGCGGCAGTAATATTGATGCTCTGGCCGGATGCCAAAAAGCAAGTAGACTTTTGATATCTAAATAGTTGGAAAGCCTTTTGGCTACCACACATTTGACTGATTTTTGCAGGTACGGTAATAAAAGTGATGGGCCTGTAGTTTTGAAAGAGGAGTAATACCTCCAATATTCTATTCAATAGTAATCAAGCCAGAGGAGAGAGAGAAAGATGTTAATGGTTTTAGAAATTAGGGGGCCAGTGACCAGGAAAATCAAATAAAAAGAAAGTGACTGATCAAACAATGAAGCCGAAATGGTGAATTAATTTAGACCAGCAGGAGTGAACCTGTTCCACTAGCAGAAGGGATCAGTGCATGAGTCTAGATCAGGATGAAGATATTCAAATAGCAAATTCCTAATATTGGAGTATATGAGTTGCCTTTTTCCTGAAAAAAGGACACCACATCACCACAGAAACTTTTAAAAGTTTGCGTAGTAGAGGTGGAGCATAGGGGCTTACAAAAAGCATTTCTGGTTCTAAACACCAGTATGATCAGGTTGTTAACTTTGCCAATCTAGCCTTTTTCAATTCATTTTTATGTGTGTATAATAGTTGTTTTAAAGCCAAGATATAATCTGTCATGTAAGTGTTTTTCCACTTGTGCTCTCGCTGTCTGGGAAAGTCTCTGAGGTTCATGTTTGCATGGAGTTCTTTGGTCTCAAGAGATTTTCGTAGTCAAAAACTTCTTGATGAGAAGAATTAAAGAGTTAAAGCATGAGGCACCCAGTTACAATGTAAGTCTATTTTAATGAACTATTGAAGAGATGCTCTGACAGAAACAATATTTAAATGCTTTAACTCAGAAACACAAGCTAAAGAAGAACTTTTCAGTTGGTCTCTTAAATTTAAATGTAAATTGTATTGCAACATGAACTGTCCAAAGAAGAGGAGGTGGCTGCAAGATGGAAATGGTTTTTGGAGGACCATTGTGCAGCCTAAAATGTGCCCTTTGGTGTGTGTAGCTCTGTCAATATATTTAAATACCCCAATATATTTAAATACCAGTTCATGGTCTGTAAGTAATGTTTATTGTATGATTCACTTTTTATAATTATCAGAATACCAAAATAAAATCCAGCACTGGGGTACTATTTAAAAAATAATAATTATTCTCTGGCATCTTGTTCTCCCCACATATAGTTAAAATGATAGTGTGCAAGTCCACAGAAATGTTGACAAGTTATTCAACTGCTAAGCCTCGCAGCCCCACTACTACTTACTGTATGTCAAGTGCTTAGGTATGAAAGTTAAAGTCTGAAATTCATGGGTACTTCCCATGTTTAGTTAAAAATAATTATGATATGCAAATAACAAAATTAAATAAGATCCAAAAGAATTTACATTTAGGGGTTTTAACAAGTTGATTGTCCAGAAATCATCAAGGGCAGTATGTTAAGAGTCAGCTAAAAGAATACAGAAGTTTCTCTGCCAAGTCAATTTGTTTAACAAATGTACTGCCTAGTTGGATATGCGAGCCATCTTAGCAAGCTTGTATTGCTTGATGGCAATTTGGCACTTTCAAGAATAAAAAAAAAATGATTTGAGAAACATAGGGTGGACTGTGGCTAAGGACGAACAAGTTCAAAGAACATGTAAGACTGATTCAGAGTGATAGCCACTTTGTCGGCAACTTCTTTCTTGAGCTTATAGAGGCCACAGTGGGGCATGGCTTTAGTTGGAAAAATGCCAAAACAATATTTCAGGAATTTTATCTTGAGCTAGCCACAGTTTGGCATGGCTTTAGTTGGAAAAATGCCAAAACAGTATTGCAGGAATTTTATCTTCAGCTTTATAAAAATGGCTGTTCTAGATACTGTCTCTCATTTGTGCTATATGAATTAATGACAGACCTTGCTTGTGAGCGATTAGTACATGTCACTTTATCTTATTCAAGGGAGAGTAAATTTGAGGTTTTGTGTACTAATCTCTCAAATGAGCTGTAACTTATTAGGCCAAACCTCTTCTGAGCTCACATTTTTCAGGGTGGCATTCAAAAGGCACAGCCATGTGTTTATACATTCCAGCTGTGTTAATGTCTTTCCAGATATACTGGCTTACTGTATTGTTGTTGCTAGATATTACTTAATTCAGCATTTTTATGTAAAATTATTAGAGCCTAATCTCAGGATCAAGTATCAAGAACCCAAGCCTTATTTGTGCTTAAACTGCATTTGTGGGAAGATTAAATACTTGTCTAGATTTTACAAACCAGAAGATTGATCTCTTTTGCTATAGGAGATGTTAAAGCAGCCAGGCCATATGCTAATGGTGGAAGAAACATGTTATTAATTTCCTCAAAGAGAGGGAATGAAGAAGGGAATTATACTTTAGTTGATGATAATTTCAGTGCCTGGGCCGAAGAGTTGGGTTTAAGGCCTAGTGACGTTTTGTGTGGTTTAAACAAGCCTTTGTCATCAAATGTATTGGTATTTTTATTCATAAACTGTTTCAATGCTTTTTCTGTGGGGGTGCCAAAAGCCCCTTTTTTAAATTCCTTTGCAAAGATCATTGCCAACAGTAAACTTCCATGGAGACAGACAAACGAGAAGACTGAAATACGAATGGTAAATAATACCCAAACTAGGACAACAATTTTAAGGCACCCATTTTTAATTTGTCAGGACATACATTTACACTAGATGAATCAACTGGTTTAATCAGGAGACAGATCTTTGTTCCTACTAATAAACCAGACCCTTTTCTGGTCAATGTAGAACTACAAACTTTTTTTTTTTTTTTTCATAAGGTTAGACAGGAGTTTTTTTCTACGCAACCTTTCCACAAGCAATGTGGGAGTTTTTTTTCTACACAACCTTTCCACAAGCAATGTGAGTGCCACAGGGTTGCGTCCTTTGTCTACCTTTAATCTCCCTACAAGCACCATCTCGCCTGAATTTTTTTTTTTTTAAATTGTAAACACTGCAAAATGGTACACAATCCAAGAGGGATCAAGGTCCCAGCATTTATAAACAATCATACATAATAAGTCAAGTATATAGGCAATAGATGGTGCAATGGTACATTGTCAGTTGTTCTTCGAAACCGTTGCCATAATGATCACAGTAGTCATAATGATAACATAATGATAACCTAATGATAACAACCATCAGAGAAAGCAGGAGAGAGAACGGAGAGTAGAGGGGGAAGAGGAAATATGGGTAGGGGCTGGGGAATAAGCAGTACTTCGTGCTATAAGGCATCCTCGTACAGGAGGGTGGGAGGCGAGAGGTGGGGGGAATAGACCCTTATATAGGGTGGTGGGAGCTAGGTTATAATGTTGTCTAACCCTTTGGGGGTGGGGAGTTCGCTCCTAGCTGTGCCAGTATTCGGCTTGTAGGCAAGTCGCAGCGCCTGCATACAGTGTGTTATCAGATTACGGTCAGGTATCTTTACGGTGGGGAGCGGCCTATCGGAATGGTAGTGTGCGCCTGGATAGTGAATTACCGGGATAACGGGTCAATCTGGATGTGATGGTCTGGATTCCTTAGCTTCTCTCGGCACCGCTCATGCTTGTTACTTAATGTTCTTATGCCGACTCTGATATAAGGGTCTGCGACCGCAGGTTACTGATAAGAGTATAGGAGGCCTGGGTTGTGCCCCTGGGGGAGCTGAGGAAGAGAGAGGGGAAGAAGGAGGACAGAGAGGGAGAAGAGAAAAGAGGAAGGAAAGAGGCTAATGAGAAGAGAGGGAGAGCGGTAGCCTGTCACGGGGAAAAATGAGGAGCGGAAGGTGTGAGATGGGAAAGCGGGGGGGGGGGGAGCATGAAAGTGAGAATGGAGGGAGTGGTGGGTGATTTCAAGCGACCTACGGACATCCCCCAGTGAGGAAGGGGGCCCACACCAGGCTGAATACTTGGGCTTGGTCTTGCAGGTTATAGATGATTCTTTCATGCGTGGCAATGCAGGTCATAGCTATGATCCATTCTTCTGGGGTTGGAGGAGTGGCAGATCGCCAGTGGCGTAGTATGCAGATTTTTGCAGTGGCTAACACTGTATGAAGCAACCTCTTGTGCGGTCTGGTTAGGTCTGGGAGAGAGGTCGTGTCATGCAGAAGTATGAGGGAGAAGGGAAGTGGTGCCGAAAGTACCATGGATTCAGCCAGGGTAATGCCCACTGTATTCCACAGTGATCGGACCGTTGGGCAATCTATTAAGATATGTTTGAGGTCGCAGTATGGTTCTGGGCATCGCCAACACTTCACGTGTGGGAGGAGTCCTGTCCTGTGCAGTTTTGCTGGGGACCAGTACCAATCATGTAGGACCTTGAAGAGGCAGAACTTTAAACGTGCCTCTCAGGTACCTCTGTCCAAAGCCTCTAGGATGTCTTCCCATTCTTCCGGTTCTAATGTCTGTTGTAGTCGGGTTTGCCATTTTAGACGTAGCGTGTCTGCAAGGGGTTGGGAGTAGAGCTGTCGAGTAAGTAGGTCATAGAGGTCCGCCATGACTCCCTTATGTTGTCCCCACTGTTGTATGTAGGCCACTATGGGTGAGGACCGGGATCCCCATTGGGTAACCTCGGTCCCCCGACAGATCCAGTGTTTAAGTTGCTGATATCGCCACTCTTGGCTCGGTTGGAGATTGAATTCCTCCCGTAGCCTGGGGAAGGATTTAAGCGTGTCATTTTCCAGAATCTGGGAAATAGTGTGGATACCAGCCCTCCTCCACCGTGGCCAGTCCAGCACTTCGCCTATCCGGAGTCCACTATTGCGCCACAGGGGTGCTTGAGCGTGAAGAAGAGGATGGACCCCGAGCAGGCGGTGGACCCTACGCCAAGCCGCTCGTGTCTCCTTCAAAACGGGGTTCACCGAACCGATAGATGGAAGGTCATCGCGGTAAGGCCCTCTGAGTCCCTCCTTCGCAGACAGCAGTAGTGTCTCCACAGCTATCCATTGGGGCGGGTCCGGCACTCCGGACAGAGTGTGCGACAGCTGGGATAGGAGTAGTGCAAGTGAATAATGCTCTACCGACGCTAGTCCCATGCCCCTGTGGGAGCATCTGGCTAGGAGTTTGGCAGGTGATAGGCGTGGTCGCATGGCACCCCATACGAATGATCTGATGAGTGTATCTATGTTTCTCAGCGTATGGAGAGGCACCTGCAGGGGGAGAAGCCCTAGAATATAGGTGAAACGGGGCACCGTGACCATCCTTACTGCTTGTACTCTACCCCACATGGAAAGGCCCAGTTGGCTCCATTTTGTGAAATCAAGCTTCATCCGCGCAATGAGGGGGTCAATATTGTCCGCCACCATGTGCGTTAGGCCCGGATTGACTAGCACTCCCAGGTATTTGAGGCGTTTTGGTGTCCAACGGAACGGGAAGCCTAGAAGAGCTGCTCTTGTAGTCATCCGCGAGAGGGGGAGCCCCTCGCTCTTGTCCCAGTTAATGCTGTAGCCAGAGAGGATTGCAAATCCATCGATAATCTATAGCAAGGCTGGTATGGATCTTTCTAGATCCGTGAGAGTTAGTAGGACGTCATCGGCGTTTAGATAGATTTTAGAATTGCCGACCGGGAGTGTGAGACCCATGATGGAGGGGGAGGAGCGAATAGCCGCAGCAAGTTGCTCCATTGCTAACAGGAACAGGAGTAGTGAGAGGGGACAGCCCTGTCATGTACCTCTTCGGATAGGGAAGGGGTCTGAGAGAAAGCCTCCGCAATTGACTCTTGCCGCGGGTTGGTCGTAGAGTAGCCGTATCATTGAGATAAAACTGTCTCCCAGACCAAATCTCTCCAGCGTTGTAAACAGATAAGACCACTCTATGCGATCGAATGACTTTTCCGCATCCAGAGACCGGGTCAGTGCCTCCTCTTGTAGGTCTCTAGAGGCCCAAAGGGTATGGCATAGGGTGCGCAAGTGGTTCCTTGAGGTGCGACCTGGTACGAACCCCACTTGTGTGTGGTGGATCAGAGACGGTATGACTTTGCGTAATCTATTGGCCAGGATACTCGCTAGGATTTTGATGTCGCTGTTTAAAAGAGATATGGGTCGATAGCTGCCACACAGCAGGGGGTCTCTCCCGGGTTTTGGTATGACAGCTATCATGGTGTTGTTGGATATGGCCCCCAGGGTTTGTGTTGAGCAAGCTTCGTTCAGGGCCTCGTGTAGTATGTCAATTGCGTCTCCCCCTATCCATTTATAAAACTCCACCGGGAATCCATCCTCCCCCGGTGATTTGTGGTAAGGGAGGACGGAGATGACTTTTTCTACTTCCTGCCTGATTATTTTCCCTTCTAGGAGGTTGCGTCCCTCCTCGGACAAGGAGAGTAGGTCAGTGCCCGCCAAGAAAGTTGTACACTGCGCTGGGCTGGGTGTATTCTCCGATGTATAAAGATGATTATAGAAGGACGCAAATTCATTAGCGATGGCTTGTGGGTGCGTTAGTATTTCTCCAGAGGAGGCGCTGATGGCAGGGATAGCAAGGGCAGCTGTCCTCTGCCGAAGCTGGACTGCCAGCAGGCGCCCTGCCTTCTCTCCCTGTTCGTAATGTCTTCCTTGTAATCTCTGTAGAGCATACTCTGCCTGAGAGGTATACAGCGCATTGAGGGCCATTTGAGCATGCTCTAAGTTTCGGTGCCCCGTGAGGGAGGGGTGTGCGGTATATTGTCTAGTGAGCCGGCGTATGTCAAGTTCTAGAGCTGCCTGTTTCTCTTTTCTGTCTCTATTTGCCAGTGCCGCGTCTTGCATAACTTGCACCCGCACTGAGGCCTTGGCTGCGGCCCACATGATTCGGCTAGAATCCACGGAGCCTAAGTTATTTTGAGCAAAGGAGGCAGCATGGTCCTATAACTGCAGTTTATCATGGGGCGAACGATAGCGGTGGGCCGTGAATCTCCAAGGTTTACGACCCGGAGACACAAGGCCCAGGTGAATGGCTATGCAAATCGGGGAGTGATCCGAGAGGCCGCCCTCCAATATGTAGGTCTCGTTGGTGCAGGCCACAAGGTTGTGGGACAGGAGAAAATAGTCGAGTCGGGATTGGGTGCCATGTACTGGTGAGATGAAAGTGAATTCTCGCTCTGCGGGGTGGGTCAGCCTTCAGTGGTCCACTAGGCCATTGTCCGATAATATATCGGTCTGTAGGGCTCTATCTGCATTGTTACTAACATCTATGGGGCCCGTTCTGTTGAGTATTGGGTCTCTGGCTATGTTCCAATCCCCTCCTATTACGTAGCGGGATGCCCCTATCTCGGTCAAAAGTCGATTGATTTGTAAGAAAAAGAGGCGTTTCAGGCCCGTTGGTGCGTAGATCGAACCCACGCACAGCGAGGAGTCACCCAACTTTAATTTGGCAAACACGTAGCGGCCCTCGGGGTCAGCCCATGACTTAAGAACGGTATGCAGGAGGGTTTTGCGTATTAGTAACGCCACGCCGCATTTTCTTGGGGTGGTCTCTGTGCTGGGGGAGGGGAGGCACAACTAAACAGGGCGGTGCCCACCCAGTCGCGTCTCAGTTTATCGGATTCCAGGCCATCTAGGTGTGTCTCTTGTAAGAGGGCAATGTCAGTCTGTTTGGAATTGAGATAGGATAGGACCTTTTTCCGCTTTATGAAGTGGGTAAGGCCATTTACGTTCCAAGATATGATTCGCAAAGGTGGTGCTGGTCCTCTGGCTGTGTCGGACATCCTTGCGCCTTATTGAGGTCTACCCGGGTGTAGGAGCACTTGGGACAGGGCAGAGAAAAGGTGCCGGAGGAGGGTTGGGTTGAAGAGGGGAAGAGGAAGGGGAAGGGACTTGACGAAAACTCTAAAGCTGGGGGGATGTGTAATGGGGGGGTGGGGGTGAGTGGACGGGAAACAAGTGGGAAGTGGGTGAGGGGGAAAGAAAGGGATTAACTTCTAAAGGATAGGACAGGCAAACGGAGCTGAAGGAGAGAGGGGGAATTAAGAAAGAGTAAGAAAAGGAAAAGAAAACGGGACACCAGTCCCGGCGGTCTAAGACTGTAACCTGTGGGTCTAGTACCCAGGCCAATCGAGCTCCGTTGCCCGACCGGCGGGCCCCGGACCGAGGGAGGCTGCGCACGCACGGCGCCTTGGCCCCTATAATCTGGCTCTCCCATCTACCCGTGGATCCAGGTGGCGTATAGGGGCAGAGGGGAGGGGGCAAGAGGAGGGGAGGGGGGAGAAGGGCCGTGCATGGCCGTGTGGCTTACGCAGTGTTATGTGGGGTGCAGGGGACGGGGGGGCCAGCGCTGCATGGATCCGTGGCAGTTTTGGGAGGTAGTGTCTGTACCTTGTTTGCATCCGGGAGAAGGGAGCCGCCAGGAGGCTTAAGCCAATTTTGTTGGTTCTTTCGAGTTTTGTTGGAGCCGGGGGGGGGGAGGGGAGAGGAGGCATAGGGGTAGAGGTGCGGTTAGGCTGTTGTTGTGGGTGAGAGGGGTGCCACGCTTCTGTTGTAAATCACTCAACACAAACACAATGATGCTTTGTTCATCTTAATAAGCACTTAGCAACCGTTATTGAAGGTAATCTAAATTAAAACAAATTATTAATGAGTGAAAACAGCGTAACAGTTCTGAGGAAGTGCTCAAAATCTATTTGAACCATAAACAGGGGTTATGCTATTGAACTAAATCATTTTACCAGGTCTCTAAGAAGAGGGGAAACAAAGGAGGGTACGCTAAAGCATGTAGTGATAAGCAAGAGTATTCAAACACTATCTAGGGCAAGCAGAGGCTATAGCCCCTTATGGCAATATGTCTATGAGTTCACGAAAACAGGTACTCATCTTTCCTTTTTGTCTTCTCCAGAGCCAGGGCTCGTCGATGCAGTCGTGCCGGCTCTTGATTGATTGTAGGGAGGGTCCTGAGGGGTCTACTGTTCTTTTGGTCCTCAGGGGGGGTCCATCGTGGGCTTCAGGGGGAAGCGGGATTTGTCCCTTTCTGATAATTGTGTGTGCATCACCACCGCTTGGAGTACTTGGCCCCTATCGTCGTAGCTTTTCACGAGTCTCTCAAAGTCTCTTCCCCTGCTTTGGGGATCTGTGGTGGAGCGCATTTCAGGTTCAGGTGCGGGTATCGGATAGTTAGTACTCTGGAGTGAGCTCCGCGTGGTCTGGGGGAGTTGGGCGGTCATTTCCATGGACTGGGTTTGATCTTGCAGTCCTTCTAAAAATGTTCTCAAGTCCTCCGGGTCGTAGAAGTTCAGTGATTCCCCATTTTTAGTGATCCACATCCTGGCCGGCTCAAATAGACCAAATTTCACTTCTAGGCGACGGAGTTGGGTGCGGAAGGACAGGAAGGCTTTCCTCCGATCAGCGGTCTCCTTGGAAAAGTCAGCTGACATCCGGATCTCCAGGTTACCCGATCGAAACGACCCTTGTGTGCGAGCTGTCTGTAGTAATTGGCGGGCCTGCAAGTGTTGCAGCATGCAGGATATGATTGGGCGGGGGCGGCCATTTCCATCCTGTCTCCTGGGACCCAGCCTGTGTGCCCTCTGGAACTCTAAAGGGGGGTCAAATGTTAGGTCTGTTAGCTTGGGTAATATGTCCCGCAGGTAGGAGAATATGTCTGCGCCCTCCACGCCTTCCGGGAATCCAAGGAGGCGAACATTGTTCCTGCGACTCCTGTCCTCCAAGTCCGTTAGTTTGCTACGAATGTGTGAGAGTTGTAGGTCTCTGTCTGTCCAGGAGGCTACTTGAGTTTCCACCATTGTCACTCGTTGATTCAGCCCGGACATCTGCGATTGAAAACCGGCTAAGTCCAGCCGCATAGATCTCGTCTCCGCTGTCAGCGCCACCATGGCATTGTCCATGCCCTCCAGCTTACGACTCACCGCCGATATCTCCTGCAATATGCGGTCCATTGTCGCACCTTGTGTGTCCTCCGTCATGTTGGCGCAAGGAAGGGGTGGAGAGTCCTCTACTGAGGGATGTTTCTGCTGTCGGAGGGCTTCAGAGAATAGTAGTTGGCGGGCTGTGGTTTACCCGTTACTTTGCTCGTTGTCTTGCCCCTGGGCATTGCGGCTTCCCCCGTTCAGGTAGGGAGCCCAAGAGTGTCGGACCGTGACGCGGTTGGTGCTTGGGACAAAGTCTCAAGAGTCGAACCTCTGGGTGTCCGGGCAGCGTGCAGATCCTGGCACAGGTACAGACCCCGTGGTCCTGTGTTCCTGGCTGGGTAAGGGAGAGAGGGGGATCCCCGGTGTTGTCTCTGTTCTCCCTATGCCGTCTGGGCGTCAGCTCTGTGGTCATCCACTACGGCGCGCCATGCGGGGGGCGCATGAGTCCATAAAGAAAATTATGAGGCATCCGCATTCCTGGATACTTGAGGCCGTGGCCGGGCCTCTTGTCTCTGGTCCCAATGGCAGCTGGGGGTGTAGCCGAGTGTCCTAATGGGATGGCTCCTGTGGTGCTCTGTGCCGTTGTGGGGCCCGTGCGGTGCTCTCCACCCCTCGGGAGGGGTTGCGCCACCTGTCCCCTGTCAGTCAGGAGGTCCGGCGGGCATTTAGCGTAGTTAGGTGCGGGAGGGAAAAAAAAAAAGAGTTCTCCTCTCCTTTCTCTTTTTGTTGCTGGGTCAGATGTGTTTCGTTGCTGGTGCTCCTTTTTATTTATTTATTTATTTCTTTGTTCTTTTTTTTTTTTTTTTTCATTGTTCCCTTTCCCCTCTTTCCTCCTCCGTCCTTCCTTCCCCCCTCTCTTTACTTCCGGTCCACCCTGCCCCCGTTGGGGCCACTGTCTTTGCGCAGTCGGTTTGGTGGGGGGGGGGGACAAGCGGGGTGCCACTCGCAATGTCCCCCACTCTCCCAGAAGCAGCAGCAACCCTGAGGTTGTGGTCGCTGATGGTGGAGGAGACGAAGGGGCGTCCCGGGTTCTGCAGTGGGAGGAGGGAGGGGGGGGCCGTGCAGTATTGATGTGGTTCTCTCTCTCCGCGGGCCGCCTCGGTCTCTGGCGTGCCCGCGGGGGGGCCCTCGTCCTCAAGGGAGGGGAGGGGCGAGAGGAGCGAGGCAAGCGGTGGAAGTCGCCAGGCTCTCACCTCCTCCGGTAAGCAGAGGGGGGGAGGCGTGGTCCCCGGCAAGGGTCAGCCAACCACCCGAGGCCGCGGCTCAGTCCTCATTCCTTGTGCCCACGGAGGGGGAGAGCGCGGTCCCTCCGCGATCGGCGTGTCGTCCACTCGTCCCCCAGTGCCGGTCCTCGGCGCTCAATATTATTGATGGTTTGGGGGGCTCTCGGCACCCCCACGTGCCGCAGTCCCCGGTCCGCAGCCTGCCGCCCAGCAGAGCTCAGCTCCTAGGCGGCCATCTCCGTTCGTGGCCAGACCACGCTCCCTCGCCTGAAATCTTGACCTATGAGAAGGTTGTTACGGGGATATAGAAAAACTCCAAAGCATTCAGCTATTAAGTATAACATTATATCTGGAGAAAGAAAGGTGATGCAGACAGCCTCAAACCACCAAATAGTAATCAGACCTGCTGACAAAGGTGGCAGAATCGTAATCAGACAGTCTTTTTGCACAAAAAATTGAGACCACTCTCTTTAGAGAAGTATTAAACAAGCCTAAGCAGATATCCCACTTCTGAGGTCAAATCGCTGTTCAAAATAATGACACAAAAAGTGCTCAAGGAAGAATTTATGCCAAGGCACATCTACAACTTCCTTAATATCACAAACCCTAGAATGCTTGTAATATATACTAGTCCTAAAATTCATAAAAATGTGTCCATGCCGCCTGCTCTTCCTATTCTTTCAGCTTGCGGCTGACTACTTGAACACCTTAGTAGGAATGTAGACCTTTTTCTCAAGCCTTTAGTTCCCCTCACAAAGTCGTATGTTAGGGACAGCAGGGACCTCATCCAACAGATCAAGGTTTTGTGTTCAGTTACTCTAATCAACTGCTGGTGACCATGCCTATCCAAGCCTTATACGCATATACACTCACCCATGGTGAGGCGCTAAAAAGCAACCCCTAAGGTCTTGGATGCCAGAGAAAATCCCCATTGGCTCCAATTGTAGAATTGACAAAGACCTTTTTTAAAGTTATGGACATATTATCAAAGAAAGGGTGTAGCGATGGGGGATGGGATTGCACCATGCCTAGCTAATATCTACATGGATTATTTTGAACAAACGTTTCTATTTGACCATCGGAACCCTTTCAGATAGAACATTAGCCTCTGGCGCCATTACATTGATGAGGTCTTCCTCATTTGGGCCGGAATTGATACATTACTTATATAGTTTAATGACCTGGTAAATTCCTGCTCCCCTGATATGGCGATTACCATGGAATATGCTAATCAAACCATTCCATTCCCTGACCTTACTATCAAGGATGATGAAGGGAGACCATACACTTCATTACTTAGAGAACCTGAAGAAAGAAATTCCTTACTCTTGTATGCTAGTTACCACCCAAGGGGTCTTTGAGACAACCTCCCCTTGGCCTGTTTTTAAGAATACGCAGGAAATATAAAAAAATTATAATAATATTTACAATTTCACACACATTAAGCCCATGACTAGCCAAGAAGGATTACCCCTAGAGACTTTTCGAACAAGTTAGGAAAACGGCATGGAACACATATGCAGAAGAGCTACTGGCACCCAAAGTTCACTCGAGCTCTGAAAAGCGCATGATTTTTATAAGCACATTACACATTGACAGCTTTGATATTAACCATATTGTCCAAAAGCATTGGCACCCTGTCAGAGATACTCTCGAACATTGTTTTACTCATATTTGTTCAGAAGAGGACCCAATAGTGAGGATAAGGTAGTGAGGGCTGCCCATTCATCTACGGTTGTTCCTACTTTACAATCACAATGGGGAGCCACACCTCCCGAGGACATTTGAAATGTGGGCAATGTTTGGCATGCAAACACTGTCTTGAAAACAAATTCTTTGAATATAAGTATTTCAGATCTGAACTAAGCTCTTTCACAAGCTATAACTCAAATAATGTAATATATGCCACATGGTTTTCCTCTTGAAAATCTACATTGGACAAACAATGCAGAAACTCAAGACATGAATACTACAGCATTGGAGCCGACTGTGGAACACCTGGAGATGCATTGGTAGACCATTTGCAGAAAACGGCCACACTATGGAGGACATCAAGTGACAAGTAGTGGACATGCTTAAGCACGACCCACGAGGTGGAAACCTAAGAAATAGAGTTTTGTCACTCAATAGAAGATAGATCAAACAGGTCAAATCCATATGAGATAGACTGAATACTTCAGATGACTGGAGCCAGTTCATCACAGGTTGAATGGTTACTCCTAGAAAGCAATTTTGTATTTCCAAATACCTATGGAGTTAGTTATGTTGCAAGTGAGTTTCTTAAATGGAACAACATTACTGAGACTTTTTTTCCTTCCCATTTTTGATTGTATGTTAACTGGTTTTTGCTGATAAACTTCAATGTACTTGCAATTATTCTCCATGTTTTTGCTGTGCATCTGAAATGTGTTAATTTATGTAGAACTTGATTCTCGCACTGGGCCGGTTCTTCTCACCTTTCCTGCTTTATTAACCATAGAAATTTTGGAGACGCTTTGAACCATTCAAATCTGTTACGGCATTGCGCTTTCCATTTTCAGACTGGGATGACTTTCCAGTTGTTTCCAATCAGGCACTCTCGATTAACACATGGAGTTTCCCAACTTTGTCAAGTGGACAGTCTAGTTGTTTTACATTTTGAAGCATGCACACTTGAACAACACATATGTTTCCCACTTCTAGCTTAACCTGATTGTCCAGTCATTTTATGCTTCCTCATACATACATCTTTCATGTTGTTCCTCTTCTCTCTCTTTTTCAGCAGCATCTCTGGGATGCTTAGTGTGAGAGAACTTCCAACACAAGTACGGGAAAAGCTTTTAGCAGTTTTGATTTTGTAGTTGTCTATGGTCAAAGGCCGCCCACCTGATACTTTGTTATTTTGATCCCTTAACACTGAGCCTTGTACATGGAGGTTCGCAGTCAGGGCATGTTTTGCTCAAGGTATTTGATGATATGGGATACAGTATGTTCATCTACGAGTCACAATGCATGGCATGGCATGGCATAGGTGTTCCCTATGCATTTCCAAGTTCACAGTATTTTTCTCATTGGATTCACATTTTCTTGAAACATACAATGAATATCTGACACTTTTGATTCAGATTGTGCATGTTGGGTATGTGCTGTTACAAAGCAGGTGTCGAAGGCTTTTCAAGGCATTTGTTTACTAGAGCTCTCATTGCATGCAGTGATGGAGAGGCCATTTCACCACCTAAGGTGTTTATCACATTACACAGGTTGTGTGCGCTCAATTAATTACTCTGGAGTGTTTCATTTAACTCACCTTTCCTCTATGAGGTATTTTACTGATTGGCCTGTTGATCCAGTCGTCCTTAGATTATGCCTACTACAGTTGATGGATGTTTCTAGATATAGACACAAATTTATTTGGTCAGGTGAGATTTTTTTCCATGTTTTAGGGTGACTTGCACTTTACTTCCATCCTCAGAATCTTGAGGCTTGGCAATATTTGTGTTGTCTTTTGTAGGTAGCTATCAAGGTTATTTTATCCTGATGAAGTCCTTGTGTGATTTATTATAATGGGTTGTCGTCGACTTGGGTGGGATTCACCCATATAGTTTATTGTTGGACTATCCAAATCTGCATTTTTATATTGCTGGATTTTGAAAATAGTTTCTTGTCCAATTTGGGTGTTACCTGTGTTTGTACATGTTGTAAATATTGCCTACACATTGTGTTATGTTTCTTTGGCTCACTTTTGTCACTCACATTGCTCTGTCACTTGGAGCATCTACATTGTGTGAAATTTCTTGATGATTTACTACTAAAAATACATGCAAAAAGACTATGGTCCCGGGTGAATTTGTGGTGATGTTTATTGTATATTTTGATTACACCATCTGTACCTTTGAGACACTCTTTAATGAATAGATTAATGACTCCTATGGGAGCATGTGTTTTTTTTTGATGATCTTATTACCCGAGTTCTTTGGAATATTGGGTGACCCGTGTATTAGATGAATTGTTTTTAACAATTGAAGCAGCGTATTCCATTTTTATAACTTTTGCCAGAGTTTGTGCCCACTGGGCCTTGTCAAAGACAGCTTTGCAATCTGTAAACATGGAATATGATAAAGACTTTTTTGTATGGTCTTACACACAAGTATTGCTAGTGCTAAGATGTTCCTGGCCCATGGAGTAAGCCTGTCTGGGTAAAAGGGTGAGTTTTCGTAGTTCTGCCCAACTCGTTAGATCTTGTAAAATACACTTTGGATAATATTTAGCACCAGTATCTATCGGGCAATGGGCCAATAATTCACCAGATTCTCTCTGTCCCCTTTTTAGGTCTGGCGATAGCCAAGACCTTTTCATTTAAAAAAAATGTATGTATACTATTTGTATTTGAAGGGGCTTTCAGACAGCTGTCTTCATCCATTGGTCTTTTGGTGTGTCATTCACATCTTGAGTCCACCCAGTACAGCATGTGCCATGGGGTCAGTCAGTTTTCCTAACACTTTTTTCTCATCCTTCACAGGATTCAAAAACACTTCAGGATCTTTTGACCCAGTGAGGAGTGTGGTTAATCATACTCAATCATTTAAAACCCAACAACAAATTTAAACACCATGGCCATTGTGGCCACAGAAGAAAATTCCACAAAATAAAGGTTTCAGAGCTTTATTTTATAACCACAATGCCAAAGTCATGTAGAATGTGCACAAAATCAAATTGTAAAGATAAATAAAAACCATGGGTCGCCCAAATTTACGAAACAATTCTAATCTACTCAACATCAGCACCATTAGACATTCAAGAAGATTCATGCATATTAATAAAGAGATAATTTGTGAAACAGACATTTTCTTTAAATCAAACTGTGAATATATTAGTCAAATCAAATTAAAAAGATTTAGAAATCAGGATTTGGATGTAGGTTATCCCTACTTCTAGCCAAATTAAGATAAGCAAAAGTCAAAAAGAGAGAGAAAATTCATTTGGAAAATCATCTATCTTGGGCTAAGTTGAAATAGAAAAATAAAACTAGGTAGGTGTGAGCACGCTAATTTCTACTAAATATTTGCAGGTTAAGGGAACATAACATTTGCAATGGAATATACTTCTCCTAGGGTCAGCATTCAGTTCAGGTTGGTCAGCAAAACCCATTAGAAGCACCATCAGGGAAAGTGCAGAGAACAGGCTGCACAGGGAAACAGTCAGGGAACATCCAAGGGGCAAGGAACAGAAGAAACCTCTAAAGGAATTGACTGAAACATTTATAAAGTCCTTTCCTATAGTAAAGTTCACTAATGTCTCTTATTTGGCACTTCAATGGTTCCACAACACGCAAAAGGGGCAATATCCAATTAGGGTTTGCCATAAATCAAATTTGCAACATTGAAGAGAATTCTCAGGTCTGGTCCGAAGTCATAGCCTCTTTCTGTGCTAATCTAATAGTATATAAACATTTTGTACATCACTTGATACAATACACATGCTTCCCCGGGTGTTGGACAATCTCAACAGTTCTCATATGAATGTTCAGGTTAACAGTATCAACTGCTTTAGCGTTTAGTACACAGGCCTAAATGTTCCAGAATGAAGGTCTTTGGGAACCAAGTCTTGTACATTGAAGAACTGGACCCTTTTCTATTTATAAGAAACAACCCAATGGAAAAATGCATGATACGAAAAGAAGAATGATACATCACTTTTATATGACTGCACATATGAGGTCTGCAGGCCTAGTTATGCTAACAAAAGAAATGTAATGCATTAATATTGTCAATAATAAAACACACATAATATGCAAACTTATCAATTCAGCATTAATAATATATCATCAGAATACATAAAAAACATTTGATTAATATTGCAAGCTTTGTTAAGGCATCACATTAGGTATAACAGAAAAAGTGCATTTATTTCTCTGTGCATGTAACGTTCTACTAATAAATCACATTAAACATTATAAATTAAATTATTTTCACTACTAGCAGTTACTGTATACGATATACTTCGACATTATTCAATCTTGTTAGCACATTGTAAATTCTGGTAGGCACATTGGTGCTCACCACAAAAATAAAACATGAGGACTTCTAAAACACGTGTTGATGCAGCTTTCTCTATGTTAGGCTTTTAAAACATGAATATAAATGTCACCTAATGCTGACTTCTGGGTCACTAAAAGCATTACTAAAATTTTACAATCCAACAGTCCCTCCTCTGATGCCAATCTATGCCATCACAAAAAGGATACTCTAATTTCAGTGAGGCAACTCAAAGCCTTGTGGTCTGACAGCGTATTGGCCTTGGTCTACTGAAACTCTCAATTCTCGTCAGGTTCTTGTAATAAGTACTTCTCATCTTCTCCATTTTAATCTCTTCCCTTCTCTGTTTACCTTAGCACCTTCCAAAACTTGTATAGTTTGTAAAATCCAAATGTGACTAAAGTACATAAAGGCACAATCAACAAAGGTCTTAAGATCATCCTTACTTTGACTGAGGCCTGGATATACATAGGTTTTCTACATGTTGCCAATCTAAAGCTAAGCAAGACGGGTAGCATCCTTTTGAAAACTCTGTAAAGCTACTACTTTTTCTATTGTGGTTATCATTGCTTTTCTCCTGTCATCCACTTGGGAAAATGTGAGCTGTAGGACTGTTGGAAAAATTTTGCTTTTGGAGTCCGTGCCAAAACGCCTCATCCATGCCACTTGAAATGTATTGCTTTGATCCAAATTGATGACAACCATCCTTCAAGTATAGAGTCATCACCTTCAAAATGTCAATTTCCAGTATATACTATAGGAGGGACACAATCAAAACAACATCCCATACTGATTTGAGGTGGGCACAGACCTGTGTTTCTGTCGGTGTGCTACGCATGATCATCAGAACAAGTGTCAATGCATCTGGCCATTTCAACATTGTGGATGCACACACTTTAGCCAGTTGAGACTTTAGAGTTCCATTCATCTGCTCGACTTTTCCAGAGGCCTCTGGTCCGTAACTACAGTGCATTCTTTGCTCAATTTGTAATGCCGCACACAATAATTTTATTATCTTGTTATTAAAATGAGATCCTCGGTCTGATTCCAAAAAAGCCTTGAATCCAAATCGAGGGATCAATTCCCCTTAAAAACAGATTTGCAACTGTAAGGCTATCATTCCTGTGGGTTTGGTAAGCCTCAACACAGTGTTATAACATGCACACCACCACCAACACATACCTCAATCCATTGCAAACAAGCATCTCAATGAAAACAAGTTACATTTGTTTAAAAGGACCTCCTGATCTACCTATGTGGCTCATATTACCCAAAGTTAGTTTCCCAACATTCATCTGTTGTCATGTTAAACATCTGTGACACAGCTTCTTCAACCAATCTGAATCTGGGGTTGTACCATGTTTGTCTGAAAGTTCTGATCATGGCGTTTCTGCCAATGTGTACTTGACCATGAAGATACCTAGCTATTGAAGACAACCTATTTGGCAACACTGCTTTTCCTTCACTGGAGACCCAACTATCATCTTCATCTCTGAACACAGCCTGCTCTATTTGAACCTTTATGATTCCCTCCAGTCACATCTTCCTGCAATCTCTTAACCTCTTCCCAGGTATCAAGTGCTGTCATCAAGAAACTTTGAGTTGTCTCACTGGTGCTACTTCCATCACTCCATTCCTCATTAAAGGATGTGCTATGGAGCGCACAATATCTGACCACTTTATCAGCATAGGCATTGTCTAACGAGATGTAATCACTTGACTTTTGATGTGCTGCGCATTTCACAACTGCAGTTCTCACAGACAACTCTAATGTTTTCAACAATTGGTGAACTCTGTCATCGTTTCGGATAGGTGATCCAGAAGAGGTCATAGAACCTGTCTGGGACCACAACTGACAAAAGTTTATCAGTGAAAATGTTCACTTTAACTGTTCCGAAGCACAGCATTCTCTAGTAAGAGCAACTAATTTGGCTACTTAGGCAGCAAAGACTCTTTGAAGCCACAAAGCTCCTGTCACTCCTGAGACTGTGCAAACTGTATAACCAGCTCCATGATCATTAACATTTTTAGAAATATTGGGTAGAAGCATTGCGGGATTCAACACAGTGCAACGCTTGACATTAATGTTAGGGGAACCAAGTATAATCTGCTCATAACAGGTTAAACGTGCATTGGTCAGATACTGGGTTTTAGTTTGAGTCAAAAGGACTTCAACAGAATGGGGGACAAAAACGTTCAGGGGGTGGCCCATGACACTGTTTTCACACTGTCCGATGCTGACACCAATGGCTGCAACAGAATTTAAAAGCAAAAAGAAACTGACTGTCTTCATGAAGTGGAATGGAAAAGAATGCCTGCCACAGGTTATGCTTCACAAGGAATCTGGAACAAAATCACTGCAGTATTCGGTACAACTGGACAACACGAAACAACACTCTCGTTCACCTTTCTCAAATCCTTGACTATGCAGTATTTTCCACTGGGCTTCTGCAGTCCCAAATAGGGAAATTACAGGGACTTCCCATGATTTTTTATTTTTAGGACACCTTGTTCAACAAAATTTTCAATTATGGGGGGTAAATCAAGCATTTACTTTTGGGCCCATAGTATAAGGTGGTATCCTTGGAAACACTGCATTTGGTTTCACTGTGATTTTCACTGGCTCAGCTCCTCTTATGCGCCCAATATTTCCTGAAAAAAACCAAACTCTTGCTATAACTGTCTCTTGCAACTCTTTAGGTTAATCCTTAACTGTCATCATTGGGAACAATGAAATGCAAAGGTACATTTCATCAATGGTACTGTACGTTTCATCATCACTGTTTGTCTGAATGGCTATTTGTTTGTGGGTGCAGCTAATAGAACAGTTGAGCTTACACAGTAGATCACAACCTAACAGGCTCACAGGACTTGAAATGCAAACCACAAATTGGTGCTGGTCCTCAAATGACCCTATTTTGACTGGGATATGTTCTGTAATCGGGTTAGATAACTGCTGATTTGCTACTCCTGCCACCTTAACCTTTCTTCTTGACAGGGGCACACTTAGTACTTCTGTGGTTCTGGCAGTGGAACCTTTTGCTACAGTGTCAACCAGAAATGAAACATCATGTCCCATAAGGTTGGTATCTGCATAGGGACCACATTGATCCTCCTCTAAGGATGCTACTAACATGCATTCCTCCTCATCAGAACTGTCACTGTTAAATGTTTCTAGAACTTCTTCATCACTAAAATCAATGAAGGGGTATTATGATTTACATTTGTGTTTGCTCTCTGATTCATGTTTTGTTGAGGAACGTTCACTTGCTGCTGTTGCACTGGGGCTTGAGGAACCTGCATTTGCTGAAGGACTTAAATCTGTTGGGGGACCGGCATCTGTTGTAATCCTTTTTGAACAGTCACATTTTGAATTTGGGGTCTTTGGATTCTTTGAATTTAAACTTGACCACTGTCCACTGTCTGAGAAACACCACCATTCTGCACCAAATTATTCACATTACTGTACGGACACTCCCACTTCCAGTGGTGGAAACTGCTGCACGCATGACATGGATGCAGTTTCTTCATTGACTGAACATCAACCACATTACCACTCTGATCTATCCGAACACCACTTCCTCTACCTCTAAACTGAGGCACGCTTTTAACGTGCTATTGCACACATTGCATTCCAATAGAGTTCACCATCTTTTGCGGACCCTGTGTTCCTGTCTGAGCAGATTTAATTATTTAATTTTCATCACCATCAATTTCTCCTTCAAACTTTTCTGCTTCAATTCAATTTCATCACTACAACACCTAGCTTACTGCAGGACTTGAGAAATCGGTTTATTCTGGCAACAAATCAAATGCTGCTGAATCATGGTGTTAACCTTTGGTTTCAATCCTTGTATTAATCTAAACACAAAGGGGCATATTTTAGAGCCCCTAGTATCACTTTTTGTAACGCTCTGGTGGCGCAATTCCTTGTCCCGATTTTACAATGTGGTGTTAAGCCACTTTTTGTGGCTTAATGCCATCTTGTAAATATGGCCCGTTCACACGCAGCTCTTTGCGTGGAAGGGGGGTGCAATGAGTGTTGCTGTGGGCATGCCACAGCTACATATATTGCATTTTGACACTGCCTCAGGTTTATGAATTTCGTAAACCTGAGGCAGCGCCAAAATCTAACACTAACCCAGTGGTGGCATTAGCAAGGGGCAACGTGGAGGAATACTTTTATTTCTCTTTGTTTTTTGCTTTTTCTATGGTTGCTGCATTCTGCAGAACGCATTAAAAAGAGCAAAATGCCAGAAAATATTGTTTATCTGCAGGAAGGTGTCCCTTCCTGCACATAATCATTTCAAAATTACACTTTGGCACCTCTGTGTGTGCTGCATTATGCAGCACACACAAGTGCCAAATTGCCATTAGTGGTTATGTGCAGGAAGGGACACCTTCCCACACATAAACAATGACACCCCTCAATCAGACATCCTTGTACAATGGTGCAAGGATGACTGTGTTGACACTAGGCAGCTCAATTCAGCGCTGGCGCAGGGGGAAATG
Organism: Pleurodeles waltl; assembly: GCF_031143425.1. Lineage (NCBI taxonomy): Eukaryota > Metazoa > Chordata > Amphibia > Caudata > Salamandridae > Pleurodeles > Pleurodeles waltl. Next base: position 1,554,184,161 of record NC_090440.1, read on the forward strand.
AATGGGTGCGCCATATTCTAATAAATACAATGCATCAGTGCATTTCTAAAGTGACGCTGCACCACTTTTGTAGTGAATCTGCCCCAAAATGACTCATGTCTTTCGGCTCAATAATGTCAGACTCACTATGCTGTTTTAAAGCTTACAGAAGGCACTCATAATAGGCATGAATCGACTCCTTTGTTTCCTGTGCCTGTCCTGTCAATATTTTGCCAATCAACATCTTTTGGGGAAATTTTGTTTTTAAGAAACTCAATCACTTTGTAATACCCTTTTAATTCCCTCTTCAGATGGCGCACCTGTTACTGGATCTCTTGGCAGCTCACAAGTTGGCCGATCAGCGCTCTGCTTGCACTTAACCCACAAAACGACTGGGGCCACAATATCAAATAGTGTATTCAAATCTTCCCACAGGCATCTTAAAAGTTTCACAAACCTCTCTGTTTGTTTATACCACTCCACTGCTTTCTCCCTCAATCTTGCGTTGTCATTTGTGATTGATAATATGTCACTTCTGCGCCATGGGACATATACATAACCTCCACCTTGAATCTCCCTCATTGGCAGCATTTTTACATTCTCATTAGCTTGATTTTCTCCAGGCATTGGCAAATTCTTCTTTGTTTTCTTTTGATCTCTTTTCTTTGCCTATCTTCCTTCCCATTTATTTAATGCTCCCCATGTTTGAATGTTTGTAACTAAATCTTTCATGTGCATTCTCATGCCGGGTGATCTCATGTTTGCAATGTCTTTGGAACTAAATTCTAACCTGTAATTCCGTATTAAAGGTTTTGATTTTGTTTAAGTCAACATCGTATTTTTCAGCCAAATCTACTAATTTGTGATGTCCGTCCTGCACGTTCTGTAACATCTTTGCACATGAAGCACAATTCATCTTCATTTTATGTATTCAATGGTTCCAGCTCAAGTGTTCCCTCAATTAATTATTTTAATTCTAATTTTAATCTTGGCACATTTACTGTTCTGTCTCTTTCTGGGACCTGCCCTGACACTGCTATTTGCTATACCTTTGCGCCTCTCTGACTCAGACTGTCTAATCACTCAGTTAAGTGTTGTGCTGAAAAACCTTGCAAACTAATTCCACTCCTCTGTGTCATGTTTTGTGAGGTACTGCAATGCTTAATGGCAATCTGGTCTAGTGTGGTCATGTGTGGAATTGGAGTTACCTGCGGACATCTCACATCTACTGTCGGTCCTGCTTAATTTAACATCTGGTTAGAATTTTTAATTTGTGTAGGAGTTAAAGCTGGAACAAACAAAGCTAATTTCTCCATTTCCAAATATACTATACTAATCTCTGCATATTACATGGTGACACCCCTGCAGATGCAGGATTAGGAGTCTGGAAGCTACTTTCAGAATTACATGAAGCATACAATGGAACAACAGACCTATGGTTACAGAGACCGTCGGGGCATCATGTCCTGTCAAATTTGTCTGACTTTGAGGAATTGCCATCCCAGCACTTTGACATGTTAATACTGTACTGAACGTATGCCCTAATTGATTCAGGTTAATATCTGAAGTTGTCTGCACTGGAGTATACATGGACATAGTCTGGTTCTGATTAAAATTTTGCCTGGTGCTGTCACGTTAGGTGTAGATTCCAACTGAATCATTTTTTGTACTTGGCTCTACCGGATTCTCACCTGGGCTTGTAATATGCCGTACTGTACTAACAATAGGACCAGGCGAATGGATAAATTACGGACACCTGTGTCACTGAAATGACAGGTGTACTTGGGGCCACCTCAATCAGGCTTTGTGAAACTGGAGCTATTGGCACACTTGGAGCTACATTCTGCAATGATCTGTCAACTGAATGATATGGCAGGGGACGATTCATTAAAATCTGATTTAAAAACTTGTCTTCTGAGTTACTTTCATGTGTAGCTCTCTTTTTACCCTCATCTGCTGTCTGCTTTGTCTTTTCTGTCTGCTTCTTTTTCGTCTTAGGTTGTCCATCCCCATCACCTTCCTCTGTGAGTGTTGGAAACATTCCCACTTCATCTAATATTTCAATTCTCCACCTTTTCTGTTGTGCATCCCATCTAGCTTCCGCTAGTGTCTTTTCTGCTCTCCTCATTCTATTCTCAAATTTTGCATTTTCTTTTTGACTTGCTGCAAGTTCCCAAATATCAATAGCTTTAAAATGTGTTGGTCTTGGAAGAGGCTTCAATTTTCACTTTACTCTCCTCAATGTTTCTAAAATCCTCAAATTAAAGGTTCTGTAACATGGAAAAGCCAATTAACCTTTTTTTCTCAGTGATCTTACACCACTGTTTAACCCAAATGCATACTGAAACTCCTCTGGCCTCTGAAACATCATTTGCTGGTGTTCCCTCGGGCGCTGTCTATTCACCCTCCGTAACTGGAATAAACCCATCTTCTCTCAGCGCACTTTTTAAAGCTTTAAAATTTTGAATTTTGTATTAATTTTTAATCAACAATACAAATTTCAAAGGAACCAGAAAATACGTTCAATCCCACAATTCTTTTCTCAAGTTGTTCTTAACTAATGGCAAAACAGTATTGTCCACCAATATGTGTGCGGCTTTTTAACTAATGACCTATTCCAGTGTGGTACAACTGACGTCACAATCACTTTACTCAGCAGCTGCAGTCGCTTTGCAATTGTCTCTTACACAGTTACTCACACATTCACTGAATCATGACCACTAAAAAAAAAAATATATATATAAAAAAAAAAATTAAACCTGTCTACAAACTACGAGTAAGGCCCAAAGGCTTTTGAAAGCTGTACGGCTTGCACATCCAACTGTGGCATTCACATTTACATGAGTGAAACTTGACCAGTAAATCTCACCTTGGTTGATAAGGATCCTCCATGTGTACTCAGGATTCACCTAATACCAACCAACAACTCACAAGAAAACTACTGCTACTGTCAGTGGCGCCTCATGACCAAAACCTCACTTCAGACAATAAATTAACCAAGTGTCTTCATTCACTTGTGCCTGACCCGGGGTCTTAGTCCTCAATTGACCCATAAACAAGCAACAACCACAGACATGTGTGAGCACAAAGCACCACAATCACTTTGAGTACGATGCCTCCATAAACACCTCACAACATCGCACTTCACCGCAACTGGTAAGCAAAAAGCACTGCAAGCGCAAATTCCTACTTACACATGCGCCATGCACTTTTATCACATCAGTGGAATTACATTAACCTCTCAAACTAGCCATAGAACAACTTGCACTGTGATCTCACTTTTGGAACATAACCACCACTATACTATCAATTTTGTCAATCCTAATACTGCATAATAATATGGTTCTCCCTCCCAAGGGATATAACCGTCTCTTTGCTGAGGTAGCAAGATCTTTTGACCCGGTGAGGGGTGTGGTTAACCCTACACAATCATTTCAAACCCAAAAACAAATTCAGACATCATGACCAATGTGGCCACAGAAGAAAACTCCAATCAGTAAAAGTTTAAAAGCTTACTTTATAACCACAAAGCCAAAGTCATGTAAGTTATGTGCAAAATCAAATTGTAAAGATAAATGAAAACCATGGGCTGAACAAATATATAAAACAAGTTTAATCTACTCAACATCAACTGTACCATTAGACAGTCAAGAAGAATAATGCATATTAATAAAGAGGTAATTTGTGAAACAGAAATATTATTTAATTGAGACTGTGACTACATTAGTCAAATCAAATTAAAAATATTTAGAAATCAGGATTTGGACATAGGTTGTCTCTACTTCTAGCCAAATTAAGACAAGTATGTATGTATGGGAACGGGCTAACACATGCCTGCAGAAGTAAAAAAAGAGAGAGAAAGATATTTTGGAAAATCATCTATCTCTGGCTAAGTTAAACTAACTAGAAAAATAACATTAGGCAGGTTTCAGTATGCTAATAGACACCAAAACCATATTGTTTATCAGTGAAAATGTTCACTTTAACTGTTCCGAAGCACAACATTCTCTAGTAAGAGCAATTAATTTGGCTACTTAGGCAGCAAAGACTCTTTGAAGCCACAAATCTCCTGTCACTCCTGAGACTGTGCAAACTGTATAACCAGCTCCATGATCATTAACATTTTTAACAATATTGGGTAGAAGCATTGCGGCATTCAACACAGTGCAACGCTTGATATTAATGTTAGGGGAACCAAGTATAATCTTCTCATAATAGGTTAAACGTGCATTGGTCAGATACTAGGTTTTAGTTTGAGTCAAAAGGACTTCAACAGAATGGGGGACAAAAACGTTCAGGGGGTGGCCCATGACACTGTTTTCACACTGTCTGATGCTGACACCAATTGCTGCAACAGAATTTAAAAGCAAAAAGGAACTGACTGTCTTCATGAAGTGGAATGGAAAAGAATGCCTGCCACAGGTCAATGACAGAGAACCATTATGCTTCACAAGGAATCTGGAACAAAATCACTGCAGTATTCGGTACAACTGGACAACACGAAACAATAATCTCGTTCACCTTTCTCAAATCCTTGACTACGCAGTATTTTCCACTGGGCTTCTGCAGTCCCAAATAGGGAAATTACAGGGACTTCCCATGATTTTTTATTTTTAGGACACCTTGTTCAACAAAATTTTCAATTATGTGGGGGTAAATCAAGCATTTACTTTTGGGCCCATAGTATAAGGTGGTATCCTTGGAAACACTGCATTTGGTTTCACTGTGATTTTCACTGGCTCAGCTCCTCTTATGCGCCCAATATTTCCTGAAAAAAACCAAACTCTTGCTATAACTGTCTCTTGCAACTCTTAAGGTTAATCCTTAACTGTCATCATTGGGAACAATGAAATGCAAAGGTACATTTCATCAATGGTACTGTACGTTTCATCATCACTGTTTGTCTGAATGGCTATTTGTTTGTGGGTGCAGCTAATAGAACAGTTGAGCTTACACAATAGATCACGACCTAACAGGCTCACAGGACTTGAAATGCAAACCACAAATTGGTGCTGGTCCTCAAATGACCCTATTTTGACTGGGATATGTTCTGTAATCGGGTTAGTTAACTGCTGATTTGCTACTCCTGCCACCTGAACCTTTCTTCTTGACAGGGGCACACTTAGTAATTCTGTGGTTCTGGCAGTGGAACCCGTTGCTACAGTGTCAACCAGAAATGAAACATCATGTCCCATAAGGTTGGTATCTGCATAGGGACCACGTTGATCCTCCTCTAAGGATGCTACTAACATGCATTCCTCCTCATCAGAACTGTCACTGTTAAATGTTTCTAGAACTTCTTCATCACTAAAATCAATGAAGGGGTTTTATGATTTACATTTGTGTTTGCTCTCTGATTCATGTTTTGTTGAGGAACCATCACTTGCTGCTGTTGCACTGGGGCTTGAGGAACCTGCATTTGCTGAAGGACTTAAATCTGTTGGGGGACCGGCATCTGTTGTAATCCTTTTTGAACAGTCACATTTTGAATTTGGGGTCTTTGGATTCTTTGAATTTAAACTTGACCACTGTCCACTGTCTGAGCAACACCACCATTCTGCACCAAATTATTCACATTACTGTACGGACACTCCCACTTCCAGTGGTGGAAACTGCTGCACGCATGACATGGATGCAGTTTCTTCATTGACTGAACATCAACCACATTACCTCTCTGATCTATCCGAACACCACTTCCTCTACCTCTAAACTGAGGCACGCCTTTAACGTGCTATTGCACACATTGCATTCCAATAGAGTTCACCATCTTTTGCGGACCCTGTGTTCCTGTCTGAGCAGATTTAATTATTTAATTTTCATCACCATCAATTTCTCCTTCAAACTTTTCTGCTTCAATTCAATTTCATCACTACAACACCTAGCTTACTGCAGGACTTGAGAAATCGGTTTATTCTGGCAACAAATCAAATGCTGCTGAATCATGGTGTTAACCTTTGGTTTCAATCCTTGCATTAATCTAAACACAAAGGGGCATATTTTAGAGCCCCTAGTATCACTTTTTGTGACGCTCTGGTGGCGCAATTCCTTGCCCCGATTTTACAAGGTGGTGTTAATCCTAAAATCAAAAATCCTCAAATTAAAGGTTCTGCAACATGGAAAAGCCAATTAACTTTTTTTCTCAGTGTTCTTACACCACTGTTTAACCCAAATGCATACTGAAACTCCTCTGGCCTCTGAAACATCATTTGCTGGTGTTCCCTCGGGCGCTATCTATTCACCCTCCGTAACTGGAATAAACCCATCTTCTCTCAGCGCACTTTTTAAAGCTTTAAAATTTTGAATTTTGTACTAATTTTCAATCAACAATACGAATTTCAAAGAAACCAGAAAATACGTTCAATCCCACAATTCTTTTCTCAAGTTGTTCTTAACTAATGGCAAAACAGTATTGTCCACCAATACGTGTGCGGCTTTTTAACTAACGACCTATTCCAGTGTGGTACAACTGACGTCACACTCACTTTACTCAGCAGCTGCAGTCGCTTTGCAATTGTCTCTTACACAGTTACTCACACATTCACTGAATCATGACAACTAAAAAAAAAAAAAAAAAAAAACCTGTCTACAAAGTACGAGTAAGGCCCAAAGGCTTTTTAAAGCTGTACGGCTTGCACATCCAACTGTGGCATTTACATTTACATGAGTGAAACTTGACCAGTAAATCTCACCCTGGTTGATAAGGATCCTCCATGTGTACTCAGGATTCACCTAATACCAACCAACAACTCAAAAGAAAACTACTGCTACTGTCAGTGGCGCCTCATGACCAAAACCTCACTTCAGACAATACATTAACCAAGTGTCTTCATTCACTTGTGCCTGACCCGGGGCCTTAGTCCTCAATTGACCCATAAACAAGCAACAACCACAGACATTTGTGAGCACAAAGCACCACAATCACTTTGAGTACGATGCCTCCATAAACACCTCACAACATCTCACTTCACCGCAACTGGTCAGCAAAAAGCACTGCAAGTGCAAATTCCTACTTACACATGCGCCATACACTTTTAACACATCAGTGGAATTACATCAACCTCTCAAACTAGCCATAGAACAACTTGCACTGTGATCTCACTTTTGGAACATAACCACCACTATACTATCAATTTTGTCAATTCAAATACTGCATAATAATATGGTTCTCCCTCCCAAGGGATATAACCGTCTCTTTGCTGAGGTAGCAAGATCTTTTGACCCAGTGAGGGGTGTGGTTAACCCTACACAATCATTTCAAACCCAAAAACAAATTTAAACATCATGACCAATGTGGACACAGAAGAAAACTCCAATCAGTAAAAGTTTAAAAGCTTACTTTATAACCACAAAGCCAAAGTCATGTAAGTTATGTGCAAAATCAAATTGTAAAGATAAATGAAAACCATGGGCTGAACAAATATATAAAACAAGTTTAATCTACTCAACATCAACTGTACCATTAGACAGTCAAGAAGAAGAATGCATATTAATAAAGAGATAATTTGTGAAACAGAAATATTATTTAATTGAGACTGTGACTACATTAGTCAAATCAAATTAAAAATATTTAGAAATCAGGATTTGGACATAGGTTGTCTCTACTTCTAGCCAAATTAAGACAAGTATGTATGTATGGGAATGGGCTAACACATGCGTGCAGAAGTAAAAAAAGAGAGAGAAAGATATTTTGGAAAATTATCTATCTCTGGCTAAGTTAAACTAACTAGAAAAATCACATTAGACAGGTGTCAGTATGCTAATGTCTGCGAAAGAAATACAGGTCAGGGGAACATAACATTTTAACCTCTCCTAGGGTCAGCATTCACTTGTCAGCAAAGCATGTAGATCATCAGCAAAGGCTGTTAGAAGCAACATCAGGGAAAATGCAGAACACAGACTGCACAAGGAAACAGTCAGGAAACATCCAAGGGACAAGGAACAGAAGAAAACTTTAAGGGGAATGACTGAAAATCGTACATAGTCCTTTCCTATAGGAAAATTCATGAATGTCTCTGATTCGACTGTTCAATTGTTCCATATCACACAAAAGGGGCAATATCCAATCAGGGTTTGAGCACAAATCGAATTTGCAACATGAGAGAGAATTCTCTGATCTGATCTGAAGTTATCTCCTCCTTCTGTGTGAATCCAATAGTCTATATCAGTTTTGTACATCACTTGATACAATACACATTCTTCCAGGTTATAAGACGATTTCAACATTTCCCATGTGAATGTTCAGGTTAACAGTATCAACTGCTTTACTGTTTAGTCCACAGGCCTAAATGTTCCAGAATCAAGGTCATTGGGAAATAAGTCATGTACACTGAACAATGGGACCCTTTACTATTCATCGGAAACAACCCAATGGTTAAATTAATGTTAGGAAAAGAAGAATGATTCATCACTTTTCCATGACTGTAAATACGAGGTCTGCAGGCCTAGTTATGCTAAAACAAGAAATATAATGTATTAATATTAATGTTATTAATAAAACACACATAATATACAAACTTATAAATTCAGCATTAATAATATATCATCAGAATATGTAAAAACATTTCATTAATATTGCAAACTTTGTTAAGGCATCACAGTAGGCATGACAGAGAAGTGCGTTTATTTTTCTACGCACATGACTATACTAATAAATCACATTAAACATAAATCAAATTAGTTTCACTACTAGCAGTTACTCTAATGTATAATATATACTTGGACATTATTTCATCTTGTTAGCACATTGTCAATTCTGGTAGGCACATTGATGTCCGCCACAAAATAACATGTCATCACCTTTTAAACATGTGTCAATGCAGCTTTCTCTATGTTAGGCTTTTAAAACCTGAATATAAATGTCACCTAATGCTGTTGTCTGGGTCACTGGAAGCATGTCTAAACGTTTACGCTCCAATGCTTTGAGTGACTGCATTTTGCTCTTTCACAAGGAGCACATGAACACACAAGGTAGTTGTCTTTAGTGCCAGTGTTTTGTTTTGTCTAGTAGTTTGGTGCTGCCTTTGCATTTAGATTCTGGTGTGATAGCAGGCCACTTTCTATCGGCTCGTCCATGTTGATTCCAAGGAACATTACTGCATTATGTAATAGACTTTGTCGTGTTGGCTCTCATTATAACAATGAGACTGCTGGATTAGGGCGACAGTTACATTTGTCTCACACGTGCAAAGATATGTCTAAAATAACATGACATAAAATGCTGCTAAAATAACCTTACAACAAACAACTTTTAGCTGCAGATTCCTTACCTTAGAATTATCCCAGGCGTCATACTGGTTCCAGGAGATTTTTCATGAGCAGTACCCCTTTGCACCGGTAGGTGGCATTGTTTGGCTCCATGTGCCAGAAATAATGTCCACCTAGGAGTGATGATGTCAGTTCTTTTCTTTTTGCACCAGCAAGCACAGATCTGGAAGAGCTACCCCTTCAGTCACTTCTTGGCTGGTCTTTTTTGAACGTTTTGTCAAAGTTTTATTGAGGTTTTACCTCCTGGTGTGGTTGAAGGGCATCTAGAAAGGTTGGCTTTAAGCTCTGAAGTGTCTGTCACTAGCTGATGTTGGTGACTGACGCGCTCCTTGTTTGCCTGGGGTGCTCTAGCTCAACCATGACCCGAAGTCGTGCACTGACTGCTGTGCGATTAACGGATGGCCTTGAGGGAGCGCTCCTTCAAGCTTATAGCCACATCTCAAGCGACTCCATGTAGGTCGAAGTCCCGATTAAGAGGAAGGTCCCGAGATCAAGTGCAACATCCAAAGGTGTCGTCCCATTTGAAATCTTCAGGACACTAGGTTAAGTCCAACCACAAGAAGAAATAAAATTTAAAGCGTGCTTTTACTTCTCTGCGTCTGTCATGTGGCAGCGTCTGCACTCTAGGCCTCTCTCTGTGGTTGAGCCTGCACCTGGGCTGACTCTGCATTTCGCCGAGCTTCCTGGAAATGGACAGACCCTGGCTCAACTAAATGAATCCTATGACCCCATGTGCGCCATATTTGAGTGGGCTGACCCCTTCTGCGTGCCTTCAGGCCCTGCAGGGTCAGCAGGACCGTCTGCTGGCTCTTCACTGGTGGTTCTGGCCCTGGTATCAGTGGGGCCTTACAAATCCACTTCTGGATCTGTACCAATGGGAGTTGTGCCACTTCGACTTTCCTGCCACCAGTACCAATGATGGCGCCATCCTCATTTTGATCCTGACTCAGATATGGAGCTGGAAGGACATCTCTCAATGCAGTATCTAGCACTATCGGAAGCCTTGTCTCCCTGATCGGATCCTGAGACCTATTCCTATGAAGTTGAACTTGAGGAGGAAAGGGAAGGGTCACTGGACCCTGAAGAAGTCCAGCCTTATGAGCAAGAGATGGACTGGTGTGAGGAACTAGGTGAAGCTAGTGGCCTGGATACTTCCCCAGATGCTGACATGTTTTACCCCCCCCTGCAATGGCTATGGAGAAGGGAGCATATTTTGCAATAGCGGTCAGGACTACTGTCTTGAGAGAGGTGCTTCAGCTGGGAGTCTCCCCATCTGAACTGCACTCACGGATGTCCTTTTGGGTACCTTGTCCAAACCGAATGCAGGGGCTTCTGTGAACTAGGCAATGGCCCATTTCCACTGCCTCACCCCAGGGGACCCAAGTTTCCTCATGCAACACCCGACCCCTGAGTCGTTGGTGGTCCAGGCTTCCGCCTTCCATATCAACCCTGTCACATTCTCTACTGCTCCTCTGGATGGGGAATCTAAGCGGCTGAAGACATGTTTTCTTCTGCCAGCTTGACTGTGTGGTCCGTGAACACCACATGCCTTTTAGACTGCTACTCCCACACTCTGTGGGATATGATTGTGTGAGAGAACAGGGATGATTGCAGAGGCCCCCTAACTTTTTGCCCCCATTTTCCACTTTTTGCTGGTGTTTTCCTGACTCTGATGGTGTCCTGGGTACTGCTAACCAGTCCCAGGGCCTGTGCTCTGTGTAAAATCAGAATGCAAATTAGGCTAATTATAATTGGCTAAGTCAACCTACCTATAAGTCCTAGTATATGGTAGGGAATGGAGGTTTAGGGACCCCAGCATAGGTAGTGCCTCCATAGGTGCACTGCTGAGGTGCCCAGTGTCGTTTTAAAGGCCGACCTGCCTTGCTGGCTGCTTTTAAATTAAAGTTGAAAGACTGTTAGCCCTTTCAGTTCGGGTGGGGGCATTAACAGGCCCATACTGGTTGGTAGCCACCACCCTACTATTTTCTTTTATATTTTTTAATTCCCTGGCATCTAGTAGACTTTCTGTCCCCCCGGGGTGTGGATCGGGGGTAATTGCCCAATCTGCCCACTGGTGGGCAGAACAACTTTGGCCCCATTTATTTGGGGTGGGGGTATGGCCATACCCCCAACCTCTTATTTTGAAAATAAAATCTTCCCTGGTCTCTGGTGGGCTTTCTGCCCCCCTTGGGTTCAGACGGGCCTTCCAAAATAGGCCAATCTGCCCCCAAGTGGGGCAGTTATGGCCAACAGTAATGTGCCCCCATGGGGAGAGACCCTTGCTCAAAGGGCTGCCCCCTCCAAACAAAACACACACATACACACACACCAATCCATGGTGTCTAGAGGTTTCTGCCCCCAGCCTAACAAAAATAGGCTGATCTTCCCCCAAGGGGGGCAGAAATGGCCTAAATACAATTTGCCCCCCTGGGGAGCGACCCTTGTCTAAGGGGTGGCCCCCCCATACATAAAAACATAAAGTAAATAAAAAAATATATACCTCCCTGGTGTCTAGAGGTTTCTGTCCCCCCGTGGGCAGATCCGCCTAATTATATTAGGCGGATCTGCCTCCAGAAGGGGCAGCAATAGGCCTAAAAATATTTTGCCCCCCCCCCGGAGTGGCCCTTGCCAAAGGGGCCGCTCCCCTTATGCATTAGTATTAAAAAAATTAAAATTCTCTGGTGTCTTGTGGATTCTGCCCCCCTGGGGGCAGAAATGGCCTAATAATAATTTTACCCCCCGGGAGCGACCCTTGCCTAAGCGGTCGCTCCCCAAACATAAACAAATAAAAGTGAACAAAAAAAATTGGCCCTGGTGTCTAGTGGATTTCTGCCCCCCCGGAGGCAGATCAGCCTAATAATATTAGGCCGATCAGCCCCCAGGAGGGGCAGAAATGGCCTAGAAATAATGTGCCCCCCGAGGAGCAGCCCTTGCCCAAGGGGCTGCTCCCCTTACTTCAAATAGCCCACAAAATAAATATTCCCTGGTGTCTAGTGGTTTCTGCCCCCCCCCGGGCCAAAAAACAAATTGCCCCCCTGGGGAGCACTCTCCTTATCATGTAAATAAAAATAAAAAAATTCCCTGGTGTCTAGAGGCATTTCTGCTGCCCGATCCAGCAGAAATGCTCAGAGAAGCCTGAAAGGAGAAGAAAGGCCTTTCCTCTCCTTTCAGGCTTCTCTGCCCCCTCCACGTGATCGGAGGAGAAATGCTTTGCTTTGATGAGGTTCGCGCGCTGATGTCATCAGACCCCACAGGGGGCCACGGGGGGGTCATGGGGGAGCGATTCCCCTTCCATCCCTGCCTAGGGGAGGGGTGTGCCTGGCCATCGGGGGGAGCACTAGCACTCCCCCCGGGGGCCCATAGCAGGACGAGATGATCTCGTCCAAGGCACTGGGGAACCGGTGCCTTGGACGAGATCACCTCGTCCTGGGCAACACAAACAGTTAAAAATTCATATCTCCGGTTCCCCTTATCCGATTTTATATGTTTTGGTGTCATGTTAAAAATACAAATATAATCTATTTTTATACATTGATTTTGGATTTTTAAACTGTTTCCTGTGTTTTATTTAATTACTGTTTTGTGATATTTGAATTCTTTACGCTTTGACTCCTAAGTTAAGCATTGTTGCTCGTTGCCAAGCTGCCAAGGGTTGAGCTAGGTTTAATTTACTGAGACCTAACTGGACCTAAGTGGAGGTTAGTGGCCTATTGCTAAGTGTAGGTACTTACCTGCCCTTACCAATAACCCATTTTCCAACAGTTACCAGCCAGCGAACAACACTATACTTGGTGCCCCATGTCTTTATGTTCTGTGACATGCGCTGCCAGGCTCAATGCTGTCCGTGCCTTTCCACTCTAGGGCTGCCAGCATAATCATTTCAGTATAAATATATATTTATTTCAGTGCAAGGAATGAACACAATGAAGTATTGCATTTGTATGCAGTTTTAAAAGGCTCAAACTCCAACTGACGGTATTGGGGTACTTTACAAAAGCACCAGATACATTACACATTAATGTTTTTTTGGCATAGGAACATTAAGTGATTTGCCCATATTCACAGGATTTTGGGTATACCGTTATGGGTATTATGACCCACACAGAGAAATCCGTCACTATACAGGCACCCCCACAAGTCCGCCAGCCCAAAGGTCAGTGATAAACTGGAGGTACCAAAACCCCCACCGTTACGCCAACAGAAATATGCCCACAGCATCAGGACCCACTGCGGCGGTCATTCAACCGCAGTAAACCATTAACGGCACACACTGCGCGCTCAAAATACACACACACTAACAAAACTACACCACATTGGACAATTCAAGCTATGCACACCTGACACACATACACACACCACACCCACACAGCCAATTGAAAATAAAACACACACCCACATTACCCACAACCCTTTACAATGAAAAAAATATATTGCCAACTGAGAGAGAGAGAGAGACAAGCCAGGAGCACCCACTTAATCTGAGCCACGTAACACCATCACCCATCCACCGTCCACGCACCTCACAGCACACACCCCAACACATCACCCCACACACCCTCACACATACCACTCACACTACACCCATGGCACCACAAAGACACCCCAGGTTTTCAGAGGAGGAACTAAGGGTCATGGTGGAGGAAATCATCCGGGTAGAGCCACAGCTATTCAGATCACAGGTGCAGCAGACATCCATTGCAAGGAAGATGGAACTATGCCGGAGAGTCGTGGACAGGGTCAACGCCGTGGGACAGCACCCCAGAACAAGGGATGACATCAGGAAGAGGTGGAACGACCTACGGGGGAAGGTGTGTCCCGTGGTTGCAAGATACCAGGTAGCTGTACAGAGGACTGGCGGTGGACCCCCACCTCCTCCCCAACAACTAACAAAATGGGAGGAGCAAGTCTTGGCGATCTTGCGTCCTGAGGGCCTTGCAGGACTAGCAGGAGGACTGGACTCTGGTAAGTCAAATCCTTACTACTATATCCCCCACCCTAACTGCATGCCATCACAAACTCCTACTCCTACCCTCACCCAATCACTCCACCACCTCACATATACCTATTATCACAACCCACCTATCCCAATACAAACCCTGCATGCAACAGCAATGCATGGACCCCCATCACAGACCTGCATGGAGACCCATCACCACAGCATGCACTCTAGTGACAATCACTTAGCCAACCGAATCACAACTCACACAAGCCAAAGCTGCCTTGGTAATAACAACCATAGAGGGAAACATACCCATGCAAAAGATGGCACACGCAGATACAATAACACTGAATTTCATCCCCAAAGGACCCCCACTCAACGTCACAGGAGAGGAGGTGCCACCAACATCCCGTCCCCCTACAGAAGAGGCTCACAGTGATGACAGAAGCTCTGCACGCCTGGATCACGATGACCAACTGGCCCATCAGGGACCTCTGGACAGTCGGTTACCCTGCCACAGACCCAACCCTCCACAGAGCCTCCCCCCTCAAGAAACACCAGTAAAGCACCCACCCAGCGGGCCCATACCTCTGTCCCCAGGACACATCAATCAGCAGTGTATCCACCACTACAGAGACCACAGGCAACCCCACAAACCCAAGAAAATCAGAGACCTGGGGTCAGTGACAGTGGGCACGCGGTTCAGGAGTCAGAGGCACAGGACAACAGGGAAGCTGGGAGGACTGCTTTGCGACAGGGGGTGAACAGGCCCAGGGAGCCCACTCTCCACGAGGCACTTGCAGGGATCCTGGGAGCATACCACCATTCCCTGGAGACCATGGGCCAGATAATGTACAAGTTGCAGGAGACCCAGCGGCTGCAGGAGGGATAGTACCTAGGGATCAGGGAGGACCTCAAAGACATCCACACCACCCTGGTCAACATTGCAGGGGTGCTGGCAGACATGGCCAACACCATGAGGAAGGCAGTGGCACACCAACGGGCCCCTTACACTAGCCAAACTGAAGAACAGCCCTCGACCTCTGCCGGCGCTAGTGGACAGGAGGCCCTGCCACAGGAACAACAGGCCACCAGCACCCCTCCCCCTGCAGAAGGAGAACCACCACACAAACGGTCCCTGCGATCCAGGCAGAAGCCAGAGAACATTGCCAAGACCCTCGCCAAGAAATAGGACTCTCCTGATTGTCACCCTTGTGTCCCACTCTGTCACCCTGTCTACCTTCAACTGCCATTGCTCCACTTCCTATGCCCCTTTGGACAATGCACCTGTGACACAAATAGACTGGACTCTACCCTGGACTTTCCTCCATCAGCAACCCAGCCCACTGCAATACCCCTCCACTTATTAGCACATAAATAAACACCCTTGGAACAAATACAAGTATGGAGTCTGTCAATTGATTCAAATATGTATTCATTTAACAGGCTGTAAACATTGCAATTCAACTGTACAGTCATGTGTACATAGGTATGACCTGTAGTGGGCAGCAGTAAACACACCAGGAGCCGGCGTGGGGCACAGATATCTGAAAATAGAGATGCCAAAGGGTACAGTAAGTGGCCATAGAATTTGGAAAATCAGGCTGCCATGTACAATGTCCAACACAAAACTGCAATGGACAGTGAAGTTACAGTGTCTTACCTGTGTGTCACTGGAAATACTGTTGAATGAGTGAACTTCTGTTGTCCACAGCTTCGTCCTCTGCCTCCTGTTCCTAACTGTCCACAGGCTCCACTGCTGCCACAAGACCTCCCACAGGCTGGCACACCTTCTTTGGTGAGTAGTACAGGGATCCACCTGTCAGATGGAGGCACTGGAATCTGGCCTTCAGGAGGCCTAAGGTTCTTTTAATTATCCTCCTTCTTTGCCCATGTGCCTCATTGTAACGTTCCTCTGCCCTTGTTCTGGCATTCCTCACTGGGGTCAGTAGCCATGAGAGGTTGGGGTAACCGGAGTCACCTGCAAATTTTCGAAGCATACCTGTTAGACAGACACTCACCCTTAGGGACAACCCCACACCCATATACCTACATCAACTGGGTGGGGACCATGGGCTCACCTATTAGTCACACCCGGTGCCTTTTAAGTTGAGACATCAGATATGGAATGCTGCTATTACTCAAGATAAAGGCATCATGCACAGAGCCAGGATACTTGGCATTCACATGGGAGATGTACTGGTCCACCAAACACACCATCTGCACATTCAGAGAGTGAAAGCTTTTACTATTCCTGAACACTTGTTCATTCCTCCGGGAGGGGGACAAATGCTATATGTGTACAATCAATGGCACCAATGATGTTGGGGATATGTCGCAGGGCATAAAAGTCAGCCTTCACTGTGGCCAA
Source organism: Pleurodeles waltl (assembly GCF_031143425.1). Classification (NCBI taxonomy): domain Eukaryota; kingdom Metazoa; phylum Chordata; class Amphibia; order Caudata; family Salamandridae; genus Pleurodeles; species Pleurodeles waltl. Next base: position 1,554,200,714 of record NC_090440.1, read on the forward strand.
ATCATCCACCTGGGGGTATACGATGTAGCTGCGCATGTGTTTCAGCAGGGCAAACAACACTCTGGTCAACACGTTTGAGAACATAGGCTGTGACCACCCTGATGCCATGGCCACTGTCGCTTGGAAGGAACCACTTGCCAGGAAATGGAGCACTGACAGGACCTGCACAAGAGGGGCATACCTGAGGGCTGGCGGATTGCTGAAATCAGGTCTGGCTCCGATTGGGCACACAGTTCTTGGATTGTGGCCCTATCAAGTCTGTAGGTCAGGATAATGTGTCTGTCCTCCATTGTCGCCAGGTCCACCAGCGGTCTGTACACAGGGGGGATGTCTCCATCTCCTATTCATCCTCAGTGGTTGAAGTCTAGGGAGAACAACGGTGAGCAGAGGGTCACATTCACACATGTTATAATAAAAATCAATTTCTTCCTTTACAGAAACAGTATATGAATTTAAAAGTTAGTTGATGTGCCAATGTCTGCTGTGACGCAGTTAGGTGCCCCTTGAAATGGCGGCTGCCTGACCTCTGAGGAGAGAGAAGTGGAAATAAGGTAATTCCGCTGGTGTTGTGTGCCGTTGAGGTTGGCGGTCGATGACCGCCGCGCATCTTCGCTTTGGTTATCAGTGGGCCCTATAGGTTCCTGGAGCCAATGGTAATGTACGCCGGTGGTGACGGTACGCACCGCCGTGGATGTGACCGCCATTTTCTATCTGTTCACTCACTTGCTACCTGACCTTCAACAGGAGAGGACCTACACTGCAAGTGCTGCTGTGACCTCTGTCTGGAAGAGACAATAGCTTGAGTGTCTGGGGAAAGGGCCCCCGCCTTCACTTCAGAGGAGTTGGAGAGACTGGTGGATGGGGTCCTACCACAGTACACTTTACTCTATGGTCCTCCAGACAAACAGGGGAGCACGCTGTGAGCATGATGTTTGGGCCATGAATGTATGGAGTGCTGTGTGTGTAAGCCTCATGTAGTGGGGGGGCTGAGGGGTTCTGGGCAGAGTGTTGCATGTATGGTGGTCAATGTATGTGCGTAAGGGGATGGGAGGGATATAGTGGGCCATGGGTATGACAGTCCGGACGGTATGACTAATCCCTTTTCTGCTGTTTTTTTCCTGCAGGTCAGCGCCCATCAGAAAAAGGGTATTTGGCGTGCCATTGCCAAGGAGGTGCAGACCTTGGGGGTCTTTGACAGGCGGAGCACCCACTGCCGCAAATGGTGGGAGGACCTGCGCCTCTGGGCAAGGAAGACAGCGGAGGCCCAGCTGGGGCTGGCCTCCCAACAAGGAAGGGGTGCCCGTCGTACCCTGACCCACCGGATGTTCCGCATCCTACCGGTGGCCTATCCGGAGTTGGATGGGCACTTGAAGGCATCACAGCAGCCACAAGGGGGTGAGTACAGATTCCGAAGCATGAATTTGCACCCGTTAAGCTTTACCTGGGTGGGGGATGTGGACTGTGGGTGCCCGTAGGCCAGGGCGAAAATTCAGAGTAGGTCCCTTGTTGGTCAGGCTCTGAAGCACTCCAACCCCAATAGTGTTAGTGGGCATCTACTACTCGGCAGGGTCCTGTTGGTTTCAGGTGTGTAGCTAATGGCATTAGGCATTGTACCCCATGGGCTGGTGACTAGCTTTGTAACTGGTAGTGCATGGCCTAGTGCATAGGGCTGATCCCAGTATGTTGTGTACCCCAACGGTAGTGTTGATGCTGGCATTGACCAAATGTATCCTCTGTCTCTCCCCCCCTTATTGTTTTGTCACCCTGTCCTTGTGTGCATTAGCATCATCTGGCGGAGGCGCAGAAGCAGCGGTGACGGAGGGAGCTGCATTCCACATGGGCCTGGAGGCCAAATCCACCGACAGTGAGGGCACCAGTGGGACGGAGGGTGAGGGGAGCGCCACTACGGAGACAAGAGGGGAGAGCAACATAGAGCATTTCAGGCTCTGACCTCCACACTGATGGCAGCCATTGTCCTTGTCGCCAGCCTCCCCCTCCAACTTCCTCTACCCAGTCGCAATCCCCTCAACCCCAACCTATCCCAAGCACACCTTCAGACCAGCATTCACCCAAATCAACACACAAAAGTGGCTCAGGCAAACACAAGCACCACACTTCATCTCACAGGCACTCACACAAGCACCATCCCCATGCAGACACACCAACATCCACTGCCTCTACTGTGTCCCCCTCCTCCTCATCATCCACCTTCCTTCCAGTTGCGTCTCCACTCACACCTGCATGCACTACATCCTCCTCCACTACCTCCATCACCAGCATGCCTATCACTACACACCCCTCACTGGCAGTCACCACCCCCACATCCATGCACACATCACCTGTATCCTCTCCCACTGTGTCTGTGACCCCTCCTCCCAAAGTACACAAACACAAGCACACACCCACCCACCGTACAACCATCCACCTCACAACAGCATCTAGCTCATGCACCTGCAACCAAACACAGCAGTCTGACACCTCCCACAAGCACTCCCTCGTCCGGCACCCTCTTCCCGCCCTAATGTCCCTAAGAAGCTTTTCCTAGCCACCATTAACCTCTTCCCTACCCCTCGCCCCACCGTCCTTCACCTCGGGCCAGGGTGGCCAGAACCCAGCCCAGCACCTCAGCCACCAAGTCCACGTCTGCTGTGGTTTCTGCAGCTGTGGGAAGATCTAAGGAGGCACCCGTCAGCTCAGCCAGTGTGCCACCAACACCTGCCAAGGCCAAGAAGATTCCGCCACCTGGCAATGGCAAGAAGGAGACAGCATCCAGCAAGGAGAAGGAGCCACAACCAGCCAGCAAGGGCAAGTCAAAGACTCCAGCTGGCAGAACCAAGGAGGCACCACCATCTGCCAGGGGCAGGAAGGGGCACAGATCACCAGCCAGGGCACTTCAGCTGTCTGAGGCTGCAAGTGAAGGCCTGGTGTCTACCAGCACAACCGCCAGCACTGCCACCTGCACCACCACAAGCACTGCCACCTGCACCGCCTCAAGTAGCACCACTGCCAGCAGCAGCAGCCCTAGTGGGCAGCTGTCCGAGGCTGCAGGGGAAGGGCTGGAGCCACCCCCCAACACTGGCAGCACCGAAACCTGCACCACGGCCAGCACCGACACCTGCAATGCTGCAAGCACCACCACCTGCACCGCCACCTGCACCACCGCCTGCACTGCCGCAAGTAGCACCACTGCCAGCAGCAGCAGCCCCAGTGGGCAGTCGTCCGAGGCTGCAGGGGAATGGCTGGAGCCTCCCCCCACCACTGACAGCACCGCCACCTGCACCACAGCCAGCACCGCCACAAGTAGCACCACTGCCAGCAGCAGCAGCCCCAGAGGGAAGCCGTCGGAGGCTGTAGGGGAAGGGCTGGAACCTCCCCCCACCACTGGCACCAGCACTGCCAAAACTGTACAGCCATCCCCGCCGGTGGATGGACTGTAGTTCTGCCTCCATGGAGTGTCATGCATCCTGCCCATAGAAAATCGTGTGGGTCTGACTTTGACCTTACACTCCCCAAGATCTGCATCACAGGGCACAAAGCCCCCTCCAGAACCAGTAGAAGAAGGCGTCCACTCACCCTATCCTTGGCAGGATGGAGCACACTGGGCACAAAGCCCCCTCCAGAACCAGTGGAAGAAGGCATCCACTTGAGAGACTGTGGCTTGCACTCCCCAGGACCAAGCAGTGGGCAGACCACCCACTAGAGAGACTGTGGCCTTGCACTCCCCAAGACCAAGCAGTCGGCAAACCACCCACTAGAGAGACTGTAGCTTTGCACTCCCCAGGACCAAGCAGTGGGCAGACCCCCCACTAGAGAGACTGTGGCTTTGCAGTCCCCAGGACCAAGTAGTGGGCAAACCACCCACTTGAGAGACTGTGGCCTTGCACTCCCCAGGACCAAGCAGTGGGCATGGAGCCCCCTCCAGGAGCAGTGGCGTTGTCCCATCTTCTGGCCCCGTACTGCCAATCACATTCACACTATCTTGTACATTTCTGAACACACTAGAATCCAGAAGCCCGCTTGCAGCTGCAATTAAGAAAGCCATTGGCAGTAAGACGTTTAAAAGGGCTTTCATCCCACCTGAGTCTTTTGTGTGAGTGTCTGCTTGTTTGTGTGTGCATGTTTGTGTGTAAGAGAAAGTGATCAAAAGAGAGAGAGAATCTGGGCACTCTGGAGATTTTAAATAAAATGTGTGGAATGCTTTGTTCCTGCATGTCTGCTTGTTTCTTTCTGTGTTTGAACACACTCAAGAATATATAAATATTATTCCAAATGCAAGCATAAAAGTGTATGGCATTAAGAAGCTGAAAATATTACAAAGCAAGGACATATTAACATATCATAGTGTTTGGCCTTCATTTTGTGTGACAAGTTCACCTGTTTTTATTAATATTAATGCATTTTTCAATTGTTTTGGTATGTGCTGCAACTGGTATAGAGGTTATTACTAATGCTGCCATCCCAATCAGTTTCCAGGAGCACACCGATTATTAACTTGATGGGGCCAATAGTACTGTTGTCGACAGTTTGGCTGCATTCATGGTTTAGGGTTCTTTCCATTTGTATTTAGGGCCTATTCCCAGTAGGTCTTCACACCACTTGCTATTAACAAATGTAAAGGTAAAGGGCCTTCCCCATTTCTCCTTGTAAGTAAAGGCTGACCCTGAAAGGAACCCTTAGAACACCTTATTTACAGTGTGCAGCTACATCCAGTCTGGGCCTCTTCAGGTGTTTTGGTCCACCCTTGCTGGGTGCTTTCAAGTTCCTCAACCAGTAAAGAGAACTAGGGGCACTTTTAGTTAGTTTAATAAATCAACTCAGTATTATATCAGTTGCACTGAAAGTCCATAACAATCACTAATATAATCTCTACACCTGGTTAACTGTGAAAAGCTTTTCTGTCTTCTGTTGAGGATACACATACCTCTACATCAGGTACAATCAAATCTGCTTCTCAGTTAAATGGTAAAAACTTAGGGCCTCATTACGAGTTTGGCGGTCCATGCACCGCCATGGCAGCGGCGGTGGTCTGACCATCAATGGCTTGGCAGTCGGACCACTGTATTACGATGTTGATGGTCCCATAGAGCAAAGACCACTGCGCTCCCACCGGCACTGCCAGGCAACACTGACCAACACGGTGACGAGGCAGGACAAATAGGCTGACGCAGCCAGTGTTTCAGCCGGACACATTATGATGTTGCACAACGCCAATGTGATCGTGATGGTCTAACCACCACACCCCTGCAGGCGGAAACAGAGATTATAAAGGAAGCAACTTACCTGCATGCAGGGTTACACTTCCTGTGCTGCCATGCAGCATATTACAGACATCCTGCTGCTGCTCATCAGAGGTGCAGAAAGTCCACACCATCGTGGATGCAACCGATGGTAAGAACACACACCTACCTCTGGCTTGAAGTTTAACAAAGGATCGTTACACCGTCATCCACATGACATGGGGGTCACGCTGCGGGCACCAAGTCCACGTGTCATTGTGTCCACAGTCGGAGTCATTCACAAAGAAGGACACATTCACAGCCATTAAATGCCCTCTTTGGGCAGGTCAGTGACACTGCACAGCCACTGTCCACAAAACACACATCTCTCCTTCTCAGTCACAGGGACAGTGAAGTGTACAGAACATTGAGTCACACAACGGAAACACCACAGCAACAAAACACATAATACAAATGACACCCACACATTGATCACATGCCATGGACTGTCAACAGACTGAAGACACATATGTATGTATGTGTCATTTAACCCAAATACCCCTCCCATGAAACAGCCCTGCAATGGACCTACACATCACCCACATTGCAACCCAATGGAATGACAATGAGTTGCACAATAGTTAGAGAGACAAATATCCAAAGCACACAATAGAAACAATACCTTCACAATAGGGATGGGGGCATCAGGACCACTCATGGAAGGATGCTGCACTGGGACACATATCACTTTGTATGTTCCCCTAAAACAACATTTGCACAGGAACTGGCCCTACATGTATCTCATGTACAAACAATACTAGAGTCATGTGACATGCCTATCTGTAAAATGTGCAAGTGCAAGTCAAGAAAGCACATACAACAGCAATAGCATGGGCCATACATCTTGATGAAGTAGCTGAAAGGTACACACAGCAAAATGGGCATATGATCAGTCTAATATAAAAGAAGCTAGCACAATTGAACACCATACCTGTGTGGACAAACACAACTAGAGCTTCCACACATGAGACAAATGTACAATCCATATCAGGGGGGCAAGTCGAACACCATATATGCTGACATTGGACAACACAAGATGAAATACTTACCATATCAAGCATAGCACAATGCAATGTCATCCCAATTACATTAAGAAACAAATATCCATACAGTCAACATCTAGCCCTATCTTGGGTGACACCAGCTCTGCCCACAAACAACAGCAATTTGATCAGTAATCAGGGTGAAACACACACAACTGTAGGCATACAACCCAGCAGTTACTCACAAAGAACATAAAGGTAGAAAAGGTATTGCAGGACAAATGTGTACACTAAAAAACAACAACTAGGGCTTATTGAATTGAAATGAAGAAGATCAAAGGCCATTGGCCAGTCCATCATGTCCATGCACATCACTGTGCCCATACTTGATTCTAATCACCACCAGGGAACCTCCACAGGAAGGGGCATCAAGTGGGCAGGCAGGCATCTCAGGGATCATCCTTGGGTGGGGTGGAGTCAGATTTGAGATGGGTGGATGAGGGTTTGGGAGGGGGGTCTTTTTCTATGGAGAGGTGGGCTTCTTTTTGGGGGGGTTTGGGTATGGGTGCTTGCAGGGGGGAAGGTGTGACAGTGGAGGACTTGGATGTGGAAGGGATGGGTTGGGATGTGGGTGGGGGCTTCCTGGGTTTGGGAGGGGGTTTGGAGGGAACAGGGGAAAGGGCAAGGTTGAAAAGGAAACTCTCTTTGGAAAAATGGGTAGAGTCATCAGAAAGGGTTGGAAATTTGACGGTTGAAGGAGTGGTTGTCTTGTGTGTTGGTGTAGATGCCTTGGGTGTGTGTGTGTGTGTGTGTGAGGTATGCTTCTGGTTGGGTGGTGTCTGTTTAATGTGGGGGTTTGCATGTCTTGGGGGCTGGGAGGCAGAGGTGCTGGCTGATGTAGGAGTGGTGGGTATGTGTGTGTCTTTTGGGATGATGTCTGTGGGTATGCTGGATGTGGTGGATGTGTCTGTGTGTGTTGGGATGGTGTCTGCCGGTATAGATGATGTAATGGATGTGCCTGTGAGTGCTGTGCTGGTGTCTGTTGGTATGGTGTCTGAGGTGTGGAGGTCAGTAGGATGTGAGCTATTGTGTGAGTGTATGGTGGGTGTGGTGGAAGTGTCACTGACTGTTGTGGTGGCGTCTGTGGGTGTGCTGGATGTGGTGTGTCAGTCAGTAGGTATGGTGGGTGTGGTGGGGGTGTCTGGCGATGTGGTTGCTGATGTGGTGATTGTGGGTGAATGTTGAGTGCCTGCATGCCAGTGCACTTTGTGGTGTTCGTGTCAATGTGTGCTGCTTGTGTGTGTTGAGGTGGGTGCATGCGAATGTGTCTGTGTCCTTGGGTCAGGTAGTGGAATGGGGGATTTGGATTGGGAAGAGGGAAGTAGAGGGGGCAGGAATGTTGGGGGGTGACTGGCTGCTACCAGTGAGGAGGCCAGAGACTGAAAAGTTATTGAGCATGCCTCAGTTACCTGTTGGTATATAATAATAGGCCAATGCCAAGTTCATTCCCTCAGATCCCAAACAAGGTCATGCAGACATCTATTTGTCACATACACAATGACACAACAATAAGAAATGATGCTCCAAAAACCTGCCATTTTACTGACAACAGTACGGTATCATGGAGAAGGTGACATGGGAATACTCATGTCACACTGGAAACATATCAGCAATGCACACTTCACCGTGTACAATTTGTCCTAAGGAAGTAATGGAGGTAGTACTAATGTTGGTCAGATTTGCTACACATTTGGCATGAAAATGTACACTGTAGACAAAATGTGCAAATTGTTAGGGAGATATGTCTCTAAATCAGCAAGCCCAAGGGAAGTCACATTAATGTCTGGCACCCCTTACAATGACATACTCTGATTGCATCAGTAGATGCCATTAGTCCTTGGTATGTATGGAGAGGCCCAATGATTTGAAGGTATTTGTAGAAGGCCCTCAACATGTTGCCCGATGGGACGCTGCATCACTGCCTCCATTTTGGTCCTGCTAACCCAGATGTCCATGGATGAATGTTTGTACATAACCACATGTGATTCTAACATAACTGCAAGACACTCCATGATGCATGCCAACAGTTAGGTGATGACCCTTAACCATTACACATGTGCAGTGTACTTTGCCACATGATGCCACATCAATGGCATGGAAATGTACATTGTGTGTAAAAAAACTAGTCCTATCCGTTATGTCCCTCATTTGCATTGCAGTTGTACATGCCAAATGACATGCTATGGCGGATGAGGTTACGTTTGAACCAACAATCAATGGTGACAAACTCCTGCCTTTGTGAAATGTAGCCCCATTGCAAATGTCCTATTCAAACACAGGTTGGCATGCACATATATGTGAGGGAATACAAAAATTATCCCATGAACACAGGTAGACCCTGCATGAAACAGCAGTGTACACATTTTGTCAAAAGAAAAAGGGACACATGCTAACATGTAGACACAAGTAATGTTAGCAACAGCGATGGCACATAAATCATGTCAATAAACATTCCTCACTTACCAAGGGCAAGTTTTGATCTGTAGCTGCACCCAAACAATGCATGCTATGTCACATGTATGATTGCCACCTTCACATGACAGACAGTAGTGTAGCACTAGAAGTTGTCACTTACTGAAGACAAGTCGCCTCTAGGCAGCAGATGCCAGTTTACTCATTTGACCAGATACATGACTGAGGACAGTGATCCGTCACTTTTTTTCTTTAGCCTGTAACATTGAGGAGTAGTGGTCTGTAGTGTAGAATTTACACGCACTACAACAACAAACATTACTTGATTGATCAGTGGACACAGCCATGTGGAGAGAAAATTGTTTGTGGGTTGTACCCAGTTGTGTCCTAAGTGCCTGGGATAATAGGGAAGACACATCAGTATGCACCACATTACATATCTATACAGTTACTCATCTACTGTGTCACACCTGGCCCATCCCAAATCGTCAGGGGGAGATGTCAGAACCTAACACATCAACTTGACTATGTTACAGCCAGCAATATGCCCTGTACTCACCACCTTGTGGCTGCTGTGCTCCCCTCAAATGCCCATCAAGATCCAGGTACGCCACCACCAGGGTGCAGGAGATTCGGGGGGTTATGGTCCAACGTGCATCCTACCCACATTGGGAGAACAGCCCCAGCTAGACCTCTGCGATCTTCTGGACCCAGCATCTTAGGTCCTCCCACCTCTTGCGTCAGTGGATGCTCCACTGGCTGTGAACCTCCAGGCGATGGTGCTCTAAAACTCCTTCTGATGGGTGTTTACCTGTATGGATGCAACAGACAAATCAAGCAATTACAATCACAAGCTTTTGCCCAAATGGTTGTGTCATACACATGCCAGAAATGCCAAGCAAAAATTGTCAATTTGTCAACACACCACAAGTGTAAAGCCCACATGCCAATAAGTACAGGTACATGGCTACACACTTTTGTAACCATATGCAGACTAACCCAGTACCCTGCCCTTGGCCTACAATGACTAAGCAAGCCTACTCACATCAGTTAGCCCAGGCTCCAACAACATGTACTGTGATGTAAGCCACAATGAAACACTACACATCAATGTGGCTTCTGAAGGATACATGCCTTAGGCCTGACTAGACCAACACATTTACACCCTGTAAGATTGACTCACTGCATACAATTCCTACAGGCAACTTCCATAGTACATACTTCACCCTTACACTTGAGTGACAATGAAGGGGCTGGCATGGACGGTAGAGAAAGTGTCTTCCCTGTGCATGTGTGGACATTTGGCCTACCAAATGCAGAATCATGCCCCTTCAGGGTGGGTTTCTGTGGTATGTACCTGTCCCACAAAACACTCCTTTGGACATATGTGTCTACACTACGGAGATGGCATCAAAATACAAAGGTATGCATTGTACAATGTCTGCTATGTAACCAAGCTACAGAGTCATACGTTATGGGCTCCCAGGAATCTACACACTGTCTGCACTGTGGTTCTGTCATTTGTGCATAAGCCTGTACAGGACAAATATGACATCTGTGAAGGTGACAATAAAGCTGTGAGAGTAAGAGGCCTGTCATGAGTTAAAGACACACATTGTCAGTGATGCAAAATGCGCATATGGACTAGTTCTGGGATTTACCTCTGTACCCATTGTTAATATAGTCAATGGACTTAGGCATTCAGGCTAAGGGTTGCAACTTGAGCCTCATATTAGCCACATACCAGGATTGGCTGGTGTACAGGGAGTAGGCACAGTGCCAAAGTTGCATAGCCACGGTGACTCTCCTACAGCCTGCACTATGCCCCATACTGGGCGATGGATTTGTCAGGCCCTTGTCTCTGCAGGCTGAGTACACAGAAACTACATGGCACTCACATGTCCATCACTTCCATGTATGCCAGTACAGCATGTGACCATCAGAAATGTGGCTTGTCGCTTATGTGTCAACCTGAATGGCACAGTAAGTCATGATATGCCTTCCAGAGAACAGTCTGGCAAGTCCACATGTGGGATGAAAGATATGTGGCATATTACACATTGCTTACAAGATCCTCAAATGACTCATAAAAGATGCATACACAGTTCATGCTGTCATGTACATGCATGTTGTATAACATTTACAACCATCACAAATAAAGAAATGTCATTGTATGGCAGTAAGGTCTCCTTGTCCAGTTATGTGCATCCAACACAAGGAGGATCTAGGACCCCCAAAATCACCACTCAATACAATGTGATGGAACACAACATATAGTACTGGTCACCAATGCCTGCAACATTTACATCCCATTGATACCGCACAGACTGCAACAACAGGCACACAAGCAGTCTGACTGTCACACAGGGGCACATTGTAGCTTGTGAGGAGGGAAAGGATGGGGTTGAACAGAGTCAGTTGAGCCAATGACCTACTTACCTGCTCCTCTGGTGAGCCATAGAGCTGTCCATACAGGGGAAGGACCTCACTCACAAGCCTCTCCAGCTCCTCTGGAGAGAAGGCAGGGGGCATTTCACCTGCTGGACGTTGTATGATTGCTCCTTGAGGAAGCACACAGCAGCTGAAGTGGTGGAGGTGTTGCTGGCAGCAGTGTCAGGAGTCAAGTGACTGATTTTGCACAATACGGCATACATGTCCACCATGTACGCGGTCATCACCGCTGACAGACATAGCCATTGGGCCGCAACTCCCACAGGCAACATCTTTAGCCTATTGTTGTGTACGGGTGGTCCCTGATGTTCAGTGGAGTAGGTTAGGAGTAGTAAAAGCATTACAACAACAATTAAAGTTTCATATCATTAGAAACATCCTAAATCTGTCTTGTTGTGTAGGTCCAACTATACAACCACCAGTGTAGTGTGTTGCAGGGGACAGATCGCATATGACGGTGGTGCACTGTCCAACATCGCCAACGGTATTTTTGGCAGTCGGAAAATACAGTCACATTTTGGGGAGCAAATGTGTAGCAGATAGTTGGGTATCACCCAAATCCATGCTGTGGACACTTTTTGACAACCATTGGTCTCACATTGGACCCTTGTGCAGTTGCCAGCTGTGATATATACTGGGTGTCATGTGTATCCAGTCAGAAATGCTTTATCACATGGTATTGTTGGCATGCATCATGTTCGTTGCTGTGGACACACTGACTAATGTTGCAAATCATTTCTTGTCACACATAGGTACGCTGGAAGAAAGAGGATGCGACAACCTCCTGCCTACTGTCCACTGTCAGACCTTCAGACCTTGGAGGAACACCACATCATCCAATTATACGGTCTAAATAGGAAAACAATAGTGAACTTTTTCCATCAGTTGGAGCCAGATCTGATACCAGCTAACAGTAATCCAACCTGCACACCACCCATTGTACAAGTCAAGTCAGTATTGTACTTCCTGGCCACAGGGTCCTTTTAACATGCAGTGGCCTTATCTGCTGGTATGTGGGTAGGACTAACCTGTTTGTCCCATCTACAATGCTGACCCAAGTTGTTTGTTCCCAACTCCACCTAGACGTTGCGTGCCTCCCACTTATACGTGATCTGCACAGGAACATTCTTGGGGAAATGGGATGGATGAGATAAAGAGAGAAACATGGACATTGCATGGCAGGATCAGGATGGCTAGCGGTGGTCTATGGAGAGCAGAAATCTCCTATGATGAATTAAACATTTAGTCAAAAACACTTTTCATGTAACCCACATACTAAAACTACTCTTCACCAATTCCCACAAACTAGGTGTACCTGTCAGGGTCCCCTTTCCCGCTTTTGATGGCTGTCCCCTCTCTCTAGGGAACTTCAAGAAACAGTAGGGAACCTGCAACCAGATACAATGTTCAGCCTTCTATATTATCTACATGTATTCCCACCTTGTTCCGAAATCAATGTGGCCCCACTGGAAGACCTATTTAAAGTGTTCCAGAAATTCAGTGGACGTCCTGCTCGTTGGGTCTTGATGAAACTTTCTAAAACACAGTCACACTCACAAAACCTAGACATGTAACAGGCGATAAAGAATCAAAATCATTTCTTGGGTATTTAGATTTCTCAAATATTGAGGGATTAATCAGCACAGCGTGTTCGTATGGAAAATAAAACAGTTCAGTGTTTTAACCACACTGAGAGCATACGGTCAATATATTAAAGCTCACTTTCGTATGTAATTAGTGTCATTAATGTTACATCACAGTGACAATTGAACATGGAAATAACAGACCTTTGATTCATGTTTTGAAACAAGTGTTTTTTTATCATAGGCAATGTTTGGTATCACAATAAATGCTACATAAACCCCAACTATAACAAATATGTTCATAGTGCATCTTTAAAATAACAATTGCCCAACACGCGCTCAAATCTGTACTGTCATTGCAAGCTATCAACCATGAGCGCTATTATTCGGCAGACGGCAAGTATTCAAGTAATCAAGGACACTGAAAACATGCCCTTTTAGTGCGCACTGACTGTCTGAACATTTGGCAATCAACTATCAAAGGTAACCGGTAAGAAGCCTTTCAAGCACCTGCAGCACATTACCGCCTATGATGATGCTAATCGTCTTGATATCTTCTTTTCTAGGATCGCAATCCAAGATACTGGGCTGTGGAATAGACAATCCAGGAACAAACACGAAGGAGCAGAGAATCCCACTCTGCATCTGAAGTCCTCTGACAGCAAGCAATTACCACAAGACTGGTGAGGCTTTAAATACCTGCTGCACCTGGCCACACCCAGTCTGAGTCCTGAGGCTGCTGTACCTGGCCACACCCGAGTCTGAGGTAAGAGAATACCACAAGCTCAGTCAACAAGTTGACCCGTGCCCAAGATTCCTACACGAGTTCTAAAACAAGCACTGGCTCAAGCAAAAATTTCTCAATGGCAACAACAATCACTGGCCCATCAGGGATGTGGAATTCCTATCACCCGACACCTGGGACATCCTGTTTGGGGTCAAGGGCAACAAGTTTTTATGTTTACTTTGTCCTTGGGACAAGTAGGCCCAACCCTCTGCAGCACAAACCCTTTGGCTGCCTGTTTACATAGAGTGAAACTCTCTGCAGTTGAGGTAATGTGTTTCCAAAAGACAATGCTGTTCGAACTTGTATTTATGGTTCATTATTTGAAAGCCTTCATTATTAGGGTAAGTGCTGTAAATAAATGTTTTAATGTCACACTTCACTACTGACGTTGGTTCCAGTACAAAAAAACCAAACATGTATACACATTTTTGAAAAGTTTAGGCTATGAGGCTAAGTATAATGCTCCCAGAATGCTCTCTGATTAGATGCAAATGAAGTGTCATTTAGTAAAATGTGTTGATGCATGCTAGTATTTCCCAAAAATATTTCTAATGGAAAATCAGTGTAACCATTTTCAACACGATTATGGGAAGCATGAAAATAAACAAACACTGACAAAGCCAACTGATCTGACATATTTTTATAAGTCTTTTAGTTTCATCAATGCGTGTCTTATTTTGACATGGTTTTTGTAACACTTTATTGTTGTGGGAGCTACCAGGCCCTCAACATTGTAACAAACACTGGCAAAAAAAACCCAAAAAGTTTTTGAACTCTAAAAGCACACGTTGCCACCAGTGGCAAAACAAAGGCCCCGCAGCCGCCCTCCAGGGGGCTCCTTCAGCACAGCACCTGCCCTGAGTGAGTCTGGAGAGGGGGCTCCTCCATGTTCTTTGCAAAGGGGCACCCTCCAGTTTTGTTACGTCACTGATTGCCACTGTAGTTCCTGACACTGAACAAAACTACTTTGTGTGCCAATATGCTCCGTGTGGAAGAGCAGAATGCGATCACTCACAGTAAAGCCAGCCGAAAGAGAGAGAAATAGAAGTTTAATAAAAACAAAATGTCTTTGTTAACACTAGACCTAATTAGGGACCAAGACCCACATGTAGGTAGCTTTTTGCATGTCGCAAACTGCGACTTTAGCTGTTTGCGACGTGCAAAAAGCACATTGCGATGCACAAACCCAGTTTTGCGATTCGGTAACCTGGTTACTGAATCGCAAAACGGGTTTGCGACTCGCAATTAGGAAGGAGTGTTCCCTTCCTAATTGCGACTCGCAGTGCAATGTAGGATTGTTTTGTGACCGTGAACGCGGGCGCAAACCAATCGCAGTTTGCACCCATTTCAAATGGGTGCTAACACTTTCGCAAAACCATTGTGAATGTCACTGTAAAAAAAATTTCAGAGCAGGCAGTGGTCCTGCGGACCACTGCCTGCTCTGAAAAAATGAAACGAAAACGTTTCATTTTTCGTTTTTGTAATGCATCTCGTTTTCCTTTAAGGAAAACGGGCTGCATTACAAAAAAAAATAAAAAAATGCTTTATTGAAAAGCAGTCACAGACATGGTGGTCTGCTGTCTCCAGCAGGACACCATCCCTGTGAGGGCCACCATTCGCAAGGGGGTTGCAAATTGCGACCCACCTCATGATTATTCATGAGGTGGGCATTTGCGAAGCCCTTGCGAATCAAAGATGGTGTCAGGGACACCATCCTACATTCGGATTTGCGACTCGCAAATTGCGAGTCGCTCTGACTCGCAATTTGCGGGTCGCAAATCTGAACCTACCTACATGTGGCCCCAAATTCTTAAAGAAAGTCACAAAAGTGCACCCATGGTATATGTCGTACCCCTATAAAATATTTGTGAACTGTATTTTAGCATGGGTAAATACGATGTGTAGATTTGCTCATGTGAAAATCTATTGAGCATTTGCAAGTTCATTTTCCCTCCAGCCACTTTCTTCCCAACTCTGGAAGAAGTTCTAATTCTGCCATTGTCAGGAGTAAATGTCCAACCTTTCTTATTATGGGAAAATATTAGAGAGAAGCTGGTGAAAATCTTTAAAACATGCAGGTTAGTAGGTTTGCAGACTAAAAGGCATTCCAGCCCTGGAACTATTGCTTACTGCTTCCTCCAGCCCCAGTATGCAGATCTGCAGAAAGGTGGCAAAATAAGGAAATTGCTACAGTAGGGATTGAAACTGCAAGCCCTACTATGGTAGTAGCCCTGGCATAATCAGAGAGGCTATTATCAGAGCTCTTACATAATGAGATCGCTGCCATAATTTGTCGCCACACTACATGGCACCAAAGGGACAAGTAGATCTTTTTACAGGACAAGTAGATTTGAGAAGCAACCTGTCCCCTGGACAAGTAGATATTTTAATAAATTCCACACCCCTGCCCATGCAAGGGCATGTGATTATTTTTCGGGGCGCACTTTACTAAATGACAGAGGTGGGTTCTGGAGCATATTCGGGTTTGCAGGCTGGACAGTACACCCCTCCCAACGTGCCCCCAATTGGTTTCGGTTTGTTGGGGTATCTGTAATGGAACTGAAGAAACAGTCGTGGAGCATCTACATGTTCTGCTGGTTCCAATGAACATTCCTCTGGTCCGTGACCTTTCCAATCCAACAAGTAGTAGAGTTTATTACACACTTGTTTGGAATCTAATTCCGCCCTTACCTCATACTCCGGTTGATTATCCAATATGGATTGGAGAGTGTCCCTTTGGGCAGTGCATTTTGTCTGCTACTGGTTTTAAAAAGGAGACATGGAACACTGCATTCATCGGCAGAGAAGTGGGACGTTCTAGTTTCATGGCTATGTCGTTAATTTTCTTGGTGCTGGTGAAAGTGCCCATTAACCTTGGATGAAACTTTCGTGCCCCTTTCAGATTTGAGTGTTTAGTTGACAACCATACTCTTTGTTCTTCCTTATAATCTGGTGCCTGGAGTCACTTTTTGTCTGCATATGTCTTATCCATTTTTTTTGCTGATTTTATATTGTCTTCTGCATTTATTGGATGTTACTCAATTGTTGTAAAAAATCTTTGATAGTGGTAGTGGGTAACTGAGGTACTGCATTCAAATCCAACATGCGAGGATGATACCCATAATTACAGTAAAAAGGTGAATATTCAGTAGATGTATGGATTACATTGTTATATGCAAATTCAGCGACCCACAAACACTTTGCCCAATCCACTTCAGAGCTTAGAAGATAACAACGTAAATATTGCTCCATACACTGGATGACTCTTTCAGTCTGTCCATCTGATTGTGGGTGGTGACTGGACGACATGTGATATCTATATCCAATTCCTGGTAATGGTATTTCCAAAATGTGGATACAAATTGTGGTCCTCGATCCGAAACTACCACCGAAGGAAACCTATGGAGATGAACTATAGATTGTAAGAAAACTTGGGCTAATTGTAAGACTCAAGGTAAGGTTTTTAGAGGGCTAAAGTGCGCCATTTTGGTCAAATGATCTACTACTACTAGAATGGTAGTAAATCCAGCAGGGTGCAGGTGGCATAGATAAGGGTTGCAAAAGACCAGTGGAGTTAGTGCAAACTTTTCCTTTGTGCGCAAGTGGCACAATTTGCTACATAAGCCTTTGCATCTTTGGATATGGATGGCAACCAAAAATGTTGTTGGAGGATTTCTAGGGACTTTTGTTCCCGTGAGTGACCAGCAAGCTTTCTAGCATGGCACCACTCACAGGCTTTGTCTTGTAATTTTGTTGTGGGCAGATATAACTTGGGAGCTACATACTTTAACCCCTCAGGCTAGTGACATCTGTAGTGTGGTGTTGCTGGGTTTCTATGGCTGCAATACTTTCCTGTTCTAGTTGCACCGCTTGTAAAAAATCTGAATCAAGACATAATATAAGGTGGTTCTTCCACTTGTTCATTAGTGGACTGGATTAGTCTAGAAAGTGAATCTGCTTTTCCATTCTTACGACATGATTGGAACTGGATCAGAAAATCATATTCACAGGAGAATTGGGACCACCTAAGCTGTCGTGCAGATAAAGTGCATGCAGTTTTAAGAAATTG
This sequence comes from Pleurodeles waltl, assembly GCF_031143425.1. NCBI lineage: Eukaryota > Metazoa > Chordata > Amphibia > Caudata > Salamandridae > Pleurodeles > Pleurodeles waltl. The sequence goes on from NC_090440.1 coordinate 1,554,218,335, forward strand.
TAAATTCCTATGATCTGTCAGAATGGTGACTGTATGTAAACTCCCTAGGAGACAATGACCCTCGTAACAACCCTGGTGGTCGGTGGTAAAGTGGTGGTAAAACCCCCAACAGGCCGGCGGTAAAAAAAATGGAATCACGACCATGGCGGAAACCGCCAACATAGACAGCCACTTTAACAATCTGACCGCCTCAGCGGTACAAACAAATAGCATGGCGCTCACCGCCAACAGACAGGCGGAAGACAATGTACCGCCCACACTATTATGACAGGCCAATCCGCCACCTTTTCCGGGGCGGATTCAACGTGAACAAAAACACAGCGGAAACAGGACTTGGAAGGGAAAACACTCACCTCTACACAACCCACGAGGAACCAGGACGCCATGGAGCCTGAACTCCAAATACTCCCTGCGATTGTCTTCCTGCTCCTCTACCAGGAGCATGACCGACGGCGGCGACGACGACGACCACTGTGAGTACAGCACCTACGACACAAGGGAACGGGGAGGGAAAAGAGAGTGACACACACATGCAACACCCCCACCCTCACCTACAACACACACAACAATACATGCTGAAACATTACATTTACACCCCCCAACCCCCCCTGGAAGAACGCAAGGACAAAAGGAAATGATTGTAACCATTGTAATCAATAAACATCCATTAGTCCAAAATGTACATACACTATAAACAAATATGTACACCAAGAATTCAAGTCCAGGTACTGCACCTATATAGTCCACTGGGCCCAAAATGCATGGGCGATGCCCACACAAGATACCTGAACAAAACGGAGAGAACACTGCAGGGGCATCAGATAGAAATAAAAAAGGCACCTCAGGCAGAAGGGAAGGGGGAGGCACCTCAGCCGGATGAGTGCACGACGCCAGCTCCACAAGGGGGCTCCATGCCCATTGATGTATCCTGGTGAGTGCAAAGCCACAATCTCTCAAGTCACTCCAGTGGGTTGTTTGCCCACTGCTTTATCCTGGGGAGTGCAAAGCCACAGTCTCTCAAGTGGATAACAGTCTCCACTGGTTCAGGAGGGGGCTTTGTGCCCAGAGTGTTTCATCCTGCCAAGGACAGAGGTAGTGGATACCTTTTGCCACTGGTTCTGGAGGGGGCTTTGTGCCCAGAGTGCTTCATCCTGCCAAGGATAGAGGTAGTGGATGCCTTTCTCCACTGGTTCTGGAGGGGGCTTTGTGCCCAGAGCGCTTCATACTGCCAAGGACTGAGGTAGTGGATGTGATACTCCACTGGTTTTGGAGGGGGCTTTGTGCCCAGAGTGCTTCATCCTGCCAAGGACTCAGGTAGTAGATGTGATATTCCACTGACGGTGGGGCAACATGGAAGCTGCCCGGGCCCATGGAGCTGACCACCAGCCACGTACGGATGACCACTGGGGATGGCAGCCATGTCTGCAGTGGTGCCACTGGCTCAGGTTGTCGCGGAGCCGTTGGCGGGGCTGGCGGCGGTGTCATTAGCGGCGGTGCTTGCGGCGGTCATTGTTGTGGCGGTCATTGTGGCGGCCTCACTGACTGCCGTGCTGGTGGCTGGCTCACTGACTGCCGTGCTGGTGGCTGGCTCACTGACCGCGGTGCTGGCGGCGGTGTCAGTAATGGCGGTGCTGGTGGCGGGCTCACTGACCGTGGTGCTGGTGGCGGTGTCAGTAGCTGCGGGGCTGGTGGCGGGCTCACTGACTGCAGTGCTGCTGAAGGGCTCAGTATCTGGGCTGCTGGCGGCGGTGTCCTTGGCGGCGGTGCATGTGGCAGTGCCGGTGGCGGTCTTGTCCACCATGCAGGTTGGCGGCGACGTTGACTTGCCTTTCTGCTTCAGGCCCTTCCCCACCTTGGATGCTGGCGCAGCTGTCTTGCCACTCCTCACACTTGTCTTGGCTGAGCCCTTGGATGCAGGTGTTTTGGCCTTCTCCCTCCGGGATGTGGGCAACTTTTTCTGTTTTGGAGGTGGGGGAATGTCCTTGGCCTCGCTCCTTGGGACACTGGCAGCCCGGTTGCTTGGCGCACTCCAAAAACCGGGTATTGCTGGCACCACTATGCCTGGTGATGTGGTGGCTGAGGTGCTAGGTTGGGACCTGGAAAAGCGGGCCCTAGGGGACGGACGGGGGGAAGGTGTAGGGAAGAGGTCAACATTTAAGAGGAAAAGTTTTTTTGACACACTGGGATGGGTAGATGGAGGTTGTTTGGGAGTGGAGGAAGAGGTAGTGGTTGTAGGAGGTGTTTGCTGACTTTGGGTGAAGGTGCATGGGCTGGAGGCTGTCGTGAGGTGGATGGCTGTTGGTAGGGTGTGTGACTGCGTTTATGTAGCTTTGGAGGAGGGCTCACAGACACACTGGTAGAGGACACAGGGGATGTGTGAATAGTAGTGGGGTGGTGAGTGCACGTGAGCGGTGTGTGGTGATGGGCGTGCTGGTGATGGAGGTAGTGGCTGAAGATGTAGTGCGTGCAGGTGTGAGTGGAGACGTGACAGGGAGGGAGGAGGGAGACGTGGAGGAGGGGGACACAGTGGAGGCAGTGGATGTTGGTATGTGTGCATGGGTATGAAACTTGTGTGAGTGCTTGTGGGATGTGTGGTGCTTATGTTTGCCAGAGCCACCCTTGTGTGTTGAGGTGTGTGCCTGCTGGTCTGATGGTGTGCTTGGGAGAGGCTGAGTTACTGGGGATTGGGTCTGGGTGGAGGAAGTTGGAGAGGGAGGCTGGACACAGGGACAATGGCTGCCATCAGTGCAGAGGCCAGAGCCTGAAATGCTCACTGTTGGACTGCCTGGCCAGAATGAATGCCCTCCAGGGATACATTTGCCTGTTGCAACTGCCTCTCTACACCCTGGATGGCATTCAGAATGGTAGAACAGTGAGTGATCTCAGGAGGTCAATAGCCTCCTCACTGAGGGCAGCAGCGCTGACTGGGGCAGGGCCTTAGGTGCCTGGGGCGAAGGAGATGCCCACCCTCCTGGGTGAGCGGCCACGGGACAGACGCTGAGGGGCTGCTGGGAGGGCGGTGCTGGTAGGAGGGGTGGCGGCTGTACCTGTAGATGCAGTGGGCACAGAGGGTCCTGACACTGCAAGGGAACTCCCATCAGAGGAAGAGTCGGTGTCGCTGGTCTCAGCTCCTGTCCCCGCCGTGGAGCTCCCCTCGCCCTCCGTCCCACTGGTGAATTCAGACTCCGTTGTCTGGCCCTCCAGGGCCATGTGGGATGCAGCTCCCTCCTGCTCCGGTGGCACAGCTCCCCAGCCTGATGATGCCAATGCACACAAGAACATGGAGACCACAAAAAGAGGGGGAAGAAAGAAGAAAGACATGTTCAGTGCATACAATACCGCTACCATCGGCGGACACTACAGACACAGCAGCCCCCTGCACTACGCCATGCACTTGGAGTTCTCTAATTAATCACAGGGACATGGGGTACATGGTCTATGGCTGATTGCTGCACACATGGAAGTCACAGGAGCCTGACTAGGTGTAGATGGCTCTTACCACTGGTGGGGATGGGGTGCCACTTAGCCTGCCTCACAAAGGGTCCTTGCCTACAAAGCTCGCCCTAGCTTAGGGGAACCCACTGCCCACCTCCTCCACTCAGACACCTCCAGTGCGCGCAGAGTCAGCTGAATGAGAGTGTATTCACCCCCTTGTGGCTGCTGTGATGCCCTCAAGCGCCCATCCAACTCCAGATACACCACCGCCAGGATCTGGAACATCAGGGGGGTCATTGTGCGACGGGCACCCCTCCCACGTTGGGAGGCCATCCCCAGCTGGGCCTCCGCCATCTTCTTGCTCCAGCGGCGAAGGTCCTCCCATCTTTTACAGCAGTGGGTGCTCCGTCTGTAGTGGACGCCCAGGCTCTGGACGTCCTTGGCAATGGTACGTCAAATATGCTTCTTCTTGTGGGCGCTGACTTAGACAAATAGTACAGGGGAAAATGTCAAACTTTCACCGTCCGGACCGTCACAGTCATTGTCCCACGTTCCCACCCTTGCCTGACACACATACACTCACTGTCTGATCATGCAGCCCTCATCTCCCCCCTATATCTTCCATCCTCACCACTCCAAACAGGCATTGCCCATACAGCATGCTCACAGTGTAATCACCTGTTTGTCTGGAGGACCGTAGAGTAGCGTGTACTAAGGGAGGACCCCATCCACTAGTTTCTCCAACTCCTCTGATGTTAAGGCAGGGGCCCTTTCCCCAGACACATGAGCCATCGTCGCTTCCAGACTGAGGTCACAGCAGCACTTGCAGTGTAGGTCTTCTCCTGTCGAAGATCAGGTATCAAGTGAGTGAACAGAGAGAAAATGGCGGTCATGTCTGCGGCGGTGCGTACCGTTACCACCGGCGTACATCATCATTGGCTCCTGGGACCCATAGGGCCCAATGGTAACCAATGCAGGATTGTGCCACGGTCTTCGACCGCCTACTGCAACAGTGTAGAACGCCAGCGCAGTTACCTCATATCCCCTTGTCCCACATTACAGGTCAGGCAGCCGCCATTTCAGGTGGCCACATGGCATTATTTTTTAATGCGTCACACATATATAGGCCTTGCATATACACAGAGACAGACACATAGCGTATTCACAAATGTGTGCAATACAATTGTTTTTTTCCTACCTCAGTGTTGACTGACTCTGTGCTTGCTGTTCTCATCCATAGGGCACGTCCGCTGGGGCAGGTGAGGAGATGGTGGCGTCCTCCGGTGTACAGACTGCTGGTGGACCTGTCGACAATGGAAGAGCGACATGTAATAGTCACCTTCAGACAAGATCGTGCCACAATCCAGGAACTGTGTGCCCAGTTGGAGCCAGACCTGATGTCAGCTATCCGCCATCCCACAGGAATCCCCCCTCTAGTGCAGGTCCTGTCAGTACTCTATTTCCTGGCAAGTGGGTCTTTTCAAACTACAGTGGCCATTGCATCAGGGATGTCCCAGCCTATGTTCTCCAAAGTGTTGTCCAGAGTGTTGTCTGCCCTGCTGAAACACATGCGTAGCTACATCGTGTTCCCTCAGGTAGAAGATTTGCCTACAGTGAAAGGTGACTTCTATTCCCTGGGACATATTCCCAACATCATAGGTGCCATTGATGGGACACATGTGGCCTTGGTACCTCCCGCAGGAGTGAACAGGTGTACAGAAACGGGAAGAGCTACCATTCTATGAATGTGCAGATGGTGTGTTTGGCTGACCAGTACATCTCCCATGTGAACGGCCAGTTTCCTGGCTCAGTGCATGATGCTTACATTCTGAGGAATAGCAGCATCCCTTATGTCATGGGGCAACTCCAAAGGCACTGTGTGTGGCTATTAGGTGAGGACAAGGACCCTATACCGTCTGAATAGTTGTCTGGGGTTGTCCCTAAGGGTTAGTGTGTGTCTAACAGTTGTCCCTCAACATTTACATGTGACTCTGGGTACCTCAACCTGTCATGGCTACTGACCCCAGTGAGAAATCCCAGGACAAGTGCAGAGGAACGCTACAATGAGGCACATGGGCGAACTAGGAGGATTATTGAAAGAACCTTCGGCCTCCTGAAGGCCAGGTTTAGGTGCCTCCATATGACAGGTGGTTCCCTATACTACTCACCAAAGAAGGTGTGCTAGATCATCGTGGCCTGCTGTATGCTGCACAACTTGGCGTTGCGACGACAGGTGCCTTTTCTGCAGGAGGATGGTCCAGAAGGAGGTCTTGTGGCAGCTGTGGGGCCTGTGGACAGTGAAGAAAAGGAGGCAGAAGAGGAGGACATAGACAACAGAAACACCGTGATCCAGCAATACTTCCAGTGAGACACAGGTAAGAAGACATCACTGCCTCCTACATCTGATACCCATGTTCTACCTCTCATCTGTCTGTCACTTTCACCCAGGTTATGGACCCTGATTTGTCACTTTGCCTTTCCATTTCACAGATGTGGGTCCCACTGTGTGACCTCTGCTATGTTACCTCATGGACTAGAGCTGTGTGACATGGGTATGTAGACATTAGAATGGACATTGGGTTTTTCCTCAGTTATTGCAAATACACAATTGTGAAGGCACAGACTGACTCCAGATTGCTTTGTGATTCAAGGGTGTTTATTTAAGTGCTAAATAGTGGAGGGGGTTGTAAAATGGGCAGGGGTGATGGTGGAGGAATGTCCATGGCAGAGTATAGTTTATTTGTCTCACAGGTGCATTGTCCAAAGGGGCATAGGAAGTGGAGCTAGGGCAGTTTAAGGATGGACAGGGTGACAAAGTGGGACAGAACAATAACATTCAGGGTGGTCTCATTTCTTGGCGGGGTTCTTGGCATTGTTCTCTGTCTTTGTCCTGGATCTCAGGGACCGCTTGCGGGGTGGTTCTCCATCTGCAGGGGGTGGGGTGTTGGTGTCGTGGTCCTGTGATGGTGCCTCCTGTCCACTAGTGCCGGCAGAGGTGGTGGGCAGTTCATCGTCCAGGCTAGTGCCAGTGGCCCCTTGTTGTGCCACAGTGTCCCTCCTGGTGTTGACGAGTTCCTTCAGCACCCCTACAATGGTGCCCAGGGTGGTATTGATGGATTTGAGTTCGTCCCTGAACCCCAAATACTGTTCCTCCTGCAGCCGCTGGGTCTCCCGAAACTTGGCCAGTACCGTTGCCATCGTCTCCTGGGAATGATGGTACACTCCCATGATGTTGGAGAGGGCCTTGTGGAGAGTGGGTTCCCTGGTCCTGTCCTCCCCCTGTCGCACAGCAGACCTCCTAGTTCCCCGGTTTTCCTGGGCCTCTGTCCCCTGAACCGTGTGCCCACTGCCACTGCCCCCAGGTCCCTGCTGTTCTTGGGGTGGTGGGTTTGCCTGGGGTACCTGTAGTGGTGGACACACTGCTGCTTGACATGTCCTGGGGACAGAGGTATGGGCCCGCTGGGTGGGTGCTGTGCTGGTGTTTCCTGAGGGGGGAGGTTCTGTGGTGGCCTGGGACTGTGTCAGGGGAACCGATTGTCCCGAGGTCCCAGATGGGCTGGGCTGGTCATCTAGATCCAGTTGGAGAGTGCTGCTGTCATCACTGTGGGCCTCTTCTGTGGGGGGAATAGACATGTCTGGAACCTCCTGTCCGGTGAAGTTGGGTAATGGTCCTGCAGGGGTGTAAAGGCATGATTATTGCATCTGTGTGTGACATGGTGTGCAATGGGTGGGTGACCCTGTACCCCAGTGCTTACATTCTTGTGTAGGACCTTGTGTGATAATTGTTTTGGGGTCTGTGTGGGTATCTGTAGTGGACATGCATTGGTGATGGGTGTCCATGCTCTGTTGTTGTATGCAGGGCTTGGTGTTGGGATGTGTGGTTTGTGATAGTGGGACATATGTGAGGAGTTGGAGTGATGGGGGTGAGGGTGAGGGTGGGGGTATGTGATAGCATACCGGTAGGGTGGGGTAGAAGGTAGTTAAAGATTTGACTTACCAGAGTCCATTCCTCCAGCTACTCCTGCGAGGCCCTCAGGATGCAGTATAGCCAAGACCTGCTCCTTCCATGTTGTTAGTTGTGGGGGAGGAGGTGGGGATCAGCCGCCAGTCCTCTAAACCGCAATGTGGTGTCTTGAGACCACGGAACGCACCTTCCCCCGTAGGTGGTTCCACCTCTTCCTGATGTCATCCCGTGTTCTTGGGTGCTGTCCCACTGCGTTGACCCTGTCCACGATTCTGTGCCATAGCTCCATCTTCCTAGCTATGGAGGTGTGCTGCACCTGTGATCCGAATAGCTGTGGCTCTACCCGGATGATTTCCTCCACCATGAGCCTGAGCTCCTCCTCAGAGAACCTGGGGTGTCTGCCGTGCCATGGGGTGGTGTGGGTGATGTGTGAGGTGGTGTGTGTTATGGTGTGTGGGGTGATGTTTAGGGGTGTGTGTTGTTTTGTGCGTGGATGTGTATGAGTGATGGTGTTGTGTGCCTCTGTATGCTGGTGTGGTCTTTGCTTTTCTGTCTCTCTGCTTCTTCCAAATTTTTCGTTGTAAGGGTTTGTGGGTAATGTGGGTGTGTGTTTTATATTGTATTGGGTGTGTGGGAGTGGTGTGTGTATGTGTATCAGGATTCATCCAATGTGGTGGTGTTTTGTATATGTGTGTGTATTTTGAGCGCGGCGGTGTGTAGCTCCAATGGAATACCGCGGTTGAAAGACCGCCACGTGGATTCGTGGGTCAAGATAGTGTAGGCGTATTCCTGTTGGCGTGACGTTTTTTTTATCGCCAGTTTATCACTGACCGTTGGTGTGGCGGACTTGTGTGGGTGTCTAGATTTTGGCAGATTCCGAGCTGTGGGTCGTAATAGCTGTGGCGGAATTCCGCGGTATGTTGGCGGTCTTCTGCACAGCGGTAAGCGGGATTTACCGCCAAATGTTGTAATGAGGGCCTATGTCTCCATTCCTCAAAGGCTCTCTTTATTGCTAGTAATTCTTGATCTGCTAATGAATAATTTGTCTCTGCTGGATTTAATATGTGGGAAAAGTAAGCCACTGAGTGGAGCTCCTTGATCCCATGATCGTGCTGAGACAAGACCCTCACCCACCACTACTTGAGAGCCGTCAGCCTCGACCACAAACAGCTGCATAGGGTCTGGGTGCCATAAAATAAGAGCTGTCCTGAACCTGTCTTTTAATTGGTGGAAGGCCTTATATGCCCCTTCTCCTCACTGAAATGTCATTCCTTTGCAGAGTAATTTAGTGATGGGAGTAACAATGTTGGAAAAGTGATTGATGAAATGCCTATAGAAGTTGGCAGAGCCCAGGAAGCTTTGTACTTCTCTGACACTTTGCAGGGCTTTCCACTGAGCTTGAAATTGAAAATCAGTTCTTGAGTATTTAGATTTCTCAATTATCCAGGGATTAACCAGCGCAGCCTGCTAGTATCGGAAAGAACATAGGGGCATATTTATACTCCGTCTGCGCCGAATGTGCGGCAAAGATTTTGACGCACATTCGACCCAAAACGTGCCCCATATTTAAACTTTGACGCCGCGGACGCCAAAATCTCGCCGTGTGCGTCATTTTCTGGATGCGGGAAACCGCCTTGCGTTAATCATATGCAAGGTAGGCATTCCTGTCCCAAAAATTACTTAAATGGCCGTGCGTCGTATTTATGCTTCCGGGCAAAAATCCTGCACGGCTGGGAGGAGGAGGCGGAAAATGACGCACAGCCCAATTTTCGTAAAAAATTAACGCCTGGGACAGGGCTGGGGTTAAAATGGGGCAAACACACCTGTATTTAATCAGAACACACAGAAGCAACAGCAGAGCAGCAAAAGGGAGACATGGAGGTGCTTCTCATCCAGCGTGCACGCAGACGCAGAGCCCAGCAACAACAACAGCAGCTACCACAGCACCAGCCGGGACCCCAAAGGCAGCAGAGGATATTCCGCATCAGGACAACCCTTCATGGCCTCAGGGAACATGACATCATCCAGGTTGAACTAGCAGGCCATTCAGCAGCTGCTGCGCAACATAGAGCCACAGTTGGCACCCACCTTGCTGACACCCCGCACCATCCCAACAGAAACCAAGCGGCTAGCTGTACTTCACATGTTGGCAAGTGGCTCCTTTCAAAGCACTGGCGCCCTGGTTGCCGAAATATCACAGCCATCATTCTCTGCCTTCTTGCCCAAAGTACTGGATGCCATCATTGGACTCACACCCCGCCACATCTGCTTTCCAAACACACTGCAGAAGCAGCAGGAGACAAAACAGGGGTTTTACCTCATTAATGGATTCCCACACGTCCTTGGTGTCATCGATTGCACACATGTACGCCTTGTGCCACCTGCTGCAACTGAACACCTCTACCGCAACAGGAAGCACATACACTCCATCAATGTGCAGGCCATTGTCGATCACCAAGGATTGTTCACCAACATCGTGGCAAAGTATCCTGGGAGTGTCCATGACTCATTCATCTTCCGTCACTGTACCATCAATCAACACTTCCAGGATGGACAATATGGCAACGGACTACTTGTTGGTAAGTACAAAAACCTACTTATATACACACTGCACAGCAACCCTCTAGGACACACAACACATACACCACGACAGCAACATGTGGACAGGAACACACTGAGGTCGTGACATTGGTAGCCATGTTTGATAGGTCTGCAGTGAACCTGTCACACATCTGAAAATAGTGTACAGTCAAATGTTAAGACGTCAATGATCACAACGTATGGAGAGGTTTGGCTAATTGTCACCTTGTAAAATGTAAGCGTCTCACTGATGTTTAAATTAATTCATTGCATATGTCTAAAGGTATGGGATGTCCAGGGTACATAGATGCTAACGTGTTACCACCACTGTCAATTTGAATCTGTGTATGGAACTCTCATCTCACCCCCAGTGAAGACACAGGGACACCTGTATCACAAGTCACAATGCTAGGGAGTGCACACTGTACTGCAAGTACCCAAACATACTGCTGACAACCGGTCAGCAGGCAAACACTCGTTCAGCCAAGGAAACAACCCAATGCAGATGGTACATCCTACAAGCCTAGGAAGCAACACAATAACACAAAAGAGTCACAGACAACACAAGACAACTACTGCCATGCAAGGTGATATTAATGGGGCAAGCTACATCAACATGATCCCAATCATTTTCTTTTTCAGCTGATCAGGGGTATGGGATCCAGCCATGGATTAAGACACCATTTGGCAACCCAAGCACTGCAGCAGGGCGTGCCTACAATGGGGCACATTGGAGGACACGCACCATAGTGGAGAGGACCTTCGGCATCCTCAAGTCGAGATTCAGGTGCCTCGACATCACTGGTGGCAGCCTCCTATATTCACCAGAAATGGTCTGTAAGATCATTTTAACATGTGCCATCCTGCACAACATTTGCATAAGAAGGAACATTCCCCTCTTAGAACCAGAGCCACAAATGCCTGAAGAGGAGGAAGAGGAGGATGCTGGCCTGCAACATGAGGGGGAACAACAAAACACAGCTGCTGGATTGCGTAGGCGCTAACATATTGTGAACAATTTCTTTTAAAACAACTCACCATCCCCACTGTATTAACAAATGTAAATAAACACCGATAATAATCACCATATCATGGTCTGGGTAATCATTTTAGCTCACCTTTATCTCTAACTATCAGAATAACAGTGTAGCCTCATGGAGCATTGCTGATATACCGATCAGGACACAGAAATTTCCAAATAAATTGTGATACGTATTATACAACAGTCACATACACACATGTAAATGACATGTATCCTGTACATTTCACCTTTGAAGGGCAATAACAGAGGACCACACCTATTTCACACATACATGTTGGCAACATGGTTCATCGCAGCATATGGCACACAACTAAGACACCATCAGTCTATAAGGGAAAAAAAATGCCTCATATGTGAGGCAGTGGAGGTGCTATTGCATTGGTAACAGGAATGTATGACCAGACCCTTGACAGCAGTAAGTAGTACAGCACCTATCTTTGCAACAACTATCTGTGACTAGAGTTCCATGCAAGCAGAACATAGACAGCACAAGTGCCACACCTATGACAAGCATTGCGCACATGACATTTCATGTACATGTCAGCCCATTTCCTAACTCCTGACACACCCATGCTCCTGGTCTCAACCCACCTGTCTGAAGAGGTCCCTGGAATGGTAATACCCCGATATTCCCTCCTCTACACACACACAGACTAACAATAGTAATCCAGTGTGCTACACCCTTTCCTATGGTATGCCATTGTCATAGTACATCTGACTGCATGGACGTCAGGTCAATTAATACACTGGCTTGTAGTTTCTAAGCCCTGTTATCACCTGTAGATTGCTTCCCATGTGAAAGGTACTGTTGACCATTTGAACTGGAATCTCACCTACAGGACTTGTGATAAACTGATGCAGCACACACCTGTGATCACCTCTATGCAGACCACCCATTTGAACATGCACTGCCCCTGCAGATGCTTGGAACAGCATAGAAGTTGCCATTTTGTCAATACACTGTTATGAATTGCTAGTAATTAAGCCGTGTAACACAGCCCTTGGGTTTATGTGTCACCTTCCAAAACACAGGACAAACACAGTAGCCATGTCAACTGTCTTGTTCTTCCTCCGACCAGTGTAAGTCAGACCACTGAGTATGTACCTTGTGAAATTGCTGGATCCTGATTAACCCTGCATCCTGTCAGCATGACTGGCACCTGTCTGTGCGTTACCATAAAGGTTCCTTGTGGCTACATATGTACCACACTTGCTTTACCAAACCTCACATTCCTCAGGGGGTATTTTGTCAGGTGCTTCCTCAATGCATACCCAAATACATTATATAGCATTATCTGCTTTTTAATTGTACCATATTTGTAAAATTGTCTTGGAATACCAAAATTATGGCCTAATCCTTGTCTGGGTCTCATGTATGCATGAACGACAAAGTGTGACAGTATACCAGGGCCGTATGCAGGGATTGGGTATGGTCCCTCCAGCAGAACCAGCTACCTCTGATAATGTGCATGAAAAGTCCACACATGTTAGGACCCTGACAGTTCACACACTAAATCATATTGCTCACGACATATTGATGGTCTGTGCATGCTGAATAGCTGCAAGATTAATCAACACAGACGCTATGATGTTCCCGGATGCAGAGGGAACTTTGCAGGCCAACCTGTGTACAAATGTTGTAATGACACCTGCCGGAACATGACTCATGAGATATGATCTCGCTCAGCACACCAAGGTTGCCCTGTTGACAGTCTCATAACACATCTGCAGTGACAGGGTGGGACCATCCCCATGTAGGTTCTCATGTCCTTATCGACTTTACTTCCATTGATCTCAGAAGGATGCTCAGTAGATACAGGAATAGCCGCCACTGACTCATGATGAGACCTGGACATAACTGTGACAACATAGACCCCTAAAAATATACAGGATCAGCATTGGACCACACACACGAACCAGACACCTCTGTGCAATTGATCTCTGGAAATATGTGGCCACGTGCTGCCTCGTCTGCTGGTTCACCACTGCCACAGGAGAGTTGTGGCTCAGTCATATGACCACAACTGAGGCGTGATATTACAGTTGTGGGTCACCTTTGGCTGTCTGTGCCAATAACATGGTACCCACTTAGTCTGTACATGTGCCTGACTCACAGTGGGTTCACTAACAAGTGCCTAGGAAGCAGTTTCCAAATTTCCAGGACATGGGATGGGCAACTTTTGGACCATTGACATGAACAAGCGTCTGCCATCTATCCTGTGCATCTTTGTCATTTGTGATGTCTACATTACCCAAAATCTTGGAAGTGCACACAACAGATGTTGCTACATGTATGACTCACACATGTCCTTTCTCATTTCCACACTGATTTGCATCTAAGGTTTGGACACATTGATTTCACATTCATACAAGCATATTTTCAATAATGCATCTTGTGATGCACACACACTCGGTCAACAACTACATTAGTAGCCAATGCACACACATTGAGCCATAGGCATTGAGGTATTGTACTTATGTGCGCCACCTTTCTATCCCCTCCTGACGCCAAACATACCCAATTTGTGCAATTCACATATGTAGGCCACACATATGGCCATCTAGTGTGTCAGCCAAGAGTGAAAATCCTGTTAAGGAAGTAGCGGATCATGGTCCGCAGCAGTATGATGTCTCACATGTACCCATACACCATCAAGACCAAAGTGGGTGCAATCAGCCTGTCTCAGTTGTGTCACAAATGTAACATAACATTAAAATGGTAAAATGACCCAATCCCAGTTAATACCCTGAAATTTTGACGCATACGCGTCAAAAAATGACTCTTATACCCGAAAAACGATGCATAATGCCCTGAAAACACCATTGACAATTCCACGCTGTACCTCAGAAAATTGGTCAAGTGTTAGTCTATTTCCAAATATATGGATGCGGGCTCATTTATACCTGTGCGTAGAAAAAAATGATGCACATACTGTATTTTTGACGCATAACGATAAAAACGGTGGCCGTTTTATGCAGGAAGTGATGTGATAGGATATCCTGTTTACAGATTATGTACAGTGGGTGTACTTTCACTTTCACTTTGCAGTCTGTGATTCTTCTAGACTGTGTGGCTGTGTTCTGAGTTTTGTTTAGTCAAATTGTGCTTTTGTCTCCTGTGTGGTCCATTACTTGTTAGTTTGTGAATTAAATATTGTTGTTGTATCCTGTCTGAGTGTTTATTGTGTACTATTGTCCAGTATTGTATTGTCTTTGTTGTTTGTGGGAGTCTGTTGTGGGTAGTGATAGTTTGGGGATAGTTGGGCTCTTTTAGTTGTTTAGTTTACGTTTTTCTTATTCTACTTCCCCCTTATTCTCCTTTGTTCTTCTTTGTCCCCTATTCCCCTTTTTCTGTGCTAAGATGTTGGGTAGGCCACGTTTTGGCAAGATGGGTGAGGAGGAGCTTGGGGGGTTCATATGGCTGGTGTGCCATTTCCTCCCCCTTATGGTTGAGGCAGGTGGGCAGGTGATACAGGGGTATCACACCGAGGCACGGAGAATCCGGTGGGGAAAGGTTCTGCATCACTTGCAACATGTATATCGGAGCCAGAGGAATGACCACCAGCTGAAGCACCGCTGGGCTGACCTCATCTCCAGGGAGCAAGATCTGCTGGACCACCTGTGAATTGTGATTGGTGGCCCTGTTGGTGAGTACAAATCATGTAAATGTGCACGATTAAATGCTCTGTAGTGACATCAGATGATTTGTACAATATCTGCCGGCTATGTTGTTGTGTGTGTGGAATGCTTTGAAAACATACAGGGTCATTGATGGACTATGTTATAGACCACAATTGCTAGCTGTCAGGAAGCAAGTGCTCTGCAAACTTACTGAATACTTTTGCTTAGTTGCTATTACTGCATATTTTTGGTATTGTGTACATATATGTTGTATATATTTGCTATCCTCATACTGAGGGTACTCACTGAGATACTTTTGGCATATTGTCATACAAATAAAGTACCTTTATTTTTAGTATATCTGTGTATTGTGTTTTCTTATGATATTGTGCATTTGACACCAGTGGTATAGTGGGAGCTTTGCATGTCTCCTAGTTCAGCCTAAGCTGCTCTGCTAAGCTACCTTTTCTATCAGCCTAAGCTGCTAGAACACCTCTTCTACACTAATAAGGGATAACTGGACCTGGTGCAGAGTGTAAGTACCCCTTGGTACCCACTACAAACCAGGCCAGCCTCCTACATTGGTTGTGCAGCGGTGGGATAAGTACTTGCAACTACTTACCACTTTGTCATGTTGTACTTTTCATAAGAGAAAAATATACAAAACAAGTTCAGTGTATGTACACCTAACCAAAAAGTTTTGGTTTTCTTCTCTTACTCTATTGCTAAGTGCTGAAAAGTACCTCTAAAACTTTCGCAAAGGTTCTAAAAAGTTGAAAAAGTTTTTTTCTGTTTCCTTAAAAAGTTCTGAAACTTTTTATTTCTTTTTCTGTCCCTTAAACCTTTTTCTATCATGTCTGGTACAAGTTCTACTCTTGATCTGGTCAGCTCTGCTTATGACCACCTTAGCTGGAAAGGTGTAAGGGGTCTCTGCATTGATAGAGGTTTAGGGGTAGGGAAGAATACTTCTAGAGAATTGTTGATTAACATGCTCATTGAAAATGATAAGGCCTTAGCTGGCCCATCAGTTGAGAAGTTAGCAGATGGTTCACACTCTGATTCCGGGGTAGCCCCAGTAAGAATGTTAGATGGTATTCTTGCCAACTTGCCCCTTAGCAGACCACCTAGCATAACTAATACCAATGTGAGTTCTCATCACAGTAGGATTATCATTCCTGCAGGTCAAGTTGTTAGAGTGCCAACTATTAGGGACATTTCTCCCTCTGTCTATTCACACCATTCTTCTGTGTCTAAGCATGCCCAACCCACCCACCTGATGACGGAATGTTAGAAAGGGAGCTCAATAGATTGAGAGTGAAAGAGACCAGGCTGAAGCTTAAACAGCAACAGCTGGCTCTAGACAGGGAAACTTTAGACTTAGAAAAAGAAAGGCAGAGGTTGGGGTTAGGACCCCTTGGTGGCAGCAGCAGTATTACAGATAGTAATCCTGTGAAAGAGCATGATTCTAGGAATCTGCATAAGATAGTTCCCCCTTATAAGGAGGGGGATGACATTAACAAGTGGTTTGCTGCACTTGAGAGGGCCTGTGTTGTACAAGGGGTCCCTCAAAGGCAGTGGGCTGCTATCCTATGGCTATCTTTCAGTGGAAAGGGTAGGGATAGGCTCCTTACTGTGAAGGAAAGTGATGCCAATAATTTTACAGTTTTTAAGAATGCACTCCTGGATGGTTATGGCTTAACCACTGAACAATACAGGATTAAGTTCTGAGAAACCAAAAAGGAGTCTTCACAAGACTGGGTAGACTTTGTTGACCATTCAGTGAAGGCCTTGGAGGGGTGGTTACATGGCAGTAAAGTTTCTGACTATGAAAGCCTATATAACTTGATCCTGAGAGAGCATATTCTTAATAACTGTATGTCTGATTTGTTACACCAATATCTAGTGGACTCAGATCTGACCTCTCCCCAAGAATTGGGAAAGAAGGCAGACAAATGGGTCAGAACAAGAGTGAACAGAAAAGTTCATACAGGGGTGACAAGGATGGCAAGAAGAAGGATGGTAAGTCTTTAGACAAGGGTGGGGACAAATCTAAAAATGAGTCTTTATCAGGCCCACAAAAACACTCTGGTAGGGGTGGTGGGTCCAAATCCTCTTCTAATCAAGTAAAGAAACCATGTTGCTATTTATGTAAAGTAAAAGGCCATTGGACAACTGATGCCAGTTGTCCAAAGAAAAGCACCAAGCCTCCCACTACCACAACCCCTACTGCTACATCTAGTTCCCCTAGTAATAGCAGTGGTGGTGGGAGCAAACCTACTAATAGCCAATCCAAGGGAGTAGCTGGGCTCACTTTTGGTAATTTAGTTGGGGTTGGTCTTGTTAGGGAGACCACAGAGGCTGTATTAGTCTCTGAAGGTGCCATTGATTTGGCCACCTTGGTTGCTTGTCCCCTTAATATGGATAAGTACAAGCAACTTCCCCTAATAAATGGTGTTGAGGTTCAGGCCTACAGGGACATAGGTGCCAGTGTTACCATGGTAATAGAGAAACTGGTACACCCTGAACAACACCTACTTGGTCACCAGTACCAAGTGACTGATGCTCATAACAACACTCTTAGCCACCCCATGGCTGTTGTGAATCTCAACTGGGGGGAGGGTTGTTACTGGTCCAAAGAAAGTTGTGGTTGCCTCAGATTTACCTGTAGACTGTCTACTAGGGAACGATTTAGAGACATCATCTTGGGCAGAAGTGGAGTTGGAGGCTCATGCAGCAATGCTGGGCATTCCTGGGCATATTTTTGCTTTGACCAGGGCTCAGGCCAAAAAGCAAAAAGGACAGGGTGACTTGGATCCTGGAACAATGGACCAAGTGCTCCCTAAAGCTAGGGTTAGTAAAGGTAAATCCCTACCTACTATCCCTCCCTCTACAGTAGATTCAACATCTGAGGAAGAAGAATTTCCCCCCTGTGCAGAACCTTTACCAGAGGAGCTGGAAGCAGACACTGCTGAGCTTTTGGGTGGAGGGGGGCCTGCCAGGGAGGAGCTGAGTGTGGCACAGCAGACCTGTCCCACACTAGAGGGTCTAAGACAGCAAGCTGTCAAACAGCAAAATAGGGATGTCAGTGACTCTCACAGAGTTTACTGGGAGGACAACCTCTTGTATACAGAGGCAAGGGACCCAAAACCTGGAGCTGCCAGGAGATTGGTTATTCCCCTGCAATACAAAGAGTTCCTCCTAACTCTAGCCCACAACATTCCCTTGGCTGGACATCTAGGGCAAATTAAAACATGGGAAAGGCTTGTCCCCCTGTTTCATTGGCCTAGGATGTCAGAGGACATAAAAGATTAGTGTAAGTCCTGTGTCACCTGTCAAGCCAGTGGCAAGACTGGTGGCACCCCAAAGGCTCCCCTTATTGCACTGCCTGTGGTTGTGGTTCCCTTTGAAAGGATAGGGGTTGACATAGTTGGCCCCCTTGACCCTCCCACTGCTTCAGGCAATAGGTTTATCTTGGTGGTAGTGGACCATGCCACAAGATATCCTGAAGCAATTCCTCTAAGGACCACTACAGCTCCTGCAGTGGCAAAAGCCCTCCTGGGAATCTTTTCCAGGGTGGGTTTCCCAAAAGAGGTGGTATCAGACAGGGGTAGCAACTTTATGTCACCATACTTAAAGGCCATGTGGAAGGAATGTGGTGTAACATACAAATTCACCACACCTTATCATCCACAAACAAATGGACTGGTTGAGAGGTTTAACAAAACTCTCCAAGGAATGATAATGGGACTCCCTGAAAAACTCAGGAGGAGATGGGATGTCCTATTACCTTGCCTCCTTTTTTCTTACAGGGAGGTACCCCAGAAAGGAGTGGGCTTCAGCCCCTTTGAACTCCTATTTGGACACCCTGTAAGAGGTCCTCTAACACTTGTAAAGGAGGGTTGGGAACAACCTTTAAAAGCTCCTAAGCAAGACATAGTGGACTATGTACTTGGCCTACGATCCAGAATGGCTGAGTATATGAAAAAGGCCAGTAAAAACCTTCAGGCCAGCCAAGAACTCCAAAAGCAATGGCATGACCAGAAGGCTGTTCTGATTCAGTACCAACCAGGGCAGAAAGTGTGGGTCTTGGAGCCTGTGGCCCCAAGAGCACTCCAAGACAAATGGAGTGGACCCCACATTATTGTTGAAAAGAAGGGAGAAGTCACCTACTTGGTTGACTTGGGCACTGCCAGAAGTCCCCTTAGGGTGCTCCATGTCAATCGCCTAAAACCCTACTATGACAGGGCTGATCTCACCCTGATCATAGCAACAGATGAAGGACAGGAAGAAGAGAGTGACCCTCTCCCTGATCTCTTCTCTTCCACAGAACAAGATGCTCTAGTGGAAGGTGTAGTTTTAGCAGATTGTCTTACTGCTGAGCAGAAAGACCACTGCATAAATCTCCTGGGTCAGTTTTCTGAACTCTTTTCTACTGTGCCAGGCACCACCTCTTGGTGTGAGCACACTATAGATAGTAGAGACAGCATGCCTGTCAAAAGTAAGATCTATAGGCAGCCTGACCATGTCAGGGACTGCATAAAACAAGAGGTTCAGAAAATGCTTGAACTGGGAGTGGTTGAGCACTCTGAAAGCCAATGGGCCTCTCCTGTGGTACTTGTACCAAAGCCTCACTCTAAAGATGGGAAAAAGGAAATGAGTTTTTGTGTAGATTACAGAGGTCTCAACCAGGTAACTAAAACTGATGCTCACCCTATACCCAGGGCAGATGAGCTAATAGATACACTGGCATCTGCCAAGTATCTAAGCACCTTTGATTTGACTGCAGGGTATTGGCAGATCAAGTTATCAGAGGATGCTAAAGCAAAACCTGCATTTTCGACCATTGGAGGGCACTACCAATTCACAGTAATGCCCTTTGGTTTGAACAATGCACCTGCCACTTTTCAGAGGTTGGTGAATACAGTCCTGCAAGGGTTGGAGGCTTTTAGTGCAGCATATCTAGATGATATAGCTGTCTTTAGCTCCACCTAGGATGATCACCTGGTCCACCTATGGAAAGTTTTGGAGGCCCTGCAAAAGGCAGGCCTCACTATCAAGGCTTCAAAGTGCCAGATAGGGCAGGGGAAAGTGGTTTATCTTGGACACCTTGTAGGTGGGGAACAGATTGCACCACTTCAGGGGAAAATCCAAACTATCATAGATTGGGTTCCCCCTACAACTCAGACCTAGGTGAGAGCCTTCTTAGGCCTCACTGGGTACTACAGGAGGTTCATAAAGAACTATGGCTCCATAGCAGCCCCTCTTAATGACCTCACTTCAAAGAAAATGCCTAAAAAGGTATTATGGACAGCTAGCTGTCAGAAAGCTTTTGAGGAGCTGAAACAGGCCATGTGCATTGCACCTGTCCTAAAAAGCCCAAGTTACTCCAAGAAATTCATTGTCCAAACTGATGCATCTGAATTAGGGGTACGGGCAGTCTTATCACAACTCAATTCTGAGGGCCAGGATCAACCTGTTGCTTTTATCAGCAGGAGGTTGACCCCTAGAGAAAAGCGTTGGTCTGCCATAGAGAGGGAGGCCTTTGCTGTGGTCTGGGCACTGAAGAAATTGAGGCCATACCTGTTTGGCACTCACTTCATTGTTCAGACAGACCACAAACCTCTACTTTGGCTAAAACAAATGAAAGGTGAAAACCCTAAATTGTTGAGGTGGTCCATATCTCTGCAGGGAATGGACTATACAGTGGAACATAGACCTCTGAGTACCCACTCCAATGCAGATGGACTCTCCAGATATTTCCACTTAGACAATGAAGACTCATCAGGTCATGGCTAGTCTTATTGTCCTTCGTTTGGGGGGGGGGGGGTTGTGTAGGAAAGTATCATCTTGCCTGGCATGTTACCCCCATATTTCACTGTATATATGTTGTTTTAGTTGTATGTGTCACTGGGACCCTGCCAGCCAGGGCCCCAGTGCTCATAAGTGTGCCCTGTATGTGTTCCCTGTGTGATGACTAACTGTCTCACTGAGGCTCTACTAACCAGAACCTAAGTGGTTATGCTCTCTCTTTCTTTCCAAATTGTCACTAACAGGCTAGTGACCAATTTCACCAATTCACATTGGCATACTGGAACACCCTTATAATTCCCTAGTATATGGTACTGAGGTACCCAGGGTATTGGGGTTCCAGGAGATCCCTATGGGCTGCAGCATTTCTTTTGCCACCCATAGGGAGCTCTGACAATTCTTACACAGGGCTGCCACTGCAGCCTGAGTGAAATAACGTCCACGTTATTTCACAGCCATTTACCACTGCACTTAAGTAACTTATAAGTCACCTATATGTCTAACCTTTACCTGGTAAAGGTTGGGTGCTACGTTACTTAGTGTGTGGGCACCCTGGCACTAGCCAAAGTGCCCCCACATCGTTCAGGGCAAATTCCCCGGACTTTGTGAGTGCAGGGACACCATTACACGCGTGCACTATACATAGGTCACTACCTATGTATAGCGTCACAATGGTAACTCCGAACATGGCCATGTAACATGTCTAAGATCATGGAATTGTCACCCCAATGCCATTCTGGCATTGGGGAGACAATTCCATGATCCCCCGAGTCTCTAGCACAGACCCGGGTACTGCCAAACTACCTTTCCCGGGGTTTCACTGCAGCTGCTGCTGCTGCCAACCCCTCAGACAGGTTTCTGCCCTCCTGGGGTCCAGCCAGGCTTGGCCAAGGAAGGCAGAACAAAGGACTTCCTCAGAGAGAGGGTGTTACACCCTCTCCCTTTGGAAAAAGGTGTCAGGGCTGGGGAGGAGTAGCCTCCCCCAGCCTCTGGAAATGCTTTGATGGGCACAGATGGTGCCCATCTCTGCATAAGCCAGTCTACACCGGTTCAGGGATCCCCCAGCCCTGCTCTGGCACGAAACTGGACAAAGGAAAGGGGAGTGACCACTCCCCTGACCTGCACCTCCCAGGGGAGGTGCCCAGAGCTCCTCCAGTGTGCTCCAGACCTCTGCCATCTTGGAAACAGAGGTGCTGCTGGCACACTGGACTGCTCTGAGTGGCCAGGGCCAGCAGGTGACGTCAGAGACCCCTTTTGATAGGCTCTTACCTGTGTTGCTAGCCTATCCTCCTTCCTAAGTAGCCAAACCTCTTTTTCTGGCTATTTAGGGTATCTGCTTTGGGGAATTCTTTAGATAACGAATGCAAGAGCTCATCAGAGTTCCTCTGCATCTCTCTTTTCACCTTCTGCCAAGGAATCGACCGCTGACTGCTCTGGATGCCTGCAAAACCGCAAAAAAGTAGCAAAGACGACTACTGCAACCTTGTATCGCTGATCTGGCCGCCTTCTCGACTGTTTTCCTGGTGTTGCATGCTGTGGGGGTAGTCTGCCTCCTCTCTGCACTAGAAGCTCTGAAGAAATCTCCTGTGGGTCGACGGAATCTTCCCTCTGCAACCGCAGGCAACAAAAGACTGCATCACCGGTCCTCTGGGTCCCCTCTCAGCACAACGAGCATGGTCCCTGGAACTCAGCAACTCTGTCCAAGTGACTCCCACAGTCCAGTGACTCTTCAGTCCAAGGTTGGTGGAGGTAAGTCCTTGCCTCACCACGCTAGACTGCATTGCTGGGTACCACGTGATTTGCAGCTGCTCCGGCTCCTGTGCACTCTTCCAGGATTTCCTTTGTGCACAGCCAAGCCTTGTTCCCCGACACTCCAACCTGCAGTGCACAACCTTCTGAGTTGTCCTCCGGCGTCGTGGGATCTTCTTTTGTGACTTCGAGTGAGCTCCGGTTCACTCCTCTTTGTAGTGCCTGTTCTGGCACTTCTGCGGGTGCTGCCTGCTTCTGTGAGGGCTCCTTTTCTTGCTCGGCGCCCCCTCTGTCTCCTCACGCAATTGGCGACATTCTGGTCCCTCCTGGGCCACAGCAGCATCCAAAAACCCTAACTGCGACCCTTGCAGCTAGCAAGGCTTGTTTGCGGTCTTTCTGCGTGGGAACACCTCTGCAAGCTTCTTCACGACGTGGGACATCCATCCTCCAAAGGGGAAGTTCCTAGTCCTCTTCGTTCTTGCAGAATCCACAGCTTCTACCATCCGGTGTCAGCTTCTTTGCACCCTCAGCTGGCATTTCCTGGGCATCTGCCCAATCTCGACTTTGTCGCGACTCTTGGACTTTGTCCCCTTGTTTCACAAGTACTCTCGTCCAGAAATCCACTTTGGTTGCATTGCTGGTGTTGTTCTTTCTTGCAGAATTCCCCTATCACGACTTCTGTGCTTTCTGGGGAACTTAGGTGCACTTTACACCTACTTTTCAGGGTCTTGGGGTGGGATATTTTTCTAACCCTCACTGTTTTCTTACAGTCCCAGCGACCCTCTACAAGCTCACATAGGTTTGGGGTCCATTCGTGGTTCGCATTCCACTTTTGGAGTATATCGTTTGTGTTGCCCCTATACCTATGTGCTCTCATTGCAATCTATTGTGACTGTACATTGCTTGCATTGCTTTCTATTGCTATTACTGCATATTTGTGGTATTGTGTACATATATCTTGTATATATTTGCTATCCTCATACTGAGGGTACTCACTGAGATAGTTTTGGCATATTGTCATAAAAATAAAGTACCTTTATTTTTAGTATATCTGTGTATTGTGTTTTCTTATGATATTGTGCATATGACACCAGTGGTATAGTGGGAGCTATGCATGTCTCCTAGTTCAGCCTAAGCTGCTCTGCTAAGCTACCTTTTCTATCAGCCTAAGCTGCTAGAACACCTCTTCTACACTAATAAGGGATAACTGGACCTGGTGCAGAGTGTAAGTACCCCTTGTTACCCACTACAAACCAGGGCAGCCTCCTACATTGGTTGAGCAGCTGTGGGAGAACTACTTGCAACTACTTACCACTTTGTCATGTTGTACTTTTCATAAGAGAAAAATATACAAAACAAGTTCAGTGTATGTACACCTAACCAAAAAGTTTTGCTTTTCTTCTCTTACTCTATTGCTAAGTGCTGAAAAGTACCTCTAAATCTTTCGCAAAGTTTCTAAAAAGTTGAAAACGTTTTTTTCTGTTTCCTTCAAAAGTTCTGAAACTTTTTCTTTCTTTTTCTGTCCCTTAAACCTTTTTCTATCATGTCTGGTACAGGTCCTACTCTTGATCTGGTCAGCTCTGCTTATGACCACCTTAGCTGGAAAGGTGTAAGGGGTCTCTGCATTGATAGAGGTTTAGGGGTAGGGAAGAATCCCTCTAGAGAATTGTTGATTAACATGCTCATTGAAAATGATAAGGCCTTAGCTGGCACATCAGTTGAGAAGTTAGCAGATGGTTCACACTCTGATTCTGGGGTAGCCCCAGTAAGAATGTTAGATGGTATTCTTGCCAACTTGCCCCTTAGCAGACCACCTAGCATAACTAATACCAATGTGAGTTCTCATCACAGTAGGATTATCATTCCTGCAGGTCAAGTTGTTAGAGTGCCAACTATTAGGGACATTTCTCCCTCTGTCTATTCACACCATTCTTCTGTGTCTAAGCATGCCCAACCCACCCACCATGATGACAGAATGTTAGAAAGGGAGCTCAATAGATTGAGAGTGGCAGAGACCAGGCTGAAGCTTAAACAGCAACAGCTGGCTCTAGACAGGGAAACTTTAGACTTAGAAAAAGAAAGGCAGGGGTTGGGGTTAGGACCCCGTGGTGGCAGCAGCAGTATTGCAGATAGTAATCCTGTGAAAGAGCATGATTCTAGGAATCTGCATAAGATAGTTCCCCCTTATAAGGAGGGGGATGACATTAACAAGTGGTTTGGTGCACTTGAGAGGGCCTGTGTTGTACAAGGGGCCCCTCAAAGGCAGTGGGCTGCTATCCTATGGCTATCATTCAGTGGAAAGGGTAGGGATAGGCTCCTTACTGTGAAGGAAAGTGATGCCAATAATTTTACAGTTTTAAAGAATGCACTCCTGGATGGTTATGGCTTAACCACTGAACAATACAGGATTAAGTTCAGAGAAACCAAAAAGGAGTCTTCACAAGACTGGGTAGACTTTGTTGACCATTCAGTGAAGGCCTTGGAGGGGTGGTTACATGGCAGTAAGGTTTCTGACTATGAAAGCCTGTATAACTTGATCCTGAGAGAGCATATTCTTAATAACTGTGTGTCTGATTTGTTACACCAATATCTAGTGGACTCAGATCTGACCTCTCCCCAAGAATTGGGAAAGAAGGCAGACAAATGGGTCAGAACAAGAGTGAACAGAAACGTTCATACAGGGGGTGACAAGGATGGCAAGAAGAAGGATGGTAAGTCTTCAGACAAGGGTGGGGACAAATCTAAAAATGAGTCTTCATCAGGCCCACAAAAACACTCTGGTGGGGGTGGTGGGTCCAAATCCTCTTCTAATCAAGTAAAGAAACCATGGTGCTATTTATGTAAAGTAAAAGGCCATTGGACAACTGATGCCAGTTGTCCAAAGAAAAGCACCAAGCCTCCCACTACCACAACCCCTACTGCTACACCTAGTGCCCATAGTAATAGCAGTGGTGGTGGGAGTAAACCTACTAATAGCCAATCCAAGGGAGTAGCTGGGCTCACTTTTGGTAATTTAGTTGGGGTTGGTCTTGTTAGGGAGACCACAGAGGCTGTATTAGTCTCTGAAGGTGCCGTTGATTTGGCCACCTTGGTTGCTTGTCCCCTTAATATGGATAAGTACAAGCAACTTCCCCTAATAAATGGTGTTGAGGTTCAGGCCTACAGGGACACAGGTGCCAGTGTTACCATGGTAATAGAGAAACTGGTACACCCTGAACAACACCTACTTGGTCACCAGTACCAAGTGACTGATGCTCATAACAACACTCTTAGCCACCCCATGGCTGTTGTGAATCTCAACTGGGGGGAGGGTTGTTACTGGTCCAAAGAAAGTTGTGGTTGCCTCAGATATACCTGTAGACTGTCTACTAGGGAACGATTTAGAGACATCAGCTTGGGCAGAAGTGGAGTTGGAGGCTCATGCAGCAATGCTGGGCATTCCTGGGCATATTTTTGCTTTGACCGGGGCTCAGGCCAAAAAGCAAAAAGGACAGGGTGACTTGGATCCTGGAACAATGGACCAAGTGCTCCCTAAAGCTAGGGTTAGTAAAGGTAAATCCCTACCTACTATCCCTCCCTCTACAGTAGATTCAACATCTGAGGAAGAAGAATTTCCCCCCTGTGCAGAACCTTTACCAGAGGAGCTGGAAGCAGACACTGCTGAGCTTTTGGGTGGAGGGGGGCCTGCCAGGGAGGAGCTGAGTGTGGCACAGCAGACCTGTCCCACACTAGAGGGTCTAAGACAGCAAGCTGTCAAACAGCAAAATAGGGATGTCAGTGACTCTCACAGAGTTTACTGGGAGGACAACCTCTTGTATACAGAGGCAAGGGACCCAAAACCTGGAGCTGCCAGGAGATTGGTTATTCCCCTGCAATACAAAGAGTTCCTCCTAACTCTAGCCCACAACATTCCCTTGGCTGGACATCTAGGGCAAATTAAAACATGGGAAAGGCTTGTCCCCCTGTTTCATTGGCCTAGGATGTCAGAGGACATAAAAGATTTTTGTAAGTCCTGTGTCACCTGTCAAGCCAGTGGCAAGACTGGTGGCACCCCAAAGGCTCCCCTTATTCCACTGCCTGTGGTTGTGGTTCCCTTTGAAAGGATAGGGGTTGACATAGTTGGCCCCCTTGACCCTCCCACTGCTTCAGGCAATAGGTTTATCTTGGTGGTAGTGGACCATGCCACAAGATATCCTGAAGCAATTCCTCTAAGGACCACTACAGCTCCTGCAGTGGCAAAAGCCCTCCTGGGAATCTTTTCCAGGGTGGGTTTCCCAAAAGAGGGGGTATCAGACAGGGGTAGCAACTTTATGTCTGCATACTTAAAGGCCATGTGGAAGGAATGTGGTGTAACATACAAATTCACCACGCCTTATCATCCACAAACAAATGGACTGGTTGAGAGGTTTAACAAAACTCTCCAAGGAATGATAATGGGACTCCCTGAAAAACTCAGGAGGAGATGGGATGTCCTATGACCTTGCCTCCTTTTTTCTTACAGGGAGGTACCCCAGAAAGGAGTGGGCTTCAGCCCCTTTGAACTCCTATTTGGACACCCTGTAAGAGGTCCTCTAACACTTGTAAAGGAGGGTTGGGAACAACCTTTAAAAGCTCCTAAGCAAGACATAGTGGACTATGTACTTGGCCTACGATCCAGAATGGCTGAGTATATGAAAAAGGCCAGTAAAAACCTTCAGGCCAGCCAAGAACTGCAAAAGCAATGGCATGACCAGAAGGCTGTTCTGATTCAGTACCAACCAGGGCAGCAAGTGTGGGTCTTGGAGCCTGTGGCCCCAAGAGCACTCCAAGACAAATGGAGTGGACCCCACATTATTGTTGAAAAGAAGGGAGAAGTCACCTACTTGGTTGACTTGGGCACTGCCAGAAGTCCCCTTAGGGTGCTCCATGTCAATCGCCTAAAACCCTACTATGACAGGGCTGATCTCACCCTGATCATAGCACCAGATGAAGGACAGGAAGAAGAGAGTGACCCTCTCCCTGATCTCTTCTCTTCCACAGAACAAAATGCTCTAGTGGAAGGTGTAGTTTTAGCAGATTGTCTTACTGCTGAGCAGAAACACCACTGCATAAATCTCCTGGGTCAGTTTTCTGAACTCTTTTCTACTGTGCCAGGCACCACCTCTTGGTGTGAGCACACTATAGATAGTAGAGACAGCATGCCTGTCAAAAGTAAGATCTATAGGCAGCCTGACCATGTCAGGGACTGCATAAAACAAGAGGTTCAGAAAATGCTTGAACTGGGAGTGGTTGAGCACTCTGAAAGCCCATGGGCCTCTCCTGTGGTACTTGTACCAAAGCCTCACTCTAAAGATGGGAAAAAGGAAATGAGGGTTTGTGTAGATTACAGAGGTCTCAACCAGGTAACTAAAACTGATGCTCACCCTATACCCAGGGCAGATGAACTAATAGATACACTGGCATCTGCCAAGTATCTAAGCACCTTTGATTTGACTGCAGGGTATTGGCAGATCAAGTTATCAGAGGATGCTAAAGCAAAACCTGCATTTTCGACCATTGGAGGGCACTACCAATTCACAGTAATGCCCTTTGGTTTGAACAATGCACCTGCCACTTTTCAGAGGTTGGTGAATACAGTCCTGCAAGGGTTGGAGGCTTTTAGTGCAGCATATCTAGATGATATAGCTGTCTTTAGCTCCACCTAGGATGATCACCTGGTCCACCTATGGAAAGTTTTGGAGGCCCTGCAAAAGGCAGGCCTCACTATCAAGGCTTCAAAGTGCCAGATAGGGCAGGGGAAAGTGGTTTATCTTGGACACCTTGTAGGTGGGGAACAGATTGCACCACTTCAGGGGAAAATCCAAACTATCATAGATTGGGTTCCCCCTACAACTCAGACCTAGGTGAGAGCCTTCTTAGGCCTCGCTGGGTACTACAGGAGGTTCATAAAGAACTATGGCTCCATAGCAGCCCCTCTTAATGACCTCACTTCAAAGAAAATGCCTAAAAAGGTATTATGGACAGCTAGCTGTCAGAAAGCTTTTGAGGAGCTGAAACAGGCCATGTGCACTGCACCTGTCCTAAAAAGCCCAAGTTACTCCAAGAAATTCATTGTCCAAACTGATGCATCTGAATTAGGGGTACGGGCAGTCTTATCACAACTCAATTCTGAGGGCCAGGATCAACCTGTTGCTTTTATCAGCAGGAGGTTGACCCCTAGAGAAAAGCGTTGGTCTGCCATAGAGAGGGAGGCCTTTGCTGTGGTCTGGGCACTGAAGAAATTGAGGCCATACCTGTTTGGCACTCACTTCATTGTTCAGACAGACCACAAACCTCTACTTTGGCTAAAACAAATGAAAGGTGAAAACCCTAAATTGTTGAGGTGGTCCATATCTCTGCAGGGAATGGACTATACAATACAGTGGAACATAGACCTCTGAGTACCCACTCCAATGCAGATGGACTCTCCAGATATTTCCACTTAGACAATGAAGACTCATCAGGTCATGGCTAGTCTTATTGTCCTTCATTTGGGGGGGGGGGGGGGGTTGTGTAGGAAAGTATCTTCTTGCCTGGCATGTTACCCCCATATTTCACTGTATATATGTTGTTTTAGTTGTATGTGTCACTGGGACCCTGCCAGCCAGGGCCCCAGTGCTCATAAGTGTGCCCTGTATGTGTTCCCTGTGTGATGACTAACTGTCTCACTGAGGCTCTACTAACCAGAACCTAAGTGGTTATGCTCTCTCTTTCTTTCCAAATTGTCACTAACAGGCTAGTGACCAATTTCACTAATTCACATTGGCATACTGGAACACCCTTATAATTCCCTAGTATATGGTACTGAGGTACCCAGGGTATTGGGGTTCCAGGAGATCCCTATGGGCTGCAGCATTTCTTTTGCCACCCATAGGGAGCTCTGACAATTCTAACACAGGGCTGCCACTGCAGCCTGAGTGAAATAACGTCCACGTTATTTCACAGCCATTTACCACTGCACTTAAGTAACTTATAAGTCACCTATATGTCTAACCTTTACCTGGTAAAGGTTGGGTTCTAAGTTACTTAGTGTGTGGGCACCCTGGCACTAGCCAAAGTGCCCCCACATTGTTCAGGGCAAATTCCCCGGACTTTGTGAGTGCAGGGACACCATTACACGCGTGCACTATACATAGGTCACTACCTATGTATAGCGTCACAATGGTAACTCCGAACATGGCCATGTAACATGTCTAAGATCATGGAATTGTCACCCCAATGCCATTCTGGCATTGGGGAGACAATTCCATGATCCCCCGAGTCTCTAGCACAGACCCGGGTACTGCCAAACTACCTTTCCCGGGGTTTCACTGCAGCTGCTGCTGCTGCCAACCCCTCAGACAGGTTTCTGCCCTCCTGGGGTCCAGCCAGGCTTGGCCAAGAAAGGCAGAACAAAGGACTTCCTCAGAGAGAGGGTGTTACACCCTCTCCCTTTGGAAAAAGGTGTCAGGGCTGGGGAGGAGTAGCCTCCCCCAGCCTCTGGAAATGCTTTGATGGGCACAGATGGTGCCCATCTCTGCATAAGCCAGTCTACACCGGTTCAGGGATCCCCCAGCCCTGCTCTGGCACGAAACTGGACAAAGGAAAGGGGAGTGACCACTCCCCTGACCTGCACCTCCCAGGGGAGGTGCCCAGAGCTCCTCCAGTGTGCTCCAGACCTCTGCCATCTTGGAAACAGAGGTGCTGCTGGCACACTGGACTGCTCTGAGTGGCCAGGGCCAGCAGGTGACGTCAGAGACCCCTTCTGATAGGCTCTTACCTGTGTTGCTATCCTATCCTCCTTCCTAAGTAGCCAAACCTCTTTTTCTGGCTATTTAGGGTCTCTGCTTTGGGGAATTCTTTAGATAACGAATGCAAGAGCTCATCAGAGTTCCTCTGCATCTCTCTTTTCACCTTCTGCCAAGGAATCGACCGCTGACTGCTCTGGATGCCTGCAAAACCGCAAAAAAGTAGCAAAGACGACTACTGCAACCTTGTATCGCTGATCTGGCCGCCTTCTCGACTGTTTTCCTGGTGTTGCATGCTGTGGGGGTAGTCTGCCTCCTCCCTGCACTAGAAGCTCCGAAGAAATCTCCCGTGGGTCGACGGAATCTTCCCTCTGCAACCGCAGGCAACAAAAGACTGCATCACCGGTCCTCTGGGTCCCCTCTCAGCACAACGAGCATGGTCCCTGGAACTCAGCAACTCTGTCCAAGTGACTCCCACAGTCCAGTGACTCTTCAGTCCAAGGTTGGTGGAGGTAAGTCCTTGCCTCACCACGCTAGACTGCATTGCTGGGTACCACGTGATTTGCAGCTGCTCCGGCTCCTGTGTACTCTTCCAGGATTTCCTTTGTGCACAGCCAAGCCTTGGTCCCCGACACTCCAACCTGTAGTGCACAACCTCCTGAGTTGTCCTCCGGCGTCGTGGGATCTTCTTTTGTGACTTCGAGTGAGCTCCGGTTCACTCCTCTTTGTAGTGCCTGTTCTGGCACTTCTGCGGGTGCTGCCTGCTTCTGTGAGGGCTCCTTGTCTTGCTGGGTGCCCCCTCTGTCTCTTCACACAATTGGCGACATCCTGGTCCCTCCTGGGCCACAGCAGCATCCAAAAACCCTAATCGTGACCCTTGCAGCTAGCAAGGCTTGTTTGTGGACTTTCTGCGTGGGAACACCTCTGCAAGCTTCTTCACGACGTGGGACATCCATCCTCCAAAGGGGAAGTTCCTAGTCCTCTTCGTTCTTGCAGAATCCACAGCTTCTACCATCCAGTGGCAACTTCTTTGCACCCTCAGCTGGCATTTCCTGGGCATCTGCCCAATATCGACTTTGTTGCGACTCTTGGACTTGGTTCCCTTGTTCCACAGGTACTCTCATCTGGAAATCCACTTTGGTTGCATTGCTGGTGTTGTTCTTCTTTGCAGAATTCCCCTATCACGACTTCTGTGCTCTCTGGGGAACTTAGGTGCACTTTACACCTACTTTTCAGGGTTTTGGGGTGGGCTATTTTTCTAACCCTCACTGTTTTCTTACAGTCCCAGCGACCCTCTACAAGCTCACATAGGTTTGGGGTCCATTCGTGGTTCGCATTCCACTTTTGGAGTATATGGTTTGTGTTGCCCCTATACCTATGTGCTCTCATTGCAATCTATTGTGACTGTACATTGCTTGCATTGCTTTCTATTGCTATTACTGCATATTTTTGGTATTGTGTACATATATCTTGTATATATTTGCTATCCTCATACTGAGGATACTCACTGAGATAGTTTTGGCATATTGTCATAAAAATAAAGTACCTTTATTTTTAGTATATCTGTGTATTGTGTTTTCTTATGATATTGTGCATATGACACCAGTGGTATAGTGGGAGCTTTGCATGTCTCCTAGTTCAGCCTAAGCTGCTCTGCTAAGCTACCTTTTCTATCAGCCTAAGCTGCTAGAAAACCTCTTCTACAGTAATAAGGGATAACTGGACCTGGTGCAGAGTGTAAGTACCCCTTGGTACCCACTACAAACCAGGCCAACCTCCTACAGTGAAGCCTTTGTGTCAGACAGCAACACAAATCAGGAGCCAATTATGTATAAATAGGTCACATTTGCCAGTGAGGTATAGATTTTCCAAAACAGTACCTACCTTTGTTGACGCAACAGCTAGACTGACTTTCGAAACACTACATGATGTAGAAAATGAGTACAGGCTTCACGTCAATTGATGATAGCAATGTGGCCCAGACATCAGTCTCATGTGTGTCTGGTGAGTGTGTAAGGAAAGCCATCACGGAAGTTCTATAAATGTTAGGGATTATTGTGAGACATAGGGAAAAGGTGCAAGGTGCCCTCATCTAACATCTTGCACTGGTATTTGGTGTTTGTTGTTTCACCTTTCGTTTAGGGATGGCAGGCCAAAGATATGCACATGGGTTCATATCTTTATGGTTGGTGCAACTCATCATAGCTGGGCCACATCAAATAAAGAAACTGTAACAACATGAGGGCTTACAAATGTCCCTGCCCCTCTGTACATTGTACCTATGTGTCATACATTTGTCATGGCCACAATGGCTGGTTGAATGGTAATGCACTCCTCAAGGAAACTGGCTTTGGATGTCTCTCTTGGATGCACATGATGAGACGAATACACTCCGTTATTATGTCTGCTCACTAATGAAGGAGCATGTTTGCCACCACATGATAGTTAGGGCCACTGCATGTGTGCAGATATGTGTGCACATTTCACTGGAGACCCATGGTATGTAAAGGTTAGCCGTGCTATATCGGATGCAGTATCATCATGTCTGAGTGGATTTACTTACATATGCAATCTTACACATAGTATTTGTCTTTGGAATTGTTGGTCAGTGCACAGAATTTGAGCACATTTCTCCCTTCCATGCCTTACAGGTGGACCCGCACCCTATACTGTGGGCGAGGTGGCTTCATTCGAGGACCCCGACAACTCCAGTAAGTGTTGATATGTCTTTTATGTGTTGTGTTTGCTGGTGATGTGTGATGGACTCCTGTGTGTTGAACAAATAGCAAGTTGTGATGCGCTGGCCCATCATTTGTCTTGTTCCATGAGTGATATTTCATTTTCTCACCATTTTAGAGTTAGCCAATGCTTATCCTATTATCTTATTTAGGGATTCTAGGTCAGTCCTGTAGGCCCCGCAATTTGAATGGGGATGAGTCATGTGGATAACACTTGTATCAGCAAGAGTCGCACTGGACCTAATCTGTGATTTAGTCAGCCTCTCAGACCCACATTCTCCCAGAATGGGGCTGCAAAATGCTTAACCACAGACTTCTGAATCCCTATTCACTAATGTACTGATTAAACTGTGAGTCGAACTTCCTAGCAGCATGTAGCTCCACATGTAGTGCTACGAGTATGTGGCACTTGAGTGCAATGGCCTAGGTATGCATGCAAATCATGGCAGGGGTGTTCTTGCATCTCTTTGTTAGTTGTAAGTCATGGCTTACTGGAAGTATATGATGTGGACAACGGTCTGCATTGCCAGACATGTGTGGCGCTGGGATTGGTCAAGGGTTTGCTGTCTCCTATTTGTAGATAAACCTTACCTGTGGTGTGTGTGTTGAGACAAACACATGTCCAGCTTTCATAAGCTTCCTGGGTGTCCATGTTGTTTGAAATTGTTAGTTGCTTCCCCACCCCCCCCACCCTCAAACACAGGCATGGGTCTGTGAATACTGTACCTAGGACTGATGATATAAGTTTGTTACACAGACATGTAAATCAGTGAATCTTTGGTACGAACCTAGTATACACACTCCGGTTTAGCACATGAGTACTATACTAACAAGTCCATCTACAACTTGCAGATCATGTGGCCCTAGATTTCCATCCCGTACACTTCCATTTGTAGCCCTGGCATTGGCGGAGGATGTGCTGCATGATTGTTAGCTGACAACTGGCAGAACTCTGATGCCAAAACATGCCAGTTGTTAGCCATCTTGTAGGGTTTGGATGTGCTATGTGTGATACGACCTTTGTAGGCTGGCCTGCCATGTACTTCCTCAGGCACATTCAATGATCTGTATGGTGATATGAGCTGTTACAAGTACAGTAGATGTATTGTCTGATTTACTTCTTGTGCCATTTCACACAATGCAGTTCCTAATGTAATTTTTT
Source organism: Pleurodeles waltl (assembly GCF_031143425.1). NCBI lineage: Eukaryota > Metazoa > Chordata > Amphibia > Caudata > Salamandridae > Pleurodeles > Pleurodeles waltl. The sequence continues at coordinate 1,554,252,179 of NC_090440.1, forward strand.
TCATTTGTCTTCACAGCTGCTAATATGACACCCATCCAGGTGCGTGAATTCCAGAGGCGGGCAATGCGGTACCAGCAGATACTGCAGTAGAGTCGGGGTACAGAAGGATGGCCCGCAGATAAAGGAACAAACGGGCCTCTGGAGCCTGGAGGGCATTCCCACAGGGTGGCCCTTCTTTGCCCACCATAGCCACCACCACCACTACCACCCAGGTGGCACCACCAACAGCTGTGACCGTTGTGGCAACAACATCAAGTGCTCCAGGCCCTAGCACTGGACCACTTTCAGGGCAGCCCACAGGCATTGACCATACACAGCCCTTCACTTCCTCAGCTGGCACACAGACCACCCCAGCTGCAACAATTGACCCTGCTGCTTGTGTGTTCATGCAGCGCAAAATGGACCGTGTCCTCAGAAAAATGAGTCGCCTGCGGCAGGATGTTCCCCATATCAACCGGCGGGTGCAGTCCATTAAGCGGACCCTCCGGAGGGCCAACCTCTAGACATTTTTGATGGACATGATTCCCTCTACTCCCTCCTCTTCCCTTATTCTTATACTTTGTGGGTTTAGGGGGCTTAGTGTTAGGTTAATATCGGCTGTTAGTTTAGTTAGTGCTAGTGGGTGGGAGGTGGGGTGGGTGGTCCTGATTATTTCTAATGTTTCTTTTTGAGTGTGTTGGGCTATGTTGGGGTTCTTGTGTGTTTTGGGAAAAAAATATAGATATATTTGTTTAGTATAGGATAGTATGTGTTTAGGTTAGTATCTGTTGTCCTCCATGTGTCCCGTATCATAAGGGGGGTGAGGGGTTGATGTTTAGAACGTTTTGTTACATGTGATAAGTAAGTTTAGCTTAGGTTAGTTAGGGACAGTTGTGGGTAATGAGTAGTTAGGGTAGATTAGGGTAGGTAGGGCTTTTCCCCGAGTTTTCTCTTCTGTTATTACAGTTTAATAAATATGTAGTGAACCCTTTACAGTATGTGTGAAATGCTTGTAGATCATGGCCTTGTCATGAGTGTACATGAATTCTGTTGTATTACATTTGTGTCCTAAGCTACAAGCAAATCCCAACTGAGCTGTAACATTGGCAGCTACCCCAGAGCTACCTTGCAAAGATTTGACCATTCATTGCAACCACCAATCACAGTTACTATGGATCCCAACGTGTTTTTTTCAATAAGTATGTTTTCAATGTCACATACTGTGCTTCCAGATTTGGTATTGGGACACTGTGTTATGTCTGACTGCAGTGTGATGTTCAAGGAAACCCTTATTAGCTGAGTGGTAGAAAGCACTCTTGTAGTATCGTGTTCATGACTCACATAGATCATTTGTGACACTGTTCAGCATGATTACTTATTTGGATGTACACTCAGACACCTTCATTCATGCAGTTTGTGGCAATGTTATATGTGTTAGTATTGCATGGTGGCAACATTTTGCTGCCACTATTCAATGGCTTAGATATCCCTTGAGGAAGCATTATTCTGTCCAATACAGCATTATGGTGTATGGTTTCTCATTTCATCATATATTACTCTCAGGAAGGGCAGAGTATGGTGCAATCCAGGCCACTGTGCATAGTTAGCAGACTACATTATTTCATGACAGTTGTATTGACAAGCTATGTAATTTGACAGGAGGCAAATTTCAGTGATCTACTGAACGGTTGATGTGTCACATTACACAGAGACAAAGTGGTTGTTTAAGTGCGATTTATTGAAAAGTGCTGTAGTGCTATATGTACATTGTCCATGATTATGAGTCCATTATAGTGACATCTTCCATTGTGATCCTACACAAGTGCTAAAGGAAAATGCATTTGACATGCTGGGGTGATGTGTCAGACAGTACAGAGGGACAGGATTTGCCAATGAGTAAGTGAGAGACAAGCACTTGGCAGGCTGACAAGATATACAGTGGTTTGCAGAACAGTCATTGAGTACAGTTGTTGCAAAACTGGCATGTTACAAAGCGCTGGACCTTGGTAATAGGTGGCCATGTGGCAGGACTAGTGCTTCCGGGTACATTTTTACGTGTGAAGGTGATCTGATCCATGTCTTCTTCTGCTGATATGTGTGTTGCCTCCTCTGTCCTTGGTGGTGGTGGTTGTGAAGGGGCAACACACACCTCAGTGTTTGAAGACATGGAGTCAGACATCCTGGTCGCTGCTACCTCTGAAGGTCTTAAGGGCAATACTGCTGCAAGGAGGATCTGCTGGTTCTTGAGAATAGCAGCCACATCATGATGGTAGGCAGCCAGGTCGGCCCTGAGGGGTTTAATGTTACATTCGTGCACGCGTTGACAGGATTGCTGTTGTAGGTGTTGGGTCAACTGGATTACAGGTGTGCTGATTTCCTTCAGCCTTTTTTTCTACTTCCTGCAAGATAGTTGTTCGCCCTTGCATAGCTGCTGCCTGATCTGCAGATGACATCATGCACGAACGCACCCCCTCTAGGCTGGCTGCCATAGTTTGCATCCCCTCCCGCACCTCCTTGGCCAGCTCCCGCTGTACTCCAACTACAGTTCTCTCAAAGCTGGTGCCTGTGTCATCTGAGTCCTCAGCTGTATTGGAGCTGGCAGGTCTAACAATTGGTGTTGTGGGTGGGTCCTCTGTGATGACTGCTTGGTCTGTGCTCCTCCTTGTGACAGAAGGTGGTGTCTGGAGGGTTCCAAGGACATCTTGGAGGGTCTGGTGGCTGATGTTTGTCAGCTCTTCATCCATGCCATCAGGGTAGCCCTGGACAGGCATATCCGCAGGAGATCCATCGTCCTCTGCAATGAAATAGGGTACAATTAGTGTATCTGTGTTGTGGCATTGGTGATGTCACATGCCTGCCTTGTGATGATTTCACATTGTGATCTTGTTTCCTGTTCATTGCTCCAGTCTTTCACATGGGCATTCTCCCAGGCCTATGCCCCACCTGCACGTCACATATACTGTGATAAGTTATTAGACTTGTCAGCATCATCTGCTCTAGGTATTGGTTTAGGCCAAATAGTGATTTGCCACCTTCTTGTCCTACTCAACCCTCCGTCTACATCCATTCTCATGGTGAGACCTTTCACTGGCTGTGGGTGCTCTGATGGCACTAGCAGCACACTTAACAATTTGGACCTGCCCCAGTCTCTGATCTTTCACATCCACTTATATGTAGTTGAAATGTTGCTTATCCTATGCATTGCATTGTTATGGCACGATATGGATGTTAGCCTTGGTAATGTGTACAGCTGATGTTGGGGAATGTGTGGAGATTGGATTGCCCGGATAGTCGTAGCAGTGTCCTATTTCCTCCTCTGACTGTGCAGGTGTATTTTAGTGACCAGTTACATGTGTCCTCCCCCTCAATGCTGTTGCCTGAGCAGTATGTCATTTGGGATGTTGCATTGTGACCCAGGCACAGGATGGACTCTGGCATATGCAGCATGGGTGTGACCTTAGTGCTGTGTAGCTCCTACTGTTGATGACATTGGCTGATGTTTGCGGGAACTATGGGCATTCACAATTGACAGTACTGGAACATTTGTCTTGTTTCAGGGGATTGTTAAAGTTGTCATCCTCAACCCACTAATTTATGTGTGTATGATCCATGGGGACGTTACTGCCATCGGCTACTTGACCAGCACACACAGCGGAGGTGGTAGTGGTAATTGTTGTCACTGTTACATTCCAGTTGTCGGTATGGCTAGAGGTTGTTAATTGGGCCGTAGTTAATGTAGGGGGTATAGTGGCTGACGTGTGACGGGATGTTAGTTTGACGTTGTGCCCTTCCCTCCTGGTGTGGCTTTACCTTTGCTCCATCGTTGACATGGCAGCATACCCCCATGGAACTGTTGTTGGTGTTGTGTTATGGTGTGCCCCAGCATCTCTCTGCACAGGCCATGCCCCCATGCCATACCCCTTTACCCATGCCACTCCAACGATATCATGACTTCCATGTATTTTGTGGTCGGTATCCCACCGGTTGTAGTTGACATTAGGGCATTTTAATTCCCCATGCTACTTACCCTGCATGTGTGTTGTCTCCTGGTAGTCTGCGCTGTCCTGTCCTTGAATCCCTGTGACGATCTCCTCAGGGATGACGGCTGCGACCATCTCCTCCATGTGGTCCAGGGCCTCCTGGTGTGCTGGGCTCCCACCTCCAGTCTGCAGTGCTGCCTTCCTGTTCCTGGCTATCTTTTCCTTGGTCCTGCACTTGCAGTTATGCCAGCGTTTCTTGCACTCGATGACTGTTCTGCATACTTCTGCCACACTGTTAATCTTGTCAACAATTTGTTGCCATATTGCCTCTCTCCTACTGATTGGCAACTTTGATGTGTCAAACAGTTGGTGCTGGTGTTCCGTCACCTCTTTAACCAGGATTTCCTGCTCGTCTGCACTGAAGCAACACTTTCTTTTTTTCTTCAAACTGTCCTGGTTCTTGTGTGGGTCCTCCTGGCTGGTTCCTGGTCTGTTGTCATCTTCCTGGGGTCTGTATAGGCATCTGGGATCCATTTTGGCTCTCCTCTGCTGAAATGGCTGTGTTTGCAGGGAATTTTGACGCTATTGCATCAAAAAACGCTGCATATCCGGTTTGCGGTGTCGTAAATCGACCCATAGTCATTTCCACTGCGTTAACGTCGTTTTGCTTTACGACTTGACGCTGCGGTGTGCGTAAAACATAAAGACTTACACCTGTGGTTTGCGCCGCAGGGCGCCAAAGTATAAATTTTATGCCCGCATGGCGCACCGAAATGGCGTTAGCCGGCGGTAATATTTTTGACGCAAAACTGCGCCAGCGCAGTTTTGCGTCAAAAAGTATAAATATGGGCCAAAGTTCACTGATTTAAGCACACTGAGAGCATAGGGTTAATATACTAAAGATCACTTTCGTATGTAATTGATTTCATCACTGTTACATCACAGTGACAATTGAACATGGAAATAACAGACCTTTGTTTCACGTTTTGAAACTAGTGTGTGCCAAACACTGTGTTCTTTATCATGGGCAATGATTGGTATCACAAAAATGGTACATAAAACTGAACTATAACACACATGTTTATAGCCCATCATTAAAATAACAATTGTGCATTACAAGATAACAATAATGAGTGCTATAATTCAGCAGACAGCAAGTATTTAAGTAACCAAATAACATGCCCTTCTAGTGCGAGCTGTCCTTCTGAACATCCGGCAATCAACTATCAAAGGTAACCGATAAGAAGCCTTTCAAGTGCGCGCAGCGCATTATCCCCTTTTATGATGCTCATCTTCTTGATATCTTCTTTTCTAGGATCGGCATCTGAGATGCTGGGCTGTGGAATAGACGATCCAAGAACAAGCACGAAGGAGCAGAGAATCCCACTCTGCATCTGAAGACCACTGACAGCAAGCAATTACCTCAAGACTGGTGTGGCTTTAAATACCTGCTGCACCTGGCCTCACCCAGTCTGAGTCACGAGGCTGCTGTTCCTGGTCACACCCAGTCTGAGGTAAGAGGATGCCACAAGCTCAGTCAACAAGTTGACCCGTGCCCCATATTCCCACACGAGTTCTAAAACAAGCCTTGGCTCAAGTAAACATTTCTCAAAGGCACCAACAATCACTTGCCCATGCAAGGGCAGGTGATTTGCTTAGGGACATACTTTACTAACGGCCAGGTGTGGGTTCTGGTGCATATTTGGGGTTGTAGACCCGACAGTTTGTCTCAATCTATGTTCAGTCTTGTGTTGAAAAATTTCCTCTCAGCAATGTTGAAGCAATGTTGAAACATTTTGACAGTTATATCAGGTTTCCCCGATGTGTCGATTTAGACAATTTGAAGGCTGACTTCTATGATTTTGCCTACTTCCCATCTGTGGTGGGGCCATTAATGGCACACATGTTGGCTTGGTGCCATTGCAGGCCACTGAACAAGTCTATCGCAACGGAAAGAACTTCCATTTCATAAACTTGCAAGTTGTCTGTTTGGCAGATCTCTACAGCTCAATTGTGTGTGCCTGTTATCCAGGATCAGCCCACGATTCCTTCATAATGCATAACAGCACCATACTCTAGCTGTTGTCACAACTGCAATCAGAGAGGTCCTGGCTCATTGGTAAGTCACGTCTGTCCTGATTTTGTGTGAGCAATAACACGTGGTACAATCCTGAAGTGAGTGACTTATTGTTTCACTTGTGTCCCATTCCTTAACAGGAGACTCAGCTTATCGAAACCGTCCTTGGTTATTGACGCCGCTGAGGAATCCAACTACGCCAGGGGAAGTCTACTTCAATGAGGCCCATGGAAGAACCCTGCGGCCAGTGAAGCAGGCTTTTGGGCTCCTGAAGGCCAGATTTAACTTTTTAGACAGGACTGGTGGAGCCCTCCTGTACTCACCCAGGAAAGTGTATCAGATCAATGTGGCATGCTGTATGCTCCACAACATCACCCTGCGGAAGAATATCTTGTGCATCCAAGAGGAGGGGGAGCCTGACATGCCAACTGAGTATGACAGTGGTGAAGAGGAAAGAACTACCATGCAAGAAGATCTCATCCACAGCTACTTCTCATGAGTGTAAGTATGTCATGATGTTATGACTGTGACTGTACAATCAACTATAGCTGTGAGAATGTGTGGAGTTGAGTGTTTTGGAAACACCTAGGGTGCTGATACTCTGCAATAATCAGCTAAGGACTGATTGACTGGATAGCTTTTGACACATCCCCACTTGGATGATGTTGCTTTGTCTGTGTCAGTTTCCTTGCAATGTAGATTGTTTTCCAGATGCTTACTATGTGGCTTGTGTCATATGTATGATTTCAAGCCTATACTCCTTATTTTGTTCTTTATATGGGTACCTTCACCATGACATCTTCATGTGGTCATTTCAGAGTTGTGACATTGCCAGGTATGTGATGCTGTTCTGACATACGAAGTGGACATGGATTGTTCCAGGTAATGTAGGTCACATACTTTGGTTGTATGAGACCTGTGACAAGACAGTTTGCACAGTGTTTGGGTAGAATGTCAGAAGTACCCATTAGACTTGTTTTGTGTGCTGTGGTGGGCCTGATGCACTATGTGTGTCATCATGTGGGCATAAAATATATAGGCCCACATTTCAACTTCGACGATAAAAACCGTCTACCGCCGTGGCGACAGCCGCCAAAAGACCGTCGCCGTGGCTACCAGCGGTCCCCCATATTATGACCACAGCCGGATTTCCGCCACAAGAATGGTAGAAATCCAGCTGTTGCCATGCTGGCAGATAGCGGTAAGGTGCCACTGCTACCATTAGCAGTGGCACGCCAGTAGACCGTTGCCAGCTGTATTACTACCAATAGCGTAGCAGTGCTCCATCCCGTCTCCTGCTGGAGGACCCCCTGGATCCAGGTAAGTGGGGTTTCTGACAGTGGAGCGGGTGGAGGTGTTGTGTGCATGTGTGGGGGTATGTGAATGTATGTGTGTGCGTGACTGTAGGTGTGTGTTGAGTGGTGAATGCGTGTGTGCATGTACGGACATGTGAGTGCGTGTATGTTGTGAAATGTGAATGCGTGTCTGCTTGCATGTTTAGAAGTGTGTGTGTGAATTGGTGTATGCATGCGTGTAACCATGTGAGAATGGGTGTGTGCCTGCATGTGTGTGTGTGTGTGAAGGGGGCATGAATTTAGAAGGGTTGGGGGGAGTTTGGAGAGGTGGGGGGCAGGGGGATAACTGGAGAGGCAGAGGAGACCGCTCAGTGACAGGGAAGGAATTCCCTGTCACTGATATGGCCTACCACCATGGTTTTTGTGGTGTTATGAAGGCCACGAAAACCATGGTGGGAGGCGGGATCATAATCCCGCAGGTGGAACAATGGCAGCCTCGGGGCTGGAGATGGATATCTGCAGCCCGACGGCTATTACTGCTGTGGCGGTCGGAGTGGTATATTGGCGGTTGGCTTCAGTGTAATAATATGGTGGTTGGTGGTACTTACCACCACATTATTGCTGACCGCCGGGGTTGTAATGACCCCCATAGTCCTAGATCACGTCCACGTCATATCCCCTTCACATAGGGTAAACACTCTTTTTGTATGAACTAAATATAGGTATAGACGTGCTTCATCATTGTAGTTCAAGGTGCCTGTGCCACAACACTGACATATGTTTGTGTCATACCACCAGATGCATGAGCATTTGGATTATGAGGGCCCTGTGATCAAAGACTGTTGTACTGCCATCTGTCTGTATTTTGGATTATGTGATGTTGAATTACTTTGGTGTGTTGTGTGATAACACTCAAGCTGGTGACATCAACCACTTCAGCCTTTCCCTATTCTACAGGACAATGTCTGACAAATCCCTACCTTCTGTGATCTAGAAGTTTGTAATTGTAAATATGTTAATTTACTCAGTATGAGTCAATCTTTTATAATTTCAGATAGTTCAGACATGTTGTCAGCCTATGTGCTGAACACTGTAGTAACATTTTTACTTTGACCAGACACTTGTATGTATGTGTTTGTGTGGGATGGTTGTAATCCTGAGATGGACACTGTGGACATGCAAAATATTGTTGCATAGTCATTTTAGTGATGTCTCTGGGCACGTTATTTTAGTAACTAGGTCTGCTGCTTGTGACCTTTAGCCTAGTCAGATTTGATTTTGCTTTCATTTTATTCTTTTAGAATCGGCCACACTTGTGGTGTTGTTTTATTGTCTTGATCCAGTTGTTCTTTCGCTTAGGAAAGCATTACATTTCTTAGCATGATATTCTTTTCACTCTGTGCTTTCTTCAAAGCTGCAACATGATAGGATTGTCGGCACAAGTAGTACACTGCGTCTTTAATGTTCACAGAAACGTACATATCCTTATGTAGGGACATTTCTCAGAACATCAGCAGTTTTATTATAAAACATTTTCCCTGTCCCATGTACTTTAGAGAGAGGTTCCAGCCAAATGACCACAACCTCATGCAGATTGATTTTGTTACAGCTGCTTGCTGAGGCTATCGATTCCCTGACCTACCTGGGGATGGTATCTCTATAGACAACAGGCGTTCTTGCTATTGTCATATTCAGGTACATGGGATGATGTCTTACCAGGGGGGAATCCTGCAGGGCATTTTAGGGCTTATCCTGCTGTGCTCTAAAATAGCTTAGGTAGGAATTGCATATAGTGTACATAGTGACAGTATGATGGGACTTTTCCTGTGTTTCACTTTCCTTGTCACCATTTTGCTTCTAGTATGTTTCATCATTCTCATTATTGCATTTCATGCCATTTTATCTAAGATGCAGCTGATTCAATAAATCTTATTGAATCATTTTCTGCCTCTGTCGTTGCATGTGTGAGACTACTGTAACTGAGAGAAAAGGGTGAGATCTGATACACCACGATTTCCCTGAGAAGTCATTATGCCATGTGCCCGGTTGGCACAAATCATCCCTGCTCTTTGGCAGAAATGAAGTGCTGCTATCAGGCCTAAAATGGATTAGGCCAATAGTTGTCACATAGTGTGGGACTGAACTCAGTTCCTCTCAATTCAGGTGATGCTGCCATCCAAATCCAGCAGCCTCATTAAGATAATTAGAGCCCACGTGACAATATCCCACCTTGAACAAGTACCTTGGATCATCATTCTATGATTCACATGGTCTGACATATCTACATAGTTAAATATGAAAACAAAATCAGCAGACATTGAGTCAGTGAAGGTTCCTTTTATTTTGAAGCTATGATTAACATAAAATATACATGACATTACTCACCAACTATTCAAATGTGAAGGGGTCAGTCATGGTGATTTAAATTATTGAAGTAAATGCCACACCATTAGGAGTCAAAAGCCTAGAGTAGTCCTCCCATTGGAAATGGTAGGTGGTTCAAGATCAGTCCAGAGTGAATGAGTAACACACAAAGGAGGTCCTTAAGGAAGAGGGTTATCGCTGGCAGTGGTGGGCGTCTTGCCATCTGCACCTCCTGGATTCTTTGCTGGATATCCCCGCTAGCCGAGGGATCAGCTGCTATAGAGGAAAGGGTGTCTGTGGCTTGTTGTTCCTCTGGCAGGTCCGCCCTTCCTGTGGCTGGCACAGATGTTGATGGGCCTGCTGTTGATGAGCCAATGGTAGGGGTATACTGGTTTTGAAAATCCCTGCTCAGGGTGGTATGTATGTCCCTCAACACCCCTGTTAGGGAGGCCATGTTGGATATGTGGGCCTCCATCTGTTCACACCTGTCCCTATTCATGTCCCGCTGTAGCTGCTTGATTTCCTGGAGTTCGGTCAACACCTGATCCATCACCCCTTGGGACTCCTGATAGACCCCCAAGACGTGGCTGATGATGCTCTGGCCAAGAGCAACTCCAGTAACCTCACCCCACTAGTCCACAGCATCCCTCCCACACACTCTACCCCCACGGAACTGTGCCCCTTCCATAGGGGGCCCTCTCCAACTTTTTCCTAGACCCTCACTGTCTGAAGTGTTGTGCTACAACTCAGGATCCAGGAATAGGGGGCACAGGATGGTGGACGCTGTGCTAGGGACACAGGTTAGTGGGCAAATGTTTGCCTGTGATGTTGAAGCAACTGGGCTTGAAGGTGACATTTGGGCACAGTGAGACTCAATGTTGCTGTCTGGCCTTGTTGCCCAGATGGGTCAGAATCATCCTCCATGTCCAGAAGTCCAGGAGTGTTGTTGTCACTGAGGGCTTCATCCAGCAGGGTAGTGGTAGTCTGTTCCGTGGCCTCTGTGTACCCAGTAACATATCCACTTGTTGATGTAAAATATACATTGTTACTGTTTGTAAGGTTTAGTGTTACAGTAAGCAGGCAGAGACCTTTGCAAAAAAAGTTAAGTTAGAGTTAATCCAATGGTGCCATGATATTGGGTGAATTGACATGACATATGTGAAGCATGCCAACCTGATTTGACTCAAGCAGCTGATAAGATGTGCAGATCAGTTGCACTTTGCAGGATGGCCTGAAAATTGCATTTTATCACCAGTGCAGCCAACACAGTAGAGAGACAAGATATGGGTTTGACGATTTTGAGGCCTAGCTGAGTGGGATGCAGGCAGGCCCAGGACTGTGTTGCATGTGTGACTGGAGTCATCATGTGCATAATGCTGTGTAAATGTGTCTGCTGCTGCTACCAATCTGGTGATGCACCTTGAGGCCTTTGGAATACTTGTTATATACACTGGGTAAGGTGTCATTCCTGTCCTCAGTAGTTTCATCTTGCATTAGCAGGTCAAGATTGAGCGAGGTAGATAGACACGTATCTGAGTTGAGCATGATCTGTGCTTGACCACTCCCAGGTGAGTAAACTAATTTGGGAGTTGACAAACAGGGGTCTTTGGACAGGTAAACACTGTGCTGGTAGCTGAAGTTACCGAAACAAGGCCTGCTGGGAGTTGCAGTCAGGTCACTCTCTCTACTCCCTAATACTTGACACATATAATCCCCCCCCGGTTAGTAAACTTCACTTTGGAGTTGACAAACAGAGGTCTTTGGACAAGAGGACACTGGGCTGATGGTTGGAGTTCCTAAAACTGGGCCAGCTGGGAGTTGCATTAAGGTCACTCTCTCTACTACAAACACTTGACAATTGTTATACTCCCAGGTGAGTAAACTTAATTTGGGAGTTAACAAACAGGGATCTTTGGACAAAAGAACACTCTGCTGGTGGTTGGAGTTCCTGGAACAGGGCCTGCTGGGAGTTACAGTCAGGGCCCTCGCTCTACTACACACACTCTATACAAATGTTATCCTCCAAGGTGATTACATTTCAATTGAGAGTTACCAACAGAGATCTTTGGACAAGAGAACAGTGGGCTGGTGGTTGGATTTACTGAAACAGTACCTCCTGGGAGTTGCAGTCAGGTCACTCTCTCTAATACACACACTTGCCAAATGTTACCCCCCAGGTGTGTAAACTTCATTTGGGGGTTGACAAACATAGGTCTTTGGACAAGAGAACAGTGGGATGGTGGTTAGAGTTCCTAGAACTCTAACCACCACCCCAGTGGTGGGAGTTGCAATCTGGTCACCCCCTCTACTCCATAATGCTTGTCAACTGTTTTTCATTACATATCTGTATGCAAGATGCATTTAGGTTTAAGCATACATTTACATTTTCGGACATACCATGGATCCTGGAATGTGTTTTTGTTATTCTGAGATTTCCAGGCACCATTTAGACAGATGGCATGTGATGGGCCTTGGTGACTGCGATGTTGGGTCCAACAGTACAGATTGGCAGTATTGACACTGAGATACTCTGGGTACTGAATGTTGGTAAGGAACATGAACAGGACAGTGGCAAAAGGTGAGCTATGAGCATTCATGCTGTTGCATTTTTGTGACACTTTTTGTGTTGTAACTTACCAGACTCCACCCCCCTAGGTATTCCTGTCAAGCCCTCAGGATGCAGGATGCCCAAGTTCTTCTCCCAGGGAAAGAGTTGTAATTGAGTACTGGGGGGATCACTGCAAGTCTTTTTGGCCTGCAGATGGTGCCTGGAGACCAGGGATCAGACTTTGTCCCTGAGGTCATTCCACCTCTTCCTAATGTCCTCCTTGTGCCCAGGGTGGTGCCTACAGCATTCCCTCTGTTGACGATCCTGTCCCACATTTAAATTTTCTGACTGAGAGGAGTGTGTTGGACTTGTGCTCCAAACAATTGTAGCTCTACTCTTATGATTTCATCCACCATGAGAAACAGGGATTTTTTACATGTGACATGGTAGACAAAAAAACAGTGTGACAGGGACATACTTAACAGGGTTAGTGCAATAGGGTGTGAATGGACAAAAGTGTGTGCAGGTTGTTATATGGGATGGTGGAAAAAGTGGTGCCCAATCCATATAAAAATCGCTATGTGCTGGTTGTGGTTCTTTGGCTTCATGTGGAAATGCAAAGGATTGTGGTCTTGAAAGAGCATGTTTTTTAGTGTCCTTTGCAGGTGTGTTACTTGGTCAATGTGTGCCAGCTGTGTTGTTTTTTTAATTCATCCAATGTGCACTTGTCTGTTACTTTGCTGACCCTGAACCGTGGTGGTCAACTGCCATTTGCTGACCACCAAGGTGCCTTGGGTTTGTAATATGCTCAGTTGCTGGCTGCGGCGCTGGAGATGTATGGTCAATTTCCTGTCTTAATGTTGGTGCATTAGTGGCATTTATTTTAATATACAGAGCTGGCCCAGATCATCTAAATACAAAGTGGTAGGCAAAATTGCTCATCGTTGTGGCATTAATAAAACAATTGGGCTTCATATCACAAAGCGTACACCCAATATGACACAGTGCTTACCCAATATATAGCAACGGCTTACATTCACATACTGTCCTGCCAATGCCCAATATACCACAGTGCTGGGATCAAAGGAAACTGGTCTACAACACTGTCCAGGTGTAATATCACACAGTGATGGCCAGGGTGCACTGTTTCAAATATGTTACATTTCTTCTAGGGATCCTTTGCCATGGTCTGGTGTGGCCAGTCCATATGAATGCAATGGACCTCATGAATACACCCCTTACATGCAAGAGAAAATGAGGACCACTTGAAAATTGTGGTGCTAAAGGCGGGGTGCCAAGGACTGCACAGGTATGAATTGGTGTTACTTGGTTAAGCATAAACAATTGGGAAAGCAATGATGAAATTGCTCGGCAGGAGCTGCACCATCAATCTCTTTCAATGGCAGGGAAGGTAGATGAAAAGGCCATGACCACTCACATTACAGGCCCTATTGTACACATGGCATCATATTGGGAAAATCCTAATAGCTTTAGAAACATGTACATTGCAAAAACTAAATTTTCTTTTTAGCCTTAATCAGAATGAAGAAAGCATGAAAAAATAAATATATAGTTTTAACTTCCCCATCTCCACCATGAGGTTTTACATCCATGCCATTAGGAACATAGGCCCATATGTGCGAAAGCTTTTTTACATTTTGTAATGGACCGAATCACAATTTTGGCGTTTAAGAAATGCTAAACAGTCTTTTCCAATGTACAAAGGGCTCTGTGGTGTCACAAATTGGGATTTCTACCCCGTAAGAATCTCATTTTGCGGTTACTAAAATAGGGAATTGCAAATAGGGATTTCCGATTTGATTTGCGATTACCAAACCCTGTGTACATAGCATTTACTTCAAGCAAAATGGACATTTAGGAAGTGCTATTACCATTGAATCCAATCCGATGATAACCATGTGCAAATTCAAAAAAGGCACCCAGAATGCACTTTTTGCAGTGTCTTCAAGCAAGTAGCCGCTCTGAGGGCAAAGAAGTGCTTTCCAAGAGCACCACTTTTACTTGCCTTAGATTTAATGGCGGGGGAAAGGAAGGCTAGGCCCATAGGTAGGGAAGGTTTTGCAATTCCAAATTTGCAATTTCCAAACAGTGATTGCGACTCGTTTTATTCAGTGTTTCACCATTGAAGGGTATTCTGGGAAAGAAAACTTTGGGGGATCCAAACAAGTGATACCTCCCCGGACTCCCCTTTGATGCCTACTTTCAGAAATGTCTGGATTTGATAGGTTTCCCTACATGGTTGCCGATGCCAGGTTGAATTTGTACACCCACTATTATTATCATAAGCACCACAATAAATGTTGGGCCCCTTCCTGACATGGGACTTTGGCCCACCCACACAAGTGAGGTACAGTTTTTATCGGGAGACCTGGGGGAATGCTGGATGGTAGGAAACTTGTGACTGCCTGCAGATTCCAGAACTTTCCATCACAGAAATGTGAGGAAAATGTGTTCTTTTAGTCAAAGGTTGAGGTTTGCAAGGGATTCTGGTTTACTAAATGTGGCAAGAGCCATGGAAGTCAGCCCACCCTGGATACACCTAGCTGTCTAGGGGTCAGATGTAGGAAGGTTCCCTTTTGCGAGTTGCAAATTGCGAGTCCCAGCGACTCGCAATTTGCAACTCGCAAAAGGGAATGCAGAAAGGTGTCTCAGATACCTTCTGCGACTCGCTATGGGGTCGCAAAGACCCACCTCATAAATATTTATGAGGTGGGTCGCAGTTTGCGACCCCATAGCGAGTCTAGGTACTCACGGGGATGGTGGCCTGCTGGAGACAGCAGACCACCATGTCCGTGACTGCTTTTCAATAAAGCTGTTTTTTTTTCTCTTTGCAGCCCGTTTTCCTTAAAGGAAAACGAGCTGCAAATAGAAAAAATACTGAAACCTTTTTGTTTCGTTTTTTTTCAGAGTAGGCAGTGGTCTATAGGACCACTGCCTGCTCTGAAAAAATATTTTTGTGAGCATTCACAAAGGGGAAGGGGTCCCATGGGGACCCCTTCCCTTTTGCGAATGGGATACCATCCACTTCAAGTGGATGGCAACTGCGAGTTGATTCGCGACCGCTTTCGCGGTCACAAATCAACTCTACATCGCGATGCGGTCGCAAATAGGAAGGGCACACCCCTTCCTATTTGCGAATCAGAAACACATTTTGCGAGTCGGTTCCGACTCGCAAAATGTGTTTCTGCATCGCGTGAGGCCTTTTGCGCCTCGCAAATGGCGTTTTTCGCCGTTTGCGAGGCGCAAAAGGCTACCTACATCTGGCCCTAGGTTTCAAAAAGTTACAAGTTGGCTAGGTTTCCCTAGATCCTGACTGAGCTATAGTCCAAAATCTCGAGCTACCCACATTGGAAAAAAATAACCAGTTTTTGGTGCAAAAATGTGATGCATCCATGTTGTGTTTTAGGACATTTCCTGTCACAGGCACTAGGTCTACTAACACAAGTGAGGTACCATTTTTATCCGGAAGCCTAGGGGAATGCCAGGTGGAAGCAAGTTTGTGGCTCCCCACAGATTCCAGAACATTTCATCACAGAAATGTGAAGAAAATTTGTTTTTTCAGTCAAAGTTTGAGGTTTGCAAGGGATTCTGGGTAAAATAAAAATGGTGTGAGCCACACAAGTCAGTCTGCTCTGGATACACCTAGGTGTTTAGGCTTCAAAAATGTACAGGTTGCCTAGGTTTCCCAAAGTGATGGGAAAGCTAGGTATCAAAATCTCAAGCTACTCACATGTGAAAAAATAACCCGGTTTCGGTGCAAAAAGTGATTCGTCCATGTTGCATTTTGGACAC